>NC_057344.1:114302277-115554777 GCF_016509475.1 Prionailurus bengalensis
TTGCCACTTAGATTTCATTTGCTTTGATATTTTCAGTAATTACAAAAGCATTTATTAACATCCTTAAAGTCTTCAAAAGCATACCCAACTAAAATTCCAGTAAAATTTGAATCTCTATCGTGGGCTGAATTGTGTCCACTCGTAATTGATATATCAGGGAGCGGGAATTCCCGCCCCCTTTAAAGGCCCTTCTAACTGGACTAAAAATCAGATTGGCACGAAGCAGATTGACAGGGGAAAATCTGATTTAATAGCATATGCACAAGGAAATCATACAGGCATGGAAATTCCACAGACAGGCGAAATGAGGTATATATGTTATTCTGAACCAAGGAGAAAGTAGTAGGGGTCTGGGACTTCAGAGGAAAGGAATGTTATTCACAGGGTGATAAGAAGAGATGTTTGGTAATTAGATGTTTGCCCTGTCATGTAGATGAGTCACTCGGATAAAATTTATCTTTGCTAATAGCTCTTATTCTGGAAAGACCCTCCAATTTAGATTCTTCTATGTAGTTAAGGGTGTGAGAGAAGTTTCTCCTGGGCCCACAAGGTCTCCATTGCTTGCCAAAGAGGCACATTCTCAAGGGGCCTGTCCGAACCCCTTCAAGTCCCAACCGCTAATAACTCAGAATGTGACTGTATTCGGAGATAGAACGTTTAAAGAGGTAATTAAGGTAAAATGAGTGGGCCCTATGGATGGGCCCTAATCGAATATGACTGGTGTTTTTATAAGAAGAAATTAGGACGCAGATGTGTTTGCCCAGAGGAGAGACCATGAGAGGACAGAGAGAAGGCAACCATCTGTAAGCCCGAGAGAGAGTTCTTAGTAGAAACCTTATCTTGAATCCTTAATCTTGAACTTCAAGCCTTCAGAAGTACGAGAAAAGAAATTTCTATTATTTAAGCCACCTAGTCTGTGGTATTTTGTTATGGCGGCCCTAGCAAGTTAATACAATGTTCTTCCTATGGGGTCTTTTTCCTCTATATTTTGTTCAAGGATTGAAGTAGATTTGCTTTATTTTCTTGGTGCATAATTTCCTTCAAAAAGGTTTTTTCTTATAACAACTTTCTTCTCCAGTAATGAAGAGTAGAAATCAAGCAGATTCCTATACACAGTTGTTATGGAATAGACTAAAATAAATCCTTATCACGTTCCTGCAAACTTATATGAATATTATGAGGTTTAAGCTACAGGAAAGTTGATATGGGAGAGGTTATTTTAAACAGGAATTTCTCCCATGAGGTTTTCTCCTTTTAAACACAACAGCGTGGGTAATGTTATTTCCCAGAAATTCTCTGAGAACATTTCTCTTAAGAAAAACATTAAGGGGGCACCTGGGTGGCTCAGTTGATTGAGCATCTGATTCTTGACTTTGGCTCAGGTCATGATCTTACAGTTCATGAGTTCAAGCCCCACGCCGGGCTCTATGCTGACAGTGTGGAGCCTACTTGGGATTCTCTCTCTTTTCTCTCTGCCCCTCCCCTGCTTGCCCTCGATATCTCTCAAAATAAATAAAAATAAACTTAAAGAATAAAAAGAGAGAAAAACATTCAGGAGGAGAGAAATATACATCCTAAGGGATGCTACATGCTTCTCACCCAAGAAGTGATCTGAAAGCCTATCTTCTATGTGTGGCTGCTGTGTGGTTACACAAGAATTTATGGCTTCTCACTTTTATACCACATGGGAAGGAGGTAGTGAGCAAAGTAGAAGCAACAATGAGAGAACAGCATGGAAGGGTTTGAGGGATTGAAAGAGGAAAGGAGTTTTAACTGTCATGAGGAGTGAGGAAACATATGTAGAGATATCGAAGGAAGATTTCCTTTCTTTTTTCTTTTCCCTGTGAAAGACTTCCGTATTAATCTTTAAGGAAACCTACTAAAGATCTTTATTTTTATCAAAGTTAGTCTCATTATCTTTGAATGAGACTCCCCCCCCCAAAAAAAAACTGGGTTCTGTTTGTAGATTACACAAACTTCCTCCAAAAGGCATCTTCTAGGCCCAGCTGTTCTCATTTCCTGGATCTAGGAAATTTCTGATAATATGAGTGAAGTGGGTAATTCCTGTCTACTTTCTTTTTTTTTTTTTTTTAAATTTTTTTTTTCAACGTTTATTTATTTTTGGGACAGAGAGAGACAGAGCATGAACGGGGGAGGGGCAGAGAGAGAGGGAGACACAGAATCGGAAACAGGCTCCAGGCTCCGAGCCATCAGCCCAGAGCCCGACGCGGGGCTCGAACTCACGGACCGCGAGATCGTGACCTGGCTGAAGTCGGCCGCTTAACCGACTGCGCCACCCAGGCGCCCCTCCTGTCTACTTTCTGAGACAAAGAGTTCGTTCTTTGTTTTCCATGGAACTCCAGTAGAGCTATAAGTTGTATAGCTGAAACCAGGTCATATAATCCATGTACTTTCTCTATAACTAGGGCAGAGAATGTCGGCACGTCTGGTATCTATTAATTTTTCCCCTAGCTGAAGTTTGGAAAATACGTGTTTTGAGACACACTCTGGGCTTAGGGAACATTTCTTCTTTGCGTGTGCATATGTGTGCACGTGTATGTGTGTGTATTTTGTTACTGTAATCAGCCAACTGGGAAAAAGCAACAAAAAATTTTAATGGCTGCAAATACATGAGTTCTTTATAGATACAAAATGTAGACATTTTGATGGTTAATCAGCATGTATGTAAACAGAAGGCATAGTCATAATTTTGTCCCATGATCATTGGGCACAAATAATAAGAACTGTATACAAATCACTATAATTAGTAAGCCACAGGCTCACTTTTAAAAGAAGGTAAACGTTGCAAATAATAATTATTGATATTTTGGGGCACCTACTATTTGCTAGGCATTGCATTAGGTATGCTAGTATATTAATTCCACAAAATAGTAGACACTTAAAAACTCTATAAACAAGAAATCTGAAACTCAAAGAATTAAGAAACATCCCACGATCACAGTTATCTCAATCATTTAGTGAGTGGGATAAACAATGGAGGAAGTCACAGAGGAAGAAGGGAGGGTTGCCTGAAAGACTCTAGAATCGAGGTACAAAGGTACTTCATCCAGTCTCCAGTAGCTAATGATATCCATAATGACGGT
Organism: Prionailurus bengalensis; assembly: GCF_016509475.1. Classification (NCBI taxonomy): domain Eukaryota; kingdom Metazoa; phylum Chordata; class Mammalia; order Carnivora; family Felidae; genus Prionailurus; species Prionailurus bengalensis. Next base: position 114,305,382 of record NC_057344.1, read on the forward strand.
TTTCTCTTGTGTGCTATCATTGGGATGAAAAATAATAGGAGATTTCAAGCATATTGCCTCTTTCAATTCCTCCCCAGCCAAGAAGTTTCAATAAACAGATCACTGAGAACTTAAAAAATATGTCAGCAAACTTTACCCAGGCACTGGTGTTCAGTACCATTTTGCTTCATTAAAAAAAAAAAAAAATCAACAGAGAATGTGATCTACTTAGCTCACTAAAAACGTAAAAACATTATGGGGCGCCTGGGTGGTGCAGTCGGTTAAGCGTCCGACTTCAGCCAGGTCACGATCTCGCGGTCCGGGAGTTCGAGCCCCACATCAGGCTCTGGGCTGATGGCTCAGAGCCTGGAGCCAGTTTCCGATTCTGTGTCTCCCTCTCTCTCTGCCCCTCCCCTGTTCATGCTCTGTCTCTCTCTGTCCCAAAAATAAATAAACGTTGGAAAAAAAAAAAAGTAAAAACATTGTCTTTAGCATATGTAATTTTTTTTACCTTTTTTTTTTTTTTTTTTTTTTTTTTTTTGAGAGAGAGAGAGAGAGCAAGAGAGAGTGTGAGCGGGGAGGAGCAGAGAGAAAAGAGGGAGAGACAATCCTAAGCAGGCTCCACACTCAGCTTGGAGTCCTACAAGGGGCTCAATCACGGCTGTGAGACCATGACCTGGACCAAAATTGGGAATCGAAAGCTTCACTGACTGCGCCACTCAGGTGCCCTTAAATTTTTTTTAACTGGGCTCTTATAAAAGCCCAACTTCTGAGGCTGTAAAATGCAACAGCCCTCTTCCATTAAACAATTAAGTTTAAAAACAAGTTAGAAAGTTCCACCTCTCCCTTTGGGCTTAACTAATTTTTCTCCTGCTTTGTGGAATAAAGCGTCAGCGGGCTTCCATCGCCATCTGGTGGACAATGTACAGTCGTGTTCTGACTTGAGAAGACTGCAGGACGTGAGGAGGAGGGTGATTAATAAGAGTTTTATAATAATGCAATTAATCTGAAAGGAATGCATGGGAATATAACAAATCCATAGACAAAAACAGTTTATTTCTTGGTAATTATAAAGAGGGATCACTTTTAGGTGTTGGATCACAAACTAGGATGATGTGGAACCAAAGTAATGAAAATAATCTTTAGTCACACTCCACAGTGTATATCACTTCATAACTACTTCCAGCACCATGGACCAACTTAAGTAGAGATGTTTACTCAGCATTGTCATTTGAGAGGACAGGAAGTCTTCTATCTACATCCATTTTTTTTTTTTTTTTTATTAAGACAAGAGCCCCGAATGGGGGTTTTGTCTCCATTTTTTTTTTTTTTTTTTTTTTGGACAGAGAGAGACAGAGCATGAACGGGGGAGGGGCAGAGAGAGAGGGAGACACAGAATTGGAAACGGGCTCCAGGCCCAGAGCCTGATGCGGGGCTCGAACTCACGGACCGCGAGATCGTGACCTGGCTGAAGTCGGACGCTTAACCGACTGCGCCACCCAGGCGCCCCTCCATTTTTATTTCTATAATCCCACTTCTCTTACACCTCAACTCTGAACATTGAGGATCTACTCTGTTTTGGTAAGATTGTTCTATTTTCTTTAATTAAAAAAAATTCATTTTTTAAAAAGTTTATTTTTTTTTTTGAGGGTGGGGGAGCACATGCACCTTCAAGTAGGAGAGGGGCAGAGAGAGAGAGAGAGAGAGAGAGAGAGAGAAAGAGAGAGAGAGAGAGAGAGAGAGAGAGAGAGAGAGAGAGAATCCTAAGCAGGCTCAGTGCTCTTAGCATGGATCCCATGAACCATGAGATCATGACCTGAGCCAAAATCAAGAGTCAAATGCTCAGCTGACTGAGCCACCCAGGTGCCCCCATTTCCTTTAATTTTAAAATACAGATAAGCCTTACGGGTAGCACACATCCTTAAAGAGCTAGGGCGGAGGGTTGCCTGGACTGCTCAGTCGGTTAAGCGTCTGACCCTTGGTTTCAGCACAGGTCATGATCTCAAGGCTTTTCAGTTCGGGCTATGTGTTAACAGCACGGAGGTTGCTTGGATTCAACTTCTCTCTATCTCCCTCTCTCTCTCTGCCCCTCCCTGGCTTTCTCTTTCTCTCTCTCTCTCTCAAAATAAATGAATAAACATTAAAAAAAAAAAAAAAAAGCTAGGGCAGAGATGTGGCTGGCAGAGGGAAAGAAGTGTGCAGTGCTCGTCACAGAATAGTTCCAAAACCCTGCCTTTCAGCACATTTACCTTGGTTAGATTGGCTGTGGGGCCCTTTCTGGTCAATGAGCTATGAATTAAAAATTTTAAAGTCCATATGATTCTAGGAAAGTAGTTTACAATTGACAATAGGCAGCAGAGTAAATTGAAAAATTCAGGGTGTTTTTTTTTTAAATTAGTTTCCTTTGTTATTTTTCCATTAATACAACAAATGATACATTAAATATATAGCTGGCTCAATGTCATCTTCTCCCATAATAAATATATCACAAATGGTATGATATGTGATAAAATATAATAACATTACTTTTTTCATACTCACCAAAACATATTTAGCTATATAAATAAATGCTGCCTTTCAAAACAATTTGAGTAAAGATATGCTGCTAGTATGCAAATACACTAGAAATCACAAGCCTCCATTTGTCCCCAGCCAAATGCTGCCACCTACTGGCCAGACTTCATTCATTGGTAAGCTACCACTGAACCTGACGGGAACCTTCCAAAACAGCCTCAGCCCCATAAGTAGTCATATCTGTTATGACTAGGGGCAAGTTTTAGGCCCTTCTAGTCTGCCAAGTCACATCCAAGCTGACCCTACCCTCCCTACATTGCATTGCTGACGATTCAATTTAGAGCCAGCCCTTAATGGTCGTGCAGGGTCCCTCCTCCCACCCAGACAGGATTTCCTCCCTTTAAAAAGCTCTGACCTGGGTGGCTTCGTGTGGGGCATGATGCATTAGGTTCTTCTTGTCTAGTTCCATTTAGTTTCCTTTCCCTCCGAACCTCTATCCTCTACTCCTTCACTGCATGCCCCTTCAGTTGACTGAACTCAGAGTAAGCACTGGACACAAACTGAGTAAGCCAGAGTCCCTCCAACCTGCCATCTGGGACACACAAAAATAATCCAGTCTCAGTTATTCTAGTTTGGAATTTGTCTCAATGGAGGAGCTGCAGATTCTGGAGCTGTAGGAGGCCATTTTCAACCATAGGGGATGCTTACCAACATTTCCCTCCTGTGCCTTATAATTCCATCACTGCTATCAGGGAAGAAAGGAAAGGAGGAAGAGCATGCAGGAAGGTATGAAAGATCCCTGTAAGTGGAGGACAAAGCCAAGAGGATGCATAGAAGGGGCAGAGCCAGGGATGAAGGGCTCGGTTCCAGCCCGATCCATAGTTTCAACCACAATCCTACTCCTCATAGAAACCCCCCACCTCAAAGAGAGAGAGAGAGAGAGGGAGGGAGAGGGAGAGAGAGAAACTCCCCTCCTTTCCACGTAAGCTCATTTGTTTCTGGCACCCAAACGAATTTGAATGAATACCTCCAAGCTTGTTGCGGGCTTCCTGATAAAATTATAAAAGGAAATGTCGTCACAAGCCAATCATACATCAGTTCGACTTACATTAAAATCGCCTTTTATGAGTTTGCTAAAATTGATACAGCAAATATTCAGAAAATGCTTATTCTGCAAAACACAATGCTTGTCAATCACAGGAATGCAAAGATTAGTAGGAACTAACTCTTTGGGAGAGCAAACAACAAGAAAAATAATCATAGGTAATGCATTCCATGACAGGAGTATAAATAAAGTGGCTTGGGACAGAGAAAAGAGTGATTTATTCAGATTTTTGAAAAAGCTTCATTTATCAAATGCCGAAATACTAGCAACATGCTGAGAAGTGTGTTGTGATCTGGAGACACAATGCAGAATAAACAATCTCTGACTTCAAGGAGCTTAACTTTTATCACAGAGTAAGTGGAAATGCATTTGGCACCCAAGGGAACAGCTAACCAAGTGCTAGATGTAAGAAGGCATTCAGAAGAGGAGATACGTTAAACTACTATGGAAAGGTACAAAGGTTAAATAGGATTAAACAGAAACGGAATAACAAAGAAAATCTCATGGAGGAAACTGGTATTGAGACAGTTCTCTCAGCAGCATTAGATTCTGCTTTCTGTCCTGGCTCCTGCCTGGTTTCTTCTCAGTCTTCTTGGTCCTGAGTTCCCTCTCCTTCTCTTTCCTCACTTTCTTGCTAGCGGTGTTTTAACTAACAAATATCTTGAGACCTGAGCTGCCATCAGTGAGTCCTGTTCACCAGCTGAGGTCTGTGTCCTCCATCAATTTTCTGGATCCCCTGGTGCCTTCCAGCATTTCTGCTGCCACCAGCAGGCTGACGGCTCCTGTGGCAGCCATACCCCCCTTGGAGGTCTCAGTCTCAGCCTAGAGATGCTTCTAGATTTTGAAAATTCCTTCCTTGTTCACTCTCCATTGGCTGTAGAGGAAGTAGTTGCCCTCTGCAGTTCCTATTTCTGTACCCCTGAGAATACTCTTAGAATCTCTGTTAGCACCTCACCATTTCATTGCTTCACAATTGCCGATGCTAAACATTTCTGTCAAAATAACCGATGTTGTTTTTTGTCTCCTGATTGGACCTTGGTTGATCTAACGAGGCAGTGGGGGAAGTTGGGAAGGACTGCACAAAAAGCACAAACCAAAATATAAAAGAATTCAATAATGTGACTTCATGAGAATGAAAGACTTTGCTCCTGGAAACACACCATGAAGAAAATGAAAAGACAGTCAGTGGAGTGGGAAATATTTGCAATACATACCTCTGACAGAAAAAAAAAAAATCTCTTGTATACAGAATATAATAAAGTATCTCAAAAATAAGAAGATGGCGTTAGTTTGCTTGGGCCGCCATAACAAAATACCACAGACTGGGTGGCTTAAACAACAGAACTTTCTTTTCTTAAAGTTTTGGGGACTGGAATTCCAAGACCCAGGTGTCAGCAAGTTTAATTTCTTCGAGGCCTCTCTCCTTGGCTTGCAGATGGTACCTTCTCGGTGTCCTCACCCTGTATTTCCTCCCTGTGCACATGTCTGTGTTCAAATCTGCTCTGCTTTCTTTTTAAAAATATTTTTTAATGTTTATTTATTCTTGAGAGAGAGAGAACGAGAGAGAGGGAGGCACAGAATCCAAAGTAGGCTCCAGGCTCTCAGCTGTCAGTACAGAGCCTGATGCGGGGCTTGAAATCACAACTGTGAGATCATGACCTGAGCTGAAGTCGGATGCTTAACCGAGTGAGCCATCCAGGTGCCCCAAATCTTTGCTTCTTTTAAAGACCATTGAGACACTTGCAGATGGTTTGTATGGCCAGTGCCTTCTGTCCATTGCAATAGTCCCTTTTCTCTGATTGCAAGAATCCTTTTAAATACAGTCTCTCCTTAGCTATGTCCAGATTTGTGTCTATTTGGCATTTCTTTCCTGCCTACTGTGGTCAGCAGCGGGGCAGCCTAGTAGGAACATGCCAATTGCAAGCTGATAAGGAATGTGTTTTCCAGGGCCTGTTACATAATTTTTGGGGACCACTGCAAATGAAAATGCAGGATACCTTGTCAAACAAACAGGGGACAAATACCATTAAAGATACTAATACATGTTTTGTCTCTTCTTCAAACTGTCTCTCTCAACTTATGATGTCTTTTATTATTTCATGTCGTTTTAAATAAAGAAAAAATAAAAATTAAAAAAATGTTTGTTTATTTATTTAGTTTTGAGAGAGAGAGAGCATAAGCAGGGAGGGGCAGAGAGAGAGAGGGAGACACAGAATCCACAGCAGACTCCAGGCTCGAGGTGTCAGCACAGAGCCCGACATGGGCCTTGAACCCACGAACTGTGAGATCATAACCTGGGCAGAAGTCAGAAGCTTAACTGACTGCGCTACCCAGGCATCCCAGAAAAAATAAAAACTTTAATTATCGACGTGAGCTTTACCATTCATCTCTACATTGCGCAATACCAGTTTAAATGCAAATATAGAAGCTTTTTTTCCTTCTTAGCTTGTACATGCATATGCATTTTGTTCTTACTAGAAGAGTGGAAATGCTGCATAAAATGAACTCAACTCTTTTTGCACTTATTTATACATGCACAGCCTACATTCCAGCTTCCTGATGAATAAGGATGGACCAAAGGGAAAAGGAGCTATGTGCTCTCCTATATCTCCCTCTCCTCCTGTGTCATCATTTTTGGCATAAATTGTTCGCTAATATCAGGAAGTTATGTGAATAAGGAAAGATATGGTAGCGTTCCTTGGTCCGGTGGCCTAGAACACCATTGTCTTCTTTCTGCATTCAAAGCGAGTTCTTGTTTGAATGAAAAGTGGCTTCTTGGGATGTATTAGGCCTCCACCCACCCTGCCCCACCCAATCATAGACCCAACATGCTTACCTTTGTTCTGGCCTTGAGTCTAGATGAAATTCCATCTCCTCCACTGTCACCACCGGCCTAGGGCAAGCTGTGGTTTCTGATCACTTGGACTGAAGTAATCTACTGACTAGTCTTTCTGTATCCATTCTTGTTCCCGTAATCCATTTTACACGCTGCAGCCAGAGCCATCTTCTCAGCACATTTGATTGTGTTATTCCCCCGTTAAAAAGCCCTTTAATACTTTGAGAATGATGACAAATATGATCCACAGACTCTTGTAAATTTTGCTCTTACATTTTCTTTTGGTTTCAGTCTGCAGCGTGCTCCCTATGAATGCTCCATTCCTGACTAGTGGCCTTGCAGCTCCTTGATCAGCCCATTTCTTTTGACCTTTTCCTAGAGAACTCTTCCCCATCTGCACTCCATCCCCTCCTTCACCTAATTAAAGCCCACTCATCCTTCAAATTAACGTTCCAATGTCCCTTCTTCAAGGAAGCCGTCTCTTCTCTCTGGCAAATTCTAATCTTATAATTATTTTTTCATAGAACCATCTGCCTCTCCTTTGCAGCACTCAAAACAGTTGCAATTTCATATTTATTTTTATGGTTATTTTATTCCTATCTATATTTTCTAGAGTATAAATGAAGAGAAGAAACCCCTTTTCTGCATATCTTTTTTGGCTTGTTTTCATAACATCTATCAGTAGGTGGTGATTGTTTACTCATGAGATAACCTGAATAATGAGTCTTCCATAAAGACCTTATCTGTTTTGTTTACTGTTATTCCGCCCACCCTGCCTGTACCTAGAAGCTTTCCTGATACATAGTAAAGAGCTTAACAATTAATCATCGGATGAACAATAGCCAAAATGATCAGACTTTTCTTTTGAAATTCCAAAGAATTGCTGATTCCAATGAGTGCTTAAATAGGATTGCAGATAATCCTACTGTCCTGACATCTGAACATCTGAACACTCCTACCTTTTTCCTTTGCTTGCAATTTTACCTTAGTCTCTTTCAAAATCTCAGTTGCAGAATGGGTATAATCCTCTGGTCCTTTGTGGTGAGGAATTTGAAGGATTCACTGTATCTTGCTTTATTGCATTATTGTGTTCATCAGCGTCTCTGTCTTCTTGTCCACTCACCTGTGGGCCCCTTCCTTTTGTGTCTGTCGCTGATGTGGTCTTTGTTGATAGCCCCTCCTTTTTTGCGTTTTTGGCCAGTCTCATAGTGTTCTCAACATCTGTTATGGTTTAGAGGGACTCTGCCTGGAAATAGAAGTTCTTTCCAGACCATGATATAAATTTCTAGTGAAAGCGAATGAATATATAGCAAGAAACAACATTTCACAAGGAAGTTGCCCGGGAAGTGGCCTGTTGTAGTAAAAAGAGGCATTTGCCTGTTATCCCGTCCCAGTAGCCTGATCACCCTGACCTGATCGGGGCTTTGCATCACATTGTGTGGTTTGTTGCTCTATCCTCAGCAGACTGTGTGGATTACGGTATGTACATTGGCACTTGTTATACAGCAAGTGCAAACAGCTGGGTTTCTTGCCGTTCATCCAGTGCCAAGATATTATTCCTCATAAGACCCTTTAACTGCTTTTGCAGTTAGTAACATCAGTGACTGGGAAATCAAACATTTTATCTAGTGGTTTGTTAACCGAAGGCTATTTTCCAGATGTTTTCTAGAGCTGTTCTTCAGATGTTGATTTGTGGTGGCGTTGATATTTTCTTTCTATAGCATTTTATTATTTTTGAGCAGTGATATTTAATTTAGTTAGGGGAAATGTCTTTTCCAAACTCTTTGTTTCTGATGACACACAGTTATTTTGTGCCTCATGTTAATCCCACAAACTACAGGACTTGGCCCGATTATAGACAGGACTAGACAATAGAAGCGTTAGAAGAGCTGCTGTACCAGACTTTTACTTCTGTCGAAGCTACCAGAGACACTGACAGATTATAGGCGTAGGGAATTTTAGGGCCGGGGGGATTATTTATGAAGATCCCCTCTTTATTCGCAAAACGTAACTGGAACTCACAGACGCTAACTGATTTTGCCCTGGGCCACACAACTCGTTGTAAAATCAGAACTGGAACTTAGGTCTCCTAAGATACAGGGGAGGGGAAACCTTTTTCCTATGCTTCTCACCTGGAGGCACATAGGTGGATTTGTTTGCCCCGTTCAGTGGCCGAGGGCTGCATTCACTGGCAAAGAGGTTTCCTGACAACATTTTGAAGAGACGGGACAAACTCCCACTGCCAGTCCACAGGAAACATCACTTTTTCCCATTGGCACACTGCTGGCTCTCTCTTCTTACAGGCTTGCACTGAGGTATCACCCAGATGGAATTACTCTCGTGAAAAGCCATTTTGCCAGGAATCGTTTCTATGACTCTACTCCAATCCCTCCTTTCTCTCCACAAGCTCTCTCCCACCACACAAACCCACCAAGGGCCTCTTAAAGCTTGGTGATCATCTGTTTCTCCATCCATAGTGAGAGAGGAAGGGAAAAGAATCAGTTCAGTATGCTGTGGGGCAGAAAAGTTTTGAGAGTTTGACAGCAGTTTATAAATAAGTCAGGGTAGTTGTTGCAGACAATGGGAAGTATATATGGGAAACAGCATCGTAAAAAAATGTATTCATTGAGAATGAAGGATGACAGCATACAGTCCAAACCCCCAAAAGCTTAACAGAAATTCTAATAAAACTGTAGGTAAGCTTACATTATATTACACAAGTTTTTAAACTCTGGATCTGGGCCGAAAACATCACCTGCTTTAGGTCTTCAAATAGACACTTGAGCTCCAGAGTAATACAATTGACCAGCAAACCACTGTCAGATTTGGTTGTAATCTATAGACTGTCAACTTGGGGGTAACTGGTAAAGTAATTTTTGGTCTCTTTTTGTCTGTTTTAATTCGTGATATTTCTCTGCAGCTAGCTTTACAAGAGAAATTGAAACACAGCTGCTGCCCTGTAAATCCACAAAGTGGAATAAGCAGTGTCCAGTGAAAGAACAAGTCTCCCAGAATAGCTCCTCTAACAATCCTGCTTGCCTCCCTTACTGGAATCCTTCCTTGTGGGCTCAACGATGATTCATGCGTGGAAGGCAGTGGAACTTGATTCAAAGGCACAGTAGGACAGAAAGGATGCCATAACTTGCTGTTAGGAATTGGAACTGATGAATCAACAAAAGCAGAGAAGTCCTGGAATACCAGCTACAAAATCAGAGCCAAAACTTACCCCTTTGGGAAGATACCTGATGACTCTTATTTGACTCTTATTTGTCAACTCTTTCACTATTTGTTGTTCTTTAAGCATGTATGAATTTAGCATGCTACTAAATTTGTTCATACTATTGTCTTGTAACATCCACCAGCCCGGAACACAAATATGGTCAGCAGACTGGGGCTGTCCAGGCTGGCATCACCTGTAAGGCGCTCCTCTCCCCTGGCAGGTCAGACTTCACTGCACTGCTGTACAAGGACCTCCCGTCCCAAATGCCTGACTCACCAGCCTTAGCTCCTCCACGTTCTCCCTCCTCCCCTTTGGCTTTCAACATTGACGCCTCTCCAGGGCTGGGTCCTCACTCTACTCCTTCAGCTCAATGCTTAAATGTACTCTCTTGGGTTTTGAGTTTATTTTTCCCCTCAGCCACATTTTCATTGCCCCTCTCTGTCTTGAAGCATTCACAGACAATGTCAGGGTAACCATGCCCTTCCATGCTTGGCTTCACTCTTGAGATTTAACAGACCATATCCTGCCCTTTGGGACAGTTTCATTCCAGTGAGATCCAGGTATGTTAAAGAAGTGGTGATACACACACACACACACACACACACACACACACACACATATATATATCTATATATCTATATATATCTATATATATATATATATCTGTCAGCACAGATCCCTATGCAGGGCTCAATCTCATGAACTGAGAGATCATGACCTGAACCGAATCATCAAGAGTTTGATGCTTAACCAATTGAGCCACCCAAGTGCCCCAAGGGGTGGTATATTTTTAAAGTGATACTTTATTTTATTTATTTTATTTTATTTTTGAGTAACCTCTACACCCTAGGTGGGGCTCAAACTCACCATCCTCAGATCCAGAGTGGCATGCTCTATCAACTGAGCCAGCCAGGTGCCCTTAAAGTGATATATGTTTTGTTTTATTCAAGGTGGTTGAAATAAAGAGCGATGTAAAGGTAGATGTGTAAAAAAATGTTAAGGAAGAATGAGAGGGTGAGTAAACTCACCTGTTCGTATTGTTTAGCTATTAAAAAAAAAAATTCATTCCCCAAAGTGTTCCAAAGGAATATGATTCGATGGTATTAACATGTAGTTATATTAAAATGTTCTGTATTCATTTGGTATGTATATTTGATTTGGTGTGTATATTTGATTTACTTGATGTATATTTGATTTATTTGATTCATTTGGTATGTGTATTAAACTCTCAGCTTCTTAAGGGCAGAGACTGAATTTTCATTTCTCTTATTTCCCTTGCTGAATAGGCACTCAATTTTTTAAGTGACAAACTGACAGATTCATTAAATCAAGGCCTGTATGTCAGGAAGTGTGAGCCGTTGATCTGTGTACAGATGTCACCACCCTTTTAGAAGACAATTCCTGAGAATGACAGACTTGGTAAATCACACTGTGTGAGCATTATTCCCTCTGCCTCCCCACTCAACCCCAAAATGTTGACATTTTTATTCAGATGAAATTCCATTAAAATGAATATCGAGGAATGACTTTATCAAGAGAACAAAAATGGGGACCTTTGCCCAGTAAAAGTGGTGCGGTGTGTGTGTGGGGGGGGGGGCAGGGCGTGGGCACAAGGTTGGGAAACAATTGGAGCGGCAATGTCATGAAAAGGGCAATATTTAGCCTGAGGGGCCCGTGGGAGCAAGAGGCGGCTGTCGTTGGCAGGACACTTACCCCTTCCCTCTTGCATTGCTTTGTGACTTTGGAAGGAATGCAGAAAGAGGCCTTACCACTACTCTTCCCCTCTCTCTGTACCACTATGTCCTCACTGTCTCCCCTCTGGTTCAGACTGTTACCATCTTGGATCTGGATTATTGTTAATAGTCTCCTAATTTGTTTTTCTGCTTCGAATTCTCCTTCTTCTAACCCATCCAATATGTCCTGATCAGATTAATCTCTCTGGAGCATCCAGCTGATTGTGCCAATTGTTTAGCTATAATGTTCAGGCACGTTGATTTCAATTACCCTTCTTTCTTCGGTTCAATATTCCGCGACATCCACAGTCCCCCTCTAACCTAGGTGTTCTGATCATCTACACTCTTCCTGTATGTTCCTTCCAAGAAATGAGACTCACTTTTCCTCCAACACGCCCAAGGCTTCTGCCTCAAAGTTCTACCATAGCTGGTTGTCCTTTACTGCCGTGTCTTATATCTGGAACTTTCCCGTATTTCACGACCTAGTTTAAAAGCTGCTTTGTCCATGAAATGTTCCCTGAACATCCCTCTAGAAGTGTTATCTGCCACCTTTGTTTTTTCACTGCATGTTGTGTCTTCATATTTCTTGAGATACCTATCATTTTCTACCTTTTGTCGTTTGTATTTGTGTTCCTGAACTGAGTGGTTGAGTGCTCTGGGTCAGACAGCTTAGATTTTAATTTAAGGTCTGGTCACTTATGGGATCTTGGTTATTACCCTTTTTAAGTCTTGCATTCTTCATTGGGAAATTGATAATAATCATAATTATTTCATAGGGGTTTTTTTTGATGAGGATTAAATGAGATAATGAATGTAATACACTTAACTCAGTGCTTGACACATAGTAAATGGTCAAAGAATTGTGTTATTTTGTTTGTTATTATTGTTGTTTTAATTTCCTTTCTAGGCTCTAACTTCGGTAAGAGTTAAAATCTCTCTATATAGCAGAGATCAGCAAACCTTTTCTTGTGAAAGGCCAAACGATATTTTAGGCTTGGCAAGCAACACACACCTCTGTCACATATTGTGAAATAATAGAAAAAATATATATTGGTTTCTGCCCCTGGTTTCGGGCACAGAGCGACTGAATCCCTTGTAGTTTTCCTAAGCGATAAGAGCACTGAGAGCATCTTTTGTTGTAATGTTTGATCTTTGATCTCAGTTCCTGACACAGGGGTCCTGAAACCTTTACAATTTTCTGGGTGATAGGAGTGTGTTTTGTTCTAATGAGGCAACTCCGGGCGGTCTCCTGGATGGGGACTGGTCACCAAAAAGACCAAGCCATGATGAGAAGCTTAGAGTTTTCAGCCCAACCTCCCCTTCTCCAGAGAGGGGAGAGGAGCTGAAAATGAAGTTAATACTCGATCATGCCTACGACAGGAAACCTCCATAAAATCCTAATAGTATGGGGTTTGGATTGCTTTCAGGTTGGTGAACACATCCACATACCCCAACCACACAGAAACAAACTCCTGTGCTGGGGATCCTCCCAAGACCTCCCCCTACGTATCTCTTCATCTGGCTGTTCACCTGTGCCTTTTATCACATCCTTTAATAAGTGGGTAAACGTGTTTCCCCCGAGTTCTGTGAACTGCTCTAGCAAAGTAATCAGACCCAATGAGGGGGTTGTGGTTTGGCTCCAATTTGTAGTCAAGTTGGACACAGGTTGTGGGTAGCCTGGGGACCTACTACTTGCAACTGGCATCTGAAGTGGGGGGCAGTCTCACGGGCTGTTGACCTGTGGGATTTGGAGCTATCTCCAGGTAAAAAGTGTCAGAATTGAATGACCCCATAGGACACCCAGCTGGTTTCAGAGGCTTGCTTAGTAGGGAACTCCCCTACCTCCATATCTGGTTGTGAATGTGGTCATAGGAGAAGAGTAAAGGAGACTTGTAAGAGGGAAAAACTGAGTTTTTCCTAAGACACACATTCTTTCCTTTTACAAAAATCTCTGAAAATGCAAAGTTCATCCCCAGCTCACACGCTGTATAAAACCTCAATTTGCTGACCCCAGCTAAATAGCCTACAGAGCTCACATCAGTGATTCGTGGATATAAAAGTTAACTGAAGAATGTTGCCTCATTGATTGAGTGATGATGACCTGACTGAGTTCTATAGGAGCGCCTCTATGCTTTTTTACCTTTTGCAAATGACTCTATTTTTCTCCCTTCCACCCTGCACCATTTGAAGTCCTGACTCTTTTCATGTGTCAGACCTAGGAACAAGTTGGATGAAGGCCCCCTAAAGTGTGGAGGCAGGGTGAGTTGCCTCTCCTACACAGCTGTGCCTCTCTGGGTCTCTAACACAATCCAGCAGGGGAGCTGTGTGCATGAGGTTAAATTATACTGGGGAGAAAAGTGTTAAGAGTATTGGAACAATGTTAAATGTTGTCTTATTGCAATTAGATGGCAGCTATTTATGTTTCTCCATGAATGTGTAAAATCCTCTCTCCCATGCTAGTTTTAATTGAATGTCTGACAAATCCAACTTTACTGTGACAAAAGAAAATGAGAATGTTGGTATTAGCATACCTTTTCCCCTTATTAACTACGTACATATCAACACCTGGGATCATGTGCATTATTTTCTCCCTTGTGCCTTGGTTTTATCACAACAACCTCAATTACCTCTATTAAGCATCTTTCCATAGATATACAGGAATGTGAGTGAGAATAAATGGCTTAACTGAGAATTTTTACTACTGGCAATTTGGATGTTGGCTCTTTTTTCCTTATAAAGTCTATTTTAGAAAAGAATTGACACGGGGCACCTACGTGGCTCAGTCAGTTAAGCCTCCAACTTCAGCTCAGGTCATGATCTTGCAGTTTGTGAGTTTGAGCCCTGTGTGGGGCTCTGTGCTGACAGCTCAGAGCCTGGAGCCTGCTTCGGATTCTGTGTCTCCCTCTCTCTCTGCCCCCCATCCCCCTGCTCACATTCTGTCTCTCACTCTGTCACAAAAAAACCCCCAAACCATTAAAAAATTTAGAAAAGAGTTGATACGACACATTAAATTTGAAGCCCTGACTGTATGTGTATCTTCACATGTTTGAAATGCTTCTCTTTAATTACTCCATAATTGTGAGGCTTATTATCATTCTTTTTATTATGTAAACTCTATGAATTCACTTATGGGCGGACCAGAGCAATATTCAGAAATATCTATACATCAGTAATATCTATACACATTGCATTTCTTAGCCAATTTCATACCTTGAAAGGTAATAAAGTGATTCTTCTTAGAGTACAAAAATGTCCACTAGGTGCTGCTGCTGTGCACCGAATTAGCTAAAAGAGCCTGAAGAAATACATAATATTAATAATTCCACCCACAAATTCCTTATCATAATCGCTTAAGCAATTATTATTGGTAAGGCAAATAAGAAAATAAATGGTACATAACTTGTTTCTATATAACTTTGAAGACACTGTTATTTGCAACTTGTGTTTCATACATGGAAAGGAAATGTCTTAGGAGAAAAGCTAAAAAAAGTCAATACTAATTTTTATTTTTCAATAAAGCAACAAAAGCAATATAGAAAAAGAGAAATTTGAGAGAATGCAAAAAATCAGAGATAAAGTATATATATAGACTTCAGACAATGCTATGCTTTTAATATAGAAAAACTTTTGGTTAATATAACAATTATTAATCTAGAAATCTAATACAATTCTGTAGCAATCAAGCTAAGTCTTGAAAGGTAAAACCTTAATTTTGATTCTGGTCCAAATTCAATACTTATTCATTTTATTTCCATGCTTAAGAAGTGATAGTTGCCAAAATATAAACATCAACTGTAAATTTTACGAACTATGCTTTCATTTATCTTTTAGGATTGAGATGGTGAAAGTTCTATGGTGGTGTTGGCTATGGGAATACCCAAGACTAGTTTAAGAAGGTTAGGGGGTTGGGATGCCTGCGTGGCTCATCAGTTAAGCGTCTGGCTCAGCGCATGAGCTCACGGTTTGTGGGTTCAGGCTCTACGTTGGGCTCTGTGCTGACAGCTCAGAGCCTGGAGGCCGCTTCTGATTCTGTGTCTCCCTCTGTCTCTGCCCCTCCCCTACTCATGCTCTGTCTCTCTTTCTGTCTCAAAAATAAATAATAAGCACTAAAAAATAATTAAAACAACAACAACAACAACAACAACCAGGCTAGCTAGGGGGCAATAAGAGCTTGCCTTCTGTTATACTCACTAGTCTAATCACTGCAGTCGGTTGAGGAGAGGAAAAGTTGAAACGTGGAATATTTCTCTCTTACCATTAGTTTCCATTTTGTGCAACTTATGGGGAAGGAGAGTTGACCAAACTGCAGACTGTGCACCTTTCCCCTCCTGAGCAGCGAGCGAGGCCCACAATGAGAGCATTACTGCTGCTTCGGTACTTTCCCTCTTATGGAACAAATTTGCAAGGTCTGCAGCAGTGATTCATAGTTCAGGAAAGACACACCTTCCAGAAGCAAAGATGAAGAAAGAAGGATATTCTATGTTTAGTCTTTGCTATTTTTACCCTTCTGGTTTTCAGCGAAATTGTGTACAATCGTTTGGTTATGGTGACCCATTAATTCATGAAACAGAAGCTTCATTTGAGTCAATGGCTTCTTTTTTCAAACTTAAAAAGAAAATGAATCTATATGTTCTTGTCCTTTCTCTATAGTATGTTCTGTTATTTTACTAACTCAAAGTCTATCCAATTATTCTGGACTCATCTTGAATAAAAATTCAGTGTTTCACATGAATAGCTAAATAATGATTAGTGGTTTAATTAAAAATAAACAAACATAAGGACCAAATTAGTTTTTTTCCCCAGTCCTTTTTTATAATATGCACCAAAATTACTGTTGTACTTAGGAAGTATTTTTAAGATAGAAGCTGACCTTACTGGTACTGAAATATTTGAACCTTATGGTTGTGTCATATGGCAGGGACCTTGTGCCTTATAAAAAAATATCATTTATATATTTAGTCACACATAACTTCTTATTTCTTTAACATCTGCCTCTTCCATTGGACTATAAAAACCCCAAGGACTTATTTTGTATAAAGAGTGTCTATACAAATAGGTGCTTAAAATATTTTGTAGGCTGAAAAACATTTTTTTTTTTGTAAAATAAACTAAAAAAATGTATTAAAAAAGATAAGCGTTTCTGAATTAAACAAATGAAATATCAGCCAGGGAGCATTTGGTTCCAGACTACCATAATAAAGTGAATATCTCAATAAGGCGAGTCAAATGAATTTTTTGGTTTCCCAGTGTATAAAAAGTTACATTTATACTATACTGTATAGGAACATGCCTTCCTCACTAAGCTTAATCATTTCTAGTTGTTTTAAAAAAAATTTTTTTTTTGGGGCGCCTGGGTGGCGCAGTCGGTTAAGCGTCCGACTTCAGCCAGGTCACGATCTCGCGGTCCGGGAGTTCGAGCCCCGCGTCGGGCTCTGGGCTGATGGCTCAGGGCCTGGAGCCTGTTTCCGATTCTGTGTCTCCCTCTCTCTCTGCCCCTCCCCCGTTCATGCTCTGTCTCTCTCTGTCCCAAAAATAAATAAACGTTGAAAAAAAAAATTTAAAAAAAAAAAAAAATTTTTTTTTTAACGTTTATTTATTTTTGAGACAGAGAGAGACAGAGCATGAACGGGGGAGGGTCAGAGAGAGAGGGAGACACAGAATCCGAAGCAGGCTCCAGGCTCTGAGCTGTCAGCACAGAGCCCGATGCAGGGCTCGAACTCACGGACCGTGAGATCATGATCTGAGCCAAAGTCGGCCGCTTAACCGACTGAGCCACCCAGGTGCCCCAACATTTCTAGTTTTTGAGTTAAGGTGGGAGACATGTGACTTCCTTTCACTTGAACACATACAGGCATTGTAGGGTTATTAATTGGCCTGATTTCAAGATTGTTGTGTCTCTGAGAATAGGGAGGCCTGAGGAGAGGGACAGAGGGAGGGAATGGCTGCTGTGTAGAGTAGTCAGAACAAACACAATATTTATCAAGTTCACTGTCTTATATGGGTGTGGTTTGTGATGCCTGCAAACAATTACAATAGTTACATCAAAGATCACGTCATAACAAATGCAATAATAATGAAAAAGTTTGAATATTTTGAGGGGCGCCTGAGTGGCTCAGTCAGTTAAGTGTCAGACTCTTGGTTTTGGCTGAGGTCATGATCTCGTGGTTTCATGAGTTCAAGCTCAGTGTGGAACTTGTAGCCTGCTTGGGATCTCTTTCTCTCGCTCTCTCTCTGCCCCTCCCCAAACCGTGCTGTCTCTATCTCTCAAAAAATAAATACATAAACTTAAAAAAAAGAAAAAGTTTGAACTATTTTGAGAATTACTAAAATGTGACCCAGAGACACAAAGTGAACAAATGCTGTTGGAAAAATGGCACCAATAGACTTGCTCGACGTAAGGTTGCTACAATTCCTCAATTTGTTAAAAAGCTCAATTATCTGAAAAGTGCAGTAAAGCAAAGTGCAATAAAATGAGGCACGCCTGTACAGTTTTCAGCACCTTGTTTCTTGACTCTGCTCTTTCATAATTAGTGTAACACTTGGATAACAAGACAGCTGCTTAATACTTTCTGGTTGCATCCCTGGCCTCCAGTTATGTTAGATATGCCAAGTCCATAAAAACACCAAGTGATTTAATTAATTCCAGTAAGTATTTATTGCACACTTCTTGTGCTCGGTTTTGTGCTATATTCTATTCATGCCCTCATGTTTATTCCTTTGTACCTTTATTGATGGTGATCTTTCTACCTTGAATGCTTTTCCCTTTCTTCTTCATTTATGTAACTGCTTATTCCATAAGACGTATCTCGGGCATCACCGACCCCATAAAACCTTTCTTGAACCATAATATGACTGAGGTTCCAGAGGATCTTATATATGGCTCTACTTATAGAACTTAGAACATTTTATTTTAGTGTTAAACATTATCTATATATCCATAACCCCCACTAGATTATGATGCTCCACAGAGTAAAGCAATCAGAAGCAATCTGAAGAGAACTAGCACTTATTTCCATTATCAAACATATGAACTTACCTGTATCTGCACCCTAACACTCTGTCTTACTTCCTAATACAGTGGATAGACTGCCATTGATTCATCTGAGGCCAAGATCTACTTGGGCATTTCCATTGCCCCTGATTTATAGTTTGTCTAGGTATAGAATTCTAGTCTGGAAATAAATTTCATTTAGAATTTTAAAAGCATTGCTTCACTGTCTTTTTGTTTCTAGTGTTGCTGAGAAATCCAAACCATTTCTATGATTCCTTTAAATATCTACAAAGAGAGAGTAATGTAATGATTCCCCACATACCTACCACGTTGCTTCCACAGTTATGAATTCCTAGCCAATAATGTTGCATCTATAGCTCACCCCCCGCTTCTTAGTCAACTTTCAATTATTTTAAATAAAACTCCGGACATCACACTGTCTCACATGTGAATATTCAGTAATTATCTCTGAAAGAGATAAAGGATCGTATTCCTGATCCTTGATATATAATTTGTTTTATTCTCACTGAAAGATTTTAGGAAATTACTTTTCTTCCAAGAACTCTAAAATTTTACAGTAATGTGCCAATGATTGCCCTTTATATCGGTAATTTCATGTCCTTCCATTCTAATAAATGTTCTTAGATTGTTTCATTGATGACTTCTTTCCCTCATTACTCAGATGCTAAGCTTTCTGGAATGGTGTTATAATTTTCTTTTCTTTCTGTTTTTCATTTCTTTGACTTTTTGTTCTGCTAGAGATTTTCTCAACTTCATCTATCCATCTATCAATGTTTTGATTTCTGCTACTGTATTTTTTAATTTAAATTAAAAAAAATTTAGAGAGCGAGAGAGTGCAAGCAGGGGAGGGGGCAGAGGCAGAGAGAGAAAGAGAGAGCGAGAGGGAGAGAGAGAACCTTAAGCAGGCTCCACACTTAATGCAGAGACTGACACGGGGCTTGTTCTCACAACCTTGGGATAATGCATGGCCTGAGCCAAAATCAAGAGTCGGGCCCTGGGGACACCTGGGTGGCTCGGTCGGTTGAGTGATGACTTCGGCTCAGGTCATGATGTCACAGTTTGTGAGTTTGAGCCCCACGTTGGGCTCTGTGCTCACAGATCAGAGCCTGGAGACTGCTTTGGATTCTGTGTCTCCCTCTCTTTCTGCCCCTCTCCCGGTTGTTTCTAGAGACACTATTGTCTCTCTCTCAAAAATAAAATGAAAAAACATTAAAAAAATTAAAAACAAAAGAATCGGGCACTCAACAAACTAAACCACCTAGGTACCCCTCTGCTATTGTATTTTTAATGTTTTAGGGCTCTTTTCTGTGTTCTATGTGTTTCTTTTTTTCTTTTTTTTTTGCATCTTATTTTTGTTTCATATATACAACATATTCTCTTCCTCTTTTTCTTTTAAATAACTTGATGTATTTTTCTAAGTTTTTCTCTCCTCCTCAGTTGCCTTCTTTCTCCCCCCACTGCTTGCTTATTTTAGTTTTCATTTTCTGTGGTAGAGGCTTTCTTCATTAGGTTTGTGATCGGTTGGCTCTCTGCTCATGATCAAGAAAGTGTGAGCCTAAAAACGGATACACACACTGAGCCTATGGGAAGAACTTTTCAACTTTGTATTTCAGTGACTCAGAACTTGGAGGGGGGCAGCATTTCCAGGGGAAACTCTGAGGTGGGTGTCTTAGAGTCTTGCTCTTAGGAAGGTCAGATTGTGGGGAAAAGAGTTTTTCAGTTTCTTTTCTGGCTGTCAGCATGTTGGGGTTGTGTTGGGGAAGAAAGTGAGGGGTGTCTGCATTCAGCAATTCACTAGACATATGGTCTCATGGCATCCCTTCTCTGTTTTGTCTAGGTTGGAGTAAGAGACCCGAGATCTTACTGTTTCTCAAACAGCTTTTACCCACACCTTCTGTACCATTCCGATTTTAGTATATGTGCTGCCAAAGCGAGCGCTACCCACATAGGGACTCTCACGCTGTGTTTCAGATTTTTCTGGTGTTGCCAATTTCTGATCCTTCTGAGACTATGGTGCAAATGATGTTGATTTTGAACCTTCCTTGCTGCCAGCTTGGGATTTAGGTTTCTTGGGGATGCTAGAGCAATTTTCTCGCGTTATGTCTTCCAACTTCTAAAATGTTATTGCTGTTTCTTCTACTGTTTTCCCCACACTTGTTGGTTTAGATATTAAACGTAACTCATTTATTATAATTATAATTTTGTGGAATTTAGGGAGGGAGAAAAGTAGATGTGTGTATTCACATAATCTTAACCTGGAAGAACCCCTCACCTCTTTTTTTTTTTAAATCTGAAAATCCTACAACCATTGTTTCATACAAAAGTGAAGCCTGTTCCTTGTAGTGGTTTATCAGTAGGATTTCAGAGTGTGCACCAAGGCCTCTGTACTCCTTGGATTTGCAGTGACTAGACTCAGCTACCAGCAAGATCTGATCATACTAGATTAAGACATCTTTGATCTCTTGAAGCCTCATCCACATATTTCTGGTAATGGGCCGCCTGGGCTTTGCAGATGCCCTAGAGGATTGCATAAACATGGGCCACAGTACCCACACTTTAAATGGATAAATTGTATGATATGTAAGTTTTATCTCAATAAAGCTTCTTTTTTTTTAATAGTTCAATGAACTCCTATATATCCTTTTCTCAATTTCACCAATTGTTTACATTTTGCTCCAGTTGCTTTGTCATATTCTCTCTTTCTAAATGTACATGTATGTGAATCTATCTATCTATCTAGATATCTATCTATCTATCTATCTAAATATATAGATTATATATATATACCTTTTCTGAGCCCATTTGAGGATCATTTGGGATGATTGTGGAATACTACTCAGCAATAAAAGAATGAACTATTGGTACACACAACATGAATGAATGTCATAATACTTATGCAGAGTGAAAGAAACCAGATTAATAAAAGTATATATTGTATATTTCCACTTACATAAAATGGTGGGAAATGCAAATCAATCAATAGTGATATAGAACACATAACTGCTGTTGTCTGGGAGATGAGATGGGAGGCTGAGGGGGCAAGAGAAAAGGATTACAATGGGGCACAAGAAACCTTTTGGGGGGGAGGAATATGTTCTTTATCTTGATTGTGGTGATAATTTTGTGAGTATATATATAGGTAAAAATTTACCAAACTGTAAACTTTAAATGTATATATTTTATTGCAGGTTAACTGTTCCTCAATTAAAGCCATTAAAAACGTTTCGGGGCACCTGGGTGGCTCAGTTTGTTAAGCATCCTGACTTTGGCTCAGGTCATGATCTCACGGTCCATGAGTTCGAGCCCTGCATCAGGCTCTGTGCTGACAGCTCGGAGCCTGGAGCCTGCTTCAGATTCTGTGTCCCCTCTCTCTGCCCCTCCCCCATTCATTCTCTGTCTCTCTCTGTCTCAAAAATAAACATTAAAAAAAATTTAAAAACGTTTCAAGTTGCACGTTTTGATATGGGCAGTATTTGTATATCAATCGTATCTCAGTGAAGCTGTTGACAGAGTCAGAAGACAAATGAAAACAAAAAAATAATTTTAAATCATAAGTAAAGGGCTACCTTTTTAAAAAAAAAGTTTATTTATTTATTTTGAGAGAGAGAGTGAATTGGGGTGGGGGGAGGAAGGGCAGAGAGAGAGAGACAGAGAATCCAAAGCAGGGCTTGATCTCATGAACTGTGAGATCATGACCTGAGCTGAAATCAAGAGTCGGACCACCCAGGTGCCCCAAAGGGCTAATTTTGTTAATATAAAATCTCCACCAAAGAAATAAGAAGAGAAACCCAAACAACTGAAAATGAGTAAAGGATATGACAGTTCACGAAAAAGTAAAATAATTGGCCCTGAAACCTAAGATAAGATAGTTGACCTCATTCATAAAAAGAAAAAATCAAATTAAAGCACCACTGGTACTGTTTTTCTGCTCTTTAATGGGCAAATATCAACAATTCCATACAACACAATATTAGCATGAGTTTGGGGAAACAGGTGCTCTCCCACAAGAACGGTAAGTGTATGGACTAATGCAACAGCTAAGGATGATGTAATAATATGTATATATATATTTTGGCTCTATCCTTCTACATAGCAATTCCACTTCTTGGAATTTTTTTTTTTCCAGACACACTTGTGTGTTGCAGACTATGAATCTGGAGTTCTCTCTTGTGCAGCAAGAGAGTGGGCACAGAATTGAATACAAGACGTCTGGGAGGAGACGAGCTCTGAACAGGGGTTTCATCTCTGTATTTACTGAGCGCTCAAGCTATTACCCACCTGCTGAACGTGAAGAAAACAAGATCTTATACCTGTGAATGTGGAGAAAACAATCAGACAGTGATCATTAACATGTGTGTGTAACAAGCAAAGGGTCTGGGGGGCGAGTGGAGTTTGTGATCAAACTACAATAGTATATTGGCATCAGATGGAAAGTAATTTCCTGCAGGTGATATAACAAGTTACTCGTGATTCCATTATAATGTCTCACTAGCTAACCTTGGTCACTTTTGCCCAGTGGTGGCAGTTTTCTACCCTATACTTTTTTCATTTATGTAAGTAGAACCTATTTTCCCACACTCGTGTAAGTGCAAAGTGACCTTTGTTCGATATTACTCATTGAAGCTCTATTTTGTAGTAAAGACTGGCAATAATCTAAATGCCTGTTCATAGGCGATAGGCTAAATAATTATAGTTCAGCCATTAGATGGAGTTTTGTGCATCGGTAAAAAGAATGAGAGTGCTCTTTATAAGTAGGAATGAAATAATCTTTTCTTTTTTTTAAGTTTATTTATTTATTTATTATTTATTTATTTATTTAGAGAGAAAAAGAGATAGAGCATGATGGGGAGGGGGCAGAGAGCGAGGGAGAGTGAGAGAGAGTCCTAAGCAGGTTCCACGCATTCAGCACAGAGGCCAATGCATGGCTCAAACCCATGAACAATGAGATCATGACCTGAGTCAAAGTCTGACACTTAACCAACTGAGTCACCCAGGTGCTCCTAAAATACTCTTTTCTTAAGTGAAAAAAGCAAGGTGCAGAACAGTGTGTATAGTGTGATACCATATGGATTAAAAATAAGTCTACAAATACATATTTGCCACAATAAACATAAGGCTGTGTAGAAAGACACACAAGAAACTGGTTAAGAAGGGTTGCCTCTGGAGAGTGGTGTGAGGAAAGGTTTTGAATAATTCTTTTCCTACTCCTTCCTTCCTTCCTTCCTTCCTTCCTTCCTTCCTTCCTTCCGTAAGACTTGGATCTTGAATCATTTGAATGTATTTCCAGTGTTTAGAAAGAGCCCCCTACTGATACTAATGAACCCCTCTGAGGCTGGGGAAGTTTTAGCTCAAAAATGAATTTGTTTTGTTTTATAGCTCTCCCTCATTTTTCCCTCTCCCTCCCCTCATTCTTTCCACTAGCAATTTAAAAAATAAGTTTATTTTTAATCCAACATTCCTGGGTGTTTTGCAGCAGAAAAATATTTCATATTTTCAGGTTACGTAGTTCATAATATTTCTAGATTGAAGTCCTCATTATGTCTTAACATACTTTTGGAGGTGGAAGTCGGGTGAAAAAGTCTTAACATTTTTAACACTTTGGAAGCATATTGCCAAATTGCTCCTTGAAAGATTGCACTAATTTAAGTTCTTACTTGCAGTTAATGGAAGTGCCCTTTTTCTTGAACCCTCATAGGTACTTGTGCTATCATTTTTAAAATTCTAATCTGGTGGGCTAAATTCCTATCTCATTATTTTAACTTTGGGTGACCTAAATTGTAATGAGTAGCTCATGGGTGGCTCAGTCGGTTAAGCACCAGACTCTGGATTTTGGCTCAGGTCATGATCTTACGGTTCATGAGTTAGAACCCCACATCAGGCTTGTGATGTGCTTGGGATTCTTTCTCTCTCCCTCTCTCTACTTTCCCCTGGCTCAAGCTCCTGCTTTCTCTCAAAATAAATAAATAAACTAAAAAAAAAAAATACATTGCAATGAGTAACATTTTTTCAAAGTTATACTGGTCATTTGAGTTCTTTTTTTAAATCTTTTTAAAAATTATATGAGTAATACATTG
The DNA here is from genome assembly GCF_016509475.1 of Prionailurus bengalensis. Taxonomy (NCBI): domain Eukaryota; kingdom Metazoa; phylum Chordata; class Mammalia; order Carnivora; family Felidae; genus Prionailurus; species Prionailurus bengalensis. Next base: position 114,329,855 of record NC_057344.1, read on the forward strand.
ATTGCATTTTCCTGATACACAATACAAACTACATTGAAATATGCAAATATGTTGATATTTCACATTACATAGGGAATCTGTATTTTTCCTGAGTTAACAAATTTTTGAAGCAACCATGTATTAAAAATCTACTCTTTCTGTGTTGATGACAAAAGTGCTTCACTAATTCTAAAACCTTATAGATTCTTGGATGTATCACAGAATTTAGAATCTGTTTCATTGACCTATGTGGCAGAACTACATTGCCTAGTTATTTTTGCTTAAGAGTTTTAATTCATCTTTATTCTTTTATTATATAATTTTGGCATTGGAATTTTAATGGAACTATGTTAAATTTATAAATGATGTTTAGGAGATTTGAAATTTTATAACATTAATTCTTCTTATTAAGGTATTGTGCTCCATTTATTTAAGACACTTTTATATTCTCCAGTAAAATTTTGCATTTTTCTTTATGTCGGCCCTGCATATTTCTTGTTGAGTTTACTCCAAGGTGTTGGAATTTATAGCCCCTTCCTCAATGATTGGTTTATTTTATTGTGTCCTTTCGACTTGGTGTCACATTCTATCACTCAGCATCTCTGCAGCTCCCGGTAGTACCCCTGCTGTCAGAGCAGTTGACGGGAGCTTTGAATGCCATGGGTCTGATGGATATTATTTATTCTTCTTGTGCTTGAATTGCCCACCTCTTAGTCTCCTTTTATGGCCCGTCGAGAGCTTATAGTGACCCACTGCTGGATCAAGAACCAGAATCCGTAGTAGCTCTCCTTCATTTACATAAACAGCTAACTGGTTGGCTGCCAGCTTTTTTAGCGCCACCCCACAGAGAGCACACCACTTGTGCTTCTGATCCCTGCTTGGATATCTGATTCCAGGCACTTCCTTCCTCACAGGGCTTATCCCCATGCAGGGCCCCCTGAACAACCCTACGAAATGTCAATTGCTTGTTTCCATTTGAACCCAGAGAATAGCTTCTGTGATTATTAAATATCTACCCAAGAAAGAACCTAGTTCTAGATCAGAACATTTTAGAAAGAAAGAGGAAAGCAAAGATAATAGCCCCTTTTAATTGAAGCTCTCTATGTCATGCACTTCCTAAGCGTTCTTTCTTTTTTTTAAGGTAAAATAAAATCTTTTATTAAAATTCCTTTTCCATTAAAAAAATTTTTTTGGCTTTGGGGCAAGATGGCGGCTTAGGAGGACGCTGGGCTCACCGCACGTCCTGCTGATCACTTAGATTCCATCTACACCTGCCTAAATAACCCAGAAAACCGCCAGAGGATTAGCAGAACAGAGTCGCCGGAGCCAAACGCAGACGAGAGGCCCACGGAAGAGGGTAGGAAGGGCGGCGAGGCGGTGCGCGCTCCACGGACTGGCGGGAGGGAGCCGGGGCGGAGGGGCGGCTCGCCGGCCAAGCAGAGCCCCCTAGTCGGGCTTGCAAAAGCGGAGGGGCCGGGCGGACTGTGTTCCGACAGCAAGCGCGACTTAGCGTCTGGGAGGTCAGAAATTAACAGCTCTGCTCGGAAAGCGGGAAGGCTGGAGGACAAAGGGAGGGAGAGCTGCTGAGCCCCCTGACAACAGAGCTCAGTTTGGTGGGGAACAAAGGCGCTCGCCAGCGCCATTTCCCCCGCCCATCCCCCAGCCGAAATCCCAAAGGGAACCGGTTCCTGCCAGGGAACTTGCTCGCTCCGCGCAAACACCCAACTCTGCGCTTCTGCGGAGCCAAACCTCCGGCAGCGGATCTGACTCCCTCCCGCTGCCACAGGGCCCCTCCTGAAGTGGATCACCTAAGGAGAAGCGATCTAAGCCTGCCCCTCCTGCCCCCGAGCACCTTGCCTACCCACCCCAGCTAATACGCCAGATCCCCAGCACCACAAGCCTGGCAGGGTGCAAGTAGCCCAGACGAGCCACACCACCCCACAGTGAATCCCGCCCCTAGGAGAGGGGAAGAGAAGGCACACACCAGTCTGACTGTGGCCCCAGCGGTGGGCTGGGGGCAGACATCAGGTCTGACTGCGGCCCCGCCCACCAACTCCAGGTATACACCACAGCACAGGGGAAGTGCCCTGCAGGTCCTCACCACGCCAGGGACTATCCAAAATGACCAAGCGGAAGAACTCCCCTCAGAAGAATCTCCAGGAAATAACAACAGCTAATGAGCTGATCAAAAAGGATTTAAATAATATAACAGAAAGTGAATTTAGAATAATAGTCATAAAATTAATCGCTGGGCTTGAAAACAGTATACAGGACAGCAGAGAATCTCTTGCTACAGAGATCAAGGGACTAAGGAACAGTCACGAGGAGCTGAAAAACGCTTTAAACGAAATGCATAACAAAATGGAAACCACCACAGCTCGGCTTGAAGAGGCAGAGGAGAGAATAGGTGAACTAGAAGATAAAGTTATGGAAAAAGAGGAAGCTGAGAAAAAGAGAGATAAAAAAATCCAGGAGTATGAGGGGAAAATTAGAGAATTAAGTGATACACTAAAAAGAAATAATATACGCATAATTGGTATCCCAGAGGAGGAAGAGAGAGGGAAAGGTGCTGAAGGGGTACTTGAAGAAATCATAGCTGAGAACTTCCCTGAACTGGGGAAGGAAAAAGGCATTGAAATCCAAGAGGCACAGAGAACTCCCTTCAGACGTAACTTGAATCGATCTTCTGCACGACATATCATAGTGAAACTGGCAAAATACAAGGATAAAGAGAAAATTCTGAAAGCAGCAAGGGGTAAACGTGCCCTCACATATAAAGGGAGACCTATAAGACTCGTGACTGATCTCTCTTTTGAAACTTGGCAGGCCAGAAAGAATTGGCAAGAGATTTTCAGGGTGCTAGACAGAAAAAATATGCAGCCAAGAATCCTTTATCCAGCAAGTCTGTCATTTAGAATAGAAGGAGAGATAAAGGTCTTCCCAAACAAACAAAAACTGAAGGAATTTGTCACCACTAAACCAGCCCTACAAGAGATCCTAAGGGGGACCCTGTGAGACAAAGTCCCAGAGACATCACTATAAGCATAAAACATACAGACATCACAATGACTCTAAACCCGTATCTTTCTATAATAACACTGAATGTAAATGGATTAAATGCGCCAACCAAAAGACATAGGGTATCAGAATGGATAAAAAAACAAGACCCATCTATTTGCTGTCTACAAGAGACTCATTTTAGACCTGAGGACACCTTTAGATTGAGAGTGAGGGGATGGAGAACTATTTATCATGCGACTGGAAGCCAAAAGAAAGCTGGAGTAGCCATACTTATATCAGACAAACTAGACTTTAAATTAAAGGCTGTAACAAGAGATGAAGAAGGACATTATATAATAGTTACAGGGTCTATCCATCAGGAAGAGCTAACAATTATAAATGTCTATGCACCGAATACCGGAGCCCCCAAATATATAAAACAATTACTCATAAACATAAGCAACCTTATTGATAAGAATGTGGTAATTGCAGGGGACTTTAATACACCACTTACAGAAATGGATAGATCATCTAGACACACGGTCAATAAAGAAACAAGGGCCCTGAATGAGACATTGGATGAGATGGACTTGACAGATATATTTAGAACTCTGCATCCCAAAGCAACAGAATATACTTTCTTCTCGAGTGCACATGGAACATTCTCCAAGATAGATCATATACTGGGTCACAAAACAGCCCTTCATAAGTTTACAAGAATTGAAATTATACCATGCTTACTTTCAGACCACAATGCCATGAAGCTTGAAATCAACCACAGGAAAAAGTCTGGAAAACCTCCAAAAGCATGGAGGTTAAAGAACACCCTACTAACGAATGAGTGGGTCAACCAGGCAATTAGAGAAGAAATTAAAAAATATATGGAAACAAACGAAAATGAAAATACAACAATCCAAACGCTTTGGGACGCAGCAAAGGCAGTCCTGAGAGGAAAATACATTGCAATCCAGGCCTATCTCAAGAAACAAGAAAAATCCCAAATACAAAATCTAACAGCACACCTAAAGGAACTAGAAGCAGAACAGCAAAGGCAGCCTAAGCCCAGCAGAAGAAGAGAAATAATAAAGATCAGAGCAGAAATAAACAATATAGAAACTAAAAAAACTGTAGAGCAGATCAACGAAACCAAGAGTTGGTTTTTTGAAAAAATAAACAAAATTGACAAACCTCTAGCCAGGCTTCTCAAAAAGAAAAGGGAGATGACCCAAATAGATAAAATCATGAATGAAAATGGAATTATCACAACCAATCCCTCAGAGATACAAACAATTATCAGGGAATACTATGAAAACTTATATGCCAACAAATTGGACAACCTGGAAGAAATGGACGAATTCCTGAACACCCACACGCTTCCAAAACTCAATCAGGAGGAAATAGAAAGCTTGAACAGACCCATAACCAGCGAAGAAATTGAATCGGTTATCAAAAATCTCCCAACAAATAAGAGTCCAGGACCAGATGGCTTCCCAGGGGAGTTCTACCAGACGTTTAAAGCAGAGATAACACCTATCCTTCTCAAGCTATTCCAAGAAATAGAAAGGGAAGGAAAACTTCCAGACTCATTCTATGAAGCCAGTATTACTTTGATTCCTAAACCAGACAGAGACCCAGTAAAAAAAGAGAACTACAGGCCAATATCCCTGATGAATATGGATGCAAAAATTCTCAATAAGATACTAGCAAATCGAATTCAACGGCATATAAAAAGAATTATTCACCATGATCAAGTGGGATTCATTCCTGGGATGCAGGGCTGGTTCAACATTCGCAAATCAATCAACGTGATACATCACATTAACAAAAAAAGAGAGAAGAACCATATGATCCTGTCAATCGATGCAGAAAAGGCCTTCGACAAAATCCAGCACCCTTTCTTAATAAAAACCCTTGAGAAAGTCGGGATAGAAGGAACATACTTAAAGATCATAAAAGCCATTTATGAAAAGCCCACAGCTAACATCATCCTCAACGGGGAAAAACTGAAAGCTTTTTCCCTGAGATCAGGAACACGACAAGGATGCCCACTCTCACCGCTGCTGTTTAACATAGTGCTGGAAGTTCTAGCATCAGCAATCAGACAACAAAAGGAAATCAAAGGCATCAAAATTGGCAAAGACGAAGTCAAGCTTTCGCTTTTTGCAGATGACATGATATTATACATGGAAAATCCGATAGACTCCACCAAAAGTCTGCTAGAACTGATACAGGAATTCAGCAAAGTTGCAGGATACAAAATCAATGTACAGAAATCAGTTGCATTCTTATACACTAACAATGAAGCAACAGAAAGACAAATAAAGAAACTGATCCCATTCACAATTGCACCAAGAAGCATAAAATACCTAGGAATAAATCTAACCAAAGATGTAAAGGATCTGTATGCTGAAAACTATAGAAAGCTTCTGAAGGAAATTGAAGAAGATTTAAAGAAATGGAAAGACATTCCCTGCTCATGGATTGGAAAAATAAATATTGTCAAAATGTCAATACTACCCAAAGCTATCTACACATTCAATGCAATCCCAATCAAAATTGCACCAGCATTCTTCTCGAAACTAGAACAAGCAATCCTAAAATTCATATGGAACCACAAAAGGCCCCGAATAGCCAAAGGAATTTTGAAGAAGAAGACCAAAGCAGGAGGCATCACAATCCCAGACTTTAGCCTCTACTACAAAGCTGTCATCATCAAGACAGCATGGTATTGGCACCAAAACAGACACATAGACCAATGGAATAGAATAGAAACCCCAGAACTAGACCCACAAACGTATGGCCAACTCATCTTTGACAAAGCAGGAAAGAACATCCAATGGAAAAAAGACAGCCTCTTTAACAAATGGTGCTGGGAGAACTGGACAGCAACATGCAGAAGGTTGAAACTAGACCACTTTCTCACACCATTCACAAAAATAAACTCAAAATGGATAAAGGACCTAAATGTGAGACAGGAAACCATCAAAACCCTAGAGGAGAAAGCAGGAAAAGACCTCTCTGACCTCAGCCGTAGCAATCTCTTACTCGACACATCCCCAAAGGCAAGGGAATTAAAAGCAAAAGTGAATTACTGGGACCTTATGAGGATAAAAAGCTTCTGCACAGCAAAGGAAACAACCAACAAAACTAAAAGGCAACCAACGGAATGGGAAAAGATATTTGCAAATGACATATCGGACAAAGGGCTAGTATCCAAAATCTATAAAGAGCTCACCAAACTCCACACCCGAAAAACAAATAACCCAGTGAAGAAATGGGCAGAAAACATGAATAGACACTTCTCTAAAGAAGACATCCGGATGGCCAACAGGCACATGAAAAGATGTTCAGCGTCGCTCCTTATCAGGGAAATACAAATCAAAACCACACTCAGGTATCACCTCACGCCAGTCAGAGTGGCCAAAATGAACAAATCAGGAGACTATAGATGCTGGAGAGGATGTGGAGAAACGGGAACCCTCTTGCACTGTTGGTGGGAATGCAAATTGGTGCAGCCGCTCTGGAAAGCAGTGTGGAGGTTCCTCAGAAAATTAAAAATAGACCTACCCTATGACCCAGCAATAGCACTGCTAGGAATTTATCCAAGGGATACAGGAGCACTGATGCATAGGGCCACTTGTACCCCAATGTTCATAGCAGCACTCTCAACAATAGCCAAATTATGGAAAGAGCCTAAATGTCCATCAACTGATGAATGGATAAAGAAATTGTGGCTTATATACACAATGGAATATTACATGGCAATGAGAAAAAATGAAATATGGCCTTTTGTAGCAACGTGGATGGAACTGGAGAGTGTGATGCTAAGTGAAATAAGCCATACAGAGAAAGACAGATACCATATGGTCTCACTCTTATGTGGATCCTGAGAAACTTACCAGGAACCCATGGGGGAGGGGAAGGAAAAAAAAAAAAAAAGAGGTTAGAATGGGAGAGAGCCAAAGCATAAGAGACTGTTAAAAACTGAGAACAAACTGAGGGTTGATGGGGGGTGGGAGGGAGGAGAGGGTGGGTGATGGGTATTGAGGAGGGCACCTTTTGGGATGAGCACTGGGTGTTGTATGGAAACCAATTTGTCAATAAATTTCAGAAAAAAAAAAATTTTTTTTATTTGTGGCAAAATACACATAATGAAATTTAGCACCGTAGACCTTTCTAACTGTACAGTTCAATAGTCTTTGGTATATGCACATTGTTGGGCAATCCATCTCCAGAATTTTTCATCTTGCAAAAGTGAAACTATACTCATTAAACAACTCCCTCTTTGCCTCTCCCCCCAGGCACTGGCAACCACCATTCTACTTTCTGTCTAGGAGTGTGACTACTCTCGATACCTCACGTAAGTGAAATCAGGCAGTATTTATCTTTTTGTGACTGGCTTATTTCACTTAGCAGAATATCCTCAAGGTTCATCCATATTTTGATATGTGTCAGAATTTCCTTCCTTTAAAGAATTCTTTTTTAAAGTTTATTTACTTGAGAGAGAGAGGGAGACAGAGAGAGAGAGAGGGAGAGAGAGAGAGAGAGAGCATGTGTGCATGTGAGTGGAGGAGGGGCATAAAGAGAAGGAGAGAGAGGATCTGAAGCAGGCTCCAGGCTCTGAGCTGTCAGCACAGAACCTGATGTGGGGCTTGAACCCAAGAGCAGTGGGATCATGACCTGAGCCAAAGTCGGACTCTTAACCAACTGAGCCACCCAGGCACCCTTAATTTCCTTCCTTTTTAAGACTGAATGATATTTCATGGTATGTATATACACTTTGTTTATCCATTCTTCCATTGATGGACACTTGAACTGCTTTTACCTTTTAGCTATGGTGAATAATGCTACTATGACAACGAGTGTAAACATATCTCTTTGGGACTCTGCTTTCAATTATTTCTAAATGCTTTACTGGGTTCACCTCATTTGATCCTTACTACAGCTTTATGAATTTAATACCCCAGTTTTATAGATGTGGAAACTGAGGCACACAGAAGATAAGGAACTAATTGTGATTCCAGAACTCCCACGTTTGACCCTGAGCTATTCTGTTTTCCAAAAGAGACGTCTAGGTGTCTCGCACCAGGGAATGGAAAATAAGCAAGAGAAATGAAAATCATGCTTGCATTGGCTGTCTACAAAATAAGAGGCAGGTGTTAATTTTTATTATTCACCATATTTGAAGAACAATTCAGTAACAATTATATTCAGGTTATTTTTATTCTTATTGAATGAATTATAAAGTTGAGAGCTATCCAGATAATTCAGGGAAATGTCCTGCTTTTGTGTTGCCTTAAAAAAATTACTCTGATAATTGATTTGATATGGGTAATCTAGACAGAGTATTTAATAATTTCAAAACGAAGCAAACTCTCAATTTCCTGTTTGTATAAACACAGCCATAATAATAAAAAAAAACACAGCCATAAAGCCATAATAAGATAAGATGAAAATTAAGAAAGAAAGAAGATGACTGGTTTGTGAAAATCTCATGAAAAAATATCCTTGTCTGCACTGTTAATATCTATATAAGTATTACTTTTAGGGTAGATCTCATATACATCCATATAGTGATTTGAAATATTACTCTCAGAAGGCTGAAAACAGCCTGATCAATAGACTCTTCATAGTTAAACAGCCAGGATGGGTATGGAAAAATTGGTGATGGTGGTCATCCCATGATCTGCATTTCTGTACCACTGACTTGCCTGTGTCTTAACTTGTACATACTCCATATATGCTTTACAGTATAAATTCCAGAATGTCATGAGAAACGTGTTCTGAGGAATGTTTTTTAATGGGTTGTCTTACGCTGTGTGTGTGTGTGTGTGTGTGTGTGTGTGTGTATTGCATATATCTTGATATTTTTTCTGTTTCATTTTTTTTTCAACTAGCTGCACATTAAAATCATCCATCTTCCTTAGGTCTCAAAACACTGCTGTGTTCTCAGGATCAGGAAAAAAATATGTTTTTGTTTCCTGCCTCACAAAATAAATTATTTGAGTTGTTTTTCTAAGCTAAATTGTATTTTACTTCCTTTTAGATTTTTTTTTTTTACCACCAGACATTTTTTCAGTTAGTGTAAAATTTATAACTAGGAAACAGATTTTTTTTTCAAAAAATTTAAAGTCCATTCTAGAGATAGAAATCATTGAATACTTTTCCACAATATTATCCTCAAGATAGATGGAGAATGTTTTATGAAGTCTGATGAGTTTTGATTGGACTGAGATGTATGTAGCAGTGGATAAAGAAAGAAAATATTTGAATAAATTTTAAAAATGGCCTCAACTTAAAAAGAAGTGAAGCAAAACCCTACTACAGAGGGAAATACAGAGGTCTCAGCTGAAGTGTTCATGATTGCTATTCTACTTTGGTTACATTCATATGACGGGATTTTAGTGTGAAAGTGTTGGTAACTTATCATAAGGATGTAGATAATAATATATCAATAAGTTTAAAAGTCAACTTTCTTTTGTTTCAAAAGATATTTTTTTGATATGTATCTTTCAAAGATTCATCTTTCAAAAGATATGTCTTCAAAAGAGATATCTAAGTGTCTTGCACCAGGGACTGGAAAATAAAGAAGAGAAAGGAATATCATGTTTGCATTGGCTGTCTATAAAGTAAGAGGCAGGCATGAGTTTTTATCTTTCTTTCACCATATTTAAAAACCAACATGACAGAACTCATGTCCAATTCAAATTTGTTGAGATATAAAGGTGATTTTAATTGCTCACTGAATCCTAGAGAAGGTTGAATGGAAAGACTTGGGGGTCTGGGCCTCAAGAGCAGCTGGAGCTACTGCTTCCATTGCTGCAACTCTCTCTCCTCTTTCTCTGCAAGTCTGCTTCCTTCTCTTTCTCTCTAGACCTGACTCTTCCACATGGCGGGAAGCACAGCTCACTGACCACTTTTGAAATTTCCACCAATACCCACTTTACTAGACACTGTTGCTGCCCTGGCCATGACCCCTTGGCCCACCCATGAAGTCCTCTGTGGCTGCAGAATTGTTCCCCTTTCTGTCCCAGGCTTCCTACCTTGAGCACTTGCATTTTTCTATCAGACAGTATTGGCTAGGATGGCAGATAGGACAGGCCAGAAGTGCCAAGTGGTTGTATGCTCAGGATTAAGTTCAGCCAGAGAGGGATGGGGAGTTGGTGCATAAACACTCTCCTTACTATGCAGGGGGATAATTCTGAGTTTTGTACTATGGGCCTCTGAGAGGGTCCCCGGCAGCACTCAACATCTTTTGTTATTGCCTGCGTCTTTTCCTCATCTCACTTCCGTACTTTCTTACCATGCTTCCTGTGAACATCTCCCAAATAAGCTATTTGAACCCAAATCCTTCTTTCAGAATCTTCTTTTTTGGGAGAATCCACACTGAGACAACCATCAGAGAGTACCTGAGTTAGGTGTCTTTTACAACCAGTAAAAAAAATCATGGACAGATTCTTAGATTGGCCCATCTTGGGTCAAATGCCTACCCATACCTATCCAATCAGTTGTAGCCATGAGGGCAGGGACATGGTAGCTATCACATGGCTACAATAGCAGATGAAGTACTAAGATTCAGGGCTGAAAGGAATGAAGAGAAGGAGCAAATCTAAGACACAGGAGGATATTATTCACAGAAGATAGGCTATGTGTTGGATGATACATTGGTTGGGTATATAAAACAATAGGTCTTTACTCATAAGGTAGTTGATAACATATTTTGTAAAATGTTTGTTCTGAGACCATTTTTTGTGACTTTGTTTTAAAATAATTCTAAACTTACAAAAAAAACTGCAAGAATAGTACAAGGAATTCTCATATACCTATTGCTGAAATTTAATATTAGTTTTTATTTTGTCATATTTTTTTATAAAATTCTCTTGTTCTCTCATATATATTTATATGTGAATGCATAAGCCCATGCTTGTATGTATGTATGTCTTTATACATACACACATATGTATGTACATATGTATAGATACATACTCTATATGTGTATATGTATAAATATAAATATATTCATCTATCTTTTTCTCTGAGCCATTTGAGAGTGTGTTAGAGGTATCATACCCCTTTATCCTTAAATACCTCAGGTGTGTATTTGCTAAGCACAAGGAATTAGGAATTCTCTCACATAATTTAAGTGTAGTCATGAACTCAGGAAATTTATTATTGATTTTATACTATTAACTAATCTATAGCCCATGTGCAAATTTTATCAATTATGTCAATATAATCCTCTATAACTAGTTTCTCCTTAGTCTAGGATTCGACCCAAGAGCATCTATTTGCATTTATTTGTCATGTCTCTTTACTCTCCTTTAATGTGCAATAGTTTCCTCAACCTTTTTTTGACCTTAGCATTTTTGAAGAGTATAAGCCATATATTACAGAATATCCTTAAATTATGAAAGCAATATATTTTATATGTATTGGTAACCAATACAGCCAATATATTTTAACTAGTGGGTATGGGGAAAATGGAGAGAGAGGCGGCAGAGAGCAGGGGCTCTAAAGATGCAGTCAGTTCATTAACGTTGAAAGGCCTTTCATTCTACTTTATATCTAGTCTTGATAGACTAAAACATGGCAGAGAGTGTTCATTGATTTAAGTTAGACAATGCAGTGTTACTGGAATATGTTTGAATATGTGGATGCAATCAGTGTCAGTGATGAATTCTTAAAATCCTCCTCCTCCTTTTTCTTCTCCTCCTCCTCGTCCTCCTTCTTCTTCTTCTTCTTTTTCTCCTGCTCCTTCTCTTTCCTCTTCCTCCTCTTCTTCCTCTTCCCCCTCCTCCTCCTCTCCTCCTCCTCCTCCTCCTCCTCCTCTTCCTCCACCTTCTTCTTCTTCCAATACTATTCAAAAGTTGTCTCTATCCAAAAGGTTTATACAGTGAGTGGGTATGTTGAATATATCATAGAAATTTATAGCTTAGTGGAGCTAGGTACTATTTAGTGCATTTTATGGAACAAGGACTTTAGATTTACTGAGCTCAAGACATTTGACTATGGTAGTCAGTGGAAAGCCACAATTAGATCCTACATAATCCTCATTCTTTTTTGCCTGAGTAATCCTTTTATTCCGCCCAAGTGATGAAAACGATGCGACTCACTGTAGTCATCATCTCGAATCCCATTTGTGATTGGTGATCATCCAATTTTTAATGTATTCGATTCATCTCATTACTAAACAAATGAAGCTTTACCAGGGAAGCCCTCACTTTAAGGGCTTCTATCTAAACTGTGTTACTACTTGGAGCACCTGGGTGGCTCAGTTGGTTAAGTGTCCGACTTTGGCTCAGGTCATGATCTTGCAGTTCGTGGGTTCAGCCCCGTGTGGGGCTCTGGGCTGACAGCTCAGAGCCTGGAGCCTGCTTTAGATTCTGTGTCTCCCTCTCTCTGCCCCTTCTCTGCTCTCTCTCTCAAAAATAAACACTAAAAATTTTTTTTAAATATGTTTCTAAAATTAAGCACTAATTTGTACCCCAAAACATTCATTCTGCTAATAAAAATGCCTCCATAGCTAAGTGAACAACAGTTTTAATACATTAATTTCTGTTTAGATGTTTTTATGTTTTTAAGTAGAAAAGGGAGTCTCCACTACTTGTTTAAGAACAATGCACTTCAACGGAATAGAAACTCATTCCTCTCATTAGAAAGAAATATACATCTCATCCTCTCATTAGAAAAAATACATTAAAATCCTCTCATTAGGAAAACAGAAATATACATCTCATCCTCTCATTAGAAAAAAATATACTTTTTTTTTTTTTTTTTTTTTTTTACAGAGTTCTCCCCTCAGCAGGCAGAAGTGATTGAAAGGCAGTCTGGTATAGTGTGAAGAGCATGGGCTTTAATCAGTCAAATGGAATTTCAAATTCTGTAGCGTCAATATTAGCAGTATGGCTTGGGCAAGGTAAATAATCTTTCTGAGCTTCAGATTCCTCATTTGTGCAATGGTAGAAATAATACCAATTAGATCTCTGGTATTTTAAGCACTTACTCTTCAGGATAATGGAAAATGTATTTTAAAGTGTCTGGCATGGTGGAAATGCTCAAACATGATTTTTTTCAAAGGGGTAATTGCCCAAAACCTGTGCTGTGAGTGGGTACTAAGGAGCATCATCATAGGGCGAGAAAACTTATCCTACCAGCTGGTGCTAAAAATAATTCGAGATGGTTATAAACAGTCCACACAATTATCCTTTAAACTCGCCTTGCCCCAGGTTTGGGACTAGCACTTAGCAACAGTTTTACCCTTCTCCCTTCCACTTTTTTAGAGGTTAAGTTGCATTCAACAAACAAACAACTTCTTTCACTCTTCAAAGTTGCCCCGGTTGCCCTTTATTTTCATCATGTTTCACCAGCATAAAAATGTTTTGTGATGGGGGTCAGTGTAGTAGGACCTGTTGTGCTCTCCCCTTGGAGCCATTGCTGTATTTATGGATAGGAATCCTAAGAAAGGTGCTTAATTAAACTATGACCTGTGTCCATAGCATGTTAATGCAGCCAGACATGGTAATGAGATTTCTTGAGCTCTAAATCATCTCCATGCTTTTTGTTTTTTCTCATCTCTAAAGCAAATAGATAAAATAAATTTCATAATCTTTCATAGGCATATTTCTTCCCAAGTTTGGTGTGAATTTTACAAACTCTGAAGATGGGAGCTATAATGAAACTGCAATTCAGCCATGGAATGGCAGTGTTGCAAATGTGAAGCTGATGCAGCCTCAGTCACTGCCTGAATGGATTTCTCCACTTTCAATGGGATGGAATCCCATGGAATCATTCCTCCCTGCTCTTAGCTTCCTGTTTGAACAGAAAAGATACCAATAGAATTGGTAATTAAATGTATGAATCAGTTACTTTTGAGTTTGACAATGTTCTTGGAAAAATGTTTTAAAAGCAACTTAAAACATTCATCTGGGACATGAAGATCACAGAATTGCTAATTTGGGAGCAACAGGGGAGATCATGGGCCTAACCTCCCAGCTGCAGCCAGCATACCCTCGACAGTCTAACAGATGGCCAACCATGTCCTTTAGCATTCAGAATTATAAAATAAGCCATTGTAAAGAAAAAGGTGAATTTCTGTATTTGGGACTCCACAATCCTTTCCACTTTATTCAAATCATTGTCTTTCAGAAATAGAAAATATAAAAGAACATGAAAGCAAACTGTATTAAAATATATCTGTACAGGGGCGCCTGGGTGGCACAGTCGGTTAAGCGTCCGACTTCAACCAGGTCACGATCTCGCGGTCCGTGAGTTCGAGCCCCGCGTCGGGCTCTGGGCTGATGGGTCAGAGCCTGGAGCCTGTTTCCAATTCTGTGTCTCCCTCTCTCTCTGCCCCTCCCCCGTTCATGCTCTGTCTCTCTCTGTCCCAAAAAATAAATAAACGTTGAAAAAAAAATTAAAAAAAAATATATCTGTACCTATAGAGTTGAAAGAAGACTTGGTGTTTTCTTTTTTATTGCACTATTTTTTCTTTATTCTGATGGCATACATTTGTGTAAATATATACACATATATGCCAATAAAGAATATGCACACACAGATGTTCGAATACTTTCAAGCCACCTCAAATTATTATTATTATTTTAAATTATTATTTTCTAATGTTTATTTTTGAGAGAGAGAGAGAGAAGGAGAGAGAGAGAGACAGAGTGCAAGCAGGTGAGGGGCAGAGAGAGAGGGAGACACAGAATCCAGGCAGGCTCCAGGCTCTGAGCTGTCAGCACAGAGTCTGAAGCAGGGATCGAAAACACAAGGGTGAGATCATGACCTGAGCTGAAGTCGGACGCTTCACCACCTGAGCCATCCAGGTGTCCCCCAAATTATTTTTGTAAAGAGCTTTTAAAGTGTTGGATCAAAATGTGCTGGTGAGACTCCTGAGCCTGATGAGAAGGACCGGACATTTACGGATGGCGGTCCCTGCCAGACACAATAGCGTCTCAGTCTCCAGGTATGATTTGAGTGCTCATGCAGGGAGCTCTCAATCACGATCTGCACGGAGCTTCCCTCTGCTGGTGTCTCAATTTCAGAAAGAGCCCATCAGGTGAAGGGAAAGTTTTAACAGCTGAAAATAGAACCAAATATGATAAAAAGTACAAGAAGATTTTTGGTGGCATACTGTAAGTGTTATATCTTGGTGGTCTCGTGTACCAGAGCGTTTTTCTTTTTTTCTTTTTCTGCCTGCTGTTTTTTTAATATGTCCCTTGGGAAACCCTTTGATCGATCAGTCCTCATCTGATCCTGAGCTTTCTAGCCAAACACTGCTCACACTGGGCTGCAGTTTCCGCAAGTGCCTTATTTTGCTCAGGGCTGGCGTGTGAGGAGGAGGAGGAATGATGGCGGAGAGCCGGGAGGGAACAGCTGTCTGTCACATAGTAAACAGGGCCGGCTGCAGATCAAGGCCTAGCTGGAACACATGGCAGGCTTCAGGGACGGAGCGGAGCTGCTGAAAATTGAATCCTTCCTCCTAGCTCCCGACCCTGTCAAATCCCAGCGCAGGAGTTAGTCTTACAGAGTCAGAGTTCCTAATTTTTATTTTACTCCACACATTTGCTTTCGATTTTGCTTCTAATAACCAAAAGAAGGCCTGAAAAGCAAAGAGATGAATATTTCAAGAGTTTTGAGTGGAAAAGTCTCCACTGAAACCTCATTTATGCTAACTAATCGGCATTCCCAGAATTCGGTTATATTTTCCAGGGCTTGAGTCTTTCAGGGCCTACCTTTGCAATGAATGCTCTCAGTGCCATCTACTGCTAAACTTTGAGTCTACCTTATGACTGCTGTTTATTATATACCAGTGGGTCATAAAAATGAATAATTTAGGTCACTATATGCTCACTTACTTTTGGAGATGACTTTAAAGAAAACAAACATGCTGGTCGCAGACATGAAATGTTTAGTCATTCCCGAGTACTGATGTGGTCAGAGTGGCTTCTTTTCCAGGTTTTAGACACTGACTACTTTCAAGACTGAAGAAATTCTAGCTATTAACGCTTGCTTAGGGTTGTCCCACCTATTTACAGGGAGATTTTATCCATCAGCCACGGTTTATTGACAATCCTTCAGATGCCAAGCACTCTACCAGGTACTTTGGAGGATTATGTAAGAAGCAGAAGACACGCGTTAAACTGTAAGCTCTTGGGGGGCATACAATCTAATCAGAGAAAACACAAGTCCGTATCTGCACATGGAACAGAAGAGACAAAGATCAGCTCTGCTCCCTGTAGTACCTAAGGGTAGTTGGTGCCCTTAGGAATAGACATGCTATTCCTGTGCCAAGGGCCCTGGTAGTACATGCTGTTGGGTGTTAGGAAATAAAAGTATTAGTATTTACTTAGCAGTTTTTCTCTCTTGTCCTACAAGTGGTAAATGGAGTACCGTAGCTCCATAGTTCCTCATGGCTTTGTCTGAGAAGTAGCAATGTTCTCAAGTATCGGAATCAATGCTTGAATTTGGCAAAGCAGTGAGCATGTTCTGTGTCGGAACTAAATGGCCAGAATAGCATGTGTGGGATTCTGAGGCCAGACTTTGTGATTCCATGGATCCAAACGAGGCTTGTCAGTTTAGTTAATTCATTCAAGCAACATTTGAATGCCAACTACCTGCCCCATGCTCTGCGAGATGTTGGGGATTTAAGAATGACTAACAAAGAGGCCTTTCTCTCAATGAGCTCACAGTGTGGGCGTACATGGAGGGGAGAGTTTGGGTGGAGAGCAAGGATGCAGAAAATTGCATTAGCGGATGGGAATTGCTGTAATGATTTTTGTTTTCTGTTTTTGGATTTTGTGGTGGGGTACAGGCGGTTGGTAGCTGTGCTGCTACTAAACTTTCTGGAGGAGTGGGGACTTTGTGTGGACTTGCTGCTGGGTATGGGTGTTGACAGTCAGACAATTAAGGAAGTAGAGTTATGTTTACTGATGGAATTCTGATATCCTTAGGGCAGTGACATTCTCAGGCATGACCATAGGGTGGAAGAGAGTCTGTAACAGGTACTGTCAGTTGCCTGGCCCATTCCCTCCCACCTTACCATTGTGGTAACCACTGTGGCTGAATTCTGACAGCCTGAAAATTTCCTGTGGCAGTGTGGGCAGGCAGATGTACCAGAGGATGAATGTCCCCTTCCCCACCCCCATCAATAACTAATGGGAGTAAGTGCAAAAATATCCCAGGTCCTTCACTCCTCCAGTGGGATAATCCTGTGGCTTGACTCACAGAGTTCTATGGAGTGACTAATTGGTGATCCTAGACAGTTACTAAGGGGAATTGTACTCACTCCTCTGCATTCCCCAACCTACCTTAACCAATCCAATTTGTCTTTCCTCTGCTGGACCCAAACAGGCTGAGGGAGTTCCACAGGTGAATATCCATTGGTGAATATTCATGTTCTGAGGACCAGCCCATAGACTCCGGCTGAGCAAAGCAGATTTTCAAAATTTTTTTTTTCACACCTAATAGATTAACTTCTATACCATGTAGCCTTGCCATCTTGGTTATGAATATGGATATATCTGGAGTGGGCCACTCCATGGGTTGGCCTAAATGAGAAGTTTATGCATTCACAAAATACTTATTGAGAATCTGCAATGTGCCAACCGCTATGGTAGGCATTGTGGGTGTAGCCGTGAACAAGGCAGATCTCAATTCATCCTTTATTAGGCTTTGAATGCAATGCTTACAGAAATGGCAAGCAGGAAATGGTGGCAAAAGCTGGGAGGTACACCATGGATATATCACACAGAAATGCAGAAGCTGCAGGAGGGAGAGTTATGTCCATTTGGCAGTGGGAGGAGAAGTTAAGAGAGATACGGAAGCAGAGATGAAGAAGGACAAAGTCATGGTGATGTTAGGACTCTGGAACCGGCACCCGTGAGCCTGCTGATATGATGCCAGGGTAGCCAGGTTCTAAAAGCTGCACTGGATTCTGAAGGGCCATCCAGTTTCCAACTCCGTTTGCCTCTGAAGCTGGCTTTGTTGTAGGTCCTGTTTGTTGATGTGTTTGGAGTCTGAGATCCTGGCTTCTTATTTCCTGGTGTATTATTATTATTATTGTTATTATCATCATCATCATCGTCATCATCTTACAACACACCTTCATTAATTGAGGAAACTTGAGATGAATTCTTTTTCATTTTAAAGAGAAATGTAAACATGGAATTAAATTGTTACTTTTAACAAATAAGGAACCTGAGGTCCAGTGAAATAAAGTGATTTTTCTGATGAGGAGAAAACCCTGTCTCTAAATTTACAACACTTTAGATATGTTAAGAGCAAACACCAGTAACCTCAATTACTGTGAAGAGACGTAGAAACAAAGAAATCTTGAGTCACCAGTATCCTAAATTGGCCTTCTATAGTTTTCAAATGTATTAGGCTCATCAAAATTCTGTTTCACTAAATTTGCACTGGTCCAATCTATATTTATCAGTGCCATTCTCTAATCTTCCTGTTTATTCCTTATTTTGTTTTATGCTATTCCACCTGTCCTTAAACAAATAGCATCAGCCTCACCTAGGGGCTTGTTAAAAATGTAAATTCTAAGGTCCATCCCAAACCTACTGAATTGGAAACTCAGGGGTTGAAGCTCCCCAATTTGTTTTAATAAGCCCTCTGGGTGATTCTGATGGCATGCTAATGTTTGGGAATTACTGCTAATTTTGGCTAAGAGAATGTGCAGATCCATGGGCAGTAAATATTTAAAGTGTTCTTGTGGATTCCCATGGAAAAGTTTTTAGAAAAAGAGAAAATATATCCATTTTAAAATTAATCTCTCTGATACATGTTAGGCCCATTTTTGTTGTTGTCCGTGTTAGTGACAATGATGTGTGTTTGTATCTGTGTGTGTATTTCGGTTCTAGGTACATCAATTCCAATATGGGCTGGTAAATGTTTAACAGCCAGTTTTCTGGAAAAAAGAAGAGGAAAGTCCTTATTGTAGGATTTGCTAATCTCTGTGGTGTAAATACTCCCACCATGGCCAATTTCAAGGTTACCAAGATGACATCACTGGAAATGGAGGAGGGAGGAGATGAGCATGGTTGGTACTGGTTCCACCCAACAATTCCGATTCTACAGATTGAAGCATAAAGCCCAAGACAGAGTCATGACTACATGTTTGCTGAATGAATTATGAGAGAGAAAACTAAGGGTACAGGCTAGAATTTTACCTACTGGATAAAGCATAAGTTAGAGTGATTGAAGACTTTAATTAGCATCTCCTACCATTCTTCCTTGATTTTAATGACTTTCACAAAAGTAACAACGGAAAGAAAACAAATTAAACATGCGTTCATTTAAAATATATTCTTTAAATAGCTCTTTTTATTATCTACTGCCACAAATCAGGCTATTTAAATACAGGCCATTTTCAATAGAGTGCTTTATGGCAATAAAACACTTTGCAAATCAATTTTATTGTTCCTTTCTGGAACCTCAAAAGGTAATAGATATGAGTTTCCTATTTTTACAGATGAAGAAACTAAGGCACAAAGCGATCTTCAAACTTTCATATAGTGTGTTAATAGAAAAAACTGGGATTAGGATTCGAGCCCTGGAATTTCCCAGCCATAGTTTATTAGGTTATGTTTTCTAAAATGCAAATAACTTAAAATGAGACCTTAAATGGCTTTGGTGTGCAGGGGTAGCTATTATTTCTGTTGGTACAATGTACCAGATCTGAGGTTCACCCTGATGATTGCATGCCCAACCCCCGCCATGGTCCCCACCAGGAAGGGCCTTAGAGGACCAATTTTCCTACCATAGTTCTAAACCCATCCATCCCCTAAACCACAGTTGCCTGGATTGGAGGTAGACACCAGTCCCAGGGCTGGGCAATCAATAGGTTGGCTTGGAGCTTAAACAAAAGGGAATAATCATACTCCTTCTTTCTATATGTTAGAATAATAAAGAATGAGAAAGTTAGCATGGGAACTGAGAGTTGAAAGTTATGATATAAAGATATTCTGGAAAAGCCACGGTGGGTTGTGAGTAAACTACAGCTGTAAGATCGCAAAAATTACTAGTAAGTGAAAGGTTTGGCTTAGAGAACAGATATGGTGATCAGATAAAAAAGCAAGTAGTTAGAGAAAGAAAAATAAAGAAATGTTCAGGGGGGAAAAACACACCTTGAGAAACAGACCATGCAGCAACTGGGAGAGGGGGAGTGATAGAGCAGCCAGTTTCTAGGGCTGCTGTGGTGACTGGCAGCTTTCCAGCCTCTATCCATGTATATATGTATAAGTTTTGCTGCGTGGAACAGGAACTCCGCATTAGTGACTTAGCTGAAACGGGGTTTGTAGTCTTCACATGACAAGAAGTCTGGAGGTAGGAGGTTCAGGGCTGAAGCAGGGGCTCCACATCACGACATACTAGGCACCTCTTGCTTTTCTCTTCACCATTCTTGACAGGTAGCTTTCATTCTCAGATTTCCCATCTCGCTGTCTCCAGCAGCAAGTCCATTTCCATGGCAGAAGAAGGAAATGATAAAGAGAAATGTGTATTCCATATATAAGCATCAGGAATTTAAAACCTCTTCTGTCTCACTGTCTTGAACAGTAATGTGGACTCTTGGGTAGGAAATACAGCCTTTCTCTCTTACTTGGTCTCCCTTCCTTCCTTCATTCGTTGGTTTGTTCCTTCCTTCCTTCCTTCCTTCCTTCCTTCCTTCCTTCCTTCCTTTCTTCTTTCCTTCACTTTTTTCTATCTTTGTATATTGCTGTCCAGGACAAAACTGGGAATCCAGTCAATAAGAAGAAGGTGAGAATGGGGTAAACAACTAGCAGTGTGTGTCTCAGCATCCTTATACCTAGACCCCTACCATTTGGATAACTTGAGTTAGTCTTGATCAAAATTAGAACCAGCTTGGAGGTTAAGAGGTGTTTGGTTGGCCCAGGAGAAAGTATTTTGGCGATCAGGCATCATAATTCTTCTGTCTCCCACTTTAAGTGAGTATAGCTGGCCTGTCCAGAAGAATGCTATCTTGACTTTAAGCACTTAGGAAAAACCCCAAAACATTAATTGCTAATAACAATATGGATTTGTTAATAAGTCATGCCATTAGCATCTAGACATGCTATTATTATTCCACGGGCTATTTCTAGCCATGTGTCACCTGAGAATTATTCCTCTTCCTCCTTTTTTGTGGTTTCTTGCCTGGCCTTGGGGAGTTTCCTCTTCACAGGCATATGCTGATCAGTCCCCAGCTAAAGCTCCACTGTGGGGAGGCCCTGCAGATCTCCAGAGTATTTTCTCTCTGCTCTGCTCTTCTTCTCTGTGCGTCCCTGCACTGCCTTGGCCTCTCTCTGAGCTTTGGTTGTTCCCTCCCTGTGCTATGGATGGAAACTCTTTAGGCAGTAAATGGGGCAGGGGCAGTGATTACTGTCCTTTACTGTCTATACCCAATGTCTGAAGACTGTTATTTCAGGTATTTTGCCTGTTTTTGTTTGTTTTTTAGGTATGTAAGGTGGGTAAGTCCAGTTTCTAGTACTTCATCATGGCTGGAAGCAGAGGAAGTGAGACTTTTGCTCCCAGCACATCCTCTGAACCTCTGTTGCCTGGGTCATTACTGACCTTGGGGTGGTTAATCCGATTCCCAGTCCTCAGTCTACTCGCCTGTGGGCAGCATTTGGTACATTTGGCCGCTTTCTTCCACATGAGGCATTCTGTTCCTCTGGCTTTCAGAATAGCGCATTGCCACCCCTTTCCCTAGTGCACCCATTGCTCCCTCTCAGGCTCCTTTTGTAGCTTCCCCTTTCCTCCCTCAACCTCTGAATATTTGAGTACCCTAGGGCTCAGGTATTGGATTCACTCTTCACCCAGTCCACACTCACTCCTGCCTCATCTCATCTAGCCCCTGAGATGTGCTCAAATTTATGTCTGCAGCCAAGACTTTCTCCCCGGCTCGAGACATGCACAGTCAACATTCTGCTCTACACTTCTGTTCTTAGGTTTAGTTCACAGTTAAAATGCTCCAAGGTGGATTCTCACTTTTTGTCTCTCAGCTTGCCTCACCTGCAGGCTTCCCCAGCTCATCAGTAGCAGCTCCACTCTTCTGAGTGTTCAGGCTGAAAAGTTGGCAGTATTGACTCCTCTCTTTCTCTCACACCTCACAACCCATTCAGAAAATCCTCTTGCCACTACCCTTAAAGTAGACCCAGAGTCTACTCACTTCTCATCCCCTCCACTGCTGCCACCCTGGTCTGAGTCACCATCTCCTTTCTCCCACAATATGGCAATACTCTCCTAATGTGGTTTCTCCTCAGCCTGAGGGGAGGGAATCTACCTCTTTTCTCAAATCAGCATCCACAATGGTCTATTCAAATTAAAACAAATCATTGACTCTGTTCCCAACCTGCAGGGGCTATAGATTTCCCTCAAAGTAAAGCCCTCCCCTGCCATCAGAGGACTCTAACCCATCTGCCCCTGTTACCTCTAGGATGTTCTCTCTTATTGTCTCCCCCCTCCCCCCAAACTTAGTGCTTCAGCCAGTGACTTCCTTTGTTCTAAAACATGCCATGTGGGGTCCACCTTAGAATCTGTGCACCACACTGCTGGAACCCTCTTTCTCTTGATACATCTTCCCAAAATTAACTCCTTTGTTTCAAGTCTTTGTTCAGATGTCACCTTCTCAAAGACATCTACCTTGATGAAACCAATATAGCACCCTTCCCAACACTCTAAATCACCCTTCCCTCCAAATGTTCATAGTAGGAACATGGCAAGTAGTAGTTGAATGAAAGGTAAATTAATGGCTGTTAAGAAAAACAAATTTTGGCTATTTTAATAGAACCATAATTTCCAAGGAAGAAAGGCATAATTTCACTGTGCTCTGTATAACAGTAGAGTTAAAATTCCTGAGCACTTACTGTGTGCTTTATATACACTATCATACTAAATATTCATAGCAATTCTATAAGGTAGTACTTTGTTTTGTCAATGAAGAAAATGGGACACAGAAATGTTGGATGAATTTCCCCATTTTCCAAGTAAGGTATGGAAGAATCAAAACTTAAACTCAGGCAAATGACTCCAGAACCCATATTCTTAACCACTCACTAGAGCTGGAGGGTATCTAGAGCAAAGTGACTGGATTCTAGAAACCATGTCTTATGATAGAAGGCTGAAGGAACTGGTTCAAAAAAGAGAACACTGAAGGGGACATGACAGTTTTCTAGTGTGTGAAGGGATGAGGCAGAAGAAGGATGAAATTTATATTGCTACAGAAGAAGAACTAGAGCTTGTGACAGAGACAGCACAGAGGAGCAGGTTTTAGCCTATATTAAGAAAGAACTTATAAATTATTAGAGTTGTACAAAATTAATATGCTATATTATTCAAAGTGACTATCAAAAGTTTATGCAGACATTGGATGACCATCTCAGGGATACAATTCTCCAGGTAGAAGTTTAGACTTGCCTTTCCAACTTGCAGATTTTGTGATTCACCTGTCCTTTACTTGGTGGCTTCCTCTGATGCCCAGGGCAGCGCAAGCAAGTGAACAGTTTGAGATCAGAACTGCCTCGTTAGTGTGGGAAAGAGAAGCAATTTATTCATTCACACCCGCCTGCATTCCACAGGCAGCCTGGAGATGGGGGAGGGACGATTACTATTTCCTAAATGTAAAATTTCTTCCTTCCTTTTCCTCTCACCCCGCCCTTCCTCTTTCTCTTCCTTTCTTCCTCCTTCCCTCCCTTCCTTCCTTCCTCCTCTCTCCCTTGATTTCTCCTCTCTTTCCCTCTCCTCATCCCTCTCTCCCTCCTTTTGACCTTTCCTGCTAGCACTAAAGTTATATTCAGCCCTTGGTGAATCCACTCATCAATGTTAATAATTTTGGACGCTTGGTTTATGGTGGGTTGTGACTTAAAGGACTTGTCCTGAGAAAGAAGATCTCTACCTCATTTTTTCCAGGGAAAAGAAAGAGGTTTCGTGGTGTTCCTGAGGGAGGCAGATTTGTTGATCTTTCTCATCCCTGTTGATTAGGATGGTGATCTCTGTTCTTTTGACTCTGCTTATCTGACACCTGTTCTTCTCAATACACATACAAACCTCCAAGGGCAATTTTTGTTAGATGGTTCCAAGAATAATTAAAGCATTTTCACATTTGTAAAATAATAGCAAAAGAACAAAAAGTTAAACACTTTTGTTAAATATTAAGTAAAACAAGAGCAAGTTTAATTCTGCAGGGTTTCAGGGCAGAGCACATAGCCATCTGTATCTGTGTACATTTCTGGTAGATATTTCAACTTGTTAATTCCATGTTCTTCGACATGATCAGCTTTGCCTGCCTAGTCAACTTATTAGACAACTTTTCCTAATGTTTATTTTTGAGAGAGAGCTGAAGTCAGACACCCAACTAACTGAGCCACCCAGGCGCCTCAACAATCCTTTTAAATATATTGTCCTCTTGAGTGATACTTCAATTACTTGGCTTGATTTGTTTTTCCTGTGTGTGTGACATTTGGATGACATTGTCCTAAATTTTAATTCTTTCTTACTTTCATTCAGTAAGTAATTGAAGAATCAGCATTACACTATTTGGAGGAATTATTTCTAGAACAAGGAAAACATTCACTAGATGTCCCCATTCCACCTGTATCTTCTGCTTATCATGTAAGCAGGGATTAGAACTCTATTCTGGGGAGTTGTCACGAATAAGTTGATTCTTTTTTAAAAAATGTTTATTTATGTATTTTGAAAGAGAGAGAGAGAGGGAAAGAGAGAAAGTGAGGAGAGAGGCAGAGAGAGAGGGGGGAAAGAGAATCCCAAGCAGGCTCCACGCTGTCAGGGCAGAGTCTGACGCGGGGCTCGATCCCACAAACCAGGAGATTATGACCTGAGAGGAGATCAAGAGTCCAACTCTTAACCACCTGAGTCACCCAGGTGCCCCACAAATAAGTTAATTTTTATAATGACATCACTAGAATTGACAAGAGACTTCATCGAGCCACCTTAACAATGCATATTTTGTATATTTTTAGAGAAGAGTGAGTTGTTGATGTGCCTGCTATCACTTTATTTTCTCTACTCTCACATTTGATCTACACGAGTTTCTACCCACACTCAGATGAAATGGCACTTTATCCTATTGATAAGTGTGTTTTGTGGGGTCACTTCTAATTTTTCAATTCATACCAACCCCCTAACTGGTCTTGTAGGGCTAATTTCAAATTTTAGAAGCTGACAGGAAGTTATTGGAATGGGTTTTGCTGGCTTTTGAAGTAGGCTCTGCTGGCTTCTCATCAACTTTAGCTTTTATGATGCTATGAGTGTGCTCACTGAACAACTAAATATTTTTTAAGTGTCTGCTTGTTGGAGTCTCAAAATCACATATTTCTATGATTCCTGGTAATAATTCAGACCAACATTAGAACCCAGAGTGCCTGAGAAGGAAAATAAGACATAATGAAATATAACGTTAGGAAAACATACTCATTTGGGAGGTAGGTCTTAATTTCTACTCACGACTGCATAAAAGGTTCAGATGAGGCCAAGGAAAGAAGTGCAAATGTATATATTTTTAAATAAAATATGCTTCTTATATGTGTGAAATGAAGATAGTTCTTGCCCATTAATTGGAAAGTGCTTTGAGTCTTCCTCATTGTAGGTCTCCTAGGAGTATCTGTCATCAAAATTGAGAACTCAGATAACTGAGACACAACATTAAAGGAAATATTGGCTGTGTTCTGAATGGGATAATCTGGTTTGGCTCTCTACCGCAATTGTACCTATCAGACAATCATTGAAACCTTGATTCCTCTCTCTTACACATCTCCCTGACTCTCGCCCCTCCCCCAGTTCAATCTATCCCCATGTCCTACTGATGCCAAATTGATGTCTTGAATGCATTCCCTTTGCTCCTCTCCACTTCTGCACCTCAGTCCAGGCCATCTTCTTTCCAGCCAGTCTTCCTGCAATCATCTTGAAGTGGTCTCTCTGTCTCGAATCCTTGCTCCATAGTGAGACAAGAGTAATCTTAGGAAATGCAGATCTGATGGTGACAATAGCTTGCTTAAATCCCCTAGACACTGTCCATTGCCTTCAGGGTAAAGTCCAAATTCCTGAATTGGCTTAAAAAATCCCATTTATACCTGGCGACTGTCCATTCTCCAGGATCACCACCAACCACTCTCCTTCTGCTTGAATTTTTTACTTTCTCAAGCTCTCTTCCCATTCTCACAGACCATTTCCTTTGACAGGACCATTCTGCCTTCACTTTTCACCTGCTGAATTATCCTTCAGGTCTCAGTTTAAATGCTGCTTTATAATGGAGGTAGACCCTATGGTTAGATGCCTTGCTATATTGTTTTTCTGAAATGTTTGTCCTATCTACTGGACTATAAGCTTCTTGAGGGCTAGGGCTGTGTTTGTCATTTTTTTTTTTCAACGTTTATTTATTTTTGGGACAGAGAGAGACAGAACATGAACGGGGGAGGGGCAGAGAGAGAGGGAGACACAGAATCGGAAACAGGCTCCAGGCTCCGAGCCATCAGCCCAGAGCCTGACGCGGGGCTCGAACTCACGGACCACGAGATGGTGACCTGGCTGAAGTCGGACGCTTAACCGACTGCGCCACCCAGGCGCCCCTGTGTTTGTCATTTTAGCTCCTACCTACTTACTACCTAACCCAAGTGCCTGACACATCGGAAGTGTTCAGCAAATATTGGTTAAACCAATGACAAAAGCAGTGGGCACACTGCCTGGCATATAGGCAGCATTTAATGATTGGTAGCTCTCTGCATCTACATCTGTATCTATATCTGTCTCAATCCATACATATACACATATGTGGCATGGTCAATATTGATAAAATGGTCTTGCTATGTATAATAATGGACCTATCACAAATATTATGATAGGAAGGATACAGTCTGCTTATTTATTAAAATTGTTGAAAGTGTATAAATTGGCTCTCCACCCAAACTGGAATAAACATGTTCCAGTGCTGCTGAGGACTTAAATTTGAATGAGCTTTCTGTGCAGTAAAAGTGGTAAAAAAGTACATGTGCAGTGAAGTTTTAGTGGCTCATATTATTTGAACATACACAGAGGTTATGATGGGCAAACGTTTAATAAGTTATTACTGTTTAACACGGATGTGTGGTACTGAGTGCTCCCATTGTAGCTGGGCACAGTGTATAATTTAAAAGCCGATATGATTTCTTGCCAGGTCGAGTTCCATGTTCTGATTTAAGAAGGGATATAACAGGTTTAGATTGTGTTGGACTTAAGCTTTACTGCAAAGCCCCTCCTGGCTCCCTGACATGTCAGAACTTCACGGCATGAAAGGTGAAGGCAGTGGTGAGGTGAGAGGTGATGGGGAGTGGGAGGTGAGGCAGTCATCGAAAGGCACTAACCTTCAGCAGCTGGCTTCCAGTTGCTTCTTCCTCTCCAAAGGAAACAGTGGTAGGCATGAGGAAAAACAAATTAGGGAGTTAGAAAAATCACAGCCTGTGACATTTGCATCACTTTCCGTGATTGAAATGTTGGGAACCGAAAAGTGACTTTCCTCACCAATCTCTCATTGATAAGCTCTGTTTCAGGAATAGCTAAGCTGCAGGGAGTCAATGAATGTAATTGCTTTCCTTTATTGCTTTCTGATCTCAGTGTCAGCAGAACAAAAAGCCCATGTCCAAGAGGCTCTCTTGGCTACATTATGTTTCCTACCTACTTCGAACCTCTCAGATACAGAAATGTAGATTTTCTTTCTTAAAAATTAGAATTAGAAAGATCTCTAAAGATTAACGTATATCCAAATTGGATAAATCTCATTATTTAGTCATTCTCTTGAACTCAATCAAAATTTGTTAATTGGGCATCACCTTTAAAGATTTCACTCTGAAGGGCCACTTGGATGGCCAAGTTGGCTAAGTGTCCGACTCTTGATTTTGACTCAGGTCACGATCTCATGGTTTGTAAGCTCAAGCCCCACATGGGACTCTGCACTGACAGTGTAGAACCTGCTTAGGATTCTCTCTCTCCCTCTCTCTCTGCTCCCCCCAGCCCCAATAAATAAACTGAAAAAAAAAAAAAGATTTCACTCTGAAGAAGAGAATGGGGGACTGTGCCCTGTTAAGTATCTGCCCTCACAACTCTGTCATATTAGTTCTGTGTTAGTGGGTGTGATATACCTTGCTTTATTTAGTCTGCCTGTTGGCTTTTATTGTTCTCTTATATTTTAACTATTCTAGTGGTATGGAAACTTTATTAGCCTGATTATATGTGGCTTGAGACTTGTTAAGAGATATGAAAAGGATGTCCTTTCAGGAATCTATGTATGATCAAAATTAATAAAGTTAGCATACACAACACCTAACTTGATGACCATTCCCCATCCCTGCCTTCGCTGCTTCCTAAATAAGATTCTTCATATAGTGCTAGGAAGTACAGAAGTTCTCTTCTCCTCTGATTTCTTCATTAAAATGGTAACAGACAGATAATGGACAGATACCCGTTTTGCAAAACTGTTTAAAACATGCGCGCGCGCGCACACACACACACACACACACACGCACACACACTGTATGCCAACAGCGACCCAGCTGAAACTTCAGATTGCCCTGTTCAGTGGCATTCTGATTCACAGCTGGAGCCAGGTTGATTCTCCAGGTTGATTTGTCATTTTTTGATGCCTTATGAATTTAGATAAGCCCACTCTTTGATTTTAGACACAAGGTTTGAGATTATGTAAAATATTTTTATAGTACTTCCAAAGAGTTACAGTTTAATTTTTTTATATATGTTATAAGCATTTCCTCCTGTTAATGATCTGATGAAAAGATAGATTTATTTTAAAATATAATTTAATGATGGAAACCAAAATCCACCAAGGATTTATATGTTTTCAAAATATACTAGGTATTAAAATAAAGGTATGTTAATACGCACATTATATGGAAGCACTTTCCTACTATAGAAAAAAAAAGCTTCCACTCATCACATATACAATTATACATATTTACTTTTTACTTCTGAGGAATAAATTTAAATTACTGATCACTTTTTGCCATTTTCTTTTTTTTTTGGGGGGGGGTTACTTGAAAACTAAAATCCCCACCCAATGATTTGAATAAGAACAATCCTAAGAATATGTGTAATGGCTCTTCACAGTCTTGCACAGCTGTTATTTTATTTAAATATCACAATTTTAAAGAGACCTCGTCATCCTGAGGCATATGATGCACGCGTGCATGGAGTGTAGCTGCTCTAGAAAGAGTCAAGGCAAATCCCATTTTTATGGCTTTAGTTTTAAATCCCAGGAAGACTTTACAGAAAGAGACTGACAAGAGGGACAGGTGGATATTGGCTCCCACTTGGTGACAAGTTTTCAACCTCAGCTGCATTCTTACAACAGGGGAGTGAAGAGCAGCTGGCAGCCTGGGAGCCACTGTTTTACAGATGGAATTCTTGTGGCAGAGAGAAGAATGTTCTATCTGGCTCCCCACGCCTTGTGAACAAAGAGCACAACTTAGAAGGAGATGAAGCTACTGTTAGATCTAAACGGTGGAGCTTTACTTTCCCTTCCTCCCTTGCAGTCCCACTGATTTATGTTTAAAAAGAACATAATTTGCCAACTTATCATTAGTCAGTGATTTCTCTGAACGCAGTATATTCTTGTAAAGGCCCGTTCCTCACATTTGTAAGGTTTGGGGTAAGAATATAAAAAAAAGACCACACATCGTGTATCTAAATATTCATAAGTTACAAATCAAGTTTACAAAGTGTTAAGTAGGAGATGTTCTTTCTCCTAACCTGGACTTTTCTAGCAGAGCACAGAGGTGTGAAGGGAGCCAATCCCCTTCTTCTATCATTGGCCCCACCCCACACAGCAAGGGGCTTCAGGTGTATGTGTGGATACCCCAACTCCAGGCTTCATCCATACCCCCTTTCTAACAGCTGCCTCTTGGTTACCCTTAAGCCTAGAAACTCTGGAATCAGGTTGAGGATAATTTGGACAATGAATTCTGTAGTCCTAGAGTTCAGAAAATAGTCCAAAAGAGAAAGCTCAGGCTCTCAGTGGGCATATCCCCTTTGCTTGCAATATGAGGAAGGGGGGGAGGGCGCTGGAAGAGGGCCAGAGTGGGGCCCTCAACAGCAAGGGGCTCAGGACGAGGGACCTTTTCCCTGGGTCTAAGGACAATACTTTTCTTTGAAACCTCAAAGTATATAATGTTGTTCCTTCTATGGCCAGATAGGGAGGAAGACTTTGTGGTTAATTTCTATGTTCTCCATTTAATTAAGAATGGTGAAAGCCAGTAATTACTACCTGGTGTTTATGACCCATCTGCCCTCAAACTGGGACTGATTTCAGTGTGGACAAGGTAAACTCTTTACTGCTGCACATAAAATATAAAACCTGGTGGTTCAACTTGGAGATCATTCCTCCCTGCATTTCTATAGGCTTTCGAAGGGTGACTGCAAATGTGGAACGACCTCCTTTTAGTTAGCTATACTTGACAGGACTTTGGTCTGAAAGGTAAAAGGCAACCATTATTCTAATCCTATAAATAAGGGAACTTGGAAAAGCCTTTCACTTTATGGTTACTTCACATACACAATAAACTAGGAAAGGGGCCAGTAGCAGATGTAAGAGTTCTACCTGTGCTTAGAAATCAGTGATATATCCGTTGAGATAGCACATAGAACCAAAAAGATCTGCACAAGATTGCCTCTTGGTATATCTAATCGAAATGGAAAAGAAAGAGCAGAGGAAGGAATCCCCGTTTGCATTATTCACAGGATCACCCATAAATTAGTGGCATGATGTAGGCGAAAAACCCCACATAGTGTTAGTCGGAAAGCTAATGTTACATAGATTTTTACTTTAAGGTCCAGGGGGACCCAGCCAAGTGGAAAAATAGCTGAGTTATGGTGGAAACCAGTCACCTTGTTAAAACTGAACAACCAGGTGTTTAGGAAAAGAATGGTATGAGAGACTGGTTTCTTTCCTGCCGAACACAACCATTCACTGTGAACACAGAGAAAAGGAATCTTTGTTCCAAGCATAGAGGAAGATAAAAATTTGTGTATTTGAATGTTTTTTTAAAAACTAACCTCACAAGTCTATTTTGGGTTTCACGATCCAGTCAAGGAGAGCTACATTTTGAGTTCTAATTGCACTATATTCCCTGTAACAAATTGGTTGGAGTATTTATTTCAGTATGCAGCCTATAGCAGTTTAAACCCAGATAAACGTCTGTGTAGGTGTAGGATTTATTCATTTTTCCAATGTGATTTTTTTTTCCCTAAAGAAGAAACTGAATGGATACAGATCATTCTCTTTCCAAAATAAAAACCTTTGGTGAATGTTACGACAGTGGATGAGAGGTTCAGAGCAAAAGATTATAGATCTTGGCTTTTAAAAAATCGTGCAGTCTTGTTGGGATGAGCAATGGGTGTTGTATGTAAGCCAATCTGACCATAAATTATATTAAAAAATCGTGCAGTGACCCTTGAATAACATGGGTTTGAACTGCATAAGTGCACTTACATGTGTTTTTTTTCAGATAGATACAGAACAAAATGTATTTTTCTTACTTAAAAAAAACATTTTTCTCGAGCTTATTTTCTTATAACAGAACAGCGTCCAACACATAGCATACAACATATGTGTTAACAACTATTTATTCTATTGGTAAGGCTTCTTGTCAATAGTAGGCTATCAGTAGTTAAGTTTTGGGGGAGTCAAGAGTTCTATGGATTTTCAACTGTGCAGGGGGTCGGTGCCCCTAATCCCCATGTTGTTCAAGATTCAACTGTTTCACCAAGAATGTTACTAATAAAATCTGAACTGAAAAACATAAAGGATATTTACTTTATAAATATAAAATGAATACTCTTGAGTGGCTTTCTTTTGTTTTGGGGATAGAAGCCCTGCATGTTCTGGCCCTTCCCTGCCTATACCGCCTCTTTCCCCATATCTCTCTCCTCGCTCTGTGCTAACCACATTGGTTTTCTCTTTGCTTCTTCAACACTGTGCTCCTTTTTTTTCTCATTTTGTCTTATTTTCTTCCTTTTCTTGGCTAACCCTTCTTCTCTGTTTAAATGTTATTTTCCAAGGGACTTTTCTCCACTTCACCAGGCTGGTTAGGTCTTCTTATTGAACACTTCCATTATTCTACCTTTCCTTCTGTGCAGAAATAAAAATTTATATCATAGGAAGATCCTGACTTTTTTTTCCCCCTGTCAACTGCTAAAGAGCGTGGCTAGTTATTTTATTTTATTTTTTTACTTCACTTTCCCACCTTCAAGGAGGATGTTGGGATACTGTGGGGGAAGGTGGAAGTGGGGAAGAAACTAGGGAGGTGGGAAATGGAGAATAAGTAGAAATAAAATAACTCGATGTGGCGTCAGGCTGGGGGATGAGATGTTTTGTGGCTCTGAGGAATGAAGCAAGTAACAGAAGAGAGGGAATTTGTGAAAGTGTTGCTGAGCATCAGTATTTTCTTCCCAGCAAGACACTGGAATCACCCGTTAGTTCCTGGGCTGCTTTCTTTGCAACAATGCTGAGACTCAATCACATGTGTCCTCATGTGAGCAACACTTCTTGAGGCGTATCACATTTATATTGTACAGTTGTTTGTGTGATTGTTTTTACTTTTCTTCCCCTCGTCCCAAGACCACAAGGGCAGGGCTCATATCTGTGTTGTTCATAGCTAACTCCCCAGCGTGTAGGACAGGGTCTGGCCCATGGCAGACATTCAACAAGTGATGACTGACTGACTAAGTGAATAAATGAATTCTGTTCCATTCTGTTTTAGATTTCTAATCTCTAAATATCACCCTTGACACTTGTGGAACACATTATGGAGGTTTCTCAAAAAACTAAAAATAGAACGACCCTTACAATCCAGCAATCATACTACTGGGTATTTACCCAAAAAATACAAAAACACTAATTCAAAGGAATGCATGTATCCCGATGTTAATAATAGCATTATCTACAATAGGCCAACCATGGAAGCAGCCCAAGTGCCCATTGATAGATGAATGGATAAAGAAGATGTGGTGTGTATGTGTGTGTGTGTGTGTGTGTGTGTGTGTGTGTATGAATATTATTCAGACCTAAAACAATGAAACCTTGCCATTTGCAACAATATGGATGGAGCTAGACAGTATAATGCTAACTGAAATAAGACGGTCAGAAAAAGATAAATACCATATGATTTTACTCATATGTGGAATTTAAGAAGCAAAACAAATGAGCAAAGAAAAAAAAAGAGAGAGACAAAACAAGAAACAGACTCTTAACTACACAGAACAAACTGATGGTCACCAGAGGGGAGGGTGGTGGTGGGGGGGGGATGGTTAAAATAGGTGATGGGGATTAGAGAGTGCACTTACCATGATGAAAATCACCCTTGGCCTCAGTGACAAGATGATGCTCTCCTCAGCCAAAGTTGTCTAGAAGAAGGCATCCTGAACTGGTTTGCAAATGCCTATAATTAGAAACTTTTAAAATAAGTTATTGTTTTCCTCACCGTATTCCCATGATATTAAGAGGCGCAAGGTTGAACATTAATATGATTTTTGTAATTGAAGTGAACCTCATCAAATACCTATGTTCTTTTCAAAATGTATTAAAATATGTCCTGAAATACTCACGGCTTGGATACACATTAGCTAAGAATACTGATGGGAAAGGTTAAGTAAGGGAGTACATACAATGGCTGCCGCTTACTGAGAACTTACTGCAGACCTAGCAGTGAATTATTTGTTCTACACCGATTACCTAATTTAAACACATAAGCAATATTTTGAGGTGGGTGTTAGGTCCTGATTTTACCAATAAGGAAATGAAGGTTTTCTGGCTTGCCTGGGACTCCTTAAGTTAGCAAACAGAGGAGCTGGAGTTCAGACCTATGTCTGCTGATGCCAAAGCTAATGCTGGTGTGCAATAATATTTCTTTTTCAATTCTGAAGAATAAGTTACGTGATTTATTAAGAGTTTACTTAATTTATAATTATAACACTAAGTCTGAGTTTACAATCCTGCTCTGTCTTCTTTTCCAGCGATCTCCCCCGCTCATCCTGCCCCCAGTCCACACTGTCAATACTGGGACTTTTCTACTATTTACCATATTGTAGGTAAAGACAGTGTATAGTGAACATACTTCAAAAGGTGTTTTACGTTGGTTGAGTAATTTGACAGAAGTTTACTACAACACAAAAAAACCCACTTTCATCCAGGAATTTCTGGTTCACACTTCAGTCTACCAGCTATGCTCTATCACCTCTTGATCTTTATTTTCACTAAAATTCCATTTTGGCTTTTGCATCTCATCCTCTGTTTTATTAGCCTTTTATGTATATGTAGACCATTTAGAAAATTTTCTCCCCATGGAAAGGATCACCCCATCTTCCTCCTGAAGATGCATGGAACAAAAGATATACATAGAAGGCAGCCATAAACGGGTCCTAGGAAAAAAATTTCCTATTGTTTTATGCACACACACAGTCCATTCCCTTATTTGTGGTAGTTATGTTCTACAAGGTTGCCACAAAAATGGAATTATTGAGTACTGAACCTAGGGGAAGCATAGGGTTAGGTTCTTGTGACCTCTGGTCACAGCATTTTCATCAAACAATCATAACTTTGTTCTATGTATGTTTCTGTTTAAAGGTGCTTTATTTGATATGTAGTTGATTCATTAACATTGAACTCAAGGCCAACCTTACTGTAATTCATGCCTGAATAATGTTTATCTAATACACGTATTTTCTCTATAAGGCACATAAAAGCCTGCTTGCATTTAGGAACTCTAGACAGCATCTCATCCTCATGCTTTGGGGCTATTTTATTTTATTTCTTAAAGTTTTTTTAAAATTTATTTTGAGAGCGAGAGAGCGAGAGAGCGAGGGGGGGAGGGGCAGAGAGAGAGAAAGAGAGAGAGAGAGGGAGAAAGAGAATCCCAAGCAGGCTCCACACAGCCAGAGCCTGATGCGGGGCTCGAACTCAACAATCAGCGAGATCATGACCTGAGCCGAAATCAAGAGTTGGATGCTTAGCGGTGGGAACCACCCAGGCACCCCACAGGGGCCATTTTAAACACTAAAATCACCGGCAAAAAGCACAAAAAATGTGAAAAACTGAGGTTGAGAAAAGGATACTTTTGAGAGCCAAAACGTGGTATGAGAGCCAAAACATGAAAGCAGAGTTTCACTTTGTTCGACTCAGCAGGGAACATGTGTGTCAGGGAACTCACTTTGCTCATCCACGAATAACTGTGCAAGGCTGTGAGTATTGATTTTGAGGTTGCAAATAAATTTTAGTGAACTGGAAAATTTGCAAATATGGACTCTATGAAAAAAATGAGAATTGATTAGATACATATTTATTATTAATATTTTTGATTGCTTGCTAATGCCAGTAATTATTTTAAGTTTTTAAAGTCGACTCATTTAGTTGTCATAAAAACTCTACAAGGTAGGTATTAATATTTTCTCTATTTTACATATTACAGAGAGCCCTGAACTTTCCTAATCCACAGCTGGTAAGTATCAGAGCAGGGAATGGACCCAGGCAGTGGTTCCAGAGCCCACAGATTTATCCACAATGTTATGCTTCCTTCTTTTGGGAAAAGTTATCCAAACAATACTTTTTTTATAAAAAGAGGGTGTTTTATCATGGCTCATTCCTTCATTCATTTAATTAGTAAAGGTTTCCTTTCTTTCTTTCTTTCTTTCTTTCTTTCTTTCTTTCTTTCTTTCTTCCGTTCTTTCTTTCTTTTCTTCTTTACTCTGTGTCAGTCCTATGAAGATTCAGCAGGCAAGAAAGGCATGGTCTCTGCCCTCATACAATTTATAATTTAGTTTATAATTAGATCAGATGATATGAACTATATAGTTTAGGATTAGTGGCTACATCCTTAGCTAAAAACCAGATTCTGAGTTCTATTTCCAAGGCAAAAGAGAATTGCACTTGGGAAGCAATTAGCAAGCTTCCACATATATAAACACATTTTCTAAACTGCAAAAGAGCTTTATAAGAGTTAAGTTGGATTATAGCTGTTTCTCTTTGATACTGAATCTATTGTCTAATGGTCTTCAGTCTTCTATTGCAGTGATTTTTTTGCTGTTTAAAGTATGGGGTTTCAGTTGGTTTCTTTAGCCAATATCCCTGAATTTATGTTCATCTTTTTTGATATGTTTTGGAAACAAGAAAGCTAGTTGCTTTCATATATATTTTAGCTAAAAAATGTTTATGTAATGTTCTCTTTTGGCAAAACGCAGTTTTTCAAAATGGCCTCAAGAGGTGCAAATAATCTTTTGGAGGAGAGTTAAAAATTTGACATTATAACTAAGATATTTTTTAAAGGGGCGCCTGGGTGGCTCAGTCGGTTAAGCGTCCAACTTTGGCTCAGGTCATGATCTCTCGGTCCGTGAGTTTGAGCCCCGCGTCGGGCTCTGTGCTGACCGCTCAGAGCCTGAAGCCTGTTTCAGATTCTGTGTCTCTCTCTCTCTCTCTCTCTGACCCTCCCCCGTTCATGCTCTGTCTCTCTCTGTCTCAAAAATAAATAAACGTTAAAAAAAAAAAGATATTTTTTAAAGCCTGTATAAAAAAGCTAGATCAAATGAAGTTTTGGGGCACCTGGGTGGCTCAGTAGGTTGAGCGTCTGACTTGATTTTGGCTCACGTCATGATCCCAGAGTTGAGGGATTGAGCCCCAAGTGGGGCTCAGGGCTGAGCATGGAGCCTGCTTAAGAGTCTCTCTCTCTTTCTCTCTCCCTCTCTCGCTGCCCCTCTCCCCAACTACATGCACACTCTCTCTCTAAAAGAAAAAGAAAGAAAGAAAGAAAGAAAGAAAGAAAGAAAGAATAAGCACCTTTTCTGAAAGGAACTGATTCTTGCATTGTCTACATAGAAAAGAAATAAGAATTAAGGTACTTTAATTATGTGAAAATTTCAGATAAAAATTTTTTTTCTTTATTATTTTTTAGCCTGTATAATCCCAAGTTTGCCTCAATTCACCATTTTATCATTCATATACATTTCAGTCAATGTCCTGGCAGGAAGAAGATAATGTACTGAAAGAGGCTAATTATAGACAGTTTAACAGAGTCTATTTACAAAAGGATGGGCATGGGTTGTACACAGAATGTTTCTGTCCCAACCTTGTTCCTCTCCCTGAAAAGTCCAGTGGGATTGTATTTGAAGATAGGGCATATAAGGAGGCAATTAAGATGAAATTAAATCATAAGGGTGGGGCCCTGATCCTATAAGATTAGTGTCCTTATAAGAAAGGCCAGAGAGCTCTTTCATTTCTCCTGCACCCCTGCCTCCCGCACAAAGAAGAGGTCATGTGAGCACGCAGCAAGATGGTGGCCCTCTGTAGTCCAAGGGGAGAGCCCTTACCAGAAACCAAACCCTGCTTGATCTTGAGCAGCTTCCAGAACTGTGAGAAAATAAATTTCTGTTGTTTAAGCCACTCAGTCTGTGGTATTTCATGATGGCAGCCCTAGCAAACTAATACAACATAGGTAAGAAAACCAACAAGGTGGGCGCCTGGGTGGCTCAGTCAGTTAAGCAGCCGACTTCGGCTGGGGTCATGATCTCGCGGTCCGTGAGTTCGAGCCCCGCATTGGGCTCTGGGCTGACAGCTCGGGGCCTGGAGCCTGTTTTGGATTCTGTGTCTCCCTTTCTCTTTGCCCCTCGCCTGCTTGTGCTCTGTGTCTCTCTTCTCAAAAATAAATAATAAACATTAAAAAAATTAAAAAAAAAAAAGAAAGAAAACCAACAAGGAATAATAATGACCCAGGGACTAGCATCAGTGGGAAGCTGTTATAGCACTAAACCCTGAGGAGCAAGTGGAAGAAGTGGTTTTACCGGAAGCTAGTAAGTACTCCAGACACGGTACAAGGACCGCTCAACTGGAGCTGTGGCCTTACATACGGTAATGCAGTCATTGTCAAACTAGAGCCTGGCAGGGAGGAAGAAGGAACTGGGTAGGAAGGGATGTGGAATATATCCCCCAATGTTTTCCCTCCTCCAGCTCTCTCTGGTATCCTGGCGGTACTTCCTTCTACAGAATGGATTTGTAAGGACAAATAGCCAGCACAATGTACAAAGGTGATTACAGTCGTTTGTATAGACCCTTATCTCTGTTACTGTTCACTAATCAACGCTTGCTGACGTCGGTGTTCTGCACTAATATTGCCAACCTGGTTGCCGCTTAGCTTTTCAAGTGAAAATTTCAGATACGTGTTTCTAATTTTGGAATATGTTCTATTTTTGTTTTTCTGATGTCGGCTGCACTTGTCCCTAGAAATGCTATAGTTTTAGAAAATCTCGTGCTAATATATAAGCTTGTTAGAAGTACAACAACTCACCCGACATCCTCAGTTTGACTACTAAGATCTGTCCGTTGGGTTTCTGGTTCTGAACCCTTCTATCACTTCAGGATACTGTCTAGGAACAGACACTGGTGGAACCGGTGATGGATGACTTAGTACCATTTCAGAAAATTCTCCAAAATTGGCTGTCCTTGGGGAGTTCTTTCATTTATTTTTTTCCATCATTTCCTACCTGACGTGGTATTCTCATCATTAGACAACCTTTTCTGGACCAGAAAAATGTAGAAGGAAGCCTGTGATGTGAACTAGAAGGACACCAAGATCTACTTACTTCCTCCCATTAGCCAAGGGTTTGATTTCTTTTCATATTCCTTGGTTTCTTTTGACATTCACAATGAAAAAAAAAAAAAAAGCTAAGGAATCTCAGACAGGCAACTCTTATGTTTGGGATGGAGAAAATAGCGATAGGACTAGGCCAAAATGTGCTGGCAGGGTGAGGGGCCTGGAAAGTTGGAGAAAAGAGAGCTGAAAGAAGGATTTTTTCATATGAGTGATCACATTTTTCTTATTTGATTCTCACCAATACTCAGTTGGCTAGAAATAGATGGTCTTTTTTTTAAAAAAAGGCTAAAGATTAAACAAACAAACAAACAAAAACCAACTGAAGCCCAGCTAGGGTTAAGTAACTTAACAAGAGAAAATGGCTCAGCAGGCCAAGCCAAGAACAGGAAACCCCAGATCTTCCCCATAATTATTGTGTGGCTAAGGGTAGACCACTTTGCTATCTGTGGTTCATTTCCTTTTCCTCCTCGTGGTATAAAAGAGTCTGAGAAATATACAGTGAAAAGTTACAGAAATTCCTTTAAAAAAAGTTTGCATAAAATATTAATAAGCTAGATTTCTAGTCCTTTAGCTTAAGTCAAGACTCAGCTAAGTCTTATTTTCTTTCACTTACTCGAAGTGAAAACAATGAAAAAGACAGGATGAGAAACTGGGACGGAGTGATGTGGAGGAGGAGAGTTGGAGCCTGGATTGTGCTCACATTCAGCCTCACACTCTCCCAAGAGCCTTTGCTCTTTCTGATGCCTGGACTCTACTAGTGGGATGATCAACAATTCCTGTGTGCCTGGGACTGGGGGCTTTAGGATGTGGGACTTTTAGTGCTATAACCAGGAAAGTCCTGAGCAAACCAGGATGAGTTGATTACTCCTATTCTCTCTCTCTCTTTTTTTATACAAGTTATTTTTCAGTTTTCCCTCTATCTTTAGAAAAGATCAGTGTTTCTTCCTTAAGAACCACATGCAATAGTTGGCTTAATAATAGACTCATGCCCAGTAAGGTGAGAGGCTCATAGTTTCAGAAAGTATCAGGAACAGAATATGTCCTAGGAATAGTAATAGCAGATCCCACTCCAACTTGAGCTGCTATAGAGTTATAAATTGAGAGGAATGGCTATGGAAATTCAGGCACTGTTTAAATTGTTATTTGTCTTTTCACTTGCTCCATAGGCATGTATGATTAAATTCACTAAAATTTCTCTTTTGAAAAAGATATCAGGATGTAGAAGAAGACTCCCCCAGCAGTCAAAGACCTCAGGGAATCTGGAGAGTGGCTTGGAGGTGAGCAGTTGGTAAAAGCACGTGTGATATAAGATAGGACACTTCTGATCATGGTTTTCTCTGAGGCTTTAAAGGCTGAGAATAAAATAGTACATGCCCAGTCACTACTAAGTGCCATGGAGATGTGGGATTACCCCTTCAGGACATGGTCCTTGATGGACGTAAAAGTGGCTAGGACGGAAGATTCTTTGGGGGAGATTTGTGATATGAGTAACCAGTCCTTCCGTAGGAGGAAGGGGAGAAGGAAGTGAAGTTAGGAGAGAGAACAAAAGCTGATCCTTCCCATTCCCTCTCACTCTGTCCACAGAGCCTTCCAGGTCTCAAGGGCTTTCAGCTGGGGTAGAGGAAAATCTCTACATTAGGTAAAAGTTAGAAGTTTTGATGATTTCATATTACTGGATGTTTCAATTACTCAAATATAACTTCTTAGGAAAGAGAGTGATTGAAGTCACCAAGAAAATTGTGGAAAAAGTTACAGAACCAGTTCATGATTTCATCCAAGGGATAAGAAGACAGAAGTTTGTAGGTTAGGTTTAAAGAGACTATGTGTGTGTGCCTTTGTATGTTTGTGTAAGAGACAGACCCTATTGAGTTCAGCCTGTTTAACAATAGTTGGCATTTACAAAGTGCTGACTACGTTCCTGGCACTGTTCTGTTTCATGTGTGAAGTTATTCAATGTTGCACAGCAACTCTGTGAAAGAGGTACTATTATTACCCTCCTTTTACACATGAAGTTGAGATCCAGACAGGCTAAGAAATTTATCAAGGCCACACACCCAATAAGTGGAGAAGCTGGGGTTTTAACCCAGGGGTATAGCTCAGGAGTACTACTCCTAATCACACTACATTTTTTTTAAAGAAATTTTTCTAATGTTTATTTATTTTTGAGAGAGAGAGAGACAGACAGAGACAGAGCTCAAGTGGGGGAGAGGCAGAGAGAGAAAGAGAGGGAGACACAGAATCTGAAGCAGACTCCAGGCTCTGAGCTGTCAGCATAGAGCCCAAAGCAGGGCTCGAACCCACGAACTGTGAGATCATGACCTGCGCCCAAGTCGGACGCTTAACTGACTGAGCCACCCAACTGCCTGCCCCACACTACATTTTCCTTGTTCTCTGAGAAAATAGTTCCCAAAAGATGCTGTGAGACTTATAGGAAAAGAAGTTCTGAATGAGCTAGTTAGAGCAATGGTCCAGAAGCAACAGTTTATGTAGTAGGAAGATGTCAAGCGCCAGCACTTTGGAACAACTGGGACTTGGGTGCAAGGTCATTCTGGGGACTGGGGCCAGTTTTCACCCTAGAGGACTGACCAATAGAAAAGATATTCTTTTTTTTTTAATTAAAAAAAAAACACCTTTTTTTTTTAGTGTTTATTTTTGAGAGAGAGAGAGAGACATAGAGAGAGAGAAGAGGAGGTGCAGAGAGAGAGGGAGACACAGAATCCGAGGCAGGCTCCAGGCTCTGAGTTGTCAGCACAGAGCCCGATGCGGGGCCAAACTCACGAACCACAAGATCATGACCTGAGCCGAAGTCAGAAACTTAACCGACTGAGCCACCCAGCTGCACCTAGAAAAGATATTCTTAGACATAGGTCCAATTAAAAAAAAAAAATCACCTAATCTCTTTTTTTTTTTTTCCCTTTTGCTTCTGTTCTGGCCCCCACTGTCTGTGCTCCTTTCTCTTTTGAATTATCAAAAGGCTAATGCTAAAAGCCATTGTGTAATTAATGTTCCTCCTTTAACTCCAAGACTGAACCTAAAAGCTTTTCTGATTAACTAAGTACTAAGTACCATACTTCATGCATAATGCTCATCTTTGTATGCAAGGACTCCAGACAGCTCCAGAAAGTACCCAAAATTATTTGATTTGATTAATTATTCTAACAAAGCCTTATTTCCATAATAAATTACACATAATGGAGAATATATTAATAAAAATGTGTAGATACGTTATTGTAGAGTTCAAATTTTCCAACCTTGAAAGTCAGAGAATATAGTCATCATTTTCATGAATTCTATTACCTCCTCACACTTTTTATATCACTACAATGTAATGAAAGTCATTTTATTGCATTAATGCAAAACTTAATGTCAAAATAATGAGGTTGCATTGAAGTTTACAGCAGGAAAACTAAGGAAACAGTACTTCTTTCTTATTTTATTCATTCTGACCATAGCACCTAAAGGGCCCCAACTAATCCTGCCAGTCAGTTGTGAGCAGAAGGTGGTTGGAAATAGTGAGGAATCAGAGAAAGAGAGTTAAATGGGAAGTCTTGGTAAAGTCACCAAGAAGGGAGCTGAATTCTCCTTTCTTACTATAACCTCTCACCTTCCAACCTGGAGCTGAGCTCTTAAAAGGGTACAACTTAGACAGGTTCAATATAAAACTCAAGTTTTTCTAAACCAATTTTTATTCTTATCAAATCAATATGTGTACATAGTTAAAAAGCAAACGATACAAATTTCCACATAACGCTCTCAACTGAATCCAGAAAAATTCAGTTGTAGCATTCTTAACAAAATAATTAGGGTGAGTCTAGTACAAACCATAGGAGCCAATCACCAATTCATTTAATCACACTGTAATTCATGTTATTGTGGAGTGTGTCATCCAGGGGTTTTCCTGTAGTTCCAAAATTCATAGTTAAAAGCAACAATTCTTCCCTCACCCTTTTATACCCCTAGTTCCAGTCCTCAGACATAAACTCCTTCAACATTTTGAGCTGTTTCTGCTGGTTTTGACATTTATATTTTTAGATAATATTTTGGGATAAATCAACAGCATTAAATTATTGTCATATCTATATTATTTGCTAAATGGTTAAGAAATATACTATGATTTTGGTTCCTTTCTTGCATAATGTTTTTAATGAACTTTTACTTACCCAGTTTTTCATGTTTACCCTCAATTCTTTCCCTATGCACCATCGGATCTGTCATACATGAGTTTAATTTTCCAAATGCTCAAATATATCAGAATATCATCTCTTTATAATGTAGTTTAAGCTTACTTCAGAGCGGCAATAATCCACACGAGGTTTGTTGTACTCTGGTATAGCAGCAAAAAATGAAAGAGAATGAAACTGAGGCTAGTCAGTTTTAGTCTTATTCCATTGAATGGGGAAAGTCTGTCGTTTAATGTATACTTGTGGTGCCTTAGACTAATTCCTGTATATTTCTAATTTTTGAAAGGAGAATAAATAGTTAGGTCTAGACTTGAAAGCGAATTCATTCATGCAACCATTAATTAATTAATTCGATGCTCAACAGATTTTGTCCAACACTTAATCGACTGT
This sequence comes from Prionailurus bengalensis, assembly GCF_016509475.1. Lineage (NCBI taxonomy): Eukaryota > Metazoa > Chordata > Mammalia > Carnivora > Felidae > Prionailurus > Prionailurus bengalensis. The sequence goes on from NC_057344.1 coordinate 114,373,044, forward strand.
TTTTGATCTACCAAAATGGCAATTTTATGTGATTCAAATTAATGTTATATGTCTGGTGCTCTGTTAGGCACAATAGTCTCATCCAGTCCCTCGCTTTACAAATGGGAAAGGAAAACAAAGCTGGCTTGTAAAGATCATCGATAAAGCTATTATAAGAACAATAAAGAATAATACATTTCTACAAGCTAAACAAAAATAGGATTGTTAGCAGACGCATTGGAGGTGTAGTTTTACTTCCTGGAGATTTATGGTTCCTGTGGCACAATTTATTTTCCTGTTACTTTACTGTTCTGAATTTGAACATGTTGCTGAAGTCCTATGTTATAAGTACTTAAAAACAAAACAAACAAAAACATTTTCCTAAAGTGTAAACAAATAAAAACACCATACTATACAGTGGGAGAGGCTGAAAACATGCCTCTTTATTTTCATGTTAAGGTGGAAAAATCTTTAGCCCCCTGAGTAAATATTCATTATCTTAATTGATTTCTGGCTAGTCAAGTCTTCAGCAAGATAAAAAAATACTCCGTGGGTTAAATACATTTGCTGAAAACTACAGAACTGGAACAAAGGCAACATTTGAATTTCATTGTGAAACCTGAAAATCTAATACAGTAGTAATGATTTAGTCATGCTGCTTTTCCCAGGAATGATCAATAGAAGAAATCAGAACTACATTATTTGGAAGCCTGTACTGGTAAGAGAAAGTCCAAACAGAGGAGTGTGGAGAGGAAAGGAAAGAAACAAAACTGTTCCATTAAAAAGGTGTTTAAGGGGCTTATTCTCCCTCAGCGTGCATGCATATAAATTCCATTAGTGTTAATAGGACCTAAATGCATGACTCAAGGGGAGAATAGAGTGACTTGTGTGTATGTGGTTAAATGAAGTCTAGGAAAAGTCAATTAAAAACCACAAATGGTGGTTTAGGAGCCTAATAGACTTACAGATATCTGGAAGAGAGGCATTTAATTTAATCAAAAGAACAATGCATTTTTCTTTTGCTAAAGACAAAAGTTACAAAACTGGCAAAGAGAAAATGAACCCAGATTTAGCTCTCAGCATCACTGCTTCAAGTTAAGGGTTATATTATTGCACTCCAGATGCTAAAACTGGCCCTTTGTTAAAGCTTTATGATTCACATTCAGATTGGAATATTGAGTTATATAAGGGATTCAAATCCACTGACCATTTCTCCTAGCTTTCGCAACAAGAAAGGAGAGAGAGAGAAAGATTGATTCACTTGCACAGAAACAAAATTCTGGCTTTTTGTTATTTACAAAAGAGAACATAATTAGGAAAGCATAATTAAACCAGATTTAAAAAAAAAATCCATAATGGCATGAAAACTACTAGATGGAAATCTCTTCATCAAGGGATAAATTGTTTCTGGAAGAATACTTTGAGATTACTTTGCTATAGTTCAAGTGAATAATAAAGTTTTTTTTTTCCAGAAGAGATAGAAAACTAGGGATGTTTTTCCTTACAGTAAAAAGTTGGAGGTTACAAAGATTTTCTTTATGAATATTTATTACTTATGTCCCATAAGCCAAAAGTTATTTGAAACCAGGCATATTGTAATCCTCTACTTTATTCCTCATAATTCTATGTGTATTAAGTAGGTACTCAAACATTTAAGTACAGAAGAATACATGAACACGAATGTAGATTTGAAAAAAAATAATGTTTTATCTGAAGTGTTTTCTTTGAAGTGTTCCATCTGTCCTCTGCTTTTGGAAAAGAGTTGAATTTAGCACTGAGAAATGCTTTACAAGGAAATTAAGTACATTCGAATTTATGTGATCTCTTTTCTAGTAAAAGGAGCTACATTTAGGAGAAGGAGAATGTGAGTGGATTCTCTTTTGGCTGAGTTTAATCAGAAGCAGATCTTAGAGGGACTTGATATCATACATTTGCATTTAACTTTAATCCTTCACTCTATGATACCTCCAGCATTATGGCACTGATGTCATTTGCTGTAAAGTAGTAAGTCTCTAAGATTGCTATCTCCTTCCCAGTCACTTTATTTCTAATCATTTGAAAGGGTCCTTTATACTTTAGGATCTAATACAGCAATGTTTTTGAAATAGAAGGTTTATAAAATTTGCACATTCACAGGACTAGCACTGGGTTTATAGACATGTCTATGACCGTTCATGTCAACTAGCTCCAAGTTAGGCAAAATTAAATATGGGAAGTCTAAGAAGAATATATAATGTGTCATGTCATTTCTTTACTGATAGTATATATAAGGCAGTACCTGAACCAGAGGGTGAATTTAGTTTCAATGTAAATACTAACTAGTACAGTGATGTTGCTGGGTTGGAGCTGCTGGGTGTTCAGGGATTGAGGGTGAGTGGGAAGCTGAAAACTATCTCAGTGCAGTGGGAGGTGGGTGATCTGTGTAGCACAAATGAAAAAGGAATTAAAGGGGCGCTGCAATACTAAGTGTTGGGGAGGATGCACAGCAACTGGAACTCTCTTACACAACTGGTGGAGTACAAATTGCTGTGACCACTTTGAAAAATTGTGTGGCAGTAGCTATTAACGCTGAACATTTGCAAATCATATGAAGAAGCTTTCTCCTAGGTGCACCTTTTTAAAAAAATGTTTATTTATTTTGAGAGAGAGAGAGAGAGCGTGAGCAGGGAAGGGGCAGAGGGAGAGGGAGAGAGGGAATCTCAAGCACGCTGTGTGTTGTCAGCGCAGAGCTTGATGTGGGGGTTGAAGCCAGGAACTGTAAGAACATGACCTGAGCCGAAACCAAGAGTCAGATGCTTAATCAGCTGAGCCACCCAGGAGCTCCTCCTAGGAACACATTCAAGTGTACTCATTGTACACTAATTATTTGTGCAGTTTTCTGTTTTTGTATGCATGTTAACTTTCAATACAAAATTTACCCTCCTCCTCAAATAAGTATAGGTCCTGTGGAACCTTAGGGACTGGAGCCATAAGAGAGAAACTTTAGGAGGAAAGGGTGATGTAGAGCTTCGAACAGGAAGTAAAGTTGGGAGGGGTGCCTCGGTGGCTCAGTCGGTTAAGCGTCCGACTTTGGCTCAGGTCATGATCTCACAAGGTTCGTGGGTCTGAGCCCCACATCGTGATCTGTGCTGACAGCTAGGAGCCTGGAGCTTGCTTTGGATTCTGTCTCCCTCTCTCTCTCTGTCCCTCCCTGACTCTCACACACTGTCTCTCAAAGATGAATAAGCATTAAAAAAAATCATATATAAAAAAAAAGTTGGGAGAGTGGTATGGTCAATGTATCCAGTCAATAATCTAGGGGAATAGAATGAGTATTTGGGTAAAACCTTAGGTCTTGATAAATAACAATACTGACCGATCGTTAATACTCAAAAGATCTAAGGAGATCCAAGCTGGAGTCAGAATAGACACAAATATGGATTCAAGCGAATAACACCAGAGGCAGTGACAAGCTGGAATGCCAGCGTTCAGAAACCAAAATTTTCTGTTGAGGTATGAGCAGTGTATCACACAGTGGGTTGGAATGGCCTGCCAAACCATACTTGGGTTTAAAGTTCTTTTGCCCATGAGTGAGCCCTTGGTAAGTTTTTATGGCTTATACAGAAAGCTAGAAAAAAAATGACTTGACTTACCATTTTATTTATAAATCACTTACTCAGTCATTCCTTGTACTTGTAAATTGCCCCCTATTTTTCAAACCATGTTCTGATTTCTACACGTAAAACATGGTGTAACAAGCATACTAACTTTGATCTATATACTATCTTTTATCTAGTATACTAGCTTTTACCAGAATTTATGAATTCTGCATCTCTCATCGATGCAGGAATATAATTAAGATTGACAGACCCAAAGTAAAATTTGTACTGATACATGGATCTTATGTAAAGTGAAGCAGTAAGAAAAGTTAACAATTATTGAGTACTTGCTGTATATCAGGCACTGTCTTTAGCACTTTACATATACTGTCTTGTTAATCCTTACAGCTACCATGAAACTTAGAAAAAAAGGCATCCAGCGATGAGGGGCAGAGTAAAGGTTCAAGGCCAGGTTAGTCTGACTGCAAACTGTAAACTGTATTCTGTCAACTATATTTAACCATCAGACAGAAAAATACTTTGAAACCTCAGTGAATACACCTGTAAGTCTCCCTTAGCTCAGTCCTTACCAAAAAGAGAAGGCCATCTTCACCACCCAGCTAGATCTTTTTTTTTTTTTTTTCTTCAATAATGAAAGCTAAAGTATATCCACAGGAAATACTCAGCAGGTGACAGACAGAAGGTGACAGAGGCAGTGGGAGATTTTTCTCAGGCAAAGCCTAGGTGATCAGTTGGCAAAGACATCAACATAATACGGCTCCTGCACACCTGAATGGCTCCCCTCAGGGTAACCCCCTCTGCGCTGCCTGTGGCCTTGCTCTCTCCCCACCTTCACATGCAGGGTCCATTTTCTCTGTTGTCATTCCTCAGCGCACGCTGGATTCTCTTCTTTTCTTTCCCTAATAGTCTATGAAAAATAGAGCCTGATGTTTTTCTCTTTTTGTAAAAACAAGGAGTGGTGGATCTTTTTTTTTTTTAATGTTTATTTATTTATTTATTTATAAAAATTTTTTTTAATGTTTATTTATTTTTGAGACAGAGAGAGACACAGCATGAATGGGGGAGGGGCAGAGAGAGAGGGAGACACAGAATCGGAAGCAGGCTCCAGGCTCTGAGCCATCACCCCAGAGCCCGACGCAGGGCTCAAACTCGCGGACCGCGAGATCGTGACCTGAGCTGAAGTCGGACGCTTAACCGACTGAGCCACCCAGGTGCCCCTAGTGTTTATTTATTTTTGAGAGAAAGAGATAGAGTGTGAGTAGGGGAGGGGCAGAGAGAGAGGGAGACACAGAATCTAAAGCAGGCTCCAGGCTCCGAGCTCTCAGCACAGACCCTGACAGGGGGCTTAAACTCACAAACTGCCAGATCATGACCTGAGCCGAAGTCAGATGCTTAACTGCCTGAGCCACCCAGGTGCCCCAGGAGTGGTGAATCTTTAAATGCACCATTTCTTCAGTTCTGTGGGGACAAGATCAACACACACAAAAATCATCAACTTAAATACCTACAGAAAGGACACACGTGACTGAAAGGGTGGTGGTGAGGCCTTGTCACCTCCAGTTTTTATATAGAAAACTAAGGTTGTGTGTGTGTGTGTGTGTGTGTGTGTGTGTGTGCAGGGGGTGTGGATTTGAACCTAAAATCTGCTGATTCCAAGGAGAGGGGCTGGAAGTTGCATTTATACAGCGCTTTTCATTAGATTGAGAAAGTGAAGCACGCAGGGTGTGAAGGACGGCAGGGGAGGACTGATGGGAAATGTGGTGAACTGAAGAAATTAAGCTCTCCCTGAGGAAGCAGCTTCTACTTAGCTCCAGCTGATGGCTGCCAGTTGGCAATGAGGACAGTTGCCAGATCTTCTGAGTTTTCAGTAGATGGAAATCCAGACTTTTTTAAAATGGGAAATCTCCTATTTTTAAAACACTGTGTGGGCCAAACCAAACACGTTTGTGGGCTGAGTTCAGTCTGTGGCCTACCATTTTGAGACCTTTGATTTATAGTCCTCACAGAACATGACATTTCTGTTCCAATTTGTAATCTCAAGGCTTGTTACTTCCAGACTCTGTTCATTTCTGCACTTCACCTTCCTCCTTCACTCCTTTATTATTTACACACATGTCTGACTCCCCCTCAAGATTATACCTTATTCTGATGGCACAGCTTGCATCTTTTACAATTTTGTGTCTTCTCTGTGGATTACTATAGTGCTTTAAACAGTGCAACACTCAGGAAGTGCTGGTTAAACAAATGTTTGTTAAATAATGCATTTTCAAAGCTGGTCGAAGGGAACTTGAAGCTCTACTTGGGGTCCATTTACAGAAACAGAATATGCCAAAGAAACAAATATCTGAAAGTCATTTTGGGATTTCTACTTCCAGTGATAGTTGATTATAATTCAGCCCAACTTTCTCATAAAATAAACTAAAATATCTCCACAAAATATAAAAAACATAAATAGCATCAAAGACCTAATAAGATAGTGAGGACTTGCTCTGAAAGAACAGGGATAGAATAAGAACATAAATTGGTGAACTGAGAAGTCTTTTCTCCTGGGGTCATCAGCCATGTGGAGGAGGTGACAGAGAAGAGGAGGAAGAGCTCCATAAGTAGCGTAAGACTGGAAAACAAGATGGAGACCTTGGAGACTCACCCACTGCTCCTTGGCTGGGACACTCCCCATGTCCTTGCCTCACCCACATTAGATATGTGGGCTTTCTTGGGAAATAGCTGAGCAGTGCTTTGGGCTTTAGAAGGACAACCGTTGGGGTGCCTGGGTGGCGCAGTCGGTTAAGCGTCCGACTTCAGCCAGGTCACGATCTCGCGGTCTGTGAGTTCGAGCCCCGCGTCAGGCTCTGGGCTGATGGCTCAGAGCCTGGAGCCTGTTTCCGATTCTGTGTCTCCCTCTCTCTCTGCCCCTCCCCCGTTCATGCTCTGTCTCTCTCTGTCCCAAAAATAAATAAATGTTGAGAAGGACAACTGTAGAAGCTCAGATACATCTGGGATCAGAAACCTCATGTGACATACCCTTTGCTGTGGGACAGGTTGGTGAGTTGGCTTTCTTTATCAGTGTCCTTCTTTTGTAACTCACTCTGATAAGTCTGATGAGGCTAATCTTTTTTTAAAATTTAATTTTAATGTTTATTTTTGAGAGGGGAGGGAGGGGCAGAGAGAGAGGGAGACAGGCTGAATCTGAATCAGGCTCCAATGAATCTGAAGCTGTCAGCACAGAGCCCAATGTGGGGCTTGAACTCAACAACTGCAAGACCATGACTTGAGCCAAAGTCGATGCTTAACTGAGCCACCCAGGCGCCCCTAGGGAAATCATTCTTGAGCCTGTGGTCAATGGAACTGTTAAGGTTCTATAGAGTGCACTGAACATTAGACTGAGGTAGTACCAACTTTATGCTTTGGTCTTCAGCTTTTGAAAGCCCCTCATTGTCTCCAGCCACTCCCCTCCTCATAGAGTGAAAGGTCTACCAGGCCAAGGGCATATGCCCATCTACAGCTGGTTCTGTATTCTCTCCCCATCTCCCATCCGTACTCAGGGAACTGTACAGTGGAATTCCCTACCAATGAAGCAAAAGCCCATCTCTCAGGCCTCCAAGGCTTCTTTCTTGGGCTCATCCTACAAAGGGCATATCTTGTCATTGGGGTGTGCATCTGTAGATCACAGAAGGTGGCCCAGAAGTAGGTTGTAGGTCTGCATGTGGGGGTGGGGGTAGGGGTAAGTGTGGACAGATTTCGGACATAAAATTCGGTGCCCACAAGACCCTATCTGGTGCTTGATTATAGTATTCAAAGCAGGTAACAAATGAGAAACAGTCAGCCATTCTAGGAACTTTGGGAAGTTGATGTTGTGTAAGGTTCCCTTGAATTGGACTTGTTGCTATGATAACATGACACTAGCCAAGTCATGTTGATAGGATTGTACTTAACATCAATCTTGTTGTAAGTCTTGGATTCTTCCATCATAGAAAGTTCCTACAGGTTCAAGATGTATAATAGTTATCTATATAATGTGTGGCCTGGAAAACTGAATAAATAAGGTGATTAAAATATATAGCCTGCCTGGATCTTAGCCCATAGCCCACTGCCTGACCCTTCCTGATATCACACTCTACCCACTTGCAAAGATTTTCATCTAACTTCCAGGAATTTATTTAATCACATCTTAGATCCGGACATGTTAGTGACAAGAGTAAGAACAAGTACATCATGTTAGCAGTGAGCTAAATATCCCATTAATTATAGTAAATGACATCTCAAAAAGTTAGTCTTCAAATAGTCTTTGTGATGTCAACATGCTCTAGGAAAAATTATATGCTTTTCACAAACAAGCACTTTTACCTTTAATAATAATAATTTAGGGACTTTGGAATAACATGCCAAACATACCACGTTGGGAGAACTGAAAATTTACCCCCCCCCCAAATTATAAACTCTAACTGTATATTATATTTCAATTTTTATATGTGTCTGTGGTATATACATTCTATGAATGACATGTTAAACTTTGATGATCTTAATGTTCTTATTCTATTGAATACTTGGTTTAATGGAACGAGAGGTTTAATAGTTTTTTTTTTAAATTGAGGTAAAAGACAAAACACACAGTTTACCATTTTAAAGTGTACGGTTCAGGGACGCCTGGGTGGCTCAGTCGGTTAAGCGTCCGACTTCAGCTCAGGTCACGATCTCGCGGTCTGTGAGTTCGAGCCCCGCGTCGGGCTCTGGGCTGATGGCTCAGAGCCTGGAGCCTGCTTCCGATTCTGTGTCTCCCTCTCTCTCTGTCCCTCCCCCATTCATGCTCTGTCTCTCTCTGTCTCAAAAATAAATAAACGTTAAAAAAAATTAAAAAAAAATAAAGTGTATGGTTCAGTATCATTTGGGGTATTCACAAGGTTGTGCAACCACCACTTCTCTCTAATTTCAGAACTTTTTCATCACTCTGGAGAAAACCCCCTATACCTACTTAATAGTCACTTTTCCTTCTTTCTCATCCCATCTTCTGATAACTACTAATAATGCTTTTGGTCTTTATGGATTTGTGTATTCTGGATATATCATATTAAAGGCATCATATAATATGTGACATTCTGTGTCTAGCTTCTTTCATTTAGCATGTTTTTAAGGTTCATCTGCACTAGCATGTATCAAATTCTTCATTCCTTTTATGGTTGCATAATATTCCATGGTATGAATATACCTTATTTTTTCATTCATTCGTTCATTGATGGGCATTTGGGCTGTTTCCACTTATTGGTTCTTATGAAAAATGCTGCTATAAACACACATGTACAAGTTTTTGTGTAGCCACATGTTTTTAATTCTCTTGGGAAAGTGCCTAGCAGTAGAATTGCTGGGTCCCATGGTAACTCTATGTTGAGCTTGCCCCCCCCCCTTTTTTTAATGTTTCACTTTTTGAAGAACTTCCAGACTCTTCCCAAGTGGCTTTACTCTTTTTGCATTCCTATAAGCAGTGTACAAATGTTCCAATTTTTCTCCACATCCTTGAAGACACTTGTTATTATCTGTCTTTCTTATTACAGCCATCTTAGTGAGTGTGAAATAATATCTTGTTGCATTTTTGATAAACGTTTCCCTAATGGCTAATGATGTTGTGGATCTTTTCATGTATTTATTGGCCATTTGTATATCTTTGGAAAAATGTCTATTCAGATTCTTTGCTCATTTTTTAATTGGGTTACTTGTCTTATTATTGAAATGTAAGAGTTCTTTGTATTCCCCAAATGCAAATCTCATTTCAGATATACAATTTTCAAATATTTTCTCTCATTTTGTGGATTGTCTTTGCACATTATTCCTTTTAAGTTTATTTATTTATTTTGAGGGAGAGAAGAGAACAAGTGGGGAAGCCCCATGGTGCTCAAACTCAAGAACCGTGAGATCATGACCTGAGTTGAAATCAAGGGTCTGACGCTGAACCAACTGAGTCACTCAGGTGTCCTTTCATATTCTTGATCTTTGAAAAACAAAAGTTTTAAATTTTGATGAAGCCTAATTTTGCTGCTTTTTTTTGCTGCTGGTGCTACTGGTGTTGTATATAAAAAAATCATTGCCCAAACCAAGGTCATGAAGATTTATCCCTATGTTTCTTCTAAAGACTTAATAGATTTAGGTCCTTTATTATTTTGGGTTAATCTTTTTATTTTTATTTTTTTAAATTGTTAAGTGTTTTTATTTATTTTTGAGAGAAAGAGACAGAGCATGAGTAGGAAAGGGGCAGAGAGAGGGAGACACAGAATCCCAGGCAGGGTCCAGGTTCTGAGCTGTCAGCACAGAGCCTGATGCAGGGCTCGAACTCGTGAACCACCAGATCATAACCTGAGACGAAGTTGGAGGCTTAATGACTGAGCCATTCAGATGCCCCTTGGGGTTAATCTTTTTGATATGGTGTGAAGTAGGGTCCAATTTCATCCTTTTGCCTGTGGATATCCAGTCATATTGTATCTTTATATTATTTTTTCTAAAAATCTGAACTTTTTCTCTATAAATATGTTTTTCTGCCATATTTCTCCATTTCTGTCAATGGTACCATCATTCTTCTACAAACTGGAAACCTGGAGTTACTCATCTTTCCTTGAATATATAGTCCTGGGCTCACCAGTCTCTATCATGGCTCCCTTCAAATTTTGTAATGATTTCAATATCCATGCAGATGATTATTCTAATGGCCTTGTGTCTCAGTTTTGTATTTAACCTAATAGATCTTGTTGTACAGCTAACTTCAGCCATTTGCCTCCAAGGTCATATTCTATATCAGTAGTCCTTGGTTAGAATTACAATGACTTCTCAATTAGATGAGTGAGGGAGATTTTAAGTGATACCAGTGACAGTCCTCCTCCAACCTAATTATATCAAAATCTCCTAGGATATGACCCGAGCATCGTTGTTTCTTTTTTTTTTTTAATATGAAATTTATTGTCAAATTGGTTTCCATAGAACAACCAGTGCTCATCCCAACAAGTGCCCTCCTCAATGCCCATCACCCACTTTCCCCTCCCCCCACACCCCCCATCAACCCTCAGTTTATTCTCAGTATTTAAGAGTTTCTTATGGTTTGCCTCCTTCCCTCTCTGTAACTTTCCCCCCCGCCCCCTTCTCCTCCCCCCTGGTCTTCTGTTGAGTTTCTCAGGATCCACATATGAGTGAAAACATATGGTATATATCTTTCTTTGCCTGACTGATTTCACTTAGCATAACACTCTCCAGTTCCATCCATGTTGCTACAAATGGCCATATTTCATTCTTTCTCATTGCCAAGTAGTATTCCATTGTATATATAAACAACAACTTCTTTATCCATTCATCAGTTGATGGACATTTAGGCCTTTCCCATAATTTGGCTATTGTTGAAAGTGCTGCTATAAACATTGGGGTACAAACGCCCCTATGCATCAGCACTCCTGTATTCCTTGGGTAAATTTCTAGCAGTGCTATTGCTGGATCATAGGGTACATCTATTTTTAATTTTTTGAGGAACGTCCACACTGTTTTCCAGAGCGGCTGCACCAGTTTGCATTCCCACCGACAGTGAAAGAGGGTTCCCATTTCTCCACATCCTCAGCAGCATCTATAGTCTCCTGATTTGTTCATTTTAGTCGGTCTGACCCACGTGAGGTGGTATCTCAGTGTGGTTTTGATTTGTATTTCCCTGATGAGGAGTGACGTTGAGCATCTTTTCATGTGCCTGTTGACCATCTGGATGTCTTCTTTAGAGAAGTGTCTATTTATGTGTTCTGTGCATTTCTTCACCGGATTATTTGTTTTTTGGGTGTGGAGTTTGGCAAGTTCTTTATAAATTTTGGATACTAGCCCTTTATCTGATATGTCATTTGCAAATATCTTTTGCATTCCGTCAGTTGCCTTTTAGTTTTGTTGATTGTTTCCTCTGCAGTGCAGAAGCTTTTTATTTTGATGAAGTCCCAATAGTTCATTTTTGCTTTTAATTCCCTTGCCTTTGGAGATGTGTCAAGTAAGAAATTTCTGCAGCTGAGGTCAGAGAGGTTTTTTTCCTGCTTTCTCCTCTAGGGTTTTGATGGTTTCCTGCCTCACATTCAGGTCCTTCATCCATTTTGAGTTTATTTTGTGAATGGTGTAAGAAAGTGGTCTAATTTCATTGTTATGCATGTTGCTGTCCAGATCTCCCAGCACCATTGGTTAAAGAGACTGTCTTTTTTCCAGTGGATATTCTTTCCTGCTTTGTCAAAGATTAGTTGGCCATACATTTGTGAGTACAATTCTGCAGTCTCTATTCTATTCCTTTGGTCTATGTGTCTGTTTTTTGGTGCCAATTCCATGCTGTCTTGATGATTACAGCTTTGTAGTAGAGGCTAAAGTCTGGGATTGTGATGCCTCCCACTTTGGTTTTCTTCTTCAATATTACTTTGGCCATTTGGGGTCTTTTAGGGTTCCATACAAACTTTAGGATTGCTTGTTCTAGCTTCGAGAAGAATGCTGGTGCAATTTTGATTGGGATTGCATTGAATGTGTAGATTGCTTTGGGTAGTATTGACATTTTAACAATATTTATTCTTCTAATCCATGAGCTTGGAGCGTTTTTCCATTTCTTTGTGTCTTCTTCAATTTCCTTCATAAGCTTTCTATAGTTTTCAGCATACAAATCTTTTACATCTTTGGTTAGGTTTATTCCTAGGTACTTTATGATTGAAGCTTCTTCCTTACCCTGTCTCTTGGGTCACTTGCTCTCTGGGGAAGCCAGATGCCATGTCATAGGGGCATTCAAACAACCCTTTGGAGGTACCCAAGTGATAAGTGACTGCAGTCTCTTGCAAAGAGTCAGGAAAAAGTTAAAACTTCTTGTCATGTGAGTGAGCCATCTTAGAATATTCTCCAGCCCTAGTCAAGCTTTTAGATGACTGTACAGCCCCAACTGACATCCTGACTGCAACTTCATGAGAGACTTTGAGCAAGAACCACACAGCTAAGCCATTTCCAAATTCCTGTTATACAGAGATATAATAAAATTGTGTTGTTCTAAGCTGCTAAGTTTTGGGAAAATTTGTTGTACAAGAGATAACTAATATAGCTTAGAGAAATGTTTTGCACCTGTGTAACAATAGATGTACGGAAGAATGCTTATAGCAGCATTACTTGAAATGGGGGTTGGGTGGGCACGGGGAACAGAGATACCTAAAAGTCCATCAGTAGATGAATGGAAAATATATGTGGTATAATCATACAATGACATATGTATAGTAGTAAAAATGTCTGAAGAGAGTTACAACTTGAATAGATCCTTCAAATATGATATTGAAATAAAAGTAACACATTTATACAAATAATACATTTATATGAAGCATGTAAAGCTAAATAATAGATTGCTTATGAATATATATGGTAGAATTAAAGAAATGCAAGGGAAATTACTGTATTCATGATGTGGTATATGAGTTCTCTATTTGTTTGATAATTAATTATCCCCCAAAATGGCTTAAAACAATAAACATGTATTTTCTCACAGCTTTTGTGGGCTAGAAATTTGGGAGCAGATTAGCTAGGTACTTCTGGTTCTAGATATTTTATGACGTTTATTTAAAACACTGGCTGGCACTTCCATTGTCTGAAGGCTTAAAAGTGGCAGGAGGATCCATTTCATCCACATGTTTGGCAAGCTGGTGCTGGTTATTGACAAGAAGCTTCAGTTCCTTCCCAGCTGCTTAGACTGAATGGCTTTGTGACATGATGACTTACATTCCTCAGAGGGAAAAAAATACACTCATCCTCTCCCGAGGCCTCCAAATTCACATTGTATAAAAGCATCAGCTTGAAGTCAAGGATCTCATGATCTAAATCAGATCCAGGTGTGAATGAGGCTTTTTAGGTGTTATTCCTTCATTAGGAACCTCAAGTTCCTCTCTTTAAGTACAGTTACTTTCCAAATGGAGACCTGTGAACTAAAGAAACAAGTTATCTGCTCCATATCTACTCAACATACGATAGTGGGACAGGTATAGAATAACTGTGCTAGTCATCCCTGTTTAATTAAAAGTGTGAAAAAACCATCACCAGGAACCACTGGTTCACAGAGCATCTGAAATTCAGCTGGGCACATGTTGGAATTTCTTTGATTAGGGTTGAGGATGATTCCTTCAAGGGAATGATTCTCCATAACTTTTGGCTCTGCCTTTTGGCCCTTTGGTTCTGTGCTCTAAGTTCTTTTTACTTTTTCTTTTTTTTTTTTAATGTTTATTTATTTATTTTGAGAGACAGCACACCAGCATAGGGAGAGGCAGAGAAAGAAGAGAAAGAGAGAATTCCAAGCAGGCTCTGCATTGTCAGTGCAGATGCTGGCTGATGCGGGGCTTGATCTCAGGAACCCTGAGCTCATGACCTGAGCCAAAATCGAGTTTGATGCTTAGCCAACTGAATCACCCAAGTGCTCCTAAGTTATTTTTTCTTTACCATGAAATACATCTTGTATTTCCAGCTCCACAGTTTTCTTAGCCTGCTTCTTGCCTATAGAGATTTTTAGAGTCTAAAGGTCTCTTCTCTTTTTGTACTGTCTCTTCTTTCAGTTCATGCTCATGTTTTTGCCAGTATAATTTTCTTTAAAGGTTTGTTGGTCTCTTATAAATATTATCAGGTTTCATTCCACTGAGATAGATCATATTCTACTTTGGGTTTATACTGAGACCACTGAGGGATAGCATCCTCAAACTTTGTATATGTTATATTGCTTGATTAAACAGTTCTCTGAGGTAATACTCTGAGATCCTAACAAAAGATAGTATACTCAGCTTTTCTGTTTTTTTTTTTTTTTTAGAGAGTTTCTGGATTTGATCTTGTCCAAAAGTCATTTCTTCATATTAGTGTCAATTGTCATCTGGAGAGGATGGAAAATTTTTCAGTTCTGACAATTCCAGACTTCTTTTTGTTTATGAGTCATTCCTTTAGCTTATCTATCTCCTTTTATATTTTCCTACACACAGTAAGAAGAAATCTGTTGGAACCATCAGTGTTCTGAATGGAATCTTCTTGGCTAAGTCACACACTTTGTTAAGAACATTTTTCTACTTTCCACATTACCATAGGCAATAATATTGCAATGTCTGCCACTACATACAAGAATCTGTTTCCTCATAGTTTCCAATGACACTTCCTGCAAATTTCCATTCCAATCAGCAGTGTGTGAGAGTTCCAGTTGCTCTACATTTATAACATTTGTTACTGTCTGTGTCTTTCATTTGACCATTCTGATAGGTGAGTTGTAGTATAACATGCTGGTTTCAACCTGCATTTTTCTATTTATGAGATTGAATACCATTTGAAAACGTTTATTGGTAGGGGCGCCTGGGTGGCTCAGTTGGTTGAGCATCCGACTCTTGATATCAGCTCAGATCATGATCCCAGGGTCTTGGGATGGAGCCCCTCGTGGAGCCTTGCATGGAGCTCTGTGTCAGGCTCTGTGCTGAGTGTGGAGTCTGCTTAACATTCTCTCTTTCTCTCTCCCTCTCTTTCCCTTTGGTCCTCTCCCCAGCTTATACTCTCTCTAAAATAGAATTAAAAAATGTTTATTGGTTATTTGTAATTGTGTGTGTGTGTGTGTGTGTGTGTGTGTAAAAGTGCTTATTTATGCTTTTGCTCACTTTTCCCTTGAGCTGTCTGGATATTTCTCATGGATTTGTAGGAGTTCTTATATACTCTAGTTCATAAGCCTTTTTCAATTCTATATTTTGCAAATATCTTTTCCTATTCTTTGGCTTGCCTTTTCACTCCTTTTAAGATTTTTTTTTCTTTTTTGATAAATGAAAGTTCTTCATTTAATGTATCCCAATTTATCCATCATTTACTCTGTGGCTAGTGCTTTCTATGTTTTATTTAAACCTTGCCTTAATCTAAGGTCGTGAAGATATTCTCCTATATTAACTTCTAAATGTTTTATATTACTACTTTTTATATTTAGGTTTCTAAGCCATCTCCTTTTGATTTTGATTTGTTCTGTGAAGAAAAGGTTCGATTTCATTTTTTTTTCTGTGCCAATATACAATTGTCCTAGCATAATTGTTTGAAAAATCCATCTTTTCATCACTGCTCTTCAGTGTCATTGCTTTCCCATATTAAATTCCCATATTAATGCCTATATGTGGGTTTGTTTCTGGTCTCTCTTTATTCTATTTCTTTGGTTTAATTTCTGTCTCTGCAGTAATGCTAAACTGTATTGATTATCATACCTTCATATATATTTTGGTATCTGATAGATCTAAGTCCTTTTGTTCTTCATAAAAACTATATTAGCCATCTTTAAATGAGAAAATAAATTCTGTGTTGTTCTTGAAATATACAAGATAAAAAACTTGTACATGAATATTCATAGAAGCCTCATTCATATGCAAAAACTGGAAACAATTCAAATGGTCACCAACAAGTGAATACCTAAACCAGTTGTTGAAAAAATGGAATATTACTGTACAGTAAAAATAAACAAAACAGCATTATATACAGTTCTATAGATAAATCTCAAAAACAGTATGTTGAACAAAGAAGTCAGACATAGAAGAATACTATCATATGATTCCATTTATATGAAGTTCTAGAACATGTACAACTATTCTAAAATGACACAAAGCACATCAATGATTGCCTGGGGTAGGGAATTCTTCAAATCATCCTATAGCTGAAAGTTTGCCCTAATGCTATTCTATTCTTGTAAACTGAGATAGGGCTGAAATCATGATTAGGATATACAGGTGCCCCACAGTATAAAAATATACATTTTCTTGCCCTACGGTGTCTATGGATCAGTAGATTGACACTTTCATTTTTTTATTTTTTGAGAGAGAGAGAGAGAGAGAGAGAGAGAGAGAGAGAGAGAGAGAGCAGGAGAGGTGCAGAGGGAGACAGAGAGAGAATCTTAAGTAGATTCCATACCCAGTGTGGAGCCTGAGGTGGGGCTCCATCCCATGACTCCAGGATCATGAGCTGAGCTAAAATCAAAGAGTCGGATGCTTAACTGAATCAGCCATCCAGGCACACCTGGATGGAAACTTTTTAAAGTAATAACACTAATAGCACCAATAAGAAGTAAAATTTATATTGCACTTAATATTAGGCATTGCAATGCTTTACACACATCATCCCATTTACTCACTGCAAAAGAGTAAGTATTACTATATGTATTTTGTAGGTGAGAAAACTGAGGCACAGAGAAGTGTAAGTAATTTATCCACAGTCACACAACTATTCAATGGCAGAGGTGGGTTATGAAGCAGGCAGTCTGGCCTTAGAATCTGTACTTGTAACCATGATCTGAATCAATGCTACCAACATGTTCTAGCCACACAGCATTACAACAAAATGTCGATTTGGTAAATTCACTGAAAAGTTGCTTTTGATAGAATTAGCAATTAAATCAGCAAATTTTGGGGGAAATCTATTAAGTGGGGTCATTATCTTGTTATTTAAGGTTTGAAAAAAAGTTCCTCTCCTCCCTCCAAATGAAACAAAACAAAAACCAAACAACAAACAAAACTGACTCTGCAGACAGGAATGGGATTATGAAGGAACTGTATTATCTAGATTATTGGATTCATACCCGTCGTAAACCCCTTGCTTAACCAGGCTTGTGTAAATGGGATCAGTTCCTTGATCTGTCTGAAAGGGAATTTTTCAGCCTGTCACTGAGAGCCAAATCCTACTTTTCTGCTCTTCTGCTCCTAAAGATATTTATAATTTGTTTGTGATTTATTGAAATTTGCCTGGCTGTGGGAGAACTGCATCTTTTAAATTCACTTCACTGCCTACTCCATTCTATTTGGGAAACTTTGTCTTCTTAAAAGATGTTTCTCTGAGAGCATATTCCCATCTGAAGTTTATGAAATAGCATGTTCAGTACAACACACAATTTATTCTCCCATTTTCTTTTTAAAAAAATTTTTTTTTCAACATTTATTTATTTATTTATTTTTTTGGGACAGAGAGAGACAGAGCATGAACGGGGGAGGGGCAGAGAGAGAGGGAGACACAGAATCGGAAACAGGCTCCAGGCTCTGAGCCATCAGCCCAGAGCCCAACGCGGGGCTCGAACTCACGGACCGCGAGATCGTGACCTGGCTGAAGTCGGACGCTTAACCGACGGCGCCACCCAGGCGCCCCTCCCATTTTCTTTATTAAGGTACGCAGCGGGTGGTTGTGGGTGTGCGACGATGGCCACAGATCCCCTCATACATTTACTTCTGTTGGAGAACTGTGGTGGTGAACTTTGGTTAAAGCTGAGGTTTTAGGAACCTAATTAACCTTAAAAATCAGTGGTGCTAAAAGATATTTTCTAACCAAGGGAAATATTTTTCTGTCATGTAATGAACATATCTAACACCAGCATAACATGATTATTCCAGCTATTTATTTTGGTCAGAGAATCTAAGTACACATAAGACATCAAACTTTTGAGTATGTATTAGTTCACCTCCATCTCATATATCCTCTACTGATCAGCCTCTTAGAGGCCAATAGGAGCAGATTATGCATTTTCTAAAAAAAAAAAAAAAAAAAAAAAAAAAAATTAACACTTCTACCTACTTACAAAGCTCTTTTCTTCTATCTTCTTAATTTTTTCTCTTTATTTTGTTTTTCTCCTGGTCACCTTCTTTCTCACTTCAACTTCCTGCCATGTTTCTTTGTCAGAAGTCTGTTTATTTCTTTTCTTCAGGGGCCTGGAGATTGGTAACAGTAGTGCTAGCAGTAATGTCGAGTCCTGGGTCATGGTCCTGGCTAGGCTAACGTTAGTCGGGAGGAGACATGAGAGCAGCTGTACAATTTGACTCGTTTATTATTTTTGAGTTGCACCAATGGGACACATCAAAGAAATAGAACATACTTTACTCAGTTTTATATGCTTCAATAGAGGGCATCCTAATTTTACATGTCATGGGAAAAGGCATATATCTCCAATTCTTTCCCAGTGGGCATGTCAGTAAAACAGAAATACACAAATATTTGACTGACAGAGACTGTTATTACAGGGCCTGCATGAGTTATAGGGCAATATGGTAGTTATAACCGTGCTTATGATGCTGTAGCAGATGAAGACTGATTTTTTGAGGGGCCTGAGATTCTATAAGCATCCTATTGTTGTTGTAATAAATTACCAGAAACTCAGGGTATTGAACAATACAAACGTATTAATTATAGTTGTGATGGTCAGAAGTTCTAAAATCAAGGGGTTAGTAGGCTGCATTTTCTGGAGGCTCTAGGGGAGAAGTCGATCCTTGACTTTTTCAGCTTCTAGGGACAGTCCATATTCTTTTGCTTCCATCTTCAAAGCTAGCATTCATATCACCCTGGCCTGTACTTCTGCGATCACATCTCCTCTCACTATGAGACTTTGTCTCTCTCTTATTAGGACACTTGTGGCTACACTGGAGTCACCTCTTATAAGAACCCTTGTGCTTAAACTCTGTCTCTCTTTTGTAAGGACACTGGGGCTACACATGGTAGAAGAAAATCTCCCCAAGATTCTTAACCTGATCACATCTGCAAATCCAGACATTCCTCATTTACAGATTTTGGGGAATAGAATGTGG
The DNA here is from genome assembly GCF_016509475.1 of Prionailurus bengalensis. Classification (NCBI taxonomy): domain Eukaryota; kingdom Metazoa; phylum Chordata; class Mammalia; order Carnivora; family Felidae; genus Prionailurus; species Prionailurus bengalensis. The sequence continues at coordinate 114,392,182 of NC_057344.1, forward strand.
ACATCTTTAGGGGTCCATTAATCTTTCAATCGCATACCTATTGTGCAACCAGCTGCTTACTTTTTCTTGCTACTGATATCAGTCTTAGGTAAATTGGAGTCAGATGGACTGTACCATTTTTAGTGCTATTTTTACTTTTTTGAATCCTTTTCCACATAGGAACCAAAACAACACCTCTGCTCTGACGAATTTACAGAACAATATGGGTTTAGATCACTGGAGCTTTCTTGATCTATGTATTCTCTGATATCGATGCAGAGAATCTGCTGGGTTTTGAAATATTAAGGGCTAATGACTGGTACATTTCTGGGGTATTGTGCCCACCAAAGAAATACAGCAAGACTAATCCTCTGGCTAAAGATCCCAAATCCACAAAATACCAACTTGATTATCTCTCTACTGAGATCTAACAGTTCTGAGAGCTTGGGAGAATTGTTAATGTACCTTCTCATGGCCAAATTCCATAAAGCATGATATAAGAATACTTCATCATCTGAATTATGTGACCTACCGACAACATTGGTCAACACAGAAAATGGCCTTTCTACTGAAATTTCAAAAGAGTGGTGCCTTCCTCTACAGAAAGTTCTTCATTCTCTGTCTCCATACTTTCATTAGAGAAACTGGCATAGAGAACGTGAGGGGGAAGATGAGCAATGAGGAAGGTGAGATAACAGACACCAGGTGGTGATTGGTAATGCATATTATTTCCACCCTAAGGACAATAGAAAGTATTGAAGGAATGAGGTAGGGGCAAGGCAGAAATCAAGGGTTATTTAGTGGTATTTTGGCTTGGGGACACTGGATGGATGGCAGCTCCATTTACTGAAATGGAAAACAAAGAAAAACGTAGGGTTCATAGGGTTCGGAGGTAGGATGCAGATTAAGTTGAATTGCTTGTGAGACATCCAAGTGGAATTAGCAAACACGCAGTTAGCTTTATGGGTCTGAGGCTTGGGAGAGAGGTTTGGGCTTGCAAATATATAGTTATTACTTTTCAGTTTATGGATGGTAATTGAGAGCACTATTGGAGATTGTGTACAGAGTTAGAAGATGGTATAAGATAAAGACGTAAGAAGCACCAACATTTAGAGAACAGGCAGAAGGAAATGCCTGCAAAGGAGACTAAGGAATGGTTTAGAGAGGTAACTGGAAAATCAGAAAGACTTGACATGTTAAACAAATTTGTACCTATTCCTTGGGTGCCATTACTTGGAAACACGTTTCATCACGACAACGTGTAACTTGAAAATTGTTTCCTTACATATAAAATGGGGCCAATAATTCCTTACTGGCATCAGAGGGTTATGAGTTTCAAATGAAAAAATTTACTTAAAAAAATTTTGTAAAGTGTTACTCCAGTGGTTCTCAAACTTAAGTTTGTAACAAAATCACTAGGAGGGCTCCTTACAAGACAGATTTGTGTTTCTGATTCATTAATAGTAGTCGATTCTGAGTTAGTAGATGCAGGGAGGGGTCCCTGAATTTGAAATTTTCATAAACTCTCAGCTGACGACGTTGCCCATGTGGGACCACCCTTTGAGAACTACTCTGTAATACGAATGTAAGGAATTATGTTTTGATTTTACAGCACAATTCACTGTTTTCCTGCTATGTTGTATCTGTTGCATCCCCTACTTTTTTCATTCCTGTATCTGCCATCAAATGATGTTGAAACATCTTTACCCTGCATTCTACCTTGGCAACATTCTTTACATTTGTGAAAGATCAGCTCAGTGCAGTATTTCCTTGGTTTTTACATTAATGAGCATCGACCTGATATCAGCTTGATTAAGAAGGATAAGAAAAATATATGGTATTTCCCATGGGGAGGAGGAGATAAGGGACTTTTTGGAGTAAAAGGTGAGATTCCCCCCCCCCCCCAAGTCAATTAGATGTAAAATGCTACTTATTACCTACTTTCAAAAAGCCCATTAGAGAACTTGTAATTTGATCCAGAGGGAGGAGAGTCAGGTTAAGAGGAAAAATTGACCTCATTCTTCAGTCCTTTCCTAAATCCTGAGAACTGTATGTACTTCCACGCTCCCTCTTACAATCCCACAAAACGGGGAATCAGGAAAACGCATTAGCACCCTAGTACAGACTAGGAGCACCGAGCGGGGAGGAGACCCAGCCCCATCAAGACAGAAGGAAACTGGGGGAGGGGAAAGAAAACTTCCCCCTGTCGGAGACGGCAGCGTGGCCGTGGGAAGAGAAGGGAAGTGGGGACATTTACCTCAGTCAGACACTCCGCCTCTGGGCATGTGTGAAAGCGAGGGAGGCGGGGGAAAGGTTGCACAGGAGCGAACTCGCAATAGCTCCGGCCACTGCTTTTGAGCGAGGATCTGGATGGAGAGCTAGAGCTTTCTGCTTCACTTCTTCCCTCCTGGAGGCCATTTCTCCATATTTAACACGGATAAAGACGGGGCGCTGGGCCGAGTCAGGATAAGCCAAAGTTGCCGCCTTCCCCACGTAGACCCCGCTCCGGCCCCTGGCCCAGGCGGGAGATGCGGCCTTAGGGGACGCTGAAGTTACTCCGTGGAGGGGGAGGGGTCGCCAGGCTCCCCTCCAATCACGGTGGCCGCTTCCGCTATTTGCATGTGTTATGCTAATACAGACCTCCCGCTCAGCTCCCTCCGAGCTCTCCGCCCCCTTGGAGGGTCTCCGGCGGAGCCCGCCGGCTGGGCGAAGGTGAATACATTATGCTAATGAGGCGGGCTTCTGCCCGGGCTTTGGAAGGGGGCGCAATGCTGCGGGAGCCCGGGGCTGGAGGCCGGGCGCCGGGAGGGGGTCGGGGGAGGGACGTCGTGCTCGGAGCGCGCGCGCACACACACGCACACACTCACACACGAGCATCCCGAAGGGTATATAAGGCTCGCACCCGCGAGGCTGCGGAGATACTTCGTGCAGCCGCGACTTCAGCCTCGCCCCTCGAATTTGCTCCTTGGGTTATTTCGTTTTCCTGTCTCCTTTCCCCCTTAGCCACCCCTTTTGCGCTGCGCTCTCGCGGTTTCTCTCAGCCTTTCTGCCTGGAAGTGAATGTAGGTAGGAAACAGGTCGGCGTGCGGAAAAACACTGAATAGGCAGAAATAAGGCAAACTAACAGAGACGCAACAGGTCGGGTGCTCGGTGGCGAGGGCGAGCGGCGGCCCCTCGCTGTGCCTCTCGCGCAGTCCCCTTGGAGCCTGGGCGGGCGCTGTCGAGGACCCTTTCCGAGGTGTTCGTCCTCTGAGGGGCTAGGAGGGCCATCCGGGTGGGTTTCATTCTGGTTTTAACCTTTTTTGCCACCAGTCCCCAGACTGAGGGTGCTTTTCACTCCCAGCTGGGGGGAGAGAAGAGAGCGGAGAGGATGGTCCACGACCGCTGGTCTCGGCGCTGAGGAAAGCGGAGCTCCATCTCCGTGCCCCGACTCGATCTCCGCCAACTAGTTGTGCAGCCACCCAGACTGAACTTTTGGAGGAATCGTCCTTTTTCTTTCCTTTCAAGATTCTTGGAAGTGGTAGAGAGTGGGAGGCGAAGCCGAGGCAGCTGATCCCTCCACGATGCTGGTGAAGAAGCATGCGGGGAAAGGTGGGGGCCGGGAGCCAGGCTCCGAGGACCCGAGGCAGCGTTGTGCCTGGACCGTGCCGCCGTGCACCTCCCTGGCGGCCCTTCTCTCAGTGGTGGCCCTGATGTCTTGTCTGTACCTTGGGGTGAAAACCAACGACCTCCAGGCGAGGATCGCTGCTCTCGAATCCGCAAAAGGGGACCCTTCCATTCATCTGCTCCCTGATCGCCTGGATCAGCTCAAAGCAGTGGTGCAAGAGAAAGTGGAGCAACTTCTGGCTCAGGTGTGAAAGGCTGGGGTATTTTGCACGTGGATAATGTCTTGCACAGGCGTGATTCTGTGTACACGATCAGCCTGTACCCTTACTGTATGCATACTTGGTGAGGCTGGGTGTGCATACGCTAGGCGACCATTTATGCTCACTGTAGCCTATTATTTGTATATGCACATCCTTTGATATCACACTCTCTGTCTCTATCATCTTCCCTCACTCTTAATGTTTGCATGCTAAACGTATATGGAGGACTGAAAGAGGGAAGGGTGGCCAGAAAGGCAGCGTGGCATTTTATCTCTTTTTAGTTTTCTAAAGTGACATACTAATCTTTTCCAATTTTTTGGAGAATATTCCTTGCAAAGCTAACATCTGTTAGGTCCTTCATATATTATAAGAAGGTTCGTGCCATAGGTGTTATTAATACACAAATGGTAATCGCTCTTAAAAATGAAGTAAACCTATATGTGATTTTAAATTGATCATTTCACACATTAAATGTTTTCATATTTAATGTTTGAAAAGAAAAAAAATGTAGCTTATTTTTTTTTTATAAAGGATGCAGTGGCAGGGGTGTTTATGCATGCAGCGCCATTGCAGTTGCGAGTTGAAAGGAATCTAGGTTACGTTTATCAAACCAGGGGTGGCATTAGACTAGAGTTAGGGGGTTTTCTGGAACTTGCTCTTCCGACAGAGAGGCTGTGTGGCAGTAGTTGCAGCATGACGTGACAAACAGTTGACCTTCATGTACACAATATTGGGTGTTTTAAAACCCATAGGTTACCTAAAACTCCAGCATGGTAAAGCCAGGTTTTGGCATTGACTGCATGTGCTTGAGCTGAGGGAGAAAGTGGAGGGTGGTGGTAGTTGAAGAATGGAGAAAGATGTTGTACAAGTCCAGCAGTCTTGACACGGTGTCAGAAGTCATTTCTTTTTTTAGGGCTTGGGTACTGTTACCTTTTGACTAAAGTCCAAGTACATATGTAAATGTTAGTTATGCAGGCTATCAAATGCTGGTAAATCAAGCATATGGCCAGAGAGTTCCTAAAGAATCTGTTTCTCCACAATGCTACTGATGACAATACCTCTTCTTTTCCTGCAGAGATCCTATGAACATATGGCTAAAATAAGAATCGCAAGAGAAGCACCTTCAGAGTGCAACTGCCCAGCAGGTAAAATGGAACTTATTTTTTAACAAGGTTTCCTCCATAGCAGAGTATTTTTAAAACAAAAGTCCTGTATCTGTCAAGTCTACCTGTAATAATAGTAAAGAAAGAATGCAGGCCCAACTTACTTTAATAAAATCAACATGTCTCAGTCAAAAGAATGGCAAATAAAGCCCCAAATATTATTTTAAGCAGCATACCAAGGCCTGTTAGGGGAAAGCAAAGGAGATAAAGATAATCACCAAGAAAAATACAAGCAAGATGGCATACAAAGACTAAGTTTTTAGATTCACAGATTTGAAAAATATTCTTCCTTTTTATTCAGTTTTAATGTCTGTGGTGAAAAGGACTGCAGAACATGTTAGATTCTGAATTCCCTGGTGGCTCATACTGCATTAGTACAGATCTCCATTTGTTCCCTTTGACATACGGTTATGTTAGTAAATTACCCTAACCTCCTCACCTGCTTTTATTCTTTTCTATCAAAAAGGTTCTCTCTCCTATCCTACAGCTAATGATGAGGACTGAAAGAAAATAAAATTCTTTATCTTGAGCTTCTTATTATGAACTATTGCATTCTTGATGACTTCTCAGAAAAGGCTGTTCTGTCTTTTCATTTTTCTGTGTAGCTTTAGGGAACTGTTTTAATGGCAGCATATTAATAGAAGGATGGAGAAGAGAGACATCAGTGAATAGAAGCTCCTATGTAATCATTAAATCTTCATTCACAGATCTCTGAGGCTTGGTAGTCAGTCATCTATGGGTCTAACAGTTTGGGAGGCATTGGAATTTGTCTACTGGAAAACCTCTAGCGGATTCAGCTGATATAAGCCATGAAAAGCTCCCATAAGTTTTGAGATTTTTATTTCAGATAAATGTTGTTAATGCATTTACACGCGTTTTCACTTTTTTCATCATCACTATAGAAAAATGAGTCTGTTACCTTTTCTTTAGTTTTCAGGAACATGATACTTTAGATGATACTGATATTCAGAAAGGCTAGTTCCTGTGTTTTTTCATATTCTGGATTTTTTTTTTTTCTCACGAGAACGTGTTTTGACACAACTAAACCGGGCACCATGGTTAGAAGTTTCAAATGTTAGCTCCTGGTTGTACATCATGAAAATTTTACCATTTATGTTCTGCTGCATTGTTGACCATAACCGAACTGGTTTGTTTGTTTGTTTCAATTGAGAAGATATACACATTAGATAACAAGAAAACAAAGAGTTAATGTTTGACATTGGAGATTTCATTCTTGGTTTTTTTCAGTTGGGAAAGACCTCAGAAGTCAGAAATTCAAGGAAGGCACTTTTCTAGTGCAGGAATTAACTTCCAACAACCTCATCAGCCTGTAGGGATTATTTAAATTCCCAAGACAGTTGGTACAGGACTTCACTGATCATACCACTTAGACTCTGCATTTTCTGTATGTAGTATTCTTGTTAGCTGTGTGAAAAACAAACCTGTTTAATTAATAGGATTCTTAGTGAACTTGGTAAAATTTAGAAAAGCGACAACCGCAGCACTGAGTTGTTTTTTGTAGTTAAATCTGCTTCTTGATGTTTGATGCAAGTTAGTTATTGAGGTCTAATTTGTAATCTGGAGGAAAGCCATTACATTTAGAGGGCACCTTATATTATCTTGGAACATCGTTTTGAAACGTTTTCTTCTTAACATATTAACTTCATAATAAATGGTGATTTTACCCTAAGAACACACAAATAAATGAGGAATTGGTGATTTCCTTGGCCTTTTGTTGGTTCTCACTAATGGCTGCTTTACTTTCTTGCCACCACTAGAGCTCCACATTACATCAGTTTTCACCAGATGTAATGAAGAGGTAGACATTTGAAGGTGTACAATCTAAGACACGGAATCAAACATGTTTCTTGCTGACAAATCACTATTATAGAAATGCTATGGTATTTTTTTAGTTTGCAGAATAATCAGACATCATCAAAATAAAGGCATTATTTTGAACATAGTATCCTGGGAGGAAACAAGTTATTTTGAATTATGGTTAGTGAGGTATTGTCTTAGGGAATGAATGGCCTGGCCCGGAGGATTAGAAAGGAGATATGGAGCTTCCCACCTGGTTTGGCTTTAACCCTGGTTTGCGGTGACTAAGAGTTGTCACCCAGACATCTGTTTGTAGGGCAGAGTGAGACAAGTCTGTGACCTCAGCTCAGTTCCTGTGGACACATGCCCACCCCTTGAAGTTGACACTCTTGTTGACAGTTTCCGTCACAGAGCCAAGGACTGATAGCAAAGGGCCAATGCCCTGTTGTTTGTGTTCACTTTAATTGCTTTTGATAGAACTCAGTCCCAGTGAAGTTTATCCAGGTAGGCTACAAGGAAGTCATAGAATTTATAGATTTTTTGTTTTTTTTTTTTTAACACAGGAAAGAACTTTTGTGGAAAAGGGATGGGAAAGACTGTTATTGAATGGTTTGTAATTGTAGGGGAAGCACTCTTATTTAATCTTCCCAACAACCTTGGGAGTTAAGTGCTACTAATCTCATATTTACAGATGAAGAAACTGGACACAGAGAAGGTGACTAACTTAGCATAGTAAAGGCAGGGTCACGATTCATGCCCACATCTGACAAAATCAAAAGCACAAAGTCTAATAAGCAATAGAGAATGAATATAGGTTTTGGGCTAGACAGGACTGGAATCTTGGGTCTACTACTAAGTAACTGTGGGACCGTCTCTATATTCCAGGTTCCTCATCCACAAAAAAGTGTCATATACCACCTTCCTCAGAAATTGATAATTTGCATAAAGTGTGACATTTTCGTGGTTATTCATTAGATAATAGTTATTATTCTTTTTAATATATTATGCACTACTTAACTCTAACCTGGTCCATGGGGACGCATGATGTGGGTGGGAAAACTTAGCCCTGGAGATGTATATAACTTGTTCAAAACCCAAAGGCTAGTTAATGGCAGGTTTTGGATTAGAATACTATGGTTAGTTAAGCAAATATATCTGCAGATCATTCATGCAGATAATCAAAATGAGTCAGTATCTCTTAGTGCTATATCAATGGAGATTGGTTCTTTATAGATATTTATATTAGTCTAATAAATTCTTTTTACCAAATTTGAAGGAAAAACTTTTGACCTTGTAGGTAAACCATGATTGAAGTGGTTAGAATTTGGGATTAAAAGAGTATGAGGATATGTCTTTACAGTTTTGATAACACATGTTTTCTAAAAGAAGTGCTTTAACTGTCTGACTCATTTTCACACTTATTTTTTTTAAAATGTTTATTTATTTTTGAGACACAGAGAGAGAGAGGGAGGGTGGGAGTGTGTGAGCAGGGCTAGAGGAGGGGCAGAGAAGGGAGAGACAGAACTCAAAGAGGGCTCCAGGCTCCACACTGTCAGCACAGATCCTGACTCGGGGTTCAAACTCAGGAATTGTGAGATCGTGACCTGAGCTGAAGTCAGACACGTAACCGACTGAGCCACCCAGGCGCCCCTCATTTTTACACTTATTTTTTAACAGTTTTATTGAAGCATAATTTATAATACTTACCCATTTTAAGTGTATGAATTAAAAAAAATTAAATAAATTTATAGAGTTGGGCAACCATCACCATAATCTAATTTTAAGTCACCTTTGTTGCTTCCCGAAAATTTACATTTACTTTTTTCACGTGCTTGGAGAAATTCTAGTTTTTGAATATTTGCTTTAAAGAAACCCCATAATAAAATGAAAAAGCCATACAAATTGAAGCTCTGCTTAGCACAATATTTGCTTTAGTAGTAGCTGAACCATAGACGTTCAGCTGACATCCCGTGGCTTGGCCTCGGTAAAACTTGACCCTCACAGGAGTGAATAAATTGGCTGTTTGCTGTGGCTGTAGAATCTTGTTTTGGGTTTTGTTCTTGGAGCCCTGCATCAAGTGTGTATAAACCAGGCATATTTATAGGAGGGTTTCTGTGTTCTAACTGGTAAAGAACACTGGGAGCCAGGCAGCCAACCAAAAGATATTTAGATCAGAAATGTTTCTGTACCCTACTCATCAGTAGTGTTGTTTTCCCAGGATATTAGTTACAAGAACCTCTAAGCTGTAAGGGATAGAGAATGTGAATGGGCAATAAAGAATCCAGAGTTATAATCCTGGCTTTGTTATTAACATGTTGTACAATCTTGGACAAGTCATTTCCCAAAAGAATGACTTTTATAGGCTCTATTTTCATATCCTTAAAATAAGGAGTATTGGACTAGAATGATTTTGAAGGGCATTTGTTGCTTCTCTAGGTTTAAAGAGCCTGCTGTGTGCCAAATATCATGCTAGATACTGGGAATATGCTGATGAACAAGGCAAACTTGGTATCTGCCCTCATGGAGCTTACATTTCAATGAGAATGACAGACATTTATTTAAAAATAGCAAAAATTTGGGGCACCTGGGTGACTCAGTCGGTTAAGCAACTGACTTCGGCTTGGGTCATGATCTCACCGTTCGTGGGTTCCAGCCCCGCATCGGGCTCTGTGCTGATGACTCAGAGCCTGGAGCCTGCTTCAGATTCTGTATCTCCCTCTCTCTCTGCCCGTCCCCTGCTTGTGCTCTGTCTCTCTCTCTCTGTCTCTCAAAAATAAATAAAATGTAAAAATCGCATAAATTTAGTCATGACAAGTGTGACCTCGAAAAAGAACTGTGTGCTTTGGAGCACATGACCACAATTTCTTTCATATGGTAAATACTAGGACTTTATTATTCTTTTCTCTGGGGGTGGAGGCTAGAGAAATTCACAGTAGGAGAAATCATAATATGAGAAAATCTATGTTTTGATTACAAATAAAAGTGCTAGCAATGTATAAAAAGCTGCTTTGCATAACCTCACCTGGCTTTGGCATGCCAAGAATTTATGGTCAGATAAATGTATATTGATACCTGATTTACCTATACTGATACCCAACTGAAACAAAAAAGTGGCTTTAATATATAAGGTTTGTGATAAATCGGATGGTGATTTATTCTTCTACATTTCTTCTGAACACAGTGAGATTTGGGCTGGATAAGAGTCCAGACTTCCTGTCTGGTGGTACTAAACAGTGTCCTTGCACTTGTCTCCTCTACGTTCATTGATAATGATGAAATGGAGCACAGCTACTCATCAGCTTGGAGAGTTTAGCTGGAGATAATAAAGATATACTATATAACTTTCAATGTTCCTATACACCCTGCAAGTCTATGAGAATTACTGTATACAAAAAAAAAAAAAAAGAATAAATGTAGGCAAATAAAAGTATCTCTGATTCATGTATGTGAATAATACAGCCTCTGGTGATAGGTTTTGTGATATCTTCTCAATTTTTGGTAGAAATACATGTTACTGTAGCTTTAAGGTTGTGCACCCTTTTCCATCATGTGGGAAGACCTTTATTATTACCTTGCTAACATAAATTTACTTTATCATATAAGGTGTGTATTTCCTAACATGGTTTTTCACTTATGCTGTACGTTTTTCCTAACCCGCTGCACAATGAATGGATGGAGTGCATTGAGTAAGGACATAATATGTGTAGATTTTCAATTATGTAAGGTAAAGAACAGTCAGAAATGGTTTGCAGAAAGAAAGCAAATTAAAATGCTATAAATGTTATTTAAATGAGAATAGCAGGCTTTCCTCTCCTTTCCTAAGGCCAGACAATACAATGTGACATCCAAGCACCTCAAAGCATTCATGTTACATGGTTTCAGTCCTAATGAGCGCAGCAGTTTGGGTGTAACACTTAGTTGGTCCAGTAATGACAGCTGGCAAAATGCCCTGTCACCCAAAGGACCAGGGACAAATTGCCTCTTGAAGCAGTGTTCTTGTTTCTTAGCTTCTCTTCTGCGTTTCTTGTCTAAAAATTATTAAGAAGTTATTTCTTCAAGTCTTCTTTTCTCTTTCTTACCTGGGTAATTCTGTTTTTCTATGAACTGGGAATTATTTAAGAAAAGGGTATCAGTTCTGCATAGGGGTTAATTCTTTCTGGCTCACTTGATAAACGTACAGATACAAGTAGCCTTGCAGGGCCATAATAACCTATTGCGCTTATGATTGGTTTCTAGCTGTGCAAAATCAACTACATGACGTTTACAAAACCACTATTTGAATGTCAAAATTAGCTCTAGGAATGGAGAAGGAAGGCATCCTCTCTAGATGAAATTAGGTAAATGGAGAGCTGGTGGTGGGGAAACATGCCAGAATGAGGACTGTTTTACAGTCCAGGGGGGCCATTTCCTGCTTCAGGGGGAACCACACTAGACACTCATCAAAATGACATCAATCTTTGTTATCTTCGGTGGAAACCATCCAAAACCTATTATGAAAAAGTGTTTTTATTCCATCCTACCACTTTATAAACATTACTTGGTGATTTGATGGAAGCTGAGAATGTGAAAACAATGCATGGGTTAGTCTGGGCTACAGGCTGTAGCCAATATGTGACTGCTCAACACAGAAGCATCCCCACCCTCCGTGGCTTGCCAGTATGGGTGAAGATCCATGCCGTGAATATCCACTCATGATATTTAATACTTTTTTTCCCAATGTGTGTTAACAATGACTATGGTATACCTGCATATTGAATGCTTAGCTATGTATAGTTATTGTTTCATTTGGGATGTGTTCAGCACTCTTGCAGTTAAAAACTATTTTAAAACTGACCTTTAAAAAGGAGGGATGCAGAAGAGTGGGAAGCAGACGGATATGGAATTACTCACAAATTAAAATCGACCACTTTTCACCGGTATCATATATTCTTTCAAATGACTACTCTGTGAGTCTCTTAGGTATAGGATTCCTTAAAGAAATGCCACCAGATGGCAGACACCTTCCCTCTGTGACCACAAGGAGGAGGAACTGAGCTGAATAGTGGGACTTCGGTCAGCCTCTTCCCAGTTCAATTCCTAGCTGATTTCTTGACTTCTGTTCGCAATGGAAGAGATTAATGGGGGGAAGCAAGTAATTTCTTCCACCTATATTTGAAGACTAGAATGTCCTATGAGCTTTTAAAACAATTTAATTTAAAACAATTTAAAACAATTATTTAAAGCAATTTAATAAATTTCACATTTGTATTAGTCATTATTAGTTATTTAGTAGATCAATTCACAGTTAGGAGCTTGAAGCCAGTATTCTAATAGCTAGAATACATGAACTAAATATAATTGAATTTATCAACTGGGGATTTTGTGCTCATCCTTTGTAATTTCTCAGAATCAAGAATTGTTTGAAATCACGATCACGATTTTGACATCATTTCATCTGTCGTGTCCGTTTTAACTTCAGTTACCACATGATAGTTGAAATGGGTTCTTTATTGTGTTCTTTAGCCTGATTGCTTAGTCTGATTTCCAGGAATGCCCCAAACTGTGTCTGTTCCTTTGGATAAAAAAATTTTAGATTTTAGAAATTCTAGGCTTCTGGGTTATGTACACAAAGTTTTTATTCTTCTATTTGAAATGTGGTCAGCACATATTTAAGTACAATTTTCACATTTAGGCTAAGTGGCTGAGTAAATGAGATGAATTGTAGCCAGCTCTAGTTTGCACATTATGGTACATTTGAGAGTCAGAATATATCTAACTGGAAGTAGTGGCAGGGGTAGAGTCTATTTTTTCTTTCTTTATCAAAGAGGTCACATGTAAGAGGAGTAAAAGGGGAGGAGGGAAAAGCCACCCACATCCCATAATCTCTTGGAATCATACCGCTTTGCCTTCATTTTGAGTAAGTCTAGTGTTTTAGAGTTCTTACAAGGTAGAGAGAGTCAAAGGAATTCTCCATTATAGCTCTATCTCCAGCGTCCTCTTTGGCCCTTGTAGCAGTGAACGGGAGAACAAAATCTCTTAGGAATCCCTCCTTCAAGTCTGTTACAGGACCAGAGTTGTGTTCTTATTTTTGATTCTTAAGATGCTAGAATTAAATATGCCTGGAAAACTGATACAGTTCTTTCCCAGCATTCCAGGATCTTAGGTCAGTTCCGGCAGCTATCAAAGGTAAGTTGTGTGTGTAACCTTCATAGGAATTATGAAACTCCAATTTATGTCTCAGGGGCTCTAAGAATCCAGCTGGTATTTTTTAGATGTACATGATATGACCATAAGGTAAAACATCCACAAAGCACCAACCTTTTGACTTTAAAGTCGTGCTAGAAATACTGGCAAAATCTAGGGTTAAGTGAACTTTGGAATACTAAAAGTCATTTTTTTTTTTTTTTTTTACTGAAATTATTAAGGCTCAAGGTCCGAGAAGATAAAGTTAGAAAGGAAATAAGCTTCTTAAATAACTGCCTTTCTGAGGATGGATACCAATTTGATTGGGGGCGGTCATATGAGTGCAGTGGGTTAAGGATCAGCTGACTCTTGTGGGCAAATCCTGACCCTAACTGCTAAGTGGTCTCATGGTATAATTGTATCCTACTTCCTGAGGGAGTGTGTTGGGAGTGCACTTCTACCAATGTCATTTAGGAGCTTCATGGTTGGGGTTCTGGTTTGTATCTGTGTATCTCTAGGGCTTATTGTAGAATTCTCTACAGAAGATTCTTTATAAATGTTCATAATGATTATAATGGATATCTGTCAACTTGACCTGGTTGAGGACTTTTATTGAGGTTTATCTCTTTACATACACTAATATTCTTATCCCCAGGACTTTTTAACATTTAGCCTGAGGACTTTGTGGGCCATAATATATTAAAGCTAATACAAATCTTGGAGATCAAGTAGTTCAGGGGCTTTCCAATATTTCTTAAAGAAGCTGAACTGTTCAATCTTTTTTATTTATTTATTATTATTATTATTTTTGAGAGACAGAGACGGAGTGTGATCAGGGGAGGGGCACAGAAAGAGGGAGACACAGAACTGGAAGCAGGCTCCAGGCTCTGAGCTATCAGCACAGAGCCCAACGTGGGGCTCGAACTCACAACCCGTGAGATCATGACCTGAGCTGAAGTTGGATGCTTAACCGACTGAGCCACCCAGGTGCCCCTGAACTTTTCCATCTTATGAGGAAATGTACTACATGAAATTGGATGTAATGTTAGCTACACCTCCCCCATGCTGGCCCCTGAGGTATCTCCATAGGACCTTAGGACTCCATAGAGGATCTATTAGAGGACCTGTTAGAAGATCACTGGAAGTCCAATTCCCAGTGTGATATCATCTCCCACGTCTAGCGATACTATATACTTGTTAACACAGAAACTGCCTCCAAAATTCTGTACTTAAAAATATTACTAAGAATGATAGAGGCAAAATTATTTATTAAGAAATGAATAGGGGGTGCCTGGGTGGCGCAGTCGGTTAAGCGTCTGACTTCAGCCAGGTCACGATCTCGCGGCCCGTGAGTTCGAGCCCCGCGTCAGGCTCTGGGTTGATGGCTCGGAGCCTGGAGCCTGTTTCCCATTCTGTGTCTCCCTCTCTCTGCCCCTCCCCCGTTCATGCTCTGTCTCTCTCTGTCCCAGAAATGGATAAACGTTGAAAAAAAAAAAAATTAAAAAAAAAAAAAAAAAGAAATGAATAGAATCCAGAAACAACTATTAATGTCATATTGTCTCTTTACTGGGTTGTACTGGCCCAGCAAAGAAGGTATAATAATGGTGGTAGCACAGGAAATCTGGGAAGATGCACTGTGTAACTGAGTATGATCCTGTTTATCAGAAAATCAATATCCCACCTCATGCTTTTTCTTAAAGTCACTCATATTTTAAGCCATCACATCAGCATATTATTCTTGTTTATTCATAAGTTTTCTGTGTTTTTCAACTTTCTTTCCTTGTATTTTTACTTATTCTTTAATTCTAGGTATTATATTGGGCCTTATCACAAAGTTACAACAGTCCATTGCCTTTTAAAAAAAAAAAAAAAAAAATATATATATATATATATATGTAAAGCAGTTGATTTTTTAAAAAGTGTATTTTTTATTTTTGAGAGAAAGAGAGTGATCAGGGGAGGGCAGAGAGAGGGGGACAGAGGATCTGAAGTGGGCTTCGTGCTGACAGCAGAGAGCCTGATGCAGGGCTCTACCTCACAAACCATGAGATCTGAAGCTGACGACAGACGCTCAACAGATTGAGCCCCGAGGTGTCCCTAATGCAGTAGTTTTTAAACTAATGGTTAATACTTAGTTTAAGTAGTATATGAAAAATAAGTATCCCTCAAGTACTATATTGTGAGAGAGTTGTTATTAAAGATGTCTCTGGGATCTTTGAGACTTTTTTACTTGATTTTTGTGTGTTAAGCTGATGATGTTTATGTATTAAATTTAAACTTACAGTACAATGAGAATATATGAGTTGGGCATTTACGTTTAAATGCTAAAAGGGAAAACGTTAGGAATTAACAATGTTTTAGCCAATAGTGAATGATATGTACAGTGCATTTTACAGAGGAAGTGTAAATCCGGCTGCAATCATAGTGTAACAAGTACTGCAGTTTGACAGACAATACTCTACCTCCGGTGGAAATGCATGTCCACTGTCATCAGCAATGCTGTTGACCGTTTTGAGTAGTGACTCATGGACGGTAGTTTGGCTAAGTACAACACCTTACTCAATTGTCTTATTGGACAGATAACAGAAAGGCACAGCAACTACACAAGTTATTGAGCTTTGGTGAGCAATTTATTTTCTCTTCAATACATAGTCTCAACCTACAGACTTTTGGGAAGTCTTGGAAGAGAAGAATGACTTTTCTTTTTTAAACTGCTTTAGGGGCACCTGGGTGGCTCAATCGGTTAAGTGTCCGACTTCAGCTCAGGTCATGATCTCATGGTGCGTGACTTCGAGCCCCGCGTTGGGCTCTGTGCTGACAGCTCAGACACTGGAGCCTGCTTTGGATTTTGTATCTCCCTCTCTCACTGTCTCTCCCCCCACTCATGCTCTGTCTCTCTCTCTCAAAAAAAAAAAAAAAATTAAAAAATTTAAGAAAAAAACCCAGCTTTAGTTACCTTGCTTTCTAAGAGAGAACAATTATCAGGAAAGCAGCAAAGATAGAGAGGTTGACCAGGTACTAAAGGCTGGAGAGATCATATATACTAACCAAAGCTATTGTAAGCTGGTAAAAAGAGGTTTAACTGAACAAATTATATGCTCTACATTTACTTCCCAAACCCTACAGATACGCTGACAACTTCCTAGGAGTTTAAGAAGCAAGACTGACAGTGGTGGCTTAGTACTACTCTACATGTTATGCATCTGGAAGTGTTTAATAAAGGAAAAACTCTAGCATTGAGAAAGTACATCCATAAAGAAAACAGGGCTTTTATGTTCTTGTATATAGTTTCCTTCTGTGCAGTTATTTAATGCTCTGAATTTCAGCTTCTTCTGAGGATACTTCCCTGAATGTTGGCTTGGTTCTGTGATCAAGTTCTATATGAGGAATGCTATGTGTTGGTGGTAAAATATATGTCACCACTTTTACAATATTAAAAAAGAAGTTAAATTATTTTTATGTCAAAACTGTCCTTGAATTGAGAGGTCTG
Organism: Prionailurus bengalensis; assembly: GCF_016509475.1. NCBI lineage: Eukaryota > Metazoa > Chordata > Mammalia > Carnivora > Felidae > Prionailurus > Prionailurus bengalensis. The sequence goes on from NC_057344.1 coordinate 114,408,660, forward strand.
AGGTATTCTTTCTGTTTTCTATGTGTGAGCCCATAACACATTAGACTCAGGATGTGTTTTATTCTTTTAAGCCTTTCATCTATTTGAACAGAAAACTTTTGCTTCCAGTATCAATCCTCAAGAAGGAATCCCAGATAGAGGGATTTTCTAATCAGTCACGTTTGTCCTCTATATTTGAGCATCACCCATCATTTTTCTCATCATTTTCAGTTTTTGTTTTTTGTTTTTTTACAAGTCTCCACTTTTAACAGTGCTGGGCATTTTTAAATAATGTTCATTGAACTCCTGAAAACCAATAGTGAACATAGCAAAAACACCCATAGAGAAATGATGCCCTGTCAGGATTTCAATGAATAAGCATTTGCCCTGATGTGCTCTGTTGTTGGCAAACAGACTAGACAAGGATTGTCTTTGGGATGTAGCTATGTATCTATGAAACTACAGAAATAGAGGATCTTCTGTGTTCCCAAATAAGAGTCAGGCCACTCTCCTTTCCATCCTCCCTCCCTTGCCTTCTCTAGAATGAATATAGATTCTATTTTTCTTGCATTCTAATGTTTGTTTATTTTCGAGAGAGAAAAAGAGACAGAGCACGAACAGGGGAGGGACAGAGAGAGAGGCAGACACACAGAATCCGAAGCAGGCTCCAGGCTCTGAGCTATCAGCACAGAGCCTGACGTGGGGCTCAAACTCACAGACTGCGAGATCATGACCTGAGGTGAAGTCGGATGCTTAATCAACTGAGCCACCCAGATGCCCCGTATTTTGCCTCCATTCTATTGGTGACACTCTACTTAGCTTACTGTCCACTTCTAATTTGATCAGTCAGGGACTTTATCACCTTTCAGTCTCAACACCTCTATGCCTTTCCTGGGCAATAGCTGTAGTTATGATTACATTTATTTATTTTTTGAGAGACATAGAGAGACAGAGCACAAGTTGGGGAGGGGCAGAGAGAGAAGGAGACACAGAATCCGAAGCAGGCTCCAGGCTCCGAGCTGTCAGCACAGAGCCTGACACGGGGCTCCGACTCACAAACCGTGAGATCAGGACCTGAGTGGAAGTCGGACGCTCAGCCCATTGAGCCACCCAGGCGCCCCAGCTGTAGTTATGATTAAATCCAGCAGTGTAACTGAGGAATTGTCAATGGGAACTGTCAATACTTCTCCCAGATTTCAATAACTAATTGTTTTCTCAAAAATTACTGTTAAAGGTAATTTTCAAAAACGGTACAATTGTGACTTTCATACAGATAAAAAGCGAACATGTGTTAAAGATTTTGCTTAAATCATGAAAGAAGGAACTGATAAGATGTTTTAACTAGTTCAAAGGAGAATTTAAAAACAGATACATTTATAGTCTAGAATATCAAACTTGTTGTGTAGATGGAGGCAAAACTGGACTTTTTCCACTGTGGGGGAGGGAAGTCAATTGCACTCAGTCAGAAAGAATTTGCATGTCTGTGGTAAGATTTATTTTGCTTTACTATTAGTTATCTACAACTTACAGTTTTAAATAGCCCTGAAAGAATCAGAATTAGGTAAGTGGGAAGGATATGCTCTAGACAGTGCATAGTTTTTCACTGTGCTGAGCTGTCAGCACAGAGCCTGACATGGGGCTTGAATGCATGAACCGTGAGATCATGACCTGAGCCAAAGTTGGATGCCTAACCGACTGAGCCACCCAGGCACCCCATAGCTTTGTATACTTTATATACTAGACCCCTGAGGGTTGTGCTGATTGGTAGGTCTATACAACTGGCATGAGTTGCAGAAGTGGCCTTTAAATTCATAACACTGAAGAGTTGTTTAAGGTAATAGACCACTTTGGAAGACTCAGCTTCCTGTGTTTCAGTATCAGTGAGTAGCTTTCACTGATGTTCAAGAGGGAGTTGCTGACCTAACCTTTGTGTTTGGGAATATTATATCCAGGCAATTATATTATTTACATAGGCCACACTTATCCTCTGTGAGCATGTGGTTGCCTGGGGATTTTGTGCCATTTTGGCCTTGACTTCAAGTTTGTTCTAGTTTGGCTTTTCCTTGGGCACTCTCATCATATTCATGTGTTGCTGCTTCAGACAACTTGTCTTTAGTCCATACTCTAAGCTTTATTTGCTTATTCTTGGCCAGTTGCCTCTCCTGGTGGACTCTGCCTTGTTTGATCTCCTACTACTTCTACTGCTACCAACTCATATTTACTTTACTTACTAGTAGCCCAGACAGCTCAGCCTCAGCTGCCCAGGTATATGGATACTTTACTCTGCTCCCACCTGTTTCTTTCTTTCTTTCTTTCTTTCTTTCTTTCTTTCTTTCTTTCTTTCTTTCTTTCTTTCTTTCTTTCTTTCTTTCTTTCTAACATTTTTTTAATGTTTTTTAATTTACTTTTGAGACAGAGAGAGACAGAGCATGAGCAGGGGAGGGGCAGAGAGAGAGAGAGGGAGATACAGAATCTGAAGCAGGTTCCAGGCTCTGAGCTGTCAGCACAGAGCCCACACCGGGCTGAACTCACAAACGGCAAGATCATGACCTGAGCTGAAGTCGGATGCTTAACCGACTGAGCCATCCAGGTGACCCTGCTCCCACCTGTTTCAGTTGCTAAAACCTTTTGGCTGAGCCCACTGGGATTTTGTCAGAATAGCTGAAGCTGGATAATGGCCCTTCCTATACATTCTAGGAAGACAGTATATTAGAATGGCAGCCAGGGATGGGTGGGGATACATGGAAACTACATGGTTTTTGGTGCTTCGTTGAGAAGCAGTTTGGTCTCATACTACTAGGTAGGGGAGAGAGTTAATTATAAATGTTAAATATTTTATTTATTTATTTTTTAGTGTTTATTTATTTTGAGAGAGAGAGTGCATGCACAGGGGAGGGGCAGAGAGAGAGTGGGAGAGAGAGAATCCCAAGCAGGCTCTGCATTGTCAGTACAGAGCCTGACACGGGGCTTAATCCCAGGTCCCATGAGATCATGACCTGAGCCCAAATCAAGAGTTTGTCACTCAACCGACTGAGCTCCCTAAGCATCCCATAAATGTTAAATATTTTAGATATTAGTATCTAAAAATTATATATTGTGGGTGGTAACTGATCTCTGGTATTACCTAATTCCAGTCAACTATGGCAGAGGTGAAAAGATCATGTATATAGTAGTCTTTTGAGAATCTTTTTGTTCACCTAAATGATAAAGTATTTATTGTGATTTACTGTGGGTGAGACCCTGTGCCATGTATGTTACTATTGAAAGAAATTAGGCTGCAAAGCTCTGGTGGAGGAATAAGGGTGTCAGATATGCAGATTGAAGACTGCAAGAGAAGGAAAAGCTACAAAAGTATAGCCTGTAGCCAACTGTATCTAATTTTAATGGATTTGAGACTACAATGATAATTGTTATTTGAACTCATAATTCCAGTTCATTTACTTTCACAATTTCAAAAATAGCAACATGTTATTAAAGAAGATGGTATTTGAATTTATTTTGCTTTCTTCTAAGAATATTGACTAGTTCTCTAATGTATATAACGATACTTTGCAGAAATGTTAATGGCACTTCAATTAGATAGTTTTTCTGAAAAAAAAAAAAAGAAAAAAAAAGATCTCTGTCAGTTGTTAGGTTAAATGCAACAGTTTTAACCCCTCCCCAGGCTACCTTTCATGGCAGTTACTTTTAAGAAGTCTTGCAGACTCCCTTGAACGTCAGTTCAGATTCTATGGTCATATTTCCTAGTGAAGACAGAATCTCTGGGTCTTGACCTGACTCCCTTGGGTTATAAAGAATAGAGATCCACTCAGGTGGCCTTAAGCAATAGTGGTACAGGGATTCTCAACTTGGTCACTATTGACATTCTGGACTGGATACTTCTTTAAATTTTTTAAAATTAAATTTTTTTTTTTTTTTTGAGAGACAGAGAGAGACAGAGTGCAAGCAGGGGAGGGGCAGAGAGAGAGAGAGAGAGAAGGAGACAGAATCTGAAGCAGGCTCCAGACCCCGAGCTGTCAGCACAGAGCCCAACACGGAGCTCAAACCCACAAACCATGAGATCATGACCTGAGCCGAAGTTGGATGCCCAACCGACTGAGCCACTGAGGCACCTTTGGACTGGCTAATTCTTTATTGTGGGAGGCTGTTCTGTGCATTGTAGGATGTTTAGCAGCATCCTTGCTTGGCTTTTACACATTAGATGCCAGTTGCACCCCTTTTATTCTACACCCAGAAATGTGTCCAACATTACCAAATGTCCCTTAGGTGTCAAAATCACCCCTACTTGAGTACCTTTCTTTTAAAAGATGCCCAGTGAATAAGGAAGGCAGGACTAGCAAGAGCTCTGCAGGCTCCCCTGCAAGAACAGGGAAGGAGGGTGATCAGAACTTTCAGGATAGTTAGTTTCCCCTCAGCAGAAGGCATCCAGGGCAGTGCTCTCTGGGCTTAAGAATTTTATCTCTGCTTCTGCTGCCTTTGTTAAGGCTGCATTCCTCTGCTGCTTGTTTGTTGCCTTCTGGTCCAGTTATTGCCCAAGGTCAACCCCTTTTTTTGTGTTTGATTTCACCATTGTTGTTACTATTCTTAAAATAATACCCAGGGCAAGAAATGCAAGAATTTAAATTAAAAATGGTGCACAGCATCCCGTCTCTCTGCAGGAATCCAGTGTTACTGGTTGCTTGCCTTTCCTACACAGATTGATTCACATCATTGTTTTTGAAGGCTGTAGAGTAACTCTGTTGTACAAATGTAACACATTCTATTCATTGAGAAAGCAAATCACTTTTGAAGGTTTAGATGTACCTTCTTATTTCTTGTTCTCCTGTTTCCTGAGGAAGATTCCTTTGATTTCTACTTCTAGTCCACACAACCTCAAGCTGTATTTGAGGGAGTGTAATAAATACTTGTTGACTACATATGTTACTGATGTGGTGTGCTGATGACAAATCTTTAACAACTACTCTCAAAAAAAGTCCTGATTTGTGGCAATTGCAGATTTTTGGGGTGTAAGTGTCCTACCAAGGTTGATTTCAAGTTAACAAAGTGACATTAGGAAGTGATAAGTTTGAGTGTTTATTAACTTTGCTTTAATACAGTTTATTTTATTGTAAGTGTATATAATTAAATTTTTAGCAATAACTGTGTTTAACAGTGGGCTTGCAGAATCCTAAAAATGGAACAATTAGCTCTCCTAACTCAGCTTCTAGCACCCACTGGCTTTGATAGTCTTGTTTCCATACAGAGTATATTGCATTGTTTGGGGTAATGTTCTCTCCAAATGGTAATGCTGCCTCTGATTGTATTCAGTGTTGGGAGGGCCTTTAAAGGTTAGCTAGACTTACATTGCCTCAGGTGCTTGAATTCCCTTAGTGTGTTCTTGGCTAAATGTTTATTCAATTTAGGATTACCTCTGGAATAGACCATTCAGTCTTCAGACTGGCTTGTTAAAAAGCTCATGTTGAAATTTATCTCCTTATGAGCATCCACCATTTTATTTTGTATACCATCCTCACTCTCCATCATAAAAAATATATTGAATACCTCTGTACTATGACAACTTTTCCAATGTTTGAAATCATTTACTGTATTTCCCATTAATATTTTCATTTTTTGGAATAAATGCCCTTAGCTCATTCAGGTATTCCAGTTCGTCTACTTCATTCTTAAAGTGTTGAAAACGGATTTGAATGAAACTCTGATAGCTCATGACTGGCAAATACAAGAGGGGGAGAGAGGAAAACTTCCCTTGTTCTAGATACTATACTGCCAACTAATACAGCCTAAAATTATAATAATTTTCTTGCTGGTCCCATAATTGAATTTACCAATACTGCATTTAACATTGATAAAAACTTTATTTTTTATGTACGCTGCTGTTAAGTCTTTTCTCCCTTTTATGGTACTTTTTTTTTTTTTTTGGAAGAGGGAAGCAAATCAAGACTGTATGTTTATTTTCACAAAACCCAGCTCCCACCTTATCAGGATTTGTTAGGCTAATGATTTTTTAAAATAAATTTCCAACTCCTCTTGGCTTAATATGATTTAGAAACTTGATAAACTGACCAACAGTGTTTTTCCTTGATTCTGAACTGAAATGTCTGAGCATGACAAAGTGCATTCAGAGCCCAGTGCCTTTCTAGTAGTCTTTCACTGTAGTTGCCATCAGTCTATTTCTGAACACCTTTCAAGTGTTTCTACCAGCGATCCATCCACTCGCAGCCTTCGTTGTATTGAGTTTGTCCAACTGTATTCCTGAAACACCATTTCTTTTTCACGTTAACAAATTTCCTGAGGAAGAATGTTTTCAAGACAAATCAGATACACACTGGGCTAAACAAATAAGATTTATCCACTGTAGGATTTGTATATTGTGAATCACTAAAATGGGGACTCTAATGTATCATGTTTTATAAACTTGTTTGGTCATGGAACACTTTATTTCTTTTAGATAAAATAGTATGGCTAAAAGTAAATTGTTCTATGTGGGTTGAGGTACAAGGGTGAAATACAGAGGAACTGCTTGGAAGTTTTCAGAACTTTAGCTGAGATCGGCCAACGTTAATTAGGAAAGTGGTTTCCAAGTTGCGGGAGTAGGGTTTGAGGGATGTATAGAAAGGAGGTGGAGGGAAAGAAGGAGAACAAAACATGGTGTAATTGGGGTTACTCCACGTAGGACTTTAAACTGGAAGGCAAATTAGAATGCCAGGCAAGTAATACAATTGTGTGAAGTTTGTTAGACTAGAATATTCTATCATCAGATTGGAGTGTTATGAGCCAGATAAAGCATTTAAATGTATTTTTTAAAAGCACTTTGCCAAACAAAGCAAATCTTTGTGTGTTATTTAGTCTGGTCTATGGGCCAGACTTTATGATAGCGGCTACCTAGTTCAGTCACACACAAACTTCCTCTTCTCATTTTTGGAGAAAAATTGAAGTACTTATATTTTATATAAATGTTTTCCTTTTCAATACAATTATTCTGCCTCATTAATGCTGTTTAGTTTTCTTTCTGACACATTTCAGGGTTTGCAGACTATTATTATGTTGATTAACAATATTATATTTTTATTTCCTTAAAAATATGATCTTTACTCTTTGTTTTTTTGATGATCTACCATGGATAGAGCAATCATAATAGAACTTAAATAGTAACTAGACGTAATTAGTTACAATAAATATTTAAGGTATATCAAATCCTTTTTCTAAAAAATGTTTATTTCTGAGAGAGAGAGAGAGAGACAAAGTGAGTAGGGGAGGGGCAGAGAAAGAGGGAGACACAGAATCCAAAGCAGGCTCCAATGTTTATTTTTGATAGAGAGAGAGAGAGAGACAGACAGAGCGTGAGTGGGAGAGGGGCAGAGAGAGAGGGAGACACAGCATTTGAAGCAGGCTCCAGGCTCTGAGCTGTCATCACAGAGCCCAATGTGGGGCCCAAAGTCATGGACCACGAGATCATGACCTGAGTTGAAGTTAGATGCTTAACTGACTGAGCTACCTTGGTGCATCTATGGTCTACATCAAAGCCTTTTATGTAAAGTCTGCATCAAGTGACCTAATAATATATAGGTAAAATGAATATCCTCAAGACTTCAAAGGTAAATCTGGAATACAGGAAGCTTAGAAAATTTTTTCTCATGAAAGTAGAAAAAATAATTTCTGATAAAGGTAGTATACATTCATTGTGAGTCATGTTATCTGTATGATATTCATATGGATTTCTTATAATTTAATAATTTCTCTTTTTATACCTCAAGATTATTTTCAGTGCCTTAATAAATAACTTTGCAGTGAATACTCTAATATATAAGTCTTTGTGTGTGCTGCTGATAGTTATTATAAGTGGAATTGATGATTCAAATATCGTATAAACATTTGTACACCCATAATGCATATAGTCAAATTGCACATTAGAGAGCGAATCAAAGTGCTGATCTGTTAGCACTGTCACTGACCTTGTAGGGAGCTCTTGATGGGATGCAATAGAAAGATAGTATAAGATAAGTATCCTGCGTGGCTCAGTCAGTTAAGCATCTAACTCTTGATTTCTGCTCAAGTCACTATCTCACGGTTTGTGATTTCAAGCCCTGCTTTGGGCTGTGTGCTGACAGCATGGAGCCTGCTTAGGATTCTCTCTCTCCCTTTCTCTTTGCCCCCCTTTCTCTCTCACAAAATAAACAAATAAACATTTAGATAAAAAAAAGGGTAGGATAAGGAATTAGCAAATGATGTTTAAGAATATTTTAAACTTTTCTTGATTCTAATAAATACTTAAGTGAACTCTTTTCAGAATTCCTTCAAAGTCTGTTAATTTTTTCACTCTTTTTTTTTTTTTAATTTTTTTTTCAACGTTTATTTATTTTTGGGACAGAGAGAGACAGAGCATGAACGGGGGAGGGGCAGAGAGAGAGGGAGGCACAGAATCGGAAACAGGCTCCAGGCTCCGAGCCATCAGCCCAGAGCCTGACGCGGGGCTCGAACTCCCGGACCGCGGGATCGTGACCTGGCTGAAGTCGGACGCTTAACCGACTGCGCCACCCAGGCGCCCCGGTTCACTCTTTAGCTCAAATCAGTAATGTTTTGGTGGACCATGTTTTCACAATCTTTTTTTTTTTTCCTTTCATTTAATGAATGAACTTTAATTTTTTTTCCCACTTCTGGCTCCTGGTTCAGTTTTTGTGCTATAGAGAGAAAAACTATGGTAGTCTCCTAAGTACAAAAGAGTATTATAATTATAATAATCATTCTTAAAACACTTATTGTATTCTTGAAGCTTTGTCCTGAAGGCTTCGAAGAAACTTTGGTTTCTGTTGCCCTTATTCTTTGGGGAGCTGGATTTAAAACCTAGCCAGAAATCCATCAACATTCTACTGTATTTTTTGGAGTAGCTGAAGAATTGCTTAGTTTGAACTTTAGTGTTCACATAAAAACATGATTTCACTGAGAGATGAACTAACTAGTTTTAAAAACATGAAGCAAAATATGATTTAACTGTGTGTGATTTGTCAATTTCCCCATTTGGTTGGTTTTCTGCTGCCTGCAAGATGGCATATTGACATAACCCATAAGCTCAGCTGGGAGAATTTATGATAATATTAATGACAGTGGATTTGACTGTAACTTAGAAAGAAAAATCCCTGTTTTAAGGGTTTTCAAAGAAGTGAGGTGTTTCCAAGGAAGAAAGTTTAGTAGTGTGATTTAGCACACTGCTTTTATTGCTGTAAAATAAAGCTATAGTCTTAAAAAAAAAACACCCTCTGGAGTTCTCTTTACATTAGTGGTACTCCTTATTAATTAGCTGGATATAGTCTTTTAAACCAGTTTCTTTTTGGGGGGTAATAACTGGATTAATAACCATTATATAACCATTTAAGAACTTAGAAGTGGCTTTTTCTGTTCTTGAACTTCCTGCTTGTAAAATATGATTTTGAACAGATTATTGGTAGTAAACCCACCTTTAAGTTGTCCCTTTAGGTCACAACCAGCTCATAATCACATGCTTTCTAGAATGAACCATCTGGCCACCTACACATTGTAAAAGCAGCTTGAGAGGTGGAGTGCTAGTCATTCCTTGCAAAATTAGAGTTTCTTACTTTGGGACCTTACTTTGGGGCCAACTTTGAAGATGGTCTTCCCATCCTTCCCACTTCTTAAAGTACCTTATTTATTTGGAATCTAGGTTTTCTTTATCATTTTTGGAAAAGAGAGAAATTTAAAAAATATAATAAGTTAATGTCAGGAATTTGTTCAAGATAGCAATTTTCAGAGCATGACAAAGTCAATTCATACTCTGTAGTTGCTTGATTGCATGCTTAATAATCAATCCTTGAGGACACCTGATATATTTCGGGTTCCTTGAGTTACTGTGACTAGTATTTTTCCAATATTTCTTATATTGAACATAGCTATTGCTTTCCCATAATACCAATCTTTCTTAGAAAATGTATCAACCACTTTCTTCTTGGCTTCCTTTGCTGCCTTTTGTAAAGCACTTGTTCTTGCTAACCACCATGGTGTTGCTCAGAGAACCAACAGGGTGTGTTTCTTGTAAATTCAGTTTAAAAATTTTGGCAAGATGATACTGTCTCATTTTTTGTTACTTTAGCAGCTGAATAGAATTTCATTAAATGGATGTGTAATTAAAAAAATACTCTCAGTGGACAGACACTGGGTTCTTTCTCATCTTAAAACCTCTTTTAAACATATGGGAATATACTTTGGTGAAGAAAAGGGAATATTCAAAATTTGCTTATGTTTTTCATCTTCCTTGATCAGTTCTGTTGAAGTGCTGAATACTTTTTATGTTTTCTTTCATCCTATAGCAAACCCAAACGGTTAGCATTCATTTGTGTGAAAGACACCAGTTTAAGACCAAGGCAAATACTTGAATCTCAGTGTGATTACTGTTAAAGCCATTAAAAGTGTCATCATCAAATGCTGGAGTGTTTTTGCACTACTCCAGTCTGAAGACTTCTCCGAAACTGGGGATTGCAGATCAGCTGGTGGAAGAACTCTAGGAGCTCTAGCTTCCTCATGAGATAGTGGAAAACCTTTATTAGCTCCTGGAGCCTGCCCCATCTTTCGGTACCTTTAGGATCATTAGATTAGGATTTATTAGAGTAGACTATTCATGTTTGTATTCTTATTTGCAGGATTTTAAGAACTGGTCTGGACTGAAGAAAACATGTATTATAGAATACCTTTTATATGATTATTTGCTTTTATACACTTCATACTTTTCAAGAACTCATAGTTTGCTTCTAATTATGAGAGAGGTACATTTAAAAATAATCATAAAATTACTTTCTTAATGGCTGTTGCATTCCTTGATCCTTGACTATGAAAATCTTATTGCTATAATTAAGGCAGAATTTGAAATTGAATATTAAACAAGTTGTAGCAAATTGAAGGATTAGTTTACTTTCTTAAGAAAATCATTTGTTGAGAGGGGCGCCTGGGTGGCGCAGTCGGTTAAGCGTCCGACTTCAGCCAGGTCACGATCTCGCGGTCCGGGAGTTCGAGCCCCGCATCAGGCTCTGGGCTGATGGCTCGGAGCCTGGAGCCTGTTTCCGATTCTGTGTCTCCCTCTCTCTCTGCCCCTCCTCGTTCATGCTCTGTCTCTCTCTGTCCCCAAAATAAATAAAAACGTTGAGAAAAAAAAATTTAAAAAAAAAAAAAGAAAATCATTTGTTGAGAGAGTTCTTAAAGGGAAGTGATCATCATATCCAAGTCACCAAACTCTTTACGAGAAGAATTGAAACTGAAAATGTTCCATGGGAACAATATTCTTATTTAACTACATAATTACAGAAGGCAATTCTCATAATTCAGCCAGACCTAAGTACTTAGTGTGGCATATTGTAAATTTTCAAAAAATATGTTTCTCATATATTTGGTAGTAAGTATATTTAGTTCTTCAGAATACTATAGGAGCTGGTAAATGACCATTCAGCTCTAAAATATAATTTTGTAGGAAAAACATAGAAAATATTCCCCAAGGAATTATAGGACTAAATTCAATAAAAATTAGTAGCTAAAGACATTCAGTTTTTTCACTTGATAAACTGCCAAATATTTATTTTAATATACTATTTCAATATATAAGAAGTAATGAATGCTAGATAAAGGATACAATCATTGAACACTTATAGAGCATATAAACATATTTGCATGCTGACTGGGAAGTAAATTATACTGCTGGGTTTGAACTGATGTGCTGATTCAATTTAAGTTCATCAACATGATAGAATATATTCCAGTTCTAGAAATGAGAAAGAATATTCACATGCAGGTCATGGTGTAACATAGTAGTAATAAAATGTATTAATTGGGCCAGAAAACTCAGATATTGGACCGTAGAAGCAGAATCACATAGGTGGAAATGCTGTCTAATCTAAGTTCTCTGAAAGATTCCCACATATTTGCTATTGGATAAAATTTCTCTGTGATCTACGCACTAATATTTCAACCAAGACTCTTATTTGTTGTTTGAAGTATATTAAAAAACAGATTTTCTTGGGACATTTTTTTGTTATATTTACATGCAGAAGTCCAAATAGATTGCTAGATAATTTGAGAAGAGACATTTTTAAAAATTCTTTTTTAATTTTTTCAATGCTTATTTATTATTATTATTATTATTTTTTTAAATTTTTTTTCAACGTTTTTTATTTATTTTGGGACAGAGAGAGACAGAGCATGAACGGGGGAGGGGCAGAGAGAGAGGGAGACACAGAATCGGAAACAGGCTCCAGGCTCCAAGCCATCAGCCCAGAGCCTGACGCGGGGCTCGAACTCACGGACCGCGAGATCGTGACCTGGCTGAATTCGGACGCTTAACCGACTGCGCCACCCAGGCGCCCCTTTGCTTATTTATTTTTGAGAGAGAGAGAGCACAAGCAGAGAAGAGGCAGAGAGAAGTGGAGACACAGAATCCGAAGCAGGCTCCAGGCGGCTAAGGGGGCCATCTACTGTAGAACAGTACTGTGTCTGGAAAAAAGTAGGTAGTAGTTCTAATATGTGATGCACAGTGTGAACACATGCATGCAGTATTTTATTGAGCTTTAAAGGAAATATTGACAAACTAGAGCACTTCTAGAGGATTGCGATGAGGATGAAAAGCATCTGACATTTGTCTTGTAGGAATAGTAGCAGAAGAAAATGGGAGCATTTAGCTTGAAAAGGCAAGAGCTAGAGATGGTGGTAGTGACGTTAAGGAAAGCAAGGTGGTAGTCTTCAAATGTGTAGTGGACCATTTATACTTAAAACTACAGGGTAGAACTCGGATCCAGGAGGGGAAAATTAACAGGGAACAAACCTTTGCATTTCACTGACCCCTGCCCTTCATCCTGCTCAACAGCAAGATTGTTTAAAAATGGCTTCATTTTGATGTGATGGGCTTCTCATCATTGGGAGAGTTCAAGAATTACAGTATGAGTAATTATGAAATGCCTATTATGTGTCAAACTTTGTCAGGTGAACGAAATAATAGGATGTAATCTTTATCCTTGAGAGCTTATCATCTAGTAAGAGAAAACACACATGTAATAAGCATAATTAAATGTTATCAGTTCTCTGAGAGCAGTCTATGTGGAGAAGAGTCATCTAGGGAAGACTTTATGGGAGGAATTAACTTTGAGTTTAACAATGCATAGATATTTGCTAGTGGAGGGAGTTTGAAAGGAAGGAAAATATTCGCATAATGTCCTGTCAAAGATTTTGTAGGAAGGCTTTTACCTTTGGCATCAGTGTGCTACGTAGATAACCCTTATGGCCTGTTATAGTTCTGTAACTCTACCAAGTGATTGCCTTCTTTAAAAACTTTACAAAGAGAGAAACCTAACATTGCATTCTATTCTTACTTTTGCCTCGGGTTGAATAGAAATTGTCATTTCTATTAATATTTCTTGTATAAAGGGTGAAGGAGACAGAATCATTAAAACTCTTTGGGAAATGCCTGTTGGCATTAAAGGGCACTTGTTCCCAAGTGAAGACAGATTCCCTCTCCAGTCCTCTTTTCTTCTCCCTCAGGCATCTCTGCATATTCTATAGTTGACTACATTCACTGTTCTTTATTCTGTGTGGCAAGATGTTACAAAGAGGGTCACTCATATCTCTGTGTCTTGCTTTGTGCCCAGACACACTAATCTTTTTGTTAAGCCATGGTTGGTCACCTCAGTCTAAACCCTATGAAACCTCTCAGGAAAAGTGGCTTGAGATGAACTTTTTGTGACAGACAGCCATCAGTTCAAAGCCTGTGCAGTGTCAGGGTTGAAGGAAACTATAATGGTCCATGAGAAGAGGCTCACAGGGGGTCCCTTTTCAGGGCAAAAGGACAGATGTTTTTCTCTACTTGAGATATACACAATACACAATAGTTCCAGTACTTGCTTCTCAACCATGCTGCATGCACGCTTTCCTCATGATGGGAATGTACACTTTTTATAGACCCAGTGGGAGGAAATTTACTCATTGTTACTGTTCTTTTCAGCTGTTTTGTTGGTAGGCTAAGACTGTCCTTTTGTAGAATGACAAAAAGGGGATTTAGTAAAACATTGGCTCCATAAAAAGGGCCATTGTATATACATGTACCTTCTGTGTAAAAACTAATTTTCTATGTTAAACACAATCAAAGGAAGGTTCAACAACCAATAACTCTGGGTCTCAATTATTTGTGGTACGAGATATCAATGGTTTTTACTGTGCTAACACATACTGAAATTTTTCATAGAGAAAGTTAATTATCTCTGTGTTATATAAAAAGATATACGGTTTAATGTTCCTAGACAATTCGTATTATAGCCATGTGTTCTGCACCAACCTACTTAAATAGTCATTATACCAGTTTTACTTGCTGAATTTAGTAATTATTTTCTGGTTATATATAGAATATGATTTTCCCATTAATAGTTTCAAGAACCTTAAGTACTTAATTTAATTCTAACAAGGAAGAGATGGTTTTATATATTTCTCTGAATATTTTAGCAAAAATTAACTGGTAAGATAATTTGTAGCATTTTTAAGAGATTGCCTCATTCCCCTAGGTCATTTTGGCATATTTCCTATGTATTTAATAATATTAATATAAAATATTTGCTGAAAGAATCTTTATATGTATTCACTGTATGGAAGATAATTCTCTGTTTTCCATAGTTGTCAACTGATCTGTAGAAATGATTTCTTCCTTTGTAAACCAGACTAAAGCTAAAGAAAGTAGCTGTTAATTTATTAGAATCTTATTAAATTATATATTTTTCTTTTAATTTCTTTTTGTTATATCCAAAATTAGAAATTTGAGATGAAAGTAATCTGTACATAGAAAATTAGGATTTCTTAATTAGAAAATCATAGAAGTAGATTTTGAATTGAATTTTGATTATTAAGAATTTTTAAAATAAAAAATAAAACAACTGATAGGAAAATAAAAGATGCCTTGAAAAATTTGGGATCATGCTGTGTATATATAATGAAACATAATACACAATGATTGATCTTTTAAAATTAATTAATTAATTTTTTACTTTACATCCAAGTTAGTTAACATATACATGATGATTGATTTTTAAAGTGAGTGGTACTGATTGTAGGTGCTATGAATTCAGAGGAGAGAGGATTCAGATCTGTGTGTCAGGTAATGCTGCTATTTATTTATTTATTTATTTATTTAAATTCAAGTTAGTTAACACACAGTGTAGTCTTGGCTTCAGGAGTAGAATTCAGTGATTCATCGCTTACATATGGCACCCAGGGCTCATCCTTAATGCCCTCCTTAATGCCCATCACGCATTTAACCCATCCCCTCACCCATCTCCCATATAGCAACCTTCAGTTTGTTCTCTGTACTTAACAGTGTCTTAATGATTTGCCTCCCTCTCTGTTTTTATCTTATTTTTCCTTCCCCTCCCCTGTGTTCCTCTGTTGTGTTTTTTTAAATTCCACATATGAGTGAAATCATATGATATTGTCTTTCTCTGACTGACTTATTTCGCTTAGCATAATACCCTCTAGTTCCATTCAAGTAGTTGCAAATGGCAAGATTTCATTTTTTTTTAATTGCTGAGTAGTATTCCATTGTACATATAAACCACATCTTCTTTATCCATTCATCAGTTGATGGACATTTGGCTCTTTCCATAATTTAGCTCTTGTTGGTAATACTGCTATAAACATTGAGGATGCATGTGCCCCTTTGAATCAGCACGGGTAATGCTGCTTTTTCCTGTGTATTGAAGAAATGCTCTTTGAAAATTCTTTAGTTTATTTATTTATATGTATGTGTGTATAACTAAAATTAGAATTTTTAGGTTTATAATTGATCTCACATTAACTATATCATTAACTATATGATCTCTATAGCAACCTGGACAGCAGATACAACAGTGACTATCATTATTTTCATATAAGAAAACTGAGGCCCAGTGGTAATGCCACTTGCCTAAGAAAGAGGTGTCAGCCTTTTCTTTTTTCTGATTCTTAGTATGGGTCTTCTGATATACAGAGTGATGATTTCCTTAAAATAGGATTGTTGATACATGAGAAAGATTGTCTGTAGTACTTGAAATAATATTGGAAACTCTTGGGCAGACATAATTGCTTGTGACCAACTAATTATATCTATTCAGAAGTAATAGTTATATAAAAACATTGTTTTGACAACTTGGCATTTATTATCTTCTAGCAAGAAAGAAATACAAAGGTAGCATTAATTTTCTATATATTAATGATTATTTAACAGCCTAATTTACTGATAGTTCACTGCTGATTGGGTCCTTCCACAGGACCGTATAATGCTCTGTGTGGCTCTTAGCTGGTTTCTACTTTGTGTCCCTGACTGGAATGTTCTCTACTCTTGTTCTCTGCCTGGCAAGTGCCCACCCTTCCTTCGAGAACCACTCAAGTATCAGTCCAGATGATAAGGCTCTAGGCCCAGTTAGAAGCTCCATGAGGGCTTGATAGATCATTCTCATAGTAATAACCTCTTCAAATCTCAGTTATTTATTTCTGGGCCTATCTAGTCTACCCAGTGGCTCCCTCACAGTTCATACTCAGTATGCATTTGATAGAAAAACTCTGCTTTCAAAGAACTTAATGAAGAGTTGGAAAGTAAATACAAATATCAATGAACTCATATTATAGAGGTGATTATTTGATTAATCCTAGATAATACTCTCTTCATTACCTCTGTTTCTATATCCTATATATGTGTGTGTGTGTGTGTGTATACATAATTTATATAATTTATATAATATATATAATTTATTATCAAATTGGTTTCCATGCAACACCCAGTGCTCATCCCAACAGGGGCCCTCCTCAATGTCCATCAACCACTTTCCCTCTCTCGCACTCCCCATCAACCTTCAGTTTGTTCTCAGTATTTAAGAGTCTCTTATGGTTTGCCTCCTTCTATATCCTTTAATGGAGTTGGATTAAATGATTTCCAAAGTAAATGGCCTTACATGGCCAAATTTGACCTCATATGGCTTTTAAATTGCTTTAAAATTTGGCCATGTAAAAGCAGTGACAATTTGGTATATTTTAAAAGTGGCATGTAGAAAGTGGTAGTTTATTTCCACACTTTTGCACATATTAATGAAAAACTTCACCACCCTGCATAATTTTATTGTGTTGCATATGGAAATAAACTTCTTTATTCTTAACTGTTCAAAAATTTACAAAAATACACCGCATGACAACATGAGTCAGAATTTCCTGAAAAAAGCATTTACAATGAGAATATTGAATTTTGGAAGATTTGGGATTCCTTTCCCTGCTAATTCTTTGAAAAAAAAAAAGTTTAGCATGAATGCTGTAAAAGTTATATATTTACTCCCAAGTTCTCAACCCCATCTTAAAATTTGAAATAAAAAGGAACTCACTATGAAAATAGTTATGAAAAATAACTATGATGTCCAGAGTTGAAGTTTTTTATATAAAGAACTCCCTTGAAAGGTGCTGGTCAAATTTCTCTTCTGCATAGTTCATAGCATGTAACTGGTACTCAATAATATTTAATATAATGAATTACAAAGGCTTTGAAAATGTAGGCCTCTGAAGACCAAATCCAAGATGGTAGATGGGATTTTCACATTACTGTGAGGACAAGGTAGAAGTTGACATAGTTGGTCTCCTGGGGGTGCTTCATCACATAAGTAAAAGAGCTATATTCACCTAATTTATTTTAGGAAAGACTAAAGGGAAAGACTATTCTGTTTAATAGCCACTTACTGAAGGCCAAAGAGAAAAGAAGACCAGGGGAAATAAAAGTATCATTTTCAGCTAGGTAAAATAGGATTTAGTACACTGTAACTTTGGCATTTTCTCTCCCAACTTCTTTTAACAGTGAACATTATTTTACTTGTCTTCATTAAAATTATGTTTTAGCTTTGCTTTTTTTTACATTATTAGGAATTTTAAATTTAAGTCTTTTTGAGTAAAAATAAGAATAGAAAGAAAAATAACACCGTGTTCTAAATACAAAAAGAAAATGTTATTTTCCACTGAGATAGCTGTGGTGTAGTCAGTGGGAAGAATTCAGGCTTGGAACCAGATAAACTGGTCCTAATTCTTGCTCTGCTACTTACCAAGTGTTTGGCCTTGAGCAAATTACTTAAATCGCTTTAGCCTTGGTTTTCTCATCCATAAAATAAAAATACTAATATCCATGAAGAATTAGAAACAATGTACAGTAGCCGTCCAGTATAATGCTGCCACATAGGAAGGTGTTTAATAAATGGAATATAATAATTGTACTGGCTAAGTCTTAGATAATTATAGTCTTTAAATTCTAGTTTTTTATTGAAAGAATTATATGCCCTAGATTTTTCAGTGACTAACACAGGGTCTGACACATGGCAGCATCTCAATAAATATTTATTGAGTAAATGAACTAGTGTAATTTTGTGCAAAAAGTGGTCACATATACCATTCGTGTCATGTAGTATAAATATGAAATAAAGATATTTAAGGAAAAACTCAAGGGTGGAGAAGTACCGCCAAATTCCTGAACTATCATAAAGCAGTGCTGAATTATATCCTTCCAGGGAAATCTCCAGAAGAGGGACCTGCCCCTCAGAGCTTTACATATTTATGTGAATGGGTCCAGAGGCAACAACAGTGAGGTAACTGTGAAGGTTAGAACCAAGAGAAGCCTCTTGGTTGATGAAGTGATCTTAGAAAGGGGGAGTCTTTGGATCTCAAAGGTCAGGCAGGTTGTGCTCCTACTGAGCCCACACACACCTGTGGGGCCAGCTTTTTGCTGAGCCTTGGGACACGTGGGTTTGTTCCCCCTGAGCAGTGGAAGTAGTCCTATTTTGTAAATACACTTTATGGTTCATATATATTAGGTTATCATATTGGTCTGTAATCTTTTGCTGTTTCATAAACAACAGGATTAAATTTGTGCATGTCTTTGGTTTCATACATTTAAGTTTAGAATATTTTGTTATTTTTGATTGGGTTACACGTTTGATGTACAAGAATAAAAAAGGTAAGAGAAGCCTTTCCCACCCTATCGCTAGGCTAAACTGCTCATCTGTCACAGTAACCTATTACTTGTGTATCTTTCCAGAGGTGATCTATATATGCAAGTATGAATGTTCCATATGCTTTATAAACTTGGACAATGGTCACTACTTTCTGACCTCATAACAGCAGTAATTTACAACATGAAAAATACATAAGCATTGTGATTAAATGTGCATAAATACATTCTATTTAACAGTGTCTTAAAAAGAAAACAAAATAAAGGAAACACTCAAATAATTGCCGACATCTTTTGGTCACTGAAATCTCTTAATGTATATGGTATTACCTGTGGTGAAAATAATCATGCTTTGTTAAAATAATGTCGTAATATATTACAGATAATCACACTTTTTGTTTAAAAAATGTCCAAACATGAGTTTTAGTGGGATGATTTACATACAGTCCAGATTTTATGGTAAATTAAGTTCAGCATTTAAAGTTTTAGATTTTTCCCCAAACGATCTCTTCCACAATGCACATGTTTTCCATACTAATGAAATGATCCTGATGAATGGATGTCATAAGTAAGAAAAGACAATATGGGCTTAATCCAAGCCTCAGATGAAGTCAGATTTGATTAAAGACTTTTTAGCCTGTTTTATACTGTGTTGTCCATAAAGGAGATGTACAAAGCCATGATGACTAAAGGAAAAAAAATGAAGTGAATGTTTACTGTTTAATTATTATGCTCAAAACTGACAATGGAATTTTGTTTAGTTTGATAAGGGACATGGAACGTTAAAAACTTATCTTATAGTTTCTTTGACTTTTTTTTTCTTTTTAGATCCCTGGATCTTTATATACACAGTTGAATAGGAAAGAACATTTAATGTTTTGAATATGAAAATGATTTTGTTTACTATGAGTTTGGAAACTTTTATTTAAAAAACAGGTAAATTTTGGTTTTAATCTGATTTATTAGGCCCTCTTATTTTGCCAGCTATAGGAATGAGAATTTGTTGTATTTGTCACCAGTAGTGCTAAATGAATAGAGGTTTCTGACAAGATATTTGGAAAGGTGATGAAGTTGACCATTTTTAACAAACCCACAAAAAACTCTTTAGATTTTTTTCCCATCTGGTTTTAAGAGCTGTAGCTCAGCATTTGGTTCATTAGTTTCTTCACTATGTGATTTAGGATGATCTCAGATTCAAGTGATGCAGTTTAATCTAATTAAGACATAATGTAGAATAAGTGTGGAGTGCAATAGTGAAGGCTCTCAGAGGACTCCCAAAAGGCTGACAGTACAAAAGTCATGGGTTGACTTTATAATGATAATTGCTACTTGGTTTTTGCTTAGAAGAAAGATGTAATTTAACTGTACAGAAAGAGATTTGTATCCACAGTTTTTGTCTTTATTTTTTCCTATGGTTGAGAATAATCTTTATCCTCTCTTCCTACAGTGAATACTTTTTTAAGATGGTAGATGTGTATAAACATTATAAATTGACAAGGTCATGCTGACTGGTCAGGGGGCAACAGTTTATGAAAGCCAACCCTAGAATATTAATACATTCTGTTCTGGCCTTCTCATCTTGATAAGTTTAGTGTCAACCACATAAACAATCTAGAAAGTATATTTTGGGATCAATGGAGCATTTTTAGGATCCTGGAAGTTGTGTTGAAGGCATCAGATTGATACTGGCATTCTTTCTTCAAACCACTCCATTGTGTGTGTAGATTCTGAGGTCATTCGTCTTTAGCTCATTATTTCCAGAGAATAATTGTAGCTTGTCCACTTCCTCAACTGCTCATCCATAGCCTTCCAAGCAAATAAAAAAAAGTAACAGCTGATATTTATTATACTATGTACCAATCATTGTTTTAACTCTTTTACATGTATTATCTCAGTTAATCTGCATAACAATCTATTATCACAATTTCGTAGATGGGATAAATGAGCCCCAAAGAGGCTAAATAACTTTCACATATCACATAACTTTTAAAGGTGGAGGCTAGTTCTGTCTGATTCTGGAATTGAATGTTTTAGCTCCTGACTATTATATCTATACTCTTGAAGAGAAGACCCTATTAAAAAAAGCTTTGACAAATGAAATGTTTGGAGGTTATAGCAGGAAAGATGGGTAGGGAATTGAAAAGTACTTGGGAGAAGAGAAGGACTAGAAAAGCATTGTTAATACGAAAGGAAAGGGCTTAATTGTAGTTTCTGTTGTTTTAAACATGTATTATCAATAAAATTTGATACATCGTTTACTTATTTTCTTTTTTTTTTGATTGACTTTCTCAGTGCTTACCCTCTTAATGTTGCCTCTTTTTAATAGCCTTTTAGCAGGTAGATAATCAGAAAAAGTAGATCAACTATTCTGAAAGTAAAATTTAGGAGGCCTGGTGGAATGCAGCATAGGGCCACAACAGTGGCTATTCTGGAGAAGAATCCTGACATTGGCATTCTGAAGTTGTTTTATCGTCAATTCTTTGTATTGTTCAAATGACATAAAACACAAACACTTTCTGCCCCTTTTTAGTGTATACTGTTATTAAATCAGGAAAATGCATGCAAGAATAGGCATTTATTGCCTTAATTATAAGTTCATTTTAATTGAAAAAAAGTGTAAGGAAAATTTCACTATTAATTGAAAAGAAATACTAAAGAGAAAGCATAGTTGGTTTGCTTAAAGTAAGAAGTGCTGTTTAAAATTGTCCCTTGGCCTTTAGCTCAGAGTATTTACTGCAGATATGATCATTAGTCCAAAGTTTTAGTCCATGCTTAATAATTTCCAGTATCTCAGTTCTCTAACTTTAATAGATAGGTTAATAGATTAGAGTAGGAGAGTTGAACTGATATAGCTCATGGTTTGCCATGAAAACTTGAAGATTTTCTAATTAAATACTGGATGATCAGTGAGCTTTGCACAGCTTACTAAATCATGAATTTTTCCATCTTAGTGACATTGTTAAAATTGGAAATGTCAAAAATGTCTGACCAAGATTGTGATTCATGGACTTGAATCTGAACTTGCTTTCAATTTTCTTTATTAAAAAAAGACATTATAGATAGATTAACTAGAAATTATGGTGCATACCTTTTAACCTGTGTTTTAGCAAGACTGTCTTTCGAAGTTGGAAAACATTAACTTCCTTCAACAAAGGTGCTTTTGATCACTACACAATAAAATAAAATTAATTAATTACCCAACATCAGGGGCAAAAACTACATGGTCTAAAACAGTAGAAGTCAGAACTCATTATTGTGAATGGGTGGGATTGCTGAAGATGTTTGTGAACCTGGTGATTCCAATAATACCACTGCTGAATTTCATTTGAAATCTCCTTAGAAGGTTTGATCAGTAGGCCTGATCTCTAGTTGGACATCTCAAAGTCAAAATGGCTCAGATTGAATTTATCATACCCCTTTCCTCATCTAATTTGCTCTTTCCACTGTACTTCTCTCAGTGAATGGTGGTCATTGTCCAGATCAGTCACTTGAGAACTATCCTTGACTCCCCCTGCATTCCCTATAACTTTCATTCACCAACTCCTATCTATTCTCCTCCTAAATTTCTCAGATCTGTGTACTTTTCTCTGCTCCTTCTACTGCTACTCTAGTCCTGCCCACTAGTATCTTTCTTTGGCTGATGGTAACAACCTACTGACTGCTTTTTCCTTCTATGTTACTGCTCTTCTCCAGTCTGTTTTCCACACCATAGCCAGAATGCTTCTTCTAAAGTGAACCTGTTAAATACTGAAACAAATCCAAACATGTGAACGTGGGTAACAAGACGTTCGGTGGGCCTTATCTAGTGCAGTATTTTCTATTCTCTCCTGTTGTATGCTCTTTTCAACCTTTGAACCTTTGCCTATGATATTATAGGAGGCTCTTCACTCTCCTCAGCCCTTAGTTACAGCTTAAATTTCTCTTTCTTCCTGAAGTTTAAGTTCTCCTGTTTATGTGCTTCTGTCGGATTCCATAGAACTCAGTATTTAAAAAATGCATTTATAATCCTTTCTTGTTATTTCTTGTTGGATGGTTTGTTCCATTAGATTCTAACGTACATGTGGGAAGGGACTCTCTCTTGTCCATCTTTGAATGCCAAGAGTTTTTATTGTTGGCCCATAAAAGACATTCAGCAAATACTTATTTAATGAAACAATGATTAAGGTGTACTTTTTTTTTTTTTTGTAGAGTAGTATCTCTTATGTTACTGTGCAAAATACATTCTCAAGGTAGTAAGAGATAAGAGAATTTAGAAAATGTAAGTAGTAAAGCACATAGGGCTCAGTGATAGAAAATGAGGAAATGATGTAGTATAAAATTCCAGAGGCAGAGTGGGCTTTTTAATTTTTTTTATTGTTATTTTTTTTATTAAAAAAAATTTTTTTTTCAACGTTTATTTATTTTTGGGACAGAGAGAGACAGAGCATGAAGGGGGGAGGGGCAGAGAGAGAGGGAGACACAGAATCGGAAGCAGGCTCCAGGCTCTGAGCCATCAGCCCAGAGCCTGACGCGGGGCTCGAACTCACGGACCGTGAGATCGTGACGTGGCTGAAGTCGGACGCTTAACCGACTGCGCCACCCAGGCGCCCCCAGAGTGGGCTTTTTTAAATAAATAATGTTCAAGTTATCAATTGATGCATCAACCTCATACCAGTTTTCAATAGAACAGAATCTAGTTTTCCACAGTAAAAGATTGTAGAAACCAAGAAACTTCAAATTAGACAGTTGTTTCTAGTATCTAACCTAAATTTCTCTTCACTGTAACATAAACTTGTTTCTGATCTTTCTTAGATGAAATTAAGAGGTCTGTACATACACTTCGGATATTACCAATTTTTTCCTGTTTTCCTCTAATATCCAAGAGTTTTTTTCTCCCTTTCATACCAATCTTATTTTCTAATCTTTTAATTATTTTTATTACTAGTATTTGAACCTTTCTGACAATGTCACCCTTTAAGTCATAAATGGGGATATTCAAAACCTGACAAGTATTGAATACAATGAAAGAATTACTACCCTTGAAAGTAAATTATTGTATTCTTTTGAAATATATCTCCGGCAGATCTCCATACGATATACTGTAAAGGATTTCATAATGTGCAATTAAAATAAATTATTCCCCTTAGTCTGAAAGGTTTTGATGGACAAATTGCCAGAAAAATCCTTCCTTCTAATAAAATATGGTTTTGTATAAAGTTATAAAATCACTTTGTGTGATCCACGGGCATGTTAATATATATATGCTTATTTCAGTGTTTTGTCCAGATTGAGCTTAATTATGATTCTTTTGTCAAAGAAACTCTAAAGGAAGTAATATGTATTTTGCAGATTGCAGGATACTCTGTTTGTTTGTTTGTTTGTAATCAGTAACTTTTGCTAACGAATTGAGACGAACAGCTCTTTCAGGCTTGCCGTTGTTAAAAATATAGAGTATGATGCTTTATTATATAGCATCATCATTTTCTCAGTAGTTAAAGTTGATTATGGTTAAGATGGGAGATTTTTAGAGCTTGCATTATATCATACATTTAAGAATATAGTGGGTATATATATGAGAGATGAAGAAATGCTCTGAACATGAACAGGTCAGAAATCAAGATCAGGCTGACCATAAGTCATGTTATCTTACCACTCATTCTTACATCGACCAACAGTGCCTTATTATAGGGGACCAGAAGGCAAAGAACATAGGCCAAGGATATTTTAAATTGCTATATCAAAATGTTAGATGAGTATACTATTGTTGCCTTGTTGACAGTTTGCTATGAGAATACTTTGGCAGATGCCTACAGAGATGCTCAAGAGGGAAAATGCTGCCTGTTAGAGGGGAACACAATTTCTTTTTGTCTAAAAGTTGATTTCAATTCAAGAAGTATTTATTTAGTGCTTACAATGTGTCTAGCGCTAAACTGTGTACTATAATAAATGCTATTAAAATTTTCCTTTCTTCTGATGAGAACTTTTAAGATCTAGTCTCTTAGTGACTTTAAAATATATAATACATTGTTAACTGTAGTCACCACCTGGTTTTATGTTTTTACTTGTTTGCCCAGTGATTCAATCACAGATGAGTCTCAGATCCTACTTTAACAAACACTGCTTTATTTTTCACTTTCCTGCTTCCCTAACACAGCATTCCTGATAAATCCTACCCTTACTTATTTCTTCTTTGGACTCTAGAGTGGTATATTGACTTCTTATGTGGTTTTTCTTCTGGCAACGTTATTTATTTCATGTGGTTGTAACTCAGTTCTGAAACAGATTGAACTCTCTTGGGAAGAACACCATGTCTTAAACCATGTAACCAGTAATATTAATAAAAATTATTTAAATAGTATTATCATGAAGAATGCTATTTTTGACTTTTAGAAGTTAAAGGTAATTAGATCTCAAAGACATATAATACTTCAAAATACTATAATTTGAAATAAGGCTGCTTAAACATTTCTATGGTTTTTATTAGCTTTTAGTTTACATAGGAAATTTCCCTTGGTTTATTTTTAAAATGATTATAGTAGTAACAGTAATTTGTATCATTCTTTATAATTTGTAGATTAAATTTAGATATAGAAATGAATTGGCTAGAACTTCCTGCTTCAATTAAATTTTGAAAATCTTTTCCTTTCAGTGTCGATTTTTTCCTCCCTAGATTATGAAGGTAATATGAGCTTGAATATAAGAATTTATAGAAGAAAGAGTTCTACCAACCCAAGGCAATGACTGTTAATGTTTTAACGTGTTTCCTTTTAAAGCAATGTTAAATGTTTTTATGTAGTTGAGTTCATATGCTATAGATAATATTTTTCTTTCAGTTAACATTATTTAGTAAATATTTCCTATGTTATTAAAAATATTTATAAACATCATTCTCAGTATTTACATAGTAAAGATATATCATGATTTATAAAATATGTCTACCTATTTAATATATATTTTTTCCTTAGACATTTAAAAAATAGTATAGCTTTAAGTAAAACTTTTTGGAGGAGATAACATATGTTCAAAGCAATATTGGTTATTTGTATATGCAGAAATATTTTCTTAAAAAAATTTTTTTAAATGTTTATTTATTTTTGAGAGAGAGACAGTGCAAGTGGGGGGAGGGGCAGAGGAGGCACAGAATCTGATGCAGGCTCCAGGTTCTGAGCTGTCAGCACAGACTCGAACTCATGAACTGTGAGATCATGACCTGAGCTGAAGTCAGATGCTTAACTGATGGAGCCACACAGGCACCCTGGAATATTTTCTTCCTGTCAGGGAGAGAATTGTAGCTCCTGTCTACAAACTTTTTCTTTTAGTCACTATGGCAATGAAATCCCATTTTTCTAGTAATTAAGAAGTATCAACGGTATATTTGGAAGACATAGATGATAGTTTTCAGCAATGGACATTGTAAATGAAAACTATTTTTTTGTTTTTGAAATTGGAAAGTTATTTCCTAAGGGAAATAGGATTTACTATCTAAATACTTTACCCATTTTTCTCATTGTGAAAATTAGTTTGGTTTCTTTATCAGTCATTCAGTGTAACTGCTTATACGTGGGTCACCACTGACCTCCACAGAGATACATGCAGGAATCTACTCTTTGTAAGGAACTGTACTGGGGGGTGGTGAGTTACTCAGAAGTGTTCTGCCCCCATCCCTGTCCTCAAGCGCCTCGCCGGGGAAATAAAACATAAGAATTGATGTATTTGAAAGTGATCTGTAAGCTTTAAAATAAATGAAAATATAGTGGGTTATATTATAATTTCAACTCTTGGTAACAATGAATTAATGTCTTACAAAAAAATAAAGATAAAAATACAAATGGAATTCAAAATTGGTAGAGCATAACTTTTGGCTGGAAGCTCAGGGAAGATGTCTTTAAAAAGGTAGTAATTGGGCTGGATTTTTAATATTATATTTAAGAATTAGATAATTTGAGAGTAGGATGATCCGTCAGATAGAAGAAATAGCAAAAATACATGCTTGGAGTTATATTTTAAAGGCAGTAATTTGATAATTTCCTCATGGCATTAAAGTATAGTGGTTAAAGCAAAACTCTATGAGCAGATTATATATGTTCAAATTTTGATGTCTCTACTGCTATTATTATTTTCCTTATTGTTTATGTTTGGGTGTTGTACAGTATTTGGCTGAAAAGGTAATAGAAACAATAATTTTATTGTAAATTATTAATAACAAAATGACAATAATGATGGTTAATATTTATTGGTAAATGAATATTACTGAGCACTTATTGAACAGTACAGCCACTATTTCAAGTGTTTTACACTTAATTTATTTTACACTCACACTTAATTCAATTTATTCTCAAAATAATTATATTAGGTAGGTACTAGTATTTATTCCAGTTCTACTGATAATGAACTGAGGCACATGTACACTAACTTGCCCACGGTCAAACAGCTAGTATAATGGTCATAGAGCTCATAAGATTAACCAGGGCCATATTGGGGACCAATTTATTATTTTTTTCTCTCATTAAAATTTTTTTAAATTTTTCCAGTCTTATTGAGATATAATTTTAGGGTACATAGCATAATGGGGAGCAGTTAAATATAAGAATGCATATGGGTAATGGAAAAGACTGTAAGTATAAATATTGTATGGTTAATGGAAAACCATTTTGATTTCTGCACAGTGGAGTAATATGGTCAGACTGTGTTTGAGGGAGATTAAGCTAGAAAGTATCAAGGACACAGACTGGAAGCTGTGAGACCAAGTTACTGTAGTCTTCAACTGTAAATTTATAAGGGTCTGAGGTTGGGGGAAGTGGAGAGAATGGAAAGGAAGATTCATTTGGGCTCTGTTCATAACTGGTGAGGGAGAAGAAGGCGTCAGTGATGATTTACAGGTGTTTTACTTAGGGTAATGGTGATATCATTAACAGGTATTCAATCTGTCCTTAAATATAGCCAACTCCGAATGTTTAACATTTCAGCCAACCTTTTGAAATTCTCTTCCCTTCTTTATGTTGATGACTATTGTTAAATCTTGATTCTCGTCTTACCTAACTCCTCCTCAGAGTTCTTTCCTATAGTGCACAGTCTTCAAAGTCTCAATCTGGAACTCATTTCGTTTTCTTCTACATGCCCACTTCCTTATGGAGTGTGTATGCTGTCCAGTTACCTTTAATCTGCAGGCAGTGTAACCTCATGGAGGGAGACAGAGCTGGGCCTGAAGCCCAACAACACATTATTAGCTGTGGAATAACAATGTCTTTGATCCTAGTTTGCTCATTGATAAATGACAATAATACCTACCTTATGGAGTTACGAGCACTAAATGTGTCTAGGGAAAAGGCTCAAACACAGTAGTCTCTTACCAAATTTCATTTGCTCCTTTTGTTCTCTTTCCTCCTATTCAGATATTTCCCTTTAGTTCAAGTTGCTTCCCTGATGGGGGCTCTTCCTACATTAAGAGGGATAGTCATGTTTTTCTGTTGCTTGCCAGATGTTAAACTGTACATTATCATCTTTCATGGGTAAATAACACAGTGATTGTTTTTCTGTTTCAAACATGGAATGAGTTAATACTCTAAAAATATAAGATATGAACTACAAAGGGATGTAATAATAAACTGGTTTTATGCAAAATTACATTTCAGGCTGGGGGTGAAAATTTATCTTCAAATTGGATTCTTAAGTGCGATATGAAGACAAGCTGTGGGAACATGATATATGAAATATAAAATTTCCCAACCCCCTTACATATCTAGAAATTTTATTTGTACAGATGTTATGAATGATATAATGATTAATCTCTTATGTAGCAATTAGAATGGGAATTTCATTTGATTAGACAGATGCTATTGTGAAAAGAATGTACCTCAGCAAAATACCGACTCACACAGAGTGATAAGAAGCACCTTTTTTTTTGTAGGTAGATACATGTAGATGATATTTGCTATGGGGAAGTAGTCACTGTGGTCAAGTTAGCTAAATTCTTGTTAGGGATTTGGGTATAACCCACAGGAGACTTTCCCTTGACTCACTTCATTTTCTTGGACTCCAATACGTCAAGGGTAAAATATTAAAAATCGTCTCAAAATAGAGATTGGGAAGAGGCTTCTGGTATGATCCAGAAGAGCCACTTCATTTTAGAGAGGAAGAAACTAGGCCTAAAGATTCAATGGGACTTACCAAAGACTCCTGGTAGTGATTGTGGCAAGTCGGAGGTCAGATGGAGCTATCTCAGCTCCCAGTAATCTTGCCTCTTTGCCACCAGAGGCCCATGGATATTAACAATACTTCAGCCAAACACTGGTCTAGAAGTAAGGCCACTTTAAAACAATATGGTAAACTCCTTTGCTTTCCTGCCTAGGTTGAATCTATAGCAACAGGCGCACACGCACGCACACAGGAATGCTTCAAATGTTCATATTTGTGTATATTTTCCCCATGTGGCTCCTTTCCAAAGGCTTTAAGTTCACATGGGAGAAGGTGAGATTAGCTTCGATGAACAGACAATGTGGGAACTTGGTGTGCTCTGTTCAAAACCCAGTTGTGAATTCTGAACTGTCACTTGAAATCTATAAAATAGTCATTTTACATAAGTAAGTGAAGACACAAAAATAGAATGGAATAGAAACTTTGATGTGTCCAACACTCAAAGCAAATTTTGTAGGAGTGTGTAACAGATGTAGTATTCTTTGTGAGGCATTTATGTATGAAAGTGTCAGAAAGCATCAATATTTTGAAGTTACTAAGTGTTTTAATGAGAAAAATTTATTTGTAGTTGCTATTTTGATTTTTCATTAGCTTCTCACTTGTACTTTCCTGGTCTAGGAGAAAACCAGAAAAAAGGTAAAGAGGTTCTTTAAAACAGTCTGGTACATAATGATAAAGATTATTTGAATAAATGAGTGAGCAATGGTTCTCCTTTGTAAGGAGATGAAGTTGAGGGGCGGGGGAGAGGGCTGCACATCAGAACTCTCCAGGTAGTATTCCGAACCACAAATATTCATTCTCTTTTCCATTCTGAGACCCTCTGCCTAGGGGAGAACCGTGACTTTGGAGCAATGAGTTAAAATAAATTTGGAAAGCACTCAAACCACGAAGCCTGTGAGATTTGCACCAAATTTTCAACTTCATTGGAGTCTGGGTTTGTTTTAGCAATGTGGTACTTTTTTGGTTTGATGATTTAAGTTTTATTTTTAAATTGAATTGTAGTATAAGAGGAAGTTACTCTTGAAATGTGAGTTTAAATATTGCAAGGATACTAGAGCAAAGTAGTTTTTAGAGCAAAATAATTTGTTATTATGGTTAAGCTCAGGATTCTTGAAAAATTGCAAAAGTCTTATTTTTATTGCTCTAAGTGACACAGCTCTCCCGTCAAGTAAAAGTTTCATTGAGAAGAAGGTGTTTTCCACCCAGGAAGGATACTTATTTTTTCAATAGTTTGACTGCCAGATTTCACATCATAGAAAGAGACAGCATTTTCTTTGTCCAGTAACTCCATAATCTATCCCTAACAGATTAGATTTTGTAAGTGTTGTATTTGCATTAATGCTTTTTGAAAGTAAGAATTCTGTAAAAGCACTTAACACAGTGCCTGGTTCAGGGAGAAGCTCAAGAAATACTAATTTTCTTTTTTCCCTTTTCTTTCCTCTCAAGAGATATCCAGAAATATACAGAATTAATTTTAAAGATTAATATATTTATTGGTGTGGAAACCCTGCCAAAAACTTAGAAAAATCTCTCTGCTGGGGAAAGTGTTTAATTTTCAAGCATATTGAGCAAAATGTGGTAATGGGCAAGTTTATTAAAGGTATTACATTAAATTCAGCTCAAATTAACAAAAGTTTATTTACTACCTACTACAAACAAGATACCTGTATAGACTTTGTATGGGATAGAAGGATGAGTACAACATTATTCCTGTGTTCAAGGAATTCAAAATCCAGGGTTGGTGAAAATGAGGGGGGGCATATATTTAAAATATGATACATACACAATACACATGTATGTATGTACATATATACACACATACATATTCATATAAATACATATAAACATATACACATGTGTATATAGCACCCTGTAGAATCCAGGTTTCCAAACTTGTAACCCATTATTCTTTCCACTACACCACAGCACTCTGCTACTGGGTTCCCAGTTGCTCAAGAAAGAAAGGGGGTTAGTTTTTATTTTTTAAAATATTTTTTTTGAGAGAGAGATTGAGAGAGAGAGAGACAGTATGCATGCACAAGCGTGGAGGAGGGACAGAGAGAATCCCAAATCCCAAGCAGGCTCTACGGTGTTGGTATAGAGCCCAGTGCAGGGCTGAACTCACGAACCATGAGATCATGCCCTGCGTCAAAATCAGTAGTCAGACACCTAACCAACTGAGCCATCCAGGTGCCCAAGAAAGTAGGTTTTAATTTCTACCTCACATTTCTTACTGGGAGCAGCCCATAAGTCCTTCATTATAACTCCAGAACATTAAGCTTTCTTTAATAAATTAGAGCATTTGAAGGAAGTGTGCATGAATTAGCAAACTATATGAGTTATAGATTATTTATAATGAAGCATAAATTTAAAAAATTGTATCAAGTACATAATATAACCCAATTTCCTTGCTAACAAATGTTTTGTTGGTAGAAGAAAGTAGAAATCTTCTTTTGCCTGCTTTAATGACTGTATAAGCCTCAGCATAATTAATGTTTTAAAATATTGAAAAACAGTTCACCTAGAAAGTTTGAGTGGGTCGTGAATATTTACTTTAGTACTTTTAACTTAACCTTTTCTTTATTATTTTTTTTTTAATTTTTTTTTTCAACGTTTATTTATTTTTGGGACAGAGAGAGACAGAGCATGAACGGGGGAAGGGCAGAGAGAGAGGGAGACACAGAATCGGAAACAGGCTCCAGGCTCTGAGCCATCAGCCCAGAGCCCAACCCGGGGCTCGAACTCCCGGACCGCGAGATCGTGACCTGGCTGAAGTCGGACGCTTAACCGACTGCGCCACCCAGGCGCCCCATTAACCTTTTCTTTAATAGATGCAAAGGTGAAGTTAAATCTCAAAATGTAGTAAATTCAGTATTATTGGCAGTGGAATTTGGATTATTACTAGATTGCACTCAAATATATAACCTTATTTATTTTGTCTCCCCATTTAGATTTAAAAATAGTTTTTAGTGTAGAGAATAAGAAAATGTTTTCTCACAAGCATTTAATCTGTGTTGGACCAAGGTGGACGACAGATAGCTCATTAATATATTCATTGTGCAAGGAACTGTGTTATGCCCTGAGGAACATGAAAATGTTGGGATATTAAACTGACATGAATCTTGGCTTCAAGTCATTTACAGTCTATTAGGAGATGGCACATGTAAATAATTACAGTGGGGGATACTATGTTCCACAAAAGAGGTCCAGGTAGAGTGCTGTGAGAATTTAGAGAAAAGAGTTGTTGCTTTTGCCTGGGATGCTTTAGGAAACCTTTCTAGGGGAGCTGGCATTTGAGCTGGACTCTTAAAAGTCAGGCTGAATTTGAACAAAAGGAAGATATTTCTGGATGTTTTCCATCATGTATAGGAATTAGTCAAGGTGGTTACAATATCTAGTTCTTACTACACAGTCTGGCACCTAGTAGGTGCATACATTAATAAATGTATGCTGAATAAGTGCACGAACCTCACAGTGAATTGTGTGCCACTAGCCAACTGTCTTCCTTGTATGGGTACTGTCAGAAAAGTAACTGGAAAGTTTTTGCCCAGGTGCTGACTTGAGCAATGCTTCTGCACTTATCAAGGGGTTTCGATGCTTAGTTTTTCTACATGCGTCTTCTCATCAATGTTAACCATCGTGCTTTGTCCCGGAAAAATGGTGCAGCTGCTCGGTGGCTATTTCACCCATCCCTCACTAATCAGCTGTTCCCCGGAGAGCTGGATTGACGTCTGACAAACAGATGATCATCTGCAGGCAATGAGTGGGGGAGTAGCCCAGCAGCTGGGGGGGTGACTAGTGCTCTGGCTTGGCTTTATTGCATTGCATGGGTGGAGATTGATGGATACTTATTTTCAAGCTAGTTATGAGACTAGGGAGATGCTGATAATTTTTGTGGGACAGCTCTGAAATGCTGCGTTTATGGAGACAAGCAGAGTGCAGAACTTAGTACAGTGCCACTCTAGATTCATGTGCCTTTATGCCTGCTCATTGAAAGAGTAGGTGGGGCAGGGAACTTGTCCCATACAATTTCCCAGATAACTGGTGAAGATTCAACTTCCATGCAGAATCAAGATATATTCTGGACACATTTGTCAGCAAAAATAAATCTTTGCCATAGTTGAATATATACACGTTTAGTGATAGAAATGATGCGAGTGTGAAAAAGGGAAATGTTGATCACCTTTTGATTAATCATAACTTTGAACAAGCTAGATGGAGGATAAAAGGTTTCAAATTACCCTGGCTGAGAACTATGGGGTAATAGTATTTATAATCATAACAATAAATTTGTATCGGATTGAGTAGCGGGTAAAACATTCTTACATATTACCTTGACTGGGAAATTGGATGGCTTGTTCTCAGTTCTCATTCTTTTCAACTCTCTTGGCAGTTGACTCTTTATTAGTTCTCCTCTTTATTAGTTTTAAACTCCCTGCAATTGTACCTAAGCAGTGTTATATCTGCCCTAGTTAAGGCTCACATTACCCCTTGTAGGATTCTTTAATAGTCTTTGAGCTGGTTGTAACTGGTGTCTACTTTGCTATAGAAGAACATTAACTGATTTCTTTTCCTTCATCTTTCCTTATCTGACTTCCAGAGCCTTCCATGATTGGGCTCCTTCCTATCTTTTCAGGCTTATCTCTATTTACTTTCCTCTGTATCATATGCTCCAACTGATTGGGACACTTTAAATTTCTCAAACACACAAACATCAAGCCTTCTCATTTAGGGCTTTGATTACATTCTTCTTTTTTATTTCTAACTTTTAGAGCCCATTTTAAATGCAGGCTTCTCAATTTAGAAATAATTTCTATATCATTTGAACCTGTGGAGCACATATTCTGTTTCTTTTTAATGACAATCTGCCTTGCATTTCAGTGGTTATTTATGTGTCCATGTAAGCTTTTTTATTTTTTTTTATTTTTTTCATTTTTTTAAAATATGAAATTTATTGTCAAATTGGTTTACATACAACACCCAGTGCTCATCCCAACAGGTGCCCTCCTCGATACCCATCTCCCACCCTCGCCTCCCTCCCACCCCCCATCAACCCTCAGTTTGTTCTCAGTTTTTAAGAGTCTCTTATGTTTTGGCTCCCTCCCTCTCTAACCTTTTTTTTTTTTTTCCTTCCCCTCCCCCATGAACTTCTGTTAAGTTTCTCAGGATCCACATAAGAGTGAAAATATATGATATCTGTCTTTCTCTGTATGACTTATTTCACTTAGCATAACACTCTCCAGTTCCATCCACATTGCTACAAAAGGCCATATTTCATTCTTTCTCATTGCCATGTAGTATTCCATTGTGAATGTAAACCACAATTTCTTTATCCATTTAGGCTCTTTGGAGCCTAATCAGTTGATGGACATTTAGGCTCTTTCCATAATTTGGCTATTGTTGAAAGTGCTGCTATAAACATTGGGGTACAAGGGCCCCTATGCATCAGCATTCCTGTGTGCCTTGGGTAAATTCCTAGCAGTGCTATTGCTGGGTCACAGGGTAGATCCATGTAAGCGTCTTAAAGGTAAGACTTATGTGTGGTTTCATCCTTGTATCCCTCACAAACCCCAGAGCAGAAGACTTTTCCTGGATGATTTAATAAGTCTATAAAATGAATAAGTACATTAATGAAGAATTTTAACAGAGAGAAAAAGTAAGTAGGAAAAAGAGGATAGACTCATTTATGGAGAAAAAATGAGCATGGTAATGTGAATTCTATAAAAAAAAATTAAGTTGGAATACAATTTAAGCCTAAAATATTTGTAGAATTTTAAGATTTGTTGAATATTTATTCAGAAATATTTGGTTTTATCTATAATTGGATATTAGCTATGAAGATACAGTGTAGATGTGTAGATATACTAATTATAATATGTTAAGAAGGTTCATAGGGTAAGGTCTCAAATCACTTCTGAGAAAACAGGAATGCCTTGAGATTTGATAGGGTACTCACTCATCACCAGTTAGAAGAGCATTTACTTTCCTTACATTGTTTGAATATCCATTGATCAGAGTTTTACTGATGTAGATGATAATGATTGAGTCTCTAAAGCTTACTTTTACTTTAATGATTTGTGTACTGCTGGAATTGGTAGATCTCTAGAACTACTATAATGCTTACTATATAGATTTATCATTTGCATTTGATATCTCTGCTGAGTTTTATATTAAGATACGAGTATTTGCATGCAATACCTGAAGGACAATTTCAATATTTATCATTGGAATCATCCCTGTTTTAAAATGTTACCTCTGAGTAGTCTTAGGGAATTTGAAATACCTGGTTGTGACAGTGTCTATCTTCCTGCTTAAAAAATTATTTCCTGCTACTTTCGGGGCACCTGGGTGGCTCAGTCGGTTAAGCATCTGACTTCAGCTCAGGTCATGATCTTGTAGGGTCTGTGGGCTCGAGCCCTGCGTCGGGCTCTGTGCTGACATCTCAGAGCTTGGAGCCTGCTTTGGATTCTGTGACTCCCTCTCTCTCTGCCCAGGTGTGCTTTTTCAGCAAAATATTTTTTGTTATTTAATACAACACAACTAGAGGATCATCTATTAAAAAAAACAGTAGCTATCAGGCCCAGCCTCTGCATACCTTCTCTTCCCATAGGCATCGTTCTTAAAATAAAGCTTCTCCTTTTCTTTTAGACTTAATCCTTACTTTATGTTGTGGTTTTGGTAAATTATCACGTGCTGTGTTTTTACGCAATACCCCGTGTTGGTAGCCATCACTGCGCTCTAGTTGCTCAGTCCCTATAGTCAGGTTTAACATAGTAGGTGTTCATTTAATATTTGCACAGTGATTGGATGAACGAATGGATCCAGCTCTTGAGCTCCAGTGAAACCTGATGCTTGCTGATTGCCTTCTCTGAATGTCTAAGTTTTTCCTGCCTTTTCTTTGCCCATCACTGTGCTCCACACATATGGTAGGACACTTCTGTTATTTCAGGTTGGGCCTCCATCATTGCTGGCTTCTCCGGAGTGGCCTTTCATTAGATGCTCTGACCTTCAAAATAAACTTTCTTTCCACTCCTTCATACCAGTTAATTGTCTCCTTCATACCGGGTCCAACCCAGAAAGCCAAGTCCCTGGAAACCTTGCAAGCTTCTGTGTTTGGCTATAATAAACTGGATCATGTTGCTCTATGATAGGAGTGTTCTTATTTCCTAGTTTGCCTAGGACAATTCTGGTTTTTGCGTGCTGTTATGGTTTAATTATTAATAGAACCCTCTTCACTTTCAAAAGTATCTCAGTTGGGATAATAATTATAAATGGTCATCTAAACTCTTCCTAAGATATGATAGTAACTAAACTTTTGTGTTTTGTCATATCTGTGTCAATATTAGTGCCATATTGGGAAACAGTGAGGTTCAGTTTTTAAAATCAGATAACTTTTAGTTTATAATTTTTTGAATAGAAATTATAAGATATAGAGATATCAAATGGACAAATCACAATGCAAAAAATTTTTCTCAAGGCTCACACATTTATTGTGTATTATATTACCGTAGGCTTAAGAATTCCTGGGAAGCCAATTTTAAAAGATTTGTTTCATGCCCTTCATCAAATACTCTGTAAAGCAACACATTGCCTAAGACACTTAATTTTGAGGGCCTATAATTGTATATGTTCAGTTATGTAAGCTCTGTTGGGGACCATAAAGCAAGTGCTATAGTTATTGAATCACTCAAGTGAGAAATGATAACAATTCTAAAAATATTGCATCTTGTGGTATTTTTTTAAAAACAGTGATAGCACGTCTTTCACGTGCAGTGTAGCAGAAAATGACGAGGCCCTGGTAATTATTCTCAGGGCTGCTCTCTGTGAATTAAAGTTTAAATGCCTCGAATTGCAGATGCTTCAGCTCTTTTTTATTCACTTTGTAAAG
Source organism: Prionailurus bengalensis (assembly GCF_016509475.1). Classification (NCBI taxonomy): domain Eukaryota; kingdom Metazoa; phylum Chordata; class Mammalia; order Carnivora; family Felidae; genus Prionailurus; species Prionailurus bengalensis. The sequence continues at coordinate 114,445,679 of NC_057344.1, forward strand.
TCCTCTAAAATTGTTGCAAATTACTGCAATAGAAAGGGAACAGTGGGATCATGTGAGTGCATTTAAATGAAACATAATCATAGGAAGGCCTACAAGGTGACACAGCACTTTCTCTGATAAATTCTGTGAACTGTACAGATATTATTATCCCGTTTTTCTTAGTATTTCAAAGGACAGCAAGATATTGGAAAAAGGAAAAAGGTAGTCCACTGTATAGAAATTATGCTTTTCCATTGTGCATGTCTTTCTTTGACTTTGTAGTTAAATGTCTATGTTGGGGCTATTTTTCATGATGAGGGGAAAAAAAAACTGCTGGTGTTTCTTTTCTTCTTATATCCTTCTGCTTATTCCAGGATAGGTAAAGAGGACAGTGTTTTTTGTATGATTGTAAGACTAACCAAAGGGGGTTTTACTGTACTCTAGGGCTGTTTTGGGTAAGGCTTGAGAACCCTTTATATAGGAAAGAGTGTCTATCTTCCAGACCTGTTTCCATTTTGACTTCTAACTTCAATGGCCCAATGCCCCAATACCTTTTTACACATACGTAGTTGTGTGTTAAAATAGATGTAAGAGAATCTGACTTAAAAATCCAAAATTTTATAGGCACAGAAGGGACCTGAGAGGATTTAGCCTCCCACCTTCCATTAGCATCACAACTACCAACTCCAGGAAGATGGTCATCTAGGTCAGATGTGAGGACTTTTGGAGAGGTTAGTCCATTCCAGTATTAAACAATCTCATTCTCTGAGAAATTTTTCTTAGCTCTAACCTAAGTCCTTCATACTTACTGTACTGTTTTCTTTGGTTCTGTCCTTGTAGGTAGAGAGCAGCTGGTCACTGGAATAACTGATCAAATACCTTAAGAATGTTATTAAATCATCCATCAGTTTTCCCTTCACCAGGCGCAATAATCTCAGTTCTTTAATCTTTCCCCTAGATATTACTTTCCAACCCTTTAATCATCTTTGTGGCTCTTCTCCATTTTAGTAGAGTTAAATTTGAACCGTACAAATTGGGTACAGGTTTAAAAAAACTGTTGCTTTTAGAATAAAGTAACTATCTGATCCTGCAAAGCTTTTGGCAGAGTTACAGCTGCACCCAGAGGCCCCTTTCATCCCAGAAGCTGAGTTGGTTCCTAGACCTTTTCCTTCCAAGTTCACAGAACGATTTCTTCCACGTGTGTTAATGGCATGGCGACTCATGGGGTCAAAAAGAGATGAAGGCTTAATTTTAAGGTGATACTCCTACCAGCTCCTATTTTCTCTTCCTTCTACATTGAAAAATTTTATTTAGCTTATGGATATAACTGTTAGTTGAAGGAATATTTTAAGTAGATGGTTAATATTGGGAAATTGAAGTTTTTAAAGATACTAAAAACTACTTAGAGAAAACTTTTTAAAAATTTAATAAAAGATATACATTTGCTAAGTTAATAATGAATATTTTGTGTAAAGAATTTCTCTGACTCTGGCAATTAAAAGCATTAAGAAAGCTTTGATAAAAAAGCCGATTCCATTTATTTTTATCAAAGTGTGAGTATCTAAATGCAAAAATGTCAATATCAAGTTAATTTTTACATAGAATGTAAGTTTTCAGTAACAGTGGAATTATATCATAAGCGCTGTCCAATTCAAGCTTCATTTTATGAACACTAATATTGGCTTGTTTCCCCCGTGATGAAACTACCATTCTTAATTTGACCTTCAACCTTGCCCCCTCACCTCTTGAAACACTTTGACAAATTGTGTGTTGGTGTGTGTCTGTTTATTGCAGGGAGTGAAGTGGAGTGCATGTGGGTTAAGGACATTCATTATTCTGATGTTAGGGTTTGCCATTCAAAAAAAGAGGCTAAAGATTTTTAAGCAGAGTAACTCTCTGATCCTGCAAAGCTTTTTATTAGGAAAACTGTTGATAGAATGGACTTCTTGTTACACAAATGATACAAAGCTGAAGAAATGTGGCTGTGAAACACAGAAGCTATCGGATTGTTTGTAGGAAAAACTGGGTGACAAGCACACAAACATACAAAACAAGCAGCATTGCACTTTGTGAAGGCTCTGGACACTGATGTCACAGAGAATGTAGCCTATATGAAAGATGGAGCCCATCGGCCATTAATATTCTAGACTCGGGCCTCTTGGTCTTTGTAGTCAGCTCCTGTTACAAGCTTGACACAACTCAAGGACACGAGGTGAAAAAATGATAAGACTTGATATGGTGTCTGTCAATTCTTTTTTTAAAAAGTGCAATAGAAGTATATTATGCTTGCAATAAAAGAGACTTATGAACACATCAGGAATCTGTACAAATGAATTAAAGTCATGGAGGTAGTTGTCTGGGGGTGAGATTGGGGTTACTAGGTTCCACTAACTCTGCTTCAACAACAAATTCTAAATGTTTCCTGTGTTGTAAATTAGAAACTACTTGTTTTTAATTAAGACCATCTGTAAGCCCAAAAGGACTTGGGGAGTGCCAAGGTGAAAACTGGTGGTGTTTATATGAGTCATTTATTCCTCAGGCCAAATATTTTTTGCTAGGCAAGTATTTCATAGATTTGAGTTAGCACATGACCTGTTTCCTCTAAAGGTCTGCCACTAAGTGGCTAACAGGTGATTTAATGATGGTGCATTGGGAAACCATCTAGAAAACAAGACCACCCTCTCTGTTTATATGACTTAATATGACTGTATAATATAATACATCTTGAATATTAGAACAATGTATCTGTTATTTTAAGGATTGGACAAAGGTGAAAGTGAGGTAGCATGGCACTCCAGAAAATACAAACCACAGATATGACATTTTGGGGAAAAAGAGGGCATGTAAGCAAGAAGGCAGAGAATGTTGGCAAATCTAAAAAGAGTAGCTTCAGCATAGAGCAAGAATGATTTAATTCCAATGGATGTTACAGATTTCTTGAATATGAGAATTAAGACATCTTAGAGATGATATAACTCAATCCTTTAACTTTATAGATGAAAAACAAAAAAACCTCTGAGCTGCAGAAAAGTCTTCCTTTCTTTTATCTCTGCATTCTTGTACTGAAAGGCTGAGGGGATGAATACCAAGGTAGTAAACACTTACTCAAGAAAACAAATGTGGGAGGCATTGTGTACTGTTTTGGAAGAACTAATCTCACTCAAATCAGCTAATCATAACAAATTGATTTTAGGAAAAGCAAATGAGTACTCAAGGAATTATTTTGTACTCTGCTTGTTTCAGAAAGGATTTATAATTTAATATAGGATAAGAAGGCATGCAAATGATCACAACTGAATAGGCTGTCAAATTCCTAGGCAGACAAGTTAAGTGTATTATTGAATTCTTGCAGTGACCTCCTACAGTGCTGTTACTGTTACCCTCCCTATTTAACAGCTTGGAAACCTAAAGCACAGAGAGGTTACATTAGCTCAAGTGACAGTGCCATAGTTTGAACACAGGTCTGTCTGCAGACTCAGTTCATCATAACTGTGGCATTACTGCGCCTCTGACTATATAAGAGAACATACTAATGTATTATTTAAAGATGTAAATGGCCTTATATGTGGAGTTCAAAGATTGGAGAAAAATCACTGTGGTCGAGATGGAGGGCAGGTTTGGAGGTCGGTCTGATGAAGATGGTGGCCCTGGTAATGGCCTTTGAAGGATGGTGAATTTTAGACAGACATTGATGAGAAGTATGCTCCTCAAAAGTTTACGGGTGCTGTATTATCATTTAGCAATGATGGGATGGATTTAAGAATTGTTGGTTAAAAAATTGCCATGACACCATTCCCTTATCAGTATACATTCTTTGCATTAATGTGAGTGGCAATTTAGCCATCGTGGCTTTAAATAATCCTTCAGGTAACTCCCTTTTTTTATTCATATAATTTTTATTTCTCTTTTTACTGCCCTAAGTTGGAGATTTATACCCCTGTAAATTTTGCATTTGAAAGATTCCATCTGAGTGAACCCTAATTTCCCACCCAAATATATTGAATTCTGAAAGAGAATTCTTCAAAATGCCTAAGGCATGAGATATTTTATTTATCTCCTTTGATGGATGAATCACCCTTGCTTTCTATTTCCTTGGTTGTGCCATTGATGTGAGCACTCGTGTCTCAGCACTTATTTTTTGTATTGTGTAGATCGTGTTAGAAAAGTTTATATATTTCTTTTCTGTATCTATGAAGGAGAGCAAAGAACTGCTCTGAGGTACTGGGGTAATATGTGGCATTTTCACGAAACAGGGCATATTATAAATTATATCTCTTGTACATAATTGATTCAGATCACACTCACTTAGCTTTTTAGCCTTGTCAAAGACCAACTGGTAGGATAACTGCTAGGTAAAACATTTTATTTATCAGACTTTATTTTACATGCTTCTAAAATCCTTTGAAGCTTTTCCTTCGTTGAAGCTTTTCCTTCATTTTCAGCGATTGTTCTACATAATTTAAGACTAATGACATTCCTAGAAATTTTTCCTTTTGTACTAAAAGTTTTTTAGAGGAGCAAAAAGACCCCTTTGCTGTCGCTATCTTCCATGTCAATTTTTGTTGAGAACTAAATACGGTAAAAAGGATATCCAATATTCATAGCTTTTTAACATGGTCTACAAATATCCAATATTCATAGCTTTTTAACATGGTCTACAAATATCCAATATTCATAGCTTTTTAACATGGTCTACAAAGTGATTTTAGAAAATGTAAACCATTAGATAGAAATATTAAGTCAAAGAGTGTTCCCCCTAAAAATATGAAAGTGTTATAGGATAATAAATAACAAGGCATTTGCAGAAAATAGTTATTTGGAGGAGAATCAGAGTTAAAAAGCCTTTCTTGGATTAGGATAACTTTTGCAGTATAGACAGTATTTAGCAATCAGCTGTCTTTTTGTGCCAGGTTTATAGACTTAACATGATTTATTCATTTCCTAAAGTATTGAATGGGGGAAGTGGCCATTTATGGTTGTACCCATAAGGTTTATGAGAGCTTTTAAGAATGAAGTAGAGAAGTTACAGGTGTTTGGGGAGTGGATTTGGGTTTTATCCAATTGAGGACTAATATTCTCTGCCAGGTTCTATTGCATCTGATGCCTGGCAAACCAGAAAACTTAAAATAGATCTTATTTAGAGAAAATCTATCTTAGCTTCTTACTAAATGTATCTTGCTTTATTCAATAGATGTATTTTTAAATTTTTTTTTTCAACATTTATTTATTTTTGGGACAGAGAGAGACAGAGCATGAACGGGGGAGGGGCAGAGAGAGAGGGAGACACAGAATCGGAAACAGGCTCCAGGCTCTGAGCCATCAGCCCAGAGCCCGACGCGGGGCTGGAACTCACGGACTGCGAGATCGTGACCTGGCTGAAGTCAGACGCTTAACCGACTGCGCCACCCAGGCGCCCCAACAATAGATGTATTTTTAAAAATTATTTGTTTTTCTAATGGCAGTATGATTAATGTACAGTGTTAGTTTCAGGTGTACCCAACAGATGTATTCTTGAAACATTTTGTGTAATATAAAGTTTTACAAATTGGATGTTTTAGATATATACTGGAAGTTCTAATTCAAGTGATATGACAAAAGTGAAGAAATCTTTGGCAAAATAAATCATTTCTCCAGTCATTGTCAAAATTTTTGTATCTTGGTGATCTTATTTTCAGCTCTTGTTATTTTACAGTAGTATATAACATCTTATCTTCAAGTAATTTTGTGAAGAATACCAATGAAATAACTACAAAGTGTAAGCAACATACAAGGAATCAGTGTTACATATGAAGCAAAAACTGTATTCAGCCTTGTGCCCAATCACCAGAGGATGTGTAGATTATGCCACAAAGTGCATACCTAGAGCTAACTGCCCAGTCTGCACCAAGTATGAGGTTATACTTAGAAGTAACTTTGCCATAGATGAATGATAAACATCTTTCCCATAGAGAAGATTATATCTGAACTCAACAGCCAAATCTGCGCCACACAAGAGGTTACATTAAGACGTCATTGCACAACATGTGCCATAGGTTGGGTTTCACCTGTACCTTATTGTTTACTTGTTTCGTGATTTTACTAAATGAAATCTGTAAGGTCTGTACTCTGTCGTATGCTGCTACTGAAGTGCTCGTTCAGCCTAGTGGTCAGCTAATGACTTGGCTGAGATTTCCTTAAATACTTTGAACCAATAAGTCTCCCTTTATTTTGAGGCACGTTTCTCTCTTGATCTAAGGTAGCTGTCACAGCAGATGCAACAACATATTTCCTGGTTTTCATCAAGGGACATCGTGGGTGGGGAGCAGGGGAGAGAGAGAGAGGGAGGGAGAACTATCTTCTCTCAGCAAAGCAAGTTAACATAGACCAGTTTTTCTCTGAAACTAATGTTAATTGCTGGCAAAGGGGAGGAAATTATCATAGTTGGTCTGATTTGAGCATTTGGAGGTAGCATGAATATTGGAGAGTCAACCACACACTGCAGTAAGGGTTACTTCTGGAGAATAACTTTAAATAAGGGGAAGGCACAGTCTCGAAGGAGAAAAACAACTCGGAAAGGGAAGACTGGAGACAATGATTGAGTATTCTTGCCCACACTTTGTTTTTAGCTTTTGCCTTCATCTGTATTCATGAAAAATGCATTTTGATACAGGAACAATATTTATTTTAGTCACAGTATTGAATAATTAAAAGTTTTGTTCATATAGGTTTCTGTAACGCAGTAAGACTTTGAATGAGGTTGCTCCAAGAAATTGTGTGGGGCTCTGAATGCATTATTGAAAAAAAATTATAAGGAGTAAGTAAGTAGGAAATCAGAATATATTTGAAAATGAGAAGTATTCTGTTGCATTTCTATTACTCAAGTTGAGGAGCTTGTTAAGAGTGCATTGTTAAGTTTGGAAGCAGTAGTATGATCTACAGAGCATGAAATTATTCAGTAGCTGGAAAAGGGTGACAGAGTTGTACCTATCAAGTGGTATTAAGTATGGCACATTATGTTCCTTGGCCCCTAGAAGCTTATAATTACCCACTGCAGAACACTGCAGCATTAGTAATGGAGCTTCATGTTCTATACATTAATGTCAGATGGCTCATTTATTAATCATTCTTCACAATATCTTGGCGAAGTGGATCAGTATTATTATAATCATTATCTGTCTCCTACTTGATGAATATCAACAGTATGAACCACACTACTAAAGCTCATACACATAGCTTATATTATAAGTTTTTGAATCAGTTCTTCCAGTGTTTGTTCAATGCTCAGTGTGGTTTCTTCAGTAAACAGGTTTAAATATGATTTCTTCTATTAGTCAGGAAAAGAAAAAAATTCACATACTATCTTTTATTTTACTGTTTCCTGATGCTCATAAGGTGAGATAGTTTTGGAGTAGTTCAACCAGAATGGAATGTGGCTGTCAGGTTACTATAGAAAGAAACCCAAATGTAATTAATATGCAGGGACAAAGAAAGAACAAGAGAAAGAGAACATGGATTTAGCAGCCTCAAAATAAAATTATAACTAATACATTTATTCAGTACTTAATTATGAGAGTGATTATATTTTCATTAGGCAGCACATTCCTCTGTCTTGCTAAGTGATTCGGAATGCTATACAGCTGATTAACCTTAAAAAGCTGTGCCTCCCTTAAAGAAAGAAAAACATCCCCAGGTCCTTCAATTCATAATATGTAGGTTAAAGCCATATTTGGTAGGAAGGAAGAAGACAAAACTCATTAAGTACCTAAAGATTATTGTTGCTAGTGTTTGGCCTAATTCCAACATTTGGACTTCCTCGTTTCCACTGCAGATAGCAATTATCACTTTTTTTTAAATGTGGCTTTGAAATTTTAGAACAGAATCCTTGTGAAGTGGATCAAACATTCTTGAACTGTTTTCAGAACATTCTTTTCATGGAGCCGTGGAACCAGCTGCTCTTCTGCCTTACTCAGTTAGCATTTTGTCATTGATGCTTTTAATAATGTGTGTATAATAAAACAGAATTTGAGACATTGATCCCATTGTAGCTATTTTAGGGAGGCAATTATAGCAAAATGAGACACTGATTTATAATGTATTGTTACTGTGGGCTAGACCAAATTACGTGATTTGTCACTGAAGTTACCTGTGTGTATATCTTAAATTCTATAAATGTAACTGCAGAACAGTTGAAAGTTTTTTTTGTTTGTTTTTTTGTTTTTTTGTTTTGTTTTTGTCGTAAAAGAGAATACAGTCTTACAGTTGGGAATTATCATGGGCAAGGTTCTTGATGTCTTTCTTGATAGTTATACAAGTACTTTGAAATGATGACACAACTATTAGGATAATTCAGTCTGAAAGTCTATCTGTTGAAGATAAAGTTTTATTGACTCTCTATGTTCAAAAAGTGAATCAAAATTTCAGGCAGAATTACAGGAGGATTGCTTAGTATCAATGCTTTCTAATTCAATATCTAAAGTCATCTTGTACTTTTTATTGACTGAAACAGTAAGGCTTAACTATCTCACTTCTTTTTCTGTGAGCCATGTTAGAAAATCAGTTGGGTATGATGAATTCTGAGTATATTGTGCCAAAGATTCAGAGGGAAAAATTGTCAGCATGGATTTTGATATGTTCTCTTGCTCATTGTGTGGCTTATTGACAAAGTATTGATGATTGTACTTAGGACTTGAAGGCATATTTTTTCTTTTAATTCACTTATTCTACAAATTGATTGTATATAGAACTAGATGACTTCTAAAATCAATAGCAATCATATTTGGATATTTGGTAACATCTAGTAATCTAAGAAATTGAGTAGATGATTTCAGAATTATTTGACATTATTCTGTGCCAAAGAGCTATCAGGTATTGAGTAATCATGTATAACTAAGTTCTATGTTAGATGCTGTTTATATTTTAACTTATTAAGTTTTCACAACACAATCATTTGGTGTAAGAATTTAATTTCCTTATTTTGCATATGAAGAAACAAGGTCAGCAAATTTCTAACTAGCCTAAGATTGTACTTTCAGTAACTGGGAGAGCTAAGGTTTAAACCAGGTCTGTCTGAATTGCAAGGCCATGCTTTTCTATTCTGTCATGTTTCCTTTCAGCAATAAAGAAACATCTCTCTTAATAAAAACTGATAAATCTGGTTAGAAAATCACATTTAGTTCGGGTGATCAGGATGGAATTCATAGTAGATTACAAAAATAAAGTAAGAATAGCTTCAGTGATCATCCAAATAGACCTCTTTTATTGCATCCCTGACCACACACCTCATGTCATGTAAAAAGACCCACTGTCTCCAGCAGTTGTCTTTCCTGGATTTCTCTGTGAATTTTTGCCCTCTTTGATATATAATATCACACACCACAAATAAGAAATGTGGTGCAGCTTGAGATTGGCTTACGCTGAGCTGGTAGTCACTAAAGTCTTAGATGTAAAATGAGGAAGTTGAATTGAAAAATAGCTACATCTTGGAAGTTCTACATTATAGCATTCCAAGATGTATACATTAGTTTGTCACATAAGACGTGACCATGAATTTTTAGTGGTTTTTGAATATGGAAATGTAATCAGTATGTAATAACAGTAGATACATTGAACAACTCTCATTGACTTGTGAGAGTGAATAATTTTATTGTTTAACTTTTAATTTTTATCAACATCAAGTTTGTATTTTTAGTAATAGAAATTTATTTCTGTGTCATCTAACCTCAACCTCTTCTCTGTGCTGCTGATGTAAGCAGTGTGTTTGAATGTACTTTTTCCATCTTTTTAACTATGTGTTTTTGAAATGGAACTTTTGGATTGGCATACTGAGATTGGCAAAGATGCGCCCCTTTTTTACAATTTAAAGAGCCTGTGTTCGGCTATTAACATATATTGGTAAATTTTATAGCATCTTATGGGCACTTAAACACTTACAATGTTAAGTACATATGTAATTAATACTGTATTAGAAATTTTTGATGAAACGCAACAACTGTTGATTGCCCTGAGGTAGGAAAGAGAAATCATTGAAAATGTTGCAAATAACACTATTTACGGTGTAATAATATATTTTATTTAGGTATTATATTACTGAAAGAGGACCTTAGAAAATGTTACTGTTTGTGTATAAAACCTAAGGACGTTCACCTTGGTAGTAAAAGTAGAGTAAATCCTTACTATTCACAGATTGCGTATTTGCATTTCATCTACTTGCAAACATTTGTTTGTAACCCCAAATCAATACCTGCATCACTTTTGCAGTCATTTGTGGACATGCACATACTGATGACAATTTTGAGCTCACATTTCCAAATGACATCCCACAAGGTGATTCTTGGGCCTTCTTGGCTCAGCTCCTTAACTGCAAAGAAGTGTCTTTTTTGCAGTCTATTTACGGTCCCTTTTTTCTGTATTTTTGTGCATTTTCTTGGTTGTTTCACCGTTTAATATGGCCCCCAAGAATAGTGTTGAAGTGCTGTGTAGTGTTCCTAAGCACAAGAAGGCTGTGATGTGCCCTTTGGAGAAATTATGCCAGACAAGCTTTGTTCAGTCATGACTAACAGTGCTGTTGCCTGTGTTTAATGTTAATGAATTAGAAATACCTATCACATAAAATGTCTTTAAAGAGAAACACATAAAAGAGGGATATGTCTTGAACAACTGATGAAAATGATAGGATCAGAGGCTCACAGGAGCCTCATTATGTATTTACCCTAAGAGGAATGGCTCAGAATTCACTAATCCAGTGCTGTGGTGACATTATAGAACTTAATGCCTGCAAATAACAAGAGTAGACTATAGTTGGAGCTACAACAAAATGCCTCCAAAATAATTAAGAAGACTTTTCAAATGTAGTGATATAGAAATCAATTTTTCTTAGGGGAGCGTGGCAACCCCGGAACTACATTTTTGCCAGATGCCTCTCCTGGGATTTTCTTTAAGATATTAGTATTTCTATTTGCAATTTTGTTCATTCTCACTTTCAAATTTTACTACTTCTTTAGACCTGTACCATACATTACTATGTAAAATTTAACATTATGGTATGAGGTGATTTAGGCTGGGAATAAAGTGTTTCCTGATAGTGTATGGGCTTAGATAAAGCATCTTTAAGAAAAGGTACTGAAATACCACTCATTCAAAAATTAAGTCTTGGTCTATTTGAGTTGGTTCATGTGTAATATCAACTGAAGGGCAAGAGGATCGGCTTCTGTGGTCCATTTAGCCCCCTGGATATGACACACATGCGCCCATATTCTTACATACACACAGTCACGCATTAAAAAAAAGTTTTTTTTTTGCTTATTTATTTTTGAGAGTGAGAGACAGTGCATGAGTGGGGAAGGAGCAGAGAGAGAGGCAGACATAGAATCCGAAGCAGGCTCCAGGCTCAGAGCTGTCAGCATAGAGCCTGAAGTGGGGCTCGAACTCACCAGCCGTGAGTGAGATCATGACCTGAGCCAAAGTCAGACACTTAACTGACTGAGCCACCCAGGCACCCCCCTCATTAAAAATTTTTAAAAATTTCTAATCAATTTTTATTTAATTAAAGATTTTTTATTCTTTTATTTAATTAGTGAAACATATTTCTTTCCAGAAGCATACAAGACAGAGTTACTGAACCAATAAAGTAAATTTGTAGAGAATCTTTTTTAGTCAGGGAGTTCTTTAAAACAATGCAAAACAAAAAACAAAAAAAAACCCCAACAATATAGCCTTTTCGTTCAGCAGAGTAGATTTACTTCATCTAGATTTACTTCATGAGCCCAGGACTGACAGCCTCCTTTGGGAATATGTCTGGTTTATAGCTGCGAAGACAGCGTGACCTTTTAAAACTCTCTTGGGTCACTGAGGAAATAGTTGACTAGGTGTGTAAAATAAGGATTCTAAATTCTACATTTAGCATTAATGTAAAAGGAGATGGAATTTTAAATTTAATGTATTAAAATGTTTATTTACATAGTAATTACTAAAGTGATTAGTAAATAGTTTAATATTACTTATTGGGAACATAAATTCTTATAAATATTTAGTAGCAGGCCCCAAGCTTAAAAAGTTGAGTTTTTAGTTTATCAACTTACTCTGAAAACCAGCTTCTTAAAAAAAAAATATAATTGTTTCAAATGTTGAGAAGTATTAGAATTGAGGTTAAAGAAAATAGTTATTTGTAATACTATGCTTGAATTATAAAGTGTGGTAATAAGTATAATTACAAAACCATGATTGAATGGTACATTTTATTTTAAAATTTTTAAATTTTTTCTTGAAGCACTTATGTGGATTATGCTAAGATTTATACCCACTTTATCCTCCCCTCACCCCCTTTTTTTAGGGGTAATAATATCAGCAACATTGGCCATGATTGTCCTTTTTTTGTTTCTTTGCGTACAAAGCTCTTAAACTTTATAACGCTGAAGAAGGCGGACGTAAAAGGAATATTAAGATATAGTTACTGAATAATAAAGTTTTTACATTTCAGATCTAGTAGGTTGATCAGTGAAAGGGAGGCTAAGACAACTAGGTGTTTGGTAACATTGGCTTGGGGCCCTTTATACAGAAGGTATGAATTGGGTCTCCTAACTCTTAAAAAACTCTTTAAAAAAAATGTTTATTTTTGAGAGAGAAACACACAGAGTGTGAGTGGGGGAGGGGCAGAGAGAGAGGCAGACACAGAATCCAAAGCAGGTTCCAGGATCTGAGCTGTCAGCACAGAGCCCGACGCAGGGCTCAAACCCATGAACTGTGAGATTATGACCTGAGCAGAGGTTGGGCGCTTAACCAGCTGAGTCACCCAAGTACCCCTGGGTCTCCTGACTCTTAATAGCATTGCAGTGCCCTCAATCTGATATTCAAAAACAGTATTGCTTAAAATAATAGAAGTTTTAAAAGAGTTATTTTGTATTTATGTCTCAATTGTTTTACCCCACTTTCTTATAACAGGTATGAATATATGTTTTTGAGTATAAAAATGAAACACTTATATAGTTAGTGTGTTTTAAGGAAGCAGAAGCCTGCTGGGTTCAGATGTATTTCTGCATACTCTTGCAGACAATAACTGTGATTTTCATCTATTACTATTTCAAACAGGTTTAGTGATTTGATGTGATCCCTAACAGATAAATATTTTAAAAGTTGGGTCGACACTTTCAGAACTCCTCAGAAAAATTTACATGAGTTTACATTGTAGTCTGATTTAATGGAGATTAGGCAAACTTGAAAAATTTTGAAACTGTGTCAGTTTTCATCAAAAAGTTACTCACACAAAGGGTAATATAGGTCTTTTTCCCCTCATAGAATTTGTCAGTTATTCACCTGAATTATTTAATATCTGATATAGATAAGACATTGTGCTAGGTTGAGACACTCTTGCTTCCTAGGAACTTTTGCCTCTAAAGACCTACCCTCACATTCAATTTGCATGTTTTAAGTCTTGGTTCTATATTTCAGCCATAAATTTCCTGTAAAACTATACACTCATACCAGTAAGATATTTCTCTAGTTTATATTGTTTTCAGAGGAATTATGGATGAAGAAAACTCATAAACAATGTGATACCGAAAACAATGAAGTAACAATATTACAGGAAATAAATCATATTATGTTTGGTTACTAAAAAGAGAGAAAATTATTTCCATGTGTCTAAAAGAATTTGAATTTAGCTTCCAGAATTTAAATTTCAGTAAAGTATTTTAGAAACTGTTTTAAACTTTCTTCTGTTATTGTAATCTTAGTGATGTTATCCCTGTAAGGTTTGATTTGGTCTTAGTAGCAAAACACATTTCTATATATACTTATGAGAAAAATTCTACTCATTATAATAGCGCTATATATATGTTAAAAATATTACTGCTCCACTTGTTACATGGTACAATTTATTCAGTCTTCAAATCTTCATTAAAAATAACATTAAAATTTTCTGCATTCCATTAAGGGATGCCTGGCGAAAACCTTTTAGGTAGTCTTTGTGTCTAGGTTGAGTTGCTTTTGTTCCTAACAATCTGCTGTGTAGAGTTATTTCTGAATATCTCATCATTTAAGATAAAGCACAAATACCTAAAGTGAACTAGATGTCTGCTTAATCTCAAGGAATCTTCAGGTTCAGAAATATGAGGTCACTGAAGAGCAAAATCAGTTAATCTTTAAAATAAAATGTAATGAACCAATAAAAGAACTACAGTTCAAGTGGCTGACATCATACTAAATGTCTTTCAGAAAACAGATTTTCTCATAGAATTATTTTGATGAATTTTTCCCTCATAGAATGTACAAAGACTCAATTGATTGAGACTTTAAGACAACTGGTGGCTATGGTATGAGTCTGTTGCCTTATTAGATTATAGTAAGGCCATAAATGACGGATGGTATCTCCGAGCCTCCTTTCAAATTAGAAAATAAATACATACAGATTTTCCATTGCATTATTGAGCACAGATATACAAATAAACATGATTTGTTTTTCAGGGGATTATAATAGTATAGAAACAAACATAGGACCACTTCTTTTCTAACATGACTTTTTATTTAGTAGGGTACCAAAAGAAGTTGATTTCTTGGAAGCTAATTGACATTTTGAAATTTTGTAATATTATATAGAAGGCGATCTCAAGAAGAAACCAAAATTATAGCTGTAGCTTGGACATCAAAGAATTATTCATCTTTTCCTTCATGCTGAACAAAACTAAACTATGCAAAGGCATAGGAGGTTGCTGGTACTAGAATGTATAATTTCCTCTTCAGCTCATCAAGAATGACATACAGGTGTTAATAAAAATAAAGGTATGGTATAGGAGAGGCAAAAGAATAACTAAAACTTATACCCAGCTTTAGGTTTCCTTTTGAGCGTAGAGTGTGGTGGTGTGGGAGGCTAAGGGGGTAAGCACAGGAGGGAGAGTGAGAGGAAGGGCAGATAACATGGAATGGAGATTGAGATTAAAGCTGGTAATTAAAAGGCTTAAATAGTTTGCTCTCAGTCTTTCATTGTACCTTAAAAACAAAGCAAAACTCATTCTCTTTGTGACCATTGACAGTTACTGCCTCAAAGTACAGGCTTCGGAGATATGAGCAACAGTATGAATTAGTGAGTAGTACACTGGGCTAGAAATAAAAGAACCCAGAAATCTAGTCATGTGTAAATCAGGGTCTTCTATGGCCTCAATTTTATCACCTGTAGAACAATAAACTTATAGATGTTCTATGCAATTCCTCCTAGTTCTGTTACTGTGATTCAACAATTCTATAAATAAAGCCTTTTGGACAGGTGTATTTGCTTTCTCACTTGCAGGGTTCCAACTGAGAGTCATAAACAACTTGTCCAGGAAAAGTTTATATTAACTCATTCATCTAAATCTAAGTTTGTCTGCCCCTGACTAATTTCTAGAATTTATAAATGGCCAGTTTCCCCCTAGAGCTAAGTTGACATATAATCCTGTTGGATTATAGAAGTCTTATAAGGCATCTAGAGTCTTGTACAGGTAATCTAGCTCAACCTATTTTGGTCATGAATATTATAAAGGAGGAGGAATGATCACTTTGATCTTAAATCCAAATCTATTTTAGACTTAAATTGTAGAGATCAGTATAACCCCATTAGAGCAAAAACTCCCATTTTCATGGAGTGAAATTTGGTCTTTTGCTAGAGGAGTATGGTGCTTATATATTCAGGAATATGTACTTTTGGTGAGTTTTTTTTTTAAAGTGAAGAAAGTGAAAATTAGTGATGTAAATATTTGGTTCAAACCAATTAAAGTTTGAAAGTACTTTATTAGGTGAGAATATGTATCCAACAGTTTCCTGAAGTTAGGAGACTTACGGTGGTTTCTGGCATACGAGCTGAGAGAATACAGAATGCATGGTTTGAACAAGGACATGGAAGAATGACAAATAATATCAAAATCTGAAGTGGGTGGAGGCAAAATCTAGACAGAGGCTGGATTGTCCTGAGTTTGGATAGAGTTTAGAACCTTCATGGGGCTTCCCTTGTTTAGCTGCCATAAAAAGCAAATTTAGTTTAAAAGCCAAAAAGCCAAAAAGCCAAAAAAAAAAAAGTAGCAATTGATTCTACAGAACCTTATTATTTAGTAACACTTTCCACTATAGTACAATAACAAACCATGTCTCCTAATCTATAAAGTATTGTGGAGCCTCAAATCACATCTTTTCAAACAGAACAACCCCTATTCCAGGATTTATCCTAAAAGTGAGTGTCATCTTCATCATTATTGGCAACTGAGAAATGATTATACTGTAGAAATTTTAGTTGATCTATGGTGCTGCTGCCAGGTATCTCTATGAGTTAGCCAACTTTGGGAAAAACAAAAAGAAGGCCAACTTTGGGAAAAACACCTCCAGAAAGAAGGCATGACTATAGAATAGTGCAAAAGGGTGTAGGCTCTAGAGCAAGGTCACCTGAGTATAAATTTGGCTCCACCATTTACCAGCTGTGGGAATGTAGACAGATTACATATGATTTCACATGACTAAATTTCTGGGCTGTCAGATCCTATGTATAACCAAGTTGACATCCTTGAAACCATTGCATTACACATTTCAAAGCTTCAGTATTTCTATTTGCTAACTTAAGATAACTATGTATCTTTCTCTTAGGGTTATTTTGAGGCTTAAAAAACTAATCCACAAGAAAAGTCTTAATGTCTAACACATAGTAAGTGCTTACAAATATTAGCTATTGTATTATTATATAAATATTGCATTAAGTTTAGATAGCCAAAGGAACAAATAGAATCAGCATTAAAATATATCAAAGAAGAACTAAGTCTCATTTCAAATAAATGTAGAGGACTGATCATTAAAATCATCTTATGCACAAGCCATACTGAATATTACTGTTTTCTATCCTGATAGCAAAGTATAGCAAAGAAGTCTACTTCCAAGCACAAGAGAGAACTCCACATCAGTTGTGGTTATGGTGTTTGAAAGAAAAGACTTCTTTTGGTAGTGAGCATCTTTTCATGTACTTATGGGCTAGATGTAAAATGTCTTTAGAGAAATGTATATTCAAATCCTTTGCCTATTTTAAAATTTGATTTTTAAAAAATGTTTATTTATTTTTGAGAGAAGCGGGAGGGGCAGAGAGAGAAGGGGACAGAGAATCTGAAGCTGGCTCAATGCTGACAATACAGAGCCCAGTGTGGGGCTGGAACTCATGAAACACAAGATCAAAGTCCGATGCTTAACCAACTGAGGCACCCAGGCACTCTCTAAAATTTGATTTTTTTAATTGTCAAATTTTAAAAGCTTTTTATTCTAGATATAAATCCTATATCAGATATATGATTTACAAATATTTTCTCCCATTTTGTGGGGTGTCTATTCATTTTCTGATGATGTTCTTTGAAGTATAAGTTTTTAAATTTGATGATGTCTACTTTATTTTTCTTTCCTTTGTGCTTTTGGTGTCATATTTAAAAAAAAAACATTGCCTCATCTAAGGTCATGAAAAAAAAATTTTTTTTTCTAAAATATTTATAGGTTTAGCTCTTACATTTAGGTCTTGAGCCATTTTGAATTAATTTTTGTGTATGGTGTGAGGTAGGGGTTCAACTTCCCTTTTTCTTTTTTTTTTTTTTTTTTTTGCACGTGGATATCCAGTTGTTCCAGCATCATTTATTGAAAAGACTGTCTTTTCCCCATTGAATGGTCTTGGCACTCTTATCAAAAATCAGTCGACTGTAAATTTAAGTCCCATATTCTTTCCAAAATCTGGACTTTATCTAATTTGTTCCCATCAAATGAAAAACTGAGTGTGATTTTTTTAAAGGTATTGTGTAATAAAGTCTCTTTTTTTTATTCAGTTGATAAATCATTATCATTGGCAGTTTTTTGTTATTACTATGCCAGTTATTTGGTCTCACCTGAAGCTAATTTTCTTAAGTCAAATAATTTTTGTACTCCCTACTATACATTACTAAATTAATTTTCTGTCTAAATGTTACTTATTAAATTCAGAGGAAAAATATTAATTTGGATGTAAGTTGTTTGTGGCTAGCAAGAGAATTTGAGTTACCAGTTTACTATTATGTTTCTAGTTCTTTAATTCATTTGTGGTAAACTAAGTTAAAATTTCCACAAATATCATATTCATTGGAAGCAGTGTAATTTTGTTAGTTTGAATTCCTGAATTCTTTTTTCTTTACTTGTAACCTTTCCATCTAGTGTATTCTAACTGCTAACATCGCAGTTGTATAGATTATACTCTAACCTCACTCTAAGAGTCCTAAATGTTTTTAATTAAAGAATTAACATAGAACAATAAAATATTTGGTTGTATAGGATTAGATAATTAAAATGTTGAATTAAAAAAATGTTTAAAATGTTGAATTTTGTAAAAAACAAACAAGAATAAATAATCACTTCTAACAAATAGCAACAACAAACACCTAAAATATACTAACATTGGGGTGCCTGGATGGCTCAGTCTGTTAAACATCCAATTTTGGCTCAGGTCATGATCTCACGGTTTGTGAATTCGAGTCCTGCGTCGGGCTGTGTGCTGACAGCTCCGAGCCTGGAGCCTGCTTCAGATTCTGTGTCTCTCTCTCTCTGCCCCTCCCCCACCCACTCTGTTTCTCTCTCTCTCAAAAGTAAATAAACATTAAAAACAATTAATAAAATAAAATATACTAATGTTAACAACAGATATTTTTAGTAGGCAAAAAGATAAATACTGTGTAACTAGAGGGACTTATGAAATAATTCTATTAACAAAATCTGAGAGATTGGGAGAACTTTTATAGCTCTTAGACAAAAATTCATTTAAAGATCTAGTATAATTTCCAAAAGATTTAAAATTTAAAGAAATTTCCCCGTTTCCTTTTTTGTAATCCTCAATACACTTGAATTACAGATTTACTATTATTTCTCAGGATTTCATTTTTACGAGACATTGTCTTATCTTGGTTCTGCAAAGGTTATAAAAAACAAGCAGCATTTGCTTGATTGACTCAGTTGCCAAAAATTTGATACCACCTTTGCAGCCTCCCACTTGCCGCCCTGTCTTTTAAGCTTACCAAGATCATAGTGCCAATCACGACTTCAAACTTAACCTCTAATATTTTCATGTCTTGATATGCTAACGCTATTGGAAAATTTCCATCAGGTATTCTGATTTTGTGTGGATGTAGAAAAAGTGAAAGTGAAATGTAAAGCAAAGGTAAGTTAGCTTTTTTCCTTTTAGAGCTATCAATGAAAAACCTAAATAAGACAAAATTTGCACACTCTCGTACCCACTTTGTTAGTAATACCTTGGAAATATTAGATTATATTGGATTTTATCTAACTAATTAAATTTCATTTCCCAGGATACCTTTTATGGATTTGAAGAAGCTAGTGATAAAAGTATTCTCAAAGACTTCATCAGCGGGAGCTAAATGGGCCCAGAAAACCAGTTCTCTAGTTTTTTTTATTGCTGTCTTAATTTTCTTTTCATGAGCACATTTAATTCTCTCTGTAATGGGTCTGGCAATAGGTAAGGGAGTGGCTTGAACACGTGTCCGGCTCATGTTTGGACTTCACTACATACAGAAATGATATTCCTGGAAATTGCAAATTAAATTTTTGTAAAGTAGAATAATTTTAAACACATCAGTTGAGATTACCACTCAGAGATTACCATTCTAAAATGAATCATCTTTTATAAACCTAACAACCTCCTGATTTGTCTGTTTAAGGGTATATTTTAACTTTTTTTCCTTTTAATCAAAAGCAGGGACCAACTGTTTTTACTGGCTAAGTAGTTTGAAAAATAATATTTGAATTTTCTAAGTTAGAATGGAAAAAGCTTTTTAATGGTTTAATTGAAAATAACTTTGGTTGGCTCAGTCGGTTGAGCATCTAACTTTGGCTCAGGTCATGATCTTGCAGTCTGTGAGTTCGAGCCCCGTGTCGGGCTCTGTGCTGACAGCTCAGAGCCTGGAGCCTGCTTTGGATTCTGTGTCTCCCTTTCTCTCTCTGCCCCTCCCCCACTCGCACTCTGTCTCTCTCTGTCTCTCAAAAATGAATAAACATTAAAAAATTTTTTTGAAAATAACTTCAATAAAATATAAAATATCTCCAATTAGGGATCTCTTTGAAAAATGTATAATAGCAAAGTAACAAAATTAACAATTACTACAATTATTAGTATTAGTAACAGAATCATAAAATTACTAGTATTAGTGTCTTAGGGCTGTTGTAAAAATGTACCACAAACCGTGTGACTTAAAACAACAGAAAGGTATTCTCTCACAGTTCTTGAGGCTGGAAGACAGAAGTCAAAATGTTGACCGTACCAGGTTTCTTCTGAAGCCTCTAGGGGAGAATCCTTCCTTGCCTCTTCCAGCTTTTATCCTCAGGTGTTCCTTGACCTGTGGCAGTGTACCTCCCAATCTCTGCTTCCATCTTTACATGGTTGTCTTCCCTCTGTGTTTGTCTATGTCTCTTCTCTTTTATAAAAACAATAGTCTAATTGGATTCGGACTCACTTTAATCCAGTATGACCACCTCTTAACTTGATTATATTTACAAATGCCCAAAATAAGGTGATCTTCATAGGAACCAGTGATTAGGACTTGAACATTTCTTTTTGGTGGATACAGTTCAACCCATAACACCCATGAATTATCTTTAATTACCTAAGCTCTTTAATGGCAGCCTACTGAGTTTCTTATTTTCTGCTATCTTTGGATCTTGCTTATTCCACCCATCCACCCATCCAAGAAATGGAATGAAATCTGCTGTGTGCTAGGCATTGTCATAGACATTGGGAATACAGGATAGAATAAAATAAAATCTCTTCCCTCATGCACTTACATTCTATGAGGAGTCGGCAATGCAGACATTAAATGTATCTTTGATAATAAATTATCTTTTGATAATTTGATATAATTTATAATTATCTTTGATAATTTGATATAAATTATCTTTGATAATAACTGTTACAAAGATAACACATAGAAAGAGGATTCAGAGAGATGGGGGGCGTAGTTAGGCATGGCATGTGTACTGGAGCTGCATTTCTGACAGGATAACAAAGAACCAACAAAGAACCAACATAACAAAGAACAGCGGGTAACAAAGAAGCAGCAGCTGATTGTTGCCTGGGAAGGAGTCAATCTGAATCTGATACTACTATTTCCTTTCTGCTAATTCCTAGGCCAAAGAATTGAATATAATCTCAGTAACTGTTTAAAAGACATTTCCTAAATACTCATACCTTATTGACTAAAAGTCATCCATCAAAATAGGGAAGTAGGTCCATTTTTAGTATGAGTGTTGATGGCTGGCCCCAGATAAACTGTATTGTTTTCCTTGATTTAAATGTGTTTTAGGGTTGATTTTACAGAAGTAGTATGGTGGAAAACATTGTGAGCTGCATAACCCCAGACGTGAATTATGAAAGCTGGTATTGACCAGATTTTATCTGATGATTTGTTTATTGACTTTCAGAATATAGAGTAAAAAGAAATCATGCACTTTCGTTTAAGAAAGCAAATCTTCATTTTGTAGAGGACAAATCAAAGTTTGCTGAAGAGCTCACCTAGAAAATGACCCAAGTTGTTACCCTGATTTCCTGTAGACTGTGTATATCTGCCAGCTATTGTTTTACTAAGACGGATGAATCGTTGCCAGAGGATTTAAAAGCTCTTTTAGAACTATAAAATTCCTTAGTGTACAGAAATAAAAATTGCTGAGCTAAATATTCATCAAAAGGCAATGCATCAAGCTAAAGGGAAAACTCTCCAGATACACAGGCAGATTGTACATTTAGATTTTCTTGTATATCATGTTAAAAACAAAAATTGTGAAATGCATCTGTTACTAGTCTGAAAACCAGATGAAACCAGAATGGAACCCGACAAGATCTTTCTTACCAGTTCTGTGCCAACCTTGCTAGGATCCAAGGGCGGACATGGCATTCACTAAGCGCTTAGTAAGGCTTCTGTCTGGCATATTTGACAAACTAACATCACCACTTCTGACTCTCTCCCGCTTTACCAAAGCTGAGGATAGATGCATCCTTTCTTCCCTTTTGTGGTGTGTTTCATCTTATTCCTAATACTCCTTTTCTGTCCCTTGGCCCTCCTCCAACAGGCAGCTTGTTTTACAGATTTTTTTTTTTATATCCACGCTGAGACTGTCAAAGTCCTGTTGTTAGCAAATAAAATATATACTTTTTAGTAATTGTGAAACTACTGTTTATTAGTTTTTCTAACAAAGTTGATAATCTATGACATCTCTTAGTCTTACTTGTCTTTCACACAAGCAATGTAGCTTTTTGTGGCCATTCCCAGTTTCCTATAGAGTATGTATGTGAAATATTAATTTTAAAGGCAGGGAATAATGCTATTCACATTCATCCTAGAATTTTTTAGTTTGCCACAATAGAATCTCATTTTAATAGTGTTGTATGAACCAGTCTAATTGATAATATGAAATGATCAATGGGGTGCCTGGGTGGCCCCGTCTGTTAAGCTTCTGACTTTGGCTCAGGTCATGATCTCACAGTTCAGGGGTTCAAGCTCTGTATCAGAGCTCTGTCAGTGCAGAGTCTGCTTGGGATTCATTCTCTCTCTCTCTCTCTCTCTCTCTCTCTCTCTCTCTGTGTCCCTCCATTGCTTGCATACTTTCTCTCTCTCAAAATAAATAAATTTTAAAAATTATGAATGTAGTTTGCTATTCTATTTTTTTTTTTTTGCTTGGGATTAGGTTGGTTAAAATGGGCCTTTTATGAGCCCAAGGAAACAGATTTGACCCCTGTGAGTCTAAAGTTTTATTCTCTCACATGACTGCACACTGTCCCTTTAATCACATATCAGCAATTTCATCAGCAATTTCATCCCAGAATCTGGGAGAAAGGATGATGATGTCTTGAGGCTAATTCATCATGACTACAGGACACCAGATTCTGATGTGTGATAGTAAGGTCACTTTCAGGGATGAAGATTATTGTGTAAAGGACACTATTTTTCCTATCTATGTGATAGAATGTCATGTTATAGCAGACTTCTTTTGCATTACTTGTCATAAAACAAGACATGATGGATTCTCATGTTATATAAAACTCATTGTCTTTAATTTATTGGGGAACAAAGGGAGCATTAAACTAAGTTTGCAGTTTGGACAGCTAAGGTTCAGGACATTGTTCTGGTTACCTGTATTTTGTGTAATAAGCCACTCCCCCCGAAAGCAACCATTATTTTATTTGCTCACACATCTGCAGTTTCTACCAAGCTTGTCCTTCTTCCATGTGGAGTCAACTGGGATAGTCAACCTGGGCTTCAGGGTTCATTTCTAAGATGGCTCTCTTGGCTGGCAAGTTAGTGCTGACTGTTGGCTAGGACTTTAACTGGGTTATTGACAAAGGTTCTCAGTTTCTTTCCACAGGGGCCTCCCTATTGGGCTGCTGAGCTTCCTCAACAGCATGGCAACTGGATTCTAAGAGCAGGTATTCCAGAAGACAGGAAATATAAGCTGCCCACATATTAAGGTTTGAGTCTGGAAACTGGCTCGATATCTCTGACCATATTCTATTGGTCAGTTAGTCCCAGGCCCCACTCAGATTTAAGGGGAGGTAACATAGGCCTGACACCTTAATGAGAGGAATGTCAAATAATTTGCAGCTATTTATTATTTATCACAGACATTTCTTTTTTTTTTTAAGTTTTTAATGTTTATTTTTGAGAGCAAGAGAGAAAGAGACAGAATGAGAGTGGGGGAAGGGCAGAGAGAGAGGGAGACACAGAATCTGAAGCAGGCTCCAGGCTCCGAGCTGTCAGTACAGAGCCTGACGTGGGGCTCGAACCCACAAACCGTGAGATCATGACCTGAGTGGAAGTCGGATGCTTAACCAACTGAGCCACCCAGGCACCCCCACAGACATTTCTTATAGTGATTAGAGAAGACTATCATCATCTCATTAAAAGTATAGGTACTTAGTTACTTCTGTACTTTTAGATTAGAATATGTCCATCACATCCCAAAACAATAGAATTAAGTCAACAGAATCGTGATTGGATAGTTAGTATTCTAGAAATCCACTCTAGCTTTTCTAGTGTTTTTCTCTTTCTGGCTACATCCTAACACATGATTCTCCTGTAGTAAACTGGAAATCGTCACCACTGCTGGGCAGAAACAGGACACCCTTTGTCAGTGGTTTCAAAGTGTTTTGATTATGCACCTCTATTATTTCTTTTAAAAAGAAAATATTTCTTCTGTTTAAATGATGAAGAACGTTAGAGACTTATATCACGAATTCCCATACTCTATCATTTTTACAGCAGAGAACAGATAACTCCTTCCTTCCATCTTTGTTAATGAAATATTTTGAGCATTCACCATTCATACATTGGAATGCTAATATTTTATGTACTTTATAAAAAATAGAAATTTAAAAATGTAAGAGATAATAACTGAGATGTTATAATATTTTAACCTCATGGGCTTGGGTTTGTACACTTTATTTTAGGGAACTCTAGAGTACTGTTTTTTTCCTTCTTTGACTTCCCACTTTTCTTTCTCTCCATTTGTTTTAAATTTTTTTTTTTCAACGTTTATTTATTTTTGGGACAGAGAGAGACAGAGCATGAACGGGGGAGGGGCAGAGAGAGAGGGAGACACAGAATCGGAAGCAGGCTCCAGGCTCTGAGCCATCAGCCCAGAGCCTGACGCGGGGCTCGAACTCACGGACCGCGAGATCGTGACCTGGCTGAAGTCGGACGCTTAACCGACTGCGCCACCCAGGCGCCCCTCTTTCTCTCCATTTGTGACAGAAAGTCTGAAAAGAATTCCTTCTCTTCTGATATGAGCATTCTCCTCTTTATGTCAAGAAGTTGAGTCTAATTCTCTTCTCTTTTAATCTAGGTTCGCCTTGCTGATTTCTTGACCAATAGAATGTGATAGAAGTGATGTTGTAGGATTTCTGAGGCTAGATTCTAGGAAGGCTTGCAACCTCTCTCCCTCCACCCCCACCAGGGCTCTTAGAATGTTGGCACTTAGAATGATCATTTTTGGAACTCAGCTTCCATGTTGTGAGAATGCGAAACCATATAGTCTGTGTGTACGTGCTCTAGTTGTCAGCCCTGGCTGAATACTCAGCTGATACACAACATCAGCTGCCAGCCAGGTGAGTGAACCATTTTGGATGTCCAATCCAGTCAAGCCTTCAAATGACTGTAGTCCCAGCCATCATCTGTAACCACATAAGGGAACCACCCAGCTAAGCCTCCAGAGCCATGAGCAAAAATAATAAATTATTCTCCAAAGTCGCTAAGTTTACAAGTGATTTGTTATGCAGCAATAGATAACCAGAACACCATTTCCCCTTGTTGTCTTACTAGGTCTCCCAATTATTAATGCCCTTCTATGAGTCATGACTAGAGTATCCTGACTAAAAACATTGAAATTTGTGTATTATTTTATAGACAAGGGAACTGAGGCTTTGAGTGGTTAATTATATCTCTTGAAAGGCAAATAGATAAGAAATAAAAGTCTTGGAATTCAAAATGCAAGTATTTGGGATATGAAAGCCCGTATTCTTTCGACTACAGCATTCTTCAGGTCAAGCTGTATGCCATTGTGAAATAATGTTAGATATTATTCAACATGGTTATCTGGGATGTTAGATAGAAGTTCCATTTGGGGAGTGCCTGGGTGGTTCAATCAGTTGAGCATTGGACTCTTGATTTTGGCTCAGGTCATGATCTCACAGTTTCTGGTTTTGAGCCCCATGTAGGGCTCTGTGCTGAAGGCACTGAGCCTGCTTGGGATTCTCTCTCTCCCTCTCTCTCTGTCCCTCCCCCCATCAAAATAAATAAATAAACATTTAAAAAATAAAAAGAAATCCCAGTTGGATTTTGGGTTCCTCAGGGCTTAGACAGAGATAAAATGAACAGCCAGACTAGAAATATATTTGGCAGGGTCAGGGATCCCCCAGCAATGGGGGTGAATCCTGAAACCCCCATAGTCACCCTGCAAAACAAAGAGCTTTCAACCATCTTCCAGATCTATAGAGTGGGCCATAGATCCAGCTCTGACAATGCCAGTTAAGTAATGTTCTTTTACACATACCTCTTCTTTCTCTGCAATTATGATCACCCATTTCTCAGTCAAACCACCAAAGGGTCAGAATAAACAACAAGAAAATAGGATAGGAGGTGATCTAAAAAGAAAGAAGACCCACTTATCCCCTTCCCAGGTGGTAGGTTTTATTTAGGGATAGGTGAACTAGCTGGAGTATGGGGTGATATTGGCAGCCTTAATTATAATATGGGCCTAAGTTTCTAGATACCAGATTGAGATGTTTTCCAATGTAAAGAAAATATAGTCATTTTTATGACTTAAGAGTCATTGAAAAGGTCATGATTGCCTGAGTTTCCGTCTAGGGCAAGGGAAGACCTTAATCCAACGTGAAAATTCTAAAGAGACAGTGGGAGACAAAACAAGTTCATATTGTCGTTTTATGTTGGTGAATTAGGCTGGTTCAACTCACCTGTCGTCTAAGGTATCTTGAAGCTACACCACAGTGCAGTATTTAATAGGCTGCACAGAAACCTAAAAGAGAGAGGTACTATTTAGACTATGGTCTCTCTCTCCCACCCTTTTTTTTTTTAAATGTTTGTTTATTTTTGAGAGACAGAGACATAAAGCGAGTGGGGGAGGAACAGAGAGAGAGGGAGACACAGAATCTGAAGCAGGTTCCAGGCTCTGAGCTGTCAGCACAGATCCTGACGGGGGTTCAAACCCATCAACTGCAAGATCACGACCTGAGCCGAAGTTGGATGCTTAACTGACTGAGCCACCCAGGTGCCCCGACGATGGCTTCTTTTGGAAAAGAAGTGAATTTTAAAATTTTAAGCAAAAGATCTCTTAGTATTAACAGAGGACTCAGAGATTCTTTGCCCTTTTATTAAAATTGTGAGAATTTCAGCATAAGATATTACAGCTATTTAATATAAAATGGAGTCTTCTAATGACCATATTAATTATGTGACTTACAATTTGTTTTGATAATTATACAATTAGGAGCCTTTTGGCTCTTTTTTTTAAAAATTTTTTTTTCAACGTTTTTATTTTATTTTTGGGACAGAGAGAGACAGAGCATGAACGGGGGAGGGGCAGAGAGAGAGGGAGACACAGAATCGGAAACAGGCTCCAGGCTCCGAGCCATCAGCCCAGAGGCTGACGTGGGGCTCGAACTCACGGACCGCGAGATCGTGACCTGGCTGAAGTCGGACGCTTAACCGACTGCGCCACCCAGGCGCCCCGCCTTTTGGCTCTTTGAGTGATTTTTGGGGGGCTTCTTTCCTTTATGTTG
This sequence comes from Prionailurus bengalensis, assembly GCF_016509475.1. NCBI lineage: Eukaryota > Metazoa > Chordata > Mammalia > Carnivora > Felidae > Prionailurus > Prionailurus bengalensis. The sequence goes on from NC_057344.1 coordinate 114,472,941, forward strand.
CACCCTCCCTTTCCTTTCTGAAATTAGTCCATGATTGAACTATAATAAAATTAATATTTAATAGGGAACATATATTTTAATCTTTGAGATTAATCTTTAATCTTGAGAGCAAGTGTTTCTGTTGAGAGATTACTATTAGTAAAGAGTGGGAAATCCTATAATCTTTCTAATGAGGTAGATACATTATATAGAAATTCTCAGAGCTTGTCTTAGAAAGATAATAATTGTGTTTTATTTACAAAAAGTTATTGAAAGAAAACAAAAGAAATGTATTAATGTTGTTACTGATAACATTTTCTATTCTATTTTTTTGGATTTGTAAATGAAGTATTTTCTCAAAGACATCAAAATTTACTACCATATATATCTGGAAAGAAATACAGCTTATCAGTTAATCTTTTCTGTTTTATTTTACATTTTAATGTTGCATTTATTTTTATTGAGTAAAATACTCTTACTGATTTGGATGAGATTTTATTTCTGAAGTTTACTGGGTTATCCAGTCAAATATGAGCATATTAGTACCTCTCATTTTTTTTTTCTGGCATAATCTCCTATCAGCTGTTTGGTATAATAAAAATAACGTCTTCACCATTCAGTATTGTGTGATTAGCTTCACCTGCTTTTGGAAACAGAAATAGATACTAGCTTATTCTGAATATGTATACAACAGCATACACCCATTGTTTTCAGGCCATCTTTTGTTGCATAAAACTTTCACTGAAGTTATTAAATTTACTTGAAGATATTAATAAAAAATCATCTTGCTTTAATAACAGATATCTAGTTGAAGAGAATTTGTGAAAAACATTGTCTATGATAAGAATGGAAGAAATATTTACTAAATTTAATCAACAGTGCAATAATAAAATATTTCAATTAACTGCTGTTTATCATACACCTTCTGTTTTCTCAGGATAGTGCTAACAGTAAGAGATAGATAAGTGTAAGAAATAGTCTCGTTTATGTTTGTGTGCATAAGTGACAATACAGAAGATGGAGAGGGAGATGATCTGCTCAGGGCACCTGTATTCCATGTGAGATGGTTCTGTCATGTCTGTAGATTAGTACTAAGAAAATCCAATGTGGTTTGATGAAGGAATGCTATATGGACTCAGGTATATGTGTGCCCCCTTCTCTCCAAAATGGAAACAAAAATATTTGAGTTACCACTTTTCTCCATTATATGATTCTTTGTAGTGTCCTCAAAATAATCAATAGACTTTTTACAAAACAGTGTGTTGGAATTTTTGAAAAAAAATTAGAAAATCACTACACTGATCACTTTTTGAGAAAAATTTCTGTTTTTAAGCTACCTGGATGAGATCGAAAAATGTATGCCTTTCTTATGGACAGTATTTTCTTGGAAAAAAATTTTTTGCCTGCAGGGATCTGCAAGTTCTATTGGACAGAGGTAGAGAGTGCAACCTCAGGTTGTGGAATAGTGTGTCTGCTAAAAAAGAATGCCTCGGTGTATGCGTGTGGAATGAATGCATGCAGACCAAAGGAATGTAGTATGCTAAGCGATTTCATTATTTTTGGTGTATTGCAATGCCTGTGTTCAGAAGAGTAAGAGCTAGCTACCAAGACCTGGAGGAACCCATTTCTCTAGTGAAAGCAGTTTTTCCCAGATTGATGCATGGTAGATAAAATGAAAGGTTTGCTTCAGAGTTGTTACTTACATTTTAGCTGTTCTAGTAAGATAATTTTATATTATTGCATGATATATTTTAATTAACTGAGGACAAATAGAAGGGTATATGTTTGCCACTTTCCATAATGCTCTCTTAAGCTGCAAAACACTTTGTTTATGGCTGGGAAACGTGGTGATTATAACGGGCCTGCTTTAGAAAGACTAGGCAAGGCCTTTCAAAGATTTTGGAAGGAGTTTAAGAATGTCTTAGCAACTGGTGTCATGGTGTCATTGTTGAAAACTTTCATGGAGCATGTTCTACTATTGTTGTTGGTAGCAATGTGTAGGTAGTACTGATCTGCAAAACATAACTATATGGTAAAGCCTTGGATTGCGATAACTTGTTCTGCGAGTGTTCCACGAGACGAACAAACATTTCCAATAAATTTTAACTTTATAAATGAATGACGTCTTGTGATATGAGTAGTACATGATACCAGAAGTCACATGATCACAACTGAGCCAATGGTTCTCTCTCTCTATTGCTGTGAGATTGTGGGTGATCGTCTCCCATGCTCAAATGCTTCGTCTCAGACTGCGGTGTTTGGCAGAAATCAATGATTTTTCAGAACATTGGAAGGTGCCCACACTGGCACTAATGTATTTTTTGTCACTTCAAAGCACCTATGGACAGTCCTTGGATTGTCCATATAAGAGAAAGCTTAGGAATGCTTTGTTTCATTCTAGCTCAGGCTGCCTGAAGATACAGACCTTTTCTGGGGCTCCTGGGTGGCTCAGTTGGTTAAGCGTCCGACTTCAGCTCAGGTCACGATCTCGAGGTCCGTGAGTTCGAGCCCCGCGTCAGGCTCTGGGCTGATGGCTCAGAGCCTGGATCCTGCTTCCGATTCTGTGTCTCCCTCTCTCTCTGCCCCTCCCCCGTTCATGCTCTGTCTCTCTCTGTCTCAAAAATAAATAAACTTAAAAAAAAAGATACAGAACTTTTCTTCTGCCTTGTTGCCAGTTACATTAAATACAGTATATGAAAGAGTTTATTAATACTTTTAACATCCGTGCGAGTGTGTACAATGGCCCCCATGCAGAAAAATGTTGAAAAGAAAGGCAATAAGAAGAAGGAGATGATTACAGTGGAAGTTAAGAAGGAAATCATTGAGGAGTACAAATGAGGTATGCGAGTGGCCGAAATTGGAAGATTTTGTAAGAAGCCTACATGTGCATCTCGTCTGCAGAGAAGGAAGAGAAAAAGGCAGAGGAATCCCTTACTTCAAATGAGATTAGGGAGATGTGTAAAATGTGGAAAACAGTGCAAAATTTTGTAGAAAAGCACTACCCGAATGAGGCTGTAGCAATGCAAGCGATGAATCTGTTTAACGACAATGCAATGTCACATTTCCGTGAAATCCTCAAAAGGAGGCAAAAGCAACTATCATTGGATAGGTTCCTTGTTAAAGTTGCAGGAAAAGAAAAAGATTCCATTGAGCCAATAGATACCATTTCTGTTAGTGATAGTGAAAATCATCCTACACAGTAACCCTCCTCTCTCTGTCTCCCTCACACTAGCCATGAAGGTTTTCAAAGGTAAGTGCAGGTTATTTTGCTTACTTTTCTTTATATTTTGTATTTTCGTTATATTTTGTAATATATTACAGTATTGTAATCATTTTTATATGAATATTTTTGGGTTGGGGAACAAATCATCTAAGTTTCCATTATTTCTTATGGGAAAATTTGCTTTGATATACTAGTGTTTTGGATTACAAGCAGGTTTCTGGAAGGAATTATGCTCACAAACCAAGGTTTTACTGTATGTCTATTTGGATGAATTGTAAATTAAATACAGTATTCACTTTTTCAACATACTGAGTATTATTTTTTAGAAAAATGTTTATTTATTCATTTTGAGAAAGAGAAAGTGCACATGACAGGGGAAGATTGAGGGAGAGAATCCCAAGCAGGCTCCATGCTCAGTGTGGAACCCAACATGGGGCTAAATCTCATGACTGTGAGATCATGACCTGAGCTGAAACCAAGAGTCAGATGCTCAACTGACAGCTGCCTAGACACCCGTACATCCTGAATATTTAATGAGCAATACCAAGTATGGTTAGTGACCAGTGACTCATTGTAAATAAGATTAGGAAAATTTTGGGGTGCCTGGGTGGCTCAGTCGGTTAAGCGGCCGACTTCGGCTCAGGTCATGATCTCGTGGTCTGTGAGTTCGAGCCCCGTGTCGGGCTCTGTGCTGACGGCTCGGAGCCTGGAGCCTGTTTCGGATTCTGTGTCTCTCTCTCTCTCTCTCTGACCCTCCCCCGTTCATGCTCTGTCTCTCTCTGTCTCAAAAATAAATACACGTTAAAAAACTTTTTTTTAAAAGATTAGGAAAATCTTGAAATATGACACAATGTTTAGTGCTTATTTTGAAACAATATTTAGCCAATTACTTGTTTTCTTCCACATTACCTAAACAGATAAACTTCTGTTTCCTCACCAACATTTTCTTAAGGAAAACTTCACCATAGAACATTAGCATTTTGAGAAATTTCAGTAATATGTGACATTTAACACCTGAGCTGTATCCTGAGTGTTTTGTCAACGATAGAGGCCTCAGGGACAAGCCATCGGGAATGAAAATAGAACTGTTCTGAGGACCTCAATGCTCCTCCCCAATCTACTCAGACTCTGATATTACCTTACATCACTATAACTGTGCTCCAGGAAGCCTGCCAAGATGTTACAGCTTTTCCCTCCAGTCCCCAGAGCTAATTGATGATCTGATATGGGATGCCTTGATTCAGCCGTATCACATATACACACAGTGAGGTCCAGAGGCAGCTGGCATCCTCATTGCTGATTTCTTTGTTTGGCAACTTCCTAAAGCAGCATGGGGCACACAGAAACACTTGGCACTTCACCAAAAAGCAAAGAAGACTATTAGTTAACCCAGCGTGAGGGTAAACAGGATGTTAACTAGGGTCACTAATGTGTTGGATAGTAGGTTAAGGGATGTAATTTATGGGTTGGATTGATAAAGTTTTGGCTTTTTTGTGTGCAATCATAAATTTTATTTCCAAATTCTCTGCAGAAATTAGGTACCTAAAGCAGATTTCCACACACAACTCAGGAATATCAACTAAAAGAACCCCATTTGGTTGAGTTTGAGGCCAATTTCAGCTGATTGGACCAGTCCTTGGGGGTTGCTGATGTATTACAGCAGACGGTAGACATGAGGGGGTTGTCAGACTGCCACTGGGGCTTTCCTTTTCCCACTTATCCCCTCCCTGGTTCTTGCCAAATCTGCTTTGCATTTGAAGTTGATTGAAATGGGTCTCACTGTTAACCTGTCAACTGAAACCTCTGTGATTTAGTGGGCTTTTTGTTCATTTCATTGGTGCAAGAAATTGAAGTGAGAAATCTGGATCCTTTTAGAACATTGGAGATGACCAAACAGAACAGCATCTGGACTTACCCTCAATTAATGGAAAAGTGTTGTCAGGTGCAGGGGATGAAATTTTTTTGGAAAGGTGGTCCTTCGGTGCCAAAAGTTTGTTGTGGGTAATGACCTCTTTGGAGCTGTTCAGAAAGTCCCTGGAAAACATTATGAAGAATTATACCATCTTGGATTTAGATGCATTTATTCTTCCTAAAAGCACAAAATGCTTTCATATATAGGTTATTTCATTTATCTTCATAACTTCAGCATGAAATACTTTGTGGCAGGTATAATTATCCCCTTTTATGGAGAGAGAAATAGGGTGCCAAGGGAAACCAGAGAGGCACAGAATGTTTATGTTTTGTAGTGTTTTTCTTTCCGATTAGATGAAAATATGTATAGATAACTAAACTTGTCTTTAGTACATGAGAAGCTATTAATTATGAGTGAGTTGTATACAGTAGACGGGTATTAACAATTTTCTGCCATAACTTTAGGGAAAAAGCAATAAGTTGCTATCTGTTAAATCACTTTTCCTATATTTTAGGTCTATTTTTAGTGAATTGAAAGGACTATGCGTGAAAATGAATTTGTCTGAAAAATGGGTTAAAATAATTTTGTTCTTGGTCCTTGAAAATTGGAAATTTAGCTTGCCTAGCAGTAATGAAATAGAACCAGATGTTATTTTCCAGAGCAGAAAGCAGCCTGATGTGAGCACATTGGTCATGGGATACAGGGGTTGAGCCAAATTTAAAGCATTGTTACCAAGTTACATCAGAGACACTGTGAATAAAAATAATGAAAAATTATGGAAAGTGAATTGGACTCTTTAGGAAAAAGGTGTTTGGTAAATTAAATATGTTGTCCAGAGCTCCTGTATGATATTTGAGGAAAGTGTTAGGTGGAACTTTATTAGATAGGATACAGGTTTTTTTGAGGCAATAGAGAATCTGAAAATACAATGACAATCAAGATAGAAGTTTTTATTCTCTTTTGTAGGTCTGGGTAAGTGGTCTGGGTGTTCTGGCAGCTTGATGGTATCAGGAACCCAAGATCCTTCTGTCTTCAACCTTCAAGATGAACCTTTCATTTTATGGTCTAAGATGACTGTTTTTATTTTCCCGTATCATGTCAGTATCCCAATCATTGGGACATATGGAAAACCTGCTCGTTACTTACGAGTGCACAAACTAGAAGTATTACATATCAATGGACCATGGACACATCTAGCTTCAGGAGAGGCAGGTTCATACAGTCTTTGGCTAGGTAGCCATATGCCCAGCATATGAGGAACTGAGGACTACAGCAAGTTGGGGAGAATGGATATTGTGAGTTAAAACCAAGAGTCTCCAGCCTAGAAACATTGTGGCAAAGTATTAATCTATTTTAAGATATATCAATTTTATGATTGTTTCAGTGCTAAATGCTACCCAGTATACTTTCTAGACAATACTGTACATGTTCTCTGACAGATTTTTCCTTAGCTCAATTGAGACTAATGATGTAACTGACTCCTTAAGATAATGAACTATGTATTTCTTATATTAAAGGGCAAATACGAGTTTATTACTTTTTGCCATGCTCCTTAATATTTTGCATTGGAGTAATCCTATTATGGTAAAGAAATTAAGAAATGACTTAAACGCACACATTCAAATACATACACACAAGATGGTAAAGTCTGGAGGAAGTATTAAGAATTTACTTACTTATCTACTCTTTTACAAAATCAAATTTATCAGCTATGATACAATCAGAAGTACCAGTTAGCTGCAAAAGAAGGTAATTAACAAATTCTTATTGGAATAGTGTGCCAGGAGTGGTTTTTAGAGGTGTAGGTGTATATATTTCTTCTTTTGTCTATTATTTTGTGGCATTGCAACAGCTTTTAAAAATAAATTTCTTACCACATCCCTTAGAAAATTCTTCATTCACAAGCTAGAACTTATGCAAATATCAAGCCTCTTTCCATTTGATATAGTCAAAAACGAAGCTCAAGTTGTAAAGCAAAACTGATAACCTTGTCAAATACCAATTGGTAATGGTCAAATCACTTTGGGATTTGCTTTGGGGTCCTTTAGATTCAAATGTTTTCCTTTACATTTTTAAATTATGTTAATGTAAGTATATAGCTTAAAAATCATAATATGTGAAAAAATAGGTTTTTTCTTCCCCATTATTTCTCCACCTTTAATTTCTATCCCATAAAAGCAACCACTTGAAACTATTTAGCTGTGTTTTTCTGTTATTTATCTTCTGATTTCTAAGAAATACACTTGCAGGACTATTTTTTTTTGTTTTTATTTTAAAAAGTCTGCACACATTTTGTATTGATATCTAACTTTTTAAGATGAATATTTTATTCTATTATGCCTTAAACTACTCACATATATTTACCCCCCACTCTTTAAATATAGAGCTGTCTTATTTTTGGTGGTTCAGTCATTATTCAATGATTATTTTATTATCATTATATAGGAATTTGTCACAACTGAGTCATGTAGTGTTCCATGATTACATTTTCCCTTGGAATTAAATATTGCTTTATTTTTGTTTACTTCCTTACTTTCTGTACTTCTCACGATTCACTTCACCTTAAGACACTTTGTCAAAGCTATCAAATTCATGTCACTGTGGTAAAAAGAAAACTCAGGCAACCTATAGGATTCTTTTTTGTTTGTTTCCTTGGTGCACTTTTCTGAGAGCTTTTGATCCTACTCCCTTATGGACTGGTGTTTTCTTCTTTTTTTAATGTTTATTTATTTATTTTTGAGAAAGAGAGAACAAGCAGGGAAGGGGCAGAGAGAGACAGAGAGACAGAGAATCTAAAACAGGCTCCAGGCTCCGAGCTGTCAGCCAAGAGCCCAACGTAAGGCTTGAACTTACAAAACCATGAGATCATGACCTGGGCTGAAGTAGGATGCTTAACCGACTGAGCCACCCAGTGGCTCCAGGTTCCCTTGGACTGGTGTTTCATATGTCCAAAGAACCGTTGTCCTGAAGCTTCCCCTTAGCCTCATCCTCTGCACTCTCTGTGCTTCCTCCCTCTCCTTCTAGATCTCATTTCCTCTTCCTTGGGTGAGTGTCTGGGTTTGGCAGACTACATGAGCCATTAATTCCTGAGAAAGGGTATATGGAAAGTGAATTTTTGAGGCTTTTCATGTCTAAAGATGTTCCTATTTAGTTGCCATGTTTGTTTTTTAGTTCAGTTACTATTCTAATCAGGAAATCATTTTAGCTCAAAATTTTGAAGGCATGGCCACATTTGTCTTCCAGTTTCCATTATTATAGTTGAGAATTCTAATGCATTCCTGATTCTCTGTTCTTCATATGTATTCTGTTTTTCTGTCTGTAGTTTTATGAAGCTTCTCTTTATCTACAAGTTTCTAAAATTTTAGTATGATATGCTTTTGTGTGAGTCTTATTCAGTCATTAAGATGGGTATTCGTGGTGGTGGGTACTTATCAATCTATAATTTCCTTTAGTTTTGAGATTTTTGGTGGGACAAAGCATTATTTATTTGATGATTCCTGCCCCTCTACTTCCATTATTCATTCTGGCTTTCTGTCTCTCATCCCCATCTTTCTCTCATATCTATCTATCTTATCTATCTATCTATCTATCTATCTATCTATCTATCTATCTATCTCTATCATCTATGTATGTATGTATGTATGTATGCATGCATGTATCTATCTATCTATCTATCTATCTATCATCTATCATCTATGTATCTATCTATGCATATGTATATTTAATCTCTATATAGATAGATATCTACATTTCTGTCTCTCTATATATACACACATGCACACACACATATAAAAATACAGATATAGATAGATATAGATAATGTATTTTGCAAATATTTTATCTCAGTCTTTGGTTTGTCTTCTCATTCTCTTAACAGTGTCTTTTGAAGAGCAGAAGTTTTTACTTTTAATTTTAATGGAGTCCAATTTGTCGATTTTTCTTTCATGGGTTGTGATTTTGGCATTTTATCTGAAAAGTCATTGCCAAATCCAAGGTCAGATACATTTTCTCCTATGTTACCTTCTAAGAGTTTTATAGTTTTGCCTTTTACATTTAGGTTTATGATCTATTTTGAGTTAAATTTTGTGAAAAGTATAACGTTTGTGTATAGATATATTATTATTATTATTATTTGTATGTGGATGTCCAGTTGTATCAGCACCAGTTATTGAAAAGACTGCCTTTACTCCATTGTCTTGACTTTGTTCCTCTGTCAAAGATCAGTTGATGATATTTGTGTGGGTCTATTTCTGAGATCTTTATTCTGTTTCATGTATCTGTTTTTTTCACCAATACTTGATTCCTGTAGCTTTGTAGAAGTCTTGAGGTTAGGTAGTGTCAATCCTCTAACTTCACTCTTTTTTAATATTCTGTTGACTGTTCTGGTCTTTTGCCTTTCCATGTAAACTTTGTAATAAGTTTGTCAATATCCACAAAATAACTTGCTGGGAGTTTGGTTGGGATTATACCAAATCTATATACCAAGTTGAGAAGAACTTGATATCTTAACAGTATATTTTCCTATTCATGAGTGTGGAATATCTCTCCATTTATTCAGTTCTTTGATTTTTTTCACCAGAGTTTTGTAGTTTTCCTCACATAGATCTTGTATATATTTTGTTAGATTCATACCTATTTCATTTTTATGTTGTTTTTGGTAAATGTAAATGGTATTTGTTTTAAATTTCAAATTACGATTGTTCATAGTACATGGTACATAGGAAAGCTGTCCTGTTTGTATATTAACTTTGTATCCTACAACCTTGCTATATTAGTTTCAGAAGTTGCTTGTTTGTTTTGGTTGATTCTTTGGGATTTTCTACATTAACAATTTTTCCATCTATGAAAAAGACATTTTTGTTACCTTCTTCTCAATCTATATAGTTTTTGTATCTTCTCTTCTCTTTCCTTTTCTTTTTTTTTTTCTTTGCCTTGTTGCATTAGCTAGAACTTCCAGCATAATGCTGAATAGGAGAGAGAAGAGGGCACATCCTTGTCTTGTTCTTGACATTAGAGAGAAAGCTTCTAGTTTTTCACTATCAAGTATGATGTTACCTGTTTCATCTACATGAAGCAGCATCATGTTTCATCATCATGTAGATGTTCTTTTTCAAATGGAGGAAGTTCTCCTCTATTCCTAGCTTTCTGGGAGTTTTTATGATTTTGTCAGATGCTTTTTCTTCATCTATCGATATGATGATGTGAATTTTATTCCTCAGCCTGTTGATGTAATGGATTATACTAATTGATTTTTTAATATTGAACCAGTCAGGCATAGCCAGAATAAATCGCCCTTGGTTGTGACATATAATTCTTTTTGTACTTTATTGGATTCAATTTTTCTATTATATGTAACTCTGTTCTTTATGATAAATTAATAGAACAAGTCATACCAACAGAAAATGTAGCCTTTTTTTTCATAGTAGTCTTGTGTTAAATTAGTACTAAATACAGATAGGATTTAAAAACTGATTGAATGTAGTTAACAAGGAAGAAAAAAGTATTGAAGATCACTCTGCTGAAACTTGTTGAGAATACTAATGGAGAAAGAAAAGACAAGAGGAGAAATAGATATTAAAAATACAGTATTTTTGTGAATATATTAAAAGATTCTTGTTTTTGTGGTTCTAGCAGTATGTCTAGGCCAGGAGGAAATATATATCAAGTAACTGAATAAGCAGGAAACAAGTTGAAGGTAGAGAGTTTTGGGAATCATCTGTATATTAATGACAGTTGAAGCTGTACAAATGGATGATATTGTTAAGGGAGAGACGGAAAAGGGATGACAGATCTGAAAGGACCCTGGGGAATACTCATACATAGAGAAATAGCAGAGAAATAAGAACCACCAAAGGAGACTGAGGAGGCACATGTTAGGGGAGAACCAAAATGATACAGTGTCACAGAAGTAAAGGGAGGAGTTGCAAGGATCAGGGATGGTAATCAACATTAAATATGAAAGAAGAATTGAAAAGATGGGAGCAAGCAAAAAGCCATGAATTGGATAATTAGAAACTCATCGATAGAATTTTTTCCTTAAAGTATAAGGAATGGAAGCCAGAATGCATAAAGTAAAACAGGAAGTGGAGACAATGATCGTAGGCTATGTTTTCAGAAATATTGACAGTGAAGAGAAGAGAGAAGTTAACTCAGAGACATAGCAAGATTAAAGGAGGTATCTCACCAGCAGTGAGATTTTTCGCTTATCTGACTGCTGTATGAGAGGAGCCACTGGAGAGAGATGTTGAAGATGGAAGATGGAAAGGGAATAATAGGTAGAATGAAGTTTAACATTTTAACATATTGCTGCCTCAAGATAAGTCCACATTTATGTGATTGGTCACTGAATGATTTAGATGTCTTTTAGAAAGCTTTATACTATTTTAATATACCAAGTATGTATCAGTTAGTTTAGGCTAGGTTGTTCTGCAATAACCCACAATCCTCAAATCTCAGCAGCTTAAAATAACGAAGGTGTGTTTCTTGCTGACACCCCACATATATTATTCTGTATAACAGGTCAGCAGCTGGGTTTGCTGCAGTTCATTCTTACTCTAGGATCCTGGCTAATAGAGCAGCCCCCTTCTTTAGCATTGCTAGGCATCCTGGCAGAAGGGAAAGAGACATGTTTAATTATACACTGGCTTTTAAAGCTTCCAACTGCAAGTGACTTTCAGTCTTTCGCTCACATTTCATTGGTCAAATCAAGTCACAGGACCACGCTGTCTTTCCAAGGGTGAGGAAGTACAGTTTTAACACATGCAGGAAGGAGAGCTAACCAGAGTATTTGTAAACATCCTTAATGGCTACCTTAAGGAGTTTACTGACTGGCATTACTGTATTGAATTACAGTTATCAAAAATCTAACATTTATGTTCATTTCTATAAAAAGTTGTATATTAGACTTTTCTTCAGGAAAATAATTCTATATTACAACTTTGCTTCTAAGGGGAAATTTGAATTATAGCTGATTTACATTTATAATAACATTTTTGGAAATGTAATTTTAACTGTGTACCAGAAGTACACAATATGGTGGTAGAAATGTGAAAGGGACTCATTGGATTTTACTAATTCTCACTTTACAATTAAAGTTCAACATAATGAAATTTGTTCATTTGTTGACTAAAACCCTTTTGATTTTTTAAAAATTCTGGAAAAAATTTAAAACAATGTCAAGTGGTATAAAGAAATAAAATATAAGGTGAAACAAATATCTGAACTTGGTCACACTGATCAAATTCTCAAAGTATAGAGTTCAGCTCCCTTTACTGTACAGTCACAGTGTAAAATATTCCCTATCATTCCAGCAGGATACATTTTCTTTGTGTAAGTGATCATGTCTGTTTGGGTTAGCATAGTTTCAGTGACCAGTTGCAATTTATAAATGCCACACAGGGAAGTGTTTAATGTTCAAAACAAGAGCTGTACTTTATTATCCTAATTTCAATACCAGCATAGTCTCATGAATTTGACAGGTTCTTCACAAATGTACATATTAGACGTCTTCAGGGAGGCATCCTAGACATTTGTAACATTATTAAGGATTTAAATTGTAAACCATTTTAAGTGTGGGAATGGAAAGAGTAGTAATTTTATGGATTATGAAACATTTTTCTCATCACAGCCAAAACAGATTTACCTGTAACACTTTGCTGTGTCTGTTAAAGGGTGAGGCTCCAGTGCTAACAGAGAATGCAGTCAGGGTGTTATTACTGTTGGGTGACATCTATTTCCTTGATGTCCTCTGTAGTCTTTCAGGAGGCTCCCTGTAAGACTTCGCTGTTCAATGGGTTTTACCTAGTTATCAGTGAATTTAAGAGGTCAAAGGAGTGTTTCTCTACAGTACTAATAGAGTTCCTTTGGAACATTTAAAAAGAGTGAAATCAGATGTCAAGAAGTCTGCTCGAGAGATGAAAGGTAATTTGTCTTCAATGTTGTTTTTCTCTTGATTAGTGCATAGTAGTATTAATAGGTACACATCAGGGTGTGTGTGTGTGTGTGTGTGTCTATAGGTAGAGTCTGATGTGGTTAATAAAAGAGACTTTGTGGTTAAGGAAGCTGAGAAGAGATGAGTCATTTCTGAAGAGGGCCATCAGGCCCGTGTTGTGTTGGGTTAGAGTCTACAAAAGACATAAGCATTGATTTAGAACCCCACTCTCATCTTTGAAACAACTAGTGTAAGATAAAAAGGAAAAGGTTCAAAGTAAAAGCAAGCAGTTGATATGCAAGTACAAGGAAAAATTAATTTTAAGGTATATACAATTATATATATACCTTAAATTAGGATATACCTAAAAATTAATTTTAAGGTATATCAAAAAAAAATCTTATTTTCAGGATCCAAGCTTGTTTAAGATAGATTTTTATTAATGAGAAAATATATTGGATGGATGTAACACTGAGATCATGTTAAAGTTTCATGTGTATAATGAATAACAGTCTACAGTGGAGTGGCATCCTACTGATACTTGTTAATGATTTAATTTCATGGAATTTAAAATATTTTGACAGGAGGAATAACTTATTTATCTGTTGAATCCAGTCACTTTCAATGTGTAATAGTACCTAGTATATTGTCAGGTATTAGTTCTTAGAAGTTTTTGGTTGATTTTAAAGATTCTGGACTAAGGTGTTGGCCTGGTATTTTAATTGGAATAGAGGCTTAGAAACAGCCTCTATGCTATTATTTTTATGAAAATAAGATAAAGGCTTTGAATTTAGAGGTTTCCCAGTGAGTGCTTTCAAATTTTAATCTGAAATTTAAAAATACTGTCGTTGAATTCAAGTACTTAATATTTGAGCATACATAGCTTGACTAAATAAATATGTTTGTGGGACTTATATATATCTGGTTAATAAATTTTAAATGGACCGTAAGTAACAGGAAGTAGCAATACTATTTATCCAGTGTCTTTGAATTTTAACATTACCTGAATTTAGCATACCTGATAATTATGTTAAAGACTAGCCTCTCTAAAATAACTGTGGCACCTATCAGTATTTGTATATTGATAATCACAATATCTCAGCAACAGGTTGATTTTCTGTGCCATAGCTTTCTTGTTAAATTCACTATAGAAGTAGGAGTTTTGATGTGTAAGATATGTAAGATTGAGTACATTTGTCTGTTCTTATTTCTACATGCACAGAAGAATGCTTTGAAATGGTTTCACTTTACCCATGGGCTGTACTAAGTTTTTACAAATGATGGGCTCCATATTTCTGAGGACGATTTAAAAAAACCCCAGCAACCTCCTTCTGAAAGATTTGAGGTTTAGAGTGCTGTCATAGTTATTGAATAGAATCCTGGTAGAGATGAAATTGAAGATACATGATTTGTGTCTGTGTTTACAGCTATATAGGTTAAACACATTTAACATACAAAATATATGTATGAGGTATGTACATATGTATATACCCATACACATATGTATGTATGTAATACATATATTTTTATACATTCCAAACTACAAGAGAAATTTTTGTTTGTTTAGATAGCTAACTTTAAATAGGCATCCAGACTGTGTGCATATCTTTAAATATTACTTTGGACTTAGAGAGCAAAGAAGGCTGTCTGTTTCCTTTTAACACTGCAATAGTGATTTGCCAGAGGTCTCATCTTCTGTAATGGAGTTACATTTTCTTCTCTGGTGGATACCAGCAACCTGTGTACAATACACAGATAACATCTTTACATTAGGCATGGAGCATGAGTCCAAACCCATTACACTGGGAGAGATAACATTTACATCTTGGTAGATTGCCTCTTTCACTTCTGTTGCTATTTCAGAGGCAGGGCACAGGGTAACACAGGGCTCTCTGTAAGTATGGAATTAAAAAGAAGAGCTGGATGTTTCTATGCTGGGAATCAAGTTTACTATACCACATTCACTTCCTTTACAGAATACAAGAAAATGAAAAACATACGGAATGACTTGTTGAGTTAATTTTTGTTCTGTGCTCTGTTCTCGTTACGGGTTTGTTTTCGGAATCAAACATTCTGAGTGCTTCTTGGTGGATGCATGTGGGTTTGAAAACACCACAGCATGTGGGACCCAGTAAAACATGAATTTCCTATATTTTCCTTGGCTTCTGTATGTCATGATCTGTTCAATATAACAGTCTGGGAAACAGTAAATTTTAGCTAGCTTTTAGGGCTAAGTTGTGAACTTCATTTTGGTCAGGATAAGAAGTCTTGTAATGAGATGCGGACTGATATTGCCTGGTTCTTCTCTTTATGCAATTCATCTTATTGAGTTTTAGTTTCTCACTGTTGAGATTGCAGCACCTAATTACATGTCTAGGTACATCCTCACCTCCTACAGCAATTTTTTTTTCCGCTCCAGTAAAGTGCCTGTTCTATTTTATCAGATGAACACAGAATTAGGATCTATTAAGTAGATAAAAAGTTGTATCAGTTATTTCTACAATAATTCTGTGTAAAAAGCAGCCATGCTATCTCAATGACATAAGACAAAAAACATTTATTAAACTCATATGTCTGTGGGTCAGATGGGAGGTCAGCAGATCTAGACAGGGCTCATCCGAGGTAACTGACTGGGCCTACTCTGCCTCACACGTCTCCCTTTCTCCTCCTGGGACAGTCAGCTGGGCCTTGCATGTTCTCCTTATGGCGATGGTAGCAGTGTAAGAGGGCAAGTTCAACCATACATGTGCACATCAATGTTTTAAATGGGGAGAGTCACATGACACCCACTAATGTTCTTTTGGTCAAAGCATGTCACGTGGATAAATCCAAAAGTAAGCAACAGAAACATTGTTCTCTTTACTGGAAAAATTGTGAGTACATTGAGATAGGGAGTGGCGAAGAATTGAGGTCCTTTACACAATCTATCACAGGGGTTATTAATTTCATGCGATTGATGAGAACGGAGCATAGAGATACAATGGATCGATGGAAGCAAAGGAAGCCGTTTATAAAGTAATTCATCCCAGTCTGTTGTTTGATTGAGTATATAATTGCCTGATTATATATATTCTCTCCTTCTCTTGCTCCCCCTATATGCTCTGTGGAGTGAAGATGACATATTCTTTATCTTTTATTCTTAGAGTCTAGAATAGTTCTTGGCATGAAAGCTCAGCTTATACTACTACAAGGAATCAGTGAACTTTATCTAAAGCTAGGCTTCTCCCCAAATCAATTGAGATAATATAGTAATGGATGATTTGACATATTGTGAAATGGTTACCACAATAGATTTAAATTCCATTACCACACATTGTTGCAAATTTTTTTTCAGAGAGAGAGAGAGACAGAGAGAGACAGAGAGAGACAGAGAGAGACAGAGAGAGAGAGAGAGGGAGAGAGATCATGAGTGGGGTAGGGGCAGAGAGAGAGGGAGACACAGAATCTGAAGCAGGCTCCAGGCTCTGAGCTCTTAGCGCAGAGCCTGATGCGAGATCATGACAGGAGATGAAGTCAACACTCAACTGACTAAACTACCCAGATGCCCTACAATATAGTGTTATTAACTGTAGTTACTATGCTGTACATTATATATCCCCAGGATTTACTTATCTTATGACTGAAAGTTTGTACTTTTTGATGACCTTCGCCCATTTCATCCACCCCTGTTTCTGGCAACTATCAATCCATTCTCTGTATCTATGAGTTTGGCTATTTTTAGATTCCACATATAAATGAGATCAAACACTATTTCCTTTTCTCTGTCTGACTTATTTCACTTAGAATAATGCCCTCAAGTACATTCATGTCATTTCAAATAGCAGGATTTTCTTCTATTTTATGGCTGAGTAATATTCCATTGTATATACATACCATGTTTTCTTTATTCATTCTTCTATCGAAGGATACTTACATTGTTTCCATATCCTATCGTAAATAATGCTGCAATGAACAAGGAGTCGGGGAACAGATATTTTGTTGAGATAGTGATTTTGTTTCCTTTGGATAAATACCCGTAAGTAGAATTCCTGGATCATATACTAGTTCAATTTTTAATTTCTTGAGGAATCTCCATACTGTTATCCATAATGAATGCACCAATTTATATTCCCTTCAACAGTGCACAACGGTTCCCTTTTTTATACATCCTTACCAACATTTGTTATTTCATGTCTTTTTGAATATAGCCATTCTAACAGGTGTGAGGTGATAGCTCATTGTGGTTTTAATTTGTATTTTTCTGATGTTTGTTTTATGTATTTATTTTTATTTTTACTTATTTTTAAAAATTCTAGTGTAGTTAACATAAAGTGATATATTAGTTTTGGTGTACAATGTAATAATTCAACAATTCCATGTATTACTCAGTGCTCGTTAAGATAAGTGTACTCTTTTTACTTTTTATATTACTTTTTAATTTTTATTTTTGAGACAGGAGGAAGGGCAGAGAGAGAGAGACAGAGAGACAGAGAGACAGAGAGACAGACAGAGACAGAGAATCCCAAACAGGCTCGGTGCTATCAGCACAAAGCCCAATGTGAGGCTTGAACCCATGAACCATGAGATCATGACCTGAGCTGAAGTCAGAAACTCAACTGACTGAGCCACCCAGGCACCCCAAGATATGTGTACTCTTAATCCCCTTCACCTATTTCACCCATTCCCCCCACCCTCCCCACCTTCCCTTTGGTAACCATCTGTTTGTTCTCTATAGTTAAAACTGTTTTTTGGTTTGTCTTTTTTTTTTCTCTTTGTTCATTTGTTTTGTTTCTTAAATTCCACATATAGTGAAATCATATTGTATTTGTCTTTCTCTGTTTTTCTCTGACTGACATATATATATATATAATTTTTTTCCCACCACATCTTTATCTATTGCTTCCATAATTTGGCTATTGTAAATAATGCTGCAGTTAGCATAAGGGTGCATACATCCCTTAAAATTAGTATTTTCACATTCTTTGGGTAAATACCCAGTAATGGAATTACTGGATCATATGGTAATTCTATTTATCATTTTTTTGTGGAACCTCCATACTGTTTTCCATAGTGGCTATACCAGTTTGCATTCCTACAAACAGTGCATGGGGGTTTCTTTTTCTCCACATCTTTGCCAATGCTTGTCATTTCTTGATTTTTTTTTATTTTAGCCATTTGACAAGTGTGAGGTGGTATCTCATTGTAGTTTTGATTTGCCTTTCCCTGATGATGAGTGATGTTGAACATCTTTTCATGTGTCTTTTGGCCATCTGGATGTCTTCTTTGGAAAAATGTCTATTCAGATCCTCTGCCCATTTTTAATTTGATTTTTTTGTTTTTTCCCTATGAGTTTTATGAGTTCGCTATATATTTGGGATTTAGCCTCTTATCAGATACATGATTTGCAAACATTTTCTCCCCTGGAGCAAGTTGCCCTTTTGTTGATGGTTTTCTTTGCTTGTGAGAAGCTTTTTAGTTTAATGTAGTCCCACTTTAGTTTTGCTTCTGTTGCCTTTGTTTTGGGTGTCAAATACAAAAAATCATTGCCAGGATTAATGTCAGGGAATTTACCGCCTGTTTTCTTCTAGGGGTTTAATGATTTTGGGTCTTATGTTCAAGTCTTTACTCCATTTTGGGTTGAATTTTGTGTATGGTATAATTTAGGGTTATAATTTAGGGTATAAATTAGGGCTTCAAACTTTTGCATGTGACTGTCCAGTTTTCTCAACAGTATTTATTGAAGAGACTTTCTTTTCCCCATTGTATATTCTTGGATCCTTTGTCATAAATTAATGACCATATATGTGTGGCTTCATTCCTGAGCTCTCTGTTCTGTTCCATTGATATATGTCTTTGTTTTTATGCCAATATAATGCTGTTTTGATTACCAGGGCTTTATAATATGGTTTGAAATCAAGAAGTATGATGCTTTCAGCTTTGTTCTCATTTCTCAAGATTGCTTCTGCTATTTGGAGTCTTTTGTAGTCCCACAAATTTTAGGTTTGTTTGTTCTATTTATATGAAAAATATCATTGGAATTTTGATAAGGATTGCATTGAATCTATAGATTGCTTTGGGTAGTATGGACATTTTAACAATGTTAATTATTCTAATCCATTAGCCCAGGATATTTTTTGTGTCATCTTTAGTTTCTTTCATTGTTGTCTTATTGTTGTCAGTGTTCAGCTTTTTTACCTCTCTAGTTAAATCTACTGTTAAGTCCTAGATATTTTATACTTTTTGATGCAAGTATAAATGGACAGGTTTTCTTAATTTCCAGATTGATTTATAGTTTTATTGAGCACTTATGTAATAAACTGTGATTAGCACTTTATGGGATATGACATTGTAAAAGGCATAACCTCTGACCTCAAAGAGAGGAAATAAAACACATGTGGAAATATTCATTTTTTTACATTGGGTTTTTCACTGCAATCCTCTCTTTACAGTTTACAGAAACGTCTGGCAGAATGAGGAGTGTGGCTTTACTGCTAGCAAAATCATTCCCTCTTGCCTAAATATTTGAAATCTCATCATTAATGAGCCTGATAATGAAAATGGATATAGCTAATATACTTTAATAGTGCTTAAAGAATTTCTTAAATTTTTTAAATGTTTATTTATTTTTGAGAGAGAGAGAGAGAGCAAGCATGAGTGGGGCAGGGGCAGAGAGAGAGGGAGACACAGAATCCAAAGGAGCTCCGGGCTCTGAGCTGTCAGCACAGAGCCCGATGTGGGACCCGAACTCACGAACCGTGAGATCATCACCTGAGCTGAAGTTGGACACTTAACTGATTGAGCCACCCAGGAGTCCCAAAACAAATTTCTTGTTTGACACAAATAGTCTAATTATTTAAGAAAGAGAATGATCTTAATCAAAGATGTCTTGATTACTATCTTTATTCTTCAAATCTTTCTCTTTTCAATGTTTCCTTCTTTTAGATGTAAAGAATGCTCAAGTTGATAATATCCTGTCTTTGATTTTCTGACTTCCTAGGGCCATACCATCTTTCTTCCTTCCATTACCAGATTTCTTGGAGGTATTTATACTTATAGGCTGTTTCTACTTTAGTACCTGCCACCTCTTTCTTTTACTTTCTTATTCCAGACTCTGACTTCACTTCTGCCCCTGCTCACTAAGGATCAAGTTTCTAATCTAAATCCTTTTCTTAAGGTATGTCATCTCTGCCTGTCTGTAGTGGTTGCCAAAAATTATATCCCTTGGATCTTTTTTCATTCTGCATATAAATTTATTAACCACTTATTGTGTTCTCAACATTACGCAAGCTTCCTGGAATTCACAGGTGCATAGAACACAATGCCTGGCTTACAAGCATTTGCATCAACAACTAGTTTATTGGGGCATCACAGCCTTGTGGGAGGACCAACATGAAACTTAAATTTTTTTTTCCAGTCATAACCTTCAGCCTTCTGTTGAATTTTTTTCTAGTCTCTCAGTGATAATCTGGAAATATATCATAATTTTTAAAAATATTTATTTATTTTGAGAGAGAAAGAGAGATAACGGGCTCAAACGATTTGGGGAAGGGCTGAGAGAGATAGGGAGGGAGAATGCCAAACAGCCTTCAAGCTGTCAGCACAGAGCCTGACTCAGGGGTCAGTCCCACGAACTATGAGATCATGGCCCAAGCCAAAATCAAGACTCAGACGTTTAACTGACTGATGCCCTGATATCATATTTTTCTGGTTACTTTCATTTATTAAAAATCCAGTCCAGTTATTTTCATTTATTATTATTTATTTATTTATTTATTTATTATCATTTATTTATTATTATTCCAGTTACTTTCATTTATTAAAAATCTAGTCCAGTCAGGTCCAGTTAGAACTTTAATCTCAAACTTGATTTAAATCTTATCTCCTCTCTTCTGTCTGTAGATGACTTGACCAGTTGCTTCCAGGACCTGAAATGAGAAAGAAGCTGTCCTCCTCTTTTTATGCCTTATCCCAGTTCTTAACCTTTGGATGGTGGTGGGAGGGTGTGGCCTGAGGCTTGCCAGCTCCAGTCTTCCCTCTCCTGAGGTGGGCAAACAGCTCTCATTCTCACTTTGTTGTTTTTCTGACTGGTACCAACTGACATTTGATGCTGTCCCTGTGGCTGTCTTCTGGGGTCAAGCACATATTTATATTATGGCCCCATTGTGAAATGAGGGAGCCAGATAATCAACCTTTTCCATTCCTTTGTAGTTCTCACTGTCACACCTTCTTGATGTTAGGTCCCCATGTTTCACGTTGGTACTCCCACAAGTGTGACTGCCCATCAACTAGTATTTTGTGCAAATCCTTGTATGCCAGGCACGGTGTTCCATGCACCTATTTATTCTAGGAAGCTTGCATGATTCCAGGAAGCTTGTTGAGATCATGGTAAGTGTTTAATAAATATATGCATAATGAAAAAAGGTTAAGGGATGAGGTGCCTTCATCCAGTAAGTAGTCCTCTGGGGTGAGAACCAGAAAGGTGCCTCAAGACTAGACACCTAATTCAGTGTCCACTAGAACACAGGAAACTCATACTTCCTTTTCCACCCCAGTTGGTATGAGGCCCAGCTGCCTCACTGGCAACTTGTCTCTCCCTATCATCGTATTCTAGGTCTCTTCACTTCTTTTTGGCACAGGCAAGGATGATGGTCAAGTCCATGGCCCGAGTAGATATCTCACTGAAGAACAGAACATCAGTCTTTTTAAATTTTCTTTATGGCATCCCCAGCCTCATCCTATGGTACACTGAATGGAGGTAGGCGGGGAAGTACCCTGTTTTCACCACAAACATGATACTCCCTAACAAGGTAGTGACTCAGCTCTTTCTCTCTCTCACCCTCATTCCTGGTTTTCAGTTTTTGTAAATAGGAGATGTGTGCTGGGGGGGGGGGGGGGGGGGGTGGTGGTGGTGGCTATCAGTTGAGGTGCAGTAGGGCTGGTTCTATAGCTTCTGAGTAAGACCCAGGGGAAGATACCCAGCCCCAGTTGTGGTGACTATATATATAATGTGACATACTTAGTGCTTCTTGGGCACTGGGGACTTAACTGAGGAACTCACACTCAGCATCTTGTTACTCAGTAATAGGTGAACAAAGGCACTGAAATATGACGGGTCTTTGACAGAAGTTTGTACATCAGAAGAACAAAGTATGAAGTAGAAGCCGTGATTAAGTCACTCTGTATTTTGTTGTCAGAAAACCAGAAGACTTCAGTGTTCATTGACCTCTCCTTTCCCTCAATCTCTGTCCCTTCATTTTGTTATGAGACTTAGGTTCTCCTCCTCCTTAGGTTCTCCTCCAAGTTGTGTCTCATTTTTTTATTCTCATTCTTCATAGTCTTACTGAACAGCCTTCATTATTCTGATAGCCTCAACTTCCACTTACATCAGGATGACTCCAAAATTTAACTCTTTCCTGAGTTCTTTTGCTACATTTGCAATTACTTTTTAAAATTTTTTCTCAATGTTTATTTATTATTTGTGAGAGACACAGAGAGACAGAGAGTGAGTAAGGAAGGGGAGAGAGAGAGGGAGACACAGAATTCAAAGCAGGCTCCAGGCTCTGAGCTGTCAGCACAGAGCCTGACGCGGGGCTCGAACCTATGCACCATGAGATCATGACCTGAGGTGAAGTCAGATGCCCAACCGACTGAGCAACCCAGGCGCCCCTACATTTGCAATTACTTTAACTTACACTTCTGTAAGAATGTCTTGTCAGAATTCAAACTTAATGTTTTCAAACTGAATTATCATTTTTCCTCCAATCACCTTCTTCCAGTTTCCTAAATGTCTATTACTTATTTCTGAGCTCATGTCTTGTGAACTTTTACCCCTCTCCCTTACCTCCTTCCAGTTGTTTCTCACCGCTCTGAATTAGTCTTTCCCCAAATGTCTCACATCATCTATTTCTGCCTATATTAGTTTGCTAAGACTGCCATAATAAAGTATCTCAGATTTAGTGTCCCAAGCAACAGAAATTTGTTTTCTCACAATTCTGGAGGCTAGAAGTCTGAGATCAAGATGTTGTTGGGATTGATTCCTCTTGAGGTCTCTTTCCTTTGCTTATATGGCCATCTTCTCTTTCTGTCTTTACCTGGTCTTCCCTCCATATCTGGTGCCGTATTTCCTCCTTTTATGAAGACATAGTGCATATGGCCCACCCTAATGACCCCATTTGAACTTAATTATCTCTTTAAGACAAATACAGTGGCATTCAGAGATACTGGAGGTTAGGACTTTAACATGAGAATTTGAGGGGAATGTAAGTCAGCCTTTAACATTCCCCATTCCTACTGACAACCTTTGGTCAACTTATTAGAGTTGACTCTTGAACAACACAAGTTTGAACTGCATGGGTCCACTTATACATGGATTTTTTTTCAATAAATCGGTATAGTATGGCAAATATATTTTCTCTTCCTTATGATTTTCTTTTCCCTTGTTTACTTTGTTATAAGAATATAGTATATAATACATTATAGCATAAAATATTTGTTAATTGACTGTTCATGCTATTGGTAAGTCTTCTGGTCAACAGTAGGCTATTCGTTAAATTTCTGCAGAGTCTAAAGGTATATGCTGATTTTTGACTGGGTGGGAGCTTAGCACCTCTAACCTGCATGTTGTTCAAGGGTCAACTGTACTTCTCATTTTGGCTACTACAATCTATACTTTGTACTTGTACTACCTCACGCCCAATATTTCCTGACTATTTTTTCATCATGATCACTAGATTAATCTCTTCAAAGGAAAGATTTTGTTTTCATCATTGACACCTCGATTACTTAGCCTCACTTTAGGCCATTCACCATGGGGACCTGTCTGCCTTTCCAGGTTTGGCTGCCACTGTTCCTCAATATACCCTCTGTTCTGGTCAAACTAAATTACTGCTGCGTCTCAAGGAGAGTATGTATTTCCCTTGGCTGTCCCTCTCCATTTCTAATCCTACCTGCTCTTCAAGACTCAGCTTAAATGGCTGCTAAACTTATGTAGTTCTTCCTGACACTCTGTTGAAACGAATTCCTCTCTGACCATTACTTATGTTACACTTAGTTTTATTTCTCTTACAGAAGTTGCTGCATTCTCTCTTTTTTTAATATGAAATTTATTGTCAAATTGGTTTCCATACAACACCCAGTGCTGCATTCTCTTTTAGTTACAGTAATTTATGTGACTTTTACTTACCTTTGGTACCAGTGTGTAAATTCCTTTAGTGTAGAGATCGAATGTTGTGTTTCCCACGGTGCTTTCATATAGCTGGTAGAGTATAAACTCACTTAGATGCGTTTTCTGTAATGTCTTATTAGAGATTCAATAATTTGTGGTGTAATTTTTTTATTTTTTTTTATTTTTTTTTAAATTTTTTTTTTGAACGTTTATTTATTTTTGGGACAGAGAGAGACAGAGCATGAACGGGGGAGGGGCAGAGAGAGAGGGAGACACAGAATCGGAAACAGGCTCCAGGCTCTGAGCCATCAGCCCAGAGCCCGACGCGGGGCTCGAACTCCGGGACCGCGAGATCGTGACCTGGCTGAAGTCGGACGCTTAACCGACTGCGCCACCCAGGTGCCCCAGTGGTGTAATTTTTTAAAAAGCAGAATATTGCTGCATGTGCTCATAATTCTTATTGCTATCAGCATTCAATGAACATACAATTTTTGGACAATAAATATTGGATCTATTAACCACAAATGTGTGGATTCTGAGGGCAGAATGCATTTCTTATGGAAAACAGAGGAGTCTTCAATGCCAAAGGTGGTTGGTCCAAGTGAGGCTTTCAGAAACGTGGCTGGATGCAAGCAGCCTACTAAGCCCTCAATCTTTTTGAGCAGCTGTGGAGCTTTCTGTGTTTCGTGTGTTCCTTTCTTGTGGGTGACAAGTACCAAATCTCTAAGGCATGCAAGGGAATGAAAATGAGAGTTTGGGGTTCATGGCCTCAGCTGTTTGAATTTGTCACCCTGGTCAAATAGCACAAATTCTCTCCTCCCTCCTGCATTGTCCTTCTTGGTTTCCCACAAGAATGTATTTTCCCCAACCTGACCGGCAAATGCATAATTTATTTCATCACTGAATTTACTGTGAAGCCAATTGTTTTCCTAATGTGTGGAACCAATGTAAACAAAACCAAGAAGCATGGTTTGTGGCTCATTTAAAACACTACTTGCTGTGTACCATTCCAGCAAGCTGTCTGCTTCGGGATAGTGATCTGGTGTATATTAGCAACCTTGCGGTAAAATGCTGAAGCAATTTGCCATTTTCCCTTAAAAGTAACACTACCATAACACAGGAGGGTGATATGCTTTATGCAACAGATATGCAATAATTTCAGGACTCATAAATTAAGGCCGTTCTCAAAGTCTTACTTTGGACTATCATCTTTTTTCCTAATGTGAAACCAGAGATGAAAGCTGCCTCTCTGCAGCTCTAAATGTCAGGTTTGGTGTGTGCACTCCGTTTTGTTAGTTAGCATTAAAATCTACAGATTAATAAAAGGAAAAGACATGGGTTATGAAACAGTAATGAAATTACAAGGTTTAGAATATTCAGGCTTTCCTAAATAACTGATCAGTTCTTATTATGTCTGTCTATTCCATATTTTGTTCAAGAAGAAATTGACTCAGCTGGTCAGGTAATTTTAGGCCTGCAAAACTTCATTACTTGAAACATTCCTATTGTACCCACTCTTATAATTAAATTTGCTAACATCACACATAACTTTCTTTTAGACACTGACCAACCTTCTTCCTTACTTAGAATTTCAATCTCTTACCTGCTCCTGCCAAAGTTGTGCTGTTTATGTTCCAGAGAGAATTGAGTGATCCCCACATTGGAATTAACTGGATCATGAGGGTGTGGATATATATTTGTGCTGTATGTATATATCTATGTATCTTCCTCCTTCTCTTCCTTCTCCGTTTCTTCTCTCACATTCTTTATTGAAAGTTTTCCTTATTCTTGCAACTAAAATATTTGCCATTACGTTTCTTGGCATTGACCTCTTTCTAGAGATTTTGCCTGGAATATGATGAGCTCATTTCATTTGAATATCCGTGATTTGTTTCAGTCTAAGAAAGCTTTTCATTGATTATGTTTTCTATTATTGTTTCTGTTCTTATTGCTTTGGTGAAATACCACAATAATTGGCTATCTCTCCATTCTTTTGTCTACAAACATGTCATCTCTTTCATTTTTTCCTTCTTGTTTTCTTCTGCATTAATAGAAAACATATCAAATTCTCAAATTTTTCTTTCGTATGACTATGTTTTATGAAGCATACATCCTGATTCTTTATTGCCTTTAGACTTAATTTTATCCCCACTTTACTAGTTCTTTTTAAAATGAAACTTAAAAATACCATTTATTAAAAGAATACCACAAATAAAATGAAAGGCAAAGGACAAATATTTGGTGGGGGAAAATGCCACCAATATTTACAAATTTAATGTAAAAATAAAAGCTCTGGCAACTCAAAAAGTATCAAAACTTGTCTAAAAAAACCTATCATTTTTTCCTCCGATATAAGGAAAAACCTAGTCCTTCCTCCTGTGTTTCCAGCCTGTGTCTCCTTTATTACCCACAGAGAACACTTTATTGCTGACACTTCTGATCACTAAATGGGTGGGGGTTTTCTCCTATCAAATAACTCTTTGTGACACCAGAGTGTCTTACAATTTAACTCAATTCTGACACTATGTACTTGGAGGTAACATCAGATCCCATAGGTTAAGGACTCAGTCCTACAAGACTGTTGTCACCCCACTTCAGATACCAGTCACAGGTCCAGGTTGTCACCCTGGTTTCTGACTGGCAATAAATCTGAAGTTCCCATGATCCCTCCCTCTGGTTCTTTTAAATTGCTAGAGCAGCTCTCAGAACTGAAGGAAACACTCAACTTACGTTTACTAGTTTAAGGAAGTTGGGGTGCATCAACCTCCTGATGCATGTATGTGTTCAACCTGTAAGTTCTTCTAACTGATATTATTGGAACTTTTATGGAGACATTATCACATAGGCATGGTGATTATTAATTCTATTTTCAGCCCTTCTGCCTTCTCAAAAGAATGGGGGTGAGGCTGAAAATCCCAAGCTTCTAATCATGACTTGGTCTTTCTGGTGACTAGCTTTCATCCAGGAGCTATCCAGGAGCACCCCAGAGTTGTTTCATTAGAACAAGAGACACTCCTATCACCCAGGAAAGTACAAGGGTTTCCAGGATCCCTGTTGTCAGGACCCTGTGAGAGTCAAAGACCAAATATAGAACAAAAGATGCTTCTAGTATATCACTTGGGAAATTACAAGGGTTTCAGAAGCCTGTGCCATGAACCAATATTTGTTCTATTATTTCACAACACTCTAAGAGAAAACCTAGCAGAGGCAGTTGCAAGCTATTAATGGAAGATGACAAATTGACAAATACAAGTCAAATGCTCCACCTAATTAGTAAAAACTTTTAACCAACATAATACTTTTAAATATAAAATTCCAAGATTGAAAAATAGATACAGTGCTGAAGTAGATTTAATGAAATGGATGTATAATTGCAAACTTTGCTAATAGGACAGCAAACTCCAACAAATTTCTTAAAACCAACTTGTTGATTTGTGTTGGGAATCATAAAAAGGAGAAAATTCATTGTCCTAGAAATCTTACGTGTGAGAATTTACCTTAAAGAAATAATAAAAAATATTATGAATATTAAGGGTACAAGGATACTCACTATGCTTTAAAATTGGAAAATATACAAACCTAAATATCCAATGTTAAGAGAATCATACATAGCAGAATGCATACATGATGTAATATTATGCATCTCTAAAAAAACCCCTGTTTTGGAAGAGAATTTAGTGATGTGGGGAAAACATTCCTTTTATTCATTTTAATGTTAACTGAAAAAAAAGAGTAGAAATTGTGTGTGATTGTCATTACCTTCCTTCTCTTTATACACACATACACACAAGCAAGCAAGCAAATGCATGCACACTCAACCTTCATATATTTATCATTATTACTATTTAGTTCATCCTATGATCTTTTAACTATACCCTCTTCTCTTCTGGACTTCTTTTCTTTCATGGAAGACATGCTACCTTGCATCCTATGGAGGATTTCCTGTGGTTAATAATGTTTAGATGTCTCTCATTCTATAGATTGATGGTCTCCTTACTTTGTTTTGCAGTAAGTTTTTCCTTAGGTTACACATTTGATTTTCTTTGCTCAGTTGTGAGATGACAGATCAGCCTATAATTGATGATTGCCAATGAGTTGCCTTTGGCCCCATTCTCAGACCACATGGGTACAATTCCATTCTCAAATCTACAACTACCCGGAAGTTTGATACATATATCTTCTTGCCTAATTTTTCATGTCTATTTAGTTTTCATCTGGTATAGCTCAGCTGGTATGAAATAGTGTCTTCTCTTATATTTTTCACCCAGCCTACATTTCTCTGAACAAATGGAATCTGCAAATCAAAAACTACAATATGAATATGGAGCCTATTGCTTTCAGGGAGCTTCCTGTGTCCACCTCACTTATAGAATGCAGTGTACCACCACTCGTTCCCAGCCTCTTGTTCCCAAACTTGTTGCCCAGTTATTTCTAGCTCAGTCTCCATAGAAAGAGAATTACTAAGGAGAGAACAGAGTAGATCTAGCTTGGGAAGAATCTGGGGGAAAGAATAGCTGGCCAGTTTTATATTTGTTGTAGTCCTTGTGCTTGTAAATCAGAGAAGAGATGGCAGCTGAGGAACATGGGCTTTATAGATACACGTTAGAGTTGGCATTGTAGTTATGATTTACTGATTGATTCCTGATTAGTTTAATTGGCTTTGTAATTAGTAGCAAATTATTCCAGATTCTTATTAAAAAGGTTTCCCATTATCTCATTTTTTTTAAATGTGACTTTTCTCCTTTTGGGAGGGTGTTCCCCCATGGGTACTTTATGATGAAGTTGGAAAAGTTGGCTTCAGGGGCTGCTTAACCAAAAATAATTTTAAGTAGGAAGAGGAAGAAAAGATTTTTTAAAAGTCCTTAAATCATTTTTTCTTTAGTCAATATACTTTCTCTGCTATAGTATGAGAGACAACACATCACACCTATGTTGCTTGGGCAAGGGGTACCGCTGATTTTAGCAAAATGGCCACATTTCTCCATTGCAGTGACTCTGCCATATATCACTACAATCAAATGAAGGTGCCAACTACAGAGGGTGGAAAAAACACTGGAATTATATAGTAGCTTCATTTTGAAGCTGTGCCATAATGGATGAGTTTAGAATGCTAACTAACTACTCTAGCTCTTGTAGTGTGCCAGGTACTATCTTAAACATTTTGTATATATTAACTCATTTAATTCTTTCACCAACTTTATGAGGTAGAAGTATTCTATTCAAAGTCTAACAGATGAGAACATTGAGGCACAGAGAAGTCAACTAACTTGCCCTAAGTTTTATAGTTGGTGTCAGAGGTAGAATTTGTAATCAGCCAGCACAGCTCCATTATCTATGCTCTTAATCATTGTGTTAGGAAACCAGAAGCCAAGTGACTGAACTTTTATCCTAAAATCCCAAATTCAAGTATTTTTGAATGTCATTAATTTAAATGCAAGTAAAGAAACCTGGAAAAATCTTTGAGAAGAAGAAAGAGTGGAAAAGTTCATTAAATCTCTCTCTCATATATCCACAGAGAGAATACACACACACACACACACACACACACACACACACAGAATACACACAATTGCATACATTAGCGCTAAAAATGGTAGTATCCCACTACAATGATTTCTATAGTTTCTCTTTTCTTTCATGTATTTATTCTGAAAGTAGTTTTAAAATGATTGCCTTCTTTGGTATATGGAAATAACAACGATTTCCCCATATCATGCCTTAGTTTTTCCCTGTAACAATGATAAAATTGCATTGGCTCATTCCTTATTTTTTCATACCACTTTCCACAGACCATCAATAGTTTGAATTTGTGAGATGGATGAACAGTTTTGAGTCTAGTTTTTGGCCACAGAAGAGAGCAAATCATATATTGATGCTGCATTCATGACCTTGGATCTCCTCAGAAACATTCTCTAATCAAATCAGCTCCTGGGAGCAGATTATTTACATCTGGAAGGCAAGCATTATGTAAATGCTTCTTCTTCCCACATTTCTTTAGAAGGACTCAGAATTATCCCCAGTTGGGGAAGTCTACATTTTATTATCTCCTGGGTGTAGTAACCGTGTCTCATTTATCAGACATGGAATGAGCTACCCTTTTGGAGGGGACCACTTGAAAGGACTATTACAGAAGGGTTTCCATTTGGGAAGTGTTTCTTTTTGCATTTTGAAAAATTCCTGAATCTACTAGAACATTCTTAGGATGCTTTAAAAAATTGTTTTGTGATGTTTTTATAGGCATCCTACAATAATGTAAAAGATGGTGACTGGCATACATTCACAAGCAAAATGAACTTTAAAGTTAGAGATGCTTTTTTTTTCTTGAAAATTTCTACCGTTTAGGGGCGCCTGGGTGGCGCAGTCAGTTAAGCGTCCGACTTCAGCCAGGTCATGATCTCGCGGTCCGTGAGTTCGAGCCCCGCGTCAGGCTCTGGGCTGATGGCTCAGAGACTGGAGCCTGTTTCCCATTCTGTGTCTCCCTCTCTCTCTGCCCCTCCCCCGTTCATGCTCTGTCTCTCTCTGTCCCAAAAATTAAAAAATAAACGTTGAAAAAAAAATTTAAAAAAAAGAAAATTTCTACCATTTAGACCAAGTGCTTTTTAAAGCTTTTTACCTTAAAAATCCCAAGAAGTAACATATCTGAGAAAAGGAAAGTGGGATAAACATGCAAAAATAATCAGGAAATGAACAGAGATTAGAAAAAGTTTTGATTTCATGCATATAAGATAATGGAGTATTAGAACTGAGATCTCTCAGTTTACTGAAAACACAAAATCATAAAGAATTGAAGTGGTTTCTCTAACGTGAGCAGGTGGGCCATGGGAAGGAGACCAGCGTGGTTCTTTTGTGACACCAGATCACAGGCACTTGAAGGTCGGGAGAACAACTCAAGGTCCTGGCTAGAGAGGTGCCTCTTTGCCATTGTTCTCTTATATATTTGGTAGATTGTGGCAAATGGCAGAAAGACTTTACATGAGTTGGCTTGGGCTGCCATAACAAACCACCATAGACAGGGTGGTTTAAAGAACAAAATATAATTTTCTCACAGTTCTGGAGGCTAGAAGTTCCAGATCAAGATCCGACAGGACTGGTTTCTGGTAAGAGCTCTCTTCCTGGCTTACAGAGAGCCACCTCCTTGCTGGGTCCTTGCATGGTGAAGGGAAGAGAGTCTGGCATCTCTTCTTACAAAAACACTAATCCTATTAGGCCCTCACCCTTATGACTTCACTTAACCTTAATTACTTCCTTAGAAGCTTCATCTCCAAATACAGCTACAATGGGGCGTCAACATATGAATTTGCGGGGGTGGGGGGTGAGGGTGGAGCAAAAACATCCAGTCCACAACAGACACATAGTAGCTTCTAATAAAGAGAATGGGGAACACTGTAAAACTCTTAATCCAAAAAAGCGGGGGGGGGGTGCAAAAGTGACTGGTCTACGCAGAAGAAATAGGTTCTGAGTTAGGCAGATCTGGATTTGAGCCTGTGGCTCCTCTACTTGGTATTTTGTGACTATGGATAAGCTATTTAATGTTTCTGAGCCTTAGTTTTCTCACTTGTAAAATGATAATGATGCTTAAGGACTATTATATAAAAAACACCCAGTGCAGTGGTGTTCATATGGTTAAGTGCTCAATATATGAAAGTGATTATTATCAGCCCATAAGTTCAGTATAGCCCAAGGACTCCATTTACCTTGTCATAGTAAAACTAGCATTAGCAAATATTTTGTAGTCATTGGTTGTCTTATGATACGGATAATCTTAGGAGAAGTAAAGCTATTATTATAAAGTATATAATTAGGGAAGAAGCAAAGCTACATACACCTTTAAAAAATGCCTTTAAAATGACTTTCTGTAACCTTAACAAAATTCTTGACGGCTTACATCACTTTATTTTTCTCTACAAATCTTTGAGTATCAAAATACCAAACCAGTTAATACCAGTAAAGATTTTCCACTGACTCATCTTGTTCTGGGGGCCTCAGAGGACAGAATCAGAACCAAGAGATGGGATTTCCCAGGGGAAAGGTTTACTCTCAACTAAAGAAAAAATGGTAGAACAATTTGGGCTCTCTGAATAAGGAATGTGTTTTCACATGAGGTGGTGAGTTCCACATCTCTAAACCAGGATCACTTGGCACGAATATTGTGGTAGGGGTTTCAAGAAATGGACAGGAAGTTGCTATACATGACCTAAGAGCTCTCCTCCACCCTGAAATTCTGTGATTACAGAATGTCACTTTCAGGAAGTCTCTCACTTTAGAAAAGGATGTACAAATGGAAATTACCTCAGTGTCTGGCTTATGACTTAGAAAATAGAACTTTGTGTGGTTGTTCAGGCAGCCCTGGAACTTGAAGTTCTTTCAGATTGTACCTTAAGTCTTAGGGCTACTGACCATGACTTTGGAGCTAAATATAGTCTAGAAAGTACCATTGTGTATCCGACACTAGGAGCCAGTACAGCAGACTGGCTTCTTACCTTGGTGTCTAACACTTCATTAGGCTCTGGACATGATCCTTTCGTTAAATGCCAGCACAAGCATTTCATTACAGATTCAGGAAATGATGAAGAGATAAATGTTAAAAAGAATGTTTCCAAGGAAGATATTAATGGAGTGTTAATGCATCTTACTTTCTTCCCAGAGTAAAATCCTCTAGAGGGTTTTGGATTTATGGGAATGACAGTTAATCCATGCCAATAGAATCCTTAACTTCATTTAGCGACAGAGTAAATATGAATATTAATTAAAATATCTGGTTTAACACTTCCTTGTAAGCTAAATTCCTTGAAAATTTCTATCTGGAACAAAGCCATATGCTTGCTCAGTCATGGAACCTTAGAGCCAAGAAAACTAATACGTGCTTTTCCTAGCTCTGAAGTGCAAGACAATAATAACATTGTATTCTCCAAGCCGAAGAATTGTAGGCAGCAGCGTTTTCTTCATGAAGCAGGCTTCAAAGGAGACTTGTGAAAGAACCTTTGAAAGAGTTTCCGGAGTTCGATCATTTTTTAAAGCTGCTGTGTATTTCAAAGGTATTAGTAATATGGGCTTCATAAATACTTTAAGTTTAAACATCAGTTTATTCTTTACCATTTCAACTTGGATGCTATCTATCACAAGGCTATTCTGAATATTTTAGCTGTCTTATTAAAATCCAACAAAGGCAGTGTGCATATGGGTGTGTGTGCTGTGCCCTTCTTGAAAATTTTGCCTTTAGGTTTTTGCATTTGTTTGTAATGACAAAGAACGCTTTAAAGTACATAGCATTTTTTTTCACATTCGAGTTTCAAATGTTTTCAAGATGCCCTAGAGAATCCGAAATGCCTCATTATAGTTCTTGATTAATATAAAGATAAAAAGCTGCTTTCTTTATCTTCAAATCGTCTTTAAAATGACCTTTTATATTTGAAATCACTTGGGTAGGGGAAAAAGAAAGAGAAAAGCACAGAAAAGTACGTCTTGTAAAATGAAATAAAAAATCTTTGCATTTCTCCCACTAATTGCAAAATAAATGCATGCTTCGCTTCTGGAGCTTGAGATGTGGTTGATGAACAGAAACTGATGAACTTGAGTTTCTGTTCACCATTTGGTATGGGCACAAACTTTTCATCATTGGTTTTTCTCCCTCACCTTGCCTTTCATTCTCTTCTCTTTTCCTCCTTTCTAGATTTGTGGCAGGTGAGTTTGGGAGCAAAGGATGGGAATCTTTGATATTGTATAATCAAAATTATATGGTGGAAACAGAGAACAACCTCGTTGTGTTCATGCATTTGACAACCTCCTTTAATATATTTGCAGCCATGGGAGGGGTGAAGGCTTCTCTCCCTCTGTCACATATTACCTAGGTTAATAGTCCTACAGGATTAATACATGAGAGTTTTAATAATTGAATGTGATGAAAGTAACTAGGCCCATCCTTGTTTTAAATATTCCTGACACTCAGGTAAAAACGTTGCAGTATAATGAACACTGAAGTGGGGTCAAAAAGGATTTTGATTGAAGCTAGGCTAAACCAGGTTTTTTGTGCTGTGGCCTCTATTGTTCCCAGAAAAACAGCTTGAAGCTTGAAAGGCTGATAGGAGACCTTTTCTATATTATAATACTGAAAGTTCTTAGGCAGCAAGCTTGCAATTTATCTTAGCACCTGCTGGGGCAGCCATCAGGGCTCTGAATCTGCCTCCAATTCTAATGGCCTTATGGTGTGTGACTTCAGTCATTTGACCATGAAGTGAGGGAACTCTAAATGTCTGTAATTCTAGTTTTGTTTCGTAACTAAGTTTTAGATAAACCTGATGTAGTGCTATCTAAATAAATTTTTGTTTTCAGCTATTACCTGGGCATTCTTGGTGCTTTCTACCCAGTTAGTGCTACTGGGAGACGGCAAGAACCTGTTCACCAGGGAAAGTGTCCACACTTTTACCACATTTGACAAATGTGTTATTTTGAAACATTTATTTTTTTTAAAAGAATAAAAACATTTATTGTTTTTTTTTTTTTTTTGGGTGGAGGCTATCTTATTCAAACACTGTTATATATTATATAGCTGTGATCAAAGATCATACTATAGTTTACCCTTTGGGTTCCCTTTATTTAGCATTGAACAAAACTTACCCTTTTGCCCATATTTTTTGCTCTGTACTTTGTACAAACAATTTAAGACAATAATAAACAGCCTTGAAAGTAGTACAGTACATCCTGTTTGGACATGGAGTAATTGGTCTCCTTTCATAAGATGGATAACAATAACTTTAATAGATAAAAATATAACCTAATGCCTTTACATAGAAATTAAATCTGTGTCAATTAATTTCATCCATATTTCATTTGGGTAAATGATCTTTTGCTGAATTATTAAATTTAATTTCAGGGTAAAATCAAACTGTCACCATTTGGAATTGGGAGCTCTACGGATGGAATTCTGGTCTGTGAAGCCCCTGAAATTTAATGTGAAATGATGTTATGTGAGTTCTTTGGGGGACGGTCGGTGACTTTTGTCAAATTCTTAAAGAGGCTCTGTCCCCCATCTTCATCCTTGAACACATACAAAATTCAAGAATCAGAAGATTAATATAAAGTCGAAGGGGCTGGCAAAACTTGGTGGGCTAGTGAAAAGCTTTAAGGATTTATTTCCAAGTTTGCTATTATTTAATGACCTAGAGCTCAGTGAGAAAGTACTTCCTGGTGTTCAGAAGTTACTTCCCTCAATATAGACCTTCTGAAAGGCCTTCAATGAAACTTGCATTGCACGATGTTAGTGTTAAGAATTATGATATTATATGTTCAATTGTCTTTCATAAAAAATACATCTCTATAAATTTACAAATGTGTGTATCAAAGTATTATTTTGGTAGCATATTTCAAATATTAAAACATTAGACAACCAATATTTTATTTTTCATTAAAAATTCAAGGAATTTGCAAAAAGTGCTTTTATTTTCCAAAAGTACAGGCTTTTATGACATTATTTCAAATGGATCTTTAAACTTTAAAAATATACATTTGAAGCTTATCTTACAAAATTCAAATACAAAATTAGTGGAAATCTTTTTTTTTTTTATTTTTTTATTTTTTATTTATTTATTTTTTTATTAAAAAAATTTTTTTTTCAACGTTTATTTATTTTTGGGACAGAGAGAGACAGAGCATGAACGGGGGAGGGGCAGAGAGAGAGGGAGACACAGAATCGGAAACAGGCTCCAGGCTCTGAGCCATCAGCCCAGAGCCTGACGCGGGGCTCAAACTCATGGACCGCGAGATCATGACCTGGCTGAAGTCGGAGTGGAAATCTTCTTAAGAGTTAAAAAATTTTTTTAAATGTTTTATTTATTTTTGAGAGAGAGAGAGAGAGAGAGTCAGCGGGGGAGGGTCAGAGAGAGAGGAAAACAGAATCTGAAGCAGGCTCCAGGCTCTGAGCTGTCAGCACAGAGTGCTACATGGGGCTCGAGCCCCCATGAGCCATGAGAGCGTGACCTGAGCAGAAGTCGGATGCTTAACCAACTGAGACACCCAGGTGCCCCAATATAAGAGGTTTTTTTAAAAAAAATCCTTGAATCCTGAAAGCCTTATGTGTAACCATCACCACTGCCCTTTGTTACAGGTACTGTTGTATGTTTCATGTATTAATTCATTTAGTTACAATACTCCTGTGCAGTAGGTGCTAATATTAGCCCCATTTTACAGATCAGAAAATTAAAGCAAAGAGAGGTTGTGGGTAACTTGCCCAACATACTCTCTCTAAACAATATAAATGAGTGAATACACAAATAGTTATATTTCACAATCCTTCTGTTTTCTCTTTATATATGGTCATCACAGCTGGAGTATTAGAAGGCTGTATTCTTATGCATTTGACTCCTTATCTGGGCTTCAAATCAAACTTATTTCAGAATTCATTTTTTGTATTTTGAGGCCACTTTGGCAATATTGCCAAAGGTCTTAGATGCTATGGTCATTTCTGTGTACTTAAAGTAATTAACTTGAGGCTACAAGTAATTTATCTACATTTTAATCTTCTTAAATTTCTTGTTTTCTAAAGAAATTCTGAGAGTAAGATGTTAAACACTTGTACTAAAATAAAGGCCTCACTCTAAAAACGTATATTCCTCTCAACATATTTATGCTTCTAACTGTGAACACACACACACACACACAAACACACACACACACACACACACAGAGCAGAGAGTTAACATTTTACCAAGACTGCATGGTGCTTAGTGCATTGCAACATCTATTTGACAAAAGCCTGAGAACACAAGAATTAAAATATGCAAATCTCTTAATAATGGGCTGGTTTTACAGTCATAGCTCATAGAAAATCCCTCTTGATTTCAGATGCGAAGCATTTAGTTATTGAGTTTTAATTGTTGATTAAATCACAAGAAACACGCAGAAGTTTCTAAATGTCTATTTAAAAATGAAGCAGTATTCTGATAAAGTCTTTGTGTAAGTTTCCAAGTTTCCAAACTCTACAGAAGAGTGCATTAACAAAAATGAAACTTCAAAAACTTCAAACTTGGCTTTGCAGCAACTATGAAAAAGG
The DNA here is from genome assembly GCF_016509475.1 of Prionailurus bengalensis. NCBI lineage: Eukaryota > Metazoa > Chordata > Mammalia > Carnivora > Felidae > Prionailurus > Prionailurus bengalensis. The sequence continues at coordinate 114,510,173 of NC_057344.1, forward strand.
TTTGTAACACAGAAAATAACCTATAGGACAGGTGTTTGCTAAGTGCTTTTGTGACTGATTATTTCAAATAGTGAGATTCATAAAACAAGTTGATACAAATTATTACATGTTCCCTGGGAGCTACCTTTCTCTGTCCTGTCAGGCAAGGTTTCTAACAAAGAGTTTCGTTTCTGAGATTCAGAGAAATTGAAGTGAGGAGCAAATGTTTAGGATCACGAATGTATCTCAGAAGTCTCAGATGACTGTGGGGTCATGAGATGGGATGGACACACATAGCTGAACAGTACAGGGCTTTGAAATGAGCAGCTCTTGTGGGAGCTACCCAAACAGTTGTTGTGTCAGGTGCAGCGGGGGGAGGTGAGGACAGTGAAGGCAGGTTGCTTGGAAGGCTCCCTGTGACTCAATAGAGGATGTGCTGCTTTTGCCAGTGTGGAGGAATCTCAGAGATGTTGATTTAATAGAGAGGGACACAAGTGGTGATTGTCACCTTGAAGGCCCTCCTGTCATTAGTGGCAGATGATTTGCTGTGCCTTCAGACTAGGAAGTGAGGATGTGAGAATTTCTCAAATGCTTGTCGGTAGTGACCGATAGGAACATTTTAGGACAACCCCTTTTTTTCCTTTTTTAAAAAAATGCAAGTTTAACATTGCTTACATGAATATTTTCCTTAACGTTACCTTCTCAAATAATTACTATCCTACCATTCTATTAAGGCCTTTTGTTAGAGGAAAAACTCTTACATACAGTATTCTATTAGATTTGACGCTTAAAGGTTGGCTAGGTCTTATGAAATCTATTTTTCAAGTGAAGAAATTGAGGCTTAGAGACATGGCAGTTTGTCTTCAGCCTCATCAGAGCTAACAAATTCAAGGTCAAATGTAAATCTGAATCATTTGCCTCCACATTTAGTTCAGTGCTCTTTCTACTGTATGAGGCTCTGTCTAGATGGAAAGTTTTGGTTATTTTTTTCCCCTTAACTGCCTGATATTCAGGCTAAAGGAACATGTTTTTAAAAATGACTCTGGGCCCATAGTTAATAAAGCCTTACCTAACAAAGTTGAGGAAGTTTTTGAGTTTCAATTCATTAGAAGACTTGACAGTTCCCCCTTTTAAGGAATATTTCAGATATTTGAATTTATTATACGTTATTTGAATCATTGGTGTGGGGATGTATACAGGAGGGAACATAAACTGCCAGAATGGTGAAAAGAAACATAGTTAAACAGATAAGAATTAGGGCAAGAAGTTAAAGTCGATTCCCTAGAAGTTATAAGTCTCAGTCTGTACTTAAGCCTACTATAATGGATTAAAAGATATTTTACTTGTGTTTAATTCACTTATATTTTGTCAAGTATGACATATGAAATACTACTCATTTCTTCATAAAGTAGCGGTTCGTGATAGCTTAGGCCAGCTTTGCCTTCGCCGACTTCCCTTATGAGATTAACATGTCTCTGCTCTTTTGCATTATTTATACAGTTAATTTTGATAACAGGCAGTTTGCAGTCACTGATGTTTGCTGTGGAGGCAGCGACAGAAGCAGATTCAACTGGGGCTATAATTGCACAATGAATCACATTATCTGGCAAATCATGTTCCAAAGTTTTAAATTATTCAAAAACGTTTTTGTTGTGAGCTCTGGCACATCCTCATTAGCATGGAGTTGGTCAGCCAGGCTGAATCAATCATGCAGGGAGAATTTGTGTCCTGCCAGGCTTGTCACCTCCTGTTAACTCACAAGATAAACTTGGCCTGGAACTCATCTTGGCTGGGAAGAGTGTAGGCTGTATTGATGGCAGATGGTGCCCACCACATTTGGCCTAAAGTTTCAGCATCAAAATGGTGGCAAAGGGTCTGGGGATGGGGAGGGTCCTAGGAGAAAACCTGTGGCAATAAAAAGTTTATAGTCTGCTTTGGCCCCTGGGATAATACAAGATCCTCTGTTTAATGTTTTTTGATATAGATTTTTATCAACAATCCACAAGTGCAGCGATGGTGGTTTTGTAGGCCATTGTTCAGATTTTATTTACATTACATTTTTAAGATTTTATTTTTAAATAACCTCTACATCCGATATGTGTAATCTCTACACCCAATCTTGAACTCACAACCCAGAGATCAAGAGTCATGTGCTCACTCGACTGAGCCAGCCAGGTGTCCCTTCACTGCATTTTTACCTTAACATTTTCTTCCTCAGTCTCACTCACTCTACAGACAATGAATTGAGGTTTGGAGAGAAATGTGTCCAAATGACACAGCTAGGCAGTGACAGATGGGACTTCTGATCTAGGCCAATCCAGACTCCTCTAAATCCATCTCTTGTCATCACAGAGGAAAATGTTATTTTCCAGTTTAGAGATTTGGTTTTGTTTGTCTACATATTTGTTTCTGCCACATGCCCCAGACCAGGAAATCCATACACAGGATTATTTTCCTAGAGCTGTTGTAACGAATTACCACAAAATTGGTAGCTTAAAACCAAAATGTATTTTCTCATCGTTCTGGAAGCCAGCAGTCCAAAATCAATGCATGCTCCCTCTGCACTCTAGGGGAAAATTGTTTCTTACCTCTTCCAGCTCTTGGTAGCCCCAGACTTTTCTTGGCTTGTGATAGCATAAATCCTATCTCTGCCTCTATCTTCAGTTGACCTCTTCTTTTGTCTGTGTCATCTTCTCTTCTTATAAGGACATTTGAATTGGATTTAGGGCCCACCTGATTAATCCAGGATGATCTTGTCTTGGGACTCTTCATTAATTACATCTGTAAAGACCCTCCCCCGTGCCAAACAAAGCCTCATTCATGGGTACTGGGTTTAGGACTTGGACATATCTTTGGTGGGGAGGGGTACAATTCAACCCACTATACCATTCTTAGGCCATCTGAATTTCCTCTGCACTTTGCTCTTTTCAGGAACTTTCTCATTTTCACCATTTTTTGCCCATCCAGTCTGTGTCTATTGACCCTTTCTATTCTCTGGGAGAAGCATTAATTATCAGCATTTTCCCTGGATCCTCTAATAAGTCATCCCTTCTCTAGATTCAGTGTGAATTCCTTAAGGGCAGGGACTGTATATTTTATGTTTGTAGTGTCAGTGGATGGCCCTGGTAGGTGTCCAGTGAAGGTTTGTTGATTAGATGAATGATTGTATGATAATTGGTAGAACTTTTCAATCATTTATGACCTATTATACTCTTCTCTAATGCATTTACATCAAACAGCATCTTCAATGTAGGGATTGATTCATACTGGAGAAGACATTTGGTCATGAAATATAAGCTAAAAATAATTTAAAATAGGAAATACTAAGGCCATGGGTCCCTATAATGATGTAAGAAAAAATTGATTAGGTATAACTGGACATCTGTAGGTCTTTTTAGACAGTATTTTAGCTGTATTTTTATTTTTAGCTGTATTTACCTGTATTTTAGGTCTACCATGGTGTTTTGTATGGCTTAGATATATTTATTGAATGGCTAGGAGTTCAATAGATATAGAAGTATTTTATTCTCAGGAAAATTGAGACTAATTATTTGTAAAAATTAAATATCTTGGGATAGGGGCGCCTGGGTGGCGCAGTCGGTTAAGCGTCCGACTTCAGCCAGGTCACGATCTCGCCGTCTGTGAGTTCGAGCCCCGCATCGGCTCTGGGCTGATGGCTCAGAGCCTGGAGCCTGTTTCCGATTCTGTGTCTCCATCTCTCTCTGCCCCTCCCCCGTTCATGCTCTGTCTCTCTCTGTCCCAAAAATAAATAAAAACGTTGAAAAAAAAATAAAAAAAAATAAATATCTTGGGATAAATAAATAAAACCTCATGTTTTGTTAATACTTGGGCAGCTTGACTTTATTTACCAGCAGGGAAATATTTAATCTTAAAAAGCATGAGGAGAGGTGCGCCTGGGTGGCTCAGTTGGTCAAGCGGCCAACTCTTGATTTTGGCTTTTGTCACGATCTCATTGTTTGTGAGACTGAGCTCTGTGTCAGGCTCTGTGCTGACAGTGCGGAGCCTGCTTGGAGTTCTGTCTCTCTTCTTCTCTCTCTGCCCCCCTCCTGCTTGCTCTCTCTCTCAAAATAAATAAATGAACTAAAAAAAAAGTACGAAAAGAAAAAAAGTCACATCTTTTTAAAAGATGTGTACTTATAAAATTAGAAAATAGAACGATACAGAATATTATCAGAATCATACCTGACAATAATATGTTTTTGAGTTTGAATGACTTATTTTTAAAAAAAATTTTTTTTTTTTTAACGTTTATTTATTTTTGGGACAGAGAGAGACAGAGCATGAACGGGGAGGGGCAGAGAGAGAGGGAGACACAGAATTGGAAACAGGCTCCAGGCTCTGAGCCATCAGCCCAGAGCCCGACGCGGGGCTCGAACTCACGGACCGCGAGATCGTGACCTGGCTGAAGTCGGACGCTTAACCGACTGCGCCACCCAGGCGCCCCTGAATGACTTATTTTAAACTTACTGTAGTTATTGATATATTTTATAACAAATAGAGTTCTTACTCTGAGAATTTTTACACTTAATTTTCCTTTACGTTGGCATTTTTGCCAGTTCAGGCTTGCCATTTGGTGGCCCACAGAGAAGAAATGCTCATAGAGAAGCTCACAGAGAATGCTCATGAAGAAGCAATTGCTTTAATTTTCTTACTAAGAAAGAGTGTAACTGCATGACCTCATGTGCAGTAAAATTACATACTTCTTTAATGCAATCTACTGATACATTTAAAATAATATTTCCCATGATATATTAGTTATATAGGACCATAACTAAAAGACATTTATCAAAAACATCTTACATCTCACTACATGGTTTCTATCATATCATTTTTAAGAAACCTAACAACTTCTAGCAGTATCTTATTAGGGGTCAAGTTTTTCTATATTGAAAGCTACTAGATAGAATGTCCATCTATCCTAAGATGTTTGATCTTTTAGTTTTGTTTCCTAAGATGTTTTAAATGCTTAAATATGAAGTTTTACATAAGTATTTGCATAGCATCTTATATTTGTAGATGGTTGACCCATCATGTTTACTGTTTAGTCCATAATGATTTTCCCATGATGTAAGTTTGGTTAATTCCCCTATTCTACTCAGATACAGTGTGTGCTTGGCAGAAGGAGGTGTGGCTTGTTTAAAGGTCCACAAAATGTCGTATTGCTACTTTCAGCCTGAAGAGCTCCTAGGATGCTGTTTGCTTAACTGAACTGCATTAAGGAAACTTTTGAATTTTGGCCTCAGAGAGGGATTCTGGAATTTAGTGTCCTAATGGAACAAATAGGAGTCCAGTCATTAGTTGGAGAATTTAAATAGTTTGTGGCAAAGTGGTATAATCAAAATGGATTTTAATCAAGATGGATTATGGTCCTGCCGGCAGGACACTTAAGACCACAGGAGGCAAGAAGGATCACATGGTGGTCAGGAAGTGCATTTGTACAAAGGCTTAAATAAATTAAACTCATCTTCAGGTCCCAACTTAAACATTACTGCCTCAGGGATGCCTTTCCTAACCCCTACTTCCATCTCTTGGGGGGCATGTCCTTGCCAAGTGCCTTATTCTTCCTCTATTATTTTTTTTAAATCACATTTTATTATATTTGCATACTTAAATATCTATTTCCCTTGTTAGACTATGGACTTTATGAAGACAAAGACTGTAAATGTATGGTTTACTGTTTTTATCCCCATTCCTTAGCATGGTGCCTTATACAATACATATTGCTGAACAGTGGATGAGAGAGAAGTGGAGAGAGGTATATGTACCAGACAATGTTTGAAGTGAGCTCAGTAAACATATCTCCCACATAGACTCTGGCTTCCAGAGCTGGTGGTTCAGGCGACTCTAACGTACATATTAAGCCTTAAAATGCCTGGAGCCACTATGTCAGGTCCTAATCCCTTGAGGGGAAACTGTATTTTCATTAACTCTATATAATTACCATTTTGTGATCCTCTCAGCAAATTACAGGTATACAGTACAGTGTTGTTAACCATTGTCACCATGCTGTGCATTGGATCTGAAGAAATTATTCATCTTGTGTAACTGAAACTTTGTATCCTTTTGCCATCACCCCCCCGCCCCCCATTTCCCTTTCCCCTCAGCTCCTGGCAACACCAAGAGTTCTTATTGGATAGAAATATTCAGACACCTGAAGAGATGTGTGAATTGCATAGCCTACTCTGAACTGTAGTAAATTCAGCTCTGTACTTGGACTAAACAAAAAAGCTTGTGAAAGCTGCTTACTATAGAATGTTATTAGAGGGACCTGGTGTGGATTTCCTATTTCAAGAACTATACTTTTTAGCATATTAACAAAATTTTATCTGTAATTTTCTTCCTAGTAGAGAATTGTCTCTTCTCCCAAATGAATAAAAATATCAAGAAATATATACAGAACACTTTAATTTCCTCCTTACTTGCATTTTTTTCCTATGGAAAATCAAGTATGAATTCATAGCCTGAACTAATAAGTTTGGATTCGTTTTGGACGTATTTATTTTTCTTCAAACTCATGTTTATAGCTAGAAATACCAAATTCTTAATTTTGATATTTATTGATTTGTACAATTAATATGGAGGTTAATTCATCTACTAAATAATACACTTTTATATACATGAATATGTGAAATAACATAGTTTCAAATAAGTCAGGAAATTTTTAAATATTGAGTAATCTAATTCTTGTGGTTAATTAAACAATACCAGTATAATAGTATGTTGCAAAGAGACATGCTGTGTAATAAGACAATATAAAATGTTTTGATTTGTCTTTACTGTTTCTTGCCCTTTGGGAAAGAAAAACAAATATTTGTATGACTTTCGGTAAATTTATATATATAAATCCAGATAAATTAGTTGAAGAAAAGGTGCACTTTGTTATAGTACAATGGACGTAATTTGTTCTATAAATTAATTTGGACTACTTAGTCTTAAAATCTCTAGACTTGTGATGGAGTCTGATTAACTTAGCCAAAATAGTTCAACTCAGTCTAAATATGCATTTAGGAAATTCACTTATTCAGCTGTCTTTGAGAAGTTATACTAACCATCAGGTAGGTGGTAGCTATAGATGCAGATGGAGATATATATGCACACACACGAAGGCAATAAAGAAATGACCTTTGCCCTCAAAGAGTATGAAGACTATGGCAAGTGAAGGAGAAGGGAATATAGGCCAATATGAGTAAGTGTCGTAATAGAGGTGAAGAGATTACTGTGACAATGTTGCTAACCATTCCTGGATAAATTTAGAGAAGGCTGGGTCAGGGAGGTTTCCTGGTAGAGAATAGAGGGAAAGGAAATTTTTAGCAAAGTATAGGACATGATTTACTAAGGAGCACATATGTACGGTATTATATGTGGCTGGACATACTGAGTGAATGAAGTGGGATAGTAGCTGACGCTGGAGAGGTATCTTGGGAATACATTTGTATAAGAATATTTATGCCAAGTTAAACAATTAAAATGTATTCTGTAGAGAGTGGGAAGCATGTGGAGGCTTTTAAACAGGAGGATGATGTTATCAGATTTTTAGCAAGTGTGGAGGAGGGAGAAGGTGGGTAGAGTAGACCAGAGACACATGTAATAATGCAGGTGAGAGATGCCAAGAAAGATGCTAAGCCATCAGGTGTGCAGATGGAAAATGGCAAATTTGGACATTCCACTGAATACTTGTCAAGAGATTATAAAGAAATCTTAAGAGATTTAGTATAAAAATACTTGATTCTCTATTTTTTTAATAAATAGTAAAACTTTTATTCACTTCTCTCTAATGAATGAGCCTAGCTTCGAACTATTCAGTTCCCATAATCTGTTTCTCTTTTCATCCATCAAGTCTATCAGTCAACTTCCATCAGTATTTTTCAAACAAAGGCAGTAGGGATTTGCTATTGGCTGAATTAACATAGGGCTGTTTAATGTTTTTCCACCAGAGTCTTTTCTCTAAATTCCAAGTTCAGATCTAATTGGGCTGAAAATCATTTCTCCATTATCACTTTCTGGGACTGTCAAAATTCATTAATGAGCCTGTGACAGATACCTCACGTATATAGGAAAAGCAGATTTAATGGATTATTATAAATATATAAGTATATATTTATATATCATATAAAAATCAGGGATTGAAGTATTTCCTGGTGTGTAATGTGTAATGATTGAGATATGATATTGATTATTAAAAGTGATGCTGGAAGAGGAACAAGGCTTGTTAATAATAATATTGTTTTAACAATAATAACCCAAATAAAAGTCTATATGTGGCTTTTTGATAAACATTAGTTTTCATAAAGTTAGGGCTGTAACTAATATGTCTTACCAATGTCAAGATATATCACATTTTGAAATGTACCCACAAATAAGTCTTCTAGACTCTTGTTTATACGCTTAGACAATGTATGTTCACTATCATGTGTAACACAATATTCATCCAAATTATAATGACAAGGCAATAAAATAACCTTTTGTTTTAATTAAAAAGTGATTTTCACACTACAAGTATCAGTCAGAAAAGCCGAGTGAAAAATGTTGGTAGTCGTGCAGGCCTTTCTACCCCTGGCTGTGTCTAGCACATGGCGGTACAAGGATGCCCCCACAGAGAACAGTTGGAAAAGTCAGATAAAACACAAGTCATTCGTCTGAAGGCACCACAAAACTCCTGAGACACCCATGAATTGAGGAGTCAAGGTGTTTGAGAGAAGGGAACCGGGGAGAGATGAGCCTACGTCTATGACCTGTTTTTCACCTTGGGCATTTGCTGATTCTTGACATTGGTTGAAAGGCGAAAATTTGAATACAAGATCTAAGGGACAAAAAGGTCAGCTGAGTGCTGTCAGTCTCAGAATAATAGGAGACAAAAACTGGAGTTCAGGTTCTCCAAGGCAGACTCCAAGGAATTGAGAGGCCACGTTCCTGGAGAAACGGGATGGGTAAAGAAGTGAGTACAACCTTCATGGTTTTCTCCACAAGTCCTTTACCAGATTCTGTAGCAGTGAGGCAAGATGTTAAGAAGCTAAGCTGTGGTACCTTGAAAAATCAGAGTTTTCAGCAGTTTTGCAGGGTTTAGGAAATAAATATTGTAGTTCAAAACCCACCAATGAGCTGGGAACCCTAGTAAACACCTAGTTATCTATGGAGGACTAACCCTTAGAGGCTGGGTAGGCCAAAGTTAGAAGCAGTCATACCAAAACTGCAGTGTGACTCAAGACAACTCCATCCTTGATTGTTAAAGATAAAAGGTCAGGGGCGCCTGGGTGGCTCAGTCGGTTAAGCGTCCGACTTCAGCTCAGGTCACGATCTCACGGTCCGGGAGTTTGAGCCCCGCGTCGGGCTCTGGGCTGATGGCTCAGAGCCTGGAGCCTGCTTCCAATTCTGTGTCTCCCTCTCTGTCTGCCCCTCCCCCATTCATGCTCTGTCTCTCTCTGTCTCAAAAATAAATAAACGTTAAAAAAAAATTAAAAAAAAAAGATAAAAGGTCTTCTTGCATAACACAAGTTTTAATATATTACATATTTAAAAATTTGCATATCTTATAATTTTGGTCAGAATATATATATTTTTAATTTTAGTTGACACACAATATTACATTAGTTTTCAGGTATACAACATAGTGATTTACAACTTTGTACATTATGCTGTGTTCACCATGAATATAGCTACCATCTGTCCCAATACATTGCTATTACAGTATCATTGACTGTATTCCTTATGCTCTGCCTCTTATCCCTGTGAATAATTCACTGATAACTGGAAACCTGTATTTCCCACTCCCCCTTGACCCGTTTTGCCCAACCCCCCCCCCTTTCTCCTCTGGAAACCATAAGTTTTGGTTCTCTTTAGAATGGTTAATATTTCACTTGTTTTATAAGCTTGTGAAGCTTTCGAACTCACATTTTGTAGTAGTTTGAATCACAGCTTGGTTTAGTTTAGTCTGGTTCCAGATAAACTTTTGGCACAGCTCTGAAATAGCATCCCCTGCAAGGAAACTTTAATATGATATATAACAGCTCCTGAGAGTCATATATGTCAACAAGAACTGGAACTTCATAGGTATATTTTGAGTTAAGCAAAGGGTATGCTATAAATAATAATATAAATTTGTGAATCTTTCATGACTGAGTATTGTTTATGTGCGTGTTTGCATGTGAAATAATGCAATAAAATGTGTTGGCATGATATAATAATAATCTTTTCCTAGTTTTTAGTTAACGGGAGAATTGTAACTTATAGAGACACTGTAAAGCAAGAGAAATACATCGCATTTCCAAAGTGAATGAGCAAAAACTCCCACTCTTTTGCTGGTACTTGCTTTTAATTTCTTATATTTATTTGGTAGTATTTCTTCAGGCCATGATAGTGAGAGTGCTGTAGTAAATTCACCTCAAATCTTCAACATTTTAAAGTCAGAAAAGAGAGAAGAATGTGAAGGAAGAGTTCAGAGGGATATCACTGAAATTTCACATAACCTTGAAAACAATCCTAGCCAAGGGACTGTCACAGTCCATGTAATTTTTCCTCAAGATGCAGAACCTCCTTCAGAAGAAATGATGAACCATTATGGGAGAGTTAGATTCTCAGTTCTTAGTTCATCATTCTTAGAATCCTCAGAAATGGCCACATAAAAGCTCAACTAGTTACCATTATCCATGTTATCTCTGCCCAAATTTATTGGATTAATGTATTAAGAATTTACAAATGGAGACCAAGATGAATAACTTTGACAAAGTTGTTTCTCTCTTTCGCAAATCGTTAGTCAACCAACCTTCCATCCCCACTATCTGAAATTGTTGATAAGTTGTTGTATCACTGCAGATGATCTCCTTATGCTTTTTGCTCCATTACATCTTGTAGCTTCTTTTCCTTTATTTGTTCAGTGATGGTCTTTTCTACTAGACTATAAGAGACTATACTTATCTGGTGGCTGGTACATATTTTGAACTTAACACAGTGCCTGTCCCCAAGCTAATATACATTAAATACATCTCAAAAGACAGGGAGGTGGAGGTTGGAAAGGAGAGGGGAAAGAAGGGAAGCTGGTCTTAGAGAATAGAGAACAGGGTAAAATCTCATCACTTCAATTACAGTTGTGAATGTAATTATATTGACATTCTCTTAACATGTGAGAACCATTAGAATGATACATTTTAAGAACAGTGGCTGGCATAATACATATTTGTTTTTCTTGAATGTTCCCAAAATTGGTCTTCATCTATTCAGTAAGCCAGAGACAAAAAGACTTTATTTTGTGCTATCTAGGTGGAATTAGTGATTGAATATAGACAGGAGTTATGGGGTATAACTCAGAAAGAACTTGGCTCAATTCTTGATGTGTCCCTTGCCTCACTTTGCAGCCATATATTGCCTGGGATTTGCACACATGTTATCCTGAATGGGACTCTTGAGAGAGAAAGATGAGTTTTATAAAATGTACTTCTGGTTCAATTTCAAGGATTATTTAAACCTACTTAAGATGTTATACAAATTCCTATAGGTTCCCTGCCCCTCTTACAAACTTTTGTCTAACCGAATAAAGGTCTCATTTTCCTTCTATTTTATGAAATTCATGAACAACATATTTGTCAAAAAACATTACTAACAAAGACCTCATTGAGCAGATCCATTTTCTAGAAATTTGATTAAAATTAATTTTCTAATTTTAGAGGGATATTATTTATCTGATACATTTCCACCACCTTTAAATAACTTGCATCTTGCGGATTTCCCGGTTGCTCGGTAGAATCAAATAAAACTATCAGATATATCAAATCCAGCAGAATATCTAATATCATTCAACAATTAAAAAAAGAAGGAATTCAGACTTCTTGAAAAAGCCGTTAGTCACAAGCTATAATGTGCATATTTGATGCACATTCATATACAATGCATTCATATGCAGAGTGCATTACTTTTCATAGACAAAAATATTGGCAAAGTGAAACATTTAGAACTTTAATAAGATTTGTGGTCTCACAGTGCCAGAAACTCTTTTTTGTTGTAAATATGCTTCACTGTAACTATGAATTGACACAGATCAGTAGAGGGCAAAGCCCAGTTCACAAATATTTTGATGTTTAGGCCCCAGGAAGAAATGGCACCTGTTCCAACTGTGAATGCAGAACCCAAATAAACAGCAGAGTCACAGCACCACTAGAAGATGGCTTAATTGTTTTTATTTGTGAGCCAAAAGTAACAGGGAAGATTAGAATTCTACACACCAGATTTGTTGGAAAGCTGATTCAGTTGAATTCCCAGCCAAAATGAAAGCAGGCAAATGACACTTATTTGGTTGAGGACATAAAGGGAAAGAAGGAAATGCGACAGAATGAGGAGTTAGATTGGCAGAAAGGAGCTAATGAGTCCCAGCTGTATTTAAAAGAAAAGCTTTAAGGTTTTTTAAGCGTAAGTAGTGATGGAAGGAAGGAGATTGGGATAATTGATCTAACAGACATGCCAAACGAAATACATTTGTTGTTTGGTGGGGAATCTGGAATATGCTAGTGAATACCTGTATCTCATCTTGTAAATTGTAACTAAAAATACGCACACTTTCACACACTCATAGATAACTCATATTGAATAGATTGCACTGATTTGTACTATGTGTGTATGACTTATTAAATAAAAAATTTGAACTAATTTCATCTTCTGTGTGAGTTTTTAAAAAAGTAAAAATGGCAATATTAACTAAAAAATGTCATCTTTTAAAGAGAGGGCTGAAGAAATACATATATATATATTTTTTAATGTGGAAATTCCAGGTGCTTTCAGATGCCCAAGATGCTTAAGCTCAAGGAACATTTGTATTGAACACCTTTTTATATACAACCCATCTTCTAGAAACAAACCTTCTGTGAATGCAATATTTATATTACATTTACTTTATTTAAAAAGTTCCTAATGCCATGGGAATAGCATAAGCTTAATGTGAACTGTAATTTTTCTCACTAGCTTACACCATCATGACTACTAATCTTACTTATTTTTTTTAACAATGCAGAATGTTCAAGATTCCCTTTAAAGATCTTTAAGATTTACATGTATCCATTAATTTTAACTTCATGTTTTCTTGGTTTTCTTTTTTCATGTTGATGGTTGGAAATTAATATTAGAGATGATCCCGATAACTGATTTTGGGTCTTGACTGTTGTCAGGTAGAGTTGAGAAACTGTTTCATATTTCTAAATTCTTATTTTTGTTAACTTAGAGAGTATACAATCTAGTTCTATAAGCAGTTGGCATTTACATGACTATCATCATATCAACATATCATCATATGTTGTTTTTCCATTTGTAGATAGTGGTTGTTATTGCAAACATTTGAAAGATGCCTCTCTGAGTTCAGGAATGGCATCTAAAACCACAGAATAAAGTGGAGGTAAATGATTTAGCGATCATATTTCTCTGAGACATCCAACCAAGCTTAGTAATAAGCAAAGTATTAAAAAGCAGGAAGATGCTGATATACTAAACTAGACCTAATTCTGATTATTCAGATAGAGACTAGGCTGAAAATGTCATATTATAAATTAATATCATAAACGAAATCATTGTGGAAATGCTTAAAATATTTAAGAAAACAAAAAGCATCCTCATATAACATAGAAACCATTTAGAGAAACGGACTTGTATAATTTTGTTCTGTCTTAATAAAGAGGTGAATAATCCTTGTTAAATAAATGATTACATGAATCTTACTAACCTAGTTTGAATTACCAATATGAAATTGTATTGCACTTGTCAGGATCGCTCTCTGGTTTAACCAACAGTTCCCCCAAATCCAGTCTCTTAGCATAAAAATGTGTATTTCTTGCTGAGGTCACACTACAGTGTGGGGGGGTGGAAGTGTGAGATGGAGGGGTTGTCTCTGCTCAATGTGTTCATTCAGGGATCCAGGATCTTTTCACTGTGTTTCTGGGCTTACATCCCTTCAGGGCCCTGTCTTCCTTTCTTATCAAGCAATGTCTAGGAAAAGAGAAAAATCATGGAGAATTTGCACAGAAGGCTTTTTGCGCAAGCCAGCTCTAAACGTGGGCCATTTTAATTTTGCCCACATTTCATTGTGTGCCTGAGAAAAAGGAAAACAATGTTTGGTGAATACATAGCATTCTCTCCACAAGCATTTCCTAAGAAAACATTTTGCAATTCATAATTTTCACTAATTAAAACTGAGCCATACCACTCGTTAATCTATATTACTTAGGTTTTACTACTTGGATTAGGTGATTACTTAGCAGAAGTGTTGAAGCAATTTGCAATTCTGTGATCATCAACATAGGCCAATTTCACATTGGCTCTAGGCTGAAGGGTCAGGAAATCCTCATGAATTATTTATTTTACTTTTATAATTAGAAATGACTCTGTAGTGTATTGCAACAGATCAAAACCAGAAACTGGCAGGATTTGATGAGCAGAGGCACAGGTGGCTTCTCATAATGAACTCGATATGAGGAATTTGGAGCAGTTCAAGAGCTGAGCTGGCTTCCAGGTGTTCTTGTTCCCAAAGTCAGAATTCACTTACCTGCCAAACAAGTAAAGCCTCATTCATCAGAAAACACCTTTAGCCATTTATGCTGTTTAGGCTTCCAAAGGCTGCCGTGCAACACTCTTAGCAGAATTTCCTGCTGAGGGGGAATGGTTGATCTTCTGCAATTAGTCTACTTCAATTTCCCCATTGCTTCTCTTCTGTATGTTGCTAGCCCACCTCTTTTTCACCCTCAGTTCCTTCAAATCCCATCTTGCATATCATCTCTAGTCATGTAAAACAAAAAAGTCTGGAAAATTGATTGCTACATGGTTATAGCAAAGGCCACAGTCTGGTGGAAACAATTTTGGGCTGATGAACTGGCAACCTAAAATCTGTGCCACCTACTTAATGTCTAAACCTTGCTGGATTTGTTCCAATAGATTGGAAATCAATACAGCTAAGTGCTTGAGGTGCATTTCACTTACTAGATAGGATAGCTTTTGTCTTAGCCTGGGATGCCCAGGAAGTAGCTTGAATGAGAAGCTTACGCTAGCACTTTAAAGGCGAGTGCAAACCCAGGAAAGCAGAAGTGAGGAGAAAAGAGCGACAAATCAGGGAGGGTGGAAGATAGGCAAATAAATACAAGGGTACAAGGGGTGCATTCCCAACCTGGCCACAGCTTTCTAGCAAGCTCCCCAAAGATTCCTCAGTCTCGTAGGTCATCATCAGAGAGGACATATGAACTACTGCATGTCAGAATGGTCTCTCAGGGTGAGATAGCATAATTTATCCATTGGCTCCCTCCTGTTATATTTAGTTAAAATTCCTACAAGTTAAAATTGACCACTCCTGTCCTCCCCCACTCCCCTTCTCACCCCTTCATGCTATGTCACTTGCATCTCCCGGCAGCTGCTAGGATACCAGTTCCTTGAGAGATAGGTCCATCCAGTCTCTGTCAGACAGTGCCTTGCAGGGCCACTGCATCCAAGGGGGTGCATCAGCTCTAGCA
Organism: Prionailurus bengalensis; assembly: GCF_016509475.1. Taxonomy (NCBI): domain Eukaryota; kingdom Metazoa; phylum Chordata; class Mammalia; order Carnivora; family Felidae; genus Prionailurus; species Prionailurus bengalensis. The sequence goes on from NC_057344.1 coordinate 114,525,643, forward strand.
GTGGTTTGGCTGCAAGACTTCAGGAATTGCTCCTGCTGAGTCTGGCCAGAAAGTTCTGTTCAGATGGGGGTGGAGAGTGGGGCACATAAACCGAGTTTAGTAAACTTTGATGCTTTCCATCTAATTATTTTTACCCATACTCATTCTGATTGCTATAACTTCCATACTGTCTAGTTTATTTTATTTTATTTTATTTTTTATTTTTTTTTAATGTTTATTTATTTTTGAGACAGAGAGAGACACAGCATGAGCAGGGAAGGGGCAGAGAGAGAGGGAGACACAGAATGTGAAGCAGGCTCCAGGCTCTGAGCTGTCAGCACAGAGCCCAACGCGGGGCTCGAACTCACGATTGTGAGATCATGACCTGAGCCGAAGTTGGATGCTTAACCGACTGAGCCACCCAGCCGCCCTCTAGTCCAGTCATTTTAAAGTGGTCTCCTTGACTTTAGACATTCTTCATCGTAATCCAAACACTTCATGCATTGAACTTACATTGTAGTTGGGGAGACCAACAAAAGTCAAGTAAACAAATAAATATGATAATTTCATTGAGTAAAAAGTGCCATGATGGAAATAAAACAGGGTGATGTATAATAATTGCAAGTGTCCTGAGAATCTATACAGCTTGGCCCTTGGAGGCTTTTACCAATCTTTTCCTTACTTTGCATTGCCTTGCTAATATCAACAAATTAATTTCTTTTCTTTTTTTTTAACGTTTATTTATTTTTGAGACAGAGAGAGACAGAGCATGAACAGGGGAGGGTCAGAGAGAGAGGGAGACACAGAATCTGAAACAGCCTCCAGGCTCTGAGCTGTCAGCACAGAACCCCACGTGGGGCTCGAACTCACGGACCGTGAGATCGTGACCTGAGCTGAAGTCGGACACTTAACCGACTGAGCCACCCAGGTGCCCCTCAACAAATTAATTTCTGATTATCATCTAATCTAGTGTCTCTGCTCCAGAAACTTAAAACTGTTTGCAATCCTCTGAATTTGATTTACTAATTTCTAGTTTGGGGTCTTTGTGTGTACCAGTCCTTGAATAAAAATGGCCTCCACCTCTTCCTAGTTAATTTTTCTCCTGTTCCTCCTTCAAAATCTGATTAAAAACTCACCTTCTATGAAGCCTTTCCTGATATACTTTCTCCCTGTTGTATCTTCAATTGCCTGTTTTTAATTCAATTGCACTATATTACACTAATTTAAACTGAATTCTATATTATCTTATTCATTACATAATGGTAAAGGGATCTATCCAACAAGAGGATATAACAATTATGAGTATCTATATACCTAACATAAGAACACCTAATTATATAATACAAATATTAACAGAAGGGAGAAATTGACAGTAATACAAAAATAGTAGGAGACTTTAACACCCCACTTACGTCAATAAATACATCATCCAGACAGAAAATCAATAAGGAAACAGTGGCTTTGAAAGACACATCAGACCAAATGGACTTAACAGATATAAACAGAACATTTCACCCCCAAAACAGCAGAACACATTCTTTCCAAGTGCATGTGCAACATTCTCTGGGATAGATCACATAATAGGTCACAAAACAGATCTCAGTAAATTTAAGAAGATTGAAATCATATCAGGCATTTTTTTTTCCAGCTACAAAAGGATGAAAATAGAAATAATTACATGAAAAAACCACAAATATGTGGAGGCTAAATAACATGTTACAACCAATAGGTCAATGAAGAAATCAAATAGGAAATCAAGAAATACCTGGAGACAAATTGAAATGAAAATACAGAAGTTCAACATCTTTGGGACACAGCAAAAGCAATTCCAAGAGGGAAGTTTATAGCAATGCAGGCCTATCTCAAGAAATAAGAGACATCTCAAACAATCTAATCTTACACCTGAAGGAAGTAGATAAAGAGGAACAAAGCCCAAAGTTAATAGAAGGAAGGAAATAATAAAGATCAGAGCAGAGGTAAATGAAATAAAGGCTAAAAAAACAGGAGAGAAAGTCAATGAATTAAGAGCTGGTTCATTGCAAAGGTAAAATTGATAAACCTTTAGCTAGATTCATCAAGAAAAAGAAAAACTCAAACAAAATTAGAAATGAAAGAGAAGTTACAACTGACACCACAGAAATACAAAGGATTATAAGAGATTAGTGTAAAAAATTATATGCCAATGAACTGTATAGCCTAGAAGAAATGGATAAATTTCTAGGAACATATAGTCTTCTGAGACTGAGTTCATCAGGGATATTGATCTATAATTTTCTTTTTTGGTAGTAGTCTATCTGGTTTTGGCATCAGGGTAATGCTGACTTTATAGAATGAATTTGGAAGCATTCCTTCTTCTATTTTTGAAATAGTTCGAGAAGGATAGGCATTTGCACCTTGATGGGTGCAAAAATCCTCAACAAAATATTAGCAGACCAAATTCAAAAATACATTAAAAGAATCATTCACTATGATCAAGTGGGATTTATTCCACGGAAGCAAGGGTGGTTCAGTATATGCAAATCAATCAACATGATGTATTACATTAACAAAAGGAAGTATAAAAACCATGTGATATCTCAATAGATGCATTTGACAAAATTCAACATCCATTCATGTTAAAAACTCAACAAAGTGTGTATAGAAGAAGTATAAAGCTTTTGCACAGCAAAGGAAACCATCAACAAGATGAAAATGCAACGTACTGAAAGGGAGAAGATACATGCAAATAATATATCTGATAAGTGATTGATGTCCAAAATATATAAAGAACATACATCTCAACCCAGAAAAACAAATAATCTGATTAAAAGATAGGCAGAAAACCTGAATAGATATTTTTCCCAAGAAGACCTATAGACACGCGAAAAGATGCTCAACGTCACTAATCATCAGGGAAATGAAAGTCAAAACCACCATGAGATATCATCTCACACCAGTTAGACTGGCTAGTATCAAAAAGACAAGAAAAAAACAGTGTTGGCAAAGGTGTAGAGAAAAGGGAACGCTAGTGCACTGTTGGTGGGGATGTAAATTGGTAACTCCACTGTGGAAAACAGTAAGGAGGTTCCTCAAAAATGTAAAATAGAAGTGCATATGATCCAATAAATCCACTACTGGGTATTTACCCAAAGAAAACAAAAACACAAATTTGGAAAAATATATGCATCTCTATGTTTACTGCAGCATTATTTACAATAGATAAGTTATGGAAGCAACCTAAATGTCCATCAATGGATGAATGGATAAAGAAGTTGTGGTATATATACACAATGGAATATTAGTGATAAAAAAATGGGATCTTTCCATTTGTTAAAACATGGATGAACCTAGAGGGTATTGTGCTAAGTGGAATAAGCCAGACGGAGAAAGACAAATACCATATGGTTTCACTTATATGTGGAATCTAAAAAACAAAACAAATGAACAAACAACAGTAACACAAAAGAGAGAAACAGACTCACAGAGAACAAAGTAGTGGTTGCCAAAGGAGTAGGGTGATAGGATGGTCTAAGTGGATGAAAGGAAAACAAAATATATACAAGTCTCTTTCAATATCAACATTGCTTTCCTAGCCCCATAAGCAAACCTTTGGACAAAAGTGTTGGAGTGACTGGCAGAGACCATCCATGAAGTTTCAGGGCTCTGCAGAGAGAAGATTCACTAAATGTTACCTGTTACCTGAGGTTTTGAGTGAACCACTTCTTCATACTTGACACTAGTTAGCACGAGATACCTGGCTAAGTCACTAACTGGTTCTGTGAACTCAGGCACTTCCCATCTTAATCTTCTCATCTATAAAATATGAAAGTTTATAAGTGAATTCCAACTTCTTGTCTAGTTTAGGTATAACTTTAAAATATTAATATTATTGTAGTGACTGGAATGATGTATCTGTTTTGTTTTAAGGACGTAGATCATAACTTTTAGAGTTTAAGTGTAACAGAGACACTTTATTGTATGAAACAAAGAAAAGATTTGGCTTTCAAAATTTAGAGTGGAAGAGAAGCAGTAAAGGTTGGGATATAAATGTAAATTCTGTGATCTCTTCCTTAACAGTTCAGATTCAGTGTTAAGGGTTCAGGAAGCTTATATTTATTTTTTTTCAACGTTTATTTATTTTTGGGACAGAGAGAGACAGAGCATGAACGGGCGAGGGGCAGAGAGAGAGGGAGACACAGAAACGGAAACAGGCTCCAGGCTCTGAGCCATCAGCCCAGAGCCTGACGCGGGGCTCAAACTCACGGACCGCAAGATTGTGACCTGGCTGAAGTCGGACGCTTAACCGACTACGCCACCCAGGCGCCCCCAGGAAGCTTATATTTAAACAATCAATCCAGGTAGTTTCATTATAGGTATACCATAACATTACTTGCTGTAGATATTTAAAAGTAAAGGAAGAAAGATTGATTTACTAGGTTATAATGCAAATCAGTAGCAAGAATAGTTTGATTTTCTATTAACTAGAACATCGTGGGAGCTATTGACATTTTGGGCCAGATAACCCTTTGTTTCTGGAGGGCTGTCCTGTGCATGGTAGAATGTTTAGAAGAATCCTTGGTCTTTACCCACTGGATGCCAGTAGCACCCTCCAGTTGTGAGAATCAGTGTTTCTAGAGGTTGTCAAGTGTCTCTTGGGGCAAAATTATCTTGATTGAGAGCTGCTGACCTAGAACATGCTCCAGTTGAAATCCATATAAAGAAGTTGAAATATGTACATTATTATAAATATATTTTGTGTTGATTACATAAAATGTCCAGACTGTAACAATATTCAAATTTATAAAAAAAATAATTTATTGTAATGATAGGAAGTAAGCTGATTATATAGTATGTAGGATGGTAAAGGGATTTGGGGTATGCTTACTTTAAAACTTTATTTTTTGAGCTTGAAAAACAGTAAATCCTAATGAGAATTTTTAGTCCTTTCCTCACTTACAGGTCAGGTCAACAGGTCACTGGCTGTCCTTTAGGGTCAGTGGTTGGGTCGCACAGATCTTCCTGCTGACCTCTGGCTCAGTGACTGTCTGTTGGGCCAACAATAAGCCACTTTTGTAGTAATTAGAGCAAGTGTGCTAAATTGTGCAGATGGACAGAGTCTGGTCACAAGAGAACGTTTAGGTGGTAGTGGCTTATCCATGATAGACTGAAGCAGGGATAACTTAGATGTGAAAATGGAAAATAGGAAAAAGTGTCTGCTTTTCTTCACCTTGAACTTAAGAACAATTTGACTTCTGTATTCTTAGAATAACATAAACTTGTGATAGTATCTATTATTTTGGGTTAATTGTGGCCAATTTCCAAGACAATTTTACTTTCTTCTAACAGTTCTATTTATAAACATAACACAAGTTTTGACTTTATTTTGCTAATTCAAACATTACTAAAAATGAACCAAAGAGATGCTTTTTTCTCTTCCAACTTTACAAAAATTGTTACTTTTTGGAGAGCTCTGATGTGAGCAATGGAATTATATTTTTACTTAGACCTTTATTCATTTATGGATACATCTTGACACTTAAGAAAAACAGTAGAAATTTCTATAATAGAACATAAGTTAGAAAAAACAGCATGTATTTTGATCCTAGTGTTTAAACTGTAGTCATGATTTTATTACACTATTCCTACCCAAGCATGATGACTTTTATGGTTTTTGTATTTACATATTCTAAGAGACATTGGTTTAGTTAGGTACACATTTTTGTTACTCTATACTTTGTCCTTTTTGAAAGTGCATGATTTCAAATATGTATTTTTTCTCTATTTATACTTTGGCAATTAATTTTATTTCCTAGTTTGCTACCAATCTCTTTGTTCTGATTGCCTTGTTATTTTAAGTAGATTATTTTCTGGTTGTTTCTGATGTGACAGGCCTACTTACTTTCATACCTTTGGCCCTGTCAGTTCATGAATATTTCTTCTATTCCTGCAGATTCTACTCCCCCATTTGCAAAATGCCAGAAATGTTGATAATGCACCAAAACCTGCTGTCATCACAACCCCAAATCTAGAACCCTGTCTTGTGAGTTTAGACTATCTAAGAGTAGGGCTTTTTCCTGATAGTTTTCTTCACGATGAATTATTTCCACAGCTCTTTCTCTTTTAATCATCTATTCTGCACTGCACACCCTACTTCATACTGTCCAGTTCTTTAGCTGTCGGCCATTGTAGCTATTTGGAAATAATCCTGAGGGAAGTTGGTGCAGTAGAGGCAAAACCTAGCGAAGGATGGTGGGATCCTGCTGGTGGCGAGGCAGTGGGGAGCAGAGGGCTCTCTGTCATACTTTCCTGTTCTCATGCATGCCTCTACTATGAAGAAAAGTGAGAACTGACTCATCATAGAAATTATTTATAACCTTAAAAATTATCGCCAGAATCACTGCTAGCATTGAAAACATTTTATGAGATTGTAATAAGAGCCACTTGAGTAATATATTGAACTGAACCAGTGACAGGGACTGGAGATTTAACTAAAGCTTCATATACTGGAGTATGATCTTTACAACGTTCTCGCCGTTTTCTGTTTTCATCTAGAATGTGTCTTATATTTTCTTCTATTTCTTTCCTGTTCATTATGTTCTTCTCTATTTTGGAGTAATATGGAAATGTTAGCATGTTTAGCTAATATAGACAAATTTTTACTTGATACTTAATAACACTGCAAGTCTGTTTTTATGGGTCATTCTACCTGCTACAGTGTTGCTTTTATCCCCCCTTCAGCTTTAGTGAGATATAATTGACAAATAAAATTGTAAAATACTTAAAGTGTACATCATGATGATTTGATATACATATACACTGTGAAAGGATTCCCCCCACTTAGTTAATTAACACAGCCAATTACAGAGTTGCTTTTAATCATATAACAAGATGCATAACTCATCAATACATAACAAAATACAGTAGACTCAGAGGAGTGTCATTGATGGGCAAAGTCTAAGCAAAGCATTATTTGGGTATTATAAGAGACTCCTATGTTAACATTGGATGTTTATGGGGAAAGCAAATAGGTGACTAGGGATATGTGTGGCAAAGAAAGTTTTCACCATCTAGTCATTTATTCTTTTTGAATTTTGAACCAGCTGACTATATGCCGTATTAAAAAATAGTGTTAACACTTTAGAACTTGGAGTATTTGCCTTAGAATTCTGAAGCTTGTTCCCCATAAATCATTGAAGCACACCACCATGCACATACCTCTATTAATCCACTGATTACATTTAATTCCAGTAATTGTTTATATCTCTGTCTCCTTTACAGATAATTTTGAAAGTAGGGCTAGGGCCATGAGTCATTCTTTTTATCTCTGGATCCCAGATTTGCTCCTAGAATGTTGTAAATACTTAAATATGTATTTGTTTAATGAGTGAATAAACATCTTATTTAATTATCTTTTATATTTATTTCTACCTTACATTATTGCCATTGTGCTATGTAGTCAATATGTTCTAAATAAAAGACTATCTGTGTAGTATAGAAGACTGTGGGTTTTTGATAGTATTTCCCAGAAACTTTCAGTGGGGATAGTTGGAGGCATTATTGTATTGAGAAAATTCTTTGTCTCTTTTTTTTTTTTCCATGAACTTTGCCATTCATAGGAAGGTACACAGATTGGTAAATAACAGAGACAGTGCCCCAACACTTCCCCCTCCCTCTGCCAGCTTTAAAGCATTCTGATAAACTAAAACTTAAGACTATTTTTGTCTCTCTCTTTTGTACTTAAGTGGTCATGATTTTCCATAGGTTCAGTACTAAAAAGTATTTAAAATAGAACCTATGCATTGAAAAAACTCAAAGAACAAATTTTATGGAGCACATAGGGAAAAGTGGCACAGAATTTAATTTATTTTTTCTTTAGTCCGACAGGTGGTTTGTCAACATCTATGTAATTTTATATAGAAGTATTCAGAGGCTTTAGCACTGTAGATGATGGCATGCCAGTTATGTGCATGCCTTTGATCCCGTGTGTGCTTTGGTGTTGGGCACGGCACGGCACTCTGCACAGTGCTTGGGGCGGTGACTGCGGGGCTGTGTGCTTAGTGCCAGCGGGATGGTTTCTTGTGTCTGAGACTGTACCTCCTGGGCACGAACAGGCAGCTGTACTTGTAAAAGATGTATTTTTTTTATATATTAGATGATTGTCTGGTTAACAGTAGACTTCAAAATTCTTACAAGGCAGGATTAGTGATTTTAAAATAACTATGAGGGGCGCCTGGGTGGCTCAGTTGGTTGAGGGTCTGACTCTTGATTTCAGCTCAGGTCATGATCCCAGGGTCATGGGATTGAGCCCTGGGTAGGGCTCTGCGCTGAGCGTGGAGCCTGCTTGGGATTCTCTTCCCCCCCGCCCCCCACTCGGGTGCTCGCTCTCTCTCTCCAAAATAAAAAAAAAAAAATATATATATATGAAATAAAATTGCAGCAATGGTTTTATTTCACTTCAGTTGATTATGACTAAGAATATATATCAAGAGTAGCAATAGTAACAAAATGCTTTTGAATTTATTGCTATCTTTCTTTAGGGAAGTTAAAACACATTGTACATATTGTCTTCAGGGGTCCCTTGAGGAGTTCTGAAATAGTACAGGTGAATATATTGGAGAAACCCTCACAGGAAGTGTACTAGAACTTATTTTGTTGACTTAATTATGGAACAGTTTGACCGTTTGCACTGCACTCTGGAGGTCATCTGCCAAGGAGAGTTTCCTAAGCTGAGTTAATCGAAAATTGTTATGATCTTGCTGGAATATGCTCTTTGGATTTTGGTGTTCTTAACTCATACTTTTAAATTGAGACTTGATCTTGACGACATGAGATTTCTAAAATCCCCGTAATTTTTGTTAAGCCAAAATTTATTTTGTGTACTTTCATCTCAATTTCTTTTATCAATTGAAAATGTCCTCATATACAGCTCCTCTCTTCTGGTCACTTGGCCCTTCCTGGGAATACCTTGTAAGTTCTTCAAATTCAGGAACCATGTGTAAGGCAATCAGCTCTCACTTAAAAACTTGAATGTAAGTAGGTGTATGATCTTGTACTAGGTCTTGTGCATCTGTTTGCTACCATCTTTTTGCTTTTGTTAATTTTGGGTTGAACCATGAAAGAGGTGCTCCAGATGTTATCACAGGTAGCTAGAATCCATATACAAATTCACATACATTTAGAACAGTGGCTCTTGACTATAGTTGGGTCACAGACTCCTTTGAGAGTTTAGTGAAAGCTATGGTACCTATACACAGAGAAAAGTACATGTGTACAACTTTTTGACAGAATCTTAGGAGTGTAAATAAGAACCTTGATATGCAGTTCACTTATCTGTATCTCAACAGATAAGTTTGCTTTGTAGCTGTTATAATACCAATGTAGTATAGATTTGAGGAATTGTCCGTGATGGCTAATTTATACAGAAAGCCAGATTTAATATCTTACAGATGAGTACTCTTCATTGCTTGCTGTTAGACCACTAAGCATTAAAATTTTTAACTAGTGAATTTTGCTAGACTGTGACATATAGATTGAATGGTACTCCTCAATTTTTACAAAGCTCACTAGCAGGCATGGAAGAAAAAAAGCAAGCCAGTATTTTAGTTGTCCTCATTTTAGTCTGGGGGAGGGGCTACTTCAAAACCTGGGTCTCAAAGGTCCCTAGCTTTTTATCTAGAACAGACAACGTGCTTGAGAAAGTTCCTTTAGCTTTTTGTTTCAGTTGACATTGACACACTGGGTCAGACTTGTCCCAAAGCACCATGTCTAAACAGCTTCCTTTATGTGTTTCTAATTGGGATTCTTTCTCAGGAGGGTCAAATTAGAGCTCCCGTGGTCGAAGCTACAGCACTGGCAGTTAGTTGACAACCTCAGCTCAATTCTGCCTCTTGAGACATGCAAGACAGCCACTTAGAGTTTGTTCCTACAGACTTTTGACAAATGGCCCTTCTCTGACTGTGTACCTAATAGACATTTCTTGTTTTTCTTCTGGATCAGTGCCAAAACCATGGTTTTTCCTTAAGCACCTTATTTCTGCTTTGTTCTCTTTGCTTTTGCCTTCTGTTTGCCGTGATTCAGTTTATTTAAAAGCATTTGCTAACTTTCTTGTTTATGTATCGTACCTAGCATACTTGCGTAATGGTGCCTGACTTAACCAACCTCCTGAATTTATTAACCTCTTAGGACATTTCATTCTGCTTGAATAAACAAAATAGAACTTTGAACACCTGAATTATTCTGTTGGTCAGTTGTTGAAAATAATGCATGGTAGATTAGGTGGTGATAATTTATATTGAATATTATAACAACCAAACTTAATTGATTAGCAAAGATAGGATGTAGTCTAAGACTCTTTTGAAAGATTCATTGATTCATTGATTATCTACCATGGACCAGGATTTTTGAAAAGATATGCTTAATATGTTAATTTTCATCTTAATTTATAGGATTTTGGTGCACAGATTTTCCAAGATTCCATTTTGGGTAACTTTGAAACAGGAAGCTTTTATAAAGATTTTAAATTGCCTCATACATCTGAGTTCAGTTATTGGAATTTAAGTAACTTACAGTGTCCTTTTAGAATCCAGTTGTTTTAAAAGCTCAGAAGTAATTTATGACTGTGAAAATAGGGGTGATAAATTGTAGAGTGAAGTACGTGTTGCTTTTTCCCAACAGCCTGAGGGATAACAGGGGAGGTCAGACAACTTAAGTCTGTTTCTCTTTCTTGGGTTCTGTAGTGTTCTTGTAGAAGAAGGAGAGGAATTGTTTCTGAACAGTGGACGCAAGAGTGCCAAGTGACTCTTAACTTTAAGTACTGTAAAGTTTGATTAGCATTGTGCTCCCTTGACCAGAGTTATTTAAAAATGGAAAATTTAATATTATGAATATACTTAACATCACAAACATCTTCCCTGCCTTGCTTTGAAATACTTTGAGTGATATCAGAGCTTCCTTTGTGGTCAGAAAGATCTAAGTATATTGGGAGGAAAAAGAGAGGCTCAGAGAGGGTATAATAGGATTATCTCTCTCCCCTCCTCCCCCACCACTTGCTAGCTAAGGATACATTTGCCAGGCCCTTTTCTCTTGTCCACTAAAGAAAGAAGACAGAGTATCTAAATATTAGAAAGGATTTCTCCCGATTTAAATCTCAAGAGGAGGAAAATTAAATTAAAAGAAGAGGAAGTTTCTGTAATACTTTGCTTCAGTTGACACATTTTGGGGTTTTAATTCCTCAGGGAAGATGTTTTTCATTTTCTGCTCATGGTTTCAATTTTCCATTCCTTTTTGCATCTGCTTATTGATGATGATCCTGAATGTTTTCTTCCCCACTCACATTCAGTAGTGTTTTCATGTTATTCCTGTTGAGGGAACCACCTAGGTATGGAGATGAACAACTGTCCTGCTAGGGTCTCTGTTAAGTGCCCACAGTTGTGCTCTCACAGTTTTACCACGCAGTCCCTTATCTTGTCCAGTCCCTCTGTCCTTGGGCCTTGGAAACAAATACAGTGTATAATTGTGCATGTATGGGAGAGAAGGAGCTGGAAGAGAGAGGAACTGAGAGAGAGTTAAGAAACACAAACTGGATAAAGTACAGCAGTTGGGTTAGGGCTGTAATTAAGTCATAGAAAGTACATAGATGATTAATAGAAATCTAGAGAGAATTCTTGAGTGGCTAAGGACTTCAAGAAATGATATTAAGTATTACTGTACATAAGCTCTATAAGACAGATGGTTGTTTTTGTCTATGCTGTCTTCTTAAAGATTCCCATATGTGGAAATTCCCCATCTCCCTGAGTAGCCTTTCATTGACACCTACACATAAAATACATTTAACCTAGATTTGATTTACTATAATGATGATAGTCAAAGTCGTGCAATATTCCTAGTTTGCAAATAGGTTATTTGAAAATTTTCTCGCTACTGCTCTAAAGTTTCATTTGTGTAAGTCTGTTGGTTTTTGATTGCTTGGGGGCGGGGTCATGTGTCAGTTGTGCAGATTCGGGCAGGCAGACCTCTCTCAAACACTGTATGGGCTACTCAACAAGCTACAGATTTCTTTTCTGAAAAGAGACATAATAACATTGACCCTACAGGGTTGTAGTAATTAATTGAGCTAAAGTAGGTATGGTGTTTGGTACACAATAAGTCACTTAATAAAAGCTAATTATTGCTTGGTCTTAACTTTTTTTTGTAAATTATATGGAGCCTACAGTCTTGATAAACATATACAAGACAGTCACTGGAAATATATTAATGAAATAATTATTGGTTGATAAACATAATTAAACATGTATAAATTCTACTAAGCTAATATCAACTCCTTTTTCTAGTATTTTCATATTATGTGTCTTCATGAAACTCCTCCAACTAAGGAGGATGTTGATGGTGGCTATTAAGTTTTGTTAAGACAAGTGGTTTGTTAAGACTTGCATTTTACCGTAAAAAGGAACAGATCTATCTTTTGTCAAATGTTTCCTTTTGGCTTAGAACCTAGCTACACAAGTACTTACTCCTGTTTTCCTTTGTTTTTGTTTTCTAAACACACACGTCTTTTAAAAAAGGTACCGAGTACTTTTTAAGTGCTAAAAGTACTTAAAGTACTTAAAGTAAAATATGCATAACATAAAATTTGCCGTTTAACCAGTTTTAAGGGTCCAGTTCTGTAGCGTGAAGTTCATTCACATTGTTGTGCAACCATCACCACCATCCGCCTCCAGAACTTTTCATCTTCCCAGAACTGTAACTTTGTATGTATTAAACAATAATTCCCCATCCCCTGCTTCCTTCCTCCCAAGCCTCTGGCAATCACCATTCTACCTCTGTCACTATGAATTTGACTACCCTAGGTATCTCATATGGGTGCGATCATACAATATTTGTCCTCTTGTCACTGGCTTATTTCCCCTAGCATGTCTTCAGGGTTCATCCATATTGCAGTGGGTGTCAGATTTCCTTCTTTTGTGAGGCTGAATAGTATTCTATTTTATGTATATAACACATTTTGCTTATTCATTCATCCATCAGTGGGCACTTGGTTTGCTTCTGCCTTTTGCTAGTATGAGTAACACTGTTTGTTTTATTTGGTTTAGTGCCATAATTATGCACCATTTACGTACACTTCATGATTTGACAATTTAGTGGATAATACCGCTAGCATGGAAATACTGGTATAATATAAACTAATCAGAATTCAAGTATAATTTTTGAATTCCACTACTGTATTTCACTAAGTTAAATTTTGCTCCATTTGTGTTTCATTACAATAAATATTGAGGATTTTTAATCTTCTCTTGGGTTCATTATTGAAGTCTGTGTGTGTGTGTGTGTGTGTGTGTGTGTGTGTGTGTGTGTTTAAGTTATACAATGCACTTGAAATTGAGTCCTTCTCCTCTAGTGCAGGGCAAATTCCATTTCTTTTTAATTACAAAGTCAAGCTTTTGCTTAAAAATTACCTACTCTTATAGAGAATTGGTAAACTTGAAATTGCAGTTCTTCTGAACACATACACTTCACCTAGGAGCATCAGTAGGGAATAATGGACTAGATCTAGTCAGACACCCAAATACGTGGAGTTAAAATTCATAGAATTGTAATCAATGCTTTCTTAGCTGAGTAAGTTAGCTTTATTCACTGGATGGTAACCGTTTCTTTAGTCTTGGCCTAAATTGCCTGATATAATCAGTTTAGATAAAAGTTTAGTCATATATCCAGAGCATCTTTAGAATCATAAATGATCCTATTTCTAAGAATTGAGGAGAGATTAGCCAGCTTTGGGGCAATTAAAAGATAAGTCAGAAAATGGCGGTTTATATATCCCAAGAGTATGAGATTTTATTTTCAATATTTTTAGGATTCTAGGGAGAAACTGGAAGGCTTCTTAGAACCAGTTGATACAAACTAAAGAATTTTTGATGTTGCTACTGGACTTTAAATTTTGTTTTTTAGGAAAATAAAGAATTTTTAAAAAATCAGGTTATTGGAAATCTATCTATCTATCTACCTATCTACCTCTCTATCTACCTATCTTACTTACATAGATTATTTCTTCACCAAGGAATTTAAATAAGATGATAACGCTAAAACTCTAATGGATATAGAGTAATTGTTCTATGATTATTCTGTAGTTAAGGTTTGTACATTATTATGGAAAGTTGATGAAGACAATGCCAGCTAAGTCTAATGTGTCTTAAAAAGACACTAAATGGTCAATGATTCTAGACAGTTCTTGATGGTTAGGCAGACATCATTCATTAGCGCACTTATTCATTTGTGGGTAAGTTTCAAGGGGATAGCAATGACATCTGTTAACATTCATACATTTTAAAATTGAGGTGAGGGGCACCTGGGTAGCTCAGTCAGTTAAGCATCCGACTTTGACTTTGGCTCAGGTCACGATCTCATGGTTTGTTAGTTCAAGCCCCGCGTGGGGCTCTGTGCTGACAGCTCAGAGCCTGGAGCCTGCTTCATATTCTGGGTCTCCCTCTCTCTGCCCTTCTCCTGCTCATGCTGTCTCTCTCTGTCTCTCAAAAAAAAAAAAAATAAACACTACTTTTTTTTTTTTGGGTAAATTGAGGTGAAATTCACATAAGATGAATCATTTAATTTTAATTTAATTTAATTTATTTTTTAAATGTTTATTTATTTTTGACAGAGAGAGAGAGAAAGACAGAGTATGAGCCGAGAAGGGGCAGAGAGAGAGAGAGAGATAGAGAGGGAGACACAGAATATGAAGCACGCTTCAGGCTCTGAGCTGTCAGCACAGAGCCCGACGCAGGGCTTAAACCCACGAACCATGATCATGACCTGAGCCGAAGTCCGGCGCTTAACCAACTGAGCCACCCAGGCTCCCCAAGATGAACCATTTTGATGCATACAATTCAGTGGTATTTTTGTACATTCACAATGTTGTGAAAAGTATACTTTTTTTAAACTAAGTACTAAAAATAGTGGTACCTATGGCATTTTTAGAATCTACTTTTGTTAAGTTAGAAACCTTTTAAAAAATTCAAATTTCTCTTTTTGCAAGTCATACATAATTAATTTTCAACCAGCCAAAATAGAAGTAAGGGAAACAGAGAATGATATCTAATAATCATTTGCACTGCATTTACAGAGCTAATATGGTTCGAAATATTAAATTAACAAATGAGAACATTATTTACTTTTTCAAAGCTTCCAGTCAAGAAATATAATCTTAAGAGTAAATAGTTTCTTTCACAAAATTCAGTGACAATTTCATATGCAGATTATATTGGGATCTAAAATTGGTCCATCATGGCAAAATGTTAAAGAATGTCAATATATACATAATATATTTCAGTATTAAAATTTGTCAGTGGGCATAAAGTTCCCAGTGTCAAGTTTTTTTTAAAAATTTTTTTTTAACGTTTATTTATTTTTGAGATAGAGAGAGACAGAGCATGAATGCGGAGGGTCAGAGAGAGGGAGACACAGAATCTGAAACAGGCTTCAGGCTCTGAGCTGTCAGCACAGAGCCTGATGCGGGGCTCAAACTCACGGACCTCGAGATCATGACCTGAGCCGAAGTCGGCTGCTTAACCGACTGAGCCACCCAGGCGCCCCTCCAGTGTCAAGTTTTAATGGTCATAGAGACAGTTGTTTTTCCCACTTTCACTATAGATGCCATTTTCCTATTTTGCATAAGTATTGATTATATTAATGGTAATTATTTTTGAAGCATGCTGTTAAAATAAATTAGATAGCTGCAAGAAACTTTTCACTACATCTCTATATTTCTCCTTCCCACCACCCCCTCCAGCCTAAAATAGAACTTCTTGCTATGTAACATCCCTGGGGTTTATCCAAAGTATAAATTCCCATTTTCTTGACAGTAAAGAAATTATGACCATAGTTTTTACTCATCTCGTAAGTACCCTTAAGAGGTATTACTTGATTAACTAGACAGGAGAGAACTGCCAAAGACCTTAGAAACTTAAGAAGCCTAAAAATTTCTCTTTTTAAGAATCGTAATGGACTGAGACAGCTCTTAGAAAAATCACAGAAAAATAGATCAGAATGTGATCATACATAGCATTGTGATGACCTTTGTATGACTTTAATCTGTATCTTAAAGTAATAGCAATTGATTTGTTTGAAGTAGCTTAGATAAATTAAAGTCTCTGTGTGTGTGTGTTTACATCACACATTCATTCTGTGTTCAGATAAAATTATTTCCAGCAGACTATCGTCCAGAAACATTCTTTAAGTATAAAAACCAGAAATGACTTCTTGGTCATTTCTATGTATCTACGTTATCATCCATCTGATCCTGTAGAACAGCCAGCTATTACACGCTTTCCATCATTTTTTCATAAGTATGTATATATTATATCCATTTAAAAAATCCTAATTTTTAAAAAAAAATTTTTTATTTTTATTGTTTTACATTTATTTAATTTTGAGAGACAGAGCACTAGTGGGGGGAAGGGCAGAGAGAGAGAGAGAGAGGAAGAGAGAGGAAGAGAGAGAGAGAGAGAGAGAGAGAGAGAGAGAGAGAGAGAATCTAAAGAGGCTCCAGGCTCTGAGTTGTCAGCACAGAGCCTGATGCGGGGCTCGAACTCACAAATCGTGAGATCATGACCTGAGCTGAAGTTGGATGCTCAACCGACTGAGCCACCCAGCAGCCCCTAAAATCCTAATTATTTAAGAAAAATTTGAATATAAAATAAAATACAGGTAGCACTGAATCAGGTGTTTCACAATGATCTCAATTCAACATCCATGTAAATGTCTGATTTTCTGTGCTTTGTAGACTCATTTATATTTAGCAACTCCTAACCTCAATGACATAACACACATATTATCTGTATGGCTTACAATCAGAAATACATATGTGGCCAATATCATAATTTTTATATTGTAAATTCCCCTGGGTAGAGATTATATTTTTTTGAATATTATTTAAAATCACCTTGGGGTGCCTGGGTGGCTCAGTCGGTTGAGCGTCCAACTTCGACTCATATCATGATCTTTTGGTTTGTGAGTTCGAGCCCTGCATGGGGTCTGTGCTGACAGCTCAGAGTCTGGAGCCTGCTTTGGATTCTGTGTCTCCCTCTTTCTCTGCCCCTCCCCCACTCATGCTCTGTCTCTCTCTGTCAAAAATAAATAAACATTGAAAAAAAAAATAAAATCACCTTAGCACATAGCACTGTCATGCACTTCAGTAGACTCAATCCATACTCACTGATGAACATTTAAGAACAGTGTAGTTTTCTATGCATTTCAATATTTAATTGCTGAAATCTAATATACATTAAATTATTCAATATTATTCAACTTTTCTTTAATGATGTCAAATGATCCTGCAGGAAATCATTTCTGAAATGCCTCATGAGCATTGTCTATTGGCGATGAATGGATTCATTGCCAAAGTGAATATCCACAAACGTTTATAGGATGTTACTGTATATGAGTACTTTGCTGGAAAGTAGGCCTACAAAAATAAGTAGGCAGCTCACAATTTAGGGGGAGTATGTGGAGACTGAAGATATTTCAGAGAGGTGGATATGATAGTACAAATAAATGTGCTGTGATAATAAACTCTTGTGGAGGAAAAATTGATTTATTTTGTGTGTTTTATTTTTATTTTATTAATGTTTATTTATATTTAAGAGACAGAGCGTGAGTGGAGTAGGGGCAGAGAGAGACGGAGACAGCATCTGAAGCAGGCTCCAGGCTGAGCTGTCAGCACAGAGCCTAACATGGGGCCCAAGCTGATGAGCTGTGAGATCATGACCTGAGCCAAAGTCACATGCTTAACCGACTGAGCCACCCAGGTGCCCCTATTTTGTTTCTGAAAAAAAACTTCAAAGAAGAGGAGAAGGTGTGAATATATGCAAGATAGAGAAGGGGGAGAAGAGAAGTGGGTGGGAAGAAGATTCCAAAAGAGTGAGAAGCAGAAGCCAAGTCATGGAGGCATGGATATTTGTGAAATGGTGAGAAGGCTGGCGCAGCTAATCCCCGAAATGTGGGTGGAGGAGGGGCAATGAGGAAACTGGTCAGAGGCTAAAGCTAGAGCATGAAAAATCACTGAGTGCCATGTTAAAGTGTGGTGATGAGGAGCCACGAGAGCTTGGAAAGCAAGAGAGTGACAAGGGTGTCAATGAGAAACAGTTATTGAAGCAGTATGGAGGATGCACTGATACCGAACAAGGGCAGGGAGAGAAATGACAGGCCCTGGGAGAGAGCAGGGCAGAGAGCTGGTGACAGAGTCAGGAGACATTCCATGAGTGGTGTCAAATGAATAGCCATTCAAGAGAGTTCCAGTTTTTCTAATGTGAGTAGCTGGTGAGATGATAGAATGGATATTTGTTTTGGATAAACTGATTTTGAAGTTTCTTTGTAAAGGTAAGAGCAAGCTATTTTTGCATGTTAAGTAATGCTTGGAATTGATTGCAAAATATGTGTAAGTAAAATCAACCTTTGCTAGTGTCTTAAAATAATATTATTAAACCCAATTTCTTCAAGTTTACTTTCTTTATCTGGAAAATTGTGTGGTTTGGGTTAAGAATTAAACCCCAATCACTGAGATTAGCTAAAGTTCCAAATTCTGTGGCTATAAATTTCTGTTGATCTAGTTTATTTGAACTGAAAAATTCCCATAGAACAGTCATAGTAAGACACTGGTATGAAGTTCAAATTCTTTATACTTTATCTCTACCATATTTATTTTCAGTTTAATTTATACTTCCTGGACCTTTATAAAACTGCCTAGGAAGTGAGGAAGCTTGCCCTAATAACCAGTTTAAGAAGGATTAGTCGTTCCTGACCTCTGTTAAAGAAAGAGTTTTTCATGACACTGTTAAAAAACAGTAAAGTAGACTTTATTCAGGGGGATTGCCAAGATAAGCAATGGAGTTTTGCAGTGGGGGAAAGAGATTGGACTCAACTCCAAAGACAAGAAGGAAAAGCAGGAATTTGTAGCCAGGGAGCAGGGTGAGGGTTCTTGCTGAAGGCAGGCAAGAGTGATCACACACCACCTGATTAAAATCAGATTTTGAGAGTGATCAGGTATAGAGGTTGGGAGATTCTGGCTAAACCAACTTCACATGATTCTTGCTACAGTTGAACAATGCAGAGACAAACATGAAAGCCCAAAGATGGAGGCCTAGTTGAAAAGGAGTTCAGAGGAGCCTGAAGTTTGGAGAGAATTTTGTCACCTCTTAGATCAAAGATCCTGGCCATCTATTATTTTCTACAGTAAAAACAATATCTTCTCTCGATTTGGGGAAGAACCATTCAAGCAATTCATTGATAGAAACAACATGTTCTCCTTTTAAGATTGATTTTTAAATATACAAATGGAAATACTCAGGGAGCCTGGATGGCTCAGTTGGTTAAACTCCGACTTCAGCTCAAGTTATGATTTTGTGGTTCGTGAGTTCAAGCCCCACGTCAAGCTCTGTACTGACAGCTCAGAGCCTGAGCCTGCTTCAGATTCTGTGTCTTTCTGCGCCTCCCCTGCTCACACTTTGTCTCTCTGTCTCTTTTTCAAAAATAAATAAAAACATAAAAATAAAGAAATACTCTACTGCATTTTCAATGGGTTGTCTGTACAGACCCTAAAATATGATGAATTAAAAAAAAACAACAACACCCGATTACAAATAGTTTCTGCAAGTAGACATTCGAAAAGCAGTTTCTCCTTCACTAATTTTCCTGGCCCAGGGTTCAGAGGAGTGAACCCTGTACAGGCTCACAGTGAGCAAAGTGAAGCCTCTTTTTCTGGTGCTAGTGGGTCTTTGATGGGGAAGCCCAGAGCCTTGTGTCAGGTCTCCTTAGGTTGGAAAAGAGGACCGAGTTTCACTGATTTAATGTTAATCTGTGAATATGTTTGCAATTTAGAAGTCTGCATCTAAATTCTGTTAATCACTGGACATTTCAAATTGAATAACAAGCTGAGATGTAAGCTTGGATTGCAATTAGGAAAATGCAGGTGAGGAATGCAAATGTTGCCAAGGGTCTGTAAGTGCTGGATATTTTACCCCTCCTCTTCTGGTGATTCTGGGTCCGCACCATTTTGGGTTTTACACATTTTTGTGGTCCTCGTTCCAGTCTGTGTCAGGGCTCTGTGAAGTGCTTTATTTCCAGCGTATAAACAGGTTTGGTCTGAAGATGTTAGCAGATTCCAGGGACATATTGACTCAACAGTCTTAAGCCCAGTAGTTACACAAGTATAAAATTTGGAGGTCATTAATTGAAATGAAATAATGGGAAATGAGAAAAGGAAACTCCATATTCTGCAAGAGTGGAAACCCACTTCTCTGTCTTTAAGGGAAATTGCTGCAGGGGGACATGGACTACATCACCGCTGCCTCTTGACAGGTTCACCTTGGAGAGACACAAATTAAATCCTTTCAGTTGCTGTTTTGAAGCTAAAAGTGTTTGACCAGTTCAGCCCCTGAATGGTGTTTAAGGAATAAAGAGAAAAGAGCAGGAAGTTCTAATTGGCAAATTACTCCTTGTTATTTAGTTTGGCTTCCAAGTTGGACATTCCAATAATGAGGAGCTTTGTGGGACTTGCCCTTGAGCAGAACCAGGGGGCTTTTTGTTCAATTACTATTTAATGTGAAGATATTCAAGAAACATATTGTAACATTTAAGCCATCACTTCCTATTAAACAAATATTGTTGTAAGATGATTTTTAAATTTCTCTCCATGGATGCTCTTATGATTCTGAACTGTCTAAGTGAAGTATAAATTGCAAATAAGATGTAAATGAATTTTTCTTGTTAACATGGTGTTTATGGGGGTGTTATTACTTATTGACAGTTCCTCAATATGTTAGTATATATGTTTACCTATTACCTAATAGTTGTCTTAACTTCTTCATTATGGTTGTGCTAATCCTGATTAGAAAAAAAAACCTCAAAAGATTTTTTTAAAATAATATACGGCAAGGTGAACATTTCCTTTTGATGTTGATATTTTCATATGTTAATGAAGAATTTATTTGATTGTTTATTTAATAAGTTACAAAAGATGTTTCTGACATTAGTTTTGAGTTACACACTTAAATTGGGAAAAAATGGGTTTTAATTTGCAGAATTACCTTACAGGCCAATTGGTATTACTTTAACATGGAGAGTTATTTCATATTTGGAGATATATCCAAGTGGTTAACAGAAAAAGTATTTTTTTGCTTTCTATCTTTTTTTTTTATTAAAAAAATTTTTTTTAATGTTTATTTATTTTTGAGACAGAGACAGAGCATGAACAGGGGAGGGTCAGAGAGAGAAGGAGGCACAGAATCTGAAACAGGCTCCAGGCTCTGAGCTGTCAGCACAGAGCCCGACGCGGGGCTCGAACTCACGGACCGTGAGATCATGACCTGAGCCAAAGTTGGCCGCTTAACCGACTGAGCCACCCAGGCGCCCCAGCTTTCTATCTTGATGGTACCTCTGAACTTCAATATTTGATCTTCTCAAAAGTTATAAAAGGAATAAAATAAAGAATTAGAGTTTTGTTCAGTGAAAGGCAATTTTAAGGATAAATGGTTAGGTCTACTTTTTCATTAAACTTCACAGAATGTGGCTACATAATTTGAATAAATAAAAGCTAAGATTTTAGCTGAAAACTTCTGTCTACTTTTATTGCATAGATAGGGTCATTGGATTTAGAGGAAAAAGAGACCTTTCCTTTCTTGATTATTGGAACTTTCCATATTCACTTAACAGTTTGTTATTTGGCTAAAGGATTTTATGACATCAATATTACTTGAAACAATCATGTGGTTGAAATGACTGTGAATTAATTACCAGTTTCCTTTTTACAATGAAATGTCTCACACAGGAATAATTCGTATAATGCTTTTGGAAATGCTAATGGCTCCTGGGGTACTAATCTTGCCTTGTTTCTGAATACTCACAAAATGTGTCTCCCCAAGTGAGCCATGGGCTTACCTATGTTCTGAAGTGCTACACAGAGGTGTCAGACTGGCAAATGGAATCGTTTTCTGATGAGATGGGAGTCTGGAAATTTTTTCCCAAACGTGTTTTGCTTCATAATCAAAAAGAATGAAATTGCTTTTTTTTTTTTTCCTCCTAGTAGTTTAATTTCATTAAATTGGAGCGTACTTTTGAAAATAGTGATAATAATCGAGAGTGCTTCAACACTGTGACTCCTTTGAGATGCATGGGGGACAAACTTACTTCTTGATTAATGGGTTCAGCTCTTTGAAT
This sequence comes from Prionailurus bengalensis, assembly GCF_016509475.1. Lineage (NCBI taxonomy): Eukaryota > Metazoa > Chordata > Mammalia > Carnivora > Felidae > Prionailurus > Prionailurus bengalensis. The sequence continues at coordinate 114,547,801 of NC_057344.1, forward strand.
TTGATGAAAAGTTTTACTAAGCTTTACTGAATGTTTAAAATTGTGAGTATGGATATGTTTAATGTTTTCTCCTGCTTAAAACCCTTTAATTCTCGTTCCTTTACATCAATGCTCAACCCAATTCTTTAGCATGGTAAATTAGCTATCCATTGCTTTTTTAGGAAATTACCCCAAAACTTAGTGGCACACATTTATTATCTCACTGTGTCTGTGGGTCAGGTGTCCAGAAGTGTGTGGCACTGACTCCTGGTCTCTTGTAAAGCTTCAGTCAAGGTGTCAAACAGGGCTACAGCCATCTCAGTTTGCAACATGGGGAGAGTTTGCTTCTAAGCTCACTCATGTGACCGTCTCCATAGGACTGCCTCATGGCATGGCACATGGCTTCCCCTAGAATGAGAGATTGATGACTGATCCAGAGGGAGAGAGGGAACACCCAAGACAGAAAGAGGCCACAGTCTTTTTATAACCTAATCGCGGAACAAACAGCCCATCACTTTTGCTGTATATTCTTCGTTAGGAGTGAGGCAATAATTCAGCCCCTGCTCCAGGGCTGAAGGCTATACAAGTAGGGTATCTTTGTGGCCTTCTCAGAGGCTGCCTACCACATGGGGTTTCCATCGTCTGGACCCAAACTACCCAGCTCTCCAGCTTCATGCTTTGCCAGGTTTCCACTCATGCTAGACTCCAGCCAAATCAAACTTCTTTCAGTTCCTGAAATGCTCTACTCTTTCTCTTGCCTCCAGAATTCTCCCCTTCACTTGGCTAACTCACATGTGTCCCATAGATTTCAGCTTCAGTATCACTTCGTGGGAAGCATTTTCTATTCTTTCTCATGTCCCCAAATTAGAGTAAAAACTCCTGCTTATTCCACAATTTTAGATGTATCAGACTTTAAGATTATTGCTTTTTAAATTGTGTGCCTTTTCTGCCAGTTGCAAGCTGTATCCTTAACGTGAGGGCTTCTCCTAATGCAATACTAGACATTTACTAATTGTTGAATGAGTGGCTAAATGAATATCAATATACATAAGATGCAGTCAGTATGATCAAAAGCTTATGGTCTGATACAAATGGATCTATCAGAGAGCCACTACATGTAACTGCCTCAGAACACATTTTGTTGAACCAGGTCTCAGATTTGTTACTTTGGGGAAAAAAGGCAAGATTTCTGTTTTTGTTTGTTTTGTTTTTAATTTTTTAAAATATTTATTTATTTTTGAGAGAGACAGAGACAGAATGCAAGTGGGTTAGGGGCAGAGAGAGAGGGAGACACAGAATCTGAAACAGGCTCCAGGCTCTGAGCTGTCAGCACAGAGCCCAACATGGGGCTCGAGCTCACAGGCCATGAGATCATGACCTGAGCCGAAGTCGGACGCTCAACCAACTGAGTCACCCAGGCGCCCCAAGATTTCTGTTTTATATGATTTTATTCTTTCTCTTATCATTCTTATGACTAAATATGTGAACCTGTGTTGCAGATTGAATTTGGAGTCTAGAAAATAAGATTAAGAAAGAGATTAAGTGAAACTGCAATTATTTGGTACAAACTAGTCCCTGTTTTGAGTTAAACTGCCCTCACTTGTTTTGACAGTTGATAGTGGGTTACATTAAGAATCATAAAGAAAAGTTGAATTTGAACATGGTATATTTTCTTTCAATCCAGATATAGTCAAAAGTGGTATTAAAATTTCTGTGTTGGAAATGTGGACGGAATTGTATTTCTTGGCTTGACAATTGGGGCAACTTTATGGATTGTGCATTTCTTTTTAAATTAAAAATGAGGAGAACAAATCATTATGATTATTATTGAAGTGTAGTTGACATCAAGTGTTATATTAGTTTCAGGTGTGTAACATAGTGATTCAACAATTCTATACCGTATTCAGTGCTCACTGCAACAAGTGTAGTCACCATCTGTCACCAAAAAACATTATTATATTATTGACTATATTCCCTACACTGTATTTTTCATCTCCATAACTTATTTTATTATTTTTATTTAAAAATTTTTTTTAATGTTTTATTTATTTTTGAGATATAGAGAGACAGAGCATAAGCAGGGGAGGGGCAGAGAGAGAGCAAGACACAGAATCCGAAGGAGGCTTCAGGCTCTGAGCTGTCAGCACAGAGCTCGACGCGGGGCTTGAACTCACAAACTGCGAGATCATGACCTGAGCCGAAGTTGGCCGCTTAACCAACTGAGCCACCCAGATGCCCCTATTTTTACTTTTTTGTTTGTTTTGTTTTTAATTTTAGTTCCACCTTAGTTAACATACAGTGTTATATTAGTTTCAGGTGTACAGTATAGGGATTCAGCAATCCTATACATTACTCAGTACTTATCATGATAAATGTACTCTTAATTCTCTTCACCTGTTTCACTCATTCCCCACCCATCTCTCCTCTGGTAACCACCATTTGGTTCTCTATAGTTAAGAGAGTGATTCTTGGTTTCTTTTTTTCTTTGTTCATTTATTTGGTTTCTTAAATTCCACATATGAGTGAAATCATATGGTGTTTGCCTTTCTTTGACTGACTTGTTTCACTTAGCATTGTACTCTCTAGATCCATCCATGTACATGCAAATGGCAAGATTTCATTCTTTTTTATGACTGAGTAATGTTCTATTGTATATATATATACCACATCTTTTTATCCATTCATCTATTGATGGACACTTGGGCTGCTTCTATAATTGGCTATTGTACGTAAGAAATGCAATAAACATAAGGGTGCATATATCGTTTCGAATTAGTATGTTCATATTCTTTGGATAAATACCTAGTAGTGGAGTTACGGGATCATATGGTACTTCTATTTTTAATTTGTTGTGGAAATTTTATACTGGTTTCCACAGTGGTTGCACCAGTTTGCATTCCCACCAAGAGTGCACAAAGATTCCTCTTTTCAACATCCTTGTTAACCCTTGTTGTTTCTTATGTTTTTTATTTTAGCCATTCTAAAAGGTGTGAGATGATATCTCATTGTGGTTTTGATTTACATTTCCCTGATGATGAGTGATGTTGAGCATCTTTTCATGTGTCTTTTGGTCATCTGTGTCTTCTTTAGAGAAATGGCCATTCATGTCTTCTGCCCATTTTTAATTGGATTGTTTGGTGGTTTTTTTTTTTTTGTTGTTGTTGTTGTTTTTGTTTTTTGGTGTTGAGTTATATAAGTTCTTTATATATATTGGATGCTCACCTTTTATCAGATGTCATTTTACAAATATCTTCTCTCATTCAGGAAGCTGTCTTTTAGTTTTGTTGATGGTTTTCTTTGCTGTGCAAAAGCTTTTTAGTTGATGTAGTCACAAAAGTTTATTTTTGCTTTTATTTCCCTTTCCTCTGAGGCATATCTAGAAAAACATTGCCAAGGCTGATGTCCAAGAGATTACTGCCTGTGTTTGTTTTTAGGAGGTTTAGGTTTAGGTTTCACATTTAGATCTTTGATCCATTTTGAGTTTATTTTTGTGTACCGTGTAAGGAAGTAGTCCAGTTTCATTCTTTTGCATGTAGCTGTTTTGTTTTCCCAACCCCATTTGTTGAAGTGACTGTCTTTTCTCCATTGTGTATTCTTGCCTTCTTCATTGTAGATTAATTGAACATATCTGCATGAGTTTATTTCTAGTCTCCCTATTCTGTTTCATTGATCTATGTGTCTGTTTTTGTGCAAGTACCATAGTGTTTTGATTAGTACAGCTTTGTAGTATATCTTGAAATCTGGGATTGTGATACCCCTGGCTTTGCTCTCTTTTCTCAAGATTGCTTTGGCTATTCAGGGTCTTTTGTGGTTTCATTCAAATTTAAGGATTATTTGTTCTTGTTCTGTAAAAAATGTTGTTGGTATTTTGATAGGGATGGCACTGAATTTGTAGATTGCTTTGGGTAGAATGGATATTTTAACAATGTTAATTATTCCGATCCATGAGCATGGTCAATCTTTTGACTTGAGAAGAGCAAATTATTTTTAGTGAGTAAACACAATGAAGCAGTGCAGCAAGGACAAATTAATCAGAGAGTCTGTTCATTTCCCCTATTTCCTACATACTCCTCAATTCGATGTAACCTATCTTCTACATCCATGTCTTCATGGAATTTCTTCTGGCAAAACTATCCAATACCAGCTTACTGCTAACAGCTGGGAGATCCAGGTGCTTATGTAATTGAAATTTTCTACTGCATTTCACCCCTGACCATCACCTCTTTTGTTTCTTTTACGTTTTTTAAAGTTTATGTATTTATTTTGAGAGAGAGCAAGTGAGGGAGGGGCAGAGAGAGAGGGAGACAGAGAATCCCAAGCAGCCTCTGCAGTACCAGTGCAGAGCCTGATGCAGGCTCAAACCCATGAAACTGTGATATCATGACCAAAGCTGAAACCAAGAGTCAGACGTTTAACAGACTGAGCCACCCAGGTGCCCTGTCACCTTTTTTTTGAAACTCTCCTTTCAAAGGGTTTCAAGATACCACTCTCTTGGTGGTGGTTCCCCATCTCCTACTCTTCTTCTACTCCTTCTTAACATTTTTTTTTTAATTTCTTCTCAGCTGTCTTCTTGAGCTTCTTTTCTTGGTCTACAATATCTACCATCTGTGTTCTGATCACTTCACATCTCCAGCTCACACTTCTCCAAGTGTCGGGCTTTTATTTTCAACTTCTGTTGACTTTCCCACCTAGATGTTCTACAAGCATCTCAAGCTCTAAACTTGCTTCTTTTCTGTACCTTCTTGCTCATCTCAGTTGATGGTTCTATCATCCATCCAGTTCATGCAATGATTCTAGATTCCTTCTTTTCCATCATCCATTCCTTTATGCAATTATTTGATTATTAAGTCTAGGTAATCTTACCTTCTAAATATGTGGTTCTCAACCTTCTTCTTCCCCAGACACCTGGAACTATGATACAATTATAGATGTCATTAATAATAGGTCACGATGTCAGTGATTCTCATTGAAGAAGGGGAGTGCACTTCTTAGGGAAAATCCTTAGAGATGGTGAAGGGGTCAGGCCTCTACATGGTTTTAAGAGATTCCTGAGATTGAGAATTGCTGCCCAAAGCATTGTGGGAATATGATTCTCTTTTGCTTGCAGATGTTACTGTGTTAGTTCAAGTCTTTATCAATTCTCTACCTGACATCTGGAACACTATTTCATCTCCAGTCTAATCTATCTTTTACATAATTGCAAGAGTCATTATCTAATATAAAAACCTATCATCTCCTACTTAACACTTTTAAAAGCTCCCCATTACCCATAAGAAAACAAAAACAAGTTCTATGATCTGACCTCTGTCTCCCTTTCCAATTCTCTGCCTTTCATGTAATCCACAGCCATGTGGAATTTGTCATTTCTGAGCATCACATTCTTTTTCTCATCTTTGTCTGAGGTGTTTCTTCCTTCGTTCTTTATTTGCTTAACAGTTGATCATATTTAATACTTTCTTACAAAAAATATTTCAGGCCCCCATCCCTTTCCCTGTCCCCACAGTCCCCCTAAGATATATTCAATGTGTGCACATAGAATTTTGTGAAAGTGAAAATCATTGCATTTGCCATAGTTCACTATTATCATCTGTTTTTTATTTTCATTCCTTTCATGTAATGAATGAGAGTTTTTTGAGGTTGAAGACCATGTCTTACTCCTCTTTATCTCTGATGTCTAAATAGTATCTCTATATGTTCATTACTGTTTATTGAAGGAAGAGGTGGATTAATAGATTTAAACAGTTTATGCATTTTTTCACTTAAAATATCCATGTAAATATTGTGTTCCTGCAGTGTGTTAACCACCATTCAGCACTTTGAATACTACAGTAATACATTTTAAAAATGGTAATAAATTCCTGCCCCCATAGATCTTACATTAATTTGTTAATACAGTGAATATAATAGCCATTGATAGTTACATAGACATTTTTGATAAGGGGATTTCCTGATAAACATTGAACAAGCTGGACACTTTATTAGTGAATAATTGAATCTCTGCTAATTATTTTCTTAATTTGTACTATGGATATTTCTTCATTTTTTCATGGCCAAGTACATATTAGGTGGGGTTGTAAAAAAAATGTAAGTTGTAATAGTAAATATTAGACAGCATTGGACAATAGTGAAAAGTAATATTAAAATAGGATCCAGTGTTTCAGTTAAATTTTTACTACTGTTGCATTGCAGCAGCAAACATTCTGTTAATGTCATATATCTACAAAATGTATTATTTCTCCAGGAATTGCACAAACGAAATTGTGAAATTCACTTCCTTACAGATATTTCATGCTAAATATCATGTTAAGAAAGAGAAGAATTCAAAAAAAAAAAAAAAGAAAAGAAAAGAAAGAAAGAAAAAGAAGAATTCTATCTTACCTTTGAAACTAGGAACATAGAATAAACCTGTTTGTTGATAGGCCCATGGCTCCAGTCTAATGGTAGTAGACCCTGTTCTAATTAATGTTGTAAATGGACTCCATGTTTAAAGTTGTCTTTATAACAATGAATATAGTCACTTTCAAGAGGAAAAACTCAGATCCAAAAATCAAGTATTTTATTAGGAAAAATGTAAATGAATATGTAAAACTATACTATTTTTGTGCCATACTATATCACCATGAATTAATTCTCATAACTAAATACTGTTATGTGGTATTTGCAAGTGGAAATATAAAAACAGAGTGTATTTCTGCAGTGTAATGTCAGACTCTGGAAGTTTTAAAGAATTATATTATTAAAAGAAGCTTTGAAAATTATCTTTTCCATTCTTATATCTCCTAAAAATGAAAAAAAATTGTATCATTAATTCTTTATTTTCAGAAGATAATGCATAACCCAGTGTTATCAACACCTTTGATTTTGATTCCAGCGTATCAAAACCTTTATTTGGGTTTAATTGGTTTTCCTAATAGCTAATTGAAATTCCTCCTTTTACTTTAAAAAATAGATTCTGTGACTAAATCAATGTTGCGATATAATTTATTTAAAATGCGGTTGTTGAATCAACTTACCAAATAACTTTTGATATTTAAATTAAAATATCTTTATATATTGTCAATAGTAAAAGTGGGTAAAAGCAAATCTGAGATAAGACCTTTATTTCATACTTCCTAATTATAACCAATCTGACAGTATTTGGTTCCAAGACAAGTTCTTGAAAGGGTACTGGAAATAACATTTTTCTTGAGAATCTGGAAAGAGATTATGTGTGTGTGTGTCTGTGTATTATACCTATATGATTATATATATACACACACACATATGTGCATGTATATATGTATATATATATGTATATATATATGTATATATATGTGTGTGTGTACACACACATACACACACACATATGACTCTAGACTATTTAAAGTCTAATGGCTTTCCCTCTCTGAGATGCTTGAGTGAGCACCAGACACTTGCTCTGTGACATTGTTTATTGATGCATTTGTGACTAACCATCCCTCTACAGAGACCTGTTCTTTTTTCTTTTTCAAATCTAATATTTAAAATTTTAAACTTAGTTTTAATCACTGGCACTTTTCAACACCAGGAGTCTCCATATTTAGTTCTGATGAACTTCATTAGCAACCTTTATCTCTAGCAAAGGGTAGAGTTCCTTCCTATCTGACTCCATGGTAGCTTGGCAGCTAGGGGAGAACTGGAGGCATCACTGTCTCTCTGTCTTCCATTAAATGGTGTCATTGGCAAGTGTGCTGACGTTGTCCAGCAGTGGCACATGCTTCCCATCTGGCGCTGCAGGGTGTCTGGCCATGTACTGTCACTATCCGTGTGCATTGGGCTGAGTTCCTGGTAGGGGTGGAAGTGAAGGAAGGCTGCTTTCTGTGATGGATTTGGCTTGGTAGGTGCTGCCCTGCCTTTCCATGTGCACCCTACTCTGTCTCTTCTGTATTCAGGTTACATCTAGATAATGATGTATAAGAGGAAAGATTTCATTGCCCTGGCTGGCAGTATCTTAATAACATATCTCTCATTTTCCTGTACCATACTCATGGACTCCTTTCATCTTTTTTCTTTGTATATTTTTATTGAATATCTGTAAAATATGTGGTATAAAAACCAAAACATGTACCTTACCAAAGATAATCTGATGAACTCAGGCAGTGAATATAGCAGTGTATTTAAAACTTTATTTATAATAATCTTTTTTTTTTAATGTTTATTTATTCTTGAGAGAGGGTAGGCGGAGGGCAGAGAGAGAGGAAGACACAGAATCTGAAGCAGGCTCCAGGCTCTGAGCTGTCAGCACAGAGCCCGACAGAGGGCTCAGACTCACGGAACTGTGAGATCATAACCTGAGCCAAATTTGGATGCTTAACGCACTGAGCCACCCAGCCGCCCCTTATTTAGAATAATCTTATTTTCAATCATCTTTTACATTTCAGCGACTTCATTATTTAAAGTAGCGCTGTCCAATGGAAAGGCAATGTTAAGCACATATGCAATTAAAAATTTTCTCTTTTTATTGTTTACTGTTTTATTATTATTACTGTTATTTTTTTTGGTAGTTTCAAGTTTTTATTTAAATTCCAGTTAGTTAACATACAGTGTAATATTAGTTTCAGGTGTAGAATTTAGTGATATATCACATACAACACCCAGTGCTCATCATAAGTGCAGTTTAAAATTTTCTAATAGCTTCAGTTAAAAAAAGTAAAAAGAAACAGGTGAAATTTCTTTTAATAATAGATTTTATTTAATTCACATGTCTAACATTCTTTTCAACAATCAAGAAAAACGTTGCTAATGAGAGTTTTTCATTCTCTCAAACTAAGTCTTCAAAAATGGTACAGCCACCTCTTCTGTATCTCTCTCTCATTTTTTAGGTATAGGTGACACCCAATGTTACGTTAGTTTCAGGTGTAAAACATAATGATTTTATATGTCCTCTTAAGAGCTTGTCATATAGGTTAAATGTGATTGTCTAAGCAGATCGTATTGCCAAATAATTTGAAATAAAATTGTTAGAAATATGAACTTTCATTCACTACCATTATGTTGAAACTCATTCCTAGTAGATATTGTGCCTTGAGATTATATTAAGTAATGATGGTATGAAACTATTATGATTAGCAAGATAATTAAAATTATTTTTATTTCTTTTTTATATCATTCCTTAAATATAACTTTTTATTACAAAATTGCAAATTTCATAATTGCAAAATTACAAATGAATGGTTCAGTAATACATAACTTGTAAATATATATTATAAGTGCAGGCTCAAAGTTGAAAGGATGCATGATGAAAAATGTTTGATGACCACTGGCATACAGGATAAAGGTTAAATATTTCAGATTAGTTTTTATTTTTATTTTTTTTCTTTTTCAACGTTTATTTATTTTGGGGACAGAGAGAGACAGAGCATGAACAGGGGAGGGGCAGAGAGAGAAGGAGACACAGAATCGGAAACAGGCTCCAGGCTCTGAGCCATCAGCCCAGAGCCTGACGCGGGGCTCGAACTCACGGACCGCGAGATCGTGACCTGGCTGAAGTCGGACGCTTAACCGACTGTGCCACCCAGGCGCCCCTCAGATTAGTTTTTAAAGTTATTTTTCTTTGCCCGTATATTAACCCCATTGAAGCCACCAATATTTCCCTCCATGGGTCTTTTTTCTTTTTTTTTTAATGTTTATTTTCAAGGGACAGAGAGAGACAGAGCATGCGCAGGGGAGGGGGGGGGAAGAGAGAGAGAGAGAGAGAGAGAGAGAGAGAGAGAGAGAATCTGAAGAGGCTCCAGGCTCTGAGCTGTCAGCATGGAGCCCTGACACGGGGCTCAAACTCAGGAGCAGTGAGGTCATGCCCTGAGCCAAAGTCAGACAGACTGAGCCACCCAGGAGCTCCCTGCCCATGGGTCTTTTAAATTAAGTCCTCCAATGAATGCCAGATTTTCCTTCATGTTTGCTTGAATCTGACATACTTATTTCTCATGTCTATAACTTTGCTCAAGCTTATTTTCATGTTTGCTTCTCTCCATCATTTCAGTTATAGAAACAATGTTCATTGTTTAGCATTCAACACAATTTTCACCTCCTGGGTATCATACCTGAATGATCACTCCATCTTATATTTCTGTCTTTCTAGCCTGAGTTCTTACTTTTCTGTGCCATATATTTTGACATCTATTTATGCACTTGTATTATTATTTACCTTTACTATTATTATTACTATTATTTTTAGTGTATGCTTTGTTTTCTCAACTAAATATTAAGTATCTGGAAAACAGGGTCTTCCTGTGTATTTTGTGTGACCTTTAGTGCCTATTATAGTATAGGGAACTACATAATATTATATAAATAAATACTAGTCGAAACAGAATTAAGATTTAAATATTCCTGGTTTTTCACTTTAATTGTCCTCATCAGTAGCACCTATCTTAGTCTCTATAGCTTTGATGGATTTTATTGATTGATGTGTATATGTGTTTTGTGGAAAGATGGATCTAATTAACAATTAATTGCTTCAATTTTCTGTTATCTCAGAACTCCACAGTTCTTTTATCCTTTTTTAAAATTTTCAAAAAAAATTTATTTATTTTTGAGAGATAGACAGAGTATGAGCAGGGGAGGGATAGAGACAGAGAGGGAGACACAGAATCTGAAACAGGCTCCAGTCTCTGAGCTGACAGCACAGAACCCAATGCAGGGCTCCAACTCAGGAACAGCGAGATCAAGACCTAGGCCGAAGTCGGACTCTTACCTAACTGAGCTACCCAGGCGCTCCTACAGTTCTTTTATTCTTCAACAACTTTGTCTTTGCAAGAGAGAGGGACAAATTATAGTTTCCCTGAAGGGCTTAATACACTTGGCCAAGTCTATATAATCTCCCATAACTTGTTATTTCAGTATGACAATTCAGCAGGAATGGAAATACAATGTGGTTTAGTAGCAGAAAAGCTGTCACATTGTGTAGGTGAAAAGATAGCATTTGACATCTGTCAAAGGAATGGTACCAATTTCATAAATCAAAACCCAGCTTGGCCCAGGCTCCAGTGTCATCACATCATACAATCACCATTTAACTCAAATTTTGCCTATGTTAATCATAAATTGTCCTCTCTGAACACTGTTGTATTATCTTTCTAGAACATTTATATTTTTTTGGTTTTGAAGAAAATGAGAAGTTATTTTATATGTTACATTTGCAAATTGCAATTGGGATTTGAGTGAAAAATTACAGAAAAGTTATAGAAATTGTTTGATACACTAAGATACAACTAAATAGAGGGGATGGGGAGTTATTGTTTAATGGGTACAGAGTTTCAGTTTTGCAAAATGAAAAGAGATCTGGAAATAGATGATGGTGATGTTTACACAAACATGTGAATGTATTTAATACAACTGAACTGTATACTTCAAAAATGGTTAAGATGGTAAGATTTAGGTTATGTGTATTTTACCATAATTAAAAACAAGACAAGGGAAAAATAAGAGCATAACTAAATAAAAATATACTTTATTTCATTTATTCCCAAACTTAGTTGTACATCAGAATCACCTGAAGAACTTTCATAAGATGTACATCTCCAGCTCCCTTGGACCTATTGAATCATACTTTTCAGCCTTGAAATCTGAGTTTTATGATCTCCCCAGTTTGGAAATCCTCTGGTCCCCCTGCTCCCAGTTTTACACATTGTTATAGCACATGATTCTTACCATGATTTTACAAGCTGTAAAAGGAATACTGGTCTTGGGCAGACAAGCCAGAAGGGACCTTGGATGTAAGCTTCTTTGATTCTATCTTCTTCAAAGGACACTTGGGTGATTGGATAGCAGACAGTCCTCTGAAATCACCATTGTAAGGTTTATTCAGTGAACCTACCATGGGCCCTTGTTTTAGTCTAACATGAGCGTGGTCATTGACCTACTTTAGGATGCCCAGTAAGATAATAGCCTCATCATGAACAGTTCCCAGGACTAGCTTAACTCTCAAGCTAAGGTGATGTTCCTTGGCCAAAGCTAAGGGCTTAACTGTAGGTATTCAAGTGTGTTTTGGGCACAAAAAAGCCAAACATCCTTTGTCTTAGAGCTGACTGTAATGCTAAGTCCTCACCATGATTTATTGGCAGAGCTATTCCTTGGTGAATTAAGGACTCATTTGCTAAAATAGAAAATAGCATATCTTCTAGAGAGCAGAGTAGGCATTTCAGAGAATAATTTTGTCATTTTTCATCATTTTTGACAATTTCAATTCTATATATTTTTTTTAACATAAAGTTTAAAATCACTCAACGCATAAGGTATGAGTGTTGCCATACCTACTGTTTTGTTTACACAAGTGTTTGGGAATTGTGTTTAAGTTTATGGTGCATGCAGACAGGATCAATATACACTGTTCCCCACTCACATGCTCATTATGGCCACCACGCACATCACATTCAATAATATTTTTTGCTAACTAGATCCATGTTGTGCATAGATACATGACGTAAAACTATAATTTCTCAAATAAATGGAACTAGTATTTACTGTTTACTATAAGTACCGAGTGATGTTTAGTCCACTACTCCTCATACCAGCCTTCCAAGATTGGTTTTACTGTCCTGTTTTTTTTCCCTTTTACTGATGAGGAATTTAAGGCTCAGAGAGTAACTTATCTGAGGTCACCCAACCAATAAATGATGGAGCTATGTTTATATGCCACACATGTCTGAATCCAAAATTAATGATTTTTCTTCTTTAGCATACTGTTTCAACTAGAATTTACTTATGCATCAATAAGTAATCCTCTCCTTGAGTTTGGAAAAAATACTGGACCAAATTGTGGCAAACAATGCTGAGGCTTCATTATGCTTCATAAATGTTTGATTTGAGCAGCACGTACTAAGGAATGAAGGCATGGTCCTAATACTCAAATATATCAAAGCACATTTTATGGCTAGGAAATAGTATGCTCTACCAGTGTAATGTTCTGCCTGATCATGAGTGATTCTTATTCAGTATTTTCAAGATTTTCATCTCCTTTTCCATTTCTGTTATTGCTCTCATTTCATTCTTTAATGAATGATAACATGAGCTAGGAAAGTGAGAATGCAAAAGGGAAGGGAAGAGAGAAGTATCTTGTGAGGTAGTGTCCCTTAGCTTTTAAAATGAAAGTTATCAGGCCATCTTATCTAATATTTGGAATAAATGCAATAGACATTGTGTTAGACTGTAATACATGGATGGTACAGTTTAGTTTCTTTTGTCCTTAAAACAAGAAGAGCTGCTACACTTTGGAACATTATCAAAATACGCATTGGTTTGAGTTTATACTACATTCTAACATCACTATTGTGTTTTGTTTTTATTGTCAGTACAGGACATGGTGATATGGTAATGAAATATTCTTGAATTCTTTTCTCAAATCAGAGCAGACCAAGTTAGGAAACGTTGTTTTGCCTTCTTGTTTTTCCAGGAGTGAATTTCAGATGTTGAATCTCATTGCTTGCAATATATTCTGGTTCCTTGAAAGTCTCAATTTTAAAGAAGGTGTATATAAAATGAAATAAACTGGCCTCTAAAGATGCAATTTGTCTTGTTTCAGAAGGAATGTCAACGTTTGTGGAGAAAGTATGTTTTTCATTTGGATGCTTTACTTGTTTGCCACAAGACTTATGAAAAAAATTTTGGATCTTTTTATACCTTTTTTTCATTTCAATTAGCAAAATAATGAAATTCCCACATACTTACGTTTTCCCTAAAAACAAATGCTACTGCATAACATAGCACATAGGAAATAATTATAGAGCTCAGTGAATGAGGACAAACTTGTGTCGGAATATGAACTGGAGTCATTATGTGCATCTTGTTCCATCTTTTTGTTTCCTTCAAGGAGGAACCATTAATATGCAGTATTTTTGAAGTCATAAAATATTGCTTATGAGTAATCTTACCAGAAAAATGGCAAACGTTTTTATTTGGTTTGAAATCACATATGATGACTCATTCTTTCTAAATTTATATCTACTATCAGTTGCAATTTTCATCTTATCAGCATTCTGGGGCTTCGAAAATGGGGCAACTGTCACCTCCTTCCTACCAGAGTCGCTCCATCTCCGTTTCACTTTTTAATGGAGACAGATTAATGATTCCAATGATGGCTGAAAATCGATGAGGATTACAACAATAGTAATGATGCTGAATTATCTTTACTAACAACTGCTAGCCTTCTTAGACAATGATCGTAGGCACAAAAACTTTAGGATTAATAATTTCATAGAAAAATGAAGTGAAAAATGGACAGGTTTATACTCCAGAAATACTTCGTTTAAGAAGATGTACTGAACTTGCCTCTTTTAGTCTCAGTTTTTGAAGATGCACTCAGGGCAGCTTTAGATTGAGTATGAAAATATACCCATTGAGAGAAATTGGGTGTTCAGATAAACAAATAAGCTGCTCCAAGTTTTCAGGACACTCAGCCAAGAATCAAGCACAGTTTAATGTATTCATTAAGAAATTCCCAGTTACAGTAAAAAGGGGGAATAATAATAATACTTTTATCTCTTGCTATGTTTTTCTATCCGAAAATGATAACAAATTAGTAGAACTGGATGGGGTGCCTAGGTGACTCAGTCAGTTAAGCTTTTAAATCTAGATTTTGGTTCAGGTCATGATCTCACGGTTTGTGAGTTCGAGCCCTGCATTGGGCTCCATGGTGGTAGTGTGGAGCCTGCTTGGGATTCTCTCTGTCTCTCTCTCTCTTTCTCTCTCTCAAAGAAAATAAATAAACTTTAGGGGCATCTAGGTGGCTCAGTCGGTTGTGCGTCTGACTTCAGCTCAGGTCATGATCTTGGGGTTCCTGAGTTCAAGCCCCACATCCAGCTCGTTGCTGTCAGCCTGTCAGCACAGAGCCCACTTGGGATCCTCTGTCCTCCTCTCTCTGCCCCACCCCACACTTGTGCTTTCCCCCAAATAAATAAATATTAAAAAAATAAATAAGCTTAAAAAAATTAGTATAACTGCATTATTTGGCTATGTAAGTCCGTGTTTTGCATATTTGATGTTAGGTGGAAAGGTAGAAATCTTTCTCTCTAGGAATTAGGAGAGTTCAAGTTCACATAGACCATTTTGCATTTATTGTTCGTAATTGCTGTGGAAGGAAAATCTAATTATTTTTCAACTGTTAACATACCTTTTTTAAAAAAAGATATGGTTATTCATTCTCCACTGGCAATAAAAGATTAGACTCTGGAAGGAAAATAAAGAAAACATTTCAATTATTTTGCCTTTCTTTGTGAGCTCATATTCTCTCATGTGATATTTTCTCTCAAAAAATATCTTTTAGAACAGAAGATAAAATAAAAAGTTTGTATATAATTAAGGAGAAGTTGTAGTCAGAATGGAAAATTTCACAAAATCATATATTTTAAACTTTTATTTTAGAAGATGACCATACCTAATAATTTGTAGCCTTCACTGAGTACTTTGCCCACATAATTATATGGTATAATTTAACAGTACATTTTAGGATATTAATTAAAACCTTCAATTTAAGTCAGGATGAAATGCTGAGAAATATATGAGGGGGGTAGCAGCTGAGTAGCAATCTTACTACATAAAATTAAACATTGATTAAATAGAGAGCAGAGATCATAAAACATACCATCTTGCACAAAGTAAAATGCTGATTTGATATGTTTTAAAGCCAATATCAATGCCTAAAACAGCATGATAAAAATGATCATAGAAAGTAGTGAATTCCCTCTTGTGTTTCTAGTTTTGCATTTTGTGAATTTCTTTCGTTTTCTTTTTTCCCTTCTCTTCCCTTCTCTTCCCTTCCCTTTCTTTTCTTCTTTTCTTTTTTCTTTTCTTTGCTCTTTTTCTCTCTCCTTTCTTTTCCTTTCCTTTTATTTCCTTTTCTCTTCGTTTCTTTTCTTTTCTTTTCTTTTCTTTTCTTTTCTTTTCTTTTCTTTTCTTTTCTTTTTTTTCTTTTCTTCTCTCTCTCTCTCCCCCTTGCCCTTCATGAATCTTATAATGTAAAGTCATCAGTATAAAATCTGGTACTGGGGAGAATGGGTTAAAGTAGCATGCAGATTTTATATATCTATCCCACAATTTGTATAAACTTGCCTTTCTGTTTACTTGCATTTGTGTGTCAGAGGCAGTGAGCAAGTATCATGAGATACAGGGTTTTCAAGATGAAGGAGAAATCCTAGGGAGGCAGAAGTAATCCTTGATGGTTTTAGGGCCCAGGCCCTTGTCCAAGAACAACAGCTGGCCCCATCAAGTACCTTAAAATAATTATATCATGGTTCTTTACACAAATGTGGAAATAATTTCAGTTTTTCAGTTCTAATATCATCAATAGAATTTTTCTCTTTGTAATTATGAAATGCTTATTCTTAATCTTTGGCCCTTAAATAAACATATTACTGCATGCACATATTGTTAGGGAGAAGTTTGATATACTTTACTTTTGTATTTCCATGTACTTATTACTTTACCTAAGCCCTATTTTTGTAACAATTTAAATTCACTTTAAATTCATTCACTGGAATGAATTCAATAAACATTATTAATATGGGTTAGGAACTTATTTCTTGGTTTAATATGGATCATATTGTGAAAATAATGAAAAATAAGTTTTCATTTAGGAAGACAGAGTTAATAGAATGATATAATTTTGCCTTATTAAGCAAAGATCTCTAGATTTAAATTTATAGCGAAAAGTCTATGATTTGGGGCCCTAAATCTGATGCTACTAACATTGGAGCCTTATTTTTCTAGCTACTATTCATTTTTGGACGAGGGAGGGCATCCTTATTAAAGTTCTTATTAACAGAGAAAAGTTGGCTAAACACTTTGCACGTCACTCATCATACTCTTCTCCACACTTGAAAGGTACCAAATAAATATGATTGGGATCTTTGGGAGGAAGTTTCACAACTCTTTTTTTTTTTTAATGTTTATTTTTAAGAGAGAGAGAGACAGAAAGACAGAATGTGAGTGGAGGAGGGGCAGAGATAGAGGGAGACAGAATCCGAAGCAGGCTCCAGGCTCTGAGCTGTCAGCACAGAGCCCGACGCCGGGCTCGAACTCACAAACAAGATCATGACCTGAGCCAAAGTCGGACGCTTAACCAACTGAGCCACCTGGGTGCCCCTCACAACTCTTAAATAGTGGGCTTAATTATAAGAATAGTTGATTCTTTTTGCATAGGCTTAGAGAGCCTGCAGTGGTTAAATTTTAGTTTCTTTTATTAAAGAAGCCAATTGCAGATTGCATCGCCTGTGCATGATGAACATGAGTAGACACAAAAGCACATGGTGACGTCTATTAGAAATCTTTGCAGTCCTTTTGCTTTTCCACTCTACATTCTTTCCTTGGAGTTGCCTTATGTTTGAGAGTTGTCAAAGTAATTGAATAATTCAAGAAGTATATTTCTCCATGTTCATAGTTCACATACTGTTCCTGGAAAGTCATTGCTCAGTAGATTTAGTATCAAATATACTTCTTGGTATATGTAAAAACCATACATATATTTCTTTTTATTTTCATATCCTTGATACACTCACAGCCTCAAGTATTTCTCAGTTAGAATTATAAATACTTTCCCTTAGAAAGTTCATTGGGAATTCTTCACTTCAGTCCTATAATCAAAATTACTATAGGTTCTAACTTCCATATTACAATGTTTAAAATTTTTTTTATGTTATTCATTTTTGAAAGACAGAGCACAAGCAGGGGTGGGGTAGAGAGAGAGGGGGACACAGAATCTGAAGCAGACTCCAGGCTCTGAGCTGTCAGCACAGCTGACACGAGCTGTGAGATCATGACCTGAGCTGAAGTTGGACACTCAACCAACTGAGCCACCCAGGTGCCCCTGTATTACAATGTTTAAGAAATGTCTTCCTTTCCTTATTCCCATAGCATCTTGAGCACATTTCAGATTCTGTCTACCTTTGCTGCTGAATTTATGGGTTTTTTTTTCAGTTGACAACTTGATTTTTTTTGCTGGTTGACAGCAAAATTGAGTGGAAAATACCGAGGTTTCTCATATATACCCCTGTTCACTCTTCCATCACCCCCCCTACACACAATTTCCCCCACTATGGACATCCTGCACCAGAGTGGTACATTTGGTGCAATTGATGGACCTATGTTGACATATTATTATCACTCAAAGTCCATCGTTGATGTTAGGATTCACAACACTCTTGGTGTTGTGCATTTTATGGGGTCTGACAAGTATATATTGGCATGTGTTCACCATTGTAATATCACACAGAATAGTTTCATTGCCCTAAAAATTTCTCTGTATTCTGCCTATTCCCTGTATTCATCCATCCATCCCTGCTAAATCCTGGAAATCACTATTTTTTTCACTTTCTCCATAGTTTTGCCTTTTCCCAAATGTCATATAGTTGGGATCATATAATATGTAGTCTTTTCAGATTGGCTTCTTTTACTTAGTATGCATTTAAGGTTTCTCCAAGTCTTTTCTGGGCTTGACAAATTTCTTTTTAGCTCTGACTAATATTCTGTTGTCTGGATGTGTCACAATTTTCAATTCACCTACTGAAGGATGACACCTTGGATGTTTCCAAGTTTTGACAATTATGAACGTAGCATCTATAAACATCTGTGTGCAGGTTTTTGTGTGGACATAAGTTTTCACCTTTATTTCAGTAAACACCGAGGAGTGGGATTGCTGAATCACAGGGAAAGAGTACCTTTAGTTTTGTAAGAAACTGCAAAACTTTGTTCCAACGTGGCTGTACCATTTTGCATTCCCATCAGCACTGAATGAGAGTTCCTGTTGCTCCACATCCTTGTCAGCATTTAGTGTTGGTGTTGTGACTTTCTAATAGGTACTATAGTAGTATCTTGCTGTTTTAATTTGCAATTGCCAATGGACATATAATTTCATATGCTTGCTGACCATCGTATATCATTGGTAAGTTGTCTGTTCAGGTCTTTGGCTCATTTTTAAATTGTATTGTTCATTTTCTTATTGCTGGTTTTAAGACTTCTTTGTGTTTTGTATAATAGCCCTTTATCAGATCTCTTTTGCAAATGTCTTCTCACAATCCATGACTTCCTTCTTATTCTTTTGACGTTGTCTTTTGCTGGATGGGGTTTTTAATTTTAATGAAGTGTAGCTTATCAATTATGTCTTTCATGGATTGTGCCTTTGGTGTTATATCTAAAAAGTCATTACCATACCTAAGGCCATCTAGGTTTTCTCCCATGTTATCTTCTAGGAGTTTTATAGTTTTGTTTTTTACATTTAAGTATGTGATCCATTTTGAATGAATTTTAATGAAGGGTGTAGAGTCTGAGTTTAGATTCTCTCTCTCTCTCTCTTCTTTTTTTTTGGTTGCTTGTGGATGTCCAGTTCTTTCTGCACCATTTGTTGAAAGACTACTTTGTTCCATTGGATTGCCTTTGCTCCTTTGTCAAAGATCAGTTGACGGTTTATATGTGGGTTTATTTCTAGGCTCTTTATTCTGCTCCATTGATCTATTTGTCTTTTCTCTCATCAATATCAAACTGTATTGATTACTGTTGCTTTATAGTAAGTTTTGAGGTTGGGTAGTATCAATTCAGCAGCTTAATTTTTAATCTATAATTTTTTAATTAAAAATTTTTTTAACATTTATTTATTTTTGAGAGACAGAGAGAGACGGAGTGTGAGCAGGGGAGGGGCGGAGAGAGGGGGAGACATAGAATCCAATGTAGGCTCTAGGCTCTGAGCTGTCAGCACAGAGCCCAATGTGGGGCTCAAACTCAGGAACCATGAGATCATGACCTGAGCTGAAGTCAGACGCTTAACCACTGAACCACCCAGGTGCCCCTAATTTTTAAATTGTTAATATGGAGTTTGCTATTTTGGGTCTTTTGACTGTCCATATAAACTTTAGAATCAGTTTGTTGGTATCTACAACATACTTCTGGGATCTCGATTGGAATTGTGTTGAATATATAGGTCAAATTGGAAAGAAGTGATATCTTGATAATATTAGTCCTTTAATCCATGAACATAGATTATCTCTCCATTTATTTAGTTGTTCTTTGCTACCTTTTTCATCATAGTTTTGTTTTTTCATGCAGGTATTTATATTTGGTTAGATTTATATGTAAGTATTTAAATGTTTGTTAGGTGCAAATGTACATGGTAATGAGTTTTTAATTTCAAATGCCATTTGTTCATTGCTGGTACATAATTGACTTTTGTATATTAACCTTGTATCCTTCAACATTGTTAAATTGTTTATGAGTTCCAGGAGTTTGTTGTTGTTGTTGTTGTTGATTCTTTTGGACTTCCTACATAGAAAATCATGTTATCTATGAATAAAAGCAGTTTTATTTCCTTCTTCACAATCTGTATACCTTTTATTTCCTTTTCTTGCCTTATTGCGTTAGCTAGGACTTTCAATATGATTCTGAAAAGCAGTGTGAGAGGAGATACCCAGCTTTTTTCTGGTATTAGCAGAAAATTTTGAGTTTCTCACCATTAAGTATGATGTTATCAGTAAGTTTGTTTGCAGATGTTTTTTTATTAAGCTGAGGAAGTTCTCCTCTATTCATAGTTTTTGGAGAATTTTTATCATGAATGGGTATTGGATTTTGTCAAATTCTTTTCTGCATTTATTTATATGATTGTCTGATTTTTCTTCCTTAGCCTGTTAATGTGATGAGTTACATTAATTGATTTTCAGAAGTTGAGACTGCCTTTTATATCTGAGGTAAATCCTACTTGGCCATGATGTATAATTATTTTTATCCATTGTTGGATTCAACTTGATATTTTGTTGAGGATTTTTGCATCTATGTTCATGAGAGATACTGGTCATGAGAGTTTTCTTTCTTTGTAACATCTTTGTCTGATTTTGGTATTAGGGTAAGGCTGCCCTCATAGAATGAGTTAGGAAGTGTTCCTTCCACTTCTATCTTCTGGAAGATTGTAGAGAATTGGTATAATTTTTTCCTTGGTATTTAGTAGAATTCACTGGTAAGCTTATATAGGCCTGTTGCTTTCTGTTTGGGAAGGTTACTTTTATCCAGTTTCTATAATAGTTACAGACCTACTCAGATTGAATGTTTCTTCTTAAGTTTTGGTAGATTGTGTCTTTCAAATAGTTGGTCCATTCTATCTAGGTTATCAAATTTGTAGACATAAGTTTTTGTAGAGTGTTCATTTATCATCCCTTTAGCTATCCATGATGGCTGTAATGATGTCCCCCCTCTCATTTCTGATGTTATTTTGTGTCTTCCTTTTTTAATAGTCTAGTGAAAGGCTTATCAATTTAATGATCTTTTCAAAGAACCAGCTTTTGGTTTTGTTGATATTTTATATTGATTTCTTATTTTCTTTTTTTAATTTCTTTTAATGTTTTTATGTATTTTTGAGAGAGAAAGACAGAGCCAGTGGGAGAGAGGCAGAGAGAGAGAGGGAGACACAGAATCCGAAGCAGGCTCCAGGCTCTGAGCTGTCAGCACAGAGCCCGACGTGGGGCTTGAACTCACGAGCTATGAGATCATGACCTGAGCCAAAGTTGGATGCTTAACTGACTGAGCCACCAAGGCGCCCCTTGATTTCTTATTTTCAATTTTGTTAATTTTTGTTATTATTATCATTATTATTTTAGTTTCAGTTACCCCTTTAAGACTGAGAATGAGCTTCTAATTTGTTACAGTTTTCACTACTCCCTACAGTTTTCTCACAGGGGATGAGTGTTAATTGTCATTTATTGTATCATTTGCATAGTTGTTACTGTTACTGTTTTAATCGTAAAGAACAATTTTTTTGAAGCCCTATCTCTTTCCTCTCTACTAACCACTCCATCCATTCCCAATAAGTCTCATTGTTGTGGTTTTTTTTCAGAATTTTTATCATTAAAGTAATAGTTGACATACAATGTTATATTAGTTTCAGATGTACAATGTACTGATTCAACAGTTCTATGTATTATGCAATGCTACATCTGTCACCATGCAATGTTGTTATAATATTATTGACTATATTCTCTGCTGTATTTTTCTTCCCTATGACCTATTTATTTTAATTAGAAGTTTGTACCTCTTAATCACCTTCATCTATTTCATCCATCCCTTCACTCCCTCCCTTCTGGCAACTACCAGTTTGTTCTTTGTATTTATTAGTCTGTTTCAGTATTTTTTTTTGTTTATCATTTGTTCTATATATTCTGCATATAAGTGAAATCATATGGTATTTTGATAAGTTGTATTTTTATTTTCATTTTGTACAAAACATTTCTTTATTTCTCTTGTAATTTCATTTTTGACCCACGTGTTATTAAGAAGTGTCTTATTTTTTAATTAAGATTATTTTTAAAGGGCAGTTTTAAGTTCACAGTAAAATTGAGGGGAAGGTACAGAGATTTCCCATATACTTCCTGCCCCTACACATTCATAGTCATCCCCATAATCAATATTCCCCACCACGTATATTTGTAACAATTGATGAAGAACCTACATTGACACAATATAATGACCCAATGTCCATAGTTTATATTATGGTTTATTTTTGGTGTTGTGCATTCTATGAGTTTGGACAAATGAATAATGACCTGTATTCACCGTTATAGTATCAGGCAGAGTAGTTTCACTGCCTTAAAAAGCCTCTCTGCTCTGCTTATTGATACATCTCCCAGCCCTCCAAATTTTGGCAACCACTGATCTTTTTATTATTTCCATAATTTTGCCTTTCTGGAATATCATATAGTTGAACTCATACAGTATAGAAGTATTTTTTAGTGTTTAGGCATCTTGGGATTTTTTCTAGCTATCTTTCTGTTAATTGATTTCTAGTTTAATTCCATTGTGGTCTGAGAGCAAACACATAATTTCCATTTTTAAAAATTTATTAATGTAGATTTTATGTCTCTAAATGTGGTTTATCTTGGCAAATGTTCTGTGTGTGCTTGCAAAGAATTTGTAATATGCTATTGATAGGTAAAGTAGTCTACAGATATCAATTATATCGAGTTGATTGATGTTGCTGTTAAATTCAACAATGTCCTTCCTGCCAGATATGTCCTTTTTTTTAAAGTTTATTTATTTATTTTGACAGAGAGAGAGTGCACATGAGCAGACCCAATGCAGGGCTTGATCTCATGAACTCTACCTCCATCTCAAATAGTGAGATCATGGTCTGAGCAGAGATCAACAGTCAGACCCTTAACCTACTGAGCCACCCAGGTACCCAGGGATCTGTCCATTTCTGATATAGGAGTGTTGAAGTTGCCTATTATAATAGTGGATTGATCTCTTTTTCCTCCTATCACTTTTTGCTTCATGTTACTTGATGCTTTTTTTGCTAGGTGCACACACATTAAGGATTGTTATATCTTCCTGGAGTATTTACCTGTTTATTATTGTGTAATGCCCCTCTTTATCTCTGATAATTTTCCTTGCTCTCATGTCTGCTCTGAAATTAATTAGGTACTCTAGCTTTCTTTTGATTACTGTTAGAGGTATATCTTTATCTGTTCATTTACTTTTAAGCTATGTGTTCTTTTTTTAATTAAAAGTGAGTTTCTTATAGACAACATATAGTTGAATCTTGTTTTGTGATCCACTCTGTTTTGATCTAATCTCTGTCTTTTAATTGGTTTATTTATTGAAATTCAGAGTTGGATTAATACCTACAATATTTGTTACTATTTTGTTTGTTGCCCTGTTTTTTTGTTCTTATTTTTGACTTTCATACCTTGTCTGTTTTTTGTTTTTTGATTTAAATTAAGCATTTTAGGGGCGCCTGGGTGGCGCAGTCGGTTAAGCTCCGACTTCAGCCAGGTCACGATCTCGCGGTCCAGGAGTTCGAGCCCCGCGTCAGGCTCTGGACTGATGGCTCAGAGCCTGGAGCCTGCTTCCGATTCTGTGTCTCCCTCTCTCTCTGCCCCTCCCCCGTTCATGCTCTGTCTCTCTCTGTCTCAAAAATAAATAAACGTTAAAAAAAAAAATTAAAAAAAAAATAAATTAAGCATTTTATATGATTCCATTTTCTCTTCTTATTTAGCATATCAATTATGCTTTTTAAAAATTATACTTTTTAATTATACTTTTTAAAAAAATTTTTTAGTGGTTATACTTTTAATTACACTTAAAAAACGTTTTTTAGTGGTTGCTCTGGAGTTTACAATATACATCTACAACTAACTTAAGTTCACTTTCAAGTAATGTTATATACAGCACTTCATGGGTAGTGCAATTACCTTAGAATAACCCTAATTGCTTTTAACTATCCCTTGTATCTTTGCTGTCATTTACTTCATTTATACATAAGTATACATAAGCATATAGATATGTACGTAATACATAATTGCATATATTGTTATGATTTTGAACAAGCTATTATCTATTAGATTAATTAACAATTAGAATAATAAGGGCCGCCTGGGTGGCTTAGTCGGTTAAGTGTCTGACTTTGGCTCAGGTCATGCTCTCACGGTTTGTGGGTTTGAGCCCTGCATCAGGCTCTGTGCTGACAGCTCGGAGCCTGGAGCCTGCTTCGGATTCTGTGTCTTCCTCTGTCTCTGCCCTTCCCCCACTCACACACTGTCTCTCTTTCAAAAATAAACTGAAAATTTTTTTTTAAAAAAAGCATTCATTTAGTCCTCTGATGCTGTTCCTTTTTTTTTTTTAAATGAATATCCAAGTTTCTGAAATTAATGTTCTTCTATTAGTAGAACTTATTTTACCATTTCCTAAAGGGCAAATTTACTGGCAACAAATTCCCTCAATTTTTGTTTGTTTGAGATAGCCTTTACTTCTCCGTCACTTCTGTAGGGTAATTTCACAGAATACAGAATTCTCAACATGTGAAGTATTTCACTCCACTGTCTTATAACTTGCATGGTTTCTGAGGAGAATTGGGATGTTATTCTTTGTTCCTCTATAGATGATAAGGTGTTTTCCTCACACCCATCCCCCAACTTTTTCAAGCTTTTTTTTCTTTATCTTTGATTTTCTGAAGTTTGAATATAATAGGTATAGGGCTTTTGTTTTGTTTTATTTTTGTCTTTTATCTGTTTGGTGTTCCCTAGGCTTCCTCGATGTGTGGTTGGTGTTTGACATTAGTTTGAGGAAATTCTCAGTATTTAGTACTTTAAATATTGTTTCTTTTCCTGTCTGTCTTTCTTCTTCTTCCTGCATTCTCATTAAACATATGTTATACCTTTTGAAATTGTCCCATAGTTTTAGATATTCTGCATTTATTTATTTAGCCGATATTTTCTTTGCTTTTCAGTTTTGGCAATTATTACTGGCAAATTCTCAAACTCAGAGATGTTTTTCCTCAGCCATGTCTGGTCTACTAATGAGACCATCAAAGGCATTCTTCATTTCTGTTATAGAGTTTTTGATCTTATAGAATTTTTGGAGGGGCGGTTAAAATGGAATTATATTTATTAAAACCAAAGAAAATCTGAAATCATATGGCAACCAGCTTTTTATATTCAGGGAAAATCTTATACAACCTAAGATTTGTGATAATTTTTTTCATCATACAGCATATTTATTTGTATTGTTTGTATTTTTTGTTTTATTTTTTTATTTATTTTTAATATAATTTATTGTCTAATTGGCTTACATACAACACCCAGTGCTCATCCCAACAAGTGCCCTCCTCAATCCCCATCTCCCACTTTCCCCTCTCCCCCACACCCCCATTGACTCTGTTTGTTCTCTGTATTTAAGAGTCTCTTGTGGTTTGCCTCCCTCCCTCTCTGTTTGTAACTTTCTTTTTCCCCCTCCCTTCCCAAAGGGTCTTCTGTTAAGTTTCTCAAGACCCATATATGAGTGAAAACATAAGGTATCTGTCTTTCTCTGGCTGACTTGTTTCACTTAGCATAATATGATCTTATAGAATTTTTGATCTCTAGCATTTTTTTTGATTCTATCTTAAAATTTCTGTCTCTCTGACTATATTATCCATTTGTTATTACATATTGTATGTTTTTTCGAGTAAATTCCTTATCGTATTAATTATAGTTTTTACAAAATTCCTAGTCTGATAATGTTAACATTTCTGCTATATATGACTGTGGCTCTGACACTTGTTCGTTAGTTTCAAACTATGTTTTTTGCCTTTTAGTATGCCTTGTAATTTTCTGTTGAAAGGTGGATATGATGTTCTGTGATAAAGGAAGTATGGTAAATAGGCCTTTATTAATTAGTGGTAAGGTGTAGACGGGGAGAGGAAGCATTCCATAGTCCTGTGATTAGGTTTCAGTCTTTTGGTGAAACTCTGTCCTGGACTGTGGATTTCATCAATGCTTCTAAGGGGAAAAAATCCTCTTCTAAGGTCCAGTAGGATGGCTAAAGTGGGCTGGAGTTGGGTTTTTCTCCTTCCCAGTGTCAGTTAGGTCCTGATAGAAACTCAACAGATTTTGCCATGGTAAAATTGTTTCTCCTGAGAATAGGCCAGAATTCTCTGGCATATTTACAGATAGCTTCTTTTCTTTCCTGCTGCCGAAGCATGAGAGGATGTTTTTCCAATATTGATTATGAGGACCTGGTAAACTCCTAGAGGTAAAACCTGGAGGTTTTTGCTCTCAGTTGTCCACACTGACTGAGCCTCTGGCGATTCATCAATTATAGTTTAGATTTCCCCACTCTTGCACTAGTTCTGGTGATGGTTTCTCCTTGTGGGGTCCTGCT
Organism: Prionailurus bengalensis; assembly: GCF_016509475.1. Classification (NCBI taxonomy): domain Eukaryota; kingdom Metazoa; phylum Chordata; class Mammalia; order Carnivora; family Felidae; genus Prionailurus; species Prionailurus bengalensis. Next base: position 114,574,399 of record NC_057344.1, read on the forward strand.
TTGGGAAGTTGTGAAAGTTGTGATTCTCTGTATCTGCCTGTCTCTCCTTCCAGTTTGTGGGGTAGCACTTGACCCTGTGACCTCACGTCTCTGAAAGATGTAAGAAGAGATGTTTATTGTTCAGTTTGTTCAGCTTTTTACTTGTTGAGACACAGGGGTGATTTCTATGTTCCTTATATGCTGAACTGGAAACTGGAAGTTACTTATGTTTCTTGAAAGCACAGATTATGTCTAATTCATCTTTATATACCCTCTTACATAACTATTACATTGCCTTCCACATAGTTGGTTCTCAATAAGTGCTTTTAAGTGAATGACAATGTCTACGCTTTCATATTTTTTTCTATGATCGCTGTCCACTGTTGAAATTCTGTTTCTGTTCTCTCCGCCCCAGTCTGTGTTCAAGTGTGACACCTTCATTACTGCATGTCTGGACACTGAATCTACAACAGTTGCAATATGTAACTGGGATTTGTCTCATCTTCAATCAGGGAAACTGTATCTTAATCTGTTTTATATGTAACCCAAAGGTCACATTCGCTAAGATACATGGTAAACAGTGGGGGTGTTTCCTGTGCACTGTTGAGGCATCATCTTGGCAGCAGCCTTCCACATCATATGCTCCTTTTGTAGATCCAAGCACTGCTGGCCCTGCTTCTCACATTGATACATTAGGAGCTAGAATTTGGAAACTATGGACCCTTGATGCAACTGCCCTTACCCTGGCCTCAGGAAAGAGGTTACGAAAGAAAAGGCGCATTTTTTTTTTTTACTGCCTAATACTCCACCTTTCTTCCCACTAGACCCCTCACATCTCCACATCACTTTCTACAATTTTTATCTTTACCTAAGTTAGAATATAGAGGAAAATAGATATTAAACTGATGTTATGACTCTTTCTCTAGTTGAAATTAAAAGAGTTTAAAATTTAAACCTTGCCTACTTAATTTTCTAACTTTACTCTGTGATTTGAAGCCTACCCTTTGACTTTTGACAAAACTCTTCAAAATCCCACATTTTGGCTTTCTGTCTGTCCCCACCCAATCCCATCCCATAGAGTTTGGTCCTCTTAGAACTCATCTTTTTTTCTATATAAAGGAGGCTGTAAGAAAGGAGGCTGAATCCTACAGCAGTTCCCACAGCCTGAAATATTCAATTCAGCACGGAAGAGGGAATATTAGGTGAAGTGGTGAAGCTCTCACAGAAGGGTCTAGGTGCGTTTTTCTAATTCAATCCTGCACCTTTTTTTAGGTCCCCTTGCTAATACAAGGTATTGCTCTGTCCCTTTATTTTTCATTATGGTCAAGTGGACAACTGTTGGATCAAACATACACACATATCCACACACACCACACATAAAGACATGCTTCCCAAATGTAAAAGTGATTTCGATTGAAGGGCAGTGGAGATCCATACTCAACAAATATATTTCCCTAAATATAATCTAAATTGCAAATTCCCATTCCCACAACCCTCCTACTACCATTTTGTACTCAGAAGTCAATATTGTATAAGGAATGGGTCCATTACCATAAATGTTTTTTTTGTTTTTGTTTTTGTTTTTAAAATTAAGATTACCTGCCACCCCATGGCTGCTCCTTGGCTCTCTTGGCATGGTTTTGAAATTACACTTCTCCATAGCTTATGCCATCTCAAAGTTTGAGTTAACATGTTATGTACAATAATTGGTGGAAATGGAAAGGAGAAAAATAAGGAGAATTTTTTTCCTGTTCAGATAAGTCCCCCCAGAAGTAAGAGTAGGGGTATTCTTCAGTTGCTGTTTAAAATTTACTGCATGAGATGATTTAAGGGAAATTTCTGATGTATAATTTTATGATTCTGAGTAATATTATAAGAATGTTATACCTTATTTGACTCTTATTTACACATATGAATTTTATTTTATTTTTTTTTAAACTTTTTTTTTTTCAACGTTTATTTATTTTTGGGACAGAGAGAGACAGAGCATGAACGGGGGAGGGGCAGAGAGAGAGGGAGACACAGATTCGGAAACAGGCTCCAGGCTTTGAGCCATCTGCCCAAAGCCCGACGCGGGGCTCGAACTCACGGACCGCAAGATCGTGACCTGGCTGAAGTCGGACGCTTAACCGACTGCGCCACCCAGGCGCCCCATGAATTTGATTTTAGACCAAAATCATTTCAATGCATTTTGTTTCTATTTTACAAGTATTTCATTGGATGCCTATATTCATAAATTTTTAATAATATCCTGCTTCCTACTGTTCTAGCAATTAGTGGTCTGTCTAATTTGACTGCAGTTCAATTTTGCCTGAACAAATACTTTATTGAAGCTGTTTTTCACTCTGCTGGTAATTTTCTTGTGCCTTAAGTATATAGCCACTCCTTTCTTCAGAAGACCAAAACATTGGGTGGTCCTGATGATGTAGTACAACCACAATTTAAATTCAAGAGTAATTTTAGCATCCAGATTGCCACTTTTATTTGCTACCAGTACTGCATATGCCTTGTATAAAGAAAAGACCCTATTATCTAGTGTTGGCAAACTCACACTCAAATACCTGCCAAAAATGAAATTCCTATGTGTCATATTGATATTCTTGGTAAATGTGTTTGAGTTTTGTGCTCTAGCCTTACTGAGGTATTTTGATTCCCAGGGTACAGACTGCTTCTTTATGTCTTCATGACTTTCACACATTGCACCCTTGACCTAGATGTCACACATGCCACCTCTCAACCTCACTCTCTATCACGTTTCCCTGTGTAACTCCTTGTCTTTCAGAATTCAGCTCAGGTGTCATATCCTTTAGGAAGCCGATTTTGATTCTGCTCTCTCCTTCAAGCCTGAATTGAGTGTCCATTCTGCATTTATACTTACACATAATTATTGTCTTTGAAAGTGTACAGTTTTAGAAATCTCTATCCTCAATCGTTAACCTGTTGATTGCAGGAACTATGCCATTTATCTCCATACTGCCAGCACATAGTAGTCAGACGATTAGTTTGTTGAATGGATCTGAGTATTGCTTATGGATACTTGAGGACTCATTCTGGTGTTTCCATTGTGTCTGGATGATGTATGCAGAGCTTACTGCTATGCCAGTTCACTCACAAATCCTGTAGGAAGGACTTTTTAATTTTTTAATGTATTTAGATCTTCTTCTAGAACCATTATCCTTGGTGCTATTTTTTAGTTTTTGTGAGGAATGGACACTTACAATTACTGATCATCTATTGTATGCTAGATCTTCTACTAGGTGCTAAGTATGTTTTCTCATGTAAGGCTTATGATGAGTCCTTAAGATTGGTTTCTATCATCTTTGTTATACAGTAGAGCAACTAAACACTAAGGGGTATTAAGTAATTTGCTCATTGCTTGTCTTCCAAGTGGCAGAGCCAAGATTTGAATTCTAGGTCCATCTATTATTTAGAGCTCCTATCTTTTTGTACTATATATGTATATAGTGCTTATTTAGATGCATATGGACCACTTATGAACTGCTTCTGAAAGGTTACTGTGAGAAATTTTTTTTTTAATTAAAAATTTTTTTTAATGTTTATTTCTTTTTGAGAGGGAGACACACACAGGTGCAAGCGGGAGAGTGGCAGTGAGAGAGGGAGACACAGAAGCTGAAGTGGGCTCCAGACTCTGAGCTGTCAGAACAGAGCCTGATGCTGGGCTGGAACTCACAAACAGTGAGATCATGACCTGAGGTGAAGTTAGACGCTTAACTGACCAAGCCACCCAGGAGCCCCTAATTTTTTTTAATGTTTATTTATTTTTGAGAGAGACAGAGCACAAGTGGGGGAAGGTCAGAGAAAGAGGGAGACTCAGAATTCAAAGCAGGCTCCAGGCTCTGAGCTGTCAGCACAGAGCCCCATGTGGGGCTTGAACCCACAAATCGTGAGATCATGACCTGAGCCAAAGTCAGACGCTTAACTGACTGAGCCACCCAGGTGCCCCAGGAACATTTTCACTTATGGACATAACATTAAAGGAGTGATTCATAAAATAGTTAGCTCAGTCACCAACACTTCTCTATTGCTCAGTTTGCCAAGGATAGCTATTTAGTTTTAAATATGTTTGGCTTTTAACATATCCATTAAACAACAATAAAGTGAGCATTTTCAAAAACTCTATTGGTACAGAGTCTCTTAGATACTTTGAGAATTTCAGCAAATTAATAATAATGCTTAAACTAAAACCAAAATTACATTTGTTATCACACACATACACAAAATCCATACACGCTAACCCATCAAGACAGAGTTTTGTATTAAAAAAAATCTCTTGTGTTATTTGAGGATCACTTTGAATTCCCTAAAAATGTGATATTTCAGCTCTGCACAGTGTCTGGGATATAGGGTCTGGTTTGCACATTTGTGACAAATCTCTTTCCAGAGCTACAAAACAATTTGTTTCTGTCATCAGGGGGTTAAAGAAGCAGTTTTCTTCCTGTGCTGTTGGGAGACTTTTTTTTTTTCCCTAAGAGATCAGGGAAAGACATCAGACAGGAGATTATTCACGTTTGCCCCAGTGCTACTAAAACAGTTGTTTGTTTCTTCCCTCTCCAGTGTGGAAGTCTTTCCTATTCCCCACTTATCGAAGAAATTGAAGAAATGATCCTATGTCCTGTCACTACTGCTGATTCGGTTCTTTGGGTTTCCCCATATCAACCAGATTCTAACTTGTCTCCACAGGGGTCTTTAGTTCAAAGCTCAGCTGAATTTGGTGGTCCTTCTTCAAGTCTTTGTGGACATTTGCCAAGTTTGTAAAACTGCTAGAGAGTTCACCAGACTTTTGCATTCTTGGCAAGATTCCACCTCTAGAGATGTGGGATAAGAACAGAAAGAACACTACATAGAGAATAGAAAAACCCTTGTAGAAGTGATGGAGTAGTTTATATCAGATACTTACTCATTTTTCTCTGCTCTGTAATGATATGAATTTTTTAGGTTATATACATAAAATATACTTTCTTTGGAATGACTCTCATTTTTCTTTCCTTTTTTGGGGATAAGTTTTCCTAGTAAGAAATATTTGTGCATTAGTTTTACTTAAAAATTTGATACAGACTGAGGAGAGATATTCAAGGGAAAAAGAATATTTGCTTTTGTATAGATAGCATAGCAAGATGGAGATACTGGATTTTTAGAATTTATTCATCCATTTGGGTAACCTTTGAAAGCATAAAGTAAGATAAAAATTCTTAAAGCTTCATAGTTAAATTTATTAATAATAAAAACCAATAATAATTTTATCAAATGTTTATTTAATATTTATAAATAAGAACTGTTCTTAGTGTTTTGCATATATTGTTTTATTAATCTTCACAAGAGTCCTATGAGGATTAACTTTTTATTCATTTTTTTATAAAAGAGGAAATGAAACAGAGAAATTAAGAAACTTTCCTAAGTTCACACAGCATTTCAGTTAGTATGCTTTTGATGACAAGTAAAAGAAACCTAAACAATAAGGACATCTTACCTAACAAGCAACCTAAATATAGGGCTGCTCCAGGGTTGACTCACTCAGTGATCACTGAAGACCCATTTTCTTCTCATCTTTCTATTTTTCTGTCCTTAGCTAATAGTCTTGTCCTCCCAGACCAGCTACCCTCTAAGATGGTTGCCATGTTTTCAGGCATCATGGACAGAAACTTTGTCACCAGACAGAAAAAAAAGGGCAAAGTCCTTTTCTGAGCTCTCTTCTTTTTTTTTTTTTTTTAAATTTTTTTTCAACGTTTTTTATTTATTTTTGGGACAGAGAGAGACAAAGCATGAACGGGGGAGGGGCAGAGAGAGAGGGAGACACAGAATCGGAAACAGGCTCCAGGCTCTGAGCCATCAGCCCAGAGCCCGACGCGGGGCTCGAACTCCCGGACCGCGAGATCGTGACCTGGCTGAAGTCGGACACTTAACCGACTGCGCCACCCAGGCACCCCTCTGAGTTCTCTTCTTAATAAAGAGGAATTCCTGGCCAGAGACTCCACAGGCAGTTCTCTACTGGTGTCTCGTTGTCCAGAATCACACCCATATATTCAGGCTTAAACCAGTCTCCAGGAAAGGAGAAAACCACCACCAAACTGGCTTAATCCAATAAAGATCACTCCCTGGAGAAGGAGAGGGACTCAACCTCACCTAGAAAGAGACTCTCAGAAGAAAGTGAACAAAATGGAACTTTGTTAACAAGGAAAACTGGGCGTGGAGGGAAACATATGGACGTTGGAGGGGTGGCCAGCGATGTCTGCCACGTATAGGCAATGAGTTGTGACTTGAAATTCAAACTCAGGCAGTCTAACCTGTGCTCTTAGCTACCTTGCTATAACTTTGATGTTATGTATTTTTAATTTATTTTTAATGTTTATTCATTTTTGAGAGATAGGAAGAGACAGAGTGCAAGTGGGGAGGGAGCGAGGGAGACACAGAATCCCAAGCAGGCTCCAGGCTCTGAGCTGTGAGCACAGAGCCTGACACAGGGCTCGAACTCATGGGCTGTGAGATCATGACCTGAGCCAAAGTCAGACGCTCAACCGACTGAGCCATCCAGGTGCCCCTTGATGTTATGTTCTAATGCAGCTTTCTCTAATCTTTTAGAAAATCATATATTCTAAAAAGCATGTGTAATTTTCAAACAAAACAATTTAGGTTGGTGAAAATTCATAATTTACCATATTATGAACAGATAAGTTCTAGTTTAGAAAAGATATACATGCTTTGATGTGCCCTAAGAAAAAATAGACTGTAGTTGCTGCTTTTAATCCTACTGACTTCATGAGAAGGAGAAAATCACTACAGAATGGGATGAGAGGATGGAGGAGTTTCAGGTCTTATTTATGTTTTGAAAGTCTTTCAGAACAACAGTTTATTGCTATGTTTATTCATAAAAAATGAAAATACAGTAAGATAACTTAATTTGCATTATAAATCAATTCATTCATTCACTTACTATTTCTTTAATTCACTCAATAAATATTTAGTGCAAACAAAAAATAAGAAGATAAAGGGGCACCTGGGTGGCTTAGTCGGTTGAGTGGCCAACTCTTGATTTCAACTCAGGACATGGTCTCATGGTTTGTGAAATTGAGCCCTGTGTTAGACTCTGTACTGACAGCACGGAGTCTGCTTGGGATTTTCTTTCTCCCTCTCTCTCTCACTGTCCCCCTCCTCCCCCCATCTCTCACTCTCTCTCAAAAATAATTAAGCTTAAAAAAGAAAAACAGAAGTACAGTTTAAAAAAAGGGGAGATAAAGGTAAAAGGTCTAAGAGGAAAAAAAGACAAAGGCAAACAGAAACTGAAGGGAATGATCAGAAGCCCGGGGAAACCATAATCTTAGATTAAATATGAGATTCTTCCAATGTACTGGCATATGAATTTCTTTAGTCTTACCAGAATAGTCACTGGAGAAAAATGATTATGTATGATTTTTTTTCAATTATCATGTGATTATGCATTAAGCATCTACTATATTCTTGACATTATTTGGTATTGTTGACATAAGTAAATACTATATTTTTACTTTAAAAAACTTCTAGCCAAATGGGGGAGGAAAACAGATAATTAAATAATATGAAGGCTGTACAAAGGAGTTTATTCAAAACTTGAGAGATACAGGTCACCAGATATGAAATGAGGAAGTCATGGGAATAAAAGACACAATGTAAGGAATACAGTCAATGATGCTGTAATAGGATGTAACAGGACAGGTGGTAGCTACACTTGTGGTGAACATACATGTATAAACTTCTCAAATCACTAAGTTGTACACTTGAAACTAATGTAACACTGTGTGCCAACTATACTCAAATTAAAAAAAAAAGAGTCGAGGGATATCTGGGTGGCTCAGTTGGTTGAGCATCTGACTCTTGGTTTTGCCTCAGGTCACGATCTCACAGTCTGTGAGTTTGAGCCCCTCATTGGTCTCTATGCTGACAGTGTGGAGCCTGCTTGGGACTCTCTGTCTCCCTCTCTCTCTGTGCCTCCCTAGCTCCTGCATGTGCACATATATGCATTAATATTTTTAATAAACATTAAAAAAATAAAAAAGAGTTGATGACACTGGGAAGGTCAGTAATACGTCATGAGGAGTATAAGGTTCCAGCCAAGACCCACAGGATGTGGAGGATTTTGCCAGGTGACCTGGCCATTGCCTAACTGGCTGGGGCCAATGTAGACTGGAACTATAGGGATGTATCCACCATAGTGTCATGAGAGAAATCCAGAGGAAGGATTCCAAAGCCAAGACAGGGAGGGCACAATACTGGTTAATTTGTACTGGTCCAGGTAAACATAAACAAGCTGTGATGTAGGAGGTAAAGTAGTGGGCTGCGGGCTGAAGAATTTGTAAAGCAAGGAACAACCAGATAGAATTTGTAAAGTCAACTGGATAGATGACTAAATATAAAAGGGAAGCCAGGAAGAGACACTGGCACTTCAAATTCAGAAGAAGCTAAGGGCAACTGAAGAGTGATGGTGGCATAGGTCAGTCCAAGGATTCATTTTCCTCGACTAGGTTCTGACTCACACTTGTAAAGCTATCAATTACTTCTGGATGCAGAGAAGTGGGAGGGAAGACGTTTCATACAAAATTAACAGTAGTTGCAAAAATGTAGCATAGTACATTGAAGAAACACAATTCATGGCTCAATGAAGATTCCGCATGTTCATGTACAAGAAGTTAGAGAAAAATACAGAACAGTGGCCAGGACAAGATTTTGAAGAGGCTGGTGTAGCATGGGGAGTTCTGAACTGATTTTATAGATGAGGGATACCCTTATATCCTTTATATCCTTTATATCCTTGAGGGATAAATATCATCTGCTTTGAATTTTAGAAAGATCACTCTGTTCCTGGTGTGGAGGAGAATTTCAGGGAGGTGGGATTGAAGTTGTGGAGACCAGGCAGGATGCTCTTGTAGTAGTGGAGGTAAGAGTAGATAGAGACTAAACTGAGACGGAGTAGTAGTCATGAAAGGAGAATGGAAAATACATGTTATCCAAACATTATAGGTTTGGGAGACTTATTAGATGTGTGAGGTGACACAGCCATAAGGGTCTTGGTAGAAAGTGGTACCATTACCTTTGATTACAATTAGAGGATTTATCATTTAGTAGGATAAATTAGGGGAGTGTGACTTTGGGGCAAGGAAGGGGAGGAGTGAAGGAACAATCTGAAAAATTTGATTTTGTGCACCTTATTGAGGCATCTGGAGGATTTGCCCATGTGAAATTGCTAATAATGACCTGGAGGTCAGGAATGATATGTGAGTTAAAGCTACAGTTAAAGATTTGGGAGGCATGAGCCATAGAGGCAGGTAAATTGCCACACACACAAAAATGTTAATAGAAAAGAGTGTAAAGAATACAAACTTTGAGAAATATTAATACTCCAGGGACAGTGAGAACAAGTGCAATCTATAAATAACAGAATAGGGTTATGGAAACCAAGAGTAAAGGAGTGTGAAGGAGACCGCAAAAACATAAGCACTACAGAGAGTAAGTAAGGCTTCCTGGAGGAGTACCAGCTGAAATGCAACCCTGGGTGACAGATCAAAAAACACCTGTTAGGTGCCTTTTTGGGAGTACCTGCTTTCTTCCAGCCCATGATTCAGAGTGTTAGGAAGCATGGCCACTAGTTACTATAAGAAGAAACAATAATGAGTACCATTGTTTTTAAATCATCTTAATGAAGGGGTGCCTGGGTGGCTTAATGAAGGGGTGCCTGGTTGAGTGTCTCTTGATTTCAGCTCAGGTCATGATCTCATGGTTCATGAGTTCAAGCCCTGCGTCAGGCTGTGTGCTGACAGAAGGGAGTCTACTTGGGATTCTCTGCCTCCCTCTTTTCTGCCGCTCCCCTGTTCGCTCTCTCTCTCTCTCTCTCTCTCTCTCTCTCAACAAATAAACATTAAAGAAAACAATGAAGGGGTGCCTGGTTGAGTGTCTCTTGATTTCAGCTCAGGTCATGATCTCATGGTTCATGAGTTCAAGCCCTGCGTCAGGCTGTGTGCTGACAGAAGGGAGTCTACTTGGGATTCTCTGCCTCCCTCTTTTCTGCCGCTCCCCTGTTCTCTCTCTCTCTCTCTCTCTCTCTCAACAAATAAACATTAAAGAAAACAAAAACCTACTCCACCTTAAAAAAATCATCTTAATGAAATATAGAGGAAAAGAGAAGATTTATTTACTATGTAACACAAAGGTCCAAAGTTGAAGGGTGGTAACAGTTTTTGGTCAACAGAAAGTAAGTAGAGGGGCACCTGGGTGGCTCAGTCGGTCGGCTCAGGTCATGATCTCATGGTTCGTAGGTTCAGAGCCTGGAGTTGCTTCAGATTCTGTGTCTCCTTCTCTCTGCCCCTCCCCTGCTCACGCTGTGTCTCTCTCAGTCTCTCAGAAATAAATAAACATTAAAAAAATTTAAAAAAAGAAAGTAGCAAATAGCTATAAATCAGCAAGCATAGAGAAGGTGAAGAATACAGTGAGTACTCCCTTGAGTCTCTGAGTGCTCCTGTGACAAGGCTTGCAGTGTCTCTGCCCTTGGTGATGGGAGCCCTGAGCACTGTCAAGAGCACAAGCTCATCACCGAATGGTGGAGTCAGGGATTTCCTCTAATTCATACTTCAGAGGAAGCAATGTGCTATGGCCGTAAAGGCGAGAAATACAGAAGACATGGATATAATGTTGATCTTGGACACTTCTGATGGTCAATAGCTACTACCCCCTTCCACCCTGAAGAATGGTAAATTCACACAAAGCTATAAGAGAAAAATCTTTTCAGCAGTGATTTGTCCTTTGAATCTACAACACGCACTCCTCTCTGTCTCTTCTAGTATTATTCCAGGCGTGTCTTATCAGAAATAATTACTTGGACTTTTTAATACTATATGTATATATTTAAATATGTCTATAATTTATGCAAATGCATGTATTTTGTGGATTAGAGTGTAATAGAAATAAATATAACCTAACCACAATATTTGATTTCTCTGTCCACAGATAAACATTGGCATTTTAAAAAAAAATTTTTTTAATGTTTATTTATTTTTGAGACAGAGAGCCACAGAGCATGAACAGGGGAGGGGTAGAGAGTGAGGGAGACACAGAATCCGAAGCAGGCTCCAGGCTCTGAGCTGTCAGCACAGAGCCTGACGCGGGGCTCGAACTCACAAACCGTGAGATCATGACCCGAGCCAAAGCCAGACGCTCAACCGACTGAGCCACCCAGGCGCCCCAACATTGGCATTTTTAAACTTAATGTATACAATTTTAAAAAGAGGCTTCCTACCATATGCCATAAATTATTATCTATACTCTTACTTAAGATATAGAGTTTATGACAATTGGTCATGTGCCTAAATAGGTTTTTATGATATGTAGTAAGTTTATGCTGATATTATTCAGATTTTTTATTAAAAAAAGGGAAGAGTTGATCACATGGTATTAAAAGTTAAATGGAATATAAAAAAATGTTCTTCTACATTGATCCCTTTCTCTGCTCAGTAGTAAGCTGTGTATCCGCGAGGCACCGACAGTGAGAGAAAGAACAAAGAGCTTGGATTTATTTTCAAGTATGTTTTTGTTTTAGTAAGTCCTTAGTAGTCCTATTGGAGGGCCTCTTTTGTTTCTTATAAATGTTAGTATGACAGTAGAGATGTCAGCCTTATTCTCTGAATAGGAGCTGGTATCCCGTTCTTCTTCTTTTAAAATTTTTTTAATGTTTATTTTTTATTTTTGAGAGAGAGAGACACAGGGTGTGAGCAGGAGAGGGTCAGAGAGAGAGGAAGACACAGAATCCGAAGCAGGCTCAATGTGGGGGTTGAACTCATGAACAGTGAGATCAGACCTGAGCTGAAGTCGGACACTTAACCGACTGAGCCACCCAGGAACCCCTGGTATCTCTCGCTTCTTTCTTCTTTTATTTTAGGTGAAATTTTGTGATGAATGAGGAGGGATACCTAACCCTTATCTCTATCTCTTCCATTTTCTTCTGGTTTTTAGCCCCATTTCCACGTTTCACTTCTCAATGGTGAAAAACTTCTGTTATCTTACTAAATGACAAATGGTTAGTTTTCTTTTCTCAGTAGAAACAGATGAAACAATTTTTATTAGCTCAGGGGAACTATAGTGCATGTTACTCACTTCTGAATTGTTATGTTGAGGCATAAACTTTAAAATAGCTAGTCATCTTTGAAGATGAAATAGGGAAAAATCTGTAAATATAGACTTTGTAGAAATTAACTCTTGAAGACCTCACTGAGGTATATGGAAACCTAGAAAAAATCTTTCCTTGGGTATTTCATGGAGGCAGGATAAAGAGTGTTTTTAATAACTGCTTTACTTTCTTTAATATCATTTTCTGTCTAAATTGTTTCACTGGAATTTATGGGGGATGCTGAGTTTATCATTAGGGTTTATCCTAAACTACCTTTAAAAAACACTTTTGTTGGAGCATTTTTAAATTTCACATGGGTATTTGAGAATTACACATGCATATAGTTCATGTGATTGTTGGGCTGAAATTTGGCCATTTTTGGTGAGAACTTTTAATTCCTGCTTTTATATACTTTAATATCTTCTGTCTACTGTTAGTAAGACATACGGAGAGACAAATGCTTTTAGTCATACCTTTCCCACATAGCATTCCTTATTTAATTTTCTGTGGCTTATTTGTTTCTCCAAAATTTTATTTAAATTCTAGTTAGTTAACATGCAGTGTAATATTGGTTTCAGGAGTAGAATTTAGTGATTCATCACTTACATATAACACCCAGTGCTCATCCCAACAAGTGCCCTCCTTAATGCCCATGACCCATGTAGCCCATCCCCCACCCACCTCCCTTCCAGCAACCCTCAGTTTGTTGTTCTCTGTAATTAAATAGAATCTCTTATGGTTTGCCTCCCTCTCTTTTTTTCCCCCTTTCCCTATGTTCTTCTGCTTTCTTTTCTTAAATTCCACATAAGAGTGAAATCATTTGCCTATGGCTTCTGAGATAGCTGAATACTTAGTTCTTCAAGATATTCATGTGTCATGAGTAATATTGTAAGATAGTTTGGATTAAAAGATATATCAATCTTTATGTCAAGTAGAAAATGTATAATTTCAAAATTCCCTAGATTATTTTTTGGACAAATTTTAAGATAAAGACAACACCCTTTGCACTCTTGAAGTAAATATAAATGCTAGTTTATTGATTTTAAGTATGTGGGAATGAAAAGGAGTTGAAATAGTAATTTTGTTGTCCATCTTAATCAAAATTTTAAAAATACTCCCTATGTCTCTGTAACAATAATTTTTAACGGGAAACTGTGGGATGGGAGACAAGGAAAAAATATATAGCTCATTTCTATGGTACAAATTTGTTTTTTTATATAGAGATTAAGAATATTCCCTCTCTTATGTTCTCATCTCAATTGTATGAGAGATATCAACTCATACTAAAAATGTAGAAAGTACAAGCAGTTCATTCATCAAGTGTAATAGAAGATCATGTCTGACATTCTTAGTAATAACAGGTTCTTGAGTAAAATTAGTAATCAGGATTATTATAAATAATGTAAATATAGGTATATATATCATATATATTTATAATATAAAGCAGTTTGACAGAAAATTTTATAGCTTCTAGAATTAACCATATTCAATAAATAGAAATAAAATTGATAGGTTTTATGAAGGACACTGAAGCCTATATAAAAGAAAAGGTTGCTTCTTGGTACATTAAAGTTTGCTGAAGAGGATTTGGGGTTTTATTTAATATCTTTACCTTCTGTTTCCTTGGGAGAACCTGCCTTAAGGACAAGTACCAGAACTCTTCCTAGGGTCATTTTACACTTCTTAAAACAGGGAAAATGGCACATTTCCAAGGAGTGGAGACATTTCATAGCACTCCATTTTTCCTTCTGTTACCTATTATGAAATTATCACAAATAAAATTATTTCATGACTTTCTCTCAGTTGTTTTATCATTTAGTTTGAATAAAATGAGAGTGCAGAATTTTCTCTTTAAGTATTTTTTTATCATAGACTATTACAAACAAATGTAAAAGTATTGAAAATAGCCTAATGAAATTAATTTATCCTCAGCCAGCCTAAACAATCGTCAATATATAGGCATCTGTCTGTACCCACTTTCTCCCACTGCCAAGATTATTTTGAAAAAAAAAAACAAAGTAAAATATCATTTTATATACAGATATTTCAGTATGTTTCTATAAGACTTTAGGAATCTTTTTTTTACCATATCACAATACATTATCACACCTAATAAATAACAATAACATTGTAATATTATCAAATATCCAAACTATTTTCACTTCCCTGAGTGTGTTGTAAATTTTTAGCATTTCTTTTGTTTGAATCAGGACCCAAACTTCTTACAATTGGTTGATATTTCCCTTAAGTTTTCTCTCATCTGTAGGCTTCCTCTCTATCACTTTTTTTTTTTATTTGTTGCATTCATGAAGAAATTAGGCAATTGTCCTGGAGTTTCCCACAGTCTGGATTTTGTTACTGCATTCCCAAAGGTGTCTTTTAATGTGTCCCTCTGTTCCCTGTATTTCCTTCAAATTGGTAGTTAGAGTTAGAGGCATTGATCAGAATATAGTTCATGTTTTGGCAAGACTATGTCATGATGGGAATTTTGGGCTTCTGTTAAGAGATAAATAATGTCTGATTTTTGCTCTCTCTCTCTCTCTCTCTCTCTCTCTCTCTCTCATTATCTGACTTGGATGAACATTCATTGGAACTGTCAATTCATTAGCGGTTGCAGAGAAAGTGATTCTCTAATTTTAATATTTTTTTTCATTTATTAGTTGGAATATTTCTATAAAGAGCAGCTTCCCATCATCATCTGTTAAAGTTACATGGAGGCAGAATTTGTACAGAAAAGGAAGGATTGGTACATAATTCTTTTCCTTTAGGTATCTGTGTTTAAAATAATGAATTGGTTTTCTAACATCTGCCAAAAGTGATCAAATGTGTATTTGTTTACTTCCATGGAGAACTCATGAACTTAATGTTTCAATCTTTTGTAATTATTATTCTTATTAGTGCTTAAATTGCCCCATCTTTTATCTAGGTTGTCTCCTGAGCCTTTTGAACTGATTGTCTTGATAGCTTCCTTGTTATATAGTATGACAAAATGTTTCAGGTTCATCTTGCTCATTTCCTACCCAGACCTAAGTTCAGACATTATTCCAAGGAATCCTGGTTCCTTTTTGTGCAAAATGGTATTTCAGTGCCACAGTTCTGTGTATGTGTTTTCTTTTGTTCTTTGAAGAACAATTACTTTGAAATTTTTGCTGACATAAGGGAGAGTAGATATGGTTTATATATGCAAGTGGAATATTAGTGCTTTATAGGCAGGCTTGTATGATTTCAGGTGTGCTCCTAAAAAGTAGGTGGGTAGTTGTTACTTTAACGATGGAACAGTTGACTAGCACAGACACTGAGCATAACATCAGGTGAGGCAGAAAATAAAAGTATTAGGTAATGGTGCCAATAGAACAACAGGTTGCAAAGTTCCTTGAATTTGTCTAGAGAGTTTATGTTTTAGCATGGACATTTGATTTGTGAAACTATCATTTAAAAATATAATTGACTGCTAGGAAAAAGAAGGAGCTTTCTATGAAAACATATTTTTGATCATATTCTCTGTTTTGCATAGTGATATATGAATTTAATTGAGGTTAATGGAGTTAGACCTCTTTGTAGCAACCCTCTGAATACAAGAATGAGTGTTTCAGAACATCAGTGTGTTTTTATGACCCTTAATTAAAGTTCTTTGTGTTGAGAAGTTTTTTGTTTTTTGAATGGTAGTGCCATTATCAAACCAATGAGATGACTTCATTATTTACATGACTTGTAAGTATCTACTTAAATACATAGCAAAATGGTAGGTTAAGCCCAAACATGATAATTACAATAAATGTAAATAGTCTGAACACCTCAGTTGAAAGGCAGATATTATCATATTGGATAAACAGCAAGATTCAACCATATGTGCATTGCTCAGAAATTCACTATAAATGTAAAGAAAGCTGGAGTGGCCATATTACTATCAAACAAAGTAGATTTTCAAACAAGGAAGATTCCCAGGGATACAGAAGGATATTTCATAATGATAATAGGGTCAATTCATCAAAGGGACACAACAATCTTAAATTTATATGCAACTAATAACAGAACTTCTAAATATATGAAGCAAAAATTGGTAGAACTTCAAAAAGAAAGTAGAAAAATGTTACAAATTTAGTTAAAGATTTCCACACTTCATTATCAGAAATTAATGGAATAAGTAGGCATAAAATCATTAAGGAAATAGAAGACCAGAGAAACACTATTTCTTTGTACTGTTTTGTTTTGTATTGTTTTATCGTACTAAGTGCACATTCACCAACTAGACTATATCCTGAGCCATTAAACAAGGTTCAATAAACCTTAGAGGATGGAAATTATACAGACTATATTTTTAAACCATTAATTAATTTAATCAGAAATCAACAAAAGATATATGCAAATGAGGTAACACACTTATAAATTACACAAAGTTTGAGAAGAAAAAAATCACACGGCAATTAAATTTAGTTACCTGTGTAATAGATTATTTATACATTTATAGTTTTATATATCATATTTTACATATAAATACACATGTGTATGCATTTATAGTTGAAGTTTCATACACGTTTGAGCTTATTTGAAATAAATAGAATTAGAATAGTTGAACATGACTCATTTCTATAAGGCAAACACGATAATTATTCTGCAGCTCTGTATGATAGAAAGTTCCTCATAAAGAATTTAATTCCTTAGAGGAACAAAATATCACAAAAAGTATAAGTGCAGAGCACTTCATGTTACTCTTTAAGCTTTTTATAAAAATAATAGCCTGGATAATGTGTAGTGGGTTGTTTATTTATAGAATGAAGTTAGCTGAACCCTTGGTTGTGGGTTTTCGTAGGAGATGAGAAAGAACATTTCAGCAGTAGCTCAATTAGTTCAGGGTGGGTGAAGGGGAAACCTAAGAGAAGCATTGGAAGGGTCTTAGCTTTGTGGAAGAGACAGCCAGATGTCAGCCTGAAGAGTGGTCTTTGTCTGCACTATTAGCTGGGTAGTGTATGTCATGAACGAGATAATAAACATATGGAATAAATTACTGAGGAAGGCAGTTGGAGGAGAGCATAGACAAGTTCAAGAGACACCTAGACTTGTTTCTGGGGAAAGGGAATTGATGGGTATTATGGGAAAGCAGGAGGGTTTTATTAGCTTCTATAAGCAAAGTGGCTATGTTGAAAAATATGTTTTTTTTCCTTTTGTACACTCTTGTATATTTCTGTGTATTTTGAAAACTCTATTTTAAGCACTACCCTTCCCAAATCACATGGTTCTTTCATAAAGATTTCTTTTCAATTTTTTCTTCCAAGTGGTCAGATAAGCTGGGGTTTGGGGCATCAAGCACTATTTACTGTAGATTACTTAGCAGACTTTGCTGCAACTGAGTGCAGTTTTTATTCACCAGTCTAGTCCTCTCTTACCTGTAATCATTGAGGATTTGGCTTTTCCCTGTCCATTTTTCCTCAGCTTCGACCCTTCCAGTCGCTATCATGGCTAAATCACATAGTGTTTGACAAAATATGTTGAATAGCTGTGGTTCTTCCTTACCCTCTTTGAATTCTACTTGGAAGTATTTTCAAATTGTCCAGGGCAATTCTGTGATGTAAACAATGTACTCTTATCACACTTTAAAAGGGAAATTGTGGGGCGCCTGGGTGGCGCAGTCGGTTAAGCGTCCGACTTCAGCCAGGTCACGATCTCGCAGTCCGGGAGTTCGAGCCCCGCGTCAGGCTCTGGGCTGACGGCTCAGAGCCTGGAGCCTGTTTCCGATTCTGTGTCTCCCTCTCTCTCTGTCCCTCCCCCGTTCATGCTCTGTCTCTCTCTGTCCCAAAAATAAATAAACGTTGGAAAAAAAAAAAAGGGAAATTGTGAATTGTCACCTATTTCTCTTATATTTCACTTAGATATTCATTTAAAGCCCATTTGAAGTGGGTACTTTTAAGTTTCCCTTTAATGCTGACTCTAGAATTCTGGGACCAGAAATAGCTATTAATAAATTTTTATTAAATTGTCAGAGCAAACCTAAGTGTGAGTGATGTAACCTTTTCCCAGCTATCACTATATGGTTTTCTAACCTTCAGTTCTGAAGTGTGATCAGGAGGCAGTTGAATTTGGGAGAGTATTTCACTGTCTCTGGGATTGCAGTGGATAGCATACAACACCCTTCTCCAGTATTACATCCCAGACTCTGTGCCCTATAAAACAAATCTCTCCAGGGTTATTGTATAGGAATTTGTGATTAATAGTAATTATTAAAAGTTGACATTTTTCTCTGGGGAAGATAAACTTGGTGTTAAAAGTGTTAAAGAGATGGGTTGCCTGGGTGGCTCAGTCGGTTAAGTGTCCGACTCTTGGTTTCGGCTCAGGTCATGATCTCACAGTTTGTAGGATCGAGCCCCACATTAGACGCTGCACTGGCAGTGTGGAGCCTGCTTGGGATTCTCTCTCTCCTTCTCTCTTTGCCCTTCCCCTACTCACACTGTCTCTGTTTCTCTCAAAATAAATAAATAAACTTGAAAAAGTTTATAAAAGTGTTACAGAGATTTTAACGAGTATTTTTGATCTTTGGGTTTAGAATACTATAGTGGAAATATTTATATTTATGATTTTTTCTTTTTATGGTCAAAAATTTAGATAATATGAATAAGATTAAAAAATAGAAAATAACAATTCTCTTTCTTTTGGTTGCCCAAAGAGTGCTACTATTAACTTGTGAGCCTATGTTTCTAGTCTTTTTATTTTTACAAAAATGGGCTTATATTGTATGTAGTTTTTGCAACTGATTTTGATTTAATTAACCAATATTTTGAAAACACTTTTAGATCATTAATTCACATTCTGTTTTGTAATTTTTTTAACGTTTATTTATTTTTGAGACAGAGAGAGACAGAGCATGAATGGGGAAGGGTCAGAGGGAGAGGGAGACACAGAATCTGAAACAGGCTCCAGCTCTGAGCTGTCAGCACAGAGTCCAATGCGGGGCTCGAACTCATGGACTGTGAGATCATGACCTGAGCCGAGGTCAGATGCTCAACCGACTGAGCCACCCAGGTGCCCCTATTTTGTAATTTTTAATGAGAGCTATTATTCTTTGAATACTGTATTGAATGATGCTTCACTGTTGAATATTTAGTGGTTTCTCCTTTTTTATGAAACTGCATGTTTTATTGTTGACAGCTCCTTGTAGACATATCCTTGAGTACGTCCAAATTATTTCTTTAGGTTAAATTACTAAAAATAATATATCAAAGCATATGCACAAGTTCAGAAAAATTGCAGCAATTTTTAACCCCACTAATAATGTGTGAGGGTTCCCAATTTCCTATGAATTTATGTTATCATTTTTAATCTGCTAATTTGGTAAGAAATAATAGTATCTCTTTGTTTTTTAAATTTTATCAATGAATAGTTACCCAAATATTCATAGTTCATTTTTTAATTTTTTAATTTTATATATTATTTAATTAAAAAATTTTTTTTGTGAGAGAGCATGTGCAAGTGGGGTAGGGTCAGAGGGAGAGATAGAATCTCAAGCAGTTTCCACTCTCAGCGTGGAGCCTGATGCTGGGCTTGATCTCATGACCTGAACTACAATCAAGAGTCAGGTGCTTAACCCACTGAGCTATCCAGGTACCCCTCTAATCATTTTTAAAAATATGTCTATTGGTATTCTAATTTTTAAAAATTTAGCTTTAACCTCTTTGTTTACTTTACCATTTATGTTTTCATTAGTACTTTTTATATATTAATTATATTTTTTCTCCTCATTGTTGACTTTTCAGATTTATTTATGGTGTTTTTAGACATGTAGAGGATATAACTTTCATGTATTAAAATTATCATTCTGTTTGACTTTTTAATCTTTGAGGGAACTTACTTTTAAAAGACTTCCTGTCTTATTTTATGTCTGATATTCAATTGTTGATTTCATAAGTATTTATTAAATACTCATTCTATATCTGCTACTGTTCTTACTAGGATAGATATGATGCTGAGCAAGATAGATGTTTCTGTTGAAGAGAGGTGACTTTCAGAAACTTTGACCACTGAAACTTGTCCGTTCTACTGATTTAGAAAGAAGTCTTCGCTGACACCAGAACTATGTTTCCTAATGGCATAGGGACATGCTAGACAAGAAAAGCAATTAGGGCACGGGGTTTAGTGTCTCATTATTTTATTTCCCTTATGCCCTGAAAGGCATTTGTGGCAATTTTCCAGTTTTTTAAAGTAAAAGTTCTTGAATTGGGAGGTGGGCAATGTGTAAGAAATGATCTGAAAGCACTTAGAAACTGAGGTGGGCAGATCTTATGGGTGAGGTTGGAGGTTCAAGATTGAAGGCTGACTAAGCATATAGCCAACATGCTCTGATGGATTATATTTGATAAGGAAATATACATGAGAGAAAGATAAAGTGTGGATCTAAACAGTGGTGGTGGGTGTTAAAAATCCTACGGTAGGACAGGAAAAGTGAGAAGTTATAATTGTATTGTAAATTTTGAGGATAAGAATAATGAATGACTTTAAAGTTGACTGAGGAAACTTTAAGACAATATTTGAAGATAAAGGTGACTGTGTGTAACTTAAATCTAATTAAGCTTACTTTTGATGTAAACATTCTTTACCCTCATAGATGTGATTACATAAGCTTAATTTCCCTCCCTCAGATGATTCCTTTGTTAATTTTGCACATTTCTTTTATGCTGTCATAATTTCTTGAAATTTTTCTCACCACTTCTTTATGATATTACATATAAATAATCCATTTGTAATAGAGCTAAAACATCACTTTCATGGAGATTAAATAGAACTTTTGGTATAAATAGAATATGGTATTTTTACTACATTATTTCTTTTGTATAACATTAACTGTATACTTGCTTCTTGTCTAGAAATTCAAATACTTCAGTTGAAAATCTGTTTATTTTTCTGTTTATGATGTGGATTTTCCAAATCAGTTTGATGTAACCTTTATGTTAATGTGGATTTCTAGTTCCTTACTTGTTAAATTTATCTTGTTTGAAACAAAGCCAACATTCTTCTATCTCACTATAAAATTCTACAAAAGATTTAGGTTTATAGTTTGACTTTACTATGTTTTCTGTACTATACATAAGACCTCCTAAAGGAAAACATTTTGTTAAAGATATTTAGATCACTAGGAAATATTGTAAGATAATAATAAAATTGATATTTATTGTGCATTTGCTGTGAGTCCTGTATGCCTTGAATACTTTACATGAATTACCTCCTATGAAGTAGTTTGTTTTCACACCCATTTTACAGATAAGGAAACTAAGTTTTCACAAGATTAAGTAACCTACCCAATATCACAAAACTGAAGTCCTGGAGTCAGAAATGAGTCAAGACAATCTAATTTCAAAATCTATGCTTTTAATAACTACTTAATATAGCCTCTAAATTATTTCATTTGGTTTTCTAACCTCTCAAATTTTACACTTAACAGTGCTTATATAAATGTCCTGTGCTTGAAGTAGATTGGGAGGAAGGGGTTATTTTTGTTTTTTATCTTATTGATAAATTATGTTTCTTATTATCCGATGAAATTATCTGACCTGAGTAGAGTTATTTAAATTAGTAAAAGCAAACTAATTTATTTAATTAGTAAAGCAAACTAATATAAATGTAAAGAAGGCTGATGAAAACCTTAATGATCAAAAATCAAAGTTTTATTTTGGGGTTTTCTGAGAATAAGACAGCTTAATGATAATTCAGAGAGTGAAAATTATTCATAATATCAAAGATATTTGAATTACACTTAAATTGCATCTACCATATGGAAAAATATTTACTCACTTAAATATGACAGGTTGCTTTATCATCTTATCCAAAGCCTTCATTTGCATGGATTATTTGGCTCCTCACTTTAAGCAAGGATTGGTATCACGAACAGAAACATGCACTTGTCCGGGCGTGTGGATTCTCAGCCCCAGTCCCTGTGTTTCAGAGCACCTCTGGGTAACCATCACATGCTGCATCAGGTTACCCAGGGCCTTCTTCTGGCTCACAGAGGCTTATCTGAAAGATAGCTCGGGTTTTAGAAACAAGGCATCAGCTTAAGCCATTTAGCACTCCTATGCTTGCTGAAGGAAAAGTAGCACACTATAAATCAAGCAAGTTTTCAGAAAGTATCTGATGTTGATTCAGGGTCACAAAAGTGCTGTCTAGAGCAACAAAAAGGCCTTCATGTAGGCATTCATATAGTGATAGAAATACAGTTTACTAAAGTAGAGGCCTTCACAAAAGTGATATACCATCTGTCCCTAGTGAATGTTGTCCCTTCATCATTTCAAACGATTGTTATTTACATCTTAAAAAGCGAAATGTGTTGTTTACCTAAGATAATATAATTTAGATTAACATGGCCTACCTGTCAGCAACTACTCCCATAATCAGATAGGAGAAATAGTTGTTTGTTAGGAGCTCTGCAGCTCTGACAGGCCTGTTTATTTATAAATAGAAGGAACTGAACTTGTAAAAAGTTTCTATTAGGTTAAGGAGTTGGTAAATGGAATTTTAATTTTTTTTTTTTTTTGAGAGGTGGTGTGTGCACAAGTGGGGGAGAGGTAGAGGGAGATGGAGGCAGAGAATCCCAAACAGGCTCCAGGCTCAGCGTGCAGCCTGATGTGGGGCTCGATTTCATGACCTTGAGATCATGACCTGAGCCGAGATCAAGAATTGGATGCTTAACTGACTGAGCCACGCAGGTGCCCTGGAATTTTAAGTCTATAGTACTTTTAATAATGAATAATAATAATAACAATAATAAAACAAGTCTCTTAGTGTAGTGAACTGTAGAAGAAAAAGTTTTACTCTGCTAAGAAAATGATGATAGTAGGGCAGAGTTTGTTTACGGCCGACACACTATTCTAATGTGCATGAAAAAAGCATGCATTACGTGTTGAGTGATGATGGCAATGTCCATTTGACTCTCATGTCACCAGCTCACTGTTTTCCACAGCTCTATTTCTAATTTCATTCTATTGCTATATCCTAAACCCACGGTTCAGTTAATGCATATGTCTTCAACTTCCATACAAATCTGAATCTTTGGGTATGCAAAGACCAAATTTCTACTTTTGGTAAATAGTTTGTATTGCTCCTCCTTAATTAATTAATGAATTCTTTGCCTGTGGTCGTGTCCATGAGGGGTTGCCAGGGCTAATGTGGCAGCTTGGTCTTCTCTCTCATTATCTAGATAAGAGCTTGCAGGAAGTTAGAAGGGGACCTTCTTAAGTCCAGCTAGGCCTTGTTTTACAAATACTCTGGTCTCCTATCCCTTCACGGTTCATTTTATTGTTGTCTCACCCAGAATATTTTCAAAGGGTTTTTGGAAGGGCAGCTGGTTTTCAGGGTCTGCGAGGGTTTGGCTCACTATCCTCCAAGCTTTCTCAAGAGAAGCATGAGCTGCAGTGTCTCTGTATGATCTCTTGGTATGAAACCCTTGAGCCCAGACATATTGGCCGCACATGTGCTGCCCTCCAGCAGTGTGCACTAAGAAGATAAGTCAGAGAGAACCCGCAGTCTCTATCCATTTCCTGATGTTTTGGTTTTTCATTGTTATACCCTCTTCCAATAAAGAATAATGGAGTGAGTTTCCTTTGTTCCCCAAAGCATTTCTGAGCACCGAATTTTCACTGTTCCTAGGTTAAAAAAACAAAAAAACTATCATTGTATTTTTAGAAGAGAAATACATATATCATCTACTTTGTTCTAGTGGAGGCCGAGTCCTTAGAAAGTGTGTCTTCAGTGTTCTGACAGATGTAAAATGGAATGGATTCTCAGTGCATACGAGAATCATTTATGACTTAGTATCAATAAAATAATAATATGTCTATTCACTGTCATCTAAAATAGTTGGAATTGGGGAATAGCAGAAGTTTTAATTCATCACTTGGAATATTTAACTCATTTTGCTGCACGTGCTTCAAATTTCTAGTATATTGCAATGATATTCAAGCTGAAAATAGTTTTATTTAGGATAATGTTTTGCCACATTAACAACAAATGGTCGATTATATAGGAGTAAAATAAAGTAAATGCTATTCCTTAACAACTTGAAAAAATTAGACAAGATAGAAATATGGGCCAGTGATTCAAATGCATGATTAGCATATGTTTTGGCTGATGTGTTATTGTCTAACTCATTAGAAGGCTCTGCTTTGCTTTCTGTAGCTTTTGAAAAACCTGTTTTCAAATGCTATCTTTGTAACTTATCAGATGACTTAAAGAAAGGTTTATTTTGACTTTCAGGGGAGGATTTGCAAACTAATCATCAACAATCCATATTTCCACTGATGAGTGTCTGGAATCCTAAAGTTTTCAGACGTGTGGCATGAAGTATGCTGCCAAAATGTAGTATCCCGATGCCGTGTGATGTAAATGATTTGATTGAGTTGATAGTCAGCTACCAAACACAAGAAGCTTATGTCAAGTGCTAGGTATGAATATGAATCAAACAAAGTTTAAAAGAAAGTTTTAATGACAAGTAAAGGAATAGACAGTTCCTAAGTTAGTAAACATAAAGCCATACATTATTTTTGAGTAATTATTTTTAAAACTTTAAAAAAAGAAAGAAACCGGGACGCCTGGTTGCCTCAGTCAGTTCAGTGTCCACCTTCAGCTCAGGTCATGATCTCACAGTCCGTGAGTTCGAGCTCCGCGCCAGGCTCTGTGCTGACAGCTCAGAGCCTGTAGCCTGCTTAGGATTCTGTGTCTCCCTCCTTCTCTGCCCCTCCCCTGCTCATGCTCTGTCTCTCTCTGTCTCAAAAGTAAATAATAACATTTAAAAAAGAAAGAAAGAAAAGTAAAAAAAAATCATAGTATAAAGTGAACTTGACTGTTCAAGAGGATTACGGTGATGTATTTAGTGGCTCTCCTCTGATGGAGTTCTGTGTTTGGGCCAAGCAAATGTAATGGAAATGAAGAAAATTAAATTCAAGAGTTTGCCTTGTGAAACCTCAGTTTTTCTGGCAGGATCTGAATGAGGACTTGTTTCACTAGTCAGCCCTAAATATTATCTCTTATCCAACATGTGCCTGTGGTTTGGATGGATTTCCTTTGTACTTTTACGCAACTATCAATGGAGAAGGGAAGAGATCCCTGTCGCCCACTGAAAGGATATTTTACACATGTAGAAAAGTTTACAAAACCCTGGAAGACAAACTTTAGTCATCATTCACTCATTCATTATTTCATTCATTTATTGTTTCATTTATTCAACAAACATTTTTTTAAAAGCACTTTCAGGCATAGTGACGAATTTGATTTGAGACATAATATAAAAAAATAAGGCTCGGGGCACCTGGGTGGCTCAGTAGGTTAAGAGTCTGACTTCAGGTCAGGTTATGATCTCACAGTTTGTGAGTTCAAGCCCTGCATCGGGCTATCTGCTGTCAGCACAGAGCCCGATTAGGATGCTCTGTCCCTCTCTCTCTCTCTGTTCCTCCTGTACTCTTCCTCTATCTGTCTCAAAACTAAATAAACATTTAAATTTTTTTTTGAAATATGGATTTAGTAAGTAGTAAAGTCTTTTGATGATAATTTTGAAGTTACCAAAATGTTATCATCCAGGTTACATTAAGAATAGTGCAAAAACATGTTTTAAAATTTTTTGGTCCCAATATATTTTGCCTTAGATATTATTTTACAGGATTGTCATTAGTTCTGGAAATTTTTCTTAGTCTTAAGACCACAGCATTTATTTTTAAACCTACCTTTTAGCTGTGTGTGTGTTTTGTAGAGGAAAAATTAAAATAGTTGAGACGTCAAAGAAGTTTTAGTTGTAATTCACAAAAGGGTTGAGAACTCCATGTCAGACTAATGAGGGGCAGGGGAATGTCATTTTTACTTGTAGTTTGTCTTTTTTCAAAGCATTATTAAAGTCATGTCTGATAGTTTCCTTTTATTGTCCAAGCTCTCCATGTGCCTGGAAGCTCCTAAGTCTAAGATTTCTTGTTTTGTTCAGCACAGAGTAGGAAATTTGACCAATGTTCAGTGTAACTTTCCAGTGAGGATAAAAACGTGACTGTAGTTTTATATGAATTATAAAGTGGTTGTCAGAGTTAAATTTTTTTTTCCCTAACAGTTTTTCCTTTAACTTTCAAGCCTCTGAATCTTCTATGAACATAGCTCATTGTCATCCCCATTCGGTAGATGAGAAGTTTGGAGCTCTAATTCAGACTAGATCTGCTCATGCCAAGTTGCATGCTCTTTTTCATTGGAACTTAGCTACCTCTAAGAATTCTTTTTTTTTTTTTTATGAAATTTATTGACAAATTGGTTTCCATACAACACCCAGTGCTCATCCCAAAAGGTGCCCTCCTCAATACCCATCACCCACCCTCTCCTCCCTCCCACCCCCCATCAACCCTCAGTTTGTTCTCAGTTTTTAACAGTCTCTTATGCTTTGGCTCTCTCCCATTCTAACCTCTTTTTTTTTTTTCCTTCCCCTCCCCCATGGGTTCCTGTTAAGTTTCTCAGGATCCACATAAGAGTGAAACCATATGGTATCTGTCTTTCTCTGTATGGCTTATTTCACTTAGCATCACACTCTCCAGTTCCATCCACGTTGCTACAAAAGGCCATATTTCATTTTTTCTCATTGCCACGTAATATTCCATTGTGTATATAAACCACAATTTCTTTATCCATTCATCAGTTGATGGACATTTAGGCTATTTCCATAATTTGGCTATTGTTGAGAGTGCTGCTATGAACATTGGGGTACAAGTGCCCCTATGCATCAGTACTCCTGTATCCCTTGGATAAATTCCTAGCAGTGCTATTGCTGGGTCATAGGGTAGGTCTATTTTTAATTTTCTGAGGAACCTCCACACTGCTTTCCAGAGCGGCTGCACCAATTTGCATTCCCACCAACAGTGCAAGAGGGTTCCCGTTTCTCCACATCCTCTCCAGCATCTATAGTCTCCTGATTTGTTCATTTTGGCCACTCTGACTGGCGTGAGGTGATACCTGAGTGTGGTTTTGATTTGTATTTCCCTGATAAGGAGCGACGCTGAACATCTTTTCATGTGCCTGTTGGCCATCCGGATGTCTTCTTTAGAGACGTGTCTATTCATGTTTTCTGCCCATTTCTTCACTGGGTTATTTGTTTTTTGGGTGTGGAGTTTGGTGAGCTCTTTATAGATTTTGGATACTAGCCCTTTGTCCGATATGTCATTTGCGAATATCTTTTCCCATTCCGTTGGTTGCCTTTTAGTTTTGTTGGTTGTTTCCTTGGCTGTGCAGAAGCTTTTTATCTTCATAAGGTCCCAGTAATTCACTTTTGCTTTTAATTCCCTTGCCTTTGGGGATGTGTCGAGTAAGAGATTGCTACGGCTGAGGTCAGAGAGGTCTTTTCCTGCTTTCTCCTCTAAGGTTTTGATGGTTTCCTGTCTCACATTTAGGTCCTTTATCCATTTTGAGTTTATTTTTGTGAATGGTGTGAGAAAGTGGTCTAGTTTCAACCTTCTGCATGTTGCTGTCCAGTTCTCCCAGCACCATTTGTTAAAGAGGCTGTCTTTTTTCCATTGGATGTTCTTTCCTGCTTTGTCAAAGATGAGTTGGCCATACGTTTGTGGGTCTAGTTCTGGGGTTTCTATTCTATTCCATTGGTCTATGTGTCTGTTTTTGTGCCAACCTCTAAGAATTCTTGACACTTAATAAAAATTCTCTCTATATAAGGAGGCACTAGAGTGGTCTTACAAACATTGTTGTCTACTTGTATGGTTATGAAATTCACTTTTGTTTTTGATTGACTAAGGGGAACATGTTTTAACAATTTTGTTTTATCCATCATTTAGTATAAGTACCTTAAAATTCTAGCTTCTAAATGTAACAGGGTGAGAGATTGAACCTTGAGGGCTGCCCCCCAAAAAGTCTATTCTTGCCTGAAAGCAATATTTATTCCACTGTGGCTGGCAGGGGTTTGGGGGGGGGGTTTGTATGTGCACGCATGTGTGCCTGTATGTGTTTTTACTTCTTTTCAGGCTGTGTGCCTCTGTCTCAGATCTCATTGTGGACCAGTGCTCGTCACTTGTCCAATGGTCACTTTCCCTTGGTCACGAATAGCTTTCTTTATTGCATTAGAAGGCTATAAATTTTTCGTGATCCCAAGCTGAGTTTTAACCAGTCACCTCAAGGTGAAAAGCTCAGTATCACATTACTGTTTCCTTGGGCTGTCATCCATTGCCTCTGACCAACATGTCATAAATGTTTTTAAGAGTCTGCAGCTCTTTCAGCTTTGGGCTTGGTTCTAATCTGAGGTATATAGCGTGGGCTCACATCTCAATGAATCTTGGAAAACTTCTCCTGCACTTGTGTGTTCATGCAGAGCAGCCAAAGTCTTCAAAATAAGTGGTGATGTGTCCTGGCCTATTTCAGATTAAAATGGATTCCCTCTGAGTCTAGTGTTAAGGACAACAGTATTGCACAGGGCTTTTTTCACCCAAAGAGTTATTAGTCAGACATGTGAGCCACTACTAGTAAGCAGGAAAGGGAAGAATTGTCCTGGAAATGCTTTGGCTGACTTCTAAAAGGGCTCTCAAGAAGTGATATATGCTTTTTAGCAGTCTATTGTGAACTCTGTGTTAAGTGTTATGGATATGCATAAAAGTATAGGACAGACACACATACCACACTAAGACAATTTGGGTTAGAATAGTGTTTTAAAGCAACAATATAGGACATTTCAGAAAGAAATGCATGATAATTGAGAATTAAATTGTATAGACAATTGATGTAGGGTTTTGAGAGCGGGGGGTGGGGGGTACTTTGCACTAAGACTTCCTTAGTGAGATTAGTTTCAGCTGCAAGTTAGAGATGGGATCTGGAGGGACAAAAGGAACAAGGAGGGTCTTCAGATGAAAACCAGAAAAAGGGAATGCATTTTAGAGGAGTAGGGAAGAGGCTAATGTAGTTAAGGGGTTACAGGAAGGAGAATCAAAGCAACAAAGTAGAAATTAAGGCTGTGGTTCAGATTATAGAAGCCCTTACATGCCAGGCTGAGGACTTGACTTTATCCTGAAGCATTTCAAAAAATGCTTCCTCCAGTTTCCTATTCAACTATTCACATGATTTTTTTGTCTTCTGAGGATGTTGCCAAATTTGTATTTTTCCCTTCACAGTGGGGGAAAAAAAGAAGGAAAACAGCAAATTTAGATTCTATTCTTGTACGTAAAAAATACAAGCTTTGCTAAAGAGTGGACCTTTCTCAGACCATTTATTAAAAAAAAATTGTCTCTTTGTTTGACCCAGGCTTAAATATTAGCAACCTTGATTTAACTTTGGTGATAGCATTCACCCTTTAAAAATGTCGGTCACTAATCCTGAGTCCAAAAGACAGTTTTCATCCTTGTTACAACCTATCATGTGATTCACTATAGTTCTCAACGATGTTAATTCAGGAAATAAACTTTCAAGTGGAATTTAAAACTGATATGTTCTAGTTGCATTCTGACCAAGAGTAAGTGTATGAAGCCTAAGGAGGACAGAGAGTTTTGTTTTTTTAAAAAATAGCACTTACTTATAAGTGTATTATCTTTAATAAGGCATTCAGACGTAACATAACTACATTTCAGCACTTGCAAGCAATTTGTTTAGTTCTGGTTGCTATATGTTCTAGAACTGTGTATTTTCAATTTAATTCCTGAAAAGAATTTCAGAGTTTCCTAACAGTCTCTTGAATTTTGGACAAATGCAATGAAATGACTGATGACAGATATCTTCCTCTACATTTAATTAAGATGCAAAGTCATTTACCAAAGGGGAAAAAATTATTATGTGAAGATAGAGTACAGAAGAAAAACAAAGAAAACCTGTTAACAAGGAAATCATAGATGAAGACTCAGATTGAACTTTCCCGGATGAAAATGACCAAAGACATGTTATAGAAGGAATTATGTAAAATCATCAGCTCCCTGTGCTTTTTCTACTTCCCGTGTACTAATTTGAACTTAAACTCTATTTAGAGAAAAAGCAATTTGCTTCACAAGTAACTTCACTTGATTCTGAAATGAAAACATTTTATATTTATAGATGCACTTTATTCTGAAATAGAAATGTTTTACATATATACAATAAATTTTGTAAGCTCCAACTTCATGCAGAATATAGTGCTTCCTATTTACGTCAGTTCCACTGCATCTTTGAGAAAACATTACCTATTCAGCAATATAGTTCTAAAATATATTCAAATAAGTCACATAGTAGATTAACCGTCCTAAATGCCTCAAATAGATCTGACCTCATGATTTACGATCATTCATATAAGAACTGGGCTGAAGTAGTTTAACTTTGCATTTTTTTTTTCAACGTTTATTTATTTTTGGGACAGAGAGAGACACAGCATGAACGGGGGAGGGGCAGACAGAGAGGGAGACACAGAATCAGAAACAGGCTCCAGGCTCTGAGCCATCAGCCCAGAGCCCGACGTGGGGCTCGAACTCACGGACCGCGAGATTGTGACCTGGCTGAAGTGATGCATTTTTTGATGAAAGAACAGAATAAATGAAATCAGTACAATTAAGTAGAAGAAATTACTTCTGGTGCACCTGGGTGGCTCAGTCGATTGAGCGTCTGATTCTTGATTTTGGCTCAGGTCATGATCTATGGTTCATGAGATTGAGCCCCACATTGGGCTTTGCGCTGACGGCACAGCGCCTGCATGGGATTCTCTGTCCCTCTCTCTCTGCTCCTCCCCCATGTGCACACACACTCTCTCTCAAAATAAGTAAACTTTAAAAAAATTTCTAAAAAAAATTATAAAGAAAACAAATTACTTCCAAGCACTTTTGAATTCTCCACTTTGTAGAAAGGTAAAGAAGTTGATGTGTGTTATAAAGAAGTGTTGCCATGTTCCTTCCTTATGTTCTGTGAAGTAGGCATTCTAGTGAAGAAATTGAAGATCAGAAATAAAACTGACCTGCCCAAAATGGATTAACGTTATTTCATTGGAAAAAACTTTTTTTCCCTGGCTTTAAAAAATTTTTTTTAATTTTAATTTTTATTTTTGAGGAGAGACAGAGCACAAGTGGGGGAGGGGCAGAGAGAGAGGGAGACACACAACCAACCCTAAGCAGGCTCCAGGCTCTGAGCTGTCAGCACAGAGCCTGATGCAGGGCTCAAACCCACAAACCATGAGATCATGACCTGAGCCCAAGTCAGCCCATTAACCGACTGAGCCACCCAGGCACCCCTCTTTCCTGGATTTTTAAAATAGATACACTCTGTTATCTTTTACTGTTGAATTTTGCCATGGAGAAGGGTGAGGTCAGTCTGATTTTTTTTTTCTCTCATAATAATGATCTGATATTTCTGCCAAGATAAGTAAATGATTCTTTATAACCTTTTTAAGGTTATGTCTCCAGTTTGATTTTTTTCTGTCAGTTTTTTTCCGGGACACATAATGACCCTTTTAATTCAGTTCTTTTTTAAAGATGTCCTTGAACGTCCACTTCCAGGTTTCCCACTGTGTTTATCCAGCCCTCTTCTTCAGGTGCCAGTCAGGTACAGGCACAACTCCTGTTTCAGTTCTCCCTGAAACTTTGTGTTAATAAAGATTGTTAAGTTTCATGAGACTGAGTTGAATCGGGCAAGGTCTCTGCACTCTTGAAATTTATAGATTTTTAAGGGAGGCAGAGAGATAAATCACCCATTTTAGTACAGCAGGATTCTTGTGATAATAGAGATATCCAGTGGGTTCAATAAAATGACAGACATCTCAAATCTATTCCTGGAAAATCTTTCAGGATTTTTTTTAAAACCTATTGCTAGTCATTATTATTTTTATAGTAAACTTAATTTTCACATCTTCAATGCAGTTTAGATAAAAGAGAAGTAGATTCTAGTCCTGGATCTGCCCCCAAATTCTAAAGTGTTGAATTAATCTATCTAGAAGTGTTTACCCATCTTTCGCATGGAGATAAGGTACTTGGTCTATTCTGATTTGTGGGATTATAGCAAAGTTAAAATGAAGTATTTAAAAATTAAGTAGTACTCTTAAAATATGCCTTAATGCTTTCTTATCGTTAGATTAATTTTTCTCCCCAGTGTTTATTTACTTATTTTGAGAGAGAGAGAGAGAGAGAGAGAGAGAGAGAGAGAGAGAGACAGAGAGCAAGCCAGCATGGGGGGGGGGGAGTGGCAGAAAGAGAGGGAGAGAGAGAATCCCAAGCAGGCTCTACACTAAGAGCATGAGCTTGATATCACAAACTGTAAGATCAAGACCTGAGCCAAAATCTAGAGTTGGATGCTCAACCGACTAAGCCATCCAGGTGACCCCTTTATTATTTCTGTTTCTATTGAATAGGGGACACTGAGTTGGTGTATAGTTTGTGACCTTTGTGGATAATGAATATGAAACTTAGCACAGAGCCTGGAGCATTATGAACAATAAATATGAGCTAACAAAATGTACTAAAAGTAGTGTTTTCATGAAATGGCAAAATTATTTACCGCTGAACCTCCCTATAGACTCTGACAATGCAAAGTTCTCTCATTTATACAGTCTGAAGGCTGTATTTTTAGATCAATAAAATTGGAAAAGTAAAATTGGCCCTGTTTCTTCATTATGAGTTACATTTAGGATGAAATCTTTATTATCAGACTTGGAATTGCCTTATATATATGGATTGAAAGCAATCTAGCCCTCTTACTACTAGAAAGTTTAAGAATTTATCATTTCATGTGGACTTTCAAAATTTGAGCTGATTCTTGCAACTTGTATGTGGTGAATATCTCACAACTGCCCACCTGAACCTCAGTTCAGGTTGACCACACTTGGCATTAGAACCTTAAATTGTGCCCCTTTGCCTGACCCTTGTTGTGGAGCCATAATTATTCCAGTTCTTAAGAAATTCAAAATTATTTCTGTCATCTAATAGTATTAGAGATGTAGGCTCATGAAGCTGAGAAAATAAAAGATGTTTCAGTTTGCTTTTGTTTACATTTAGCTCTCCCCTGGGACCTTCAACTTAAATTTGTACTTAGGCAAATCAGAGAAAAAAAAATGTTTAACACTGCATACCTATTACCTATTTTTGAAACTTAGAGAATGATGAAGTTACAAAATCAAGAGCGAAGTCACAGATACTACCACTAACTTTGATAATAATTGATTACATCAAATATCTGTGACACTGGCTAAATTCCTTGTATACATTATTGACCCAATTGCCTTTTAATAGATGTTTTTATGAGCTTGTATCTAAGATAAAAGGTTTTCTTTTGGAAGGTATCTTCTCTAGTTCATAGACCATCTTCTCATTGTATGTGCACAATAGTGTTTTGGTGAACACCTGTGCAGAGCACTGTATAAGATGCTTTTCAGCAATTAAACTCAACTGAGACAGCCCCTCAGCTGTGTTAACTAACCTTCCCAAGTATCAGACAAGATGTCTAAGATTAAAAGTCACAAAGCATTTATCTCATACTAAAATGAGCAATGTAAATATATGCCTTTCCATGTGTGTTGCTTATTTTTTAAATATGATTTTAAGTTTTAAATGTTTTTTTAAAAAATATATTTTCAATGAAAAAAAAAACAAAATAAAGAAAGAAACTTAGAGTCTATTCATTGCCCAGAAGCTTCAGGGTATTAAATAACTCCTGCACTAACTTTTTGGATGCCAGTCAATTTGTGTGTTGTTTTTAAAATTATAATGATATGAATAGTTTATTGAATGAAGCTTAAATAATAATCAGAGAACAGTGTATATCTCAGTATTTTAACTATTATGGGAATTCTACGTATTCAAGAAAAAATACAGGTGAGACACACTATGCAGAGAGCAATAAATTTTTGAGGAATATAAATCCTACTGTATATACTTGAATGTCTGTATTTAACAACGGAGCTTATTAAAATAAAGAGGGCAGGGGCGCCTGGGTGGCGCAGTCGGTTAAGCGTCCGACTTCAGCCAGGTCACGATCTCGCGGTCCGTGAGTTTGAGC
Source organism: Prionailurus bengalensis (assembly GCF_016509475.1). Classification (NCBI taxonomy): domain Eukaryota; kingdom Metazoa; phylum Chordata; class Mammalia; order Carnivora; family Felidae; genus Prionailurus; species Prionailurus bengalensis. The sequence continues at coordinate 114,608,456 of NC_057344.1, forward strand.
CCCGCGTCGGGCTCTGGGCTGATGGCTCAGAGCCTGGAGCCTGTTTCCGATTCTGTGTCTCCCTCTCTCTCTGCCCCTCCCCTGTTCATGCTCTGTCTCTCTCTGTCCCAAAAATAAATAAATGTTGATAAAATAAAGAGGGCAGAATAAAAGTAACATGCCTTCCTGGAAGTGTAGCAACCAGCTTAGTAATGCATATGATCTTAAACCTGAAGGGGTCAAAAAAAGCAGAGGACCATAGAATGTGAAACAAGGATCTTGAACGTTACAGATGAGTCTATTTCCTGGTGTGTACACATAAGTTAGAGGTCACTTCTGTCTTTCAGGCAAGGGTAGTACATGGATCACTTCAGAGAAGGCCATTAGACTTCAAGGCATAGGTTAGGCAGTTTTATTTCTATGCCTGGTGCTATTTCTGTGGCAGAAGGGAACAGGGGAGAGAGGAGAGTTAGAAGAGAGGGGTTGGGGGAGGTAATGTGGTTAAATATATGTGAGAGGGGCAGAACACCTTATATGCTCTGTCTAGTCAAAAGCTTTGTGTAAACCTAAAGTTGCAGTCCTCAGGATTTATGGCTGTTGATGTTGGACTTGATCATGATGTTTCCCCCAAAGAAAGCTTTTGGTTTTTGTTTTCACTAAAATAAAAAATAATTCCACAGCATGTATATGAACAATTTGCATTGTTGAGGGCTGGGTTTCAGCCATGGCTCTTGGATGACTTGAATGTTGTGTCTCTAGTAGCTTCTTGGAACATGTTGCTCACACACTGAGTGGTTGATAGGCAGGTCCATGTTCAGCCTTCACTATCCTCCCACTCATGTCCTGAGTAAGAGGGATACCACACAGGCTAGGTGACAGCAGGTACCCTGTTACTTACTTTTAGACCCGTTTCTTGTTTTCCCTCCTCCAGACTCACCATGCTGAACCATATAATACAGCACCTTGTGTCAGAGGTCCTATCAGTGAATTTAGTTGTGGTATTTGTATTTAATTTATAGGACTTATTAGAACAGTTTAAGATTTATAGAACAACTGAGCATATAGTACAGAGAGTTTCCTTATACTCCACTGTCACGTCACGGTTTCCCCTATTATTAACATCTTCTGTTAGCATGGTACATTTGTTACAATTAATGAATAGTATTGATTTGAGAATATTAACCAGAGTCTGTACTTTACTCCCATTTCCTTAGTTTTTACCTAATGTCTGTTTTCTGTCCCAGAATCCCATCCATGTTACCATGTTACATTGAGTTATTGAGTCATCATGTCTCCTTAGGCTTTTTTTTTGGCTGTGACAGTTTCTCAGACTTTTCTTGTTTTTGGTAACTTTGCTTTGAAGATTACTTATTTATCAGGTATTTTGTAGAATGTCCATCAGTTGGGATTGTCCTGATGTTTATGGATTTCAGGGAATAAGACCATAAAGTACCATTTTCATCACCTTATATCAAGGGTACTTACTGTCTACGTGATTTATGACTGGTGATGTTGACCTTCATCACCTGGCTGTAATACCGCTTGTTTGCATTCTCCGTATTTGTGATATTTTGATAATGCTTTGGGTACTTCAGGAGACATTCAACTAACTCCATTAAAGGAGTCTAAAGGGAGTCTGCTGCATTGAAAATGAAACTTTACTAGGCTGTTATGAGTAAGAGGGGAGGGACTCTTCCAGGGAGAGTTAGCAAGAATTTTATTTGAATAGCCAGGTGCAGGTAATGAATAATTATTAATAGTGAAGAAATAATTTCAAAGGTCAAACATAGGGAATGGTATAGAACACTGATTTCTTATTTAGAATCATTTAAGAGCTCTATTTATTATAAATACAGAATCAAGAGTGCCAATTACAGAGCAGACCACACACGTTTTCTGTTTATTTTTTGAATATTTTTAATGTTATATTGTTCAAATCCTCTTATAAAGATCTCATCTCAAAACAAATCTCAAAGCAATGATAGGAGAAAGATTATCTGGAATACAGTCATTTAAGAACTGATTTCCTTCTATTCTTCCAACTTTATCATCATTAGACAAATTGGCATCTATTCCTTCAGTTTTATGGATGTTGAGAGTCAAACATGCAACATATGTTTTAATTTACCAAATAAGATTCCTTTTTACTTTTTGGTACCAGAATGTTTTTGAGTTGAACGTTTAGCATCCTCTGGCTAGTATGTTAATTATGCATTATTCATAGTGAAAGGTTCAAATTTGTTATGCTGCAACTGTTCAGTCCTTGACAAATGACTCTGATAGGTCACACCCATTTTTAAGTAAATAAAGAACAGCAGAACTGAATTTCTTCTAAAAAATGTGTAGTACTGGGAGCTTCTTTGGCAAGTTACCATTTGCCCTTTGCTTAAGTCTAGTGCTTTCCAACAAAGCTAATAATATTTTTAGGGAGAGGGTCCTCCTGGGGCTTCCTTCGTAGCTTCCACTCCCATTACTCCTTTGGCTTACTCTACTCTCTGCATTTAATAAAGTTTACAGTAACTTCTATCTCATCCTTATAAAATACACTGGATATGTTTTCAGGGTAAAACGACTCTTATATGCTATCATTTATTCTCTTAACAAATATTTATTGAACATTTTTATGTGCAAGGCAGCGTTCTTAATGTTAGCAGTGCAAAGATGAACATACTCACTTGGAGCATGCACAACAATGACTCAGTAAGCTGGTTCTGCTTAAATGTCTAATACCCAAAGGGAACAGAAGGAGATAAGGTTGGAAAAGTGGTAGATATTGCAGAGGTTCCTGGATGCTGGACTTAAGGGTTTTTTTGTTTATTTTGTTTTGCATTCTATTCCTTGATGGTTTTTTGTGCAGTGGAAATACATAATCAGAGATGTCTTCAAGGAAGATTAATTTAAGAGCCATATATTTATTGTGTTGGAGAGGGGAAAGAAGCTAGAAGTTGACTTGGAATCTTACAACTGTCCAGGTGGATGGAATTGAAGATCTAAATTGAGGCGAAGTAAGTAGAACCAGAAGAAAGCATTGTTGCAAGATATATTGCAGAATAGACGAGGGAGAAAGAGAGTTGTTAAAGTGTACATTGCAACAGAAATGAGATCTGAGGGCTATACCTGAGGAGAAGTAAGCTCTGTTTCAAAAATTTATACTTGAGGAGTTTGAAGGTTTTCTAGGTAGACATATAAAACAACCAGAAATGCAGGCTTACATCTGTATAGGGCCCAGGGCTAGGTCAAGTAGAGGTGATGGAGCCCGGAATGCAGAGGATGAGAGTGTAAATAGAGGAGACTGTGGGACAGGGACCAGCACATGGAGAACAGGCATACTGATATCAAAGAGGATGGAGAAGCAGTGGTCAGAGAGGAGTGGAGTGAGAAACAGGATAATTTGGTGTCACAAAAGCCAAAAGAGAAGTACAAAAATACTACTGTGAAAGTCTAAGAATGGAGACTGACAAAAGAAAAAGCTTATTGAGTTTGGAAAGTTATCGGTGAATTTTGAGAGAGGTCTTTTAAAACTATAGGGATGAAAAATCAACACGCAAGAAAAAGTAAGGCACATTTGAAAATATTACTGTGATTACTATTTGAGAAAACAGAGGAGCACTAAATAGTATGTCCCAGAAAACAAAAGAGAACAAACTGAAATGACACAATCTGAAAACCAACCAGGTATGTCTCAGGTGTGAAAACTGCTGATTTCTACAAAGTAAGCTATTGGTATTGCATTGTAAATGAATCATGCCGGGCCTATAGATCGTAATGGAATACAGGCTTGGATATAAGACATAAATGTGGTTCTTGGTATAAGCATTGCTTGTATAACAACATACCAGAATAAATTCTCAAGGAATTCAGTTTAATGTAAAAAGTGGTTTCGGATCCCCTGTAGTGTTTGTTATAGAGATTGTGTGATGTGAAAATAAACATGCTTCAACCATCTGGGTGACCAGGCATTATCAGATCTTGAAAATTTGCAGTGGAAAATGTGCGTGTTTTTCTTCTTTATATTGCTGATTTTTTTTGAGAAGTAACTTATAAGAAGTTTCCTTTATTACAGTTTTGGTTTTTAAATTTCAACTTTGCAAGAATAGTATTAATACTGTGGCCTTAATTAGGAAAAAACATAATATAATTTATTTATTTTTCTTTTCTTTCTTCCTTTCTTTTTCTTTCTTTCTTTCTTTCTTTCTTTCTTTTTTTCTTTTCTTTTTTCTTTCTTTCTTTCTTTCTTTCTTTCTTTCTTTCTTTCTTTCTTTCTTTCTTTCTTTCTTCCTTTCCTTTCCTTTCCTTTCCTTTCCTTTCCTTTCTTTTCTTTTCTTTTCTTTAGTTTTCTTTTCTTTTCTTTTCTTTCTTTCTACAAACATTAGTTAATGAAGTCCTTTCCAAACTCTGCATCAGGCAGCAAGGAATCAAAGGTGAATAAATAAGATGTATCCCTTGCCCTTAAGGAACTTTCAATCCTGTAGTGGGGACAGATGAAACAAATTAATGCAGTAATCCAGTGTAGCCTCTAAGACAAGTGTACATGATTTCAAAAGGATGCAAAACAAAGGATATTTTTTCTACTTGTGGGTAGGATCATCAGGAAAAAGGTTTAAAAAGTTTGTGATAGGGCACCTGGGTGGCTCAGTCGGTTAAGCGACCTACTTCAGCTCAGGTCACAATCTCAAAGTTTGTGAGTTCGAGCCCCGCGTCAGGCTCTGTGCTGACAGCTCAGAGGCTGGAGCCTGCTTCAGATTCTGTGTCTCCCTCTCTCTCTGCCCCTCCCCTGCTCATGCTCTGTCTCTCTCTGTTTCAAAAATAAATAAAAACATTAAAAACAATTAAACATTAGAAAGTTTGTGACACTTATGATGAAGCTTGAACTATGAGCAGGTGTATTGTTCTCTCTTAAAAGAAGGTACATGTAGTCATTTTTCTTTAATTTAAATTGTTTTTAAGTTGCTTAGTTTAAAATAATAGATGATAGGAAAGATGGGAGGGAAACGTCCATGAAAAACTGGGGAGATGAAAGTTACTCTTTTTTTATCCCCTTATTTGATATCTTTATGAAAGGTTATTACATAAAGCTGTTTATTCTGCAGAAAAGTACTGCATATAAGTATTTTATTTTAGTATGAAAACTATTGGTGTTGCTGTATTTTTGTCATACTGAATACGTAGTTGAAGAAATGGAGCAATATGGAATTTACAGAATGATACAAATTGTTATCTTTCCCTATAGAAGTTGTTTTTAGACTTTATTAATTAGACTTCCTGTTTTAGCTTGTCAATAATATATTTTTTTTACTTTTAGAAGCAATAATTAAAGAAACTATACCAGCAAATCAAATAGATGACTATTATGGAGTTAACAATAGCAAAAGTTCTGAGACTGGACTTCTTAGGCAAATACTTGGTTTTGTTTCTCAAAACGTCCTAAAATAGATGAATGCTTCTTTGTTTGGAAGTCCTATTAAATTTTCATTACAATATCAGATTTTAAGAACTGCTTGTTTCCTTTGGAAAGTTTTATTTTAGAAATTGCTGTGTTAGACTTGTATTATATACCACAGTTTTCATAAATTTCCTTCTCTTGTCATATTGTATTTTTCATCCAATAATTTTTCATGAGAGATTCTTTTTTTAGAGAAAAAATTATTTTGTTGAAAATATCAATCCTGAAAACATGGTACAGTTAGACTGGATTCATTCCTAAAGCTTACTGAATGTTATAACAGTAAGAAATGAAAACAAATGGAATTAATTTTCTATCTTTCAAATATAAAGACATTTACTCATATATATTTTTTTCTTAGTAGATGATCCAGAACATATTTATCTAATATGAGGTAAAAAATCTAGTGGATGATAGAGTATTGAAAGCCAAGTCTTGATGGTATAGTAGATTGGACGGACCTTGTGCATTTTTCCTATTATACATCACACGTGTATTTATCAATTCACATGTATGAGGCAGAGGAGAGGCAGAATCAATTAAGATGGTGGTTTTGGAAAAAATATGGAACTGTTATGGAATACCTGAACTGGTATTGAGTTCTTCCAGCTCTACCACTTACCAGTAGTGTGACCTTGGGCAAATTACTTAATCTCTTTGAAGCTTGTTCTTACCTGTTCAGTGTGAATATTACTACTCTGTTCAGAGCTTTTTGAGGGTCAAATGAGGTGAAGATATGCTTCTAGCACAATGAATGGCCTATAGTTAGAGCTCAGTAATTTAAGGGAGTTGATTGCAATAATTGAAGTGAAAAATGAAAGCTGAAGGCACTGAGGATGAGAAAGAAGGGATATATTTAATAAATATTCATAAAAGGTGCCTGGGTGGCTTGGTGGGTTAAGTGTCCAACTCTTGATTTCAGCTCAGGTCGTGATCTCAGGGTAGTGAGATTGTGTCCTCCATTGAGGTCGTGATCATCTTACAGTTCAGGGGATCAAGCCCTCCATTGGTCTCTGAGCTGAGAATGGAGCCTGCTTAAGATTCTTCCCCTCCCTTTCCCTCTGCCTCTCCCCTGCTTGCATGTGCACCCGTGCTCTCTGTCTGTCTCTCTCTAAAAAAAAGAAATATTCATAAAACTTAAGATAAAATTTAGTGGTCATGCAATTATGAAAGAATAGTAATAAATAGCAGGCAGGTGAATCTGAGACGGCTAAAGAACATAAAATGTAGAAATCCCACATGATACTCATTGGAACTCTGTGTTTAACATCTTTCAGTAGTTACAGAAGAAAATAGATGCTCAACTTATTAAAAAAAAAAGAAATGGCTGCTCCTCTATGGTTTTAAGGTTAATTTTAATGACTAACATATTTGAAGTTAAATCTTAAAAATGAGACATACTTAAGTGAGAAAAATAGAAGAGTTCTGGGGAAAGAACTGGTCAGTTTTTGTGGTGAAACATATTTGTGTAAGGATATCACAGACTTATGGAATCTTAGAGATGATTTATCCCTTACTTCTTGTATGTAAACTTTTTTTAACTTGTATTTTAACTTTTTTTTTTCCATTAGGATGCACTATCCCAGGTAGATATATTACTGTACTTAATATTTATCATATGTAAAAAATCTATAATTAGTTTAGTATAGTGGTTAAGAGCTAAGCTTCTGGAACCAGACTACCTGGGTTTATTTCCCAGCTCTATTACTTACTAAGTGGTTAAGAAGTTACTTCCTTATGCCTCAGTTTTCTTATCTGTAAAATGGGGGTAACAATAGTATCTATCACATATATTCAGGTGAGGGTCACATGAGTAATATTTGTAGTAGAACAGTGCCTGGGAGAGTGGCTTGGGCTCTATATGAGTGTGGTGGTGGTGATGATAATGATAACAGATTTTGAGATCATGACATGCGAACAGAAGCTGGCACAGTCCCGTTTCCTTGAGTTAAGCAAGCACTCATCTGCTGAGTGTAAACAGCTCTATACTGACTGGGAAGAAAGCCATTTGACTCACTTCTCATTTCTACCCCATTGGTGATCTGGGTTTAAATTCCATATCATTGACTGCTATTCCACACTGCCCTTGTTGTCTTAGTTATTTCAGTAGATGTGATCAAGTTCTCAAAACTGCTAGCTTTCACTCACGTCAATGGTTGGAGATGTAAAACAAGACTTTTTCAGGAGGATTGGAAGCATGTAACATAAAAATTAGTGTGTCAGCTCCAAAATGCAGAAAATTCTACCCTAAATAAATACAAATATTTTTTTCTTCTTATTTTTTTGCAATGGGAAGACATCGACTTTTTCCAGCTACTTCCTCCCAAAAGACAGAATTAACTCCCTTTACTATGTGCACTTTTTAGGTCTCTGAACTTAAATTTTTTATGGCCTTTATCATCTTGTTTTATGCCTCCCTGTATGTACTGGAAACTTCCCGTGGATAAGGGCAATGTGTTATTTTTCAGCTTTCCATCCCCAGTGCTTAGCATACTGTCTAGCCCAGAAAGTGCCAACATTTTTGGTGTTGTTGAACAAATGAATTTATGACTCATTGCAAAAGATTGTCCAAATAATTACAAAGAAGTTTCCAGTTATAGTAAACTCTATCCTATACAGTTTAAGTGGTTTAATGGTGAATAATGGAGAATATTCTTCAATAGAACAATGAGAGCATTCAATTGAGTAGCAGGGGAATCTGTCTGGACACCAAGAACAAATGAAAACAAATGAAAATCTTAGGTAGAAGAAAATCCACCTAAAAAAATATGAGGATTTTCTTTAGTTCCACCAGAGTCTCGGGATTATTAAGAAACTATATTTCAGAATGATCTGTCTTAACACCATACTTTCATTTACTTCCTGAAACACACACACACACACACACACACACACACACACACACATGGCAACCTAGATCATGAATCTGTTTCCAGGAGCATAGGCAGAAATTATAAGATCCCTCTGACCGTGAGGCTCTGTAAGCTTGCCAGTGAAAACATACATGTTTTTCTTCTTGTCTTTTGCATCTGGTATGCCATGTAGTAAGCAGAAACAAAAATCAGGTTTCAAAAGCTCTGTAGGCTGCTCTTGCCCCATTGCTCACATTGAAAACCATCCCAATGGTTTTCAGCTGCTGAGCACACCAGGAAGGTGTTCAGGATTTGTGACAAGGGCGGGTAGGAAGAACACCCCCAGAGTTTCAGCATGAACCGACATGTGATGCTAGGTTGCAGGCACTCTACAGTGTTGCTGCTTCCATCACAACAGTCCACACTATACTCCTGCCTTCTGGTTTTTTCCCCTGTGCATTTCAACATTTCACTTATAAATACCTCTCCCACATGTGATTAGCCCTATTTGCACATTTTAATGGGCCTATGGCAAATGGTGTCTCCCCCCACTCAGAATCTACTTAAATCTTGATCCATTGTGTTTCGACAAGTGTATATTTAATCTCATGCTAGAAAGCTGTGAAAAGCAGCTTTACAATAGATACAGGTTAAAAGTTTTTTATTTTTTGAGGAAAGCCTGCATGACAGTTCTGATGATACAAATGCTTTATGTCTTTTATTTGGCTAAAAAATGCAGATTTGAGAGTGTCTGGCAATATATGATAAATAGCTAACCTCAAAAATTACATAAAGTATGCTAAAATATTCCAAACCAGCATGACTGATTTAATTACACCATGATAATGTTCTAAAGGAGCATTATAAAATATCAGAGGCTACTTTTAAATAATACCGAGATCCTTGATTCTTGTTTAAAAAATGAAGCAAAACAAAAACTTCCACATCATTCCAAGAAACAAGTTATGGATAATATTATCCCAGGGTTTCTTTGAGTTCTGGTGAGTATAGGAAAATTTACAGAAAGTTAGTTGAACAGAGAAACTCAAACATTGCGCGAAGCTTCTTAAGACACAAACAAGTCAAGAAGCTCTCTGGACAGACCCGGGTAATGGTGATGTTCCAGGATCAGTCAAGAAAAGACAAGAAAACACCCCCACGGCTATTTACTATGCATATACCATGGCCATCCTCTCTCCCTTCCCAGAATTACTTTCTGTGGGTGATGGCCAAAGATTTGGATATATAGCTACCAAACTGCTCTAAATGTGAACTGAGTCACCCAAAGCACTGTGAATGGGGAGACTACCCTTGTCAGGGTTATAAATGACTTCCTTACATTGCAGATTTCGCTTTCTCCCGAAGTCTTATCCTTCAGCACTTGATCTCAGGGCAGCTTTCAACACCATTGATTATGATATAGTTTGAAAATGCTTGAGGGAGTTTGCCTTTTTGTCTGTTTCCGTTTTAAAATGGTTTCATTCTTACCCTTCAAACAGTTGACATCACCTATCAATGACTGCCCATTGTTCTGGGATGAAGTGCCTGGGGCTGGTCTTCAGCAGGGTTCTAATATGGGCCTATGGCTATTTAAAATCCTCAAGCTGTCCTCAGACCTATACTGCTAGATGCAATTGTGGCTGTCAGTGTTAGCTGGGCCCTTTCAAGATTATGCTGCTTCTTTTTGTTCCTTGGTGGGAAGTGGGGGAAGAGGCAAGCGGTGGAAGCTAGATTTGTTTTTAATGGAATTATGTAAATATAGATTTGGAAAGAAATTCCACAAGCTGATAGTTTATCCCATGCTCCCTAGAGCAATGGCCTGGCCTTGTGCAGGCGGGCACGTGCACACACACACACACACACACACACACACACCAACTTGGCAATGGTTTGACTTAGGATTTTTTGACTTTGCAATGGTGGGAAAGTGATCGGTAGAAACCTACTTCAAATTTTGAATTTGGATCTTTCCCTAGGGCTGGCAGTATGTGGTATGACACTTGTGATGCAACTCCCAGTCAGCCAAAGGATGACTAGGGTCAACAACTGATTCACATGCAACCATTCTGTACCCATGTAACCATTCTATTTTCACTTTCAGTAAAGTATTCAAAAATTGCATGAGATATTTAATACTTTATTATAAAATAGGCTTTGTGTTAGATGATTTTGCCCAACTATAGGCTCACGTAAGTGTTCTGAGTACATTTAGGGTAGGCTAGGCTAAACTAGGATGCTCTTGGGCAGGTTAGGCGCATTAAAGTCATTTCTAACTTATTGATATCTTCTTTTTTGTTGTTGTTATTTAATTTAATTTTATGATTTTTTTCAATATATGAAGTTTATTGTCAAATTGGTTTCCATAACTTATTGATATCTTCAATTTATGTTGGATTTATCGGGACATAACCCCATTGTAAGTTGAGGAAGATCTGTATATCAATTTCCCAGTCTTCTCTACTGCATTTCTGTTATAAAAATTTATTGTTTTAAAATTTTTTTTTATATGGCTTTAATGCTTCCTAATTTGATTTTCCATTTTCATTTAGCTCATGTTCATGAATCAGACTGTTAACTTACTGTGTGGCAATGTACCAGGTGTTTACCTGATGGCTTACCTTCTCCTCTCCTCTTCTCTCCTCTCCTCTTCTCTTCTCTTCTCTTCTCTTCTCTTCTCTTCTCTTCTCTTCTCTTCTCTTCTCTTCTCTTCTCTTCTCTTCTTCTCTCCTTTCTTTTTTCTTCTCTCCTCTCCTCTCCTCTCCTCTCCTCTCCTCTCCTCTCCTCTCCTCTCCTCTCCTCTCCTCTCCTCCCTTCCCTTCCCTTCCCTTCCCTTCCCTTCCCTTCCCTTCCCTTCTTTTGATGATTTACTGTAGACACAACAATAGAGATTATCATTGGGGACCCTTTGCTCTACTTATTAGCATAACACGTATTCTTATTAGTAAAAAGGGAAAGATTTATACGATCTGAAGATTTATATGATCTGAAGAGTATAGACACGTTTTCTTATTAGGAATGATACACAAAATTTTGTCATTTTCTCAGTTAGGAGTCTACAGAACACCAGGGTGAGGCATGTAATAAGCACTCACAAAACGTTAAATTGATTAATAAGTTAATAACTTTAGTGAGTCAAGAGAGCAAGTTCTTAAAGAGGGAATTATCATTTTACTGTGAAGTACAAGACAGGTATTGCCTACATAGTTTAAAATGCCTGAAAAATTGTAACCATGTGTCCTTCCATCTAGAAAATTCTAGTGAATGCTTAGAATGTAGATATATTTATTGTGAATGTCTAAACCTTTAAATTTTATGTTACCAGAACTCCCAGGAAGCATGTGATGTTTTGGCATTTATATGGGCTTTCAAGTGAGCATATAAGATCATGCAGATTGTTCATTTGACTGAGTCTAAAACAGTTATGTGGAGACTAAAATATACACAGAAAATGAAATACATATTAAAATTCTCAATCCATTTTCATTACATATTGTCTTAATTATTTTTCCTTTGGGGCTGTATTTTTTCAATATTAATGGAAGTCTTTGAGAGAAAGTGTGAAAGCGTGTGCTCTCCCACACTTTATGGTGAGATCTAATATGTGAAAAGGAGGTTTTAATATAATACACTTAAATCTTTTGTCTATCTTGTCATTTTATCCTTTTCAGATTACATAATACCAATTCTTATGACTGATTCTTCCATCAAATATGATTCTGTTCATGTCTTGAGTTTAGTCCCAAATTTATGGAATAACTTAAAATTTCTTCTTTTTCTGTTAGTATGTACACCTCATTCTAAAATGTTTCCCATTTTAAAGTATATGTAGACTACTAATCTCATAATTAAGTATTTTGTTATAATAGGATAGAAAGCCCTATAAATTACTTGAAAACTAAATTTTAAAGAACAAAAGAGAGACCAATAATGATATTCTGTCCTGCTTATTGAGACTACCACCATCAATGTTAGCAACCCAGTAAATGTTGGTGTTTTCTGGATTTTGGCTTGATATCTGACTATTGTATTCCCATCATAAAACTGTGAGATGATGTTGCTATCTGAGGAATGTTGCTTTTAGCGGGCCTGACTGTATCTGTGATTGAGAAACTCAGTCACCTATTTAAAATTTTTTTTAATGTTTATTTATTTTTGAGAGAGACAGAGACAGAATGCGAGTGGGTTGGGACAGAGAGAGAGGGAGACACAGAATCTGAAACAGGCTCCAGGCTCTGAGCTGTCAGCACAGAGCCCGACACGGGGCTCAAACTCACAAGCTGCGAGATCATGACCTGAGCTGAAGTCGAACGCTCAACCGACTGAGCCACCCAGGCGCCCCTCAATCACCTATTTTAGAAAAATTGCATTGTTTTTGTCTTTTTGCTTTTTTTGCTAGGGATACATAAAAGAAAAACTCTCTTTTATTATTTTGTCTTCAGGGACCTATTTTAGTAGGTAGGAATGTATGAATTGGGGTCACCAGTTTTTTTAAAGTCATATATATACTCTTTGCAGCCTTATTAAGAAATAAACTTTGTGCTAGTAAAGCCTGATGCTAGTAGGCCAAAGTAATATCAATGACACTCCAGTAACTTTGTAAAATTTGCTAAAACAAGCTCAGTGTTCTTACAAGTGAAGGTTTTATGATTTTCTTGAACTCTCAGGCTCCAAATGATGTTATTATTATAGCATGAATCTTTTAATCGTATTCTCATAATTAATCATACACAGAACTCCCTTTGGATCTTATGTTAATTTTATTACTTAAACTATGTCATGTCATCAGGAATCCATCTGTCTTTGAATTAGATTTGTATGCAGTTTACGTAGCTTGAGAGAACACTTTGGATTTTACACATTAGCTAACTCTGTTTAACATTTTTGTATTATTTGGCACATCTATGTTGTACCCTTTGTTTTCTATGACAGCAGTAGGCAATTTTCAAAATAGTTGCTTATTTCATCTAAAGCAAGCCAGTAATGCTATGCGTTTGGGGGTTTCATAGGGGTGGGGTATAGAATCGGTCTTATTCTCTGGAGCCACTTTGATTAATTTTTCAAAGACTTCAAACAGTTACATAAATATTGACTGTTCACCCAGCCTAGATAATCTACATCTTAACTTTTCTGTGAGTTGAATGATTAGGGTGTGAGCAAAAGGACATTGTTTTGGTTTTTCTTTTTGTATATTAAACTACTATTTTTACTTGTAGCTCTTATGTCATGGAAATGACACTGAAAAGTTAGTAGAATCCAAGGGTGAACAGCAAAATAGTAGGAGCTTAAAGATACATGATCTATGAAAAGATATTTTTAAAAATTGAGTTTTGCCACCCTTGACAGAAAGGACCAGAAGAGATATGATAGCATCTTAAAGTATATGTTAATGGTAGGATGAGTACAATAACATTGGTTATCACTAGGCTACAAAAACAGATAAGGCTGCAATATTCCAAAGGATATATTTTGCTGTGGTTCAGAGCTAAACCTTAAATATACAGCAGTCAATAATGAAATGCTATAATATAAAGCCATAATTCCAGGTGACACTTATTAAAGATCTTTCGCAATTGCATTTTCTTTTTGAATAGACATATAGTAGGTAGAGGAGCCAGCTCAAAGGATGAGAATGGGTTTTGTCCTTGTGGAATCTCTGCTCTAATCGATCTCAGTGTTCTCATGATGCACATGATGGTGGTCATCTCTAGAATAATTTCCATACCCTAGAAGAATTTTAATAGAAGATTAGTAGCAGAAATTATGCTCAGGAGTTAAAAAGTATTTAAGGTGTTTGTTTATTCTGAAATAGAAGGCTTAAAAATGTCTTGATTTCTCTTCTTCCTACACGACTATACCCCTTCTGCCATTCACCTAAAACACACACACACACACACACACACACACACACACACACACAGTTTATCAGAGGTTCTCTGAGATAGCCCAGATTGTGTGTATAATAGTATAATGGTCCCATCTGGAAACATGGTGAGTAGTGGTAAATCTGTCCACAGAGAAAAGCTCCAAGCTGATAAAACTGGATTGCAGGTACCAGTCCAGAATACAGTGGAGGAATGGAATAAACCATTAAATCCTACACGGTGTTGGAGAGTCAGGGCAGCTCATGTTGGGGGTTGGAATGGGATGGTGCTGAGCAGTATAAAGTTTTATGTGGGCCCCCTATAGAGTTATGTAACTGATTTAGCACATCTGGGCAGGGAATAGCTTGGCAACTATCACACTGATTGCAACATCTATTATTGGGAAATAAGACATCTTGGTGAGGTTGGGGGTCTGTAGTGGTCATGGTGCTTGTCATTTCAGAGTAATCAAAAGGTTTTAAAAAGAAGACAGAAACCTTGCAGAGGGTTTTGCAAGCTGAGAATGTGGGTGGGTCTGTATTATAGACTTCAGGAAGGACAGAAACAGTGAAATCACTATCAGCCACCAGATTTGAGAGACTCATATTGATCCTATAATTGCAGGAAAAGCAAAGTTCCAAAATATGGGATCCTTGTAAAATGAGTGGGTTATGCTTCACACTGGAAATAAAACTTCAGTGATACTAATAACCCCAAGCACCAATTTTGAAAATAACAAAGAACTCTCATTGTTTCACTCTCTTTCAAAACTCACCCATATAAAAGACATAAACTGAGTTTATGAAAGAAAAGATATAACTAGTAAATGCAAACTGTTCACCCTAAGTTGTAAAGAAAGAAATGTGAGTGGTAATTGAGGTAAAATCTTTCATCTGTTAACTTAGAAGTTTAAAAATTAATGAGATTTTTTAGTGCCGCTGTAGATGTGGAGATTGGAACTATCACGTTTCTGGTCAACTTCTCCAAAAAAAAAATCCTTGACTCCTTTAGCTTATGAATCATATTTCTGAGGCTCTATCCCAAGGAAATAGCCCCTAATAAGAAAAAAAAATAAAACAAAACACCCTGTTTTAGTTTGTTTGGGCTACTGTAACAAAATACTATAGACTGGATAGCCTATAAAGAACAGAAATTTATTTTTCAGTTCAGGAGACTACAAGTCCAAGGTCATGGTACCAGCATGGTCGAGTTTGGGTAAAGGCCCTCTTCTGGATAGCAGACTGCTGACTTCTCACTGTGTCTTCATGTGGTGGAAGGGGCAAAGTGTCTCTCTGGATCTTCCTCTATAAAGGCACTCATCTCGGGGTGCCTGGGTGGCTCAGTTAAATGTCTGACTCTTGGTTTTGGCTCAGGTCAGGATCTCCTGGTTTCGTGGGTTCAAGCCTTGCAGGGGGCTCTGCGTTGGCAGTGATTCTTTCTCTCTCCCTCTCTCTGCCCCTCCACGACTCATGCTGTTTCTGTCTCTCTATAAAATAAATAAACTTAAAAAAAAAATGAAGGGGCGCCTGGGTGGCGCAGTCGGTTAAGCGTCCGACTTCAGCCGGGTCACTATCTCGCGGCCCGTGAGTTCGAGCCCCGCGTCAGGCTCTGGGTTGATGGCTCGGAGCCTGGAGCCTGTTTCCCATTCTGTGTCTCCCTCTCTCTGCCCCTCCCCCATTCATGCTCTGTCTCTCTCTGTCCCAAAAATAAATAAACGTTGAAAAAAAAATTAAAAAAAAAATGAAGGCATTAATCTCAGTCATGAAGACTCCTCCCTCATGACCTAATCATTTCCCAAAGGCCCCACCTCCTAATACTGTCACCTTGTGGGTTAGGACTCCAACAGAAGAATTTAGGGGGATACAAACATTCAGACCATAACAAACTGTATGTACAAAGATGTTCATCATGATATTGTTGACAGTAGTGAAAATGTGTGGGCAACCAAACTGCTCAACAGTATCGAGGATTATGTAATTTACTCTAAAATGAAATATCTACTTAACCAAATATGATTAAAGATAATGATTATGATGACTGATACAATATGGAAAATGCTTTTTTATGTGAGATCAAGTAAAAAAAGATTTAAAAAATCTTATGTATGTAAAATAAGCATATCAAATATATGGACATGAAAAGACACCAAAGTCAAATAATAGTTTTGTTAGGAAACTGAAAGTTTAAAAAAATTTTCCTAATTTTCTAAATTTATTGCTATGTGATTATCTTGCTCTTATTTTTTTAAAATTGCATCTTTTAAAACTTATCTAACGTAAGTAGCATTATGCCTACCTTATAAATGAATAAATAAATAATTAAGAGCCAGCAGCTTCGACACATCGAGACCATTCCAGTTCCCTTTTTCTCCCCCCAGAAAAGAAAATAAAACCATAGATAGATATGATTATTTTGTTTATGAAGAGCCTAGGAAGTGTGCTTGTTTTGGTTTTCACAGTGCCGTGATCCATCCTTCCTTCCTTTCTTCTGTCCTCCCTCCTACCCTCCTTTCTTACTTCCCTCCCACCCTCCCTCCCTTTCAGTCTGGCTGTCAAACATGATAAATCTGTTGCATGTGCACCAGGCCCTTAGACTAAATATTCTACTTACCCGTTACTAGTGTTTTTTCATTGCATTTATCTTTTCATCCAAATATAATGATCCAAATGTTGTGTTGAGTTTGGGGAGCCTTTAATATGTCATTAGGAAGACCTTGATAAAAGAAAAGGGCAGGTGTCCCACCTGTGAAAAAGCAATAATAGAGGGGATTAGTTTCCCAAGTCCAGCATGGGGCTTACTGCACTGGCCAGCTTCCAAGCTACTGAAGACATGCACAGCTGGCCTTGGAGGAGCCACCGAAAGCAACGGCACGTGCCCTGGGAGACTTCTGGGCATTTCGTAGAATAGGATCTAAACTTAGAAAGCAAGTTTTTGGTTTTGGATTATTGCTGGAATCTTTGACATTCCTTTGGTGCATCAGTCTACAGGATATACAGTCTTGTTTGCCTGATGAAGACACCATCCCAGTATCTTTGATTTTGTTTGAGATCTGACTCTCCTTTCAATTTCCTAAGACATACTTTGTGTTATATTAGGTCGGGAAAATTTTTGCCTCACTAATCCATTTTCTTCCATGTTTTCCTCCTATTCCATTTGCTTCTTTCCCTCTTTAAATTATTACCATAATCTTGGCCTCAAAAAATCAGCATAAGCCAAAGTCAGTCTCATGAGGGAGATATTACTTTCATGTGTGGCCTAAACATAGCACATAAACTACTCCCTGGAAAAGAAAACAAAAATTGTTCAACAGGAGATGGAGTATATATTCTTCTGTAAAGAGATTTTTCCACTGTGCTTCCTGATATCCTAAATGGTTCCCAACCTGATGAAACAAAATTTGGATTCCCGTCTGGCACCAAAGCATTACAAAAGATTCTGTGACTTCAGTTTTGCTGTGATGATAAAACATTTTCAGGACTTTCCCCCCTAAAGTCAGACTTACACTCTGTTTAGATGATGAGGCTGCCCATTAAAGCAGGAAAGGGGCCGGTAGGGGACAGTGGAGTCTCTCAGGAATTGTACACGTTCAAAAAGTATGGACATTTGAAGAACACAGTTTCTAAAGATGATTTCTATAGTGTGTCAGATGAAAGAGGTTTTTAAAGAATTTTTTATACTTTTATACTCATAGGATGATCTGTTATAAACCTTATTATATTTCCTGGAAAGTTGCAGGAGTAAGATAAAAAGCACAACTAACTCAAAAAAGTTGTCTCTTGGGATTTTTACTTCTCTTTTGCTATCTCGCCATGTGACAGCCAAAGAAAATTTAAAGGCCACAGGTGCCTATAGGAAAATCTGTATAAGAAATCACAAACACTGTTTCAGAATGAGACTAATTTTATCTGTAAATATACTACCAAAGTGACCTGATGAAATTTGATTTTTATGCCTCATGCATTCATAGATGTACCAAACATCTATTAATACGTCATCATTCTCTGAGGCACTAGGGCTCAAAGATGAATTAGAGTGATTCCCTGTCCTCAAGTACTTGAGAATAGTAGATGGCGCCTGACTTGTACAGGGATAATTGCGATACAACACGATCAGTGCTATAATGATGATGGAAGTGGGTAAGGTGGCATTCAAAATACTGACCAAATAGTGTAGCTTGTGCACCAACAAATCAGAATAAATACTGGCCTCCGTACTGGAATGGAGTTAGGTAGATCTCCTATGGGGCCAGGTCTTTCCTCCTTTAGTTCCCATGTTGTGTAGAGTTCTAGAGGGCTTTAAGGAAGGGGTTGGGGTGGTAGGCTATTAAAAGGAGAGGCAATTGGCCGGGAGGTACCTTCAAAACTGGCTAACTAACAACCAGTGTGGTAGTGCTGATGTGTACCAGCTACGAATCAGCTCTGGATATGGAGTATTACAATTCATTTAAAAATGAATGTCCAGATATTTCCATCACTGTTAATCTAGATTGCTGTCTATTTTAAATTCATTGAGTACATTTCTGCAGCTGTCACTAAGCTTTGCTTCAAATGATGTATGCATCACCCTAGGGCAGGTGGGACATGTAAAGACTTTGATGGGACTCTGCTCAGCTTGAAGTTCTGGATTTAAATGACTGATAGCATGTGTGGGTTCACCAAAGATATTACTATTACAAAAGAGTAGTTATGTACCACCTTTAATCTGACCATATTGCATTTCATCATTGGTTGGTGCAGTGAAATGAAAAACCTTGCCATACAGTGAATACTTTAATCTAGCGGCATGAAGAAGGCCTTGTCAGTCTTGGCTCAAAAATCTGGGCTTAATGACCAAACTGGAGATAGTTTTTAAATACAAATAAAGACTATTCAGCAGCTATCTTTGTATGATTTCTTCTAAGTTAATATTAGATATTTTTGGTTATTTCATCCAATAGACTAGAAGTAAGGAATAAAATTGGGATGAAATTTATTCTTTAAACATATACATATGCATCTATAAAGCACAGAAAAGGTATTTACCAGCCATTTGGCTTTTTTTTTTTACTCCATCAATATTTTGTAGCACAACGAATACAACAAAATGTTTCTGTCAAGTAGCTGTAGAAGACATTTTTCTACATTCTTCTGTAATTTAGAACGTACCTGGTTAGATTATAATTGACACAACTGAACAAAGACTGGCTATTCACTTATTACAACTTGTGATGTAACTGAATGGAAGTGTTCCTACTTCTGAACATTTCTTCGTGCGGGAGGCAGAGTGTGTAGCAAGATCAAACAACTGTGCTTCATGATTGTGTGTACTCAGGCAGGATGGTTAGGACTCCAGAGGGATTTGTGTGCCTGCATCATGCCCTGGGCACTTCCCCTCCTCAATCCCTGTGGAATTTCTCAGCTGCAGCCATCAGTCCGAGGGGTTAGATGAGCCTGAAAGAAGCAGGCCACATTGCTTTCGTTCATTTCCATTGCCTTGTTCCTGCCACAGTTCTGAGTAGCCAAACAATTATGGGTTCAGGCTGACCTCCCTACCACTGTATGTGATACACCACTGCTCTGTCTCTACCTTCTACCCCTTCAAGGAGGACCTCCACACCTGATAGAGAAAAATAGGGCAGTGGCTGCTATCATTGTATCCGCTTAATGATATACCTGCCTGTCTGATGTGAAATCAATTGACTTCACTGGCATTCTTGTATCTACTTTGGTGTGCCTAGCATTATCACTTGTAGGTACTGGAGAGCAGGTGTGGCCATTAGTTAGGAAATGAACCATTTTCTTTTGTCTCTCATAGAAGCATATTGTTGGGAGGAGGTCTTGTACGGTCTCTGTGTTACAGATAAGAAGTCTAAGGCTGCAAAACTTAGCAACAACAAGGGATAGGAGGTCTCTGGTTCTCAATCTCCTAATCCTGCTGTCTCCTATTTCAAGGACGCTTCAAATCAATATTCTACTGATGAAAACCCTGAATTAGCTCATTGTATGTGAATGGAAATATTGGAAAGAATTTCATAGGTTTTAAAGGGAATCAATCAAAAGATACAAATAAATCTTGCAGGTTGGTCTCAGTTTTGTGATTTGTTGTTATATATTCTGTAATATCATCATCAAGTTATTATCCCTTTTACTTGGGTGGAAATTTGTAATTATGCCTGTGAAATTGACCTTGAATGTTATTGATGTCCAAATATAGGAGCAATGTTTTCCGAGTTTTGGGGCTTGCAGCTTCATTTATGAAGGTCTGCGTATCACAAAGAAGAAATGCAGACTCTGCAGAAAATCTAATTCATATTAACATGCCAGTATTCTGATGCTATTTCAGAATAGCATAAATAGTGCTACTTATTTTTTATTCTCTAAGGCTCAAATCTTTGGAGCCATCTTTGATGTTCAACCTCTATTATTCATCCCCTACATCAGAGTAAGCCTCCATGATTGATTCTTCTTATCAAAATTACTTTTAGTATCTAATTTTTGTCCCACTGCCACTATATTCTTTATTAATTTATGCCTTAGCTCTTGTAAGAGACTCATAGTTGACTTTGCTAACTCTTGAAAGGTTAGTTCTCCCAAAATACCTTCTTCATGTCCTTATTTCCTAACTCCTTCTCTTGCCACTTGAGGCCTTCTATAATCCAGACCCACCTTACCTATCTAACCTTATTTTAAGCAAAAATTCATGTTCCAGTGAAAGTGGTCTTACGGCCAGCTGCAGTGCACACAGCGAGCTGTGTTTATTCATTGTTATTCTATGTCCTGCTGTATCCTCTTTTTTTATCTACTCTTTTAAGTTAAGCTAAGCTCTACCTCTCTGAGAAGCTTCTCTCAATTCTCTGAGCTTCTGTGGTAAAACCAATGCCATATACAGTCTAACACCATATTATGTATATTGGTTAACATTGATCTTTAATTGTTTATGTTTCAGGCCTTGTATCTCTCTAGGAAGATCATGAGATCTTTTCAGGAAGAAACTATACATACACACTGTTGCTAGCATAAGGAACCTTGTTTATTCTTTGACTTAAACTGCTTTAAAAGTCAACAAATCTTTTAGATATGCCACCTTTATCTCAGCATAGCATATCCAGTGGTCAATCAAATTCAATCAGATATCTAGGGGATTTATTTCATTTATAGGAATCTTTTTTTATGCTGAGTATTAACAACTGCCTTCAAAGCTTACAAGTAGAACTTAAGAACTTCTTAATTATGATTATGAAATGAGGAGGCTGAATATGAAGACGGCTTAATGATACATGCCCTGATTAAGTCATATATGCTCATAAATATGCATGTGGATGGGGTATAGTTAGTGTCAAAATGGATTAAGATCCTAATTTCCTCATTTTTGTCCACACTCACATATAGATATGGGGAACCACTAAAAATGAAAATGTATTCTATTGAACATTTTACACAAAGTATTTTGTATAAGAAGTTTATTTTATTGATATTGTACACTTGTCTTATTCAAGACAGAATCTTGTGTTTTGAAAGACACATAACAAGCCCACTTGTTGGCACGTGAAAAATATGAGTCCTTTTACTAAGGAGCATAAAATATATTTCATAGTACCAATTCCATTTTCTGAGCATCATGGTTCCAACTATATTTACCACAGTTGATATTTTCCTTGAAAGTTTTCCTCTAAAGTTACCTGGTATCATAATAAAATGCCATATTTAAAAACTGTTCTATTTTATGTAAAGCTGTTATGAGAGCAAATTGCAAAATAAAAGTCCTCAAATCCTCCTTTGAAATCACCTTCTCTCTCATAACCTGAAGTTGTAACTCTTGAACTTTCACCCCTGATAGTTAGTTCCAGAGCTCCTGGTCTACTTTATCAGAGGTCTTTCATAAATCCTTTAAAGGTGATTGGCATTTGTAGTTAGGTCTCAGACATTTTACTTATTGGCCTCTGACACACATCTAAACGTTGGTATGCTTTGAGGTTCCCATCTTGGTTAGAGCAGAAGATGTCAGGTAAGAAGCCAATATGATTTTAGTGAATGTTTTCCTCATTGTTTAAAGCCCTAAGAGTGTGTGTCTACCAAAGTAAAAGTCTGTCTTTTTTTAAAACCTTGTATTAGTTCCTGTACAATATAGAAAAAACCCCTCGATTTGCCAAGTTAAAATCGTAGGTATTGGATTGGCCCTTCTGCAGTTTCATTGGAAAATGTTTGCTTGCTGTGTGATGGATATAGCAGCATTAAAGTGCCAGAATTATTGTGAAATCATATGGGGAAACATTTTATTCATAGAAGTCTACTCATAATGTTTTTGAATTCTAGGGAATTTGCCTGTCAGGATGAATCTGAGATTTAACTGTAAGGGAACAACTGTGTTTGTTTTGAAGGAGGCAGTGAAACTCTGTGGGGTGGTTAGGGGATTTCAAGTATCTTTTTAATGGCCAAATGGGACTGGATTTTCTGGTGAAGATCACCTATATTAGCATTTCTATGGGAGGCCAACCATTATCCTAACCTGCACAACATTTTGTTCTCAGTTAGTTTAACAAGATAATTTGACATTTTGTAGAGCGCTTTTCATATGCATGACATTTCAAATACATCATAGCATTGAGCAAATTAGTTCCTTACACAGGCAAATAGCAGTTCTTCCTTCAACTATAGTTTTAAGTATGGAATGCCGTTTCTATTTAGGAAACTGAGAATAACGGTAAAAAAAATTGTGTACTTTTACTTAACAGCCATGTCAAAATGTTTATTAAGTTGGTAGTGCTATTGCAAGAAGGTAGAATTTACATTGCTATAGAACCAATTCTTGGGTATGTTGGAAAAAAGATTGGAGAGAAAAATGGACCAAATACATGGCAAGAGAGAACGGATTGTGATTATTATATTGTCTTCTTGAAATTAAATTTAAGTAAGGAGAGGACAAGAATTATGAAAGACTAAGGATCAGGCGTGGAGAATTAGGGCTGAGAAATAGTGGGACCGGGTTTTCCTAGTGGAAAAACCTTTTCTGTTGGGCCAATAAGTACTTCCCCCATATTTATGTGGAAGTTTATCGATCAGGGAATCATATGATGAAAATGCATTTAAATGATTCCCCTTGTACGTGGATGCAGTTGGATTTGAGAGAGACCAGGAAAGAATTCAGAGCTGAAAAGTAAAGACCTAAACTCTCTGAGGTAGACATTGTCTACATTGTGTAGATGAAAAACTAGGTTTTACAAAGTTAATCTGTCCAAAGTCACAGCTAATTTGTTACAGTGCGAGGTTCAAACATAGATCCCTGTGGCTGGTTTCACAAATTATACTCTGCTGGGTTTTTGTTTGTTTGTTTTTTTTAACCAGAAGAAATACTACAAAACTGTTATTGTTATTTTGGCTTTAACAAAAAGTCATCCATTTACGTAATATTTAATTATGTTCCAGGTACAGAGAACCCAATGGTGAAAAAGACACCATCCCTTATTTGTAAAGACCAATTTGTTTTTATTTGTCTCATTCTAAATATTTATATGTAACAGACTTACTAAAATTGGTATGCATGGTATAGCTAACAATACTGTATTGTACACTTAAAATTCTGCAAAGAGGGAAGATTTCACGTTAAATGTTCTCACCATCAATAAAAAAAAAAGAAAATACTGGCATGCATAGTGTAAGAATATATTTTCTGAGCATATACATTAATATGTGCTAATCACATCCGCCTGGGTTAACCATGAGTGTTTTCAGTGTATGAAGAGAGCACGGTTCCTTTTTAGCTTTGTAAAATAAAAGTTCATTAAGTTTTGGCAAGTAGTGTCTCATGATTAATTTGCATTTAGAATGAGAAGCTAAAAAACCTATAAACTAGAATTGTTTTTTTTTTTTAATATTTATTTTTGAGAGAAAGGGAGCCAGCATGAGCGGGGAAGGGGCAGGGAGAGGGAGACACAATCTGAAGCAGCCTCCAGGCTCTGAGCTGTCAGCACAGAGCCTGACACGGGGCTCAAACCCACTGACCGTGAGATCATGACCTGAGCCGAAGTCAGACGCTTAACTGACTGAGCCACCCACACGCCCCCTTATAAACTAGAATTGTGAACAGAGAACCTCTGGAATACTTATGAACCAATTCTTTCCAACTTCAGTTAAAGCTTCTGTTTTCCTTAATGGCAGCTCTGTGTGTTTATATCAGAAAATGGATCCAATAGTGTGCTTAGTAAACAAGCAAGTCTTTAGTTTTGGAATTTACAATTTTGGAGTCGGACTGTCTGGGCATAAATCCCTTACCTGCCACTTACTGGATTTGTGACACTTAACCTCTTTATATCCTCATTTTCTGAAATTATATTGAGGTCACTCAACCAGTGTAAGTAAATGAAACTGTGCCTGGGTGGTGCTTAGTTTGGTGCCAGACAGATAATGAGCACTTGTAAATATTAACCATCATCATTATCCCTTTCATTATGTGCAAGTATTTGTATTTCCCCACCCCCCACCCCATGACACTGTGGGGCCATCAGCTTGGCTGATTTCCACAGATGGGCTCTTACTGGCTCACGCCTGCTCTGATTGCCTCAGTGCCCTCTGCCTTCATGCTTGTTTCAGAGGGTCTTGACTTCCATGCTGCCCCTTCCCTCTGAAGTACTCCTAACCCTATTCTGATGGTTTCATCTCTACTCTTTGTTTACTATCTTCCATCACGAATTTTCAGTGTTAAACCAGTTCTCTTAGGATTATTTTCCCCATTGATGACTAATTTTAGCAATAGGCATGCTAAATAATTCATTTAGCACTGGCTTAAAGAAATGTGGGCCATTTACATGTGTGTAATGATGTATGTGGTGCTGCTGTTTAATTCATCTATCAGTTCTTTGGCAAAAGCTTGCGACCTTGCAAAGCCATTAATGAAAACAAATCCCAGTTTCCATTAACCCACTTTTTCCTCATTTTCTATTGTTTCAGTCACTGATAAATTGAGTTAACATTATTTAACTTACTGAATATATGACAAACTACATTCAACCATTGATCTTGTTTTTTTTTTCTATTATTTAAAAAATTCCCTTTATCTTTAAAGATCTATTCACTGTTCTGCATTCCATTAGGAAATGGAATCTAGAGAGCTCATTTAAATTTTTCTGCAGACTTGGGAACTCAGTTTTTCTTCATGTTAATATATTACATTGTATATGTAATAACAACTCATCATATAGCATATAATCTCACAAAGAAACACATCTTTCTTAGTTCCCAACCCCTACTCTCTGACGTCTTGCAGCCCCCTTCCCTGCAAGTAGAAATAGAAAAGGTTGTCATGACAAATCCCCTATAGGATCATGGCGTAAAACTTCTAGTACCATAATAATGAAACACTTTATGTGTGGGAGACGAATGATAGAAATAACAACTGTGCCACATCAGACCTCATTAAAGTCAATGGACTGTAACCAGGGACTATTTGTAGTCTTGAACAGCTTCTATTGAATATTGTACTATATTTATTATCTAAATATTGAAAACAGCAATAAAGACAACTCCTCATTTGCTAGAATTCCATTTCTGGAAACAAAGCCTCAACATAAAGCCCAGAAAAGATCCCATTGCACTTGGTTTGGAAACCCTCTTTTTAATTGTGTAAGTGGAGTTGTTTCATCCAGTGTGTTCTTGTGAGAGTCCCCAGTTGTCTCATAAATATGGTCATTTTTCTCTAGTTATAAACTTACAAATATCAATTAATTCTTGGGTAAGTGTAAAATGTGCTTGAATTTATATGAAATACTTCATTTAAATGAAGCACAAGCCAGAATTGAACTTGAAATAATGGCAAGAAGGTTTAGAATGCTATTATGTGGCCTGTTGGCCTCTCTCCACAAGGCACAGAAACTCAACCAATTAAAAAAATGCTAATGATAATAGTAATGTTGCGAATTACATTCACCACAATTCTGTTTTTTTTTTAAGTCTATTTATTTATTTTGAGAGGGACAGAGACAGTGTGAGTGAGGGAGGGTCAGAGAGACAGGGAAAGAGAGAACCCCATGCAGACTTTACACTGCCAGTTGTGGAACCCAACATGGGACTTAAACTCACAAACTGTGAGATCATGACCTGAACCAAAACCGAGTTGGTCACTTAACCGACTGAGCCACTCAGGAGCCCCAATATTCACGATTTCGATGTAAGTTGCTTATATTTATGTAAAATATTCACATTGCACTTGTTAAAATTTCCATTTTAAAAGTGAGAAAAATAAATAGACAAAACAAAACACTTGTTCTCAATGTATTTCATGAGAAAATAAAAACATACTTTGCCAGAAGGGCATGCCTTGCTGCCTAAAAATTCTAATGGAAAGTATATTTGGGAATAAATAGCCCATTTTCCTCTAAACTAGTTGCTTTAAAACCAATTGGCTGCTACCCCAAGGAAGTATTGCATTTTACATTATTTATTTATTTATTTATTTATTTATTTATTTTTTAAAAAAAATTTTCTCTTAATGTTTATTTATTTTTGAGACAGAGAGAGACAGAGCATGAACAGAGGAGGGGCAGAGAGAGAGGAAGACACAGAATCTGAAACAGGCTCCAGGTTCTGAGGTGTCAGCACAGAGCCCGATGCGGGGCTCGAACTCACAGACCGTGAGATCATGACCTGAGCTGAAGTCGGACGCTTAACCGACCGAGCCACCCAGGTGCCCCTGCATTTTTACATTTAAACCAGTGCACCTGTACACATCCACCCAGTTGGCTTTAGGTGACCTAATGTGTACACTCCTAATGTTTTCACATTTATTAGCTACTAAAAGAAGGGAGTTTTATCTTTTTTTTTTATATCTTCTATGAGTTACATTGTTTCATCTTCATTAATTGAACACAATTTCTGCAAATATTTTGTTTCATAAGTGTGACTTGAAATTGTTACCAAGAAAAAGTTGAGGGTGTAAAAGCTAGAAAATAAGCAGATTTTTGAGAGGAATATTCATAAAATTACTTTAAAGATTTGATCTTTTTATTTGATTTTTTAAATCTCCTCTAGGAATTTGACAAAACAATTCTAATTACTAATCTTGGGAGTCTAGTACATTATAGATTTTCCTAGCCTTATTGAAATTAGGTGGTTGGGGCTCAAAAATAAAAATTTAGCAACTTCATTTTTATGGTTTATAACTAAAATACCAATGAACTATTTTTACTAACAAACTATTAATTTTTATATTTTTTATTACTCAAATAACTTGTAAGAATAAAATCCCCTAAACATTTGTTAGTGTGTATCTTGTGTTGCTAAAAAAAAAGGGAAATCTACTTTTACAATTTTTCAATTAAACTCATTGCCTTTAACATAAATAATGCATATCTGAATAATATTCTGTCGAGAGTTATGGAGCTTGGCTATTGTAAACTTAAATTATTACCTATTATTTATTATGATTACCTTTCTTTTACAAACTGACATTCCATGGAGATTAGAAACTTGAGGAAATTTGAAACAAAAACACACACATAAAAGATATTTGAAACAAACTAGCCTCTGTTACATATAGTGCAGTACATGCTGACTTAAAATATCTTGGGAAATAAATCTCTTAAATAAAAAAAAAGTTATTTCTTTTAAAAATTAACACAGTATGAAATAATGTTGGCATGCATCAAATACTCCATAGGCAGTATTCCTTTAAAGTTTTATTGAGTGCTAAGTCCTGTGCCCGTTTATTAGAGACACAAAGATGAACAAGGGAATTTGTATCCTCAAGAGCTTACAGTCTAGTGGGAGACTGTAACAAGTAATAATAGTATATCTGCCTCTAAGTAGCCATGTTATAAAAATATGAAGAAAGCCATTGATAAAATGAAGCAGTTTGGAAAGTTGGCGATGGTTGTGTCCAGTCTTTCAATCTATAGAGCATGAGTTCCAAAATGAGAAGCAGCGTGCTAAGTCAAAGAGCACTGAGCTTGGAATCAGGAAGCTGATGTCTGCTGTGTGGGACCCTCAGCAGGTTGTTTTCACTTATCTTGGCTTCAATCTTACATTTGCAGAAATATGAATCATTGATTTATAAGCTTGTGTTAGCCGATGAACTTTTACAGCAAATGGTTGCAATTCAATATGGCAAATTGGAGCTGCTCTCGCATCTGGGTATCAAGCACAGTGTGAAAACCTTGGGCTGTATGACCTCTTGGGTATGTTGTCGTATGGACATTTTATGAGTATGGGGAAAATACATTTTAGCTAATATTCTGCTTCTACCAAACTTGCTGTTTAAGCCTTTTACTTCTAATTGTGGAATGAAAAGCTTTGGTCTATGTTGAAAGAATTTCAGGCATTAAGCATGCAAGCAGGTGGGAGGACTTTGGGGAAGGCTCTGAAATTAATCTGTGCCTACTTGCAAGGTTAATCCAGAAGATCTGAAGGTAAACGTGGTTTAGTATTCTCAAAGGAGCAGGAGGATGGGGGAGGATGGTTCAGGAAGGCTGATCTACCATCTCCTCTGTGCCCAGACAGGTTCCTCTCTCCTGAGAGCCATCTGCAGCTGTTGGAGACCTATTCCTGGGATCACTTGCAGGGGAGGGGTCCTAGGCTTGCACACATTTCTTCTGTAGGCCTCCCTACTCCAGTGTGCATTGGCACATGGGTTGCTCCATATGCTTTCCAGGGCTTTTTACTCACTCTTTCCCTCTGTGACCACAAGCTCAGTCTCCTGCTATTTCCTTTGCCTTAATATTTCTGCTTTTCTGCCTCCAGAATTCTGGATAAGAGTATGGAATTTTTGGACTATTTACTGTTGTTTGAGGTAGTTTTACATCATTTTCTCTGATGACCTCTTTGCCTCTGGAGATGAAACTTCTGACTAAAATTTCAACCTTTAGGGCACTTGAGTGACTCAGTCGCTTAAGCATCCAACTCTTGATTTTGGCTCATGTCATGATCGCACAGTTAATGAGTTCGAGCCCTGACAGTGTGACACTGTAGAGTCTGCTTGGGATTCTCTCTCTCTCCCTCTCTCTGCCCCTCCCTCACCCCCCCCCCCCCGGTCTCTCTAAAAATAAATAAGTAAAGTTAAATAAAATTAAAAAAAAAATAAATCAGCTTTTTATTAGGATGTGTCAAATTGTTTAGAAGTCTTACTACTTTTATTGATGATTATGACAGTAATATAGCATGGAAATAGTTTATAAGCTTCAATGAATTAATGAGAAATGAAGGGCAGACTCACTTATCATATGTATATAGCACTTACAGCCTTTACCTTCCCAATAATCACAAAAATATGGTAGAGTTAGTATTATTTACCAGATCTTTTAGCAGACTAAAACCAAAGAAGTTAATTGTAAGATCAATTTGCACAGCAGTGGAAACCAGTAAGTCTTTTAACTTTGCATTCCATATTCTTTCTTTATACTAACTTGCCTCTTTGAATATTTTAATCAGAAGGTAATGTTAATTTCTCACAATCTTATTCACATACACATTCAGCTTTTCTTGTCAAATACTCAAATACATTATTACTATTGACTAAATGTAACAAGAAAATATAAATAAACCAGAAGACCGAGTTACTATTTATTGAGCTCCTAGTTTGTGCCATTACATATGTTCATTACCTTTTTTATGGAATGCTCAAATGATCCAGGTCAGTAGTCACCATTAGGTCATTCTTGTAACAAGATGGTGAGTTTTTCCCTGTTCTCAGGTTTTTATGACAACACATCTAATCATGATCACTCAGGGTATGAGCCTTCCCTTTGTTTCTTTTTTTTAATCCTCTTCTCTGAAGTATAATTGACATGTAAAAAGCTGTACATATTTAATCTATCAGCTCAATGAATTTGAAATAAGTATACATCTGTGAAACCATCACCATGATCAAGGCCATAGACATATCCATTACCTCCCAAAGTTTCCTTCCACTCCCTACTATTACTATTTTGTGGTAAGAATGCTTGACATAAGATCTACCCTCCTCGGAAATCTCACATATACAGTACACTATTGTTAGCTGTAGGCACCATACTATGGTAGATCTCCAGAATTCATCTTCCTTAAAAGTAACTTTGTATCCATCATATTCCCGTTTCCCTCTCCTCCCAGCTCATGGCAATAACTATTCGACTCTCTGCTTCTATGAGTTTGACTATTTTAGATTCCACATATAAATGAGATCATATTTGTCTTTTTGTATCTGGCTTATTTCATGTGGCATAATCCCCTCCAGATCTATCCATATTATTGCAAATGGCAGGATTTCTTTCTTTTTTGAGGCTGAATAACATTCCACTGCATGTATATGCCACATTTGCTTTAACCATCTATCTGTTGATGGACATTTAAGTTGTTTCCTTACGTTGGCTATTGTGAATAACATTGCAATAAACACAGGAGTATAGATATCTCTTTTTGAGATCTTGATTTCAATTCTTTTGGATAAATATCCAGACGTGGGATTGCTGGATCTTATTCTAGTTCCGGCTTTAATTTTATGAGGAATCACCATATTTTTTAATAGTGGGTGTGCCAATGTACATCCCACCAACAGTGTACAAGGTTTTTTTTTTCTCCATTCCATCACCAATGCTTATCCTGTTGTTGTTGTTGTTGTTATTTTTAATAATAACCATCCTAACAGGGGTTAGGTGATATCTCATTGTGGTTTTGATTTGCATTCCTCTGATGATCAGTGATGTTCAGCACTTTTTCATATACTTTTTGGCCATTTGTAGGTCATCTTTGGAGACATGTCGATTGGGTTCTTTGCTCATTTTTAAATTGGGTGATTTATTGTTTTGCTATTGATTTGTAGGAGTTCCTTATATATCTGGAGTGTTGACCCTTTATCAGATATATGGTTTGCAAATATTTTCTTCCATTCCATAGACTGAATTTTTATTTTGTTTATCATTTCCTTTGTTGTGCAAAAACTTTTTAGTTTCATATAATCCCACTTGTTTAGTTTTTGCTTTTGTTGCTTGTGCATTTGTTGTGATGCCCAAAAAATCATTGTCAACACCAGTGTCAAGGAGCTTTTTCATTATGTTTTCATCCTAGGAGATTTATTGTTTCAGTCCTTATATTTAAGTCTTTAATCCATTTTGATTTTAGTTCTTCCCTTTGTTTCTATCCATATTATTTCTTTTCCCCCCAAAACAGGGACAGCTAGAAAAATGTGTGTTGAAATAGGAAGCAAGAGGTAAAAACAAAACAAAACAAAACAAAAAACCCAGCCCATTATAGATTCTGAAACTTTTCTTGAACACTTCTTATTTATTTAATTGTAAATGTTTATAAGTGGTAAAATGTTTTTAAAGGACAAGTAAAATCCTTGTAAAAAAAAAAATCTCTTCTCTAAGTAACCAGAAAGGTTACTCAGCCATGAAATACTTGGAGTGGAGAAGAGTGGATAGATTCAAGTAATAGAAATAGAATTGACAGGTTTTGGTAATTCATCTGATAAACCAGATGAGGGTATTCCAGACATGTGCAATGACCACCCACCCCCCAAGATCATGGGAAGGCTCATACATAAGCATGTGTTTACTTCTAGGTACATCTCTCACCTTAGAAAAGAGCCTTCTGACAGGTGGGTATACCTTTAGTAAGGAGTAGAGTGCTCCAGCAAATATTAGTTTTGGGCACAAAGAATTAGCTTAGCTTAAGACACCTTCTTATGATGTGATTTGATGACCTGGATCTATCTCCAGCTGGGTTTGTTGACACAAGTCTTTAAAGCATTTCCATTATGGCTAATTTTTACTAATGTCTGTCTCAGGCTGACAGTTTGCATTGTCTTTCAAGCAAAAACTCTTTCTGAAACACGAACAGTACTGATTGCCATGAATTTTGTTATTACAAAGAGCAATCTGGTTTTTTAGCCTCTCTCTGTTTTCCATAACTCATTTTTCATTTCATGAATTCTCTGCTTGTAAGTTTTCACTTCTTCTGTTGCTAATAGCTTCCCATTCATATTCTTGAACCAGTTTCTCTTGCAGAGTCATGGCTTTCTGCTGACAGAGTTCACTGAGAATTTCTGCTCCAAGGACCTGGCCAAATTCAGTGAATAAGAGTCAGGTTTTAGCTTTTGTATTCATTCATACAGCTCATGACTACTCAACACTTCATCACTCGGCTTAGAATGGAAATGGCCACTGTCTATCTGAACTATTGTTAACATCAGTTTTGCCTGGGAAAAATCTATCATTTGCCTTCTCTGATTTTTCATCCTAGTGTCCAGCTGTCCATTGTTAAATTCATCCCATCCAATCATTTTTAAAAAATTATTTTCATCCTTAAAATCAAAAGCAGTATCAAATTATCTGATCTGCACAGATTATTTTCAAAAATTTTATTTATTCTTTTTTAAGCAAGATCTGTATTTATGTCTTTCAGGAGGTTTATGTAATTTATTAGTTCACTAAGCCTAGTATAATGCTCACTCCAGTCTTCTGTTTCTTGTAGTAACTGTACATCCTCTTCTCCAATCTAGTATTTTCTTTATAAATCCCATAGTTTAGATTCTCATCTTATCATAACTCAGTTTAACTTCATTTTCTCTTTCACATAGTGTGAAATTCTTTGTAACTTTTTCATTTTCAATAGGTATGTTTTTGTCAGTGTCTTTTCAGTTTCCTTAGATTCTATTCTTTCTCAATTCTCAATATAACAGACACTTCCCACAGCATTTGGTTTATTCCTTTAAGCCTATGATTGAATATTTAAGACAGACATGTTCAGAAATATTCTTTGTCTCTTCATGTTTTCAAAAGATATTGCATTTTTGACCATTTTTTCATGATTTGATATCTTTTAAATATTGTTTTATAGCTTATTTCACACTATTTAAAATACTTATGCAATTTATTTTTATTGATAAATTCTATCATTTAAAAGGAACATTCATCAGGGGAAAATGGTAAGCTAATTCCAATAAACATAATAATAAGAGATATCTGAGATTTATTATGAAAATCAGGACTAAGCTCTTCTGACACCTTTGCTGTTGGTGAGACAGTAGTCAAAGTACCTTCCACTGTAATTTTCCCTCTGGTAATTCCTAACATTTTTCTCTTTATTCTTGAACATTATTATATTTAAGTGTGATTTATTTTTACTTGCCATTTTGGGTATAACTTTAATCTTAGGGTTTCTATATTCAGTTCTGGAAAATCCTCATCTGTTATCACTTAAATAAGGGCTTCTCTATAATTTCTTTTGGGTACTCTTGGTGATGTAAGTAAAATTTTGCCTCTTGACACAGACAGCTAGGTAGGTGGGTAGACAGATAGAAATGTAGATAGACAGATAGTTGTCTTAGTCTGTTTGGGCTGCTATAAAAAATTACCACAGGCTGGGTGGCTTGTAAACAGCAAAAACTGTATTGCTTACAGTTCTGGAGTCTGGAAAGTCTAAGATCAAGGTGCCAGCATGGTCATCTTCTGGTGAGGGCTCTCTTCCTGGTTCATAGATGGTATCTTCTCACTCTATCCTCACATAGTAGAAGGGTTTGGGAGTCTTTCTAGGGAATCTTTTATGAGGCACTGATTCCATTCACAAGGGCCCCAGCCTCATGAATTAGTCATCTCCCAAAGACCCCACGTCCTAATACCATCAGTTTTGGGAGTTAGAATTTCAATATATGGATTTTGGGAGCATACAAACATTCAGACCAGAGTAGATAGATAGACAGACAGATAGATAGGAACAAATCAATATTGGATCTGTCTCTGGGCTGTATTCTGCATCTTCTACATCGATTCTGTCTTTAACCATATCCAGGCTACCATTTAAATGATTTGTTCTTTTTTTGTTTTCTTTTTAATTTCAATGACTTTTTTTTTTCAAGGTTTCTCAAGGGTTCTCTTTCAGATAGATTTTTTTCTTATTTACCTTTAAAAACCCTTGCTCTTTAATGAATATTACCTTTTAATTTATCTCTTAAAGTATAATTAATATACTGACTTTTGTCTGATTTTTTTTAGATTAATTTTACCTGGAAAGAATTCATGATCCTATTGTTGAGTGTTGCCTTTCTTAGCATTAGATTTCTTCATATGTTTTAGAATTTTGTTTTGTGTACTCATGTATTCTTTCTCTCTGCCTGCCTTCCTCCCTCCCTCTCTCTTTTCTTTCTGTCTTTCTTTCAATGTAGTTTTCTCACTATGTATGCCTGCTTTTCTTTCTTCTGTACTCACCCTTTCTTACCTAACTCTTTTATGTTTGTCTTTCCCTGACATCCTTAGCCTTCTAGACCAGACTGGTCTTCAAATGGCATTTCTAGAGGTGCCTGAATGGCTCAGTCGGGTAAGCATCCGACTTCAGCTAAGGTCATGATCTCCCAGTTCATGAGTTCGAGCCCCTCGTCAGGTTCTGTGCTATCAGCTCAAAAATGGAGGCTGCTTTGGATTCTGTGTCTCCCTCTCTCTCTGCCCCTCCCCTGTTCACTCTCCATCTGTCTCTCTCTCTCTCTCAAAAATAAACATTAAAAAAAATAAAATGGCATTTCTAGACTTCTGTCCTAGATATATGTTGTAGAGATGATAGAGTTAAGCATCAAGTAAGCATCTACTGGTTTTCTAATTGAGAGACTATGTCCATATTCTTCAGCCTTTAAGCCAGAGACCTGGTTTTTTTTCAGCTTATCTTCAGCATTTCCAAGTCACTGGCTTTATTAAGTGAGCCTGACTCTGGTTAGAAAACTTTTGAGTATTTATTCTCCAGGAATCATACTTATGGCCATTATTTCTATGTCTGGAACTAGAGCCAACAGGCTCATGGCTTTATCCCTGCTTCCCACTTTGCATTTTTGGTCCATTTCTAGCCTGTGGACATGCCCGTTTCTTTTTTGAATACAAATTCTTCTAAAAACTTTTTCTCTTTTTATAATTGGCCATATGTTTTGAGTAGAAGGAATAAATCAGAGCATAAACTCAAGGTGCTGTCTTCACAACACTATACTAACAAATTTTTCATATGTGCTATTTTATGTAATCTCTTCAACTTCTTTCCCTCTTTAGGGCAGATAGATATCTTATACATTAACCTATAACCCTTACTATGCAGACCATAGACATCAGAAGTATATATTTGTTGCTAAATACTTCTTAGTTCAAGTAATTTTATAATTGAAAAAAATCTGATTCCTAATCTTAAAGACATTGTATATATGAGAATATGTCAATATATTTCTGTGCATGTGTGTTTGAATGGGTGTAAATAGATATGTATTTTCATACTTATTAGGGTCCTGCTGAGTTTATCTACCTATTCATGTGATTTTTTCTTCTGCTTTCAGTTTGGCCAAGAATATCTTGAATATGATTCAAGAAATTTCTCTTTAGTCCAGAATACAGAAAGAAATATGAAATTTTGAATAACAATTTTGGATTCTGGGGCTTCTTGTAACATTTTCAATCAATTTTATTGCTTGATCGTTTTTAACCTGTTACGAAACACAGATGACCAGACTTACTCTGTGTAAGGGCTTGAGGGGAAACTAACTGGCCCACTGATGTTTTTATTCTCATGATAGTGTTTCCATGTGGAAGTTGGTAGCTCAGGATCACGTTGGGAGCCGGCTGACTGCTAAGGCCTGTGCTGCTTGTGTCTTGAACTTTCTAGAGTTTGGAAGTCATCAGTCCAACTCAGCAGCTCATTCTTTAAAACCAGAAGGGTCTGTATTTTCCTTGGCCTCTTTATTACAGCAAATATTAGAAGACCTTAATTCTCATTGTGGCCTAATTATTCTCTTCTATTCATAATTCAGTGGGAACTATTCCTGCTTGAGGAAATGAGGGCAGAAATGATATAATTGAGAGTAATGGCTTGAAAGCCATGAATGTCTAGAATCTTGTGTTAAGTCTGATACATACTAGCTTGGTGGTCTTTATAGGCAATTCGCTGGAAAAAAAGAAGTCTTTCTCTACTTTCAAAGTGGGATCATCATAAAGACTATTTACTGAATGACAGTAATGAGATAGCTCCTTAAAAAAAAAGAGACCTAGGGGGCGCCTGGGTGGCGCAGTCGGTTAAGCGTCCGACTTCAACCAGGTCACGATCTCGCAGTCCGTGAGTTCGAGCCCCGCATCAGGCTCTGGGCTGATGGCTCAGAGCCTGGAGCCTGTTTCCGATTCTGTGTCTCCCTCTCTCTCTGCCCCTCCCCCGTTCATGCTCTGTCTCTCTCTGTCCCAAAAATAATAAACGTTGAAAAAAAAAAATGAGACCTATAGTTAGTACCTAAACACTTTCCAATTAAAGAGTATGTCCTTAACTCAGCTGGTTCTCAATAAGAGAAATTCTAATATATGAAAATTCATATTTAATAAAATAGAAATATTGTAAGGATAATTCCAATTACAAATATATACGTTTAACTGCCAACTAAATATTTGCAAGGAAGTCATCAATCATGATGAACCTGACTGAAGAGAAACTATAATCTTGAACTTAGCACTTTTAATTATTAATATAATGAAATCTTTATAAAAGAAATTTTCCTAAGACACATGAAATCTCAGTACCAATTTGCAATTAAATTCATCTTTACTGATGATAAACAGGCAGCATGAATAAAAATTCTGAATGTTCAGTGTTCTTAAGTAATGCTAGATGATTAGACATCTGGCATAGGTTTTATAATTAACTGAAGCTTAAGAGTTATGAGGATAAGCTGGCCTTTACAAATATCTGGTCCTTTCTTTGAGGTTACTAGTTAAAAATAGTGATAAAATACATCAATAATTATTTACTAGCCATTTTGGAGTAAGAAAAAAAATATTAAACCACTTTCAAAAAATTCTTCTTTGTATTTCAGGCCCTCCGGGGAAACGAGGTAAGAGGGGCCGAAGAGGAGAATCTGGTAAGTCTCTCAGCTGCTCTTTGTCATTAATGTTTTGGTTAGATTCCTGCATCTGTTCCTCCTAATTAATGATTATGTAGTCTTGCTGGAGGTTGCCCACAAGCTTGTGCATGTGTCTAAATCTTCTCTACTAGACCTAGAATTTTTTTTTTTATCATCTCCTTATTTCCATCAAACCATAGATAGAAGTTTGGAAGATATTGTTAAGTTGTTAAATTTGATAACCACTGGCACCCAATTTGGGGTTATTTACTGTATCAGGTTAAGTTGGTCCTCTCTGTGTACAGTGGAGACTTTTTTAGCTGCACACAGTGTGGCAATATCACCCATGCTTCTGTCTCCATACATGTACATGCATGGAGAAAACATCTTTGTGAGAACACATCTTTGTGAAAACATCTGCTTTGGGACACTGGGGCACATGTCTTGGAAAGGTTTATTGTTATTTTATCCAACTGGTACAATTTTGTCATGCTTTTACTCTCATTCATTTCAAAATTTGGAATTTTTATTTCTCTCATATAACCCTAGGATTTTAGTGATGACAGCAGCTTTAGTAATCAATCCAGCATTTTCATTTTGTAGTTGAGGAAATGGAGGCCCCAGAACAGTCAGGTGATCCAGCCAAGGCCACGCAAATTTTTAAGAGCAGAACTTGAAATAGAACCAATTGTCCCGATGCCTATTTCAGTGAGTTTTTGCTCTTAGGCCAAATCCCTATATGTACCTTCCTCTTACCTTGCAAGGAAGAGTTGATGGCCTGATAAGACTTCGCATGGTCATTTTGGAGCCTTAGACTTTATAAAACAAGTCAAACAGTAAGTGCACACACTATTTGGATATTTGGTTTCAAAAAACATTTTTTATTTGAGTTTTTTCTTCACTTTGAAAGTAATTCAAGGTTTGATTCAAGTATGCTAAGAAATGCTCTTTTCCAGTAGAAACAGTAAAAATACTGATCTATGAAAAAAAAGGAACAGATTGATATGTAGTGTTTTTAGTTTTTTGTCTCATTTCCTCTTCTTTTTGGAAAAAAATATGTTGAAGTGAAAGAGATTTATGAAAAATTTACTAATTTAGGCAAGATACCTGCTTAATTCCCTTAAAAGTGTTCCTAAAAGTTATCTTTCAACCTCATTTAATCTAAGTAATTGGAAGCTTGTACAGGTATCCCTTTCACAAAATGCAGTTTTATATTTAAAGATGGATTATAAATGTATTTTAAGGAAAAAGAAATAATAAAACATTAGCAGAGTCAAATAGTTGGTGAATTGATCTTTGTCAAAAGAAATAAAAAGGATTGGGGGGAAAGTAAAAATTTTGTACTTATGTGAAGTTTTATAGAAATTTAAAAAGCCAATTCCTAACTTCTTGACTACTAAAAACTTGTGTTTGTGTTTTAATTGAGCATACAGTGTGCAAAATATTGAAATTTTCTTAGACTTTGCCTATGTTTTGATGAAAATACATAGTTTTAAAGAAACATATAAACATCAGGGTTTAGTCTTTTATATATTGACAATGCTACTGAATGAAAAACATTTTTAGAACAAATAATGGGTGCATTTCTCATTTAGCCATTTTACAAAACTCCAGAAAGTTATATATCAATTCTTTATAACTGGGCTATCATCAATGACCAAAGATCCTCCTGATTCACATTTTATCTAAATTTTTAGCTATATAAATAGGCCATCTTAAGATGAGCCTTTCAGTAATTCATAGAGAGGCCTCAGGGTATCTGAACATCCATTGAAATTTTATATAAAGTTTGTGTGCAGATAGATGTAAATACACTTTTATGATATGGATAAAATGGAAATGGATATGGATATGGATAAAATGTATGGATAAATACACGTTTATGATATGGATATCAAAGTTGTCCATGACCTAAAAAAAGATTAAGAACCATTGAACTCTAGATGACTTCTTTGTCCCTTGTATTTTGATGATGATTATGACAATGCTTTCATCTTTTATTTAATCTTCATATTTTGCATATTCACTAATTCATCTCTCCCTTTCTCTTATTCTCTCCACCCCACCCCTACCCCACAGGTCCTCCTGTAAGTATATTTGCTGCATTTGGGATCTTCTACGTTAATCAGGATCATGTATATTAAAACTATGTTAAGACATCAAAATATAATCTATATTTCAATTAGAAAAATGTTACTGACCTTTGAAGGATATCTAACATTGGGAAATTATTTTTTTAGTACACTATTTTGGATATGTTGAAGTGTAATATGTGTCAATTAAAAAAGACTTTATTTTTGATACGCTCACAAGCCAATTACTCTCTTGGGACTTTTGGACAAACTTATGAAGCTCCTGATATTAAATACTTTTCCTGGAATTCTGAGGTTTCTCTTGCAAGCAAATCCCCAAGCTATTTCGCACTTCTTTTTTCATCTGTTTAAACTTGTATCTGAAATATTTGCATTTGCCAGTCCACCAAATGTAGATGGCAACATGATCATGGAAATGATACCCCCCGGGGGCTTGGTCTGGTACTCCCTCCTTAGGCAACACTCCCTTTGAAGTCCCTTGGAGTTTGCCTGCATAAAGAACATGAGATGGAGCCCTTGGAGAGTTGCACTCTCTTTTTTCGTTCCTTGAGTAGGTCAGAGCTGCTGCATTCCAGCCTGCTTTGCACTCACAGGAACAGATTATCTTGTCAGCTTTGAGCTGGATGTGTTTTTGAGTAATAATATCCTGGATATCTGTTGTCTGACCCCAGTGTTTGCATTGTCCACTGTACATTTACGGTAGCCATGATCATTGGCCTTGAGATACTTTCTCATCCCAAATAGCCAGTTTGCTCCAGGGTTCAAAGACTCCACATTGGCAACTTATCTAACAGGCCAGCATGGTCCAGGGAGAGGGGCTTAGCATATACTCGTTTACTTTATTCAGAGGAAGCATTGGCTTCCAAATATCTTTTGCAGTCTTCCTGCCACGTTCAAGGGTGGAACATAAATCATGTTAGAAATGACTTTGCTTCTGTAACTGACTTTCAGCTCTTGCTTAATGCTAGGCAGATGGTATGCCCCAGGTCTAGGAACTTTATTCTTTCGCTTCATATTTAAGCCTCTGTCTTTAAAGCTAGAAGCAAACCACTACTACCCAGAGGAAACTCTGGAAATTACAGCCAGAATAGAGAGTTCAAGACTTTTTTTTGTGTGTGGGTGTGGATGTAAGTAAGTATTAGACATGCGAAGGTGTAGTTAAATCTTGCTTCTGCCAAATGGTGACATTTCGGGTTCTAGTATTTCTTCTTTGGTCCTTCACAAATTTAGGCAGCCATCTAGATCCTGCTTTCTTGAAACATCTATTAGTCCAGGATCTCCACTAAAGATTTAATTGTTCTTTCCTTTCTTAGTATATAAAAAGAAAATAGAACTAATGTGTTTAAGCCCCAAGTACAGGCATACCTGGAAAATATCATGGGCTTGGTTCCAGACCACTGCAATAAAGTGAATATCACAATAAAGTGAGCCAAGTGAATTTTTGGCTTCCTAGTGCATATAAAGGTTATGTTTACACTATACTGTAGTCTGTTAAGTGTGTAATAGCAGTATGTTAAAAAAATAAGGTACCTACCTGAATTAAAAATATTTTATTGCTAAAAATGCTAATCATCATCTGAAATTTCACTGAATCATAAACACTGATCACAGATCACCATAACAGTTATAATAATAATGAAAAAAAATTGAAATATTGTGAGACCTACCAAAGTGTGGCACAGAGAAACAAAGTGAGCAAATGCCATTGGAAAGTGGTGCCTGTACCTTGCTCAATGCAGGATTGCTGCAAACCTTCACTTTTTTTTAAATTTTTTTTTTTATTTTTAATGCATTTGTCTTTTATCTTATTTATTTACTTTTTAAATATGAGATTTATTATTAAATTGGTTTCCATACAATACCCAGTGCTCATCCCAACACCCTCCTCAATACCCATCACCCATCCTCCCCTCCCTCCCACCCCCATCAACCCTCAGTTTGTTCTCAGTTTTTAAGAGTCTCTTATCAAACCTTCACTTTGTATTTAAAAAAAAAAAAGATACCCGTGAAGCCCAAAAAAGTGAAATGTAATAATAATGAGGTATGTCTACATGTGGCAGGCAATATTCTAGGAACTTTACACACATACTTCCGTTTTGCCTCACAAAATTCCTGGTGTTACCCTTCCCATTGTTCAGTGAAGAAGACTCATAGAGGTTAATTATCAATAGTTTTACCTCTAGAGAGGGTTTACAAAGTTGGAATTCAGTTAGATATGTCTGGTTCAAACCCTTTCCACTTACCACATTATCCCTATTCCTTATGAGTTTTGAGTGTGTTGCAACATGGATCATTGTGTAACAGTGGTAGGCCATGGGTCAAATCCTGTTTCTTTATGTAAATAACTGTGTGTAATAAAAACATGTCCAAAAAATGTAAAGTGGTTAATCCATAAAATAAGCATTCATACTGTCCCATCTCGATTGCATTTTAAAGAAGTTGTAATGTGTTTAGCAAACCGCATCAAATCTAAGAAATAAGGTATAATCATGAGTTTTTATACTGACCAAAAGATAAGTCACTCACATTTGGTAAGATGAAAAACCATCAATTGTGAAAAGGAGAAAAAAAATACATGTTGATTGTGCTATCTTTACTAATACAATGGAGTCTTATAGTACTTGGAACCCCATATCATGGGAATCCTTATGGGTGAAATATCTTATAATGGAATCCTGTTGAGGCTCTAATTTCTAATAAACCTTCATATATGATTTTCAAGAAGTATTTGCCTTATATCAAATTTTACTTCAGAGGAGATCACTCTATAAAATATTTCCATTATATATCTTGCATTTGAATAAAAATCAGTAAGCAGTGGCATTATTATGATTAAATAGGTTTACCAATAATATATTGAGATATAATATCCAATTATTAACAATTATAACTTAAAGTGACCATAGTCTTCCTAGTTTTAGCATCATTTAATTTTATGTGTATTTTCCCCTTCCATTTCTTTTCCATGAACTGAAATCTGAAAGTTTCTGTAATTTTATTTTTAGAGAAATTTTATTTCCCTTTTTTGTGTTTTTAAAAAGTATATTTAGCTACCTGCACAAATAAGAAATTACAGGAAATATCAATGCTTACGCTGCCATTGTAA
Source organism: Prionailurus bengalensis (assembly GCF_016509475.1). Lineage (NCBI taxonomy): Eukaryota > Metazoa > Chordata > Mammalia > Carnivora > Felidae > Prionailurus > Prionailurus bengalensis. The sequence continues at coordinate 114,650,581 of NC_057344.1, forward strand.
TGGCAGTTGCCCTTGCCCCCATCCTGTAAATACAACGTAAGGCACAAAGGTAGTCTGAAAAATTCCATAGTCTTCCTTCTGGTGAGCAATTTGTGACACTGAACCTGTGTTAGAATACTTAGCACAAGGAAATTCCTCAAGCTTCCTTCTTGCCACAAGCTTCTGTGCTGCCATGGCTTCCCATGTACAGAAAGATTATGAAGTGTAACCTGGTGTTGGGGTTTGTATTTTCTTGTCATTCGCTTGTGATATGTGCTCAGTTGTGCAAAAAACAGCATGGGGACACTTATGAAACAAACAAATGAAAGATTGATTGACAGTAACAGATCTCTTTTGTCACTAAGAGTCACCGTTTCATTGCCCTCCTGAAGTAATCACTCTGAAGTAAAACTAAAAAAACAAAAAAGTATAATGATAAAATTTAATTTTACAACCTTACATTTACATCTTCATTTGATATATTGGATATATCACACTACATTAGTGTGTGGCTGAAGTGTTTTTTCTTCTGTCAGTTTCTATATCTTGCATATTGAGGTCATTTATAATTTAAAACTTGAAATACAACTTGAATTAGATCCCACGTATCAATTCACTCTTTAGGAAGGTGTTCAGCTTATTACTCAGTTATCTATTTTGACAAAAAGATATTGCTACCATAGGGGTCTCCATTATAAAAGGCTGCAATGCAGCAATTTTATAATAGTATGTGTAATTTACTTTTACATGAATAACAGGTACTTCTTTCTATTTTCTTTTTCATAACGGTAACATGTAATAAAACATTGCTTTAAAGGAATCCATGAAAGTGCCTTGAATGCCCAGCTTGGATATCACAAATGTGTTTCTAGAATGATTTGCCTGACTGTTGTGTTACCTGATTCCATATGCCATGAAATTGTACCGCCTTCTTAGAAATGCAATCATGTTTCAATAAGAAGCAAAGAGTCAGATAAAAATTTACAAAGTGATTTCAGAGTTTTTAAATGTAGCAAATTTTGCACTACTTTTGACCTTTCTTAGAATCAGTGGGGGATGTGGTTTCTCTGTCCTTTTGTCCCCAGAGGAGACGCTATTCTGATATTCAAACAAGCCCTATAACTGTAGCCAGAAAAGAGTCCAGAGACCTGTTTTAACTGGCTTTGTATTTGTATCAGTCTATCAAGCCATATAATTGTGCTTGACTGACAGAGATATGATGTTATTGTTGGTAGCATAGAACCCTCTGAGGTGCGAAATACGACGCTCTTGTGTAGCCCGTTCTGTCCCATCTACCTTCAGCAATTGTCAACTCAATTTGAAGCCCAGAATCTTGTTGACAGATGAATGAAGCAGACTTAGCCAAGTTAAGCTTACAATGCTATTTCTGCCAATATGGTAGATGAATTAAGAAAAAGAAATCTCTGAGGAAATTTTAGATGAAAAACTCTGATATCTTTACTTCATACTGAAAAAACGACATGACTTTTAAGTCAATAGTAAATCTTTTCCAGATTCACTAATAATTACAATTTATGGTAACTTCCTACCTATGTGTTACTTTATAGACCAATTCTCATACCAGCCTTGGGAACTAGAGATTTATTATACCCATTTTATAGACTAAGAAGCTGAGCGTTGGGCAAGTCAAGTTATTTTGCCCTAGTGCTCACATTTAGCAGGAGGCAGAAACAAAATTTGAACCCATGTCTATCTCTAGCTCTCTGCAAAGCCCCTTTCTACCCCATATTTCTGTAAGATGTTTTTCAGGCAAGTAAGATTTAAGATTTACCACTTTCTTTGCAAATGCCTTCAGTGTTGTGCCCTTCCCTCTATCATCTATGGTTCATATTAAGCTTTTCTTAGTTATCTGTAGATCTCCTCCATGTGCTGTTTCTTTTTTTAAATTTTTTAAAAATGTTTTTATTTATTTTTGAGACAGAGAGAGACAGAGCATGAACAGGGGAGGGGCAGAGAGAGAGGGAGACACAGAATCTGAAGCAGGCTCCAGGCTCTGAGTTGTCAGCACAGAACCTGACGCAGGGCTCAAAGTCACAGACTGTGATATCATGACCTGAGCTGAAGTTGGGCACTTAACCGACTGAGCCACCCAAGCACCCTAACTCCATGTGCTCTTTCATATTGCTGGATACTCAAAACAAGCTTATAAATCATCTAATTCAAAAAAACTAAGAATAAAATAGTCTTGGGGTATTTCAGCAAATGTTTCTTTAATTTCTTCTTTGTTCCTGCTTAATTATTAAAATATTTTTGTTTCTATCTGGGCTCAAAGAATATGCTTTTGTATGTGTGGTGACTTATTTTTTCCATAATAATAAGGTATTCTTGTTGAGAGAGCAAACGATGCATCTTATAGGAAGCAGAATCACTGCAGTGATTCTGGGATGACTATATAAATTCAGATGTAGTCACCATAAGAGACCAGAGAAACAAACAAAACAAGCCTGGAGCATCAATTTGTGTCTAAAGGCTGTTTGGGGACATAGCTATAATAGAATGACCATAGGCTGTCACAGATGGGTAGTTCATTTTGAGACACTGCACACAAGTTGTGTCTTGGAATAAAAGGTAGAAAAAGAAAATATAACTATAATTCTTACATGGAATAGATTCCCCAGTGTCTTTTTATGTCTTCTGTTTTGAGTGGTTCAAGCTGCCATGTTTGAAGAGGGAACTGTACTCAGTGGTAATTTGCTTCAATTCTTCCTCTGATGTTGTTTATGTAGATTTAGTGCCAGATTAAGCAGAACCTTAGAACTCTTGAAAAGGGAAAAATAATGGGTAAAGACCCACTAATTGAGGTAAATAAGGTTGTTTAAAAGGAAGGAGGGCAGGAGGAAATAGACATACAAAAATGTTGGCAATAGTTTTTGCAACATTATTTTTTCTTGTGGTCTATTTCTAGATGCCATCTGTTTTAGAAAACTATAGCTATTGTAACAGACAAACCCTGAGATGCTAGTAGCTACCACAATACACATTTATTTCTTACACAGGATGAGGGGCAATCTTGCAGAGATCCAGTGATGGAGACTGCTGTCTTTCATATGAGTGTTCTAAAGTTACCCTGGGCATAGATACGCAGCCATGAGATAAGGAAAAAGAAAGAGTGAAAGGTTAGATAGAAAGATTTTCTTCTGCCACCACCTGAGATACAGGTTTTTATGGTTTATATTGCTTTTGACCACATTCCTTGGGCAAGCGTCAACGTCTATCTTCACACATAACTGTGAGGGAGATCAAGAAATGTAGCTGTGGGCTCAGAAGAAAAGGTAAACAAATTTGGTGAACAGCTAATCTCTGCTGCCCTGTCTGGAAACAATTCCTTAAGAAATAGAAAGGAAAAGAAAGAATGAAAACAAAAAAAAAAAAAAAGAGAGAGAGAGAGAGAAATAGAAATAGCTAGAAATCCCCAGAGAGATGTACCTGGGTATGTCACTTGGGTAATAATGTGAATTCTGTCTTATTGTAACATTTTAGAAGAGAAAAAGATTCATCAAAACTATTATCACTAGAATCCTTGAACAGAAAAAAAAAAGTAAAAAGGAAGAGTTTGGGTTTTGTTTTGTTTTGTTCTGTTTTTTAGGTTGGGGTTTGCTTTATAAGAAGAGTAGGATATTAATGCCAGGCCACAAGCTCCAGGACCCCCAGGTTGCTTTGTAACATCATTGATAAGGAGGGCTTTTTAACTTTAAGCACTTATAAGATCTTTCAGCCACATCAGACCCTGTTACAGCTTTCTCTTCTCTGTCCTGTCTCTCATGCCACTGAGTTACTTCATAACCTTGTGTCTACATAGTATTGGGTTTACAGTGACCTCCTCAACTAGAAACAATTTTGGTTATCTATTTTGTTTCATATTCCCAATTGTTTCAGGTGAAAGCTTAATGTTTAGTAATAGTATTGTGAAAAAAAAATGACTAACAGTTTTAAAGCAACTCTTACAAGGTTTGAAAAGTAAGCACATGTCACTCTTTGGTGAGAAATAGATATTAAAACCAAAGAGAGGTTAGACACCGATCCTCTCTCTTTCAAAGATACTTGGTAGATGAAATAAGAAAGAGCTAGAAGAGTGTTTCTCTTTAGATTAAAAAAATAAAAAAAAAAACAACCAACAGGTAGCACAGGCAGTCAGAATTATTAAAAAGAACCTCGTGGTTTTAAAGATTTTGCCATTGGTTGGTGAACAGACACCTGCAAACCTTTCTAATAGCCAGTCTACAAACAAATGGGGTGTCACATCACTCTTTCCTGTTTAGCTTTCTTGTGACCAAATACTTAGTCATGTTGCCAAGTTCCTAGGACTGTCTGCCTGTGCACCTGCATATATCTTCTGGGACAAATGGGGAAGTAATTATATGACCTCCCCAATTACGGATTTGTGGGCCCTGGTCAAGAAAGCCACTCTAAAATAAAGTGCTATTAGAAAGAAGTTTGGAGGGGCGCCTGGGTGGCGCAGTCGGTTAAGCGTCCGACTTCAGCCAGGTCACGATCTCCCGGTCCGTGAGTTCCAGCCCCGCGTCAGGCTCTGGGCTGATGGCTCGGAGCCTGGAGCCTGTTTCCGATTCTGTGTCTCCCTCTCTCTCTGCCCCTCCCCCATTCATGCTCTGTCTCTCTCTGTCCCAAAAAAAAAAAAAAAAAAAAAGAAGTTTGGAGTCATTTTGAGTGTTAGTGTTTTGAACGAAGTCAAATGAGTAATTGAAGGGATACATTGTCATTTCATCATGACTGTGTGAGCATTCAGTAATCTTTGTGGGGCATGTGATTGCAGAGAAGGCCTCGGTGTCCCCATTCTTCCAAACTAGCTACTTAAATGCTATGATTTCCTCTTATAAAACGGTGGCTCCTCTTTCATTTCCAGTTATGTGGACACCATGAAATTGGCTTACATTTGGCCTAAGTTGATCAAGTGACCTGTCTGATCTGAATTGGGTCCTAGACTATAATACAGAAAGAATTCCCTCTTCTAGGAACTTAGAGTCTAGTAGAAACAAAGCAAAACAAAAACATAGCAATATTATGTGAGAAGAAGTACACTTGGGTTATGTCCAGGTACAGTGGAAGAATAACAGGGCAGATAAATAACCTAGGTTTGGGTTGGGACGGGATCAGGGACACCTCTGGATCTATGGTAAGTCAAGGAGTTGTTGACATGAAAAATTTAAGTAATGCAATGTTTTCAGGGAGGCTAGCATTTTCAAAAGCTTTGAGACACAAGACAGAATGGCATTTGGGGAAGCTGCATATTAAATAGGTTGAAATGTAAAGTTCAGGGAGGAGATTAGGCAGTAAATCAAGAGAGCAGAGATTGGAATGGATGAAGCTGTGAAGGACCGTGCATGCTATGCTAAGTCATTACCCTGAGAGTATACAGAGTCTAAAGGATTTAAGAAGTGGGGAGGCATGGTCAGACAAACATTTTAGAAGATCACTCTTCCTAAAGGACAAGAGGAGGACAAAAGGGAAGCAAGAGATGACTAAATCACTGTTGCAGATATTTAGCTGAGAATACAGTAGCCTGGAGAGAAGTAGAAAATGGGATAGATTCAGGTGCTCTTACTGAGGTAGAAATGGAAGAAATTTGTGACTAGATGTAGGGATGAGGAGGAGGGAGAAGTGGGGGTGATTTTTCAGGCCTTCTCTGGGGAATAATAGTTCAGGCCACTGGAACAAGGAATAGGAAAGGCAGGGGAGGTTTGGTCTGATGAGGAGTTACAGATGCATATGGGACATCCAGATGGAAACATCCAGTAGCCAGTTGTCTATGTTGGTATTCCACTCGGGAGAGGTTTGAGCTGGAGTGAGAGCTCTAGGAATAATGAAAGTATAGCTGGTTGTTGAAGTGATTGAAGTTATCAGGCCACTCAGCTTATGAAGATGACACTCTCTCCCACTCTACTTTAGAGTTTGTCATGTAAGAAATAGGTGGGGAAATTGGAGCTTTTAAAGAAGCCTGAGATGGAGTGCTTAGAGAGGTGGAAGGAGAATCATGACTTACTACAGTCAAGGGAGACACAAAGGAAGAAGTCTTAAAATGAAGAAAGTGGTGAACAGTGCTAGATACTGCAAACTGGAAAATAGGATGAAGACTGAAAAGTGTCCACTGTGTTTACCAATACAGAAGGCCTTGGTGCTGCTTTTCAGAGCATCTCCATGCATCACTTTTTTCCCTGACCGTGGTGTCTATACCTATCAGTCATTTTACCCAGAGGAGGTAAAATGGATGTAATACAAATCAACCACAAGTGGAAAACTCATGCATACTCAGGACAGCACATTTTATTAAAATGTCTCTTTTGATTATTCCCACTATGGGAAATTAGGATAATGTTTAGATGGAAGATACACAGTGCCAAGTTGTAACTCACAGCTTGTGAGTACAAAGGAAGGTCTCTCATTTAGTTTTTCCCTCCATCTCTCCCTCCCTTCTTTTGTTCTGTATATTATTTTAAAAATATAGCCTCTGTCTCAGACAGCTTTTAATCTGATTCAAGAAAATAGTCTTCACCTATGTTTACTATTTATCAACCACACAAGTCATGTTATACTTAAATGCCAAATGAATGAGCCAGATAGTCAGAGCACTAGTTCAGAATGAGGAAGCCCCATTAAGCATATGAATGGCTAGAAAACTTGGAACTTGAGCTGAGACTTGAAAGATGGAAGATAATTGGATCGGTGAAGAGGGAGAGAGTGGCCTGAGAGGTGGTAATGAGCCATTGGAGAGGTCAAGGTATCTGGAGTAGGTGGCTCCTGATAGAAGTAATAGAGGTTATTCTGGGAGGATTGGTCAGGATTACACATGGAGAGCCTTGAATGCCAGACTTAGCAGTATGAACTTTAAATTTTAATAGAAAAAGCTATGGGCGGGGTGCCTGGGTGGCTCAGTCGGTTAAGCGTCTGGCTCTTGATTTCGGTTCAGAGCATGATCTCATGGTTGTGAGAATGAGCCCCAAGTCAGGCTCCATGCTGGGTATGGAGCCTTAAGATTCTCTCTCTCCCCCTCTCCCTCTGTCCCTCCTCTACTAGCTCACTCTTCCCCATACCCCCACACCCCCCCAAGAAAGAAAGAAAGAAAGAAAGAAAGAAAGAAAGAAAGAAAGAAAGAAAGAAAAGAAAAGAAAGAAAGAGAGAAAGGGAGGAAGGAAGGAATGAAAGAAGGAAGGAAGGAAAGAAGGAAGGAAGGAAGGAAGGAAGGAAGGGAGAAAGAAAAAGCTATGCGAAGTTGGTAAGCAATAAATTTAGAGTGATTGGTTTCAGAGTAACTTGCAGGGTAGCTCCTGGAGGAAACATGAAGAAAATCTAGGCTAGTCTAAAAGCATACATAGGATGGGCTTCATCTGAGAAAAGTTACCAAGGAAGAGTAATAGGATTTATAGAATGAATATGAAGAGTGAACCGGAGAAGAGTGAAGGATGATTCTACAGTGGAGATAGAATAGGACACTGCAGGAACAGCTGTTCCAAAAAAGGAGCCTTTTATAAAAGGGGGAAAAGATGTCAATGTTGAGTATTTTGAGTCTGAGTTATTGGTAAGGTATCTAAATGGAGATAGTTATGATCTTAGAAAACTCTTCTCATTGTGACCAAAAATGATCATTCACTTGGGGCTATATCCTCTCTGCCTTGCGTTGCTGGCATGGATGGAGTGCAGGTGCTTCTGCAAAACGGCAAACAAGACAAAGGCTGAAAGGAATCCATTGGGTTCTCCAATCAAAATGGCTTTAGTGATTGTATCAGTCAGGGTTCCGCTGAGAAACAGAACCAATAGAATGTCTATCAGAGAGAGGTTTATTTTAAGGAGTTGGCCACACAATTGTGGGAGCTGGTAAGTATTAAACCTGTAAGGCAGGGCAGCAGACTGGAATCTGAGACAGGGTTTCTATGTTACAGTCTTGAGGCAAAATTACTTCTCTTTTGGAAATCCCAGGTTTTTTTAAATTTTATTATTTATATTTGAGAAAGAGCATTTGCAGGGGAGGGGCAGAAAGAGAGGGAGAATCTCAAGCAGGCTCCACACTGTTAGCACAGAGCCCAATGTGGGGCTCAAGCTCATGAAACTGTGAGATCATGACATGAGCCGAAATCAAATTTGGACACTTAATGACTGAGCCACCCAGGTGCCCCAGGAAACTCCAGTTTTGCTCTTAAGGCCCTCAGCCGATTGGACAAAGCCCACCCAAATCATCAAGGGCAACCTGCTTTACTTAAAGTCAATTGATTATAAGTGTAAATGTCAATATATCTATAAAATAACTTCCTAGCAACATCTAGACTAGTGTTTGACCAAACAACCAGGCACCATAGCCTAGTTACACTGACACAAAATTAATCATCATAGTGATGTTTTCAAATAAGCACTTCTTAAAGCCATACTTCTTCAGATCCCTGATGAATATGGACAAGAATAGACACTTTTCCTTTATTTCTGTTTTCTTCCTTCTCTGTAAATCTTTCTTCCTTCCTTTTTTTTGTCCCTTCACTTGATTCAGCTTTCATATTCCATTTATATAGCCTTATAACTTTGCCTATGATGTGTAAATATACATATTGTACATCCTTCACTTGCAAGCATTCTTGGCTGATTATTATGCAATACATTCAGTTGGAAGTTGGTGATCAAAAGCCCTTTTGTATGGATCATTTGATGCCACAACGCTGTGAAGTAGGCGGGACTGCTAGTATTACTGTGTTTTCCTCATCAGCTCTAAGAGGGGCTCAGGGAAAGGGAGTGACACACTTGTGACACATGGTTCATAAGTGGCATGTGGGCAGCACTAAGCTTTGGTATGTTTGCATTTGATCTTCCTGTAGCAAATAAACACAGATCCACAAACTTTTTAGAGAAAGACAGCAAGACAATATCTCTGACCTGACACATTGGAGAATGAAAGATTCCTGGAAAACTGGCATTTGGGACCTATGTAAAAGAAAGAGAGTTTGGTAAGAGCATTTCTGCTGCCCAGAGCCTATCCAGATTGAGGGAAAGGACAAAAATGGAGCAGCAGGGGCTGGCCGGGGACTGAGGTGAATCAGAAGGCCTGAGGGCTGCCTCCTGGGCTACAGATCAAACCAGAGAGGCAAAGGGCTTACCTTTCCTAATCACCGCCCCACTGTGCTCTCTTAGCTTTTGACCCGTCACATCTTCCAGTGTCCTGTGGAAGATCAGAGACAGGAACACTAGGGCATCTATACAAAGTGGCTGAATCACCACTTCCTTTTCTTAATAAACAAATGAAATCCATATTTGTGTAACTAACCCACAGAAAAAGAAGGAGAATGTTTGGCAGGCACAGTAGAAACCCAATCTGGAAACTACAAATTTAAAAAACAATTATTTTAAATTTCATATCACAAACTTCCTTTTGGAGGCTTCCGTTAACTACATCTATGTTAGGATATTCTTCTGGGAGTAGAAATATAAGCACTCCAGAGCTTTGTGCTGCCCAGAGCTTTGGATTTTATAGGACACATGAAAGCATACTTTAGTCCTGTACTGCAGACACGGTCTTTTGTTCTGATATATAATTTCATTCAACAGTAGTAGACACATGTACTTTGTCTCTTGATTTGCAGTTTTGGGAACAATTTCAACTTGCTCCCTTCCAGAGCACATTATTAACAACCAATTGGCATACAGTTTCAGGCTTTTTCACAGGTGAGAGTGAAAATGGAAAGAGTGGATTACAGAGTTCTCTGCAGGCACCCTGAATAATTTATCGCCCTTCCGTTGTAATGGCTTAGTGTATATATCTTTCACCATATGTAGCCTTCCATTTAGATGTCCAATCAATGGTAAAGAATAAGAACGGGTTTTTAAAAACCATCCCTTGGAGTGGAACTAATCAGCTTGTGGTTTCCTTTCAGGTAGTCTGACCATTCTCCAATATGCCCTGTATATCCTCAGATAGGAAATGACCTAAACTTCTACTTCCAGTTGTGTGGATTATTTATCCTGAAACCCCCCCCTCCATTTCCACCCAACCCTCTACTTTGCATATTAAAGTTAAGCCCCTAACCATTGAATTCTCCTGTCTGACTGCAAAGTGGATCTGGCATGGCCATTACATACAAACCCTTACTTTGTACATTATATGGCATGAGTTGAAAAGAAACTATTTTTGAATTCTTATATTGTTTACCAGTTTGAAAGTTGTGTGAAAGATGAGGATTTATTCCTTTGCCCCACCAGATCCCCTGGGTTTTATTTGTTTATAATGTTATTTTCCCATAGGCATTAACTCTCCTGTTTAGAGAGAGGAAAAAAATCCTTATTTTATCTTTAGTTTCATGATGTTAATAGCCTTTAGGAAGAGAGACTTTGCAAAACGTAAACTGATAGCAATTTCAGATCACTGGAACATTTTGAATGAAATGAGAGATTGCTTGACCTTGTATCAGATATCATAATTTGGAAGAATCTCACTACAGAAATTGTACATTCTCTGTAATGTGAAGTTTCTGATGTGCATTTATTTAATCAAAACCACAAGGGAAATGAATTTGGATTGAGAAAGTTCCTCCTGTTTGTCATTGTGAGGGGAAGCTTTTGTTTTGTCATTAAGGAGTAGGCGATTTCTTTCATTTCTAGAACTTCCAATACTTTCTGGAAACTCTAGTAACTAAACCACCTTGATCATCATTTAGACTTGTGTTCAGTTAAAAATAGATTAAATAAGAAAGCTTTCATTCATTGTAAATTATTACTGGAAATTGACCTGTCTTATCTTTCTGTGGAAGCAGGAACTTGGTCTATTACCCTAAGGACAGTGACTGCCAAGATGTAACCTACTTTTAATACTTTAAGTGATTTATAATACCCTTATTATATTGTCAGTAAATTAGACTCCATGAACAACATAAGGATTCCTTTTAGGAAGAGTTATGATGATAGTCGAAGTGGTCAGTTCATATTAGAATGTTTCTTTTGGGGGACTGGAGGTCAGCATCATTTTAAGTGTGAAATGTTTCCTTGCTACATCTCGCTTTTGCTTGTAAGCTACAGCAGGTGGCTTACTGCTAAAATCAACATGATAAATGTCTTAGAAATGACATCTCTTTTGTTACATATTTGTTCTCACCTTGTCTCATTCTGTGCTGGCTAGCCTTTTAAATGCCTTAGGATACCAAGGATGGTATCTAAATAGATTCCTAAGTTATAAGTATTCAAACTTCTTACTTTTAATTTTTTAATGTGTGTTTAGTTTTGAGAGAGAGAGAAAAAAAAAAGAGGTGGGTGGGGGAGGAAGAGGCAGAGAGAGAGGGAGACACAGAATCTGAAGCAGGCTCCGGGCTCTGAGCTGTCAGCACAGAGCCTGATGTGGGGCTAGAACCCATGAACCATGAGATCATGACCTGAGCTGAAGTTGGACGCTTAACCAACTGAGCCACCCAAGTCCCCAAACTTCTTACTTTTAAACTATAACCAAAATTAGCTAAATGTTGTTAAGCATTTTCCATTAAAGCCATCATATGAATCCCAGAAATATGAATATGTGTACTTATATAAAACTGGCTCCTTGTCTAACATCCAAATATATATGTAATGGAACACTAAATCCCCATAGTAGAGTATTAAGTTCTAATATTTGATATTTATGGGCTTTTAATTTCTTTCTAACAAATTTAAAAATGATGCATCTGTAGCAATTGACCAAGGTATGGATTCTTCAGTCAGAATGCCTTGTAGTTCAGACTTTTCTGCTAAGTAGAAAAAAAAAATTTAGAAGAAGGATCTTTTCCTGAGATTTTTATCTTCAAACCCTGGAAAGTTTCAGAGTGCATAAAATACAAAAAAATAGAATTTTATTATTTAAAAAAAAATTTTTTTTTTCAACGTTTATTTATTTTTGGGACAGAGAGAGACAGAGCATGAATGGGGGAGGGGCAGAGAGAGAGGGAGACACAGAATCGGAAACAGGCTCCAGGCTCTGAGCCATCAGCCCAGAGCCCGACGCGGGGCTCGAACTCACAGACCGCGAGATCGTGACCTGGCTGAAGTCGGACGCTTAACCGACTGCGCCACCCAGGCGCCCCAAAAAAATAGAATTTTAACTGATGAGAACCTCAAGATTAAATCCAGGTTTTCTTTTCATTCTTTAAATCAGAGAACTAAAAGTGGAGCCCAAGCAGGTATTTGAAGGAAGACATTGTCTCACTGACACAGAACTATCCTGCAGTGATGAAAATGGATGAATGAATAAGGGTATATAGTATATTCTCTCTAAATAATTCATTTTAAGGGAATATCTTCTAAAACGCACCATATTTTAATAAGTTCAATTCATCAAAGTCCTCATATAACATCTATTACAAAGATTTATCTCTTGCTGAATGCTAGCCAAATAATTTTCCAGAAATGACATTTTTCACAGTTTATTGTGTTCCCATTATCATGGCACAAGCTACATCAAGTGTATTTCTTGTGCAGCGCTTAACATGACTTAGCGCTGTTTCTGCACGTGGATGTTTCAGTTTCTGAAGAGAAAGATTTTTAGGTAATAATGTCTTTCAGGTTTTAATCAGCCATAAAGTCGTATAATTTTTTTTAAATGCCTGCATGGTTAAGAAATAGAATAACACCATGAAGGAAATTTATTTCCTACTTTTAATTAGTATTACTCTTTAATTACTTGGGTTAAACCTATGTTTTACCCTGATTTAAATGAAAATAGGTTAAGAGAAAGTTTGAGAATTTATTTATTATCGAATGGAGTTAAAATATTTGAACGACTTGGCATTACTTACAAACTTTGATTGCTTTTATGGATTTAAATCTTTTTGAGACATGGTGAGTATTGGTGTAAGTTAAAGAATGGAAATCTATTATGGAATGTCATTAAGATTGAATGATACATATTTTTGATGTAAAAGATATTGTTGCAAAACAAATTCATTTGTTTTCTACAGAGATTAGAAGAAAACATGATTCTGCATTACTATTGAATGGGTTTACTATTTCTCACCATTCTTTTTCCCTCCTATGGTCTCTTCATGAAAGGGAGATGTTGAAAGAAGAATTTAGAGATCTGGGAAATTTCTACACCAGGAAATAGGCAGGCTAAACTCTATTCTGTAGGATCAGAAAGTGAAGAGGTTTCAAATGTACTGTTTTCTTCAAAAATTTGGAAATCAGTGTGGTTTGGTTGAATTTCTTGACTTCTCTCTTCTGATTGGGATGCCTCTTGCTATTCCTGCCTGCAGTCTCAACATGACTGTACAAGTAAGAGGACCAGATCCCACTGTACTACAGACTGTTCACGTGGGAATATGCACAGGAGCCAAAGGAACCTGGAACTACACTACACCTGCCCTCTGACATTGGTGGAAAAATCCTCCCTCTGCTTAATGGCAGAACCAGGTCCCTTGACTTCCTTTGTGAATAAGGACAATGCTACGTAACTCTGATGTCCTAGCTCATGCTTCGTACACCTATACATTATGTGTGTGTGTGCGTGTGTGCGTGTGTTGAACCGAACTGAAACTTCTCCCTGAACTATGCTTTCAATGAGAAAAAAATAAATGGCTGAGGTTTGCAGTTTGTCAAAAGCTTTGAAAAGATTGCTTTAGCAGACTTTATTTCTGGAGGCTTGTACTGCCTTTCCACTCCTTTAGGAGGGACCTGATGGGATAGCCTAATTTACTTCATGCATGCCAATTATTAATACAAATGTCTACCTTGGCCTACTTCCTTTCATTTATACAATTTCAGGGATGGCCGGTCAGCCATGCTCCAGGCAGAACATAGAACCATTCATGCACAGGAGCTTGTGCTTTATTCTCTCCCCAGTAGGCTCCGAGCATGCTGTGGCTGTAGCCCATGGAGCTCTATCTTTTATCCCTCGGCAGTTATTTAGAATCATTGAGAAAGAACCTGCCGAGCCTCATCAATAGAGGTAATTTAGCCAGTGGCTCTAAAAATGCTAAGTTACATTCCCTGTCTCAACTGAGAACATTTATATTACAGAAGAAATGAAGTGTATTCAATATACTCTTGAAGAGTGCATTACAGTATCTAATTCAGTCTCAGCATCACTAACTGTACAGCCATATAATGTTAAAGTAAATTAAGGTGGTTTATCTTTCAATATAATCAATTTTATTACAGTGACAAGAGAAGACTGTAATAGTTTTCACAATTTGAGCCTTTGTCAAAAAGCCTTCCAGTTTGTGTGGGAAGAAAAAGCCCAATAAAGGATGGGAATCTGGAGATGTATTCACATCTCTGTTGTTTGTGACTGTGGGTTCCCTCTTGAAAAGCCCATGCCTTATCTTTTCCTTGGTTTTCTAACACCACCATAGTGCCTAGAATTTAGTAGGTTGATAGAATAAAAATTTGTATAAGGATGAGTTTTTTTTAAACCAAATGTTTATTGTTTACCTTCTACTGTTTAAGATGCAGTATAGCATAAAAATTTAAAAGCATAGGCTCTGGAATCTGACAGAAGTCCTGGGGCACCTGGGTGGCTCAGTCGGTTAAGCATCTGACTCTTGATTTTGGTTCAGGTCATGATCTCACGGTTGTGGGATCAAGCCCCACGTCAAGCTCCACAATCAGCATGGAACCTGCTTGGGATTCTCTCTCTCTCTCTCTCTCTCTCTCTCTCTCTCTCTCTCTCCCTCTGCTCCTTCTCCCAAATAAACATTTAACAAACAAAAAAATGCTTTGGTTAGTCTATCCTGCTGGGAGTGCCTGAGTGCTCCAAGTGCCGTATTTCTTTCTCCAGCATTTCAGCAACACTTTGTTTGCATGGCCACTGTAACCCTTAAAGTTCTGTGACTTGGTTGGTAAAGTTTATTTGTCCTTGTTACAGAAAATGTAGGAAATGGGTGATTCATATAAATTCTATAGTAGTTTGTCACAAACAATGTCTAAAGACACTAAGAATTATAAGAAAACCTTGAGTACTTTAGGCAAATGTTTTGCATCATTATTCTATACTTCAATCATTTTTGAGTCCTTTTTGAATAAATATAGATAACATCTTTATTATTGTTATACTTTGTTTTTGAGACTATATTTCTACAATTAAGTCTAAAGAGATAGAAAGGTGAAATAACTCAAATAAAAGCATGTTTAAAGAAACTGTTGAAACAGTGCTGGTAAAAACTAACCACAGGTCAACACATCGTACATTCTACTAATTTATAAAAGCATTGGTACAATTGAACTTATTAAATATAGTTCAGTGGTTATGTCAAAGAAGTCATGCAGGAAGAGTAAAAATTATATCTGACGGAAGAATGGAAACCATTACCCACACACCCTCCCCCATATCCTCACTTTCCTCCTTAATAAGTTAGATGTCGTCATGTGTCATTTTAATCACACTCTTGCATACACCTCTAAAAGCCCTTCTCCCTCTCTCTCTGGCTTGGCCTAGGGAAACCCAAGCCTCGTAAAATACAACTCACTCTCCACTCTGCACCTGCATCCACCTCACTGAATAAGGGAGGACAAAAACCACCCAGTTAACTGGTTTCATTTTAAATTCACACTACTAATCTCACGAGGATGCATGGTGCTGCCCAGGTCCCTGATCTATGTTCATCATCCAGTCACTGTCTTTGTCTCATAGCTATTTCAAACTTTTTTTCTTGCTCCTGAATCCTCCAGCTTCTTCTTACTTAACTTTGTTGGTAACCTTACTTCTTATTTCCCTGAGAAAATAGAAGCAATCAGAATATAACTTGTATATACTCCCACCACCAGATCTGATAATTTGTTCGCATCTGCACCATCCTTTCCTCCTGTTACAAGGGATCAACTGTCCCTTCACTTGTGCAGTTGAGCTAATCCCTCTGCCTTCTTCAAGGCATTGTTCTTGGAATTACCTCCCTCCTGTATCAGTGATTTTTTCTCCTTACTGGATAATTCTATTGGCATAAAATGAAGCCATACCTTCCATCTTTTCTTTTTTAATTTTTAAAATTTTATTTATTCATTTTGAGAGAGAGAGAGAGAGACAGAGAAAGAATCCCAAGCAGGCTTTGCCTGGTCAGCGGGGAGCCTAATGTGGGGCTCAAACTCACAAACTGTGAGAGTTTGACCTGAACCGAAATCAAGAGTCAGGTGCTTAACCACCTGAGCCACCCAGGTGCCCCTAAGCCTTATCTTACATCTTAAACAACAACTTCTTTGACCTCAGACCTTTCCCCAGACACTCTTGCATTTGTTAACTCCCTCTGCCTTTCACAGCAAAACTCATAGAAAGAGTTGTTCACAGTTACCAAATCTGTTTTCTCATTCTCTATTGAATCTAACCAGGCACTCATCTCTACCACTCTGCTGGAAACATTTTTGTCAGGATCACTGATTACCTTCACCATGACAAATTTAGTAGTCAGGGTTCAGTGTGAATTTCACTGGACTGTATTCAACAGAGTTGATTGCTCTCTTCTTCTTGAAGCACCTTCCCTGCCTATCCCCTTGCTTGATATAACTTCTCAAGGCACTTCTCCTACCTCACTGGCCTCTTCTCATTCTTGCTAGTTCTTTCTCTTCTTCATAGCCAGTACCTGTTGGAATGCTCAAAGGCTCATTTTGGGGGGGGGGGGCTGTTTTCCTTCCTTATTTATATTTACTCAGTAGGTGATCTCATATAATTTTATCTGTATCTCCAAAGCTCTCAGATTTATATCTCTACCCAGACTTCCCCTCTGAACTCTGGTCTCATGTATCCAACTTTCTACTCAACATCTCTACATGGGTGTTTCACAGACACCTGAGACTTCACATGTCTAAAACCAGTTCGTCCGCCTCTACTCTTCAAAGGTGCTCCTCTCACAGTCTTCAAGACCTCATCAGGAAATGGCACCTCTACTCCTTTGGGTGCCCCAGTCAAACCCTGGAGTCATTTCTGATTCCTCTTTTTTCTCACACACTCCTCTACTCATCTCTCTGCAAATCTGGCACCGCTTTCTTCATAATATATGCTAAACCTGACCACTTCTTACCTCCTTCACCACTAACTACCCTCTGGCCCATCCCATCATTTGTCTTGCACTTGGATCATTACAAAAGCCTCCTAGCTTCTCTTTGTGTTGACACCTTTGCCCTCTTATAGCCCTTTTCCCACGATGAACATGATCCTTTTCAAATATAATTCACATTATATGATTTCTTTGTGCAAAACCTTCTCCCTGCAGTTTTCTAGCTCATTTCGGTTAAAAGCCAACTTCTTATCATGACTTATAAAATTGGATGCAATCTGTCCCTTCCACCTCTATGACTTCACTCCTTACCCCTTTTCCATTTTTCCCTCTAGTCCAGGTGCATTGTCAGTTACACTTTATTTCCACCTTACAGGCCCTCCACTTGCTGTTCCTTCCCCTCCCCCGCCTTTCCTCTGTTTGGACAGTCCCTTCTGTGACCACCATATAAAGTGGCACCCTCCCACTGAATCGCTCTCTTAGCCTCCTTATCCTCATATATTTTTCTTCTTTGCTG
This sequence comes from Prionailurus bengalensis, assembly GCF_016509475.1. Lineage (NCBI taxonomy): Eukaryota > Metazoa > Chordata > Mammalia > Carnivora > Felidae > Prionailurus > Prionailurus bengalensis. The sequence goes on from NC_057344.1 coordinate 114,668,029, forward strand.
TTATCACCACCTGCCACATTATTTATAAACGTTCTCTTACAATCTATCTCCCCCAATAAGAATGATAGTAGGGACTTTGTTTTGTTTGCTATATTCCTAGTACCCAAAGGATGCCTGGCACACTGGAGATGCTTAAGCAATATTAGCTGAATGAATGAATAATCAGCCTTACTCTTCCCACACCCATCACATACCCGGCAAACTTCTTCAGAATCCCTTGAGATTTAGAGCACAGAATACCTCCATTTTCTGCTTCTGTACATCCAAATGCATCTTTGTCCTCACTTTCTTTCTCCTCTTCTCAAAGTGACACCCCATCTCCTGACCCTTATTCTCTGACACCATATTTGTTTTGTTTTACAAGCTGCTTCTTTTCTCTTAGCTAAGTTTTCTGTCAGTTTGTAAACATTTTAAAATCGTTCTCATTTTTACTATGAAAAAAAAGAAAAAAAACTTTTCCTCAGCCCAGTGTTCCTTTTAGCTACTATCCTATTTTCCCTTCCCTTCACACACAATTATTCAAAAGAATTCTCTATGCAGGTTGGCAAATAGTTGATACACATACTTTCTGCTTTTTTGCCCTTTGCTGGTTAATCCCAGCACTCTTTCCCAATCCCAGAACCTTCTTGTAACCCATTATTCCAGGCAGCCATTAACAACCTATTATACTTGGCACTTCAGATAACACCTGCTTGCTCTCTGAGGAGCTTATTCTTTTTTTTTTAATGTTTTTATTATTTTTGAGACAGAGAGAGACAGAGGAGGGTCAGAGAGAGAGGGAGACACAGAATCCAAAGCAGGCTCCAGGATCCCAGCTGTCAGCCCAGAGCCTGACGTGGGGCTCGAACTCACAGACTGTGAGATCATGACCTGAGCTGAAGTCGGAAGCTCAACCGACTGAGCCACCCAGGCGCCCCCTGAGGGGCTTATTCTTGTCTTAATTTCTTCACCTCACTCCTCAACCAGTTGCAGTAAAGATTCTGACTTCCTATTGGTTAAATGCCATACACTCTTTGTGGTCCTCATTTACTTTCTCTTTTTGAAATTCTCTCAAAGCTTGACTTCTGTAACTCTAGCTTGTTGCCGGTTTTAATTCTTTTCCTATTTCCTTTCTGGGACACTCATCCTCTCTTGTTCTTGAAATGTTTCTCTTTCTCTACCCAGAGGTATATTTCTCTTCTCCTGGGGTGAATGACTCACTAGAGAATTGATGAATGGACTTAAATGTGTGTGTGTGTGTGTGTATGTGTGTGTGTGTGTGTGTGTGTATGTGTGTGTGTGTAAAATTTTAAGTGTTTCATGTGTGGATATTTCTAACTAGAGCAACAAAAACTTTTATTCACTTCAAAAGAGGGTTAAGAATCAGTGCCTCTTGCTTCCCCTGGGTAATCTCTTCCAAACCCATAGCTTCAGCCACCAGTATGATGCAAGTGAGAGCAAGTCAGACCCATGTTCATATTCCAGCTTCCCCTTTTAGAAGCTGTGTGACTCTGGGGGATGCTACTAACCTCTCTGAGACTTGGTTTGTTCAACTATAAAATGATGGAAATGACTCCTAATTCGCAGGCTTATTGTAACAGGGGTGTCATTTATAAAGCTCTTGGTGTCTTATGATAGTCAGTAAGTGGTAGTTATTATGATGCGGTCCCAAACATCTTGGATCCTAAAGCACATAAGCTTCTCAATTTGCAAAACTTCTTCTCCCCAGTTTTAAAATAGGTTTTCATTTTTAGGGTTCTTTCTCCCCAGAGCAATAAGTATTATGTGAGTCGTACATTATGAATTAATTGACTCTGTAGCACTGATTTGTTAACGCAAAACATCTAGGACATACAGCTATTGAGCGCACTGTCAAGTGCACCTTTGCACAATTTTTAGAAAATTGGAATTGGGCACTTATATAAATATAATAAGCCTGAGAGATGTTTATAAATTGGCTTCCAGTATTTATCTGGAACAATCAAAATAGCACACTTTTAAAAATGTCAATAAACATGGCAGAAACCAAGTTATTCGTTATATGCAATGTAATAAAAATTGTCAAGGAAGTAAAAATTGCCTTTGCATTCTTTAAAAAGCATGTATTTTTAAAACTATGAAGCTGTGCAGGTGTCTCTCCTCACATGTGTTCTATATGTTTACTGTGTCCTACTAAAATGTTTGTAAAACTTGTCATTTATTTACACCCCGATAGCCCTTCCTGATTCCATGCCAGTTGGTGAAAAGATTTGGATAAGTATTATGTTTTAGGAGTTTAATACACATTTATAGCCTAAAGCATATCTTCTTTAAATGAATCCATGAAATGACACAGCTAAATCCTCAAACCCAAATATTTTGGTTTGCCAAATAGCAAAGGTTCTGACAAACTCAGCCTAGTAAGGATCCCTGTGCTATGTGGAGCCAACTTCCTATCATTGAGTGCTTGACTCTGGAACTTTCCTGCCCCTTTCTCTATTCCTAGTCTACTAAAAGTGATGTGGGACACACCCTGAAAGTGAATTCAAAATCTTTCCTTATTGAATTTTGAAAGATAATTTTGTTTCACAACATCCGTCCAAGTGATTAAAAACACACTGAATTGGGAGAAGTTGGAAAATGGAATTCAAAATCTCTGGCCTAGACCTTTGAATGAATGAATTTAGTATGTAAAAAATTTAACAACTTAGTTAAAATTCTGTTTAAGATTTTTCTACAGTGAATTTGTATCATGTGACAAATACTTTTATAATCAAGACATTGTAGTAGTAAAATTTTGAGAAGTACAGAAAACTCTAAAGATGGAAATAATTACCCATAAGTCCACCACCCAGGGATAATTGCCATTTTGTATACGTTTTCCTCTCTTCTTCCTCACACCTCTCTTCTCCCTCCTTCCCTCCCTCCCTTTCTTTCTCTTATTTTCCTTCTTTGTTTCCTTCTTTATTCTCTTCATAGAGATAGATTTACAAATATATATCTGTATGAATACATATGTATACACATATAAAACTATAGCCTAGAAAATGTATAATCTGTATTTTATGTTCCACAAAATAAATAAATAAAACATATGAAGTTCATAATTGGAGTAACACTGTGTTTTCAGTGTTGTATTATAAGGAAATAATCAGTGATATAGTCAAATATTTATATCAAAAGATGTAAGCAAAAATTTGAATCAACCTCAGTAGAATGATAGGCATCCAATAAGTTTCAATGTTGTAAATTAATATAGAGAGTCTTTATCTTACTTATATTTAGTATGTGAAACTTTTAATGACAAAAAATGCACATGATAAAACTCTTTACTTTTCTGTGTTCTTATTATGAACGTTTACTCTTGAGAAAGAAAAGAAAATGGAAGAAATCTTCCATTTTGAATCAATTTTTGTTTTCTTCAGTACATCGAACCCAACAAGACCGTCTCTATGTTTGCTCTCACTCTTTCTTTATCTCAAATTTTAGAAAAGATATACCCACCAGGCTAGAGCCTGTAGCTATTTTTTTCCCCTCTGGAGTGGAATATGGCTTTTCTTTCCCAGAATTAAAACCACCAGGGATTAAGTAATTTTGAAAAGAAAACCTTAAATTGAAATACTGTTATCTAAGTAGTATTATGTGACTGTGGCTAAGGTAAGAATTATTAATATCTATCCTATAGGGTAGCACAACAGGCAATATAAATTATGAATAATATTTATTTCAGTCAAGCGTGTAAGTCCCCGGAAGCATGAACAGCTTATAGATGTTGAGAGATGATGCAGTCTTTGCAAAGTCATTTTTAAATTAATACACATAACCCATAATGCTTTATTTCTTCAATTGCTTTTCTCGGTAGTGTATCATTTGCATGTTAATTTGTTTTTTAAATTAAGAGACACTTTTTGTCTAAATTTGAATTAGAATGAATTGTTGGTATTGGTTTTATAAGCTGCTATAAATTGCCATACTACATTTGTATAGCATTTTATAATTCACAAAGTAATTTGATATAACAGTCTCACATTGATTGGATATGGAGGCTTAATCTAACCAGGGAGTGATTTTTCTTCAGGGTAGAATTCTCATGCCTTTTGTTCAGTGGCGTGTGTGTAGGTATGTAAATCCTCCTCTGAAGCCCCCATAGGCTTCTGTCTTGGTTCCATCTCTGTTATCTGAATAAGATTCCATTGAGGGGAAGGACTTGTTCTTTGGCAAGATGTGTTTATTCTGCAATGAACAGAAGCCAAGAAAACTCTTTTGGGAAGGTACATTTTGAAAATAGAATCCTGTAGTGTAAGAATAGTAGGCTTACTAACGATTCTTTAAGGATATTGTAAACCATCTTTGGACTAGTCAAAATATTCTCACCTTCTAGTAATCTAACAATTATTTCTGAAGCACCTTATAACTTGGGCAACGAGATACTGGGGATGAAATGTGAAAAGTTTCAACAGTGAGATTCCTGTTCCTGGTACTGCAGATGTCGAATGTATCTGTTCCACTTAGTGGCACAGACTATAGGTCAAACTGCATTGGTTTAAGGAATCCCATTGAGAAGGCACCATGCTAGGACCATCTTCTGTTCCTTAAAAACTCCTGCCATCAGGACAATCCTGCTGCTACTCAGAGTTCCTATGATGTCATTCTACAGCTTTACCTGGATGCCTACTTTACATACTATTTTCCCCTGAAAAGAAAAATAAACTTGACATCTGAATGTGTGGATTTGAGACTTTTCAAGAGATCATGAATTATAGTAATCACCTTCCAATAATCTTTTTTAGACAGTAAGTGTTCCAAAATGCAACACAAAGAAGTTATTATTTTTAAGTATTTTCTTTCAATTCAAGAGAATGAAATGAATCTGAATCTGAGGGTACTAAACGTGGTAGCAAGCTTGAGACGGTTAAGGATGAATTTATAGGGGCGCCTGGGTGGCACAGTCAGTTAAGCGTCCGACTTCAGCCAGGTCACGATCTCGCGGTCCGTGAGTTCGAGCCCCGCGTCGGGCTCTGGGCTGATGGCTCGGAGCCTGGAGCCTGTTTCCGATTCTGTGTCTCCCTCTCTCTCTGCCCCTCCCCCATTCATGCTCTGTCTCTCTCTGTCCCAAAAATAAATAAACGTTGAAAAAAAAATTTAAAAAAAAAGGATGAATTTATAAGTTATTGAAGTAATTTCTTTCTAATTACCTTGAAGCAGATGTAGCACCTTTTAAAGTTGCATGAACCATACTATATTCCCTCAAGTTTTCATTTCAAAATGTATCACAGTAAAGATGTATGTGAGTCTGTGATGTATGTGGGTCTGTTATTCCAATTACTATTTCAAAAGTAAGATTGTAGTTTAAAAGTGCAAACTTGTGTGCTTATCTGTGCTAGTGTTAATGGGAAAATGGCATTTTTTTCCCATCTGAAAAGGAATGACACAGATTTACTATCCATAAAAAAATATCATGTAGTGAAACTAATTGCCTCAGTGAGAAATCTAAATGACTTTGTCGATTTAGAGAAGGATGTTAGCACTTTTTGGCAGCTGTAATTGTGATAACAGCCTAACTAAGAATGGTTAATATTGCTCTTTAATTGCCTAAAGTAACAATACATAGTCGAGTGATACGTCATCTCATTTATCATGCTCCATTGTGGTTTACTTGCCTCACAAAACTTTCAACTTGCTTTGAACACTTTTCTGTCAAGCTTCAGCTACTGGCTGATTGTTTTTCACCATGCTGTTCTGATTACCACTTTTTAAAGTCACTCCTCCTGCTGTTTCTTTTTCTTCACGCTGGTGCCTTAGCTGTCTGGAGGGCATTGCATTGAGCTGTTGACATACAGTAAATCAGTGACTCACAGCACTCAGCATTCTCCACCTTTACTTCAATTTTTCAAACTTTAGTATTTCTGTGATTTAACCCTTGGAATGGCTCTTGATTATACTAGATTTGAGTTTTTATTTCTATAAACAGTTTGGCGATTTGCTTGGGAAAAAAGTTCCTTTTCCGGAATTCCATTTTTAAAAATTCAACTTGGGAAAAAAGTCCTTTTCCGGAATTCCATTTTTAAAAATTCAACTATTTTGTGAGCCTTAGTCACAATTTACAACTATTCGTTGAGAGTGTATTTTAGAAAACCGAAAAAAACTTTCACAGTTGATTTCTAATAATGTTCACTACTCGTAAATTAGAATAGACTAGAAAAATCCCTGCAAATGAATGCAAATACTTGGATTTCTCAATGAACTACTCAAAAGCAACTTAAAGAAATTCTGAGATGTTTCTTTTGGTGATCTGTCTATAAAGTGTTCATGCCCAGTGTCCTCAATCACCAGGGAGTTTCTGAGATGCTCTTCACTTTTGAGCTCTTGTCCAATGTCTTTTCATGCTGTGCACTCCCATGGGGGAAGCTGGCACTGCCATGCCTACTGAAACCTGCCCTCTGATCACTTTCCTCATTTATTCAGATAGTTCTATCGTAATGACTACAAGACTCCAGCTACTGGACTGTCTCCTTACAGGTATTCTAGGTGTCTTCTAGGGAATATTTGTTACATCATACTGACTGAGAAGATTTGATGTAGGCAGCCCAGGAATCTTTTTTTTAATTTAATTTTTTATTTTTTTAAATTTACATCCAAATTAGTTAGCGTATAGTGCAACAATGATTTCAGAAGTAGATTCCTTAGTGCTCCTTACCCATTTAGCCCAACCCCCTTCCACAACCCCTCCAGTAATCCTCAGTTTGTTCTCCATATTTATGAGTCTCTTCTGTTTTGTCCCCCTCCCTGTTTTTATATTATTTTTGTTTTCCTTCCCTTATGTTAATCTGTTTTGTCTCTTAAAGTCCTCATATGAGTGAAGTCATATGATTTTTGTCTTTCTATGACTGACTAATTTCACTTAGTATAATACCCTCCAGTTCCAACTACGTAGTTGCCAATGTCAAGATTTCATTCTTTTTGACTGCCAAGTAATACTCCATTGTGTGTGTGTGTGTGTGTGTGTGTGTGTGTATACACACACAAACATATATACATGTATATGTATACAAGTGTGTGTGTGTGTATATATATATATATATATATACACCACATCTTCTTTATCCATTCATCCATCGATGGACATTTGAGCTCTTTCCATACTTTGGCTGTTGTTGATAGTGCTGCTATAAACATGGGGGTGCCTGTGTCCCTTTGAAACAGCACACCTGCATCCCGTGGATAAATGCCTAGTAGTTCAATGCCGGGTCTTAGGGTAGTTCTATTTTTAGTTTTTTGAGGAACCTCCATACTGTTTTCCAGAGTGGCTGCTCCAGCTTGCATTCCCACCAACAATAAAAAAGAGATCCTCTTTCTCCGCATCCTCACCAACATCTGTTGTTGCCTGAGTTGTTAATGTTAGCCATTCTGACAGGTGTCAGGTGGTACTCATTGTGGTTTTGATTTGTATTTCTCTGATGATGAGTGATATTGAGCATTTTTTCATGTGTTGGCTGGCCATCTGCATGTCTTCCTTGGAGAAGTGTCTATTCATGTCTTTTGCCCATTTCTTCACTGGACTCTTTGTTTTTTGGGTGTTGAGTTTGATAAGTTCTTTATAGATTTTGGATACTAACCCTTTATCTGATATGTTTGCAGATATCTTCTCCCATTCTGTCAATTGCCTTTTAGTTTTGCTGATTGTTTCCTTCACTGTGCAGAAGCTTTGTATCTTGATGAAGTCCCAGTAGTTCGTTTTTGCTTTTGTTTCCCTTGCCTCCAGAGACGTGTTGAGTAAGAAGTTGCTGCAGGCAAGATCAAAGAGGTTTTTGCCTGCTTTCTCCTCGAGGATTTTGATGGCTTCCTGTCTTACATTGAGGTCTTTCATCCATTTTGAGTTTATTTTTGTGTATGGTGTAAGAAAGTGGTCCAGGTTCATTCTTCTGCATGTCGCTGTCCAGTTTTCCCAGCACCACTTGCTAAAGAGACTGTCTTTATTCTGTTGGATATTCTTTCCTGCTTTGTCAAAGATTAGTTGGCCATATGTTTGTGGGTCCATTTCTGGGTTCTCTATTCTGTTCCATTGATCTGAGTGTCTGTTCTTGTGCCAGTACCATACTGTCTTGATGATTACAGCTTTGTAGTATAGCTTGAAGTCTGGGATTGTGATGCCTCCTGCTTTGGTTTTCTTTTTCAAGATTGTTTTGGCTATTCAGGGTCTTTTCTGGTTCCATACAAATTTTAGGGTTATTTGTACTAGCTCTGTGAAGAATCCTGGTGTTACTTTGATAGGGATCGTGTTGAATATGTAGATTGCTTTGGGTAGTATCGACATTTTAACAATATTTGTTCTTCCTATCCAGGAGCATGGAATCTTTTTTCAGTTCTTTGTGTCTTCTTCAATTTCTTTCATCAACTTTCTATAATTTTCAGTGTATAGATTTTTCACCTCTTTGGTTAGATTTATTCCTTGGTATTTTATGGTTTTTTGTGCAACTGTAAATGGGATCGATTCCTTGATTTCTCTTTCTGTTGCTTCATTCTTGGTGTATAGGAATGCAACCAATTTCTGTGCATTGATTTTATATCCTGCAACTTTGCTAATTCATGAATCAATTCTAGCAGTTTTTTGGTGGAATCTTTAGGGTTTTTCATATAGAGTATCATGTCATCCGTGAAGAGTGAAAGTTTGACCTCCTCCTGGCTGATTTGGATGCCTTTTATTTCTTTGTGTTGTCTGATTGCCTAGGCTAAGACTTCCAATACTATGTTGAATAACAGTGACAAGAATGGACATCCCTGTCTTGTTCCTGACCTTAGGGGGAAAGCTCTCAGGTTTTCCCCATTGAGGATGATATTAGCGTTGGGTCGTTCATATATGGCTTTTATGATCTTGAGGTATGCTCCTTCTATCACTACTTTCATGAGGGTTTTTATCAAGAAAGGATGCTGTATTTTGTCAAATGCTTTCTCTGCATCTATTGAGAGGATCATATGGTTCTTGTCCTTTCTTTTACTGATGTGATGAATCATGTTAATTGTTTTGCGCATATTGAACCAGCCCTGCATCCCAGGTATAAATCCCACTTGGTCATGGTGAATAATTTTTTTAATGTTTTTGGAGCTGGTTGGCTAATATCTTCTTGAGGATGTTTGCATCCATGTTCATCAGGGAAATTGGTCTGTAGTTCTCCTTTTTAGTGGGGTGTCTGTCTGGTTTTGGAATCAAGGTAATGCTGGCTTCATAGAAAGAGTCTGGAAGTTTTCCTTCCATTTCTATTTTTTTGGAACAGTTTCAAGAGAATAGGTGTTAACTCTTCCTTAAATGTTTGGTAGAATTCCCCCGGAAAACCATCTGGCCCTGGACTCTTGTTTTTTGGCAGATTTTTGATTACTAATTTGATTTCCTTACTGGTTATGGGTCTGTTCAAATTTTCTCTTTCTTCCTGTTTCAGTTTTGGTAGTGTCTATGTTTCTAGGAATTTGTCCGTTTCTTCCAGATTGCCCATTTTATTGGCATATAATTGCTCATTATATTCTCTTATTATTGTTTGTATTTCTGCTGTGTTGGTTGTGATCACTCCTCTTTCCTTCTTGATTTTATTTAGTTGGGTCCTTTCCTTTTTTGATCAAACTGGCTAGTGGTTTATCAATTGTGTTAATTCTTTCATAGAATCAGCTTCTGGTTTCATTGATCTGTTCTACTTGTTTTTTGGTTTCAATAGCATTAATTTCTGCTCTAATCTTTATTATTTCCTGTCTTCTGCTGGTTTTGGGTTTTATTTCCTGTTCTTTTTCCAGCTTCTTAAGGCGTAAGGTTAGGTTGTGTATCTGAGATACAACCTTTCTTCCTTCTTTAGGAAGGCCTGGATTGCTATATACTTTCCTCTTATGACCGCCTTTGCTGCATCCCAGAGGTTTTGGGTTGTGGTGTTATCATTTTCATTGACTTCCATATACTTTTTAATTTCCTCTTTAACTTCTTGGTTAGCCCATTCATTCTTTAGTAGGCTGTTCTTAAGTCTCTAAGTATTTGTTACCTTTCCAAATTTTTTCTTGTGGTGGATTTCGAGTTTCATAGCATTGTGGTCTGAAAATATGCACGGTATGATCTCAATCTTTTTGTACTTACATAGGGCTGATTTGTGTCCGAGTATGTGGTCTATTCTGGAGACCATTCCATGTGCACTGGAGAAGAATATATATTCTGCTGCTTTAGGATGAAATGTTCTGAATATGTCTGTTAAGTCCATCTGGTACAGTGCATCATTTTAAGCCAAGTTTCCTTGTTGATTTTTTGATTAGATGATCTGTCCATTGTTGTCAGTGGGGTGTTGAAGTCTCCTACTCGATGAGACTCGATGAGTTTCTTTATGTTTGTGACTAATTGATTTATATATTTGGGTGCTTTCACATTTGACTCATAAATGTTTACAATTGTTAGGTCTTCTTGGTGGATAGACCCCTTGATTATGATATAATGCCCTTCTGCATCTATTGATACAGTCTTAATTTAAAGTCTAGATTGATATAAGTATGGCTACTCCAGCTTTCTTTTGTTGACTGTTAGCATGATAGATGGTTCTCCATCCCCTTATTTTCAGTCTGAAGGTCTTTAGGTCTAAAGTGGGTCTCTTGTAATCAGCATATAGATGGATCTTGCTTTCTTATCCATCCTGTTACCCTATGTCTTTTGATTGGAGCATTGAGTCCATTGACATTTCGAGTGAGTACTGAAAGATATGACTTTATTGCCATTATGATGCTTGTAGAGTTGGAGTTTCTGGTGGTGTTCTCGCGTCCTTTCTAATCTTTGTTGCTTTTCATATTTATTTATTTCTATATACATATATATTTTTTTCATCTTTTCTCCCCTCAGAGAGTCCCTCTTAAAATTTCTTGCAGGGCTGGTTTAGTGGTCAAAAACTCCTTTAATTTTTGTTTGTCTGGGAAACTTTTTATCTCTCCTTCTATTTTGAATGACAGCCTTGCTGGATAAAGAATTCTTGGCTGAATATTTTTCTGATTCAGCACACTGAATATATCCTGTCACTCCTTTCTGGCCTGCCAAGTTTCTGTGGATAGGTCTGCTGCAAACCTGATCTGTCTTCCCTTGTAGGTTAGGGACTTTTTTTCCCTTGCTGCTTTCATGATTCTCTCCTTGCCTGAGTATTTTGTGAATTTGGCTGTGATATGCCTTGTTCATGGTTGGTTTTTGTTGAATCTAACGGGGGGTCCTCTGTGCTTCCTGGATTTTGATGTCTGTGTCTTTCCCTAGGTTAGGAAATTTTTCCGCTATGATTTGCTCACATAACCCTTCTACCCCTGTATCTCTCTCTTCCTCTTCTGGGACCCCTATGATTCTGATGTTGTTCCTTTTTTTTTTTTTTTTTTTTTTTTAATTTTTTTTTTTATTTTTGGGACAGAGAGAGACAGAGCATGAACGGGGGAGGGGCAGAGAGAGAGGGAGACACAGAATCAGAAACAGGCTCCAGGCTCTGAGCCATCAGCCCAGAGCCCGACGCGGGGCTCGAACTCCCGGACGGAGAGATCGTGACCTGGCTGAAGTCGGACGCCCAACCGACTGCGCCACCCAGGCGCCCCTGATGTTGTTCCTTTTAAATGAGTCACTGATTTCTCTAATTCTTAAATCGTGCTCTTTTGCCTTAATCTCCCTCTTTTTTTCTGCTTAATAATTCTCTATGAGTTTGTCCTCTATATCACTGATTCTCTGTTCTGCCTTGTCCATCCTTGCCGCTGGTGCATCCATCTGTGATTGCAGCTCAGTTATAGCATTTTTAACTTCATTCTGGTTATTTTTCACTTCTTTTATCTCTGCAGAAAGGGATTCTAATCTATTTTCGACTCCAGCTAGTATTCTTATTATCGTGATTCTAAATTCTGGTTCAGACATATTGCTTGTATCTGTGTTGGTTAAATCTCTGGCTGTCGTTTCTTCATGCTCTTTCTTTTGGGGTGAATTCCCTCATTTTGTTATTTTGAAGGGAGAAAAGGAATTAATGAGGTAGAAAAATTGAAATTAAATATTAAAATTAAAAATTAAACACACACACACACACACACACAAATCAAACAGATGATGCTAGATCCTCAGTGTGTTTTGGTCTGGGTGTTAAAAGTGGTTTGAAAGATTAGAGGGAAAAAAAGGTGGGGAGGAAAAAGAAGAAAAAGGAAATTGTTTGAGAATTTGAAAAAATGAATACACTGAAGTAGACTAAAATGAGATGATTGGGGTAAAATAGAATTTGAAAAAATACACACAAAAGTAAAGAATATAGTAGAAAAAAAGTAAAGACTATAGTAGAAAAAATTAAAGAAAGATATTTTTAATAAAAATTAAAAATAAAAGTGAATTTTTTCTTTGTATTCAAGAAAAACAAAAGAAACGAAAAAGAGAAAAACATTAAAACAAGGAAAAAAGGAAATCGTTTGAAAATTCGAAAAAGTGAATACACTGTAGTAGACTAAAATAAAATGATGGAAGTAAAATAGAATTTGAAAAAAATTACATAAAAGCAAAAAATATAGTAAAAAAATTAAGGAAAAATTTTTTAATATAAATTGAAAGTAAAAGTGAAGTGTTTCTCTTTCTGCATTCAAGAAAAAGAAAACAAATGAAAAAGAGAGAAAAAGAAAAAGAAGAGGAAATCATTTGAAAATTTGAAAAGGTGAATATACTGAAGTAGACTAAAATAAAATGATGGAAGTAAAATAGAATTTGAAAAAATTTACACAAAAGTAAAAAATATAGTAATAAAAATTAAAGAAAAATATTTTTAATAAAAATTGAAAATAAAAATGAATGTTTTCTCTTTCTGTATTCAAGAAAAAGAAAAGAAGTGTAAAAGAGAAAAAAAAGGAAAGAAAATTGAATAGATGGACCTGCTAACAGATTGAAGTACAACCGAAACTACTTCATTTTTCCCTAGACGTCAGACTATGTAGCACTTTATAGTCCATAAACTAAGCAGGCGGTGAGATTTGTGTTCTTGAAGAGTGAAGTTGGCCCAGTTGGGCGGGGCTCGGCTCTCCACTAGATGGCGCTGCTAGCCTACTGGGGTGGAGTGTTGTGGTGCTAGTAGGTGCATATGTGCGTGCACGGGAGTGATGAAAATGGCGCCACCCAACTACCCAGTCTGTTCTCCTGGATCAGCAGTCATGCACCCATCCTCTGTCTTCAGCTTTCGTCCACTCCCCGCCTTTTCACTCTCCGTGACCAGGCCCCAGGCAGTACCTCTCTACTGAGTTTTGTCTCAGATGTGGCTGTTTTCCCCAACCCCTTACTTTTGATGGACTCGGTTTTGACCCGTTCCACCCCTCTGTGGGAGGGTCTCACAGAGCAATGGCCAAATGAGCAATGGCCGAATGTGGGCTGTACCCAGGAACGCTTGCTGGACCCTGCTGCTACCAGTGCCCTGAAACTGTGGCCAGGTACCAGCCTGCCCCAGAAAAAGTTCGCGAGATAGTGTAGCAGCAGCTTTTCAGGGATTGTGGAAAATTACAACACACATCTGGCACCAGGCTTCACCCTTAATGACCTTGTGCCAGTACCAACGAATGTGGCTGCTTTCTGGGGTCTGCTGGGACCAGGTGGCTTCAACAGTCTCTACTAAATGTCCTTCCAGCAGTGGAACCTCTTTTCCCTGTGTGGCCCGAGAACCTCCCGGACCCCACTTTGCTCCTAGGGATTTGCCCTTCCCACCAGAGCAATGCCAGGTATCAAGCTGTGGAGCTGCAGACTTTGTGCGCCCCTTGTTTACAGTCTTAATGGAATTTAAACCCTCTCCTTTCTCCTTTCTCCCTTTTTAGTTTAGTCCCTGCGGTTGTTTCCAATATTCCACTTTCTCTCCAACAGCTTTTGGGGAGGGGTGCTTTTCCCATATTCTCCACCCCCCCAGTCTCCATCCTCTCTCTGCTCCCAAAAATACCTCCCTTCCTGCTCCTTCTCGCTCCCCAAGTTCACCTCTCCATGCCGCGTACTTGCTGAATTCTGTGGTTCAGGTTGTGCAGATTGTTGTGTTAATCCTCTAATCAATTTTCTAGGTGTGCAGGATGGTTAGTGTTGGTCTGGCTGTATTTCACAGATGCGAGACACACAAAAGACTTCCATGCTGTTCCGCCATCTTGGCTCCTCCTGGAATCTTGTGTAACATTTGTAAGGTTTGCACTGTGTAATCCATGTCTTAGGGAGAGTTATCAAACTTGCCATTTTATATGCATCATTTTCGGGGAAGCCTGTCTACCAACCCACTTCCATCCCTCTTTTTCACACACACATACACGTATGCACACATGCACGCCATAGGCATTTGAAATTTATTATCATACATTAGAGTCGTCTGAGTTTCCTGGTACTATATAATTTTCAATGCTTTTGTAAAAGTCAACTTTTTAAAAAATGTTTACTTATTTATTTTTTGAGAGAGAGAGCACGCGAGCAAGCGAGAGTGGTGAGGAGGGACAGAAAGAGAGGAGAGAGAGAATCCCAAGCAAGCTCCATGCTGACAGTGCAGAGCCCAATGTGGGGTTTCATCCCACAGTGAGATCATGACCTGAGCTGAAATCAAGTTAGACGCTTAACTGACTGAACCACCCAGCTGCCCCAAAGTCCACTGTTAAATTTTACTGTCATTTATTTTTTTTCACTACCACTAACATAAAATCCAGAACACAATGAATATTTGTATATAGTAATATATAAATGTATGCATACATTGCATTAAAATCATTTGTTCTGTGTAATGGCAGAAATGCCACATTTTAAAAATAGACAGGAAAAGTCTGTCATCTGTAGAACAATCATAGGAAACAAACAATCTCAGCAATGATGCTAAACGTTACTCTTTTGAAAAAATCGTTTCTGATTTTAGACAATCTTACCTTTTAGTTTTCAGGAAAAAAATGTAGAAGATGTAATGTATTCTGAAGTTCTTTAAAGGATGCATGTTCACATTTCTGAGTTTGCATTAGTTGAAAACTTCAGAAAGGTCAGAAGCTTAAAGCATCCAGAGAGGCAGAGTGCAGGTGAGAGTGAGCACATATTGTAATTTCATCCATTACATGAATCTGGGAAGATCTACATGTAGGTGGAGAGCCCTGCCTTTGTAGGTTCCCCATGTGTAGATCTGATTTTAGGGTTGCCTACTACCCTCGCGAACTGTGGTTGACTTGGTTTATGTACAAGTATTAGTTAACAGGCTGGGTTCCTGCTGGTCCTAGGTCTGTATCTAGAAGCAGAGATTCACACATGCCTTGTAGTGCAGGAGTTGTTGAGAGGTTTAGAGCATCCACTCACTTGAAGAATATTCTGATACCACTGTTGATCTGAGCAAGTTTGTATACAAATGAGAGTTTAAACTTTGCTGGAAGGCAGAATGACCTGGTGGAAAATGCATGGACATTGGAATCAGATTTGGGTTTAAATTCTGGCTTTTCCATCTATAGCCTGTGCGACTGTTAGCTTATTTCCATGAGCCTCAGTTTCTTCATTTGTAAAATGCAGCACAGTTATAAGGAATAAATGGAATAGCATATCCAAAAGTGCCTGGTACTCAGAAAGGAATAAATGAATGTTATTCTTTTTTCCCTCTCCACCACTAGGGTACAGGAGTGGGTGAGTAGCATCCACTGTAACTGGTTTAGTTCTCTTCCCTGGTTTGATTAGATAAAACCTGGCTAACCCCGTTTTCAGACAAAGATCTTGAAAGTCATCTGTTATATCTCCAGTTAGCAAACAAGTGCCTAGAGAAATTCCAAGCCTGGAGAGGGGATGAGAGAGAAAGAGGGTAAGAGAGAAAGAAGGAGAGAAAGGGAGAGTGTTCTCTGAAATTTGTTATTAGTTCCATGCTTTTCTGTATTGATACCCAGTGACATACAGCTGGCACAATGAAATTGTACCTTATTAATTTGTTTTTAAAGATTCTCTAACTCTATGTGTACTTTTTCTTTCATCCCATCTTACATGAAACCCAATTAGAGATTTTAAGAAGGTGAGGTATAATCAATACTTTTATTCACAGGTGATTTTTCTTGAGAAGGATTTACAGTCATGCTGCTTTGAAATTTTTTTCAGCTTAAACAACAAGAAAGTGATATTCAAACTGAATTAGATTGTCCCGTGGTTACATGATCTATTGACTGAGTGAGGAGTTATGACGCACTTTAATTGAGCCTAAGACCTCTCATATTCTTTTATAATGCCCTTAGGTTGGATTATACAGAGTAAAAGATAGGTGTTTATTTTTAAAATTGACTTAAAGCATTATTGAAACAATGAGAAATCCAAAGACTCAGGGAATTCTAAAAATATCTGCCTCTTTTTTTCTTGTCACTGTGCTCTTTGAACCTGTAGCTCATAGTAATAGTCTGGGCTAGAAGCCTTCCCCTCAAGTACCACATTCATTATGATAATGTAGCTCATCTTTTACCTTCTTTTTCTCCAATTTTCTAGAGCATACTAAAACTCTTAAGTAATTTTTCAATTAACATAGACCATAATAGCAAGATTTTAGATAAATAGCATACAATAAAAATATTAAGATATAGTATGATTTTTTAAAACCACAAAGTAAAATTCGTCAGCAGTTAGGTATTAAAATATTTGGAAAAGATTTTCGGAACTAGTTTAAGTTTTGGTTGTGAAGTTATTCTCTTTAAAAACAATTTTGTAATTGCCTTCTTTTTTTCTTTTTTTTCTTTTCGATTTCAGGGCCAACCTGGTCCTCAGGTAAGTGAATTCTTTCCTAAGAAATTAATTTCAATTTAGGATTTCCTCAGTGTGGAGATTTTTCTGCAATTCATTTCAAAGGCTATTAAAAAAAGCTATGAACCAGTAATCATGACACCACGCAGTAGACCAAATATTTCCCAGGAGTAAAGCTCTGGGGCCTCTCCAGGGTTGTGTGAGCCACATCAGCTGTTGGACCAGATGGCAAATTTAACAATGTACTATCATACAAAGCAAAACTCTTAACTGATCTGAAACAGTGCCACAGGACTTTAATGTAAGATAAAATGACTTAGTAAACGTCGGGTATGAACTGGTTTGCGTTAGGTACTGATTAATCATGTACTAATAATGTTGCTGTAAATCCACACAGACTCTGATTATTTAGACTGTGATCATAGCAGCTACTTTTGATTCATTACACACAGATATTGAATTCGATCTACATTTTCAATATAAACCAACGGCTGAAGACATGATTTATATTTAAATGTGCATGCAGTCAACAGAAAATCTTTTGAGCTATAAATCATATTGGAGAAAATGAGGAAATTTTAGGAAGGGGAGGAATGTGTAGGGAGATAAAAGTACAAAAGACGGGAATTGTCAGAAATGAAGAATCAGTAAAAAAACAATAAACTTGATATTAATACTGATTGTGGTGTGCAGGAAGCTTTCGAGAAGGGAATGCCATTATTAATGTTTTACCTTTAACACCATAATACCCATACATAACATAGCTATTTATTGAGTTCCTCTTACGACTCTTTCCCTTTGATATACCAAATGCTATTTCTGCCTTAGATTGTTTTGTACACAAACAATTTTCCTGACAGCTCTGTTATTCAATATCCAAATTGTGTATTGTGGGCTAGTTGTCATAATAGACCATGAGAATATTATTTATAGTTTTTATGAGCTCCGTGTATAAGGAATGTCTAACAAAGCAAACAAAAAACTCCACGTACTTTAGTAGAGCAGTCCATTCTGTAATATCTTCATGAGAAAAACTTTGCCATGTAGTTAATTTATGTTCCTATCAGAGAATACTCTCATTATTTGTGATTTTCACTCTTATTTTCTAAGTTAGCTCAATTATTGGAGGGAAAAAAAACCCATGAAAGAAAGTTGTAGCTTATTTCCTAAATTTGAAACTACTACATTATAATGGGATGAAGACAAAGTAAAAGGTACTTTGCATGCTTTATTTTATTTAATGCTACAACATCCCTGGAAAGTACTATTTTACTTGTGTGTGTGTGTGTGTGTGTGTGTGTGTGTGTGTGTGTTATATGCACACACATACGTACATACATATATATGTATATATACACATATATACACACACACTCACACAGAATCAGAAGAGATACATGACTCACCTGGAGTGACACCATAAAAAACTGGGGGCAGAAGTCAAGTGTGTCTGTAAAAACCTTATACCCCTGTAGCACTCAGCTCTCAAGAGAAGACTAAAAGGCAAGGTAACAGAATAAAATAAATTGGAGTGCTGGTTTTGAGGTTATTATAATCTTTAACACATTTTAAGTATTAACAGGACCTCTTTCTTAGCACGGATCACTTCTACCTAACCTAAAGCTGTCTTTTAGATAAGGATTTGGGTATAAGTAATTTATGTAGGAGACAATCCCAGGAAGCATTGTGAATAAGTGGGGGAAATGACACAGGAGTGGCAAGACGACCAGAAAACAGATGTATTGCTGAGGATGCTGTGGGAGACTGTAGAGCTTGCCTCAGAATTGCCCACTGAAAGGTCAGGAAATTGATGGATTTATCCACTAATTTCCCTTCCTTCACTGTTGAGAATCATGGCTGAGTGTTAACTCCCTGGCTCTTCTGGCCTGTCTCAGAAGGTCCAGCACGCTCCAGCTGCTAGAGGAATGCAGGAAGCCGTAGGGACATGTGAGTCCTGTATCCTTACACTGCCTTTGAGAAAGGCAGTGGTGAAGGTTGGCACTGACATCTGCTACAACAGAGTTGCTACAAGTGAAGGAGTCCTATAGACAAAACAAAAAGGGGAAAATTCAGACACAGGTGTGAGGACTTGGATAATTGGACAAAAAGACAGCATTGAAAGCATATTAGTTCATGTTAAAGAAAATGGCTATCAGAAGAAGAACATGATCATAATAAATCTTTAGTGTGCAGCCACAGTTAATGAACAGAAGATGGTAAACCAGCGCAGGAAGCCAAGAATGGGGAGAACATCATGTATCACTGTAACCAAGATTTTTTGAGAGAGAGAAAGAGAGAGAGAGTGTGTGAGTGGGGAAGAGGGGCAGAGGGAGAGAGAGAGAATCTTAAGCAGACTCTAAGCTGAGCCTGGAGCCTGACATGGGTGGGGCTTGATCCCACCACCTTGAGATTGTTACCTGCTTGAAATCAAGTTGGATGCTTAACCGACTGAGCCACTCAGGTATACTCAAGATTTGAAAATATATCACAGCACTTAAAAAAGTAAGGTCTATCTAACTGCCTGTACTTGAAAATTCTGGAAACTTTCAAGGAAGATAGAATTGGCATTTTTTTAATTTTTTTTTTTTTTTAAAGAGAGAGAGAGAGAGAGAGAGAGAGTGCGAGTGGGGAAGGGGCAGAGAGAGAGGGAGACACAGAATCTGAAGCAGGCTCCAGACTCTGAGTTGTCAGCACAGAGCTCCACATGGGGCTAGAACTCACAGACTTTGAGATCATGACCTGAGCTGAAGTCGGACACTCAAATCGACTGAGCCACCCAGGTGCCCTGGCATTTTTAAATGGTGACCTGTTCTGGTTTTCTTTCATCTTGACTATCAGTTTTCCTTCAGTGGACGCTCAAATCACATGATCATTTTGTTCAAAATGTCTCCCTCTTGTCACAGCAAAAGGAAAGCCACAGATTTAGGAAGAATAGGTATGAGGGGAAATGCAAAGCCAGGAAATAGCTCACATTGTCTTTCCATGGCACAAAAAATAGGCAAAGAGTTTTGTTGCTATGTCCCCAAGGACAAGTTTGACTTACCTCTTAACTCTACTCTTTATCATAACAATTTTATTTCTTTTTTTTTTTAATTTTTTTTAACGTTTTTTATTTATTTTTGAGACAGAGCGAGACAGAGCATTAACGGGGGAGGGGCAGAGAGAGAGGGAGACACAGAATCGGAAGCAGGCTCCAGGCTCTGAGCCATCAGCCCAGAGCCCCGACGCGGGGCTCGAACTCACAGACCGCGAGATCGTGACCTGAGCTGAAGTCGGCCGCTTAACCGACTGAGCCACCCAGGAGCCCCTATCATAACAATTTTCAAAAGAAACTTCCAATTTTAGATTTTAAATTAAACAACTCTTAATGAAGTTTTTCATTTAGTGCTTAATGATTATTTAATTTGCTCTGAGATTTTTATAAATTATAGGTGTATTTTTATACACTGGCTCCTTTCCATCTGTATTTTTATTTTCCCTATTACTTATTGTAATGTATTACTTTCCCAGCCTCTAATCTACTCTTGGGAAATTTCTTCTGCAAAAAGTAGAAATTAAATAGGCTTTTACGTCCAAGAACAAATTTTATCTATCTAAAAATATGAACACTTAAAAATGATGTAGTAAATGGGATTATCAATATGTGCAGTACAGTTACAGTATTTTATACAATTATATCTTACATTACCATCTTGCCATGATTTCACTTTTTCCTTGAGTAAATTTATATAAACTATGCACTAAATCTGTTTAATACATATCTATAATGTACATACAGTGAGTAAGCAAGCAATGTACATTTAAAATCTAAATTAGGAAATTTTTTAATGGGTTTTTAAGTGGTTGAAAGGTTTCTTTAATTGATCAGATTTCTCTTGAAATGTTCCTGTTCTGTTTTTTTGGCTCACTAAAAATAATATTCGCACACGGTATATACAATGTGTACAGGAGCTTATAATTTGGGGTATGGGGCGCCTGGGTGGCTCAGTCAGATAAGTGCCTGACTTCGGCTCAGGTCATAATCTCATGGTTCATGAGTTCGAGCCCCGCATCGGGCCCTCTGCCACCAACACAGGGCCTACTTCTGATCCTTTGTCTGCCTCTCTCTCTGCCCCTCCCCCACTCTTTATCTCAAAAATAAATAAACATTAAAACAATAATTTGGAATATGTCTTCTCTTTTCTTCCCTTCATCTTTTGTGACTTAAAATGATAATCATTTTTTCTTGAAATATCTACTTAATTTCCCTTATTTTTTAAGATGGATGAGCTAAAATTCTCCATAACTTATTTTTTATATCTATGTTTCAATACAACTAATGTGCCTACATTCTTTCCTTGCTAATTCTGCTCCTCCCTTATCTCTGTGGCTTCTTCTTAGCACATATTGTTAACTGTGGGTAAAGGGAACAGCATAAACATCACACAACTTTTTCTTTACTTTCTCTCCCCATCTCCTTTTGCAACTAGTTAAGGAGAAGAAAGTTTGCTACCTAAACAAGATACCTCCAAGCAAATTCCCTTAACTAGTCCTCAAATCCAATGGGTTTCTGACCCATTCTGAGTCATAACTGTGTCACCCAGGGGATGACTCTTAGCTGGGCTACCTACTCCACTGAAAATTCATACCCCATTCTAACTGGATAGCATTATGAGAGGTACATTTCTAAAATCCCAAATCCCAACTTACAGTGGATTTTCCATTAAGACATTATTACTAATCCTATTTCTATTGTACAATAAGAATTTGTGTGTGTGTGTGTGTGTGTGTGTGTGCATTAGCAATAGGCTTTTGGGAATTGAGCTGAGAAAATAAACCATATTTTATTAGGATTCCTGTGGGAAGATACAATCAGATTTCCAAATAACCAACTTCCAAAAAAAGAGCTGCCAATGTTTGAGTTGAGAGATTGCACATCCTTTAAAGTTCACCAAAGTATTTGGACAGAATTATAATTGGTAACTTGTTATTCATGTGCAAATGTTTATGTCAGTAGAGTGTTCTGCATAGGTTGAACATTCCCACATCATCTTATTCACAGTATATTTCACTGCAAATCTCTTCCTTAGAGAGTGAGAGGCTCCATTCTGCTTCTTTGGTATCACTCATTGTTTAGTAAGGACTTCCAGATTAATGAGGTTTTATTTTGTAGACTGGTGGTAAAAAGGGAAAATGTCTATTCTTCAGGGAGTTCTTCTGATCATCTTCCTAAAGCTGAAGATGGCTTACATGGATTTAGCTTATGTTGTCAAAAAATTGCAAACACTAGACAGCTAAACGGCAGTGAACCCTGTCGCAGTGAGAGTATGAAACTGAATATGAAAATAGGTCTTAGGGAAGAGAGGTGAGTCTTTGCACTTACCTAAATGGTAAATGGTGAACAAATGGTTCTTCACATGGAAAATGAGATGGTGAAAGGGTATTAGAAAGAAAAAAAAAGGCAATTCTATCACCTGTAGTTAAGATGGGAGAAGAGGCAGGGAAACAAATGGCGAGGATGCTGCTGTGAATCCACTGTATCAAAGGAAATCAAATCCTTGGAGAGGAAAAAGAAAGGGATGGAGTAAACAATGGCACAGAGACTGGGAAAAAAAATGGCTGGGTAAGAAGAGAAATAATAACAAGTGACAAGAGTTAAGTAAGGGAAGAAAGGAGGAAAGGAAATTCGAAAAAAGACAGATGAGTTTTTGCATTTCAAACTAGAGGTCATGAGAATCGTTTGGGAGGTGGGGCAAAATTAATCTATTGAAATGAAGGTCACCCTACTATTTGTTCATTAATTCGTATGAACACAGTGTAAGTCAATACCTCAAGTATTTATTTAGCTCCTATGTACAAGGCACAGCAATAAGGCTGTGAAATTGTGGTGAACAAGACAGAGGCAATCTCTGTTCTTTTGGCAGTTCTTTTAATATAAGTAGTCAAGGGGAATATTGAACTTCTGTCAATTCTCACAGACCCACCCCGCCATTCTGAGGACGAGTTCAATCCCACCTGCAAGTCCTGCCCTGCACCTATACATCTGGTAATCCGCAGATGTAGTGGGGACCTTAAACATGAGGCAGTTAAGAAGACTGTTTTCCAAAATGCAGATGTCCCATTGGTCTGAGTGTAATCTTGATGCCATGCCTTATTTCTAATAATTGAGTTTCTGCCCAGATTCAGACATCCTATTCTGATAACTGAGTCCTTTCCTGGCTCCCCATGTCTATATTCCCTGTCTACATGACTCTTTTCACTCCAGGCCCTCCTTGTCCTTCCCTCTCTACTACTTGATATGAAAATCATGGTACTCATGCTCTATGCACTGAGAGCTGACAGAACCTTGGTTCTGTCTGACATTGGTAATGGCTGACAGAACCAACTCTCTAGCTCATTGCCTAGCTGACAGAATTTCACATTTCTATTTCTTTTGGTCCTGACTTCCCCATTGCTGTTCTGCACACTGTGAGGACATGACTGTTGCTTGCCTGGTCAAGCATTGCTACAAGGAAGGCGAGTCAGTAAAGTGAGCATTTAGCTTTTTCCTGTTTCTATAGTAGAGATAGCGAGGGTTGGGACGGAGCATAGATAGCATCAACCAATATTATCCCGTATATGTCTGCTGGATAAAGTTTTTCCATCTTGGTTCTGATGATGTCATTCTTCTGACCCCAAAACTTTAACTCTCAACATGATTACCATTTAGAGTTCAACAAAATCTAGTTACTTGCCTGATATTTCAATCCCTTGATCTGGCCTGTTTTTGTAACCCAATCTCCCACTAATTTTTCATTCATTCTCTGAACACTATGCTTCATCTAAGCCAAATGAAGCTATTTATTTATTTCTCTTCAAATCTGGTTTTCTTCATTTGTCTTTTCTTAGAATAGTCTTTTCTCAAATTGTTTCCCAGTTACCTCTTAGCCATACTCAGTTTCCATACATTCAGTTACGATCACCTTTCATATTTAAATTTTTTAAATGTTTATTTTTGAGAGAGAGAGAGAGAGAGAGTGAGCATGAGCAGGGGAGGGGCAGAGAGAGGGAGGCACAGAACCCTAAATAGGCTCCAGGCTACTGAGCTGTCAGCACAGAGCCCGATGTGGGTCTCAAACTTGTGAACTGCGAGATCATGACCTGAGCCGAAGTCAGGTGCTTACCCGACTGAGCTACCCAGGTGCCCCGGTCACCTTTCATATTTACATGCCACTTCTTCCATCAAGATATCTACTCTCCCTTTTGTTGAATCCCCACAGTACTTTATGAGTACAGATTTTTTTTTTTTTTTTTTTTTTTTTGCTTTACACTAAAGAGGGCATAGACAACAAAACCAGATAGATTTCAGGTCAAACCCTAGTTTTTCGCTTGTAAACTATGACCTTGGGCAAGTTACTCAATCACTCTCAGTCTCATTTCACCCATCTGTAAAGCAGAGTTAATAATGTCTTATCTCAACAGATAGTGTGAGGATTAAAGTAAGATCATATATGTATAACTCTTAATGGAGTGCTTTGTACATGACAGGCACTTAGTAAATATTAATTTCCTCCTTCTATTGTATTTTTTCCTGTTTCTATTGTCATTTGTAAACATCCCTTCTCTCTTCATTACTAGCTTTTTAGTCTTCAAGGGCAGAGCAATGCTTTATTCTTTTTTTTTTTAAGTTTATTTATTTGGGGGGGGTGGAAGGGGCAGAGAGAGACAATCCCCTCTGACAGCACAGAGCTTGACGTGGGGCTCCATCTCACAAACCATGAGATCATGACTTGAGCCAAAATTAACAGTCAGACGCTTAACCCACTGAGCCACCCAGGCACCCCTATACTTTCTTTCATCTTTAGTATCCTCCCTAACACCTCACTTAGTTCCTGGTACATAGTAGAAGTTCAAGAAATATTGTTGAGCTATGAATGGTATATGCAAGAGTTTAAGGAAATAAAGATGAAGAAGAGAGAAAATGATCAGCTTTTCGTGATTCTAAATGCCCCATCAGTAATACCATGTGTCATAAGTAATGCCATTTAAAACAGGCTTCTGAGGTTTCTAAGCTCTGAGATTTTACTGAACATTTGTTAATTTTAATATCTCACTTCTACTTGATTTGGAGAGTTTCTTTCATTATAGTAGTATACTTATATTGATATTTAATATTTGGTGAAAATAAACTGATAGCCCTAACCCAGGGCCATACATATGATGTACTATTTTAGTTTTTAACCATTTATTTGTAGGGTTCAAGGCTTATCTTTGATTTTTAATAATCAAGACAGTTATGGAAAGTGATTTATGGTGGTTGTGTTTAATGTCACATTTCTTAAACAATAATATTCTTCCACTAATAAATAATTTAATAGAAATTATAGAAACTCATTTTAAAAAGCCTTCTCAGGCTTCCATCTTATATACATTATAAAGATACAGTGGCCTTTTCTTTGCCCCAAATAACTCCATCAGTATATTCAGTACAGAGTAATGAAATAGTGGAACCATTGTATTAAGTGAAAGGTACCTCTTCTATACTAAGGGCATTTCTTTTGCATAAAATTTTTAGAATTTCAAATCCCTCCTCATAACTCCCCTTTGGAGTTGCATGTGAACATAAAGGAGATATAATTCCCTTAGGAATTTGGAGGACTAAAGCAGCGTGTATGTTGTAATTCTGTATTACTCAGTGAGAAAAAAAATGTAAGAGAAAACCACAAGCAAATACCATCAGACAACTGCACATGAAGGCGTGTGGCTTCCATTTGTATTTTTCAAATGCACTTGAAAAGAAGTAGATGTCACATAACCTTTTTTCCCCCAAATCCCTTTTTGCTTTTTTGTTGTTGTTGTTCTGACGTTGTCATTGCAATTTCACAATATTTTACTAAAATTTACAAGAATCAAAATGTGTGTGCCTTCTAAGGAATTATTCCCAAATAAAATACTATATTTGGGGACAATATTTAACTTTCTGTTCATATGTTTTTAATTATATACTAAGCTCTTTCTAACCTAACACTTTAGCAATTCCCATATTTCATGTTTGTGTTTCAGTCCAGCCTTTTTCAGATCCATATAGTCTCACTTGGGGGCAGGGGGAGGACATGTACATTCTCCAAGAAATTTGAAAAGCATGTGTCTGTGTGCGTGCGTATGCGTGTGTGTACAGAAAGTCTTTGTTTTGGTCAATACATAGAACTGTCATGTTAAACTAGTAATGTATCCTATCCAAAATAAATCATGCTAGATCTCAAAAAGTACTATCATTCCCCATTATTTATATTTTATTTGGTGGTTATATGATAAAGAGAATAATTATAAAAATCTTAGCATTTTAGATTTTTTGGTATTTGATTAAGTAATTTATTAATGACATGAAAGAGGGGTGCCTGGGTAGCTCAGTCAGTTAAGCATCCAACTCTTGATTTCAGTTCAGGTCATGATTCATGGGATCCAGCCATCTGTCAGGCTCTGCACTGACAGCCTGGAGCCTGCTTGGGATTCTCTGTCTCTGTCTCTGTGTCTCTCTCTTCCTTCTGCCCCTCCCCTGCTAGTGCACATGCATGCACTCTCTTTCAAAATAAATAGACAATTTAAAAAAATTATATGAAAGACTCCATTGTACTCCAAATAGCTTATATCTGTATATACTTATATCTTTAATTGATATAGTTAGGTAAATATCAAGTATCATTTAGTAAGAACAGTTATGACATACTTTCCTTGATATCTCTTACCTGGCAACCTGAACTGAGGAGCTATTTGGAAAAAAATAAACATAGTGGAGTTCTGAAAGAAATGTTACTCCTTGCGGTAAACTCAGGGCCACCATTTACATTCATGTAGGTTATGTACAGTGCAAGGCTGGTCAGCAAAGGGACAGGGAAGGTGTGAAATTCAGCACAGGCTTCACTTACCAAGCTGTGAGCTCTGGCATGGGGCTGCATCTACCTGGAGGAAAGCCTCCTTATCTAATTAATACAGTCTCAATTGGGGCCATCAAGAACCTGAATGAAATGAATGCAGTTTACTCAAAGAAAACTAACCAGTCTTAGTGGTGGGTGAGACTATCCCAAATGAGAACAGTGTGTCTCCAGAAGAAATGTAGAGTAGGCAGTCGGCATAGTCCTGGGGAGAAGCCACAGCTGGATGTACAGTTGACAAGCAGTACCTGAAGTTGTGGAAATGAGAGAGATGCCCAGAAAGTGTGTATAGAGGGTAAGAGAAGTCATGGGTGGGGGAAGGGTTAGTTACAAAATATAGAGAGGGGGAGGAAAAGAAAGGTCTCCTACACAGAAACTCCCATCAGCAGTGGAAGACCCAGGAGAAGGCTATGCTAGAAAAGCAAAAAGAGGAGTGGTCAGCTGTGTGAACTCTAGTCACTGGGTTTCCAACCATGAGGTCACTCAGTAATTTTAGTGGCCTGGTGGTTTTCAAAGCAATGTGCCATGGTGTTAGCAATGACTCAGTATTGAAAATGTGGGGAGAATAAAAAATAGAACATTCTTTTTAAAAGTTGGGGGTCACAGGCAGGAGCCAAAAACATCTGTCCGTGTTTGAGATGTGAGAAAAAAACTTTCATTGAGTAGAGTCTCATCAAGAGACTGCATAGTTGTTTTATTCCTCTTGTTATTAGTATTTACTCTGTGAACTAGAGTCATGGCCAACAGATAAGAAATTATAGTGAGTTCCCAAAACGCAATTTCTAGCTGCAATCAAATATATCCTCATAAACATTAATTGGTAGCATGTTAGCCGTACAGATATCTGTGACTTTTTGATTATTCATAGGCTAGTCAGGAAATACTACTTTTGGCCCTGATATCTTTTTAGAGACCTCTGTTGCAGGAAATATGATAATGTATTTATTGATACTTACCATGTGTAAGGTACAAGACTACCTTTGAATTAGGAAGAGAAGAGGAGAAGGAAATAATATTTAGAGAGCACATGTTCTTTTAATTACTTCCTGCAGCTCCCATATGAGGTAATTATTGTTTGTCCCATCCTGCAGATGTAGAAGCTGAGGGTCAGACAGGGTAAGCGACCGGCCAAAGGTCATGTGTTAGTACATATTAAAGCCTCCAAAGGCATTATTTGTTATATCTCCCCATACACCACTCTTCTTGCCCTTAGGGGCCCTGATAGCTTAGTATGAAGCACAAATCTTATATCTAGCATGGCGAGCTAAGTTTTTAAGAGAGTCACCGTGCTTTAGGATTTCAAAACAGAAAACATCTCCAGAAGAGGGTCAAGCAAAGCTTAGGGAAGAGAAGTCACTAAGAGAAGCCATCAATGACTGGTTGTGATGATAGTGAGATTGTAGATAGGTGGAGACAGGATGCTTTCTGGACTAACATTTGTATTGGGAATAACATTTCTTTCAGAAACTCAAATTTCTACTAGGTTGTTTTGTTTTTTTTTTTTCCAAATAACTCCATACCTCAAGTTGCCAGGTAAGAGGTTTCAAAAAGGGGTGCTATAATTATTTCAAGTCAAGTGATAATTAATGGTGTTTGTTCAGTAGAAAGAATGGCAGAAGCAGAGATACAGAAGTGACAGCAGTGAAGGGCCCTCTGAGAACAGCTGGTGTTCAAGGCTCACTGGAGGTCCAGGAATCAGGCAGGGGCGGGAAGGGGAGAAAACGGAAAAGGAAAGTTAAAAGCAGATCATAGAAGACTTTGGACACAGTCAGAAGTTAACACTTTATTTGGTAGGGATCTGAAGGGTCGCTTACAAAGTTTTTAAAAATTATATAACTACCTCTTTGGGGAATTTTCAAACATACTCAAAAAGAAAAAGGAAAAAAAAAAAAGAAGAAAAGAAAATGGTACCATAAACTGCCCTAGAACCATCATCCAACTTCAAGAATTATCAATTGCTAATCTGGTTTCATGAATCCTTTCCCTCATGTTTTTGTTTTGTTTTGTTGCTGGTGTACTTAAAAGCAAAACCTAGATACGAGGCGCCTGGGTGACTCAGTTGGTTAAGCTTCCGACTTCGGCTCAGGTCATGATCTCATGGTTCGTGGACTGGAGCCCCGCGTCTGGGTCTGTACTGACAGCTCAGAGCCTGGAGCCTGCTTCAGATTCTGTCTCTCTCTCTCTCTCTGCCCCTCCCTGGCTCACACTCTGTCACTGTCTCTCAAAAATAAATAAAAATTAAAAACAATGTTTTTAAAGCAAAACTTAGATACCATGTTATTGCATCCACAAATACTAAAATATGAATGAATCTCTGATAGGGTCTTTCTGAAATATAACCATCACTTTATTATCAACCCTAATAAAATTAGCAATAATTTCTTATTATCATACCCATTCAATATTCAAATTTCTCTACCAGTTTCAAACATCTCTTTAATAGGTGTTTTGTTTGGATCAAGACCCAAAACCCAATTGGCATTTAATTGCTGTAACTCTTCAGTCTTTTACTCTCCAGTCATCTTCCTTTTTATTTAAAAAAATTTTTTTTTCTTCAACATTTTTTTAATTTATTTTTGGGACAGAGAGACAGAGCATGAACGGGGGAGGGGCAGAGAGAGAGGGAGACACAGAATCGGAAACAGGCTCCAGGCTCCGAGCCATCAGCCCAGAGCCTGACGCAGGGGTCGAACTCACGGACCGCGAGATGGTGACCTGGCTGAAGTCGGACGCTTAACTGACTGCGCCACCCAGGCGCCCCTGGTCATCTTCCTTTTTAAAAAAAAAATTGTTTTTGTGTCATCAATTTTCCCACATTTGACCTGTATATAGAATGCCCAACCTTTTGGATTGATCTAATGACTTCGAGGTACTGTCTGACTTGTTCCCCTGTCTTCTGTATTTCTTGTAAACTGCAAGTCCCATTTAGCAGTTGATTAGGTTCTGGTTCAATTTTTAGAAATAATCTCTTATGAAGGTGCAGTATACTCCTTTCTTCATTATATCAAGAGGCAGGTAATGTTCCATTAACCAGCAGGTTAAGTAATATTGGCCTGATCCCCTGAAACCTCTAACAGCTTTTGTATCATGGAGGATTGTTAACCTATAATGACTTTTTCATTGACCCCTTGATGGGTTTTGGGCTGACGAATATTTTCAGAAATGTGCTTTAGGACACATAATCTGACAAAAGTATGCAGGATGAAATACAGTGAGGGAAGACCAGAGGCTTGTAGACTATTATTGTTTTCCAGGAATAAGGGTGCTAGAAACAAACATGGAAAGATAGATTCAAAGGATTTTGTGGAGAATGAAATCTCTGGGACTTGGCAATAGATTTCACTTGCCAAATCAAACATAACACTGAACTTTTAGAGATGGAGGAATAGTGGTGTGTTTAATAAAAATAGGGAGGTCAGGGGGCGCCTCGGTGGCTCAGTCGGTTAGAGCGTCCGACTTCGGCTCAGGTCGTGATCTCGCAGTCCGTGAGTCCGAGCCCCGCGTCGGGCTCTGTGCTGACAGCTCAGAACCTGGAGCCTGCTCCCGATTCTGTGTCTCCCTCTCTCTCTGACCCTCCCCCCATTCATACTCTGTCTCTCTCTGTCTCAAAAATAAACGTTAAAAAGAAATAGGGAGGTCAGGAGTCCTGAGTGGCTTGCAGTAGAAACTGAGAAGTTTGGTTTGAGAAAGAGGAGTTTGAGCTGATGATGGCATATCTTGGCTTAGACATCTGGTGAGCAGTTGGGAATGCAGCACTGAATCCTGGAAAAGAATTGAGGACATAAGTCAGGTAAAAATTATAGCCTTGAGGGTACATGTGATAGCTGATGAAGGGAGTAAAGTGAAAAGACAAAAGGGTTAGACACAAATTTGGGCAATTGTGACCTGTTTGGGCTTTGTCAACTCTTCCTCCCCAAAGCTCTGGTTTATTTAGTTTTAGTTTAGCCCAGGGTGACTCCTTTCCAGGGCCCCAAAGACTGGCTCAGCAGTTTCTCTTCTCATAGCTTCATTTTGCTTTCTTCTTCCTAGTGGAAAGAAATGCTCCCAAGACCAATATGTATTTCAACTCATGTTACTTTAGTTTTCCTAAAACCAGACTGTAAAAATATGACTTCTACTCTGCCTCCTTTCTCTTTCCTCAAATCCAGGTTTTCTTTATTTCTGTGACCAATCTATTATTAAAGAAGTTTGATGGAGATGGTTAGAAGAAGATAGGACCTTCAGATGAGGGAACAGAGGGCAAGTGCAACGTTTCTTCCCTTTGATTTGGGGGGAGGGTAAATGAATGTGTTTGGAGAGGAAGAGAAGGAACCCAAGGGAACTGAATTGGTTGCAAAGACAAATGAGAGCAGTGATAAATAGCATGCAAGGTTGGGGAGGAGGTACGGGTGCATGGGTACAATATTACCTTCACTCCACAGAGAGAG
Source organism: Prionailurus bengalensis (assembly GCF_016509475.1). Classification (NCBI taxonomy): domain Eukaryota; kingdom Metazoa; phylum Chordata; class Mammalia; order Carnivora; family Felidae; genus Prionailurus; species Prionailurus bengalensis. The sequence goes on from NC_057344.1 coordinate 114,699,006, forward strand.
GAGATGAGGTTACAGAAGAATCCGGAGATGAGGATCATGGTAGTTGTAGGAGCTTCTTTAAAGGCTTTTGATCTTTTTAGTCCCCAGCTGAGAATGAGAGAGACTAGGCTTCTCATTTATACTGGAAGCTTGAGAATCATAGGCAAGCCCTGAGCTTCAGTCTCTCCTAGCCTCATTTGACAGTTGATTGTTTGTTTTTTTTTTTATCCCTTCTCCATATCTCTGTAGACTCCAAGAGATATCTACTCTTATCCCTGTGGTGTGCTGAGTTGCCCTACACAAAACTGCATGGCTTTATAAAATGCTACAAATGAAGCAAAGAATCAAACTGACCTGCAAACCAGGCTTTCTGAAGTATCCTGGGCCAAATTATGTTGGGCCAGTATATTAGGAAACATGCTGAAATAAACTATTGTATATTAAACCTAAGGTTTAAAGATGGATGTGCCTCTAAACACATTTGAATTGTGTTAAGGACAGTAAGAGTATTGTAGGATAGCTTACACCATTAGCTGTAAAATCACAGGGGCTACTGTGGGCATTTAGAGAGCAAGTTGATACTTTCTTTCGACAAAAGGAATGTTTAGGATTCCAAGTCTTTCACCACGGAGTTCATCTTATTTGACCTCTTAAAAATATGTAAAAAAAAATTCAAAGTTAAACAAAAAAGTTTTAGCAGTCTCTTAAAACTTTTGGATATAAGGGATGAGGCTACAGAGAAGGGAGCCCTTGGTTTTGACTGGCAGGAGAAGTAATTTGGCTGTATTTAATTTGTATTGTGTTAGAAAAGAAAGCCAGAGTGAGCTTCCCTGTTTCCTGCTGTTTTATAAGCCCTTAACTCCATTGAGCTACATCAGTCTTACTTTTGAGATTCCGTTTTTAATGTTTGGTTTTTCTAAATTTTCTTTTAGTGCTAGCCCCCACTAATTGTTTCCTTATGGCAGCTGCTTATGATTTAACACTGATCATGGGCACATATAGTCCCTTGTTCAGGGCTTGAACTGACATCACAAAAGAACTTAAAGTTACGATCGCACCACAGAAAATGCCCGGAAAATAATAGCTGTAAAAATTAGTTTTGCAATCAATGGGGCTGGTTTTGATATTTTAAATTTCTGTTTATACCTACCCCCTTTTCTGCTGGGTCTCTTTTAATCTTCAATGCAAAATGAAAGGTGTAAAGTCTGAGGCTATAAATCTGTTTATAGCTATAATTCCGTTCCCTGGCTTAGCAGAGTTTGACACTATAATAAACACGGTTCTTCTGCAGCAACGTTGAATCTGGTTCTTGTATAATTCTTTATATGTTGCTGCTTTGAACAGGGAGAGTTTTATTGCACTCTTTTCTTTCTGGGTGTTTCAATTCAGCAAGAATTGATTGAGCACCTACTATACTAGGGGTGACCAGGTAGTTCTAGGTCCTAAAGTTTAGTCTTGGTTAGTCATTAAAGTACTGTGGTTAAAACTAAAAATTTTTTTTTCAACGTTTATTTATTTTTGGGACAGAGAGAGACAGAGCATGAACGGGGGAGGGGCAGAGAGAGAGGGAGACACAGAATGGGAAACAGGCTCCAGGCTCCAGGCTCTGAGCCATCAGCCCAGAGCCTGACGCGGGGCTCGAACTCACGGACCGCGAGATGGTGACCTGGCTGAAGTCGGACGCTTAACCGACTGCGCCATCCAGGCGCCCCAACTGTGGTTAAAACTATAACGAACTGTTTTCGTTTTAGTTTTGTGTGGCTGTAGTTGTTGTTGTTTCGTAATAGTTCCTAAATATCAAGGCAACCTATATTAAACCTTTGTGTTCTCCAAACATTTTCAACCATTCACCTAACACATTTCTTACCACATGGCCTTTTGATTTTAGGAAATCAATATGTTTACCTTCTTTATCTTCAGGTAAATCTGAGAAAAATTTTTATTTTTTGTTTACAATAATTAAAATATTAAAAACATTGACTTAATGATTACTACCATTGGTCAGTCAGGCATTCTACAAATTGCTTCATGGACAGTATTTCATTTCAGCAAAACAATAAGCATTGTTTTCTTCATTTTACAGATGAAGAAACTGAGGCTTAAAGAGTTTAATTAACCGGCCAAAGTTCACATAAGTGATCACAACCAGGGTTTCAGTCTGTATCTGTTTGAGTCCAAAGCTTGAGCTCTTAACCACTAAGACACTTAATGTACTTTATTTTGAAATAATTTCTCCAAATTATACTTTTAGTTTTTTTTTACTTTTTTCCAAAACATTTAAAAAGAGATTGTATACAAGCAAACACACACACACACACACACACACACACACACACAGATCTATACTCATATAGAGGACCTCCTACTTTTTCACATCAGGTTTTCCATAATAAGTTTAAAATGTACACATTACCTGTTGAGGTTATTTGCACAGTTGAAGGTCTATGAAACACTAAAAAGAGGTGATTTTAGGAAGAAATGTCCCTAAAAGTATATATTATGCTAGTAAAGCAAAAAGCTATATATTAGAGTTCAAGGTTTTAGGTATATACTTGGAGGAACACTTGTTCACATTTTAGTTAGAAGTGAACCTAAGCTAACTGCCTAAAGCACTTTACCCAGAAGTATGCTAGATTTATCATATGTAAATAGGTAGGGTCCTTATTTTTCAAGTAAGGCCTGGATTTTTCCATTGTTAAAACTATTTGCCCTGTGATTTTGGTCAGTTTCAGACACCTGCTAAAAACTGTGGTACCAGATTCAATTTATTCATGAACATATGGCTTAAGAGCATTTATCTCATTGGCACAAGGGGCCAATTTTATGATGCAATCAGAGAGTAGGCAGAAATCTTACCATCTGTAGAATTGAGGCTTTTATCCTATTTGAACAAGTGGAAATGGGATATTCCCTGTTTCCTTCCTCCCTAGGGGACTGTGAACATTGATAATGTAATGTTTGCAAAAGTGCCTGAGCACACAGGCATCAAACATACACTGATCACTGAGGTTGTGCTGTCCTCCTAGAGAAAGCCCAATGCTGTAGACCTTGCCTTCCTTATCCTTGAAAAACTAGGGAAAGTACAGTTTTTAAAACATGGTAAGCCCATGTTCAGCTTGCAGTCTAAAAAGCAGAGGAAGAAATGTAATAAGGGTGTGCTTTATTAATGATTTGACACAGAGGAAAGATGGCTACGCAGTATGGCCACCCTATGTCATCTGTGCTCCTTTTACCCAACAGTGATGATAAAGAATTTTCCCTCTCTCAACTATGTCTGATTGGGCCAGCCAAGGCTGCCAACAATTAGTTTGGATTTGAATACCCTTAAAACCAGATTTAAAATTCTTTATGGTTCAGTTTGCTCTGGAGCTGCTGTGCTCATCGGAGTTGAACCAGTGTAGGTCACCCATTTTCTGCAAGTGCACCAAATTGTGAACTTTCAAATGAATAGAACTTCTTTTCTTTAATCTTTAAAAATGTTTATTTTTGAGAGAGAGAGAGAGGGGGAGAGAGAGAGAGAGAGAGAGAGAGAGAGAGAGAGAGAGAGAATCCCAAGCAGGCTCCATGATGACAGTGCAGAGCCCTATGTGGGGCTTGACCTCACAAACCATGAGATTGTGACCTGATCCAAAATCAAGAGTAGGACACTTAACCGACTGAGCCATTCAGGCACCCCGATGAATAGAACTTCTTAAACCCTGTTGGTGATATGTAAACACCTCTCATGTCCAGTCGACTGGTCTTGTCGGTTCTATCTCAGAAGTGTCTTCTGAATCTAGCACTTTCCCTGTGCTCCCCCTATCATCTATCTCCTGGACCAGGGCAACAGCTTCCTAAGAAGGATGGCATTCCATGTTCTCAGAGTTCCAAAGAGCATGGGATTGATCTTACTACTCTCTTGTTATATTGATGACAGATTTGGCCCAGGGACTCAGATATTATTAGCCACCTTTCCAAATCTTACTATCTCCCATCTGTACTCCCCACACCACATATGTTCTTACTGCCGTGAACTCCTTGTCTGTCTCTAATAGCATGATGTTCTTTTACACTTATGCATGTTCTCTTCTTCTGCCTGAACTGCTTCACCCCTTCCCAGTCCCTCTTATCTCAGGTCAATTTTCAAGAGCCATTTCCAATATCATCTTTTGAACTCTAGTTATCCCACTTTCTTTTCTCTCTGTATGGCCACAGCACAGCCTCATTCCACTGATTACAATTACATTTACATGTCCCTTCTCCAGACTCAGAGCACATTGGCTGGTAATTGGCCATAAATGCTTAGAATATGAAACTTGCTGGACTTCATAATTCTATGGTAATGAAAAGATTAATCAGAAAAATGTTTGTTATATTTCAAAGATGAAAATGATGTACACTTTTCTGGGATAAAAATCATAACTCCATTCTATTCCAGCAGCTCTGGCTGCCAAGAATTTCCAGAGTTTGCTTTTTTCCTTTTTTTTTTTTTTTTTTACTTGTAGCAGAATTTAATTTTGTTTCCATGATTGCCATCTTTTAGAAATCATTCCCTCTTTAGCTTTTGCCAGCTCAAAGTAGGCAAAATTTATAGTTCTAGTGAATGAAAGGTCTTAGTTGGGATATCCAACCTCTATGAATATATCTGTCTTTTCCAGCTATATTTCAATTACTTTTATGCAGATTGAAATCCAGCCTTTTACTGAATCTCATTTATTGTACCTCTCATTCATAATGGTTTTAGTTTGGTTTTGTAATTCAATCAAAATAAGTAATAGAGCATGGAAAAGCATCTAAAATCTTAGTTGTTTGGATAGAAATAGATTTGGGGAGACTGAAATTGGTATAGGCCAAGACCCACGTTAAAGACTTGGTACAAACAAAATTGTTGCCTTACATCCTGAATTTGAAGTCATTTGAATTGGAGCTAATTTGAAGTTTGCCACTGATATTTATAAATACCTTGGTAGTAAATTCGGAACACTCTAAAAGAAATGTTCCAACTGCCGAGAACACTAATAATACAAATTTTGTTAACACTTTTAAAATTTATGTAATTAGGGCTCATAAAATAAAACTAATTAGAAATAATTATCTCAAATATTCTTATTTATATATTTAAGTGGACAGTGTAAAAGATAAGACTCCCAACATTCCAGACCAGACCAGAATGACAATTCCAAAAGAAGACTTACATAGCCATATATAATGACTCACTATTCCCTTATTTATCACCACTAATTTTACCATATTTACTTACCATTGACCTCAACCTTATTTTAGCAACAAAGTTTTACTTTCTTCTTTTTTTTAATTAAAAATTTTTTTTAAATGTTTATTTATTTTTGAGAGATAGAGAGACACAGAGCTCGAGTGGGGGAGGGACAGAGCAAGAGGAAGACACAGAATCTGAAGCAGACTTTAGGCTCTGAGCTGTCAGCACAGAGCCTAATGTGGGGCTCTAACTCACGAACCACGAGATCATGACCTGAGCTGAAGTTGTGTGCTCAACCAACTGAGCCACACAGGCGTCCCATGCTTTCAAATAGTTACCACTCAGACACTGATACTGATACCTGAACAACAAATATGTCCATTAGTTATTAAATTGTTAGCTTGGTGTAGCTGGAAGCAACAAAATGCCATTGTAAAATACACTTTAATTCAAATAATTCATTAATTTTTATTGTTGTCTATCTTTTTTGTTAATACCAGTGAAGCTTTTTTTTAACTCTAAAAGCAAAATAACTTAAATATTGACCCAGCTTTGATTTTAAAAGTTAGCAATCAAAGAAACTTTTTCTTAATTTGTAATGTTTTGACCTAGAAAAGAATCATGGCTCCTAAATCTTGAAATACTATCTGGGTTTACTATGGTTGCCCACGTTTTTCTTCAAATGCAATCCATATTTGCAGTGAAGAGGATCCAATTCAGAAAAGAAGAGTGGGATTTCAGTCAGAGCAGAAGAAAACACCTGCCATTAATCCCAAGAGCACAAGTGGGGTCTGGAGCGTCCGAAGCAGCCGCCACAGCTGTGAATGGAGGTTGACCTCTGCTTCAGTTCTGTCTTGAGCTGGCAGGTGCCAGGACGCCATTCTGTCTGCTCAGAAACATCCCCTTTTGAAGCAGCAGTATTTATTGCTCAATTGTGAATGCAAATTTTTATGTGTTCGTGAATTAAGGATCCTTATATATGGCAAGCTGTCTAAAGAGCTCTAGTTGACACACGTGGCTTTGGCATTAATAATTGGACTTTGGGGGAAAAAAAGTCATCTCTGTTCCCCACTGTAAAATTGTTTTAGAAAAGCTTTGACCTCAAACATGTCATAGAACCTAATAAAGTGCCTTTAGAGGACTGGTACAATGAGAGGCTTGGCCCCTGAAATCTCACCAGCAAAAGTAAACTGAACTGTAAAGAGAAGCTTTTGGGGGAGGAAGGGGTGGGAGTCGGGGAAGGGTTCCACAGTAACTGTAAGTAATCTTACAATAGCTCGATTTTCAAGGGAATGTTTCTTAATGCTAGTATTGGGAAGTATTTAACTGTGGCACTGGGCCATTAAGCTTTTACAAGACAGACCATTGAGGTTTTCTAAATCAGCCTCTCCCACCATATCCTCCACCAGTGTCTAGAACATTGCCAAACTCTCTATAGACATTTGACAAATGTATATAAAAATCAAAATAGAATTAAATAACATACAATTTAAATCAAGACTAGAACCTCCACTGTACTCCTTAAACTTGATGGTAGGTATCCTCTCATTCTTGTTTTGGGTTTCCTTTGCCCCACCCAAAATAAAACTCTGCTTGCAGGAGCACTAGAGAACATTATATGTGTGTTGAAAATGACCAAATAAATTCTTTAAACTTAATTTTGCAGAGGTAGACACACAATCTATACCAATTACTCATTACTTAACTCACTGAAAACGTTAATAAAATATTGAAATTTTACTGAAAACATAAAGAAAAATAATTTTCTTGGTTTCCCTTTGTTTTTAATGGCAAAATTATTGGGGGGGGCGGAGACAAGAGTTTGTTTTGTTGATTACATTACCTTAGCTCCCTCTCTCCCTCCCTGACCCTCCACAATTCCTCTTTTTCTCATTCAAACTTGAGATCTTGGGGCCAACTGCCCAGGACACTGTGGGAAATGCAATTGGGAGGCATTTCAGAAGGCATCTGTCGAAGACAGTCACATGGTCATCATTCTTTCTGAGAATCTAGTTCTAGAGCTATGTCTTATCATCCTAACCTAGTCACACAGACTAGGTTAAAGTCCTGGCTAACTCACTTGCAAGAGACCTAACCTTGATAATCTTTGGGTTTTATTTTTGGCATCTATATCATAACACTTCACTGGATAGGGAGAAGATTAAATACAGTAACAGGTGAAAGTTCTTTGTTGATGGTAAAATATATAAATCATAAGACATTATATTACTGTTATTATTAATTTCATGATAACCTCATAGCTGTTTCCAGAAGTGTCACAACTGAGAGTAGGAATTTGGTACCGTGTCTCTGTAGCTGATACTTAACAGGAGATATTTTAGCAACAGATTATTCCTACATTTTCACCTGAAGGGACATAGGAGTCTCTACCAAGACTTAGGATGGTACTTTGCCAGCACCTTGGCTGTGCTTCCAGTCTGGACTTGATCCTTGTCTCCCAGCCCTGCTAAAGGTGAAGGTGAGAGATTGAAGGTAACTGTGAAATGCACCAATTCCTCAAGTAGGCTGAGCCCTGAAACATGACTTCATCTTTAAGAGCTAGGGGAGAAAAAAGTATTGATGCCTCTAGAATTAGCATTTCCTGCTGGTGTATTTGCTCAAAGGTAAAGAAGATCTCCGTGTGGCTTAGGAATAGAAAATCCTACAAAAACCACATCTATATGACTATCTGGTTTATGACAAAGGTGACACTATACTACAATGGGGAAAAGATGCATTTTCAATAAATGGTATTGGGTTAATTTGATATTCACATAGGGGAAAAAAAGCATCTTGACTTTGACCTCACATCATGCTCAAAGTCAGTTCCCCACGAATTCAGATCTGAGTGTGAAAAATATTCTATTTTTTATTTTTTTAGTTGTTTCTTTTTCTTCAGTTTGGGCACAGTGCCATCCCAAACAATATAAGTTTAACATACAGTGTTATATTAGTTTCAGGTGTACAATATAGGGATTCAACAACTCTGTATATTACTCACTGCTTATCATGATAAGTGTACTCTTAATCCCCTTCACCTATTTCACCCATTTCCCCCCCTCCCCACACATACACACTCACCTGTCTGGCAACCACCAGTTTGTTTTCTATAGTTAATCCCAAGCAGGCTCCGCACTGTCAGCACAGAGCCTGATGTGGGGCTCAATCTCATGAATTGTGAGATCACGACCTGAGCTGAAACCAAGAGTCAGATGCTTAACCAACTGAACCACCCAGGTGTCTCTGTTAGTTTTGTTTCTTAAATGCCACATATGAGTATTTGTCTTTCTCTATCTGACTTATTTCACTTAGACTCATACCATCTAGATCCATCCATGTTTTTACAAATGGCAAGATTTCATTATTTTTATGGCTGAGGAATAGTCCATCTCTTTGTTGTTTATCTTAATTAAAAAAAATTTAATTCTAGTATACAGTGTTATATTAGTTTCAATGAGGCTTTGGCTTTTAGAATAAACGTAGAAAAACGTCTTTATGACCTTGGAGTAAGCAAAGATTAAGAAATCTTTGGAACACAAAAAGAGATAACTATAAAGAGGAAAATAATGTTAAATTGAGTTTGTTAAAATTAAGAACTGCTGTTCGTCAAAGCTGTTGTTTAAGATAACATAATCACAACACACAGAGTGGGAGAATATATTTGCAATAAAAAACTGGAAGAAGAGTCATTTTCAGAATGATGTAAAGAACTCCCACATCTGTCTCCATATATCTATATCTATCTGTATCTATCTATATAGAGAGTGTATATATATATATATATATATATATATATATTTGAGTCTGTTTTTTTGTCTGTATTTTTTCTTGTTAGTTTTATTTCTTTTTTTTTTTAAGTTTATTTATTTATTTTGAGAGAGAGAGAAAGAGAGAACCAGCAGGCAGGGCAATAAAGAGAGGGATAGAGAGAGGGACACTCTAGCAAATCTAAAAGACAACGCAACAGAAAAAGGGCAAAAGATGTGAATAGATACTTTATGGGTAAGGATGCAAAAATGGACAATACATGCATTGAAATGAGTTCAACTTATTAGTCACTGGAGAAGTACAAATGAAAACACTGTGTGAAACTACTATGCCTCCCACCAGAATGTCTAAAACAAACAACCAAAAAAAGATGGAAAATACCAAGTATTGGCTATGATACAGGGAACTGAAATTCTTGTACATTGCCGATGGGAGTGTAAATTGTTAGAACCACACTGGAAAACTATTGTCAGTATCTACTAAAACTGAACATATTGGGTATTTTCTACAACCTAACAATTCCACTTCTAAATTTACACCCAACAGAAACGCATACAGTTTTTAATCAAAAGACTTAAAATAGGATGTTTATAGCAGCACTGTTTTCAGTAGTCAAGACCCAGAAAACAAATGTCTACCAAGCAATAGGATGAACAAAAAAATTATGGTTTATTCAACACAATGGAATATCATAAAGCAGTAAGAGCAAGTGATCCACGGCTAAACACAAAATTACGCATAAATTTTACACATACTAAGCAAAGAGGTCAGACACATACTGGTATGATTCCACTTACATAAAGTACAAAAACAAACTATTTTGTCAGAGGTCAGAAACAGTGGTTACTGGTGGTTGGGGTAGTGACAAGAAAATGTCACCACAGACCCTTTTGGGTTTCCTTACCTGGGCTCTACTTGCATAGGTATGTTTAGCTTGTGAAGATTTATTCAGCATATTACGTACTTATGACACATGTACTTTGTGTACTTTTCTGTGTGTGTGTGTGTGTGTGTGTGTGTGTGTGTGAGTATACAATGGTATAGTATATGTACTATCCTGTATAATATACTGTATATATAATAACATAGGTATTATACAATTTTCACATTGCAACCTTCTTCCAATTATAGTTTAGAACTCAAAATTCCCTGAGAAACCTCATTGTCAAGTATACTTATGTGCCCTTTGCATGAGTCTTGCAACTAACCAGCCGATCTGTTCAAGCTACAGTTTTTTTTAATTTATTTAAAATTGTTTTTTCTTCTTTTTTAGGGCCCTCCTGGTCCAAAAGGTGATAAGGTAAGAAATTGTATAGCAGAAACAAATTAAGTTAGTGGAAATCCACTGGTATGATCTATGCTATGTTATATTTTGGTCTTTTTAATGAGCATCTCATACAGACTTTATGCTAAAACTATCTATCATCTCATCTTCCTACTCTACAGGGAGAACAAGGTGACCAGGGACCTCGGGTAAGTTGTATTCTTCCAATCTTGGGCAGAGAATTGGTTTTCAGCTCCAAACTTATTGAATTAAAGTAACCCTGGCTTTATAACAACCTTTGTATCATGGTTTAGTAATAGCTGGCAAAAATATCATACCACTTGTAACTGAAATAGCCTTAATAATAACTAATGGGTATATCCTATAGCATTACATTAATTTGATACTGTAAACAGGTGACTGTATGGTAATTAGCCGTACTTATGAAAGGCCAGAATCACTACTTAAAAGTCAACAGCAACCACCCATTCAATGGCTATTGGGTCCTTCAGATTTGCATGCATTGTTTTGCAATATAGAGGCCATTTGGATTCCTGTTGAATTTGGCCCTTCTTCTGCAGTTAAACTTTGTGTGCTATTGCATAAATATGTTATATTACAGATGAAAATATTAATTCATTTTATATTTTTATTCTTCATCAAAAATTTGAATAATATTTGAGTTCCTTATTTTTATGGATTTTTAAGCAGATAAAAGGTGAAATATGATTTAACATTCCGGGGAGGAGGGGCATTCTTTTATTCTTCTCAAACGTGGCTTTTTTAACCATTATAACACAATGGTGAATGCTTTGTTGTTACCTTGGTAGTGCCAAGTACTCTGCTTCACATCTGTGCCTTATTACCCAAATGTTCAGACATACTGTTCCAATGATGTAGTGGCTCCGTTCAGACATACCTCTCAATTTTCTCATGTCACTATGCACAAAAGCGAGCATTTGGTTGAAGAGTCATTTTTTACAGTGGAAAAGCACATTTAAAACTTTCAGGTTGAAAACAGAAACTGTGTAGATTTTTGTGTAAAGTTCACTGTGTGTAGACAATTATTGAATTCATTTATACTGCAGTAGGGGTTTTATTGCCAAAGAGGTAGTTGATGCAAACTTGAAAAGTTTGTAGCCTTACCTTCTCATGTTTACTAAATTAGATAAAAGCTATGCTATGACTTACTTTCCTTTCCATTTTTCAGCTGTTTCTTTACAGAATAATAACGATTGTGCCACAGAGCATTTTGTTTCTCATGGCAATTATTCTAGCTGATGACTAGATTCAAGCTAAAAGCTCATGTTAGTGGTCAAGGAGATTAAACATCATGATATCTGTCCTGGATGTGAATGGAATAAAATTCTCATAACCTTAAGTGATTAACATACAGCCACTTGTTCTGTATGTGGTGATTATTTCTCATGGCATGTCTCCATGTATTGAGTATCATTTCTTTCTACACGCAATATCAAAATCACTCAACTTGCCCTTTCCAGGTAAGGGGGAAACTGTTTCCATTCTGAGAAATCTTCTTTTGGCAAAGGAAGTGAAGGGGTGGTTCGCAGCTTAGCTGTCATCAGTATGCACGCAGTCCTCATTTTCAAAAAGGTGTGTTGGCTTTCATCGTTCCAAAAAGTGATGATTGATTATAAAGCTAGGCCAAATTTTCAGGGTGAAACCTGAAACCATGTGAAATTCACCTGGTTTCATGTTGCATTACAAACTAAGACTTGGACCACGTTCCTTGCAAGTTTGGCCAAAGTTCATGAACTACTTTGACGAACCCAGACTGCCTTTCATAGCGATTTCAGCCAGTTTTCACACTGACTGAGGCCAAGTTTCACACGATTCAGGGACCATTTAGCATTTCAGGTGGAAAGCGGCAAAAATTGATCCCATTTTCTCCAGGATTTTGCTTTTTATCAAAGGAATTTGGATTGAACTTATCATGCAGGGTGAATCTTCATGGGTAAAAATCTAAATGCCCTAGAAAGTTTATGTGAAAGAGAATGAGAACCTACCAAATTGCCTGTCTTTTCTCAGATTCCTAACTTAGAAACAGACAGGTCACATTCAATGCTCTCTGAAAAATAGATATTACTTTCTAGTAAAAAAGTATTAGCTACTTATCAGGAAATTTATCACACAAAATAGTAAAATGAAGGCTTTATACTTCCAGAAAATTTGAAAATAAGTTAGAACTGGAATAGTCTTCAATAGTAATGAAAATTAACTTTGGCCATATCCTCTATAGGCACACTATTCCAGCTGATGCCCATGGAGGCTCTCTTTTCTAAAATGTAAATCTTTGTATTTCAATACCCTGTCCATTTTTATCCTATCAAAGCTTTTGAATTCAACTTTTTACCATTTGTTGCAAGTAATTTATTTATTTCCATAATTAACTTAACGATATGACCCTCTATCATTTCAGTTCTTTGTTAGCTCACCTATTGTTAAGGAATTTCTACTGTTTCCTTGAATATGGGCTTTTTTTTTTTGTCTTTTTGGTTCCCCAAGTGTCCAACAGGAATATATTAGGCCACAGGAAAAAATTTGTCTTTTTGGTTCCCCAAGTGTCCAACAGGAATGTATTAGGCCACAGGAAAAAATTAAAGACAATATAGAAATTAAGAAGGCAAAACTATTTTGAAACACTTGTACATATATTTAGCAATATACATTGAACATCTGTTATCTTCAAGATACCATGCTTAATACTATAGAAACTATAAATGGGTCTACTTTCTCTCTCTTCTACCACCACCGAATTCAACCTGCTATTATCTCATGTTCTTGACTACCGTCGCAGCTTTCCAAGTAATCTTGCTTCTTCTTTTGACCCTGTATAATCCCTTTTCTACACAGCAGCCAGAGAAATCATTTTATATTGTAAATTAGATCATGTTACTCCCTGTTTTAATCCTTAGAGTGAAATCCAAACCACTTTTCTTGGCCTGCATGGACTGTCAAGATTTGGCCCTTGCCTACCTCTATAACCTCATTTCACACCATTTCCCTTCCCCACACTGTGGTCCAGCCACATACTCCTCTATGTGTTCTTCAAACACATCACACTCACTCCTAACTTGATGACTTTCTCTTTGCTGTGACTTCTGGTCTTCTGGTGATTGGGTTCTTTTTATCACTGAGATTTCATCTCAAATACCTTTTTGGGGAGAACTTCTTTCCCCAAGTATCCAATCTAAATCTGAGATTGTCCTATTTTGTGTATTTATTCACTTGCTTGTTATCTGCAAAACATGCCCCTCCATTTACATAAATTCCACGAGAGCAAGGGCTTGGTCTATCTTGTTCATACCACCATCACCTAGAACAGTAAGGACTCAATAAATATTTGTTGCATGTTAGAATAAAATATTATTACATCATTAATGCCCTCAAGGAGCCTATAATCTCATGGGTGCCTGAATAAGAAAACTATGTGGTTGTATAAGTCTTAAATAACTATATCAAGAGATGCTAGGTAAGTGAACATTCTTCCATTTTAAATAATCATTGGATCCTGGAAGTGGTGACACTTGAGCTGGGACTTGATAAATGGATAATCTCTAGAAGAGAAAGGGAAGAGGAAGACCTTACACCTTCCAGATAGAAGCAATAGGACAAACAGTATTACACAAGTGGGAAATGACAGGATTTATTTAAGGACAATAGTATTTTATTTGCCAAGAGTATAAGTTAAATATAGAAAAATTACATCATGTAAGGCTGGATTTTTTAAATTAAAGCTATACTATGGAGTATTTTGAATGTGTAAGTGTGATGGGCAAAAGGAGACATTGAAGATTTTTTAGCACATCATTTGATTATAGTACCACCAGACTCTATGGTGTTACTACCAGATGTTCTTTATGAAAATTTACTTGATGATGGTATCTTGTATAAAGTAGAATTGGAAGAGACTGAAAGGACCAGGAAACAGTTGGTCATCCAGGACAAGGTCATAAGAGCCCAGGTTGTCAGCATAATGTCCAGTCCTCAGAGGGGATGGGCTGGCTCAGTCTGCAACATTGAGTATTATTGGTGGGAAGGGGCCACACTAAGCAGAAAGCTCAGTGTCAGAATGAGAAACTCAGCAGCGGGGAGGAGCTATGTTGGTGAGCCAAAGAAGAAATTCCAAAGGAGTCACCAAAATATGAGAGAGAGCTCCATGTTTTTTATGGGGCCTACCTATAAGTTTATTTTTCTCATATAATGAGAAGTTCAGAGAAGGCAATTGATGGTATTATTTATATAATTCAATGATATAACTATGGAAGTCTCTGTGAATCTCTTGACTTTTCCTTCATGATTGTAAGAAAGCTCCTTCAAGTCCAGCCATCACATCAGTATCAGCAAGGAAAATATAGGAAGAGGAGTCTGTATAAGAAAACAGAAATTTTCCCATGAATTTCATAGCAGACTTCAGCTCGTGTCTTATTAGCCAGACTGTGTCAGATAGTTACCTCACAGCTGGAAGTGAACCAAAGAGAATGGGCTTGAAAAGGAAAGTTGGGTCATCTTGTAACCAAACCAATGTGAGTTTTCTCCTTAGTGAGTTACAGTTAGAGACTATACCAGGTGGAATACAAAGGAAACTTTATTTGCAGCAAATAAGGAGATCATAAGGAATAACTTCCAAAGCGTGACTTCCTGAGCAGGGATGAGTGGGTTCCTTTTATTTAGGGTTAGGATGAATATTCAAAAGGAGAGATTTGTCATCACATGTAAAGGTGGGCATAAGCTTGAGCAGGCATACTTAGAAACCATGTCTATACATGCATCATACAGTATGTTAATGAAACTTGTACTCCTCCTTGGGCAGAGATTTTTAATATTATAATGAGGTGGTGGTAACTATTGGGGAAGAGGGAGGGGCTATGGGCATGCTCTAAGAGCAAGTATAAATTGGATGAGGTCTTGGGCTCATTATTTCTGCAGGGCCTTGCTTGTTCATAGACTGGAACCATATGAGTTGATGTTGAGTCCAGGCATCTGTGGAGACTGCTAGTGGATTTGTTAGCTGAGTCTGATAAGACATAGTAGCTGATTAGGGAGAAACAGTTCTCTGAAAAACAAGCTTTAGCCTTTCTGCTAGTTCCAACCTCATTAACCCTATGTGGCACAGTTTCAATCTCACCAATAGGGTTTGCCACAAGTGCCAAGCAAAAACTCAAAGAGTGAAAACCAGGGATGACATTAATAGAGGAGAAATTAAGAAGAGAGAAATCTTTAAGCAGAAGGTGAGAGATGAATTCAATCTATATTGGATTTACATCCAAGGTCGGTGATCATTGGTGACTTGTGGCAAGATCAAGTTAAAAAAAAAAAGCAGTCAGGGAATAAAACAGGAAGATACTGAAGTGAAAATTCAACACAAATCTTTTATTTAGATGTAGGGTCTGATGTTGAAAAAGGGTACAAAGATAGGGCTGAAGTTTCTGGCTTGATAAAATTGGTCAGAAGACAATCAGAAGTATAAATAAGGTGAATTTTAGTTATGTTGAGTTTGTGATCTTGATAAATTATTTTGCTGGGATAATGTAGCAAACAGTTGGAAGCATGAGACTGGAAATATGAGGTGGTGCCCTAACTGTTACGTAGCCGAACAGTCGCAGAGTGAGAACTGAAACTGTGGAAGTGGAAAAATAGTGAGTGAGGGAGTGAAGTGAGTGAAGGGTGCTTGGGTGGCTGAGTTGGTTAAGTGTCTGACTCTTGATATTGGCTCAGGTCATGATCTCCGTGGTCGTGAGATGGAGCTCTACATTGGGCTCTGCGCTGACAGCCTGGAGCCTGCTTGTGATTCTCTTTCTCTCTCTCTCTCTCTCTCTCTCTCTCTCTCCCCTTCCCCTACTTGCCGTGTCCCTCGCTCTGTCTCTCAAAAATAAATAAATAAATAAAAAAAAAGAAAAACCACATTTAGGGGCGCCTGGGTGGCTTAGTTAAGGTCTTAATCTTGGAGTCGTGGGTTTGAGCCCTGTGTTGGGCTCTGCACTGGGCGTGAAGCCTACAAGAAAGAAAGAAAGAAAGAAAGAAAGAAAGAAAGAAAGAAAGAAAGAGGAAAGGAAAGGAAAGGAAAGAAAAGAAAAGAAAAAAGAAAAGGAGAGAAAGGGAGAGAGAGAGGGAGGAGAGTGGGAAGGAGGAAGGAAGGAAGAAATATCCACATTTAACAAGTGGGACAAAGAAGGAGAATCAGAAAAGAGTGAGAATTCAAAAGCAAAACTAGGACACTACAATGTTTTAACACTAGAGGAGGAACTACTTTAAAAAAAAGTGGCTAATGAAATGCTCTTAATGAAAGGAAAGTCACAGGGTTGAGGTCTATGAAAAGCTTTTGATCTTGGTGTTCTGGAGTCCACACATATTAAGGGAGTACATTTTGTTAAGCAGTGAAAGTCAGATTGTAAGACGTTAAAAGGTAAATGGTAGGAAAGTTGACTATCTTTGAATACTGTTGATGGCGTATGATTTAATGCAGAAGAAAGTGGGCTAGCCTTTTTGGCATGAGCTTTCTGTCAGTATACGTTGAACCAATTTTGAGCTTACAATTTTAGGTATAATGTAGCAACCGTAGATATCATTTGTTTTTATTCTACAAGACACCGAGTGTTAGATTTCCACAGATGAATGCATCCTGACGTTAGAATTGCACTTTCTTCCTTGCTTCCTGGGGAGATGTCATTACAGATTTGCCATTAATCTTCAGTACATTTGTGCAAACATCGCTCTTCAGCAGTTAGGCCTTTGAGCTGTATGGTGGGGCTGGTGCTTTTTCTGTGGTATCAGTCACCAAGTCTGGGCTCCATTTTCTTCATTTCATCCTCCTAAGTTTGTATCATAGAGTTCTGAGGCTATGACGTCACCTGTATTGAAACAGAGGTTGGAGACCTGCTGTAAGGAAGTGGAGGGGCATTCCTAGACTGAACAAACATTGGACCAGGACCAGGAAGTAGTATTTCATGCATCATAATTATAATTGCTAATTATTTAGCCTTACAACTTGCTGAACACCTTTGTAGGCAAGTTACACACATCATGTCTAAGCCTTACTACAGTTCCTCAAGGTAGGATAAAGGAAGGGAGGAAAGGTAGGAAAAGTGCATGCAGTGGATTTGAGATGATTCCATCCACATGGGCTGGGTTCAGGCTGGACAGGGACCAAATTCTAACTCTGCCATTATCTGTCCCTATGGTTATAAGGAGCATTAGATAAAATAATGTATAAAAAATCTATAGCAGGTCCTCAACAGATCACAGATGATCATTCTATCCATGTATCACGTGAAGAATCTGAGGTGAGGTCACTTGCCCAAATTCACATAATTTGTAGGTGGGAGAAAAATGGATTCACACCCAGCTCTCTTGGCCCCTAGTTTATATCTTTCCCAGTGGATCTTGCCTGCTCCCCTATCAACAAGGTAGTTGTTATAGTCATCAACCTCAATGTGAAACAACAGGGATTACTATCTATGGCTCAAATAATAACACCAGCAATAATGATAAAGTAATCTTATTCATCTCTTAAAATACACCAACCATTCTGTGAAGACATATCTTATTTCAATGACTCTATGAAATAGCTGCTTTCATTTTTTCCATTTAATAGGTGAGGAAACCAAGATTTAGAAAGTTTAAATATTTTGTCCAAGATAACAGAGTCAGTCAGTGGCAGAGCTAGGATTTGAGGCTAAGTGCTTACAGTTTACATTTTCCATATATTTTCTCATTTATCCTCAAAAGTAATTCTGTGAGTTACTTTTTTTTTCTGATAAGGATTGAGCTCAAGGAGGTTAAATGACTTGTGCAAGTCATTTTTACACACATCGACCAAAAGATGATGCTGGGAGTCAAATCCAGATTTTAAGTTCTGCTTGCTATCCATGATAGCAAGCTGCCTTCACACGGCTGCTAGGACCTTTTCAACTTTCAACTTGTGAATGAGAGCGAAAAATCTGGGGAACACAAATGCAAAAAGGAGCATTTTTTCTTTGCCATCAGTCTTTACAATTCATGCACTGTTGGCCCTCCAAAAAACAAATGAATGAGTGAATGCCCCATATCCATACCCTAGAACCTCATGCAATATAAGGGAGCAGGGCAATGCTGATCTCCAGGCAAATGACATCAAAATACCCAGTTACCTTCGTGTAATACGATTTTTCTTCGCAACTCAATGGCACCAATTTGAAAATTGTATCAAGATCCTGGAATATTTGTTATTGATTTTTTTCTTTAGGATAACTAATCAGATCAATGAAGTCTGTTTTCTGCTCTTCATAATGCTGTGTTCACATGTTGTACAAGGTATTTTGTTGATTCTGCTTTTATTCTGACCCTCTTTTTCCAAAAGATTGCATTGTATTTCTTCATCAGTCACAGAACCTGAATGTCAAGTGTAAAAGACTTAAGACTTTCAAGGCTTTTCCCATTGTTGTCTGCACCCATTACTACCACCACCATCACTCTTCAAAGAGGACTTCTTGTTTGCCCAGTTCTTAAGGGCTGCTGCCCTTGTCATGAACTACAGCCCTGGGAATCACAGTGGTACTCAAGGCTTTGATGTTAATGGCTCATATTTCTTTTCTCTATCTTAGTGACTTAAAAACATATTTTTAAAAATAAGCAAAAGTGTTTTAGTGTGTAATACTGTCTTTCTACATTAGGGTACTATGCTGCTCTGAAATTGTGGCAAATTTACTAATCAAACTTAGGCAATAAGATGAACAAACATCATGATGTTATCTTTTGACTATGTATTAATCTTCTAATCAGTTGGCTACCATCACCTTGCCAAATAACACAGAGCCCTGATAAGTAAAGATTTAGTGGTTATTGGTCTCAATATCATCAGCCAACAGCTGGTTTTAAATGAGTCCTGAGCTCTCACAGTTTCAGTAAGCCACCCAAGAGCTCCGTTTAACTATTTTCATAAAATTCGTTCTCTTCCCAGTGTATTCAAGTAAATTTTCATAACAGCTGGGACTACACAAAACTGATAGCATCTTAAAAACATCTTCAGCAAGACAGATTAAGTTCCAGAAAAGGAAAGCATTTAGAAGTTTATTTTATTATCTTAACCTTTGTTGACTTGAATGATTAAACAGATTCTTTGGCTCTGCTAAAACATTTAGGCCTGGATATTAATTTGATGTCCTTATTTACTTAACCCTTGCCTTTCTCTTCAGCCCTAATGAATACACTACTCATTTGGTACTGAATGTATTGCCTGTGAAAAGGGAAGGGATATAACACAATGGAAAGAAATAAATTGTGAGAAAATTGTTTTAATGCTTTCCAGATTCAGCAGAAGTTGGCATGGAAACAGAAAGCTCATTAAAATTTGCAAATGTTCTTGTATTTTTTATAATCAGAGTTCTCTTTTCAGGTTTCTCTGTCATACTTCAAACCACTAAGAGTTAGTATTGAATTAAACCTAGAAACATTTGTAAATGTGTCCTAATGTGGGTCAATTTAAAAAAATAAATTATTTTTGCAAACAATTGTTGATATGTAGACAATATTTCCCTTGGAATTCAGTGTTGTGAATTATACCTCCATTATTGCTTATGTGGCTGAGCCCACCAAATAAGAAAAAGAAAACACTTTAGGTCTTGTACATTTTTGTCTAATGTAAAAAATTATGTAAGCAAACCTATAAATAGAGTAATCCAGTGGGGTAGACTTTTATACAAAGTGTTTGGAACTAAAAGTGAACAATTTGCAAACCCGTATATTAAAACAACATTAACATAGTAGTGTAAAGCTTGAGAGTTAAGCCTTTAACTGAAAATTCTATTAATGACCACAGACGTATTAAAATAAAATAAAAATCCAACCCGAGGCATATCCTCTGACAAGGAATTCTGGGGAATGATGCCAACCAGTTTAAATACCCATGGATTTTCTTTCAGTGTTTTTAATGCAGAGTGACCTTCACAATAAAATAATTATTCATTCCATTTTATGAAGTAAAAGAAAGATTTCATTTGCCCACAGTCTTGTACTCATTGCTTATATCAACTGCAGTAGCCTCCTGTTTACTTTTGTACATGATTTATTTATCTGGATATATACCTTTCAATCTTTTCAGGTCAATGTACACCATTTCACATTTTTCTTAAAAATGAGTGAAGGGCTGCCTGGGTGGCTCAGTCAGTTAAGTGTCCGACTTCAGCTCAGGTCATGATCTTGCAGTTCATGAGTTCGAGCCCTGCATCGGGCTCTGTGCTGACAGCTCAGAAGCTGGAGCCTGCCTCAGATTCTGTGTCTTCTTCTCCCCCTGCTTCTCTCTCTCTCTCTCTCCCTCTCTGTCTCTCAAAAAGAAATAAACAAAAAAAAATGGGTGCAATGAAAGATTTTAGATAAAAGAGAATACATGCATATATATTTAACATTCCATTTATATTTTTGTTTGTATTTTTATAAGTGCTTCCAGATATTTTCTAAATAAAGTAAAGAATTCCTTGATACATTAATGACCTTCTCTCAAATACAAAATTAAACATGTTTTATTATTTTTGTCTTACAAGTTAATTTTCACCTGAATTCAAATGTAAGAGTCTTATGTTTATTAATCCACGTAATAGGGAGCAATGGCTTGCATTTATGCCTGCAAGTGAAGCATATAATAAAATGTGGAAGGCGAAATAGATTTGTGGTTGATGACTTTCAATATTATATAAGGAAGAGGAAGTAAGCCTTTAGGTGAATATATTAAAATCTATATTTGATATGGACAAAAAATTGAACATACTGCTGTTGGTAATATCTATGAATAACGAGCATATTGCAAATAGGAAATACAGAAACTGATGAGCAATTTACACTAACAAAATCCAACACAATTCCCACCCTTCTTTTTCCATCACTTCCAAATGCAGAATTATAGTTGCAACAAAAATGTTAATGAAGTGGATTCACCAAATAGAAATCAAGGAAGTATGAAACAGCAGGTTTTTAATGGTGCATAAGGATTTGCAGAAGGGACTAGAATATAGGACATTATTTTTGATTCTCCCCTTCAGAATGGGGGGGGGGATAATGGCTTATGCACTGACAGATCATGTGTAGGGAGAACAGGTCCTGTAGGTCTGAATGAGATGAGCCTCTGGAAAGTCATTTAGTGCCAGACAGCAGCATCCTTTCATAAGCATACTTGCACTAATGTGTCCAGCAGCTCCTTGTACCAGACATAGCCTGTAAATCACAAGTGGCAAACAGGACTGGCTTTGTAGAAAAATAAGTCAGTATAGTGACTTTGGAGGGAGTCAGGAAGCTTTGATTTTCATCTCTTAGAAGTCGGTTAAGTTTTGTTTTAAAAAATGTTGATATTCAGAGAAACCTTTACTGATCACTAGTTTTTTACATATTTTTCCCAAGTAAGCTTTTGAATGATTTCACACACAATGAATAATAAAAATAGTAGTAAGAATAGCAATAGTAATAATGTAACATTGTTGTTTTTGTAGTTCCGTATGCCAAGAAAACTGGGCAGTCTTATCGTGCTTTATTCGTTTGTGAGTCTAGCATGAATCTGTTAGTCAAGGGACTTCAGTGATGGAAAAGGTGGTATCCAAACCCTCTCATGTAGCGTTCAGAACATCAAAGAAATAGTAACATAGGACATTCTTTCCAGGACAGGAAGTTTAGTTAGCTGCAGACCTGAAAGAATGCATTAGAACTAAGAATGAAGATAGAGAAATTATGGTAAGTAAGCAATAGGAGAGGGAAATTGATGTGGTACAGTGTCAGTGCTGTTCTTGTGTGAAGCCTGTGTACTGTGATGGGATGTGAAATAAAGAAGAAACTCACTACAACCCTAGGAAGTGCAGGCGAGCAACAGGTGGTAATTCCTGCCTTGTTCCCATGTCTTCAGAAGAACTTATCAGTTTGAACATTCTGAGTGTATTGGCAAGTAAGAAAAAAGGCTGGATGAGACACCACCAAATTTTTAACTAAGATGACATTCCATTGTGGGTTATTTTTTAAAAATTTCTTCATTCCTTGGACCTTTCATCAGGCTTATTTTCAGAAGCTGAGTTAATCTGTTTATCTAGACTGTTAAAATTGTGGCTCAACCTCGAAATATCTCACCCAACTCTTGAGCCCATTGTGACTTAGAGGAAGTCATCATGGTATGAGATTTCCGGGATGGCTGAAAGGAAATTCTCCTGCTGGTGAGGTAGGAAGTACGGAATGAGGCGTGTGACTCAGGGAGCCAGGCAAACGCAGGGCACACCAGAGAACCTTCTAAAATATGCCTAGTTACTAAGTTGCATAGGCTGTGCTATTTTGTCCTTGTCAAGGTTTATAAGTTGTTTCTCTTATTAAGAATTATCAAACACTTGCCTTTTACACAGCCAATTGATTAAAAATATCACACTGCATATCACTCTGTATGTAGGTGTTTATATATCAATTTTCATTTAAGAATTGTTCTGTCTATAGAGATATTTTATATACATATATAGCATGAGTGAATATTCACTTAAAATTGCAGTTGCCTATACTGTCTTTATGAAGTATAGATTATTATTCACATATAAGATCTAAATACATTCAAATGTGAACCTACTCTTTTTTATACTCTAATTCTTGTTAAGAAAAGGTAGGTAATGGCCAACAGACACATGAAAAGATGTTCAACATCATTAATCCTCGGGGAAATGCAAATCAAAACCAAAATGAGATAATCACCTCACACCAGTTAGAATGGCTAGTATAAAAAAGACAAGAAATAACAGGTATTGGTGAGGATGTTGACAAAATGTAACCCTTGCACAGTATTGGTGGGAATGTTAATTGGTGCAAACACTGTGGAAAATAGTATGGAGGTTCCTCAAAAAATTAAAAATAAAAATACCAGATGATTCAGTAATTCTACTACTGGGTATTTATTCAAAGAAAACAAAAACAGTAAATCAAAAGGATTTAAGCACCCCTATGTTTATTGTGGCATTATTTAAACTAGCTGAGATGCTCTGGGCTGATGGCTCAGAGCCTGGAGCCTGTTTCCGATTCTGTGTCTCCCTCTCTCTCTGCCCCTCCCCCATTCATGCTCTGTCTCTCTCTGTCCCAAAAATAAATAAAAACGTTGAAAAAAAAAATTTAAAAAAAAATAAAAAAAAATAAACTAGCTGAGATATGGAAGCAACCTAAGTGTCGTCAATAGATGAATGGATAAAGAAGATATGATATATATATATATATATATATATATATACATATATATACATAATGTATTACTCAGTCCTAAGAAACAATGAAATCTTACCATCTTTGACAACGTCGATAGACCTAGAGGGTCTCATACTAAGTGAATAAGTCAGAGAAAGACAAATACCATATGATGACATTTATACATGGAATCTAAAAAACCAGATAAATAAGCAAATAACAATAAAAACAAGTAGACTCTTAAATACAGAGAACAAACTGGCCGGAGTCAAGGGAGGCACTGAGGGGATGGGAAAAATAAAGAGGATTAAGAGGTACAGACTTCCAGTTATAAAATAAATTAGTCACAGAAATGAAAAGTATAACATCAAGAAGATAGTCAATAATCTTGTAGAAAGAGAGAAATAAGAAAGAGAGAAAGAGAAAGAAAGAAAGAAAGAAAGAAAGAAAGAAAGAAAGAAAGAAAGAAAGAAAGAAAAGAAAGGGGAGGGAGGGAGGAAGGAGAAAGACAAAGGAAAGAAAAGACAGGCAAACACTCAAAGCAATCTGTGAAGTTTTATTGGATTAAATTGATATATCTTTCTAGTTTACCTTTCTATTCAGTGTGCCATTGCCAAATTGCTTAAAGAAAATATAAATCAACTTTTCATAATTTAATGCTTACTTTTTCTTCCTGCATGTTTTAGCCTGCCAGGAAAACTGTTCTCAATGTTTCTTTACAAAGTAAGATGGAAACCATCATGGTAACTGTTCTTGACTATCACATCAAAATTTGGCTCTAACATTGTAGTAGAATCTACTGATTAAGCTTTTTCACTTAATAGTAATTAATTAATTTATTTTTCGACAAATACTTGCCTCGACTTGAATAGCAGAGAAAAGTTTGAAACCTAGTTCAGAACTCAGTTGCCTTTTCTTAGCTGTTTTACTTCTTTATGTTTCTTAGTAGTTGAAGAAGTCATAGGGTTCTAGAATGCCAGCACCAGAATTCCTTCTTAGGGATAGCAACTTTTTTTTATATGAAAGGGACTCATACATATTCTTTGCATTTAAAATAAGTTATTGTAGCACCTTGTAATTTTTCAGTCCTGATTCTTCCTTGCTGAATTTATTTTTTATCCAACTGAACTATTTTTTGAGAAAGTAAACATTGGAAAGATTGTAAATCATTAGTATAGTTTTATCAGATGTTTGAAAATCGGAAACTATTTTCTTTTTATTAGCATAGCTGTTAGCCATCATATGGTAAAAAGCTGCTAGCTACAACTTAACCATTTCTATTGATTTTTTAAAACATTTCTTTGATATCATGTCTTTGTTGGTTAAAGAATTTATAATCTATGTAACAGTATAACTTTGATGATGAACACAATAGTGAATAGTATTTTACCTTTTAATTGGATGTTATTCTTTCACTGCCAAGTGTGTAACTACTATGTTTAAATTGAGAACTTCACGCCCTAAACTCACTACACTCACCACTTTCATTTTCTGGTATGGATAAACATACATTACTTCGACTTTGACAAAGTGAAGTTTCCAAAGAAACTCCGATGTTGGGAAATTCCAGAATATAACATTATAAAGCCATTTCTTTATAAGGCCATTTTATTGCCTCCTTCTTCTTCTTCTTTTTTTTTTTTTGTGCTTAGTACGAAATTACTTTTCAGTCTTATAAACTTTTGTTTAGTAAGTTATTCATAATTATTCAATAATACTATAAAAGGAAATTAATTTTGAGGAGTACAGGAAGAGGGGAATATCTGGAGATCTATTAGACATTTTGGATTTGTTCAGAAAATTAATGTAGAGATTTACAACTTCACCCTTCACACTTACACTTTTAGGCAGAAAAGTCAGACAAAATCGAAATAGAGAAAGCTTTTGCTATGTCACCAGCACAATGTCGAACGTTAATGTTGTAACTCTATACTGGTCTCTGGTGTTACTTCCACTTTGGAGCCTTGTCTTTCTAATAAAATGTGTCAGAGAAGAATGCAAAGTTTGAGTCATGGTATCTACCCAGAATTTTATATAGTAACTGTTATAATAACTCAGGATTTTTAGAATGTGTCAAATCAAATGGCATGTGCCAACAGGGTTGTAGTTTGAGAAACTGTCACAATTTATACAGGATTTCTTTTTAAGGTAGAGCGTAACACCCTTGGTTATAGCAGGGGAAAGGAATTCAATGTCTTTATTTTTCCTTGTTTTTGAAATATATACAGTATTTTGTGCAACCTTCCGTCTATGTTTTGAATTAATAATTCTCATGAGGCAGAGGAGAGGTTACAAACTGGTAGCTTGTGGACCAGATTCTGAGAGAGAGAAATTTTGTTTTTCCCAAATTGGTTGCTGACATTTTAGTATTAGGCAATTTAATATAAAATTGTTCAATTAATTATTTTTAATTGAAGTATAGTTGACATGTTATATGAGTTGCAAGTGTACAACATAATGACTTGACATTTGTATACATTATGAAATGCCCACCACAATAAGTGTAGTTGCCACCTGTCCCTGTACAAAATGATTACAATATTATTTTTTTATTCCTCTTGGAAAATTGGAAGATCTATAACTAGTAGGTACACATCCCTTTATAATTTCCTTTGCCTGGAGCTGGATTGAGTCTGTCTTGCTTTAGATGGAGCACGTGTTCCTCATTACACACAGTGACACTCAGCCTACTTCATTTATTTACATATATACATTGTCCCTGTTGGCACTGGAGTTTGCAATACCTGAATTAGATATTAAGATTATTGGGGCACCTGGGTGGCCCAAGAGCATCTGACTCTTGATTTTGGCTCAGGTCGTGATCCCAGAGTCATGGGACCGAGCCCCGTGTCGGACTCTGCACTGACAGCATAGTGTCTACTTGGGATTCTCTCTCTCTCTCTCTCTCTCTCTCTCTCTCTGTCTCCCTCCCTCCCTCCCTCCCTCCCCAAAATAAATAAAACATTTTAAAAAAGGAATTTTAGGGGCACCTGGGTGGCTCAGTCGGTTAAGCATCCAACTTCTGCTCAGGTCATGATCTCGTGGTTAGTGAGTTCGAGCCCTGCCTTGGGATCTGTGCTGACAGCTGGGAGCCTGGAGCCTGTTTTGGATTCTGTGTCTTCCTCTCTCTCTGCCCCTCCCTGGCTCATGCTCTGTCTTTCTCTCAAAAGTAAATAAACATTAAAAAATAAAATTAAAAATTAAAAACATTTTTGTTGAAATAAGAACTGAATAACAGAAGTTTTTGTGAGTTACCCCAGTTGTATATAGAATAGAATAGTAATTAAATAATATGCAAGTAATAGTAAAGAGATAAATTTTAGGCCTTTAGTTTTTTATGTTTAAAATTAGAAACAACACAGACTTTGAAGACTTGCACTTTAGTCACTCCTTTAAGGAAAAATATGGCCCCAAATTTCAGAATTTCAAAAGTATACATGTTGGTTTATTACTTAAAGTGATACAGCTTAGACATCTATATAGCTTGTAGCTAAAATTTGTGGATATTTAAAGTAATATAAACTTAGCTTCATATTTTTTTTATTGGACCCAAGTAATTTCCTTTATAATACTAGTCAGTAAACTTCTAAAAATATTCTTATTTTAATGCACTTTGTATGTTTTCTGGGTCTTTGTTGTTGTGGTTGCAGAATTAGTTTAATGGAAACATCTCCCCTTATCGAATTTCTAACAAAATAGTCTAGATGGATCACCAATAAAAGGCACGTTTGTTTGGAATTGCCCTTATAACTATACTAACAAATCTTAAGAAAAAGAACTAATTTGGGATAGTATTATCTGATTTTTTTTCTGTGTCTTCCTTGATATAAAATTAAATTTAAATCTGATTTTTTCTGAGTGTAACAAATATACAATTTGAGGGTGTGGCCCAAAGGATTTTTTTTAAATGCCATTAAAGGGTCCTATAAGGTAGATTATATTTCCTTTTATAGAAAGGAGTTGTACACATTTGAAACATTGGTTTCTTACAGTGTTTTTAACTGTTGGACAAACAAGAACGAAAAATTCATTTTTTGTTAGAATTAAATATCTTTTGGCAGTGCCAGAAAGGGTTTCTAGATAAATCTTGGTTGTTCTATTTTAAAAAGGTGCTGACTGGGGCGCCTGGGTGGCGCAGTCGGTTGAGCGTCCGACTTCAGCCAGGTCACGATCTCGTGGTCCGTGAGTTCGAGCCCTGCATCGGGCTCTGGGCTGATGGCTCAGAGCCTGGAGCCTGTTTCCAATTCTGTGTCTCCCTCTCTCTCTGCCCCTCCCCCGTTCATGCTCTGTCTCTCTCTGTCCCAAAAATAAATAAACGTTGAAAAAAAAATTTTTTTAAAAAATAAAAAGTGCTGAGGAGGAAGACTATATGGGTCGCAGATTTCACTTGCTGCTGCATCAAACTTTCTCTTATAACTACAAAATAAACCCATTTCATAGCCAGCCAATTGCCTAAAAACTCTCATAGGGTATGCTCAACACATGGTTCTTGAGTTTTATTCTAACACCTCAAGTGGCAAGGAGCTCACTCACTCTTACAAAGCAGATTAATAATTACAGACAATGCTGAATATTAGAAGGCAGACTAATATTATAGACAGTTCTAAATAACACAAAGTAATTAAATCCTTTATTGAACAAGTGTTTATTTTTCCTTTTTTTGAATTGACATCTGCTGTTCTCTACGTCCTCTACCTTTTGTTTTAATCCTGCCTTCTGAACTAATTCCTCTTCCACATGACAGCCGTTCAGTGATCTTATAGAAACAGTGAATGAGGTTAAAATGAACCCCAAAGCCCTTCTCATCCAAACTTCATTTGCTACATCCCTCACCAAGTAATGGTCCAGCATAAGTTTGACTATGCCTTGCGGTGGTGGAGGCGGTTATGTTCCACATGCAGTTCTGAATCCATTTAAAGTAGCTCTTAGGGGCACCTGGGTGGCTCAGTAGGTTAAGTGTCCAACTTTTGGTTTTGGCTAAGGTCATGATCTCACAGTTCCTGGGATGGAGCCCCACATCTGGCTCAGTGCTGACAACATGGAGCCTGCTTGGTACCCTCTCTCTCTGCTCATTTTTTTCTCTCTCTCTCCTTTCTCTCTCTCTCTCGCTCTCAAAATGAATACACTTTAAAGTAGCTCTTATTAGGGACACCTGGGTGGCTCAGTTGGTTAAGCGTCCATCTTCAGCTCAGGTCATGATCTCAGATCAAGCCCTGCATCAGGCTCTCTGCCGTCAGCACAGAGCCCACTTCAGATCCTGTGCTTCCCTCTTTCTCTGCCCCTTTCCCACTTGTAACACTTACGAGCTTTCTCTCTCTCTCTCTCTCAAAAATAAACATTAAATAAATAAATAAATAAATAACGTGCTCTTACATCCCATCTCATCTTCCCCTGCTCCAGTCATCCATTCCTCATGTGAGAATTGTGTGCTTTCTTACTATTTTGGTTGTTCTCTGCGTATGCTCCTGTCTCTGTTCTCCTTAAAGGGTAATGTCCGGAAATTAAACACATTAATGCAGCTGGACTAAATGGGAGATAGCCTCCCTTCTTCTGTTTATGTTATAGCCCAGAATTAGACTGGCTTTAAACAGCATTAGCTGTCATATCATATACTGATGCATACGTTTATTATCAACTTAAATTCTAAAGTGTTTTTTCTCACTGCGTAACCCTTAGCTCCTCAATTGTGTTTTTATGTAGTTTATTTGTTGGATCCAAATACTAGTCCTTACTTTTATTTCCACATTATTAGTACACTCTAATTCTGCCATCCAACAAATATTATATTTCTTCTTCTGTCCCATTTTCTGGAGATCTAAGACATAAGTGTAAAAACAGATATACATAGATAGAGAGAAATTATTCTCAGATCCAAAGTTGGAGAAGACTAATCTAATTCGCTGATACAGATGTTAAATGTTGAATGGATCAGGACTGAGAACATGAACTACATGACCAATTAAGCACTATTATGTAGGTAAATTGTTCAATTGGTTATAAATCCACTATTTTTATTGGCTTTCAGTTCAGGTTTCTCAATTTAGTATGTAAGGATAATGTAAGAGACCCAGACAAATCTCTTGCTGTAATCTGGTTATAGATATGCATCCATCTATTAACAACTGTTTTTAAAAAGGAAATAAAGAAGGGGCACCTGGGTGGTTCAGTTGGTTAAGCGACTGACTCTTGATTTCAGCTCAGGTCATGATCTCATAGTTCCTGACTTCAAGCCCAGCTTCAGGTTCTGTGCTGTCAGTGTGGGGCCTGCTTGGAATTCTCTCTTTCCTCTCTCTCTGCCTCTCTGTCTCTCTCAAAAATAAACAAATAAACATTTTAAAAAGGAAATAAAGAAAATATTTTAAATGTTTTTTAATGTTTATTTATTTATGAGAGACATGGGGCGCCTGGGTGGCACAGTCGGTTAAGCGTCCGACTTCAGCCAGGTCACGATCTCGCGGTCCGTGAGTTCGAGCCCCGCGTCGGGCTCTGGGCTGATGGCTCAGAGCCTGGAGCCTGTTTCCGATTCTGTGTCTCCCTCTCTCTCTGCCCCTCGCCCGTTCATGCTCTGTCTCTCTCTGTCTCAAAAATAAATAAACGTTAAAAAAAATTTTATTTATGAGAGACAGAGACAGAGCACGAGTGGGGGAGGACAGAGAGAGGAGACACAGAATCCAAAGCAGGCTCCAGGCTCTGCGCTGTCCAGACCAAGCCCGACACGGGGCTCAAACTCACAAACTGCGAGATCATGACCTGAGCCGAAGTTGGATGCTTAACTGACTGAGCCACCAGGCTCCCCTAAAGAAAATATTTTTAAACATCACCTTTTTGGGCTTTTTTTGCAAAATTTCTCCAACAATCTAGTCTTGACTTAACTCAATAAAATTTTACCAGTCTGTCTATATTTTGCAGAATTTATCTTCCTCCTTTTTTTTCTTCTATTACTTCTATTTTTTTTCACAGTTCCTAAAAAAAAATTATCTGAATGGTTTGATAATTATTGTAGCAAATGCTCAGTATTTTGAAAGTCATTTCTTCAAGCTCTACAGTCTAAATAAGTCATTTCTTCAGATAGATTTAGATTCCCAAAGTTTTCACGTCTAGTCTCTTCACTTTTCTTGGTGTTTTATACTACCAACATGTATGCCAATTTTTAATTGATATATATATATATATTCAGTTTGATAGACAATTAGAAGTTAAATACGAATTGACTGCTATTGTTTTCTTGTATCAACTATTAACATTTTACTCTATATATTTTATATATATTTTTTTCTGTATGATATATATATAACATTTACTCTCTCTCTCTCTCTCTCTCTATATATATATATATATTTCTGTTTGATAGAGAATTAGAAGCTAAATAGGAATTGACTGCTATTGCTTTCTTGTATCACCTATTAACATTTTACTCTATATATTTTATATATATTTTTTTTTCTGTTTGATATATATATATAACATTTACTCTCTCTCTCTCTCTCTCTCTCTCTCTCTCTATATATATATATATATATATATATATTCTGTTTGATATAGAATTAGAAGCTAAATAGGAATTGACTGGTATTGCTTTCTTGTATCAACTATTAACATTTTACTCTCAGTTGACCAAAGTGGGGGAAAAAAGGTCTATTCTTTTATTATTCTTCTTTTGATTCTAACTAAAAATCCTCTTCTAGCCCTTAGTATTTTTTTCCCCAAACTCAGTGGGACCTTAGTGCTCCTGACACAAATTTAAATGCTCCATGCCACTTTCCTGTATTAATCCTTTTACTTCTACTTCTTTTTTCCTTTCTTTCCTTACATTTAATTATGTTCATCGTAACAAAGGAAATCATACAAAGGATAGGAGACTGGAAGGGAACTTAAGGGCCTGATAATTCACAAATTGGATAATGATGCCTTGGAAAAACTGATTCCGGTAGTTCCTTTGAAAATATTTTTTTTCTTAGTCACTTTTTTGTGCCATTTTCTAAACATTAAACAATTTCCCCATTTTATAAGTCAAGAAATATGGATAATTGTAGTATTAATGTGCTATGAGGCTTCATCCCAGTCCTGGAAAATGATAAATTATTCTTCCTCACTTTTGCGTTCCATAATTACTAATATCCCTTATCACATAAGGAGAAGGGCTGACGGTGCCTTCTGTGTAAATAAGTAATTTAATTTTAATAATGATATGATAGGCATACATCTTGTAATTTTTTTAGCCACATATGGGAATCATAAAAGTTGTAGCTGATGAAGTGGCGGAACTGGTTACTTATCTGAGTAAACCAGATGCTCCCTGGGTTTTAAAACATAAACTTTGTTCCTTGTGGGTGCTGACATTGGAGACCCATTGAGGGAAAAAACAAGGCCTATGAAATATGGGTGTATTTTGGAGTCTGGGCTGTTGCTTTCGGATCTTCTAAGACATCAGAGAAATATTTTTCCTTGGTCTTACTTATGTGTGATATCATCACTTCATGTGCTCAAAAACAGAACCCAGTTCTTTCTTCTTTTTTCTTTAGTGGCAAATAAGGCAAACATTTCATTTAGTGTTTATTACGTTAAAAGACCATGTTACACTTTGAATTAGGTCTTGTAATCATAGGAAGAAAAATGTTGCTTCTGTTCTATATGCCAAATTTCTTTGATAACTGGAATATTAAGTACATTTAAATAATGAGAGGATTGACACTATCAGAAATTTCAGCTAACAGCTTATTTTGAGCCCTCATTTTCAGTAAATTTCTGAGACAAGTTAGTCTTTACTCTTAACATTTTGGGCTGACTTATTATTATTGAAATATTTGAAATTAGGAGATCTAAAAAGAAATTTGAGGTAAAAAAGGAGTTTGAATATGGTCAGTGTAGATGTTTCAAGTTAATTATATATGCAAATAAATACTACTTTACAAAATTAAATGATAAGCATTATAGTATGTTACAACTTCATATCAAAAGTGTACTGCCTTCCATTAAATAACAATATCATCAACCACAACCAGGAAATTAAAACCAAAAAGTAGAAAGTTTGTATTATGATTGCCAATATCCATATCATTATGAAGTTTAGATTTAATTTCACAGAAGTCAGGAAATTCTATTCCGAGATTCCCAAAGACCCACAACTCTTAACATGGATTACCACCGCTTCTTTCATTAGGAGCTCAAATCATGGGGCTCCTCCCAGATGGATCCATCACTGTGGGATGCAGTACTTTCTTTTCAACAAGGAATCACACCTTCTTCTGTTCTTTCTCATGGAGGTCATAAATAGCAATCACCTTTGGAAGGTTTTATGATTTAAGAACAGTGCTCTGAATTACAACATGTGATGGAGGCACTGAGAACTTGTAACTCTTTCTTTAAATGCTAATACAACAAGATAAAGTTCCTCGAATGGACTATCGAATGTATTATCTCTTTTCTGAAGCAAAGCTTTTCGACATCTGTCTTGTTTCCAATTCAACATTCAAAACACTAGATCGGAGACCTTTGCTGGTCTATGGGCCAAATCCTCCCTTCCAAATGTATTTTTGTTTGGACTATAATTTTTGTTTTAAGTAAATTTGAATTGGTTATGAACATTTAGTATCTGAAACATTCTTTCAAAAAAATCCTGGGATTTCTTGCTTCCCTTGAAGCACATGAAGATGTAACAGCCCTGTCTGCTTTCCCCTAAGGCAAAATAAGTGGCGTCCTCATTGTTTCCTTTTAGCCCTGACTTGGCTCCTGTGCAGCCAAGTCTGCCCGCTTCCTTTTGTGATAAACTTGTTATTTTATCTATATTATTGGCCTAGTGCTTATAGTCATTTGAGTTTAGTCCGTATGCACAAGGGACATCAAATGTAAAGATAACTATAGGGCATTCAAACATGTTCTAAATTGCAATCAATATTTTAGCCCAGTATGGAAACCTGCAAATTTCAGGAATGCTTTCAAGCCACAGACTAATTTTATGTAATTGAATAGCCCTTTGGGAAAACACTAAAAATGTAGGATGCAGACCAAAGAGGGACATTAGAGAACAGGACCAATTATAAAGTATCTAGAGTAGGATTAGTGGAGAAAGATATCTAGAGTAGTATTACTCCAAGTAACATTACTCTCTGGTGAATTTGCACAAGTACTCTATTGTCTTTTTTGGTACTAAGGTCATTTTGAAGAGCTCCATTATCTCAGAGGGCTATCAGACATTTGCTGTGGGCTCAAATTTATTTATGGAAGATAGTGACCTTCAGAGGTAGAGTAGAAAATACAAGGGTAACTCTCCACCCATATAGCTGAACCCCATGGGACTCTCACCAGCTTTCACAGGCTGGCTTCCAGACATCTACCTCTTTCTTGGGAAGGAGAAGAGAGGCTACCATCCAGGGAGCATACCAAAGGAATTTTAGAGTCAACTCAATCTAATATCATACAAAGGAAGTTTAGCAAATACTATTAGCCCAGACCCTAGAGTTTTTAGGGAATAACAGGGCACTTTTGATTTTTCTCCCAGAATGAAGAATGCAAAAAACTTGAATTTTTCTCACAGGCTACTGGACAAATAGTTATTTTCCCTTCAGTATAAGGTACCCTGTCAGCTATTGAATCCTCTGTTTTCTTGGTACTGTCCTTTCCTGATGCATATTGTGCCTCCTTGCCCTGATGTAGCCCTTTCAGAAAATGAATAGAGTATATTCAAGTTGAGTTGAGCCCTTGACCTGCCAACTTCAACTACAAAGCACCCTTGGTTTTATAGAAGCATAGATGCAAAATAATATTGTATTGCACATCATCATGATGCTGTGCCATCCTAGAGGGAAGTTTCCTTGAGAATTAAAAGATTAATAGTTTGGGCTCCATAATTCAGAATTTGTATTTCAAATGCAAATTGTATGAAATTCAGATGGGGTGGAATTTAAGCTTGCTTTTGCATTATTTTTTTTTTGTTTTTTTTAATGTTTATTTTTGAGAGAGAAAGAGACAGAGTGTGAGTGGGGGAGGGGCAGAGAGAAAGGGAAAACAGAATCTGAAGCAGACTCCAGGCTCTGAGCAAGCTGTCAGCACAGAACCTGACGCGGGGCTCGAACTCACAAACTACAAGATCATGACCTGAGCCGAAGTCGGACGCTTAACCAACTGAGCCACCCAGGCTCCCCCAGTATTATATTTTTCAAGTGGAAGTTTTAAGCAAATCATTGTGCAGTGTTTGGTAATCAAATGATGTTCTAAACAAGACCTCTGGAAGGGTTTTTTTGTTTTGTTTTGTTTTGTTTTTTTAATTTCCTGAACAAAAAATTTTCACAGGTCCATTTTTTTTTACAATTACTTGCAAAAAATGTGCTAATTATAATGTGCTTATTTATTCATTACAATTGATTAAAATATATATGCTAGATAACAATTGATATGGATAGTTCTGATTAATATATAAATTGAAATCATAAAAGTAAATTTATCTTTAATTTCTATAAACTGGTTTAAATTATAATATATAATTTAGATTGCCACATGTTTAGACAGGGCATTTGCCAGACAAGCCTATATTAACAAATTTTATTGTTCAAAACTAAATTCATTGCCTTAACTTCAAATCTTACTACTCTTTCTATAACCTTTAATTCTGTTGAAGGGATCTTTGTCATCAACTTTGAAACAAGCTCACAATCCTTCTTTGAAATCCTCAGAGCCAAATGTATTTCAGGATTTAGTTTTTAGGCATTATAAAGTTAATATTACTCATACATCACATATTGTTTGACACTCTTAGAGAGGCCTGAGGCACCCTGTAATCAAACCATCAATTTCTTCAGCAAAACACATGCACACTAAGAAGAAATATTAGTGATCATAAGTAACCTCACATATGTTCAAATAAGGTTTTGATACCAGAGGAGTTTGCTGCAAACTTAGAAAACCTTTAGTTAAACTTATAAAGAAATGTTATTTTCAGGGACTTTGGATTTTGAAATTGCAGATAAATGATCATGAACTATATTTTGATTTTTAACCTTTTCTTCATAGTTTTGCCAGGATTGTCTTCCTCAAACCTGCATATGCCATGGCACTTTCATTATGTAAATATTTCTGTGGCTTTCCACTACTTCCCCCTTTGAGCTTCTTGGAAGACCTTGCACATCTATACTCTGTCAACCATTCCAGCTCTTCCCTAAAAAAGTATGTGCTTTCCCCCCAACCAAACTCAACTTATTTCCCACCTCTTTGCTTACTGGATGTCAGACTGAAATACCTTCTTCCCTAAGCCCAAGTCCATACCCCACCTCAAATACCATTGTCCTATCCATCCTTCCTCCCCTGGCTCAAGTCCCATCTTTTAGGAGCCTTACTCCATTTCCCAACCACAATGTGCTTAAATAGCCTACGGCCTGCCCCTCTAATTACAGCACTAATTTAGCATATTTTCCACTTAAATTGGTATTCTTATGATAGCCTCCATTCTTCACTAGATTTAACCCCCCACAGCTTTTCTCACTGTAATTGGCATGTAGAATGTACTTAAGAGGCATTTATTCTAGGAAGGAATGGATATTTAGTTAATCTCTCTCTCATTCTCATCAATCTGACCTCCCACAGGAATCCTATACCCGATAGCCATTACCATTGCTTTTATCTTAACCTTGCCCAAATAGAGAATGGTGCCTACATCTCAAGGGAATACCTAAAATAGGACCCAATCTTTGTATTCCAAGTGTAGATTCAGTATTTCTTCGGTAAAGGAAAATACATTTTTCTCCTTGGTTTTAGTATTCACCTTGATGATACTATCAGGAAGGGAAGGTATCAGTGCCCTTTAAGAGTAGCCAGGCACCACGGGTCTGTATGCCCCCACATTCTGCAGGTCTCAACTTAAATACCACTTTTTGGGGGCAGTCCTGCCAGACTAGCTGACCTTGTTAGGTCATTTTCTTTGTACTCTCATAGTTTTTGTTTTGTTAACAGTCATCCTATTCACTTTTGGGGTGTGATTTTCAATCCAAAAACTCAAGTGAGTAAAAAATAATGACTTCATTTTCCATCACAGTTTGATTTCTGAATCTGATGTGATTTCTGAAACTGAATCCTCCATTCTTCTCAGCTGACAAAAAACAAAACATCACTTTTCTTGGGATGTCCACACTTTCCTCCCCCTTTTGGACTGATTCACACTTCTGAAGTCTTATAGTATCAAAAGATTTGGAGTGGAAATTGAGAGGTACCTGGTCTTTGGCCATCAGTTCAAGTTTGCTGCTGAGAGGCAGCGTGGCTTGACTGACCTGCATGGCCCTTCACATGTAGTGTGTTGTTGCTGCATCTATAGGGCATGGGAAAATTTCTGCTACTTCTGTGCCATGGTTAATGCAAGGGAATGTTTTGCAAGGTCGCGCATGGTCTCTTGCATCTAGACATGTCATGTGGCTTTTTTGTTTGAGGTGTTGTTGTTTTCTGAAACTGCTGCTGGAAGCAGGGCTTAGGCTCTCCCTCTGCTCTTGGGGACCACAGACCTATTTCCTCTGTTCCAGTTTGGGGCAGTGTCTTTCTAGATATTTTCAGTTTCTAGAAATGTTGGTAGACAGGTTGTGTTTTCCACCCTGCCTCCTTATACCTCTTCTGAGGCAATAGCAGATGGCCAACTAAGAACCTGACTGAGGGACAAAGGAATTGGAAAAAATATGAGAAAAAGAATATATATATATATATATATATATATATATATATATATATGATCTCCCAGCCACATTTGTAATTGCATATTTAACATCTGCCTTTCTTGGTTATATTCTAAGTTCCCTGAAGCCTGGGATATGGCTTTCTAATCTCAATGTCCAAATATTGCCTTGTTTCTAGTAGGATCTTATTAAATTCTCCTTGATAAACGAATGAATAAATGGGAATGAAATTCAGAGACTATGAAGGATGTATGGAAAGTATGATGGCTAAGGCATAGATGATGGCCAGGGTGTGAGTCTTGGATCTTCTATTTACAGTTAAGTGGGCAAAACCTCTTCATGCCTCAAATTCCTCATCTGTCAAATAGTTGTTATGGGAATTAAAACAGCTAACGTTTATAAAGCTCTTACAATAATACCTAGCACATAGTACATATCATGTGAATGGCGACCACTGTCATCATTACCATTGTCATCATTATTTATTATCTTTATTATGAAGAAACCCTAAAACAGGACTGTTCTCTTGATGTTCTCTTAAAGAGAATAGCTCCAATTCAATGATAGCACAGTTTATATAAATAAAACTGACACAATTTTACTTTGTTTTCTCCCAGACTCTGAAGCTGTTTACCACCCTCCCCCCCCCCCCCCCCCCCTTATCCTGTGTCTCTGCTTCTCTGATTGCCTCAGGGTAGGGCAAAGCTTCTTCAGGAATCTTACCTTTATTCACGGGGTCTCATCTTCTGTGGCTCTTTCTTAGCCATATATCTTTAGGAAACATTATAACACCCCCTGGAATCCTTATTAGATTGTACATAACAAATGGAGCCTTTTTCAGTACGTGTGGCATAGGAAGTTTTTCCTATACTTTACACTTGCCAGTGTTGGAGGGTATCTGCCATTTTTCTGCTTATTCACGGATCTTTTACAGTACAGTTTACTTAGCATTTTAGTGGCAGTAGTATTTAATGACATTTGCCAATGTAGGGACTGTATTGTTCTCTTTCTCTTCTAAATAATTTTCAAATTCACATGTATCATTTACATATAAAAAGATAATTTTTGGAGTGACTAGGGTTAACACAATAGGATGGAACTTAGAATATCTATTAAAAAGAAAAATAGGGGCGCCTGGGTGGCTCAGTCGGTTAAGCGTCTGACTTCGGCTCAGGTCATGATCTCTCAGTCTGTGAGTTCGAGCCCCGCGTCGGGCTCTGTGCTGACCGCTTAGAGCCTGGAGCCTGTTTCAGATTCTGTGTCTCCCTCTCTCTGACCCTCCCCTGTTCATGCTCTGTCTCTGTCTCAAAAATAAATAAACATTAAAAAAAAATTAAAAAAAAAAAGAAAAATTAACTTTTTGAATCAACATCATATTCAGCCCAGAAAGCTAGTTCTTCCCCATAATTAATATTTCTATAAGCCAATCCTTTTCAGTCCGTTAGAAATTCTGATTTTATCAGGCCCATGGCATTTGACTATTCAAAGGATTCCATTGCTATTTAGCTTCATGTAGTTAATTTTTCTATTAAGACAGATTTTACCATCTACTGCAGAATGAAATGATTTAGCAGCAAATTCCTTTCTCTTAATTTCTTTTCTTTGCCTATTTTGTTTTCTAACAGTTCCTGCTGTTAAACTCAAGTTATTCTTTTACCTAAATATTTCTGCATCCTATACAATGTTTTCCCATCTGGTCTTTCTTAGCTAGAAATCATTTTATCAATGTCTCGGAATATTCATCTTTATTTATGCTGCACACATACCTACTGTAATGGTTGTGTTGTTATGCATGATATATTGGGGGCTAACAGAATCATGATACTATTTACATTATGGAGAAACTCAGGGATTTTCATTTCTTAGCATAACACATATTTTTTCTTCCAATATGATTTGCTATTGGGGGTCCACCTTTATAATTAAAATAATAGTTTAATTTTTCCTCTGTACCTCTACAATCTCAGTTATACTCCCCTGTGCATATCAGTGAGCATCACTGTCAGTGGCATTGCCCATTGTTAGTTTCTAGATTACCTCTACGTGCAACAGTGAGTGGAGGAATTCAGTTCATGTGCATTTATACAACACAACGGATGATGCAGTTTTCATTAATGAGTCATTCTGAGTCATTTGCCTGTGTAGAAATTTGTGAGGTGAGTTAGTGTTTCTCCTGCTTTTACAACCACATTTTATTATGTCTCTTTGTGGTTGCCTCTTCCTCTGCTCATCCCTAAAATCGAAGTCTTTCCAAGAGCTGTTTTCTAGGTCTGTTCTCTCTCCAACCTCTCTACATGACTTCAGGCAGCCCTATGACTTGTCATTCTCACTTCTCTCCTGACGATTTTATATGCATATCTAGCTGCCATGCCTTGGCTGTTCTTAGATGCCTCAAATTCAACAAGTCCCTAGCTGAATTCACCATCCATGAACACCTACCTGCCCAGAAAACCCATTCATTACTAGTGTTTCCTCTATCATCCTCCAGCGTTCAGGCTAGACATGTAGGACCACTCACTGCTCCTCCTTCTCCCTTATGTTCTCAGCCAAACTGCAAGTGCTGCATATTCCACCTCCTTAATATCACTTGAAACTATGGATTTGTCCCTTCTCTGGTCCTAGGTTATCGTCTCTCAACTAGACTATTATAACATTTTCCTAAATGATATCTCTGTCTTTAGTTCTCTTGCTCTACCAACCCTCTTCCCCTCACTCGTGTGGCTTGGGAAGTTTCCCAGAGATCCTCAAACCTACCATCAGGCACACTTTTATTTACTCTGTGGCCCCTCTCCTTCCCCACCAAAACGGTCATCACTCCATATGATTACTGCTTGCTTATTTTTTCCTGTTTCCCCACTAGATGTTGACCCCTGTAAGCCTGGGGTCATGCTCACCATTCGATTCCCATGCCTAGGCAGTGAATACTGCATGGAAGACAGTCAATAAATACTTTTTAAATATTGGTGGTGTTAGTCAACTTCTAATATTCCAACTATAAAAGTAGAAAGAAATTAAAGACATATAAATTGCATGATGAGAAAGTCTGGAATTAAAAGTCCTGGATTAAATTCTTGGCTCTATAGTTGCCTTATTGAATACTTTTGACCGAACACAAAGTTTTCTCACTATAATGTAATCATATAACACCATTACTGA
This sequence comes from Prionailurus bengalensis, assembly GCF_016509475.1. NCBI lineage: Eukaryota > Metazoa > Chordata > Mammalia > Carnivora > Felidae > Prionailurus > Prionailurus bengalensis. The sequence continues at coordinate 114,739,201 of NC_057344.1, forward strand.
GTATACAATACACAATAGCATCTTGAATTATGGCTCTGTAAGTAGTTAGAAGCATCTCTTATGTAATATGTATTTGTTCAACATTTCTTTGGGGTAGGCTTGCCTCTTTGCTTCTAGAAGGTAATGAAGGAATATAGACTTTCTCCTAACATGGTGTCAAAACACTGGTCCAAGATAGTAACCTACTTCACAGGATGTCACAGGATTTAGTGTTTAATTAAGCAATTGTTTAGTTGCTTGAGTATGCTCTCAAGAGGAAAATGGGTTGAATATTTTACACTCTTATACATCCAATTTCTTAAAAATTCAAAATATTTGGGAGTGAAAATTGTACACATTATTTTAACATTTTAGCTTATTCCCGGACTCTTTCTCCATGTTTTTCTGGAGAGACAGTTTTTTCCCACACCCACTTGAACCATCTGTGTACCAGGCAAGTTTTCCAAGATGTAAAACCAAGTGAAATATGTCCATTCCATTTATTTAGAAAGGACTATGACTAATGATATCATGGAAAAAAATGGCGTAGTTAATGAAAAAGTGCACTCTGTGTGAATGGCCAGGGAGGACTAACTCTTATGGCCACGTAAAGCCATGACTTACAGATAAGTATTCACCACCAGTACTTTCCAAACTTATCCACCAAAGACCTCCTGTGGGAAGAAGAGGGTTAGTTCAGTATTACCTGTAATGTAGAGGTATCCCCTGTGAGATGAGGTTCTCTACCATGATCAAATGGTAAAAGTTTTAAAAATTTGTGCAAATTTTGCACTCTACCTCATAATATGACATTGCTTTACATAAAAATATTTAAAATTATTTAACATTTGTCAAACTTGACTCTTAAGGAAGATGTGCCATATTTATTATTGCCTTTACATAACCCCTATCCACTGCCTCCACCCCACCCCACCCTGGCATGTAGCCTTCAAGCATTACCACAGTTTTGAAGAGCACCAGGTCCTAGGAAATTGCAGCCTAAGCCATGGGATTTTTGTTAGAATTTAAGAGAATTCTTCCACATGTCCCTTTCTACTTTGTTACGTATAAACTTCTGAAATCCTTTTGCCTAGCTCATTAATAAAATCTTTACAATGTAGCATTTTCTACAGTTAAGATGATTGAGAAATATAAAATCAGCTTCCCCAAATAGAGATTTTTCTGTTTAGTGAAAAGGATCTATCTGAGATGAGAATTACCTATCCACTTCCCTCTTTAGATCTCGCTAACACTGGAAACCAAACTAAGAAGTTATGAAGCTTTCTGTGAGCATTTAGAAAATATGATCAAACAGCAAGCTGGTCATGTTCAGATATGAGTACAAGAAGTGACTTATTTATACATTCAAATTTCAAAACTTTTGTTAAGTCCTACCATGTGTGCTGTTAAAGGCTTTTAATTTTAAATTATTTTTGTTAGATAATCCTGTTCAAAGTGACATTATGATTTATCGCCACTAGTCAAGATTCTGATCCCTCATACACTTCTTGTTTGTATCTGTTTTTGTTCTTTGTTACATAAAGACGACGTTTATATATAAAATTCTGACTGTGTAATATAGGGCTAATGAGTCACAGATGGAAAGATGCTGGCACATTACCATCTAATAACATTTTAAACTCATATTCCATAGTAAAACAAAAGCAAATTGTACACATCTGTTTTCCAACTTGTAGCATTTCTGAATTTGGGTAGCATCTATGTTTCAAGGGCTTTTACTTAGGGAGAAGAAAAAAGAGGATACAGGTCACCTCAAAATTACCCAGACACTTAATAACCTTATCACAAAGGATTTGCTAAAACAGATAAGATGTCCTCTGCTTTTGCTTCCTGAGAAGTCCCAGCTCCAAAGAATGAAAGTCAAAGTCATTAGGGCTGAAGAGATGTCTTCATGCTGCAAACATAATTTTATTGGTTCTTTTAAAAAAAGAAAAGTAGGGGCGCCTGGGTGGCGCAGTCGGTTAAGCGTCCGACTTCAGCCAGGTCACGATCTCGCGGTCCGTGGGTTCGAGCCCTGCGTCAGGCTCTGGGCTGATGGCTCAGAGCCTGGAGCCTGTTTCCGATTCTGTGTCTCCCTCTCTCTCTGCCCCTCCCCCGTTCATGCTCTGTCTCTCTCTGTCCCAAAAATAAATAAACGTTGAAAAAAAAAAAGAAAGAAAAGTATATCCCAAATAAGGCGGAAATAAGGCAGAGGACTATGCCAAGACTAACAGAATTTCAAAAACTAGAAATGTATGGGCTTTTACTAAGGATATCCTCATAATAGATTTGGGCAGAAGAGGGGAAGGGCAGTGAGCAAGAAGGAGCGTCTGGGAAGCCTGCAGACACTTGAGTCCATGTAAGCTGTGGTTGCTGTTTATTTCATTTGCATGGTAAACATGTTCTGTGTGGAGAAAAAATGGAATAAAAGGCTGCAATATCTCATGTCGGAAAAGATACAGAACACAGGCCCAAGTTCTCTCTCAGACCTACCCAATTGATAGCACCTATGAAGACAGGTTAGTACAAGTTAGTGAAGTACAAGTCTCTAAAATATCTCTCCCCTGTTCTCCTTGGTTAAGGAATTCAAAACCACTTTTCTGCTTCAAGGGGTTGTGTGAACTGTCAAGTTCTTTTGGAAAAGTTACATGACAGAAGTGATTACTGCAGAGTGTGACCATAAATCCCTCTGACATGAAATACACATGTTGTAGGAGACAGATTTCTACCCACCATCTCTGCAGGAATTCCTGAAACAGGAAAGATCTGAGAATCATCATATGATTGGAGAGAGAAATTTTGATATGTGGGTGGTAAGACTATCTTTTGTGAGGCAAACTGCATTTATTCTGAGAAATACTTCTGATCAGACTGCAAAATTCTGTTCAGTATTGTCCAAAAAAAAAAAAAAAGAATTAATAGAATTAATACATGTATGTCCTGAGTTGTAAACAGAATATCCATGGAGGGAAATTACGGTGTTGCTTTCATAACAGTGTCTGCAGTTATCTCTATATTGTGCTAACATTTTGTATGTAAGATTCTAGAAGTGCTAAGAGTATATACACGGATCCCAGTGTAACTGCCACAAGAGAAGTTACAATGAGTTCTCAATCTGGCCTTTCCATTTAAGGAATGTGTTGCCTGGGAGCCTTGTGTGTCTGATTTCCTTTACAGTGTGTCAAACAAGACAAGACTTAGAGCTGGGACAGGGTGGCATTAGATACACGCTTGTTTTGTTTGTCCATTAGTAGAATGTCTGTGTGACGTTTTGTGTCGTGTTGTTTTGGTGCTGTCCCACGTCCATAGGGTCTGCCAGGCTTCCCCACAGTTGCTGCTCTGCACAGTAATCAGATCCTCACCGTCAAGGTTTGTGGTTGGCACCCATGCTGCTCAGTCAGAGCCCGCAATCAGCATAAGAGTGAGCGAGAACAGCTAAATTGGCTTGCCAAGTCCACTTGCTCTTTTCACCATATGCATTGAGTTACTGGATCCTTGGGACCTCGCCTACATCAGCGAGGTCAAATATCTATTGAGGAGAATCTTGAACAGAAAGAGAGAAGGATATTGAAGTTGAGCAAGGGTAATGAAGAGAAGCAGACGTGGCTATCTAGGACCGAGCCACACCTTGATGGTTTAATTTGCACGCATGCCAACACTCTGTGATGTTTTTCGGTTAAATGATCAGTTAAATGATCCTAAGTATTATGGACTTAGGGCATTTATAAAATGGCAGTCGTGTTCCTGCCACGTTATGCTGGTTGACAAGTCTGACGGAATTTGAACTGGTGCTTGGTCTCTAGACTCTCTGCTCAGAGGGCAGGATGTGGGTGATGGGAGCTTTCCTGCTTCTTTAACATACTACATGAAAGAGGCCTAACAGCCACAGTGGAATGATGGGATCCAAAAGATTCCTCCCTCACTAAAAATCTGTTCTTGCCATCCTATCTTAGGGTTATATTTCCTTCAAGAAGAGCCAGATAGTCTGATGTCAGACACAAGCACCAGTTCCATTTTGTTTAATGGTCATTATAAGCCTAATGTGAATATCTTTATTTCTTTCTTGGGGCCTTCTGATGTCTATTCTCCAACTCTCTCACCTCTGAACTTCAACCTTTGACCTCACCTGACTGATCAGATGGTGTTTCCTAAAATCAATCATGGGTTTCTCTCTGCTGATCAGCAGCTCATTAAACGCCGCCTCATTAAGGTAGTGCTTATTCTTGCTCAAGTCTGATTTCTTCTTTACATTCAGTGATTACTCCATTTACTGTTGCTTTACCATTCATCTCTCATGGGTGGGGGTGGGGTGGGGGTATTTATTTGGAAATATCCTAGAACAAAATTATGTCTCGTGAGCTGCATTTGTTTGAAATGTATATGAAAGTACCAAAGTAAAAAGGTGTAGAATGCCTAATTTTTTCTTAATTAAAAAAAAAAAAAAGCTTAAGTTATATCCAGTAATAGATCCAGTTTCCAAGCTCTCTGGCTTTGGTAATTTATAAATTATTATACAGTTTGACAAGAGTCTGTATGTTTAATTTTGTAGGTTATGAAAGAGTAAACACATTTGTCCAGCTACAAATGCAGTCATTTTATTAAACAAGGTGAATATAACTGATGCAGCATTGTCACGAATTAAGTTATGCAGAACTTTTCTAACAGCTCTGAATATCATGATAACATACACACTATTTCCAAGAGCTGTGAGTGCTGGTTCCTGAGCTGCTTTGATTTTAATAGCATCTACTCAGCTCACCCAGCATGAATATTTATTTGCTCCCTGCTGGCAGGCAAATTGCCTACAGGCTTCATGTTTCTGATTGTTCTGGTTCTTTTCATAGTGTAAATGTGGATTAGATAATACAAATTTAAAGTGTTGAAAAGAAGACCTGGATCTTTATCTTTCATGGTCACTGTTGGTCTGTTCGGTTCTCCATTGTAGGGTGACCAAGGGCAGGCTGGGCCTCCAGGACCTCCAGGCCCTCCCGGCCCAAGAGGACCTCCTGGGGACACAGGGAAAGATGGCCCTCGTGGAATGCCAGGAGTGCCTGTGAGTTGCATTTTGGATCCATTCGTTTTAAGGGTCAGCACTGGGATGGAATGGGAAAAGGAGGGGCCATGGGAGTAGGGGGTTGCAGGAAGTGGGGTGATAGGAAACTCCCCAAGCAGAGAGGGTGCTGCCAGCAGGATTCTTCTTTACCACTCAATCCACGGGGAACCCACATGAACCACAGAGAGACCTGGAGATGGAAACTAAACTGGCTTTCAGGTAAGGCTCAAGAAGTCCATGATTCCTGATCTCACTTGTGTCCTGACTACCCTAGAACACATGAATGTCTTTGGCTTACATGGGAGAATAGCTTGAAAATATAGGTGAGAGATTGGGAATTCTCCAAAGGATCAGTGATAGAGAAAATAAAGTCCCATATGACTTATGGAAGGCAAAGGAGGTAAATCTTTTTAATGTTTACTGCCTTGTAAATCATCGACCAAAAAAAAAAAAAAAAAGGAAGAAAGAAAAGAAAAAATGTTAATAAAACAGTAATATTAATGGTTAAAACATCAATAGGCATGGTTTGAATATCATTTGTCCTTATTAATAGAAATGATTTAAAAACAATCTCAATACTTAGATCTAAGTACTTAGTTACTAAGATTGATTAAGTGTCAATAATACAGTAGTATAGGACACTACATAAATGGTTTGATTCAGTAGACATAACCCAATAGTTTAAAGAAATATATGGCAAGGTTAAACATTTTTACATTTATATTATGGCTTTAGGACTTGAATTTCAAATTTATTGCTGAACTAATTAATCTATTTATCTATTGCTTTGACTTAAATTATTTTCCTGAGTGTTTTCATAGTACAAATCATGAAAACATTTATCCACAACGTAGAAAGTTTTTAAAACTGAAGACAACCAAAAAGAAAAAAAAATCAGCCATAGCAATTAATGTTTTGGTGTATTTCGTTTTTATATTCCTATGTTTATGTATTTTTTTAATAAGTGGTTCTCTTTGTAAGAATGTAGAGTACTTTATGACTTTTCTGAGACAGCTTTCTTGAAAGCCCTGTTTCCCTTTCTGAACATGGCTGTAAATTTGTCATATGAAATGTAAGATTGACTCCCAACCTATTATTTCCTGGTCTTTAGGACGGCTTTCACTGAACCATCAAAGGTAGTGATTCCATCCTGAAATTGTCTTCACAGTTCTCACCTTTTTTTGGAATGATATCCCAAAAGATAGAGAAAGCACACCTCTAGGGATAGTTAAAGCTCCCCAAAGAATTGCTGGTTGCTGACAAAGATACCTTGAGTGTTTCTTCCACTAAGAAGAGTAGTTGAAATCATTTTGATGGTACAAAATTAGATCATTGGATCTTGTATATTCCTCAAAGTATAGATTACTTTTAAGAAATAAGATAAAGGTAAGGTATGACAAACTGTAAATAATTGAAAAACTATGTCATCCTTTAAATTAACATAATTCATTCATCTGAGTAAGAAATAAGAGCTTTTTACACAAAGGTATGAGCAAGGTTTTTAATTCCACAAAGGTAAATTGAACTGGATGTATAGTCTCAGAGTTAATTTTTATATACGATGATAACCACTAGAAAAAGGTTTTACGAAAACAAACTGAAAGTACTCATTTTTAAAGTCCAACAACTTTTATATATATTGGATATGACAAGACTGGTTTTTCCAAAAAATATCTGTTGCCAATGACTATCAATATAATAATATGACCATAAAACATAATAAGGAATTTGGTAGGAATCTGAGTATTAGAAAACTATGATAGTGGTATGATATAGCACAAATTCTATGTATTTTAACATATGCTATTAATTTTAATAAAACATATCACTTCAGCCATCATTAATCCAGGAAAACAAATTCAAAATCAATCTCTGCACATTTTATTATTTAATGCCTGTACTAAGAGCAATTATCTCTCTATCCTATATATGGAAGTTCTGAGTTCTCATAAAGAGGCCAGATCATCATCTTTATGTCATCATGAACAGAACATAATAAATGTTACTGGAATTACAATTAAATATTTTTCTAGGACCCTTTATTGACTTACAGTATAACCATTCCTACTAGTTTTATTTAGAATACGTTCTTGGCATAATTCTTAAATCTATGCTGTAATCTAGACTCACTTTATTAAATCCTAAAATGTTTATAAAATGAATTTGAAGGAAGAACACTGGCTTTCTTTTCATTGCATTGTGTTTGCATTCCTCTATGTAGCCTGCAAAGTATATTTGACATTCATGCGTCCCTGTGGGTATTGTGAAAAAGAAAAAAAAAACAATTAAAATGGCTTTTTAATGTTTATAGCATTAATAAATATTATCACTGTTCTTTTTTAAGGGTGAACCAGGGAAACCAGGAGAACAAGGCTTGATGGCAAGTATCTTAATTTATTTTTCTATACCAAAAATAATGGAAGTCCAAATTATTCAAAAGTGTGGTCAAGATTATATGTAACAAATGTTATCATCATATGACCTATAAGGAAAAGAGTGAAAATTAGTAAAAATGGAAAAAAATGTGGCCTGTCTTTTATGAAGATCACAAAGCAGCACATCCACAGAACTGACCAAGAGGAAAAAGTAGGAGATTCCAGGTGGGAGGAATGACAGCAAGGAAGGTCAAAGGACAGAATATGCTTTGTTCAGCCGCTATAAAGGAAGATTAAGTTCAGGGATATGCCTATTAGCTTAAATAGGAATGAATTTTCAAAGGGTTCAGGTGTTGCTAATCATGAATTAGTATAGTGAAACTTCCACAGGGATTCAAGGAGTTTTTGTTGTTGAAGGGCTCCACCCAGAGAGAGAAACAGTTGTGCCTTCTTGATCCCTGTCATTAAAAAAGATTATGAAATGATTCCACATGGACTTACCCGGAGACATGCAGGTCCCGTTCTTCATGATTTGTTTAGCCTTTGCCAGGGAAAGAGTAATTGGAGCAGCTTGCTGAGCCTTGAAGAGTAGAATTCCTTCAACCTACCTCTCCCTGTCTCTTCCCTGCTATCTCTGGAGCCACCTTTCTGACCTATTTTATGACATGAGCAACATTGGGGAACACAGGTTGACATTCTAATAACCCAAATTCCAGAGGACAGCTATGTCTCACATTCGTCCTGGATGCAGTGATCACAATTGACTTGATCCTGTGTATTCTACACAATTTGTGGCACACAGACGCAGGTGTTTAGGGTGTAACGTTTATTTTACAAAATGAGTTAGCTAGGTCCTAATGCAACTAACACACAAGAATACAGCAGTCGGTCAGGAATTAAAACAAATGTGCGAATGGGTTAAAGGTTCAAGACTTCTCCCTGAACAGGATGCCTTCAACAGCCCTCCTGGGGAGAAACGTCACCGAGCTGTAGTCCTAGCTGTGGTGGAGGTGGCTTTGAAACATCGCTGGTGAGACGAAAGCACCCTGGAATGGAGTCTGATCCACCCCACCCCCCTGCCCCCGGAAATTCTTTGTTCCCAGCATATAATATCAAGATAGTGAGTGGATACAGATGACTTGAAGGTGGATGAATTATCATGGCTTCTTGAAAAAAATAAAATGAAACACAACAAAAAAGATAATGTGTAAAAATTAAACAAAACATATGTCATAAGTGGCAACTTTGAGTACAAGTACAGCATTGGTTCTCAGGGTTACAGGGTCACGGGAGTGAAGGATTCTTAGAAAACTATAATATAAATTTTGAAACTGCTTTAAGCAACTGAATGCAACTTTAATTTCTATCCTTGATGATGCTCAAAACATATTCCTCCCAAACATTGTTACATTGAAGGCTCCTTGGGATTCTCAGGAGCCCATGTTTGTCCCCAGGTTTGCACATTCTACTCAGATTTTTATCATTGCCACTGGCTTTCTACCTTGATGCCCAATGCATCGTCCTAATACACAAAATTCTAAAATAAAATGGGTATTTTAAAAATTATAATCTTATCTTCCTTAAGATATATTCTAGAATATACTATGTGAATCACAGTTTAATGTCATTTCCCTACAGTTCCTAGCTTAATGTCATTAAATATAAATGTTCCACTGGCCCTAAATGAATTATGTTATTATCTTAGTTTGCTTCAATTTCCCATTTCATATAGCAACTTTTCAGACGAAGATGATCCCAGACATTTTTTAAATAAATTTTTTCTTCTTTTTAAACTCTTCAGATTTAGTTCATATTCTCATTTTTAGAATGCAGCTAAGAAACTTGATTGAAATCACAAATGTTCAAAGGATATGTGTAATGTAATGATCTTCTAAAGTGCTGTACTGTTTTTAAAGATACAAAACTTTTTTAAAAGAAAACTTCCATTATATACATAATGTATATATATGTATTGGGTTACATATATATAATGTGTATATATATACATATATATAAACAAATCAAATATATACATATAAACAAATCGCAAGTATATATCTCAGTGAATTTTCACAGTGAACATAACTATACAACCACAAACCAGAGCAAGAAGTACAATGTTAGCAAACCCCTCTCTACCCTCCAGTCACCATCTGCCTCTTACCAAAGGTCACCACCATCCTGATTCTGCCACCATAGATTAATTCTGCTTGCATTTGAATTTTATATTAATAGAATCTTACAGTATATACACTTTTGTGTCTGGCTTCTTTCGTTCAACATTACATTTGTGAGATCATCCACCTCTATTTTAATAGCCTTCACAGCTGCTTAAAAAAAGTTAGGAGGAAGAACCTTACTTCCTTGACCTACCCCGTTAAAACTACATCACTCAAATAGCAGTAAATGAATGAATAGTCTGTCTGACCTTGGGCAAGTCACTTAACCTCTAATTTCTCATCCGTAAAGAAAGGATAATAATACCCTCTCTGCCTCCCTTATAAGGTTGCCAAAGACAAATGCAATAAATTAGGGGAAAGCACTTTAAAATACATAACGAAGAACTATATGAGTGTGTTATTATTATTATCACTCAGTTGTTCCCCCTAGAGTAAATTACAGGTGAACATGGATTTATATAACAGATGTATTCCTGTAAAGTTCTGTATGAATCAGATTTTCATAAATCAACATATCTTAAATGTTCTGGGGAATTTTGCTATTTCATGCAATCCTATTCAGAGTCTTTTTGTGAAGCAATATAATCCTCTAATTCCTCTTCCCCTCTTAAAGTGAAATATTTCTATGGTTTAAAAAGCTATCGTTTTTTAAAAAACAGTTATATTTGTTAACTTAAATAGCACTTATATATTTTAACTGTATCAAAGAAAGAAGATGATACTGAAAAAATAATAGTTTTCATGGGAGAAAATTTTCACTGGAAATTTTCTTTGTTTTTCCTTTTAAATATTATGTTCGTGTGCACACACGTGTGTGTGTGTGTGTGTGTGTGTGTGTGTGTGTTGACTAGAAGTCTGGTAGGGAGAAAAATACATTGCCTGAGTAGTTCTGGACTCAAAACTGCTTAGGGGAGTGAATGACTATAGACTGTGATCTCTTTTACTGATCTGTAACGTGTAGGCGGTCATTCCTAATTCATCTATCTCACTGGGTTCTGGTGAGAAGCAAATGAAAGAGTAATAATATGGAAATGCTTTATGAACTACAAAGAGTTCCATAAATAAGAAGTATCACTGTTAAGTTGAATCCCTGGTGACATAACTTAGCATACAGAAAGGCCACTTTATGAAATATAAGGGCTAAGAACCATGTGATTACAGCTATCAGTTACATTGCAGCGTATTAGATACTGTGATCGATAGTGCAACTTATTCCTTGGGTCCTATTTGCTGTTACCAGTTTTTATTTTTGGCCTTCTCCTATGGTCTTACATTATCAATTTTTCATAACAATCGCCTTCTCATCCACAGGTTAAAACAAGGAAAGGTAACAAACAGCATGGCTCTCATCTTTTCCACAGTATGCAAAACTCACTACGTTTATCGGTGTGCGTAGTGGAGGAGAGGGTCTTGAGAGGCACTGGAGAATTTCTCAAAATGTAAAATGTCTCTGATGATGAAATGAAAAAAACTAGGAGTGTTCTAAAATTAGCTCTTACAAAACCGTTTATGAGTGTGTCAGGTGGGGAATTAGTTTTCATAATCCAGGATATATATTTTATATGGCAAAAATAATCATCTGAAGATTAACAGCATCTCTGATAGAATAAAAAGGGCCTGCAGCAGTTCCACATTTATTTAATCTTGCTGTGCATCTACTCTGTAAACATGACCTTCGGGTTTTCTGAGAAGTTCAGGATGAGGTTTTCAAACACAGACTCTTGAGTTAAAATAAATTGGACTCCATTTAAATAAGAAGAAAACCATTCTAGGTCATCAAACTAGACCCTAGAATCAAAGCGAGGACTGACCACAGTTGGAAGCTGCAAAGTTGTGAACCCTAGCACAAGTGATCTTTATTTTTCAAGTTTTTCAGAGGTTTAAATAGCTGTTAAAATCATATTTTTGAAATTATCTTTTCTTCTGACATTCTTACTGTTTCCTTCTTTGGTAAATAGTGGTAGGAGTTCTCAAAAGCATAAAAGATAGATATGCCAACTCATCCCAATTTCCTGGAAATTATTTTTTGGTCCCAAGTGTCTACATCGAAGGCTTTATAGACCAAATCACTTTTCTTACTCTGAAACCCTTTCCTCCTCCCTCACTCTCCTCCCAAATATATGCAAATTCCATAGCATATCCATTTGTCTCTTTCTGAATTATGAGAGTACTTAAAATGTCACTCATTGGTTCCTGGTAGTGTCAGAGAGTTCAAAAGTCAGAAAAAATTTTGCGGTTATTGTTCCTTAAAGTGAAATTTGGACTTACGTTCTGAAGAGGTTATCGATATTTTCAGCGTATTTTAATTTTGCCTGAAAACACATTTAATTCATTTGGCTCAAGTGAATATAATGCATTTTATGTTAGCTAATTACATAAACATAAATAATTGCTTCTGCTTCAATTAAAATAAAATTGAAATAACTAATATGTGAAGATTTGCTTTAAATATATTTAGTTGTAATGCATTGCTCTCCCCCATCTAAAACTCATCATTTTACTTTGCTCTGCCAGCTGTCTTGATCAGCAGGATGGCAGACATGAGAGACAACAGCAGACTTCTCTTTGTGATTATAATCTCGCAGAGAAAGCAAAACCCCAGACCTTCAAATCACAAATAACAAAAATGACCAAAACCATCCTTAGGATAGTTAGCTACTAGACTAGATTTTAACAATGGAATCTTGTTCAGTAAAACTGCGTTTAATTCCATTGTGCACACTGCCCTGCTGGGATGCCTTAGCAACCGTTCTAATGCTTTATTATCCTCACTTAATCTGATTGTCCGTGAAGTACAAGTAAATGCCACTCTAACAGAGTCCTTCCCATCTCCATGGTGTTTTTGTCTAGAGCCTGTAATGTTTGGTTTTCCAAATGGACCAAGATAAAGTAGACAAGTAATACCTCCTCCTCCCAGTGCTGTTGCACAGCCCTGTGCAGTTGCCCAACTCAAAGGAACTCACTGTGAATTCCTGTGCCCTGGATTTCTACAGAAGTGTCAAAAAGTCACGTTGGTGTGGTAATAGAGAGTGACGTTTGACTTGTGTTTAAAGCTGGCTCAATGTTTTAGAAACAAAAAATTGACTTTTGAAGGAGCATTTTCGGTAGTGGTTTAAGAACACAATCAAGGGGCGCCTGGGTGACTCAGTCAGTTAAGCATCCGACTTTGGCTCAGGTCACGATCTCACAGTTTGTGAGTTTGAGCCCTGCATCACTCTTTGCTGACGGCTCTGAGCCTGGAGGCTGCTTCAGATTCTGTGTCTCCCTCTCTCGCTGCCCCTCCCCCACTCGCGCTCTGTCTGTCTCTCTCTCTCTCTTTCTTAAAAATAAACATTAAGAAAAATTTTTTTAAAAAGAACACAATCAAGTAACATAAATATGAAAAGATAGTCTCCAAGGCTGAATACATTACTGTCTGTATTCTTCTTTATCTCATTTCTTTTTTTAAACAACCTCTAGGATGTGCATCAGCTCTATTTTTAACTATTTTACACTGGTTCCAGATAAAGGTCTGGTAAGCTATATCATATTAGACAAATTAAGATATCTAGGTTTTAGATGCCTCATCTGTAAAAGTGGTGAGACTAAATGATATCTGAGTCCTCTTCCATATTTGAAGTCCATCATTCTATTCTGTTTTCATTATAAATGCACAGATAAATATTATATAGCCATTTAGCCATATTACATATGCACATCTATATACTCTATAAATACCTAGATACAGTAAACAGCAGTCATGTATTAAGTTTTAGGGCAAGAAAGCCTTAAAAATGGTCTCCTTCAATTTATAATCAACCTCTCTAGTTATCATTTCTTTTAACTTTAGGATCCAACATACTGTAGAGCTATACGAACGCAAAATGTCGTCCTCGTATGAAGAGATTAATGAAATTCAAATCTCTTTACCAAATTCTGTTAGATTCCCAAATCTCTCTGTTAGATTAAGAAGAAATTTCTCAACTAAACTCGCGTCCATATAAGTCCTGTGCCTAACATCTGCAGATTAAGGACAAATGTGCAAATTTTAGGGCAAGAGTACACATGGAAGCCCTTATACAATGTGTTGAAATATTTAACAGGTATAAACCAAATTAATAAACTGGCAAGTAAAATATGTTGTCCTGTGACCTTCACAGGTATGTCCTCATAGTGACTTGAAAAGTTCAAATGTGGAACTGGAGATCCAAGGCAGAGTGTGGTAGCATGCAGAGAGCTGTGCCCCAGCTCTGGCCTCTGAACCTGGCCTGCTCCCTTTCCATCCTACACCTACCTCATCCTTCAGCTTTATGAGACTGGGGCTTTCACCTGAGGACATTCTGGGATGTTCACAGGATCGAACTATATCCACATGCCTCAAAATACTTTTTCTTCTTCCAGTTTATTGTGCACACCGGTGGTGTGGTTCACCTTTGGAAGAACAGACCCGAAGTAGAGGCAACTGTGCATAAACTGAATGACCAAATGATATGAGTCAATGAATCGATAACTCAAGTACTAATACAAAGGAGTCACCTTTATATTTTTCTCCTAACAGGTGTCACTGCGTACCAGGAGTAGGAGTAGGCGGGATAAATCCAACAGAATCACTATAAAACTTCTTTTTCTCCTTCATCTTCATAAATTCACTTGTGTGTTATAGATTATTTGTACGTCTGTGTTCGTGAGTATGTGTGGTAGAACTAAAAGACTGATTTTCATGAGGATAGTGGAAAAGTAATTGTATCAATTTCTAGTCACGCTATGTGGCTATTTGTAAAGTACAGTGTAAAAGAGAAGAAATCTTAGGAATCATCTAATATTTCACTTCACAGATAAAGGGATAACATCAGAGTGGTGAAATAACTTGACCAAGATCACGAAGCAGTCAGTGGCAGAACGAGGATGGAATCCAGTTCACCTGACTGTGTTTTATACAGTCTCTAGATTTGTAGTTTGTAAGATAAGTGTGGCCATTTAAATTTAAATTTAAATTAAATAAAATTTTAAATCCAATTCCTAATAATTGCACTAGCCACACTTCAAGTGTTTAGTGGCCTCTTGCCTTAGTGGTTACTATACTGGATCTAGCAAAATAGACCACTGCCATCGTTCCAGAAAGTTCTGATGGACAGTGTTGGTCTAGATAGAAAATAAGCCTGAATAGTAGATGAGTATATATTATCATCCTAAATTTATGTCCTCCTTCTGCTGATCATGGGATATTTAAATGTTAGCAGCTAGTGTTTCTCAGCATTGTTGATTTAAAATAGGAAAAGCACTTACACTTTACTCAATAGAAATATTTTTTTACTGAGTGTAGTGTACAGTGATAGGCCTTTGTGAACCATAAATTTGTTTCCTTTATGGCACGCTAGGGAAGTGTGCTTAATCACAGAGGGCAGAGGAAGCCTGTTAATTTTTCCTTCTTTCCGGGTCATTTCCATTTTGAGTTCAGCAACAAGAAACAATTTATTAAATATTTAGAAGGGATGGAATGAGCTAATTTCAGCTCTGGATATCTGGTGAGAGGTGATAGAGTCTCTGTTTTGGGACCTACTCAGAACACAGATTCTCAAATACCTAGCTTTGTCTTTAATCTGAGGTGGTAGTTAATGCTCAATATTTAGTCTTGGGTCCTGGTTTTGTTAACTAGTGAAAAAAATGTATTACTTCTTTAATTTCCTGAGCTTTAAGAGACCTTCCTTACAGAGGTCATGGCTTCATAATCTTGAGAAACACCAATAAATGACTCATCCCTTTTACCCCAAAACTCAGCACATGAGATGAATAAGTCAGAAAGAATTTATTCTTTTTAAAAAATAATTACTCCATTTAAAACTTTTAAATCAAATATTCACAAATTTCTCTAAAGACATGCCGTGTTATTGATAGTCTCCAAAGTAGACCTGTTTTTAGAGGAAATAATGGAAATTGTTTAATAATAAGAATTTGAAATATAATAGAAATTATGGAATTATATATATAATTGACACAAAAATCCCAGATACTTAAAGAGAAACCACTGCCTCAAAACTGGGAACTCCTTTCGATGATAGAGGTATGGTGGTTTGAGTGGTAAAATGGTGGAGGAAATCCAGTAAATGCAATTTAATAATTTTTATATTCATTAATTCACTCTTTCAATTTAATCACTATTTACTTGCTAGGCCCTGACCTAGGTACTGAGGATGTAAAATATATGACCTGAAGAATTTGCTGCCTAGTCACATAGATTTTATAAATATGTGAAATATTAAGATATAGCCAGTTGAAATGTGCTAGAGAAGCAAAGAGGATAAAAACCAGCTCTGTCTGGGTGCCTTGGAGAAGTCTCACGAAGGAAGTGAGTTATGACTGCTGAGCCTCGAAGAATTATTAAGAACTTCACGTGAAGACTAATAGGAGACTGCTTGGGAAAATATACATGATTAAGTGTGACTGAAGACAGAGTCCATGAAAGACTCAAAACAAGATATGAGGCTCTCCCATCTCAGCACTATCCCCGTCTTCCTTGTTTATGCTGTGTTCCTTCATACCCAGTTCAACTAAATCATTGGCTTTTACACTGAAAACATTTCAGCACACTCTCTTATATTCTAAACATTTCCCAATAGTTCCTAGTTTGGCATTTCCACACACTTAAGCTATGAAATCTGAATCTTGTAAAACATGACTTGAATTATACTCCAGACATACATATAATAGTGGCTAGAGTTTATGCTTCGTGACCGCCCCTCATCAAGCATCCAGATAGAAAATGGAATTTTATATATCTTAAATGAATTCTTCCTAAGACAAATTTTCATTGTTTATTTCAAATTTCCTCCTACTCCTTATAAACCAGGCTAATGTGTTTTCTGATCTTGTGATGCATTTGACCAGGTTAATATTTTTCAAAAAGTTATAATTACAGTCTTTTATACCGCTTCCCTGAGAAATTCTGATACTAACATTTTATGACTCCAGAAGTTAGATGATATGTGTTATCTCTCTTCCCTATAGAACCTGACGTTAATGTATTTTCTTCATTTCGCCTAACTTTTATTAAATCATGGAAAAATTCTTAACTCAAAAAGGAAATAATTTTAAATGGCTTAATAGTTTAGGGCTTCTATCCTCCCCTTCACAGATGGACCACCTCTTTCTTGTTCCCTGAGTTTTTTATTACAGAAGCTGGTTGTATATTCTTGTATCCAGAAATGACCAGCAGCTTTCAAAGCTTCAAATTTTACTGTTAGCCATCAGGGACACAACAGGAACTGTGTCTGCCCCCTGCTCACACAGAACATCATTTCCTAATAGCAGGCAACCAGAACTTGCCTTGAAACACCTCCCAAGAGGCAACCCAAAGCACATCATTTAGAAACTCTGCATCCTGTTTAAGTAATTAATACCTCAATCAAATTTGTACTAACGTCGGTGGTGTCAGAAGAATTCATTAATTTTTTTCCATTCCATTTCATTTCATTTCCATTCCACGATCAAGCTTTTTTTTTTTAATTAAAAAACTTTTTTTAATTAAAAAGTGGTGTTTTTTTTTTATTTTTACAAACTGGAAAGTGCAGCCAATGCATAATGGTTATAGATACATCCATTTCTTCACTGTGTGCTTTGAAGATTAACTTAAGTTGATAATTCTAGCTATGGTTTGCATAATGGCTCTCTGAAGTACATTAGAGGCCTTGGACCTACATCCACATCCACATCCACAACACTTTCCGTATTAATGAGACTGTATAACTAAGATGATTTTTTCTTGGTTGTGTTAATGTAGAAGGCATGAACTGAATTCCTCCACTCATTCTTGCCTTTAGAAGTAATCTCGAGGCTGAGTATGCCAGTAGTGTTAGAATGACTTGGGTATATGCCAGGGTGAAAAATCTTCTCATGAACATCTTGAGACACTGTTGTCTATGGTACATGAAAAATTTGTCTTATTTTATGTATTTATTCCTATCATTTTTATTATTCTCAAAGTAAACACTGTTGTGCTTACAAAAACCTATAAGGCCATACAAATATGATCTCCCTTCCCTATCCATATTGCCACCTTCAACTACCTACCTGTAGCCTGCTCAGTGTTCTTTAAACACACTTAGCCTGTGCCCATCTCTTGGCTTTTGTACTTGCTATACCCTTGCCTAGAACATTCTTTTCCCTTCTAGATGCATGCCTCTGCCTGACCTCCTCCAGAGCGCTGTCCAAGAGACACTTTATCCCTGAGGCCTTCACTAAGTACCCCCCACACTTTACAATACTACCACATCTACTTCTCCTAATCCTTATTCCCATTTGCTTTAGCACTTAACCACTTGACACACTTTATATTTTACTTGTTTATTTGTTTATTGTCTTTCTCCATTCACTAGAGTACGAAGTCTAGGAGGGCATGCAGTTTTGTTTATTTTTTTCTCTGCTATTTCCTCAGCACCAAGAAAACTGCCTGACACTCAGTGGGTACTAGAAAACTATTAAGTGGAAGAATTAATGAATGCAAAAGGATTCACTGAGCAATTACCATATGCCAGCTACTGTGCATGACAGAAGACATTTAGTGTGAAGAAAGAAGTAACCAGACAATTACAATACTGTTGGTAAATTCTATGAAGGAAGTGCTGTCATAAGAGTGCTTTGGAAAACAAAAGAAGGGAACCTAAGCCCATGCGTGGGGGCAATGAGCTCTGAGTGATGGAATGGGTAAAGAAGAGAGGACCAACAGAAGGAAGTCCATTAGGAACAGACAGCCAGTGGTACAAAGTTGCAGAGATGTGAAAGCATGGCTTGTGTGGTGAACCACCACTATTACAAAAGCTCTGACCTTTCTCAAAAGCTATGTAAAGCCATTGAAGGGTTTTCAGCAGAGGAAAGGTATGAACTGATTAGTCTTCTAGAAAACTCACTCAGGCAGCACTGTAGAGAGAGGTGGAAGGAGACAAAAGGCTGAATGGCCCTCAGGTAGATGCCCATCACCTATGTGGGAGAGAAGAGGGTTTGAAGAAGGGCATAGTAATACAGCTGATGGAAAGGGCAGGATGGAGTGATTCCTGAGTAATTATCTGATGGGCTAGGAGCAGGAAGACTAACAGATCACTCCCAGACCTGAATAACACTTACTGGTGAAGGCAATCACCAAATGAGGACTATCATATTTCTTTGACTTACTTGTTCACCATAGTCTACCTATCTTTATATATGGAATCTAGCAGGGGTGAAGGTAAACAGGAAAGAATATCAAGTGCGCTGTCTAATTTATTTCTTGTTTGTAAGTTTTGCATAGCTCTCCATCGTCTCTTCCATGAGATCACAAAAACCTTGGTTTACATTTTTTTTCTGCATCTAGATGAGTGATGTTATTACTCCACACTTAGAATTTTTCAATGGCTCACTGGGTTTTTATCTTTCAAATACATCACCTAGAACCTGTACCTAAACGAGTGTATTTTAAGGTTTAAATTATAGTTTAACACGTTTGGAGTTAAAGAAATACAGTTTAATATGTAGAGATTCTATACGTTGTACAGTTTTTAATCTTGAGACATAGACACAGAAATTACTTTGAAAAATAGAAGAGATGAAATTATTCCCACTTAAATTGGTTCCTTACAAAGCATATGCAAATATAAAGGTGCCCACCAAGAAAATATCTAGAAAGCAACACTTTATTGATTAATAAAAGTAGAATTAAAAATATTGACCCTTGGAGCGCCTGGGTGGCGCAGTCGGTTAAGCGTCCAACTTCAGCCAGGTCACGATCTCGCGGTCCGTGAGTTCGAGCCCCGCGTCAGGCTCTGGGCTGATGGCTCAGAGCCTGGAGCCTGTTTCCAATTCTGTGTCTCCCTCTCTCTGCCCCTCCCCCGTTCATGCTCTGTCTCTCTCTGTCCCAAAAATAAATAAACGTTGAAAAAAAAAATTTAAAAATATTGACCCTTTAGTTTAGAAAAATTGATTTGATCCAAACACAAGTCATGGAGATAATAATAATGGAATTATTTTTAAAATCTTAAAACACTAGAATAATTGGCTTTAATTTAGGAATCATAAAAGCACTAGTTTGACTAGTAAGTAATGAACTTATGACATTTTTATCTGAGCCATTATTCCAATGACTTTTGAGCACACTGAAAATATAAATAAGTTTAAGAAGGTTAGATGGTTAGTGAATGGTTCTATGGGATTTTCCCATAACCTTATTAATTTATATTTATAGTCAAAACCAGAAGATTATTCAAATGTGAATATCTTAATCAACTGGTAGCAACATATTCTAACTTCAAAATCAATTTTTGATCAGTGAAGCTTTCATTGGTAAAGTTAAATTTAATGACCACAATGTCACAGATATATAATGAGATAATTAACTAAGGAAACTCAAAACACATACATATAAGCAAAATCTTGTTCAGCAAAATAACTCTTTGGGGTGCGCTCGTGCCCATGTACGTGTGTGTGTCTATACTTACTCAAATGTACGTCTGTGCCTTATATCCAGTTCCACTTTATTCCCACTCCCCTGCTAGTAACAGATGACACTCTCCTTGGCTTGCTACCATTTTTCCTGCCAGTGAATTCAAAGGAATATATGCACATTTTTGGTAGCTGAGAATATACCCTTGGCAACGTAGTTATGAATAATCCACAAGACATGTATTCACAATTCAAAGTTAATGTTACATTTTTAAAACTGCTTTTTTTTAGAGTTTAGCAAAAATAGAAATAATTTCCTAACTGTGAAGAAAAAGTTTTTATTTTCTCTATAGCTATCCTTTGATTTTCATGAAATATTGTGTTGAAATAGACAATTTAATTTTATGGATTTCACAGTTATGGGTAGTCTTTCTAAATCTTTGATTTAATGTGATCATGCAACAGAGACAATATGCGAAAATACCAGATATGTTAGTCTCTAGTTAAAACACTTGATTTCGGAATTGCTCTGATTTCCTTTCCTGGGTTGTCCATCAATGTACCAAATTGTCAGCTGTACTGAACAATATTTTTTCAAGTGGCAAAGTTAAGTTTAAATGGGAAACAAACCTTTTTGAATTGAACATATACATTCTCAGTCTAAACACTGAATTAATGCACCTTTTGTTATATGATTTCCTTTCTAACGTCAACATTGTAAGAAGTGAAATGCCCTGGAGACGCTTGGGAAAATGGAATCATAGACCATGATAAAACCCAAATCGTCTTCGACTGTCACATCTCCCATCACTACAACTTCCAAATTCTGCCTTTACTTAGCATTAGCATTCACTTCCCAAACAATTTACCCAAGTGAGGGATGATTAAACCTGTTTATGTACTAAGGGGAAGGAACTGGTTTGAAGCAGGAGGCCCTGATTCAGATGCAGGGATAATTGATGGAGAAAGATCCCCTAGGACAGAGGCAAGGATGGATTCCAGAGTCTACTGGATGAATCTTCCCGCAGAGGAGTGTCTCTTTTCCCTCTGACATAGGAAGGAGGTCCACGTGGGTTTGGATTGATGAGAGACATGATGTTGAGGGAATTTACACCTGATAGCCTCTGTTTTCTCTGCAAAATCTGAAACAGGGAAAGTTTTAAATACAAGGAGTGAGATAGGGAAGGAGTATGTCTGACCGCACAGATATGCCGGATAACAAGCTCATTAAGAGGCTGGTTGGTTGAGTAAATAAAAAAGGAACATACAAAGGTGATATTGCACAGTGCACTTTCAATAACCTACAGCTGATTTTATGAGGAAATTCTTATTCTTCCTGTGAGGATTATGAAATAATTTATGAGGAACAGATTCTCTGAATGTTCCTAAACATTGTGTATTTTTCACAAAAACTTATGAATGACTAATTCTCCCTCTAATGTGCACTCTCGTGCTTTCTTTAATGTTACAGAATATGACTTAAGATGCTGATTGTCTGAAATGTCACACATTGAAAATAGGCTAGTAATTGGTAAGGTATAATGGAATACAGAGCTTGTTAACATGAAATGAAAGAGTAAGCTAGCATTATAAAAAGTATAACTGTTAAAATATACTAAAATTAAAAGTGTTTTTGAAAGAATTAGAAAAATGCTTAATATTTTTTTATTTAAAAATAGACGTAAATAGAGTTATAACTGTGTATCTTTGTGCTCTTTTCCACCATCCCAAAATTGTGCCTTGTTCTACATTAAAGTGAAAAGGATTCCAATGCTGACTTTGTGGTTGAAAAACTGCCAAATCTGAGAACGGCCATATTTTCACTTTGTATGTAAATTTCCCCATTCATCTTCCTAAATATCATATTCTCCACCCCCCCCCACCCCCCTGTATCGTAGGTTATCAACAGCCGGCCACATCTTTTGTTCCTTTTCTGGTACACCCTAGGTGCTACAATTGATCTTGGCATCCCCTAGTTTGTAAACCAGTTTTTGTGTAGGTCAATTGGCCACATTTCATAAGAGGAAGAATGGAGTAAAACATGTTTCTTTGTGATGCTATTCAATTATTTCCTTTGCAAATCTGCTTACCGAAGTTTTGCAGATGCGGAAGTCAAACAACGTGCCTGTTTGTTGGGGAACCGCACTGCATTTTAACTGCTTCTGGCAGCTACATCTCCAGCCTTCTAAATGAGATTGATGTGATAGATTTTCAGGTATTTGAAGAAACAGATGCTTGTAACAGCAAAGGTTCTTTTTTTAAAGGAAAAATCAGAATCTTATTGCACATGTTTAATGTTCTTCAAAAGAGAACAAGAGAGAAGAAAAGACCTATTGTGTACTTCCAACCAATAATTTTCGTTTTCCTCGATGTACAAAACATCAGCATATTTCTGCACAGCAAAGGGATCCTTTGCAGACTACGACAGTTTTAATTGGTCGTTTAAGTTTAAATGGTTACATTATTATGTTAATTGAATAGTTTTTCTTTTTTTAGGGTCCTCTGGGGCCTCCAGGACAAAAGGTAGAGTATAAACAGTACTGGGGAAGTAATTATGTTCACAATGCCTAATGGCTAGCATGAGAGGTGAATAGAATTAGCTACTGTAAGCCATGCCGAAGCAATCTGGTTTGTGCATTTTGCTTTCTAAAAATACAATCATATAATGTGAGCCATTAGATTTCTAATCAACTCCATTATAGAAAATCCAATATATCCAGAGTAAATTCTTTTTAAGCTGTCTGCCCCGATTTTGTAGGTTATTGAACTTTTAATTAAAATAGTGGTAAAGCATTGTGACAAAACTTAGAATTTGAAGGGTCAAATGACATTGCAGATTGAATGCATCGTCCTGCTCAAATATATTATTACCAAATGACGTTAGTACTGACCAGAACAAAAGATTTACTCGTTTGGTGACTGTATTCGATTGGCCCACTAGTGTTTTCCTTTGCTTAGGTGACTTCCTGATTGTCATTTCTCAGTCATCAGAATTCACCATTACATTCTGATGGAAAAGGTCTAGTGCTTCTAAAATAACATCAGTACTACAGTAGTAAATATATCAATAGCAGGTAGATGGCCCGCTGCCAACAAAATATCGCTAAGTCTCCATTCCCTGTTACAACTCCCACCTCACAATGGGGGGAACAGGGATATTTAACCTGCAGAAAACTAAAGAAAACAATTGTGTTACAACAGGTGGAAAAGTGATTATTCTTTATCTTTGGAATCCATCAAAGATAGAGACTTCTTATCCCCCAAGTGCTGGGCATGTGGCATCTGTTGAAACATAATCCTACAAACCAAGTAAAAGCCAATGAGTTGTGAGACAACTTGTGTATAAGAACACTTTGTCCTGCGCAGTAATGTCTCTATTAAGCATGGTGTGAAATTGTAAAGCTACCCTAATCCACATGCAACCAGGATAAAATTACTGCCTGAGGCTTCAGGAAGTCTTTTAATGACCCACTCGATATAATTACCAAAAGCACTAAGGAACTTGCTATCTCAATTTGTTTTGCAAATAATAACTATACATATTTTTTCATGACTATGTTTTTAATAGACTTTCTCTCTCAGAGCAGTTTCAGGTTTATATTTATTCTTTAAAAAAAAAAACTTTAAAAAAAAAACCTTTTCCCATTATTACTAAAGAAATTTAATATTGTACATCAACTTAGGAAAATCTAGTGTGAGACAAAGAATAAACACATTTTATTTAAAAATGGTTTCTCCAGAGCCTGAAAGGGAAATGACATCACTATTTTAAAACACTTGTTGGGGCGCCTGAGTGGCTTAGTTGATTAAGCATCCAAATTTTAGTTTTGGCTCAGGTCACGATCTCATGGTTCGTGGGATTGAGCCCCACATCGGGCTTTGAGCTGACAGTGCAGAACCTGCTTGAGATTCTCTCTCTCTCTGTCTGCCCCTCCCTGTGCATGCACTCTCTCTCAAAATAAATAAACTTTAAAAATAAAGTAAAAAATAAAAATAAAAACATTTGTTAATGTTTCTATATCCAGGTAAATGTCATAGATTTTTTCAGGTGACATTAGGTTTCTTATCCTCAGTTTATCCCACCTGTGTCCAACCATTCATAATCACCCATACACATGTGCGTCCATGTCCCAGTGGGCATGCACATACACACACTTAACAATATTTGATGTACTGTTGTGTTATTCCTACTCCCTGTTTAACATTTGTAACACCTTTTCTAGTATTTAGGCGACATATTCACACTCACATGGCTTAAATGTACTCCCTGAAAGTCCGGGAGAAAATGCTTCAAATACAACAAACTTGAGTTTACAGTATGGATCTCCTTTTTGACTAGTTATGGAACAAGTGATTATTATTTTAATTACCTTTTGTGTTATGGTATTTAAACTCATGAAATTCAAGAGTTACTGTTACTGCTAGGTTTTTCCAGATGGAACTAAACCAATCTGTTTCTTAAAAGCACCCAAGTGTAGAGCCAGATGTCCTTCTGATCACTGTAGATCTCAATTTGTGATGTGAATTTCTTTAAAATCATATTAGGGTTAAGTGGATATTTGGAAACATGGTTAAATTTAACTGCATACTTTCTGGGAATGCTTGATAGTCTGCTTACATTATATATTTGAATACAGTGGATAAGATCTGAAAAACTTAGCCTCCCACACATGTTTTAGCAAGGTAAAGTTATGGCTGACATAACTAATAGAATATAAATTTAGACTTGAAATATTTTGTGATTACATCTACTTAATTCAATCATGTCTCTTCTTAGGGTTCTGTTGGAATGCCTGGAATTCCAGGGGTGAATGGTCAAAAGGTAAGTTCTATAGAATATTTTTGATGATTTTAGGGGGATTCAAATCACAGAATTATTCTAGTCTGTAATGTTAGTAAAAAGTTTACATACTTATAAAAACATGACATATGCTTTCGAAATATGGGGACGTTATGGTGCAAAAGATCAAACTAATTTAATTTCTAATGAATACAGTAAATAGAAACTCTTAGAAAATTTTCCATTTTACTTTGATAAGTTTTGTAGGAGATACAACTATGTCTCTCTTATAAATATACATGGAATAGGAAAAACTTTTTGTTTAACATTAATTGTGATAAAATATGCCCAGGTTATTCTTGTCATGACAAAAGTAACATGTATTATTTCCTTCATTAACAAAAGTTATTCTTACAGAGGAGCCTATTGGAATATTCTGAATCTCGGAGCAACCTCTTTTTACTGTTAAGAAAAATTAGGATTTCAATAGATTTGCCAAGCTCTGGTAGTACACTTTTATTGTTCTGTTAATAATGAGGGGAAAATAAAATAAGAAAACCCTGCAACTCTACATAGACGTGTGTGTGTGTGTGTGTGTGTGTGTGTGTGTATCTATTCCTGCAACATACTTACCGGTTGGACAGAGGGCATCTAGCATCATCCCACAGGTGGGTCTTGCTCCCCAACAGTTCTGACTGGCTTTTCAATCTAAAATCTCTACAGAGACCAGGAAAGCCATAATGGCGGCTAACAAAGCCAGTCTACCAGGAGCCAGGGAGCTGAACTAGGGACTTTCTTGCCTCCCTCAGAGTTTTTGGACTGGCCCTGTGAAATCTTATGACCCATAAGCTGTGTTCAACAGAGAATTTTAAATCCATGCACTCTGGATTAAATTCTGAAAACATAGTGAGCCCAATGCTTACAGACAGAATAGTCCTATTAGTGACCTTTCCCATTTTGTCCATCTTCTCTAATAAGACGTTAACAATCACTATTTAAAACCTATTGAGTGGCTAGCAAAAGGCATGAGTCTGCCACGTAGAGGCCACATGAATTTTGGCCAAGTCCTTGAATTCTTTGGCCTCAGTTTCCTCATCTATAAAAGGGAGACAATAACAGTTTCTACCTGTTAGGGTCAATATGAGGATTAAATGGTAAGTAGACATGAAACCCTTATGACAGTGTTTGATTTTATAATTAAACTTTTCCTTCATTTTATTTTAACGAAATCCTGGAAATTTGACTGACCTGTGTCTTAAAAGAGGCTTGCTGCTTCCAGAATTACTCAATTCCTAGTGAAATTAATGTCCTCAACCAAAGCTTATGGTATCCTTTAGTCCACAGCCAAGCACTGTGCAGCTATCAGCACTGAACTGCCCAGGTCACTGCTCTATTTTCCACTTAATAAAATGTATGTCTGTTTGCTTCACAAATCCTGGTGACGAGCAAAGATTAACTTTCTATTTAGAACATTGCAGATCATGGAAGGAAACATAAAAATTTGAAAGTATATTCACTCTCAGATGGATTTTAAAATTACTTAAGTCAAGATAATATTTACAGAGGACAAAATATAGATATAACAGGAATGTATTTTAAATTGTAAAAAACAAAGCTTGTACACCTAATGTTTTGCTTTCTCTTCTCTGCTTTTCTTTTTTTTCCAACTTTGAGGCAATCATGAAAATTTATAGAAACCTTTAACCTGAAACAAAACAACTTTAAAACTGTCACATATATGTTTATGAAGACCACGTATTCTTTATTTTTGCAGAGGAAATATGCAATTTCCTTAGCAAGAGAAAGGAATGTGACATTTTCTTGTCCCAGTCACCAAGTTTAAATTATATTTCAAGGAAATAGACAGTTAATATTTGCAGTTTTATGTCTTGTTATACATCTTTGTGGCATTTTAAAGTGTTTTCTGTAAGGCCTAGGGAAGTTAAATAATTTCACACTTTTATTAAGGTATTAGCAAAATGTAGCCTAGGATTGTTTTTTCTTACTCCATGGGATTTAACCTAAAACTTTGCAAATGAAATTTCTGTTAATGCTAGTCATTATCTAATATTTGCTATATCATCATTAGGAAAATAAAGTGCAAAAACTATGAGCCCCTTTCACTGAAATAGCAGATCATTGAGACAGTAAAAAAAAAAGCTGGAAATAGAGTAATAATTCTGTACTTAAGCATATGAAATGTGTTTTGGATCTCTATAATTTGTTTTTCTAAGAAAAGAGCTTACAATGATATAATTTTTTAAAGCACCTAAATATTCTCAAACTGTCTTAAGAAAATATTTTTTCCTACATCACAATTTCACCTTTCCAAAGAAGTACTTTTGTTGCTCAGAAAATAGTTTTCAGATGATTAATGAAGATCTGATTTCTAAGCCATCAGAAATACAACAAATAACAACTATAAGATAGAAAGATTTTTTCCTTATAAAAAAGAAAGAAAAGTAAACTGTTTTAAGAATATATTTTGTTTGTTTTCCATCCATTCAGATTGACAAAACTGGTGATTGGCTTTGGCCAATAAACTTGGTAGTGAGTTTTTTTTTTTTACACTATTTTCCTTCAAATATTGGCACTGTAACTGCTAATCTAAATATTTCCTATTTTTGTAATGTCTTCCAGTTATTCAGATTGTATTAGGAGAAAGGACTTACATAAGCAGGAACATGACATTAAACCCTAATCTAGCTCTTTCTGGCATCACAATCCACAAAGGGCTCCCAAGTATCCTTCTGTGAAATGTGTGGTAGGAAAAAGTGTGGACTCTGTAGTCAGAGAGAGAATGCTTCAGATCCTCATCCTCATTTGGACAAGTTACATAATGTTTCTAAGGCTTGGGTGTAAAATGTAAACACAGACCTTGCAGTTTTAACCAGATAATGTCCCTAAAGTGAACGTGATGTTATAGATGCCCAGTGCATGTTATCAAATATCTATAGTAGCAGTAGCAGTAGGAGGAGTAGGATTGTGCTATAAGAATTTCAGCAAATGAGTCCTAGGTTTATCCTCCAGCAGGGAGCAGAAGCCAGCTGAATCATGATAGGAAGAATATGAATATGCAAACAGACCCAGGAAGGTAAAATCTTTCTCTGTCCCCCGGCTCTCTCTCCACTCACCTGCCCAGGAGCGCTGTCCTGGCAGCAGGATGCCCTGTGCGTTCACCTCACATGCAGCCTTTGAAAGACCCTTTTCCTGGGGGCTCCAGGCAGTTTCATTGGTAAAATGAGAGCTGTACTAATTTGTTTCTAAGTCTCTAAGAGACAAAGTCACCCGTGTCTCATTTCCAATTCAACCAGCTTCTAGCATTCTCTGTTCCCAATTCTGCAAGCTGTTGTTTCCATAATTTAGATTTGTTGCCAGCAGCCAAAGTAGTTGGGGCACAGTTAATACTAAGTCTCACCTAAAAACATGAAATGTTATCCTCTTCTTCTCAGCTAATCGTATTGGACACAAAAATTTTGTAATTCTCAAGAATAGATCTTGTTGGTTTAAAGGTATAACTAACATTTTGTTTGTGGTCCAATATTCATTATCCCTGTCTCTCTGTCTCTGTCTCTCTCTCTCTCATACATACACACACCCACATGCCTATATGAAGACATGTATATCTGAACATTTCCAAATTAAACCCTACTCCTCAGATATACTGGAGGAGTGGGAGATTTTAAAAATAATTTGGTGGTAGAACTGTCTTTTAAACTGAAAAATCCTTTGACAAAATAAATTGCTGTCTATAATTTTTGTATATATATGTGTGTGTGTATCAGAACTTTTTAAATCTCAGCTTTTATTAGGTGTTATTATAACCCTATATTTTTTACCCTTTCCATATTTTCACATTAATTGGCACTCATAAAAACAAATCATCATAATGACAGTTTACTTGCATAACAATCAGTGCCCAGCACTGTGCAAATGCCATCAAAGAGGAGATCTAGGGACAAAGACAGAGTACTTTAAAAGTCTAATTGGTGCAGTTAACACCCTTGTCTGTTTGTTACTATGAAAATAATGATAAAGATTTTCAGGATTAAAAACCAATGGTTTTGTTTAAGCAAGCTAGAATTTTTCTCAGGCCCCAGATTCCTAGAGATTGTTTCCAAAACAAAAGACAAACATCAGAAGATCTTGTTCACGTATTTTTCAAGTATTTTCTAGAATTTACTATTTTTGAAACTTCAAAACATAATATAAATAAAAAATTATGTTAGCGTATCATCTATGAATCTATCTCAGATAGCTATGTGATTTTTAAGGAACATTAAATTTTAATTAGTTTATAGTTATGGTATTTAGAGTTCCTTTTCATCTCTTATCCATGGGTCTCACAGTTCTTCACTGACATTAATCCTCACAGCATACTTCTAATGGCATTTTTATTGTAAGTATATTTAGAGAGCAGATAAATTGAAGCTCTCAGACTTCCAAAGGTCAAGTCATTTATTCAAGTCTATTAAGTGGGCTATTCAATGAACTCAGTATTTTTTATTCTTGATTCACTTACTTTAACAACTAAATACACTCTTTTCTTTGGCTGCCTTGGATCTAACATTAAATAGTCTGAATTAAATTCCTGAAGAATTTGAATATATTATGTTCTGTTTGTTTTCTGGTTGGTTAGCTTAAGATTTTTCTATCACAGAATTTACTCAGTTATCCATTATCCAGTACAGTTGTGACTTTCCAATTTAGACTTTAAGAAAAGATATTCAGAGTAAATGAAATAAGTGATTTCTGATTCCAGATTAATGAATAATTCAGGGAAAGTATCTTACAGCAATTCAATCATGTTGCAGGTTAAAGTTGAGACAAATTATTTTTATTAATTTTTCTATTTCCTACAGTTAGCAATTATGTACCTTAGAATTCTAAGAACGCATGACTTTTGTCTCTAGTAATTATAACAATAGGATGCATCCTTTCTTCTTAAAGAAATATCATCATTTTCCTATTACAGGACATCCCAAGTAGTCAAATCACTTCATCCCTGAATGTGGTTCATACATTCTCAGGCATTTTTATATATAAGCTTACTCTTAAAGAGACTTTTCATTCAATTTTACTTGTTAAGTGGAACAAACAGTGTTTCTCTTCTTTATGTAATTAACTTTGAGTTCCTTTAAAGAGGAGTGACAAGTTAGTCATAAGAGGTAGTTTAATGTTGACTTGGAATAAATCAAGTGTAGTAAAGATTTTTTAAAACTACTTTCCCCCTGACTTCTTTTCGGCATGTTACTTTAGAATTTGATAATAATTATCATTCTACTAAATTCTGTTATTCCACTAAAATATTGGGAGAGGGGAGGAACAAAACGTGAGGGATGGGATTCCTAGGAAAAGGGGTGTAAGAGAAGGCAAGCTGCTCACAGGCTGTTGCAAAACAAACAATAAAGCAAACGTGTTTGAATTATGATATCATCAAGTCCACTTATTTTCCATTTTAATTGAAAAGAGTATGTTTTGTAGAAAGGATCACAAAAATGCTGATTTACTAGATCTGATTCACTTGCATACATAATCTGGGAAAGCTTTTTTTTTTTTAAACTTCCCATAAATGTAGCCACAGATTCACTTGCTGATTTTTTCAATCATCCGTTCAGCCCTTACTCCTAAGTGCCAGGCACCATCTGAGCACTGACATTAAAGCTGTCTCTGCCATCATGGAATTTGCAACCTAACTGGGGATGGGGACATTGAATGAACAGTTATACTAAAAAACGGTTACATTGCAGTATGAATGTGGCATAGTAGCATAGGGCAGCCCGGCCAGTGCATAGGGCCAACTAATGCTTCTCTGAATAGGTAAGTGACTATAAGTGAGACCTAACAGGTGAGCGGCATTTGGCAAGGGGAGAGAAACTACCTCTATGGTGCAGTACTTACAAATTAAATTGCAGACCACCTTGGTCTTAGAATTTGGTTTCTAAAACACTGTATGATCAACTACTGTGGGGCTTTTGTGTTCATCATGGTCTACCTTCTCTCCAAGCTTATGACCTTTAAAATATTAAATCAATGTAAGCCACAAAGCCTGTTCTTGTGTCATAAGCTCTGACCTCTAAATGATACTCTGGATTTTGGAAACTTGTATTAAGAATAAGGCTGCAATGAAATAATGTATTGTGACAATCCTAACAGGTTAGCATCTACCCAATTCCATCTATTTGATACAAGCCCACATTGTGAAATGGATAGTAACCATTTTCCAACTGTGAGAGAGCATCAGTGGGATTAATTTATGAGAAATCGAATTTCTTTCAGGATTCCCTTCTCTGCCTTCTCGCCTAATGCAGACAACACAAGCGTGCAGTTTATAGTAAATACTAACATGTATTCAGCATTTACTGTCAGGCACTGTCCCTGGTGTTGTGTGCAGAATAGCTCACTTATTCCTTATAGCAATTCTATGAAGGGAGAACTAGCATTTTCTCCTCTTTATTAATGAGGAAATGGGAGCGCAGAAAGGATAAATGTTTTGTCCAGAGTTACCGAGGTGTTTGTGATGGAGTTCAGCATCAAAACCAGACGGTCTGATCTGACTGCACAAGACTCTGGTTCCACCATTGAGAATGAGGATCTTAAATTCAGAGTATCTCAGCTCTGTCATTCAGTATTTGTATGACCTTGGGCAAGTTACCTACCTTCTCTGAACCTTAGTGTCTTCATTTATCAAATGAAGATTATAATATTTACCTCAAAATTTAATCAGAAAAAAATAAAGTAATAAATGTAACTTTTTAAAATATGTTAAATATTTTTAAATAAAATATTAAATAAGGACAGACTATGTTCCTCTCTGTCTTAGGGGCATTAATAACTCCATGACTCAGAAGTTTCCTGGGTGTATAAGCAAATGTTAGTAAGAACTATTATATCTTTCTACGACTCTTCAAAGGACTTTAGAATTTTTCCAGTTGGACATAACCACTTAACATTTCTATTAATAATTAGACACATTCTCTTCCCAAGAAAAAAAAGGGAATTTATCACTCAAACTATACATAGATCATTAAGAACTATGCTTTAGGAAAGAAGAAATTAGCTGGGTTTTAAAACTTTAAAAAACGGATATATTATTGAAGGCACATTATGTTGCAAGTCCTAGAATACTTAACAGAACTACTTTTGAAAAATAAAGGTGTTCCTTGGTCAGAGAACTTGAAAGTCTGGCACTGATGAGGCATTCAGCTTTGCGTTGCTCTGGCAACTAAACCTTATCACTGAGAATCCAGATTCTTTCCTGTCTTCGCCCCGGCCTCCTGGCTGCGGCCTTCACCCTAGCACCTGCTCTCCCCTTGGTTGCTGGGTGGCTGCTAGTCACGCCTGGGGATTCATTCTTTCCTACCAACATGCAGAGCGTGAATGAGTGTTTTCCCCCAAACATCCCACAAAACTTTGGAGTTTCTGTGTAAGTGGGCACACAGAGGTCATGGCCTCTCCCTCCTTCCCTGCCTATGAAAATGCCAGACGCTGATTGGCTACTACCACTGCCATTTCTTTTCTAGCCGTCCCAGTTCCATGGGAAGTTGCAAGAATTGTCACTAATTGTCTAAGTTAGAAGAGATTTGTGTCAACACAAGGAAGCGGAACAGCTATACTATATCTGATTTATCCCAGTGCTAAGAGACTCTTCCACTTCACACAACCGCCTTTATTCTATTTTGATTTTTTCTTCCCCAAACAGAAGACTTTGTTCTTAATCTTTTTTTCCCCGTGAAAGTACACACGGTGAATAATTTTATATATATGGAAAAGACAACCCTATGTGGCACCGTGCTCTCTGGCTGGGGTTTGCTCATTTTGGTACCTTTTATAAGTTATTTCAAAATGAAATGCTGGATGGTGTTTCCTTTAGACCCAGGCAAGCAGTGATTCTCATCTTGCCTGTTCTGTTCTTCCTGTGTGACCCTCCCCACAGTGTGAGGAGTCCAGAGGGCCAAGGAGGCATGCCTACTCAAAGCCCAATCTCCCCACTTCTGAATCCTGTCCTAGGCACCTACGACCTAGGAATTCCTGCCCCAACTGTCCTGATTCTACTCTCAATGCCTGTATTGGTCTCTTCTCCAGGTCCATATTCCCATGAGTAACCACAAACTGGCATGTGCACACCTGAACCTGTGTGTGACCTTGGAGCAGCTATCGATAGGGAGCTATGGGCAAAGCTTGCAGGCTGTGATATTCACACACAACCCCCCAGGCCCTTGCTGGTGAATAATAGGACTAGGGTTGAGAAAAGAAGGGAGGATATTAGCCCTGTGGGGTCATCCATGTGTACTTCTGCCCAAACCTGACCTTCAAATCTTAGGGGTGTGCTCAAGGCACATGATTTTCATTTATGTAAATTTCACCCAAAATAACACAACTTAGCTGTGTTCTGTGAGCACTTAATTCTTAGCTATCTCTTTGCATCCGAATTTCTCTGTTCAAATTGTATTTTGTACATTTATGTCTATATTAGCAGTACAAAAACTAAAAAGTCTTCACTAGCAGACTTATTTCTGAAATAGTCCATACCATAATATTATTGATACAATTGCCGTGTTTACTTATTTTACAGTTTTAGACATTTGTATTTATTTATTTTTTAAAGAAAGTTTATTTACTTATTTTGAGAGAGAGGGAGAGAGAGAGAGAGAACACAAACAGAGGAGGGGCAGAGAGAGAGAGGGAGAGAGAGAATCCCAAGCAGGCTCCACACTGTCAGCACAGAGCCCGACGTGGGGCTCCATCCCCAGAACCCTGAGATCATGACCTGAGCCGAAATCAAGAGTCAGACGCTTAATGGACTAAGCCACCCAGGTGCCCCATAGACATCTGTACTGGTTTTAAAAAGCATAATGAATGTTTGGTTACTAGGTTTAGTTCAGTTATGACTTTAATCACTTTAAGACCCATTTCAGGAAATTTTCTGAAATAGAATGTTTTTATTAAGCTGCTAGCTGATAGACCTGTCAACTTGCTACTCATTAGTATTCGTATTACCAATGTGGACAAGACAGATTCTAATTTTAGGAAGTGATTTTGCTGATTAGATAAACAAGACTGAGCCCTCTACAGGACATATAACCAAACCCACCCAGGTTTTCTGGGTGTTCTTTGACCAAGTTACAAAGCTTCCTCTGCCTTTAGGCAAGAAGGAGGAAAAGAATTAGAGATTGGGCGTGCAAGCAGAAGCCTTTTAGAAACTTCTAAATCATTTTACATTAGAGAGAGTGAAGCTGAATGCACAGGGTGGTCTAGGAAGGAGGAAAGGAAGGAGGAAGGTGAGATGGAAAGGGGAGATGAAGAAGCCAGCCAGATGAGGAAAACCACCTGCTCTGTGATGTGACACCTTCCCGGGAACACCAGATATTCAATCCTGAACTCACAAAAGGCCTGGGGAGAGTAGGGTTCTGGAGGGAACTGGTGAAGAAAACTGACTAAATCCATCTGAACTGGTCTGGGGCAAAACAGAGATGAACTCCAGCAGAAGGGTCATGGGGAGCATATCACGACTTCCTTCACCTGTGACATCGGGCCTGGAGCCAAGTTTAATCAGGCGTCTGAGGAATAAGGAATCACCAGGTGACATCTGTAGTCCAACAACAACAAATAATAATAATAATAATATGTGGGTATCATGATTTCAAGAAAAATTTTTTTTTTAATTTTTTAACCTTTATTTATTTTTGAGACAGAGGGAGACAGAGCATGAACGGGGGAGGGTCAGAGAGAGGGAGACACAGAATCTGAAACAGGCTCCAGGCTCTGAGCTGTCAGCACAGAGCCCGACGTGAGGCTTGAACTCACGGACTGCGAGATCACGACCTGAGCCGAAGTCGGACGCTTAACCGACTGAGCCACCCAGGCGCCCCAAGAAAATTTTCTAAGTAAATGAGGTACCTCGTTTACCTGAGGTAAATGACCACACATACAAGCTCCGAAAGAATCTTGTGGGAACTTTGGACGACATGATAATTCATGGAACCAGCACTGCACCAGCTACTGCTCACCCTCCATTTGAGGCACAGGGGTGCACGAAGGAGCAGAGAGAAGAATATATGGAAATACATAGAAGGGCCAGTCTCTGTACCCACAGGCAGAACTGTGGCAGTCTTTGGTGCTCTAGGCACCTTTCCTCTGACAGAGTACTGGAAGAGCTCAGGAGCATGAGCCCCTTGGAAGCCATGAAAGTTCTGCTCATTCACGGCATCCTGCCCCTCACAGGACTCCTTCCCCCAATGCGCCCCACCCTTCACTTGCCCCAAGCTGTTCCTTTGCTCTTCAGTTCTGATGTTTCAGACTAACCTACGTGACTGGAGAGGTCACTGTTGGGTTAACATCTCTCCCATCTTTTTCCTGGGTCCCCTTCTCTTTTCCCACCATTGCCTGCCTTGCTGTAGCTGAGACAAAGAGCCACGTCTTGCCACCATGCTTACAGGTTTTTCCAGTTTCCTAGAAGAGAAGTCTTGCTGTCTCACTCTCTCCCCAGGCCTATAAGCTGCACATCTTAATGTGGGCTTAATGTGTTTGCTTCTCCTGTATTCATTCCTTTCTCCAACATATATGTACTGAACAATTATTATGTTTAAGGTACCATTTCCAAGCAGTGTAGAAAGAGGAATGAACAAAATAGAGCAAGTTCATATTTTAGGGTGGTGAGGGGGTGGGGCGGGAAATAGGGTCACCGAATAGTATACAGGATGCCCAGTTAAATTTGACTTTCAGATAAACAACCCCTAATTTCTAATATGACTATGTCCCATTCAGTGTTCGGAATATGCGTAACTTGAAAACTGTGGTGTTTATCTGAAATTGAAATTTGAGTAGACGTCCTGTATTTTCTTTCTGAAACACGGCATTCCTAGTAGGGGAGACAGATTTGAAACCTAACGAGTATACCTGGTGTGATAATTACTGCAACAAAGAGAATAAAGTCAGACAGTGAGCCTAGGAAGCGGTGGTGCCGTGGTGTTGAGGTATCCAGGGAACCCCTGTGATGG
Organism: Prionailurus bengalensis; assembly: GCF_016509475.1. Classification (NCBI taxonomy): domain Eukaryota; kingdom Metazoa; phylum Chordata; class Mammalia; order Carnivora; family Felidae; genus Prionailurus; species Prionailurus bengalensis. The sequence goes on from NC_057344.1 coordinate 114,774,954, forward strand.
GAGATATTTGAGCCGAGGCTGAAGGAGGTGACAGGTGTACAGAATGACACATGACTTTTCTAGAACATTAAAAACATTTAAAGATCGGGGCTAGAACTTTCATGCTATAGTATCGTGCTGTAAAATGCTACATTTCTATAAATTTCAAAATCTGTAGGTCATTTTGTATCCACCTTTGCCCAAGTTTGTGTTCATACTCATTTGTCATTAGGAAACTAGAGTAGAAAACTAAACTAGAGTAAACTAGAGAGAAAAAATAGGAGTGGAGAGGGGCGCCTGGGTGGCTCAGTCGGGTAAGCGTTTGACTTCAGCTCAGGTCATGATCTCGCAGTTTGTGAGTTTGAGCCCCACGTCGGGCTCTGTGCTGACAGCTGAGAGCCTGCAGCCTGCTTCAGATTCTGTGTCTCCCTCTCTCTCTGCCCCTCCCCTGCTCATGCTCTGTCTCAAAAATAAATAAAAACATTTTTAAAAAATTAAAAAAAAATAGGAGTGGAGAGCAGAAACCCCATTTTCTTGACTTTTCCCCAAACGGTTATATCTAAATTTATTTACTTTGAAAGAAAGAGAGAGAGCACAAGCAGGGGAGGGCAGAGAGACTGAGAGACAGAACCCAAAGGTACTCTGCACCATCAGTGCAGAGCCCGATGTGGGGCTCAAACTCCTGAACCATGACATCATGACCTGAGCTGAGATCAAGAGTTGGACACTTAATGGACTGCGCCACCCAGGCACCCCTTCCCCAAACAGTTGTATCTAAAAGTCCCTGTTGGGTGTCTCACTACTTTCAAAGAATCCTCCTCTACCGAGTGCTATGTACCCAATTGCCGCCAAAGCCATTGAGACCCTGAAGCCTTATATAAGGGACAGCCACTTCGCACCATGACTGCCTGCAGAAGGGGACTAAATGTCTGTTCTGCTCACTCCTCAAGCCTTCGAGATCTCTCTATGCACTGTGACAGTCAACAAAAAAGGGTACATCTGAAACTAATATGATGTTGTGTGTTGACTGTACTCAAATAAAAAAGTTAAAAAATAAATTAAAAAAATTAGCCTGAGGAAGAGCTAAAAATCCCAGAAAAAAAAAAAAAAAAGACCAATGCCATGTTCTGATCAGAATAATTCTTTCCACCCATTACTGGTCCACATTCCTTGTAGTTATTTTCCTCTTCTGTTTGGATGAGTTCTTTTTGAAAATGCAGTACTTAAACAAAATCAGTTTTGACAAGTGAATGTAAAATTATATTATGCTGAAAATGTTAAGCTACAGCTCACTGTAAATTCCCATTGCCAGAATAGAAAACAATTGCCATCAGGTAAGCAATATTATCACTAAATGACCTACTTCCCTTTAACACTCAGTCTCGTAAGACAACTGCATTCCTTTCTTTCAGTATTCTTTCGAGTTGACCCTGATTAGCAGCACCTGAAATAATCGTAGGAGTCTTGAGTGATGTCTTACATTAGGGTTATAAAGACCGTTGGTTTGAGAGAGAGTGAGAGAGAGAAGGGAAGGAAGGAAGAAAGAAAGAAAAAGTAGCAAGCCAGCTTTCATAAAAAAGTTTTATAAAACTTTCATAAAAGTTGAACCCAACTTTTAGCTCAAATACACATGTTGTCATTTGGGAGTAATACATTGGGAATAGCTTTAGAATTTAAAATATAATAGAGAAAACTTTATCATTCTACCTGAAGTTAAGATGTTAGCTTCTGGGTTTTGTTATTACTCTCTTTGGAATGTCCTTCAGTATTTGTGAAATGCATTCAGAAATAGAGAGATACAGGTGCCTAGGTGGCTCAGTCGGTTAAGTGTCTGACTTCAGCTCCGGTCATGATCTCACGGTTTGCGGGCTCGAGCCTCACATCTAGCTCTTTGCTGACAGCTCAGACATATTTATAGAGGTGTTTGTTTTAGTTTATCTTTAATAGAGAAAATTAGAAACAACCTAAGTATTCAACTATTTGGGACAGATCAAACATATGATCGCACCTGACTTTGATGGATGATAAACTGTTCATAAGACAATCATGAATACTATGTGAAAACAAATATGTGGTATTAAATAATAAAAAAATAAGAACATCAAACCATGTAATAAGCTTACAAATGCTTGAAAATATGTAAGCATAAATAAAAAAGACTGGAAGGAAACAGGACAAAATGAAAACAATTTTGATAGAATTGGGTGCATAGGGTGATGGAATTATAGGTGCATTATTATTTTTTTTTCAACGTTTATTTATTTTTGGGACAGAGAGAGACAGAGCATGAACGGGGGAGGGGCAGAGAGAGAGGGAGACACAGAATCGGAAACAGGCTCCAGGCTCCGAGCCATCAGCCCAGAGCCCGACGCGGGGCTCGAACTCACGGACCGCGAGATCGTGACGTGGCTGAAGTCGGACGCTTAACCGACTGCGCCACCCAGGCGCCCCAAGTGCATTATTATTTTAACAATATATAAAATTTTTAAAAAGAGATCAAGTTTTAGTCCCTCAGTTTTCATATATTGAGGATGTTAAGCAGATACCTAAGCAATGTCTCTCTTCCTTGCTTCAAAAATCTCAGCATGTGTTTTGTTCAGTTCCAGGGGCTTAACTACTTTTCTTTATTATTATTCTGGCTACCATGGTTATTCTTTGAAAGGCTAAACAAAGGTCATATTGTTTCCTGGCAGCTTCTCTTATTTGCATTAAACCATGAGTTATGATATTAGTGTATCCTGTTGTCAATTGTTTGAAGAAAGCAGACTTGATAACTCATCTTCTGTTACATAGTAAATGATAGTCCTCTTTCAGGGTGTATTTTATTTCCAAGTTCTTACTCTTTGCCACCTACAAATAACCAGTCAAGATTTTCCTGTAATGGTCATTGCTCTTCTGTCAACATTTTTGCCATTTATCCAAGGAAAGTGCAAGAGTTACAATTATACTGTAACTTTATATACAAAGCAGAAGTTCTTCCAGGAAGTTATGACTTTAGTAAAATATTTTTTGCTCTTCTACAAGGATAAATAGGCTTCCTATTATTAGTTTATCTGGGAGGTTTACACAACTCGTTTTTATAGAAGTTATAGTTAAGTCAGGTTTCTATACATTCTGTAAGATCATTTATAACTGAGGAATATAAACCAATGATCATGAGGATAGAAATACTCCTTTGCATCCTCTCCCAATTTCTAAATACTTTCATTCATTCAGGAATGCATCGTATTAAGAGCACAACCTCTTAAGCTAGATCATGAGAGTTCAAATCTTGGCTGCAGTCGTGTAACTCTAGAAGTTACTTAACCTCTCTGTGCCTTAGTTTCTTCATCTGTTTCATGGAGATAAGGTAGTACTTACCTCATAGAAATTTGTGAGAATAAGTTGATAAATGTAAAATTCCTGGCACTTAAAATGGGACTATTATTACTAATGTACATGTTTGTGAAGCTGAGAGCACAAATACAAAAATGGCACAAATTCTGCTCTCCAGGTGCCATAGAAAACTCACTTAAAAATCAACTAAGTCTGCAGGGAACCTAAAACTGCTCTAAAAATAGTGTTGTTGTTGTTGTTTTTAAATCAAGTAACAACTTTACTACCTTCAGTGGAAAGAAGAAAGCTATCCCATTGTTGGAGCACACAGTAAAGAGCTTTGGGAATGTTTGTAAGTGAAAATGAGATTCTAGTTGATCTTACTTTGAGCCACATGGAAGCATTGAGAGCCAGAGTATCTTACCTTTGCTTCTGGGCACTTTATGGACTTGTCCTCTTTAGAAAGCAGTTGCTGGTTCAGAGCCCATGAAACTGGTAGACAACCTCTTCTTTTTCTTTTTTTTTATTAAAAAAAATTTCTTTTAAGTTTATTTATTTATTTGGAGAGAGGAAGAGAATCCCAAGCAGGCTTCGCACTGTCAGTTGACAGCGTGGAGCCTGATGCAGGGCTTGAACTCACAAACTGCAAAGATCATGACCTGAGCCAAAGTCAAACGCTCAACCAACTGAGCCATCCAGGCACCCCTACAACCTCTTCTTTCTAAAAGGGAAAACTTTTCTGACCTAGTAACCATCATCTTTTTCCCAAATGCCTATTTATTACTCAATATGACAATGAGAACCACAGTTCTAAATGTTTTATTCTAATTATTTTTTACAGTGAAATTGAGAAACCAAAACCATTTTTACTTTTCACTCTGTGTCAAATGTGTCTAATTTACTAGGTGTTCAAAGATGTGTGTGTGCATTCAGTTTTAGACTGATTAAGTCTCATAATAATTTCGTTTTTATGTTTCTGAGCTGATGAACCACTTAAAAGTTCTCCATCAGGAGAGATTATGTTTTCATATATCTTTAACTCATTCCACAAATGTTTATTTATTGCCTACAAGGTACCCAACATCATGCTAGATACTCATTTCCGTTGGTAAGTTGCTTCAGCTTTCTTAATGAAGAAAAGACTGAACCAAGGAAATTAACATGTTTTACTCTTGGTCCTGAGCACAGAGAATTTTGGACCAAATGAGCTAACTTGTATTTACATTAGTAGTCACTTTTTTTTCTCCCTACTTCTAGAGCACTGCTGGATAGCTATATCCTTTACTGATCTATATGATGTATGGATTTTGTCTATTTTATTTAATAGTATCTATTTTTTATTGAGGGTGAGCCTGGGTTGCCTGGAACAGTAGGACAAAACGGAATACCAGGGCCAAAGGTTAGTACAAATAAAACCAAGCAGAATCATTTGAGACATGAATTTTCATTCAACTGTAAACTGGAACTTTTTTTTTTTTAATATCCCACTGATTTTACTTGGCTGGAATATTTGTCAATAGTAAAATATGCTGCAGTATAGAACTTTGTGACTAGTGACTAAATTATGTTTGTGACTCTCATTACCATTAAAAATGCAGAAAAACAAATAGAATAAGATTGTCAGAATCTTTATTCTGAGATACTTCAATAACATGAGAAGAAGCCCGTGTTTCAAATATGCCTGTTGTCATTTTGCTATTTAGTGAGCATATTAAAATGTAGGCCATGTCCATACTGCCTAAAGTGTGTATAATATTTACAAGGCTTACTAAAGATGATTTCACAGTGATACTGTGGCCTTTCTTCAATATTTGGTCACCTCCAACACTTACACAACATAACCAGTTAATCAAACGAAAAGTAGAATAAAGATGTGGCATGTGTGAGAGTTTTTTGAGATTTTTATTTTTTTTTTAAGTAATCTCTACACCCGACATGGGGCTCAACCTCAACAATCCTGAGATCAAGAGTCACACGCTCCACTGACTGAGCCAGCGAGGCACCCCACGACGTGACACGTTTGAAATTTTAAAATGGATGTAGTCTGAATTACTAAATGGGGAAAAAATGTAATGAGGATTTTGGGGGGTTGAAAATTTTCTTTGTTTTTTGAAGAACAAATGAATCTGTTAAATATAAAACGATTGGTGACAGTTCAGTTTAAACCAAACAGGCAGACAAATCCCAAATCCTTTGATGAGTGAGCATCCCTTGAAGTACATAACTAATGTCTAATCCCGTCAGCTGTGCTGGTGTGTATCCGTACCCACAGATGCCTGTCAGCTGATTTTACAGATCACATTGCTATTGACAGGCGCCTAGGACAGACCTAAGATTTATAGACCTGTCCTTTGTCTCGCAGCAAATATTCCTTCTGGGACTACAGCCATTCTCCTGTCTTCTCCCCTTTCTTGCTTCATGCTAAAAAGCCAAATGATAAGAGTTAATGCTTAATGCACGTTCTCAGTACTGTTCTTCTGTTGCCTAGCAACCATCAGGATGGATGTTGAGCAGTGAAAGGTGGCCAGAAATCTGGAAAGCCAAAGGGTCAGGCTGAGTCCCAGCAAATGAGAAGAGTCTTGCCTCTAAATTGATTTCGAGTGGATTTTAGTTTAGAAAATACACAATAATCACCTGAAACCATTTTTTAATGCAGTTTTATCTGATGGCAAAATTTACTGATGCTTTTTTCATAAGAGGAATATTATCATAATGTGTATGATTTATTTTAGAATTTTCCCACTCCATCACCTATGCCTTCCTGGGTAAAGTAAAAATAAGGATTCTCTTCAAAGCACAATTTAGCATTTTAGTCCTCATACTGTCCAGGAAATAATTTTGAATAAAGACATTCTCCTGAACTCACTTCAACTCTGCTCCATTCTAGTATTTTTCCTGAAGGTACCAACTCCTCCTAAAATACTCCTGATTTGGATCATGCTAGTTACCAGCAGGTTGAAGGGAGTTCATGACACCGTGAGGAGGTCCAAGTTTAGGACTGTGTTTATGATCATGTTTGAAGAAGATAGATTGGGGAACTACACAGACCCTAGACCCCTGCAATAATCCAGCCACTGGGGGCTCCTTGGAGCAGAAGACCACGAAAGGATGTGTTGGCTCCCCTTATTGATTCTGAGTTTGGGCAGGTTGAAACTTGAAAACGAAGAAGCCGCTCAAGACATTCAGTTGCCACCACACTGGTCTTAATGCCCCCAAAGCTGGCTTCTGGAAGATAATCTTAAATATCTGTCTTTAGTCCTTTAAAAACAAAGACTTAAGATTACATTTGATATTGATATCCGTGCCCAATTCTTCAAGAAACTCATCTTACTATTTGTTTTCAATACAGCAATTCTATATTGCCAAAATAGAAAATGTCACATATCATTTGCTTAGTATATTCAATATCTCAATTTGTTTGGTGTTGTTTAATTGGGTGTTTTATAATTTAATGTGTCACTCAATCTTTGTTCTTTTGCTCAGGGAGAACCTGGAGATCGAGGAGAAAAGGTAAGAATGATTCTGCCTGTAATTATCTTTTTTCCTCCCTAAAGAGAGACTAAACCGAACTTATTTAAGTGTGGATGGCTAGATAGCTATAGATATAGATACATAGATAAAGATAGACATAGCAACCACTGTTCGTGTCAAACTGTTAATTAGTAGAAGGAGAGAATAGTGTAGTTCTTATGTTTGGACAGAGATTTGGGTAAAATCGTTTAAAGAAATGGAAGGAAAGGGAGCAAATTTAAACATTCTATGTCAAGCTTTTAAATGGTTTTCAAAAATCCCTAGGCCTGCAAAATTTGTTTTGCCTACTTGCTAACACCACTCCAATACTTTTCTAAGCATCCACATCTCTCCCTACTGCTTCTTAGGTCACTAAGTTAAGGGGATACAGATGTTTACCTGCAACAAATATACTGGGAATTGCCCCACAAAGAATTCCTATAAAAAATAAAAAAGAGAAACAAAAGGAGAAGAATGCCATATGTTAAATTTCTCACAGTTGTCCTTCCCGACTACTTTTGCGGGCCTCCTGATTATTTTTAGACTCCCCATGCATATTGTGGTGCTAATTTTCCTGGTCTTCATGCTATTTACTTTAATAGTGTTTGAGAAATGTGCTGTCTGCGTAGGAAGCTACCAAGATACTACATCTGATCCGATATTTCTGACAAATTAATACTATCACCTCTAATCACCAAAGTAGTTAGTACATCTAAAGATCCAACAAACTTCTTGACTATAACTGTATTATTTGGCACTGTAAAACAAAAATTAAAAAGAGTTTTATTTAAATGGACGGAGAGCAAACCAGAGGGGAGAACTCACTCAGACCCCTTCATTTCGTGACCGTTCGGAGCCATTCTTCCTAATAAGAAAGTTTGTTGTGTCTGTTTTGCTTTTTAATAAAGGGATTGCCATGCAATCTTTTTAAAAGTATGCTAGTAGGCTGCCTATCAAAGGTCTCTCATAATAGATTATCAGTACACTTATTTGGCATCCAACCAGTTTATTGTAATTAACTTGAAATTAATTAATCATCAGATGACTCTGTTGTGTAGAAATTAAGGAGGGAAAAGGAGGAGAGCCAGCACCGTTCCGGGGATTCATCAGATAGAGGGGTTCCGGCTCGAGGGCCCGTGTGGGGTGTCCGGCACCACAGACAAATGCCTGAGCAGTTAGCTTCATACATATTTGAAACAAGAAAAGAAAATGGAGAGAAAAAAGTAAAAGTCTCTCTCCCCTACATCTCTTCCCTCTCCCTTGGGAACCATCATCAATACCACCTCTTATTTAAAGGAAACTTTTAAATGATGGAAAAGTGACTTAATAGGAAGCTAAACAAAAGGGCATTCCAGCCCGTGGAATCTAGCAACAATAATGCATTGTTATTGCTAACGGCTATCATTAGCAGCTCATGGTGTGTCCCCTACTGTCCTAGTTGCTTTAACACAGCATATTGTTTATTTCTTCTAATCCCATAAAGCATTCTTGCCCTTACGTTACACATGTGAAACGTGATGTAGGGAGAATTTCATTTGCCCGGTAGGTGCTGGAGCTGGGCTCAGTCTTTCTGGCGCCAACGTCCATGATGTTTCCACTATAACATGCTGTAAGACTTAAATTAAAGAATTCGGCATTGAAGGAATCAAAGCATGGATAATGAGTGAAGGACTTTTTTTTTTTTCCTTAATGCATTGCTTTGTGGCGGAAAGGAGATGTCAGTGAGGGAAGAAGCACAGGAAATCTCAAAAATAAGCAAGAAAGCATAAAGTCTCCAATTTATTTTATTGTAATTATAAAAGAGAGAGTTTTCAAATAAAATCGAAAACATTCATTTCACAAATGCAAAACACAGAAGTGCAGATAAAATAATCTTCTGTCCACAGGTCTTGAGGGCTGTGTCATGCATTTTGAAGCTTTGGAGATTTGACTTGAGCTGAACCTGAAGACAGAGTAGGATTTACACAGAGAGAAGGGAAAGGGGAGGGCAGGAACCCAGGTGGCAGGAATGGCAGGAGGAAGGAGACAGAGGTGGTAAGGCATGTGGCATATTGAGGGAATGGTCAGGAAAAAGGCTTTCTTACAGTGGCTCTTTGAGTAGAGGAGAAAAGAGATAGAGTGAAGGAGGCTTTAAGTACCAGCATGAGCTATTAGAAGTCAGAGAAAGTACTGCTTTCTGTTGATATCATAGAGTAGTTGGAAACAGTTCAGCTGTGTTCATTGCAATAAATTTTACGTGGGCCAGTTGGTATCAGGCAACTGCTTAAGTAAAAATGTGTCAGTTCTATAGAATATTCTCAAGAGATTTTAATATATAGTGCATATGAAAGCAAGCTTAAAATAATGAAAACTATTCTGTGTGTAATGTCACCAATATATTTTACATATATCACGTTTTCCCCCCTTAGGGAGATGCTGGAGAGAGTGGCCCCAAAGGTGACACAGGCGAAAAGGTACAGTTTGTGAAATATGAAAGGGTATGTGTATGAGCAAGAAATCTATTCCATGTATGTGAAAACAGAAGGTTTTGAGTGAGGAAAGAGACTGATAGCTTAATATGGTAAGATGAGAGATCATTCTATGAGTTTGGAAAACATTTAAATATCCAATTTATAAAGATGATCATTCCACAAGCTCTTAGCTACAAATTTAAATATTAAAAAAATTTTTTAAAAATATTTATTTATGTTTGAGAAAGAGAGAGAGGCAGACTGCAAGCAGGGGAGGGGCAGAGAGAGAGGGAGAGACGAAATCGGAAGCAGGCTCTAGGCTCTGAGCTGTCAGCTCATAGCCCGATGTGGGGCTCAAACCCACAAACTCTGAGATCATGACCTGAGCCAAAGTCGGATGCTTAACCGACTGAGTCACCCAGGCACCCCATAAATATTTTTAAAATAAAATGGGATGTCACAAATTCTAGATAATGTATAGCTAGGTTTCTAGTAATATGGCTTCCATGGAATAAAACCATTTATTCATGTGTAAATGAGGCACTACTCCCTTGATATTCAGAGATATAAAAATACAGTTTCTAGGGGCGCCTGGGTGGCTCAGTGGTGAAGCATCCGACTTTGTCTCAGGTCATGATCTCACGGTTTGTGAGTTCGAGCCCCATGTCAGGCTCTGTGCTGACAGCTCAGAGCCTGGAGCCTGCTTTGGATTTTGTGTCTCCCTTTCTCTCTGTCCCTCCCATGCTCATGCTCCGTGTCTCTGTTTCTTAATAATAAATAAACATTAAAAAAATGTTTTTAAATAAAATAAAGTTTCTAAAGTGATTCCATTTGTTGCAATTTGGTTAGAGAACATGTCACAGGATTGGGATGAGATTTAAAAGTTTGAAAGTAAATGTCATTTGATTACAGCCTCTAATGCAGTCTTGAAAATTTGCCTCAACTTGAAATCTACTAAATTCAGATATTTTGGTCAGCCTTCTCATTCACTTTTTTCATCTTTTAAACCATTATTAGTGTTTATATTACAGTGGTCTTGTGGTTCATCTTCCATCCTCTTTTCATACTGCTCTCCCCGTCTATCATTATAGCTTTTGCTTGGATTCATACTTTATAGACATCTCTGACATAGGAAGGGCCTTTTATTTCACTTGTGCTGTATGCTAAGAATTAAGAAAAGAACTTTTAAGAAACTGAAAATAAAATGGTCAGATTTTAATTAAAATCAAGCAAAGTAATTGAATGATTAAAAAAAGATTTACTCATTTAGGCTCACATTGGAGAATAAAAATATTTCACTTTGAAAATTATTACAGTGCAGATGGCTAATGGTTAGTCATAAAAACATACTCATAAAATAAAGAGAAATTTATCTTTCTCATTCTTATAAATATTAATATAAATATGGCATGGATGATGGTAGGAATGAATTAATGTCACCAAGTAGCAATTATGTTTGTGTTCAAGGAGCAGTCCAGAAATTAGAGTCGACCCTCAGTTTCTTATAGACCAAGGTTTCTCACCTTCAGCATTATTGACATGTTGGGCTAGATAATTCTTTCTCGTGGGGGCCGTTAGATATTTAACAGCATTCCTGGCCTGTGCCCACTAGATACCAGTAGTTGTGGCAACCAAACCTATCTCTAGACATTGCCAAATGTCCCCTGAGGGACAAAATCACTTCTAGTTGAGAAGCACTGCTATAGACCCCTTTTATATACCTGTCAAATTTAATTATCATGCGGCAATAAAATATGGCAGGAATATGTTTAATACTTAATAAGACCAATGATATACCTTGATAACTCTCAAAGTCAGCGTTTCAACCCCCAGAAATATAAACCTGGATATTATATTTAACTTTTTTGTTTATACTCAAAACCAGAGGTCATCAAGCCTTTCCTGTAAAGGGCCAGAAAATAAATATTTTAGGTTTTCCGGGCCTTGTGGTCTCTGTCACAACTACTTAACTCTGTCCTTACAGTGTGACAGCAAGCATAAACAATATGTACACAAATGAGTATGGCTGTGTTCCCATAAAACTTTATTTCTGGACACTGAAATTTTAATTCCATGTAATTTTCATGTGTCATGAAATATTGTTCTTTTCATTTTTTTTCTTAACCATGTAAAAATGTAAAAACCATTCTTAGCACATGGGCCACACAAAACTGGAACTGGCCCACAGGCCTTCGTTACGAGTCTCTGCTTAAAGAAAGGAAATCTTCTAAACAGAGAGCAGTTTTTTTGAGTGAAAAAAGTTTATGCCAAGTCTGAACAATACCTATGTGGATTTATGTAGAGAATTTTATGCTTTTAGAAGTTGCATTTAAAGCTTCATTTTTAGAATGTAGACCAATAATTGTTTCTTTAATCACACATTTTTAACATTTAATTTTCCAGTAGTAAAGTAACCTTTTTCTTTGAAAATTCCAAGTTCATCTCAAAGGAATACTGTTTTATATTAATGCAAATCATTTACCATATTGACTCACACATAGTAAACTCTCAATAAATGTTAGCTTTCTTACCACATGGAAATTGAAATCAACTAGACTGGTTGTTTTCTTTTTTATCAAGAAGTTTTACTAGTCAACTGAAATTAAGTACAAGAAATCCTTCAGTTGAAACGGAAATCATTTCTATAAACTTTCAATAGGTCTAAACAGGGGATTGTAAATAGGAATGTGTAACGTATAATATGTAATCTGACCTGTAGCATTCATCCCGAGAATGCCGTAATTGGAATATAATTTTTGATGTGTTTTTTTAAAACATTTCCTGCTTCTGTCATATAATTTGTTTCCAGTATGTTGGAAACAGTCTTCTCATGGCCTTTGGGTTCAGTATGTGAAACTCATTCATCATGTACCAAGTTCTAGATGTAAAATCAAAAAATGCCTTTTTTTTTTGCCATTGATGTAGTAAATTACGTCATTGACTGATTCATTTTAATAGGATTCTTTTTTTTTTTTTTTCCTTTTGATCCAACTCAGTGCCTTTGGATGGTAAAGCAATCTAAACCTTTCCAGACTGGTCATCTGGAAATGCTGTGGAACTGTAAAAGCCACTAGGCTGGGTTTTGTCCGTGGCCAGCAACTGCCGTGCACTCTAGGCTTGAGAGTATCATGCCAAAGAATGATTTCAGTCATGTGTGGAGTGACTATGCAAAGGTTATGTTCTGCTCTTTGGAGTGTTAATGCCACCCAACAAATGCAGAAATGGATTTGTTATCTCTTTTGGTCAACTTGAAAGTAGGTGTTTGTGCAGCACGCTGAATGGTTTGACCATGCCACTCTATTACTCACAATTCAGTCTGCAGATTCAGAAGCTCTACCTTCACTGTCTAGCAACAGCCTCTCTGTGCCTTCATTTTCACTGCTCCCTCAGTCTCCATTCCTGTAAACACACTGTCTTCTTAGTTTATGCCCACATAGCATCTTTGATTTGCATCCTCTGAGCCTTTCCAGAATCCACGCCCATATTTGGAGCTACCAATCAAATTGTCTTTTCTTAAAATCATGTGTGAAGGCCTGTCTCAGAGGGCCCCCATCCCCACTCACCTCCACATTGCACCATCCCGGGTCAATGCAGGGCCCTCTCTAACTTGGCGCATATGGTTCTCTCACCTTACAACACTCTCTGTCCACTCCCTCCTCTATGTTCTATTCTTCAGTCCACTGAGACCTTAATTTATAAGTCATTTCCCTAAGGCAGCCTTTCAGTCTCCCCCAGATTGGTTAGGCTACCTACTCTGTGCTCCCATAGCACTCTTTAAAGTCCCTTTCATAACTGTTATTGGGATTTATTATAATTCCTTTTTAATTGGACATCCGGCTTATTGGAGAAGGAAAAGCAAATAAATAAACAAAAAACTATATGATGCCAAATTATTCCCAGCATCAATCCATGTTCCTGGCATATAGTTGTTAAGATAATAAATATTTATTGAATAAACAACCTTTAAATTTTTTTTTCCTTTCAACTGTTTTTTATTTTTGTGGAATGGTAGATCTCTTTCCTGTGACAAGCATTTGTTTATCATGTCTTCTGGCATATAAGGGGCACAGAATATCCTAAACATGAGAATCTCTTCCTACCCCAGATTTAAAAAAAAGAAAAAAAAGGAAAGTATTTTTCATGCTTTCAACCAATAACATTTTTGTGTACATATATTAGTATGTGATTATCATGAGCACAGGTCAAGGGCAGGGATTGTAACTGCATTGCTTCCTGTTCTCACCCAGCTCCTCGCATCCCTGCAAACAGCTGGCACATAATGGGTGCTCAACAAACATTTACAGAATGAATTAATGAATGACAGAAATGTCACCATATTCACTTCATTTATCCACATAGACTTTATTAACACATGCATAAAGTTATATACCAACTATTGTATTTGAAAATTAGCATGACCAAAACCAGAAGCTCTTTGTGTTTGAATGATCAAAGGTAAAGCCCAATCTATTTATCTCAAGTGTCTCCTCAAAGAATTTTCCCATTTGTGACTTACCCTGTTAAAACTTGGGTTTCCAGACCAGCTGACTTATGAAGCTAAGAGTCTACTTAAGACATAGTAGGGAGTGGAAGAGAGCCAAAGCATAAGAGGCTCTTAAAAACTGAGAACAAACTGAGGGGGGTGGGAGGGTATTGAGGAGGGCACCTTTTGGGATGAGCACTGGGTGTTGTATGGAAACCAATTTGACAATAAACTTCATATATTGAAAAAAAAAAGACATAGTTGGGTTTTCCTACTGTAATCCCGCGTTTGCTCTCACTTTTGCAGAAATGAGGATTATGAACACTGACTGTTTTATTTCCACTCCCTGCAGCATTATCCTTTAAAATGTTTAACTTATGACTGGCTTTCAGCAGTTGTCTTGCCACTTAAAAGTTAGAAAAATTCCTCAAGATTTCACAGTCTAAGTTTTTAAAAAGAAAATTAAAATATCACTCATAGTCCCCCATCAAATGAAACTGCTCCAATTTCCACAAATAAATCAGCCTTTCAGGAAACTGTCCTTTTCTTTCCATCTACTTCCTCTGAGAACTAAATCTAGTCCTTATTCTCATTTGTGGATTATCCAGCCACTTTCCACTAAGACACTAAAAATAAAAGGTTTTAAACTGCAGTTAATACAGGCAGCTTCCTTTTATTTACAAGTTTACTGGAACCTTTATGCCCTGTTGTCAAAATGAAGTAAACCAATAATTCTTATTCTAATAAAAAGAACATGGCAATGGAATATAGGAAGTCCAAAATTCACTTATCCTCTTGTTGCTTCAATGTCCTTATCTATTAAATGAAAATGGTAATATCTGCCCTATCTCATCAGAGTTTTATGAGGTATAAATGAGATGAGGGAAGGGACTTAGCAAAGTCAAAATTGCTTTTAGGAATACAAAGGTCTTATTGTGCAAACTATTACAAACCTGATTCATTGGTGTTGATGGCTTTCAGATTTGATTTAGTAGAAATAGAAATAAGTTTTATTTTATTAGCCACATTTATTTCACTTCCCATTTGGAACTCTATTGAATGTTAATGATTAGAAAGAGAAATCAGTATAATATAGTAATTAAGGTCCTTTTCTTATGTTTTGTCATGTTTTAATTTTTCCTTGGGTTAAAACAATTACAGACATCACAGAGGATCACATATATATCAGTTTCCTCAGTAAGCTAATTTATTATTCCCTTCTTCTTCCTAAGCTTGTTTTCCTTCCTAAATTTTTTTCATTTTTTTTAAGTGTATTTATTTTTTGAGAGAGATAAAGAGCATAAGCAGGGGAGGGGCAGAGAGAGAGGGAGAGAAAGAATCCCAAGCAGGCTCCACACTCAGCACGGAGCCCCGCACAGGGCTTAATCTCACAGACCATGAGTTGGACACTCAACCTACTGAGCCACCCAGGTGCCACTTTTTCATTTTGATCCTTGACTGCTGACTTATTTAAAACATTCTCTTTGAGATTTGTTCATTTATTCATCATATATGTATTGAGCATATACTATGGGCTAGGCACTGAATAAAAATTGACACTGAATCTGCCCCCATGTGGCTGATTGTCTAATGAAGGGACAGACAATAAGTACATAATTATGGAGTGAGCTATGCAGGACATGAACAGAGCTCAGTGTGAACAGTAAGATGTGGATGTAAGGGGCATAAATCTTAAGTTGGTTGGTGAAGGGTTCTTTGAGGCAGAGACACTTAAGCCAAGGCCTCAAGAGAGAGAAGATGCCAGCCTGGAGAGGGGGAAGGGATTCAGAGAGGGGGACAAGTGCTCCAGGCACAGAGGCCTGAGGCCTCATCTCTGTCTCTGAAAGAGAGCGATGAGGAGCTTCCTAAATCCAGAACAAGGAACTAGACCCCTGGAGTTCCTTGAGCACTTGCACAGATGTGACAGCTGAGGAAATCCAAGTATGTGCCTTCCTCCTTATGGCTGTTCCTATCTTCTTGACAGTCTCAAATGGCTAAGTTTTCTCCCTGTTTTGCCTTGTAGCCTGTTCACGGGACAAGGGGCTAGAAGGAGCTTAAAAATCTAGGCCCATTGCTGGCTTCATTTCAGAAATAAGCAACATTCTTAACTAACCTCCCTATTCTTTTCTACTAATCTCTCTGCTTATTTTATAGCATATTTGCTTTGAAAATGTAGTCACCCTCTGTGAATTCCCAAAGGAATACATTGCCTTTTAGAAAACCAGATTCTATCTCAAGATTTTCTCTCAGATCGTACATGTGTCCCTGCCACCCATGAGTCATCCATCATCCTGTAATTTTCTGGTGACTGCATCACAATGAAATAAATGTAAAGCTAGAGAAAATGTGCCGGTCATAACTGTGACCGTGCTTCATGAGGAAAACAAACTGACCTGCTACGTGGCTTTTTCCAGCTCGACATCATTAACCCTTTGACTTCATCTGTTGAACGCTGACTTTCTGAAGACCCAGAGGGTCAAGGAACTCCCAGTAACTGATAGCCCGTGACATTAATAAATTCCAGAAATAGAGAAAACCAAAGTTCCAGGTCTCCAAATTATAATTTATTACTTTAGAACACACTTTTAGCACTGTATCAAGGGAAGAGATACATATTTGTATATTTATATTTACTTTAAGGAATATAGTCGTTAAGTATTTTGCTTTCAAAATAAACCCATGTTTTTAGAAAGTGCATTGTTTACCTTGGAAATTGTTTACATCTTACCAGCTGATATGTTGATATCATTTTATGGAGCATAGTCAGGCCCGTTAGTCATGGGGCTCCCTTTGAGTGCCATGTCGAGATGGTTTTCTGTGTGTTTGTATGTTTCCTATTCTCATAACTTGTGGAATAATCTCCCACGGGTTTTGTTTTAGGGTGACCCTGGATCATCTGCGGCAGGAATTAAGGTAACTATAGCCTTGTGAGTGTTTATACCCCAGAAGTTACAGTGTTGAATTTTATAAGTCTCTGCTTTCTCTTCTTTTGTTCCAAGTTTGATGGTTATAACTGTTTTTATTCTTCTTCAATAATCAGCTTCCAAACACAACAGGGAGTATCTGCTAGAAATCTGGTAAAGGCTTAAATAAGAGGTCTTGCCTTCACTTGTCTCTGTGATTGGTTTTTATGGAAATGTGGATTCATATGTGAGCTTTAGTTATGTCCGCAGCAAAAAAAAAAAAAAAAGAAAAGAAAAGTTCCTGTCTCTAGTGAGATATAGAGTAATAGAATAAAGTGAATGAAACACATATGATCAAGGAGACTAGGCTGTCTCTGTGAAAGTGTCCAGAGGCCTGAGGTTTTGGAAAATTGTCTTAAGACTGTTTTTTTTTTTTTCATCTTTGGTTTTCTTTGGTCAGGGGGAACCTGGAGAATCTGGTCGTCCAGGGCAAAAGGTAACATCTTTATTCTAGTGTGTTCTTTGTCTCATATTTGCCATTTTATATCTACTACTCACTGTGTAAAATGAAAGCAATTATTGCAAAATGATACAATTTTCATGCTTTGCATGCGGAGTGTTATTGATTGTTCTGCATTTTAAAAGGACTGATGCTGACCATAGCCAAATATGAAACACTGTGTACATGTAAAAAGATGTTTTATTAACTAACGTCTGCATATACTCAGCTGTTTGAGGCTAACAAATATCAGTTGGGTTGGAATGCCAACAACTTATCTTGCATGTTTAAAGATACTCTGCATGTTTCTATCATTCATGAGAAGAAATGAATATTTACTAAACTGTTTCAGTAGGGAATGATAGTTTCTTATATTCCTTTTCTTTTCATTTCAAATACTTCCTTACTGATAATTTTTTATGTGAATCATATCTACCTATGCAAGGAATGTTATGTTATACAAACCAGATTTGTTAATAAACTAAATTTTAATTGGAGACACTAGCCAAGTACTTTAACCAATCTACAGATACATACGTGATTTTTTTTAATCATTTGTGCTTCACTTCAGTGATCAATTAGAGGATATGCAGTGATTATTTTTGCATTCATATTCTCATTTGGGTCTGAGGCAGGAAACAACTGTTAGCAGTTTATTGTCTGAGCATCTGGATATCAGTGCCCAATGTGGTTAGATTTTAGATAACAGATGTATTGTAGCTAACAAGTAAATGTGAATTCCACATTAGGTTAAAGCTCTTAAGATCACGACTCTGCCTTTATCTAGCAATAGCTGATGTTGTAGAAAAAATGTGATTAGAGACATAGAATTTACCTCATTGGTATAAAGGAAAACAGAGAATAAATCTCATTATAAGAGTTTGGAACTTTAAGACATGAAAAAAATAATGTCCCCACACTCTTGAAGTCATTGAGAAGAAGATCATTGCTTTGCTTTAAAGACTTAACGATGAAAGTAATTTTTGAGAAGGTCTTTCATGTTCTTTTAAAATTTTTAAAAATAGAGTTTTCTTTGAAACACAGGCTCTAAGAGCAATGATTCCTCAGGCCCAGTTTCAAGTACAGTTCAGACTTTTTCAAAGGGCCCAGCAGAACTCTGCGAAATTTTCTATTTAATCCCTAAGATTTCCTACTGATTCTTTATGTAAGAAATTTGAAATTAGTGCTATCATCAGAGATCTATGGTCTGCTTTGGTTTGAAAAAGCAAATAATCTTCTCAGATGATCTAATTTTAGACTCCTTAGTATTTAAAATTTAAAGGCTAAATTTAAATTACTCTCTAAATCTGATATACTAAAAGAAATGCCTACAAGACTATTATGTCTTTTTAACAAAAACTGAAACAAATCTGCTATAATCTTGTATAGGTCCCACTGTTTTCAGAGTGGAAGATCTAAAATGATTTTCAATTTTTTAATAAAATATTGCCTTCTCATGATTATTTAGAAATACAGGTTTAGATTCATTCCTGGAAGTTTATAGGCTTACATATGGAAACATTGGATTTCCTTCGTATTTCATTAAAAATCTGCTTTAAATTATATCAAGAGAAGGGGTGGATTCATTAAAAGCTTACAACCTATTTGAATGAGTATGTGCCCTGAAATGCACAGCATCTTTTTCATCAATATTTAAGCCAGATTTTACCCTTTGACGCAATCTCACTTGCCCACAATATTTATGACTTCCTTTGTCTAATATCAGGATTTGGCAGTACTTACCCTAACATTGCTTTAAAAGTAGAGTATTCCCATGCTTGCTGCTTACTTAGATTAGAAAATGACAAACAGAACTGAGTACAGAATCAATTCAAGAGATCTTCCATAGCATTTCCCTCATCAGTACAGAACTGTGCTGTGGATTCAGTACTTAACCTCCTGCATTAGGGACATTCCCAGAAATGTAGGGTTTCTGGACAGAAGGAAAAGCCCATTGATTCGCTTTCCACTGTCTGGTGTTGTCCAGTATGAAAATTTGTTATTTACATCCACATTCGTAATGTAGAAATGGTCTCATTATAGTTTTTTTTTTCTTTTCGAGATTCAACAGTAAAATGTGTGATTGATACATGAGTTAGAGTGTGTATTTCTGTTTGTAAAGTGAATGTGTAGATTTATAAAAATAGGTATTGTGTTTCATCACATAGTTCTTACTTTTCTACCTTCTCTGCATCTCTTTAAAATATATTTTTTAACTTTAAAGGGATAAAAATACTTGATTCCCCATTGGAAGGGACCCTCCCAGTTGAAGTATATCTAGAAATATATAATGTATATCTAGAAATATATACTGTAACAGAAATGTGGGGCAAAAGCAGAGTCGAATTTAACAGCAGACAAGGGTCTCTTTTAATGGAGGGTAAAGAGTCAAAAGGAAAGAAAGAAAAAGAACCCAAAATATAATGGGTAAATTTTAATCTACTTGGACAAGTATTCTTCAAATGGAAGAACAAACCAATTCTTAATTAGGACCCACATCTGACCTTGGGCTGTGCATGCCCAAGAGAAGCTCCTGAGCTAAGAAACAGGCAAGAGTGAAGGTAACAAAAAATTGTCTTAACTGGAAGACAAGCCTTCATGGAACTCATATAGGAAGAGAAGTCTTTCTGAAAATGTTGAGATGTTCCACAAAGGGTAACATTAAATATTTTATAATCTTTCATTGTGTCGACTGCTACATTAAATAAACATAAATTTGGAAAGGTCAAATTTACAAAAATACAATACTATGAAATATGAATTCATGAAATATCTGTCCTTTACAAAGTCCATTTAATAATCTAAGTGTATATATATATATATATACATATATATATATATATATATATATATACACATACACATGTGATGTAGGGAATAGTTAAATGCTCAGAGTCTCTGTAAGTATTCAATCTACATTACAAAATATCCCATAATGTCTTATACACATTTCTCACTGTTAGAAAACATAGATGTGTGTCTATGTATGCATGTGTATATAAAACTCTTTTTTAAGTAAACATACAATCCTTTTAATATGGTGGAAGGGAAGTGTGTGGAGAGGACATTTCTCTTGTATAGAAACAGTGATAGGAACTATATATTTTCACAGATGGTTCAAATAGGATGTCCTGAGTTTGAGGGGACTTTTCTAAAACAATACAAAACTATAGATTTATCACCAATATGTTTACTTTTATTGGTTGTATATTCTACTGCAGTTTACTGTGCATTCAAAGGCCTTGTACTTTTTTTTTTAAGTAAAAGAGAATCTTCAGTAAAATATGGATGCAAGCCCTATTTATTAGAGCGTCTTAAATTTATTGATTGAAAGGCAAAAGGGAAAGGAAAAAGAAAATCCAATGTTTCTGTGTATAGTTTAATCTACTTGGACAAGTATTCTTTGAATGGAATATCAAATTCTTAATGACCATTCTTTCTTCTCTGGCTTAACCTCATGTTAGTCTTACTGTTCACAGTGCAAAATTTCAGTTATATAGTTTCAAATGGCGTAGTTTTTCTTTTGCATTCCTGAAGCTCCTGTGAACTAAACCATCAGGAAAGTCATTGTCCCCTCTATGTCTAACCATACGGCTTAATAAACAGTGTGTGGAGCCATTTTTTTTTATAATACCAGAGCACATTATGGCTTTTCGTAATATGAAAATACTACTGTTAAAGATGAAATATATGGTTATTCTTAGTAGATTTTCCATGGAATGGGGTTGTCAAAGCATTTAGATTAAAAGCAGTACCTCTCTTTACGACTTTTACTTAGTTTGATGCCCTAATCTCTTTGGGTATTTTTGTCTATCCCACTGACTGACCATTATGAAACAGCGTGTGCCTTTTACCCTCAAATATTGTTTCCACAAATAATAGTCATCTCAGTCCAATACAGGATGGACTTTCATTTTCCCCAGCATTTCCTTTATGCTTCTTTAATGGAATTCAGGAGATTTTCTAAGCAATGTAACCTCATGTCACTGTACTTTGTACTTAAAATAATGTAGACAATTCTGTGAAAATGAGATTTAGTTTGACTCCAGTGTGCTCACACAAAATGTATCACTTAATCTCAAACCTGAATTCAGGAACAGCTGCACACAGGGTACCATTAGCCCAAAATTGCTAAGCAGGGTTACCCAGACTCAACAATGGTCAGAGATACAGGCTGGAGTTAAGTATAATCTTAACCACGCATTTATCTTCTCATCATTCAGGAATGGAAAAGAAATCTTACTATACTTTTAAGTGAGCAAGACTTAATGTATATTGTTTTGGAGTGACCATCTGTTCACACAGCCAACTCTTGATTATCTGAGGTAACAGAGCCCTGGAATAGGATGCATTATTCAAATGCGTACATAATCCTCGTTTCAGCAAAGAGCCTCAGCTTCCGCAAGAAATCATTTACCAGGGAATAATAAAACATAGGAATGCCTTTTCCTTCTACTTCTCTTGCTTGCCTTCTGGTAGAAATGCCAATGAGCAGTGAGATGGCAGGAAGAGAGAAAAATCCTGAAAAATCTACAAAATAGTCAACCAATTCCTGAATCAAGAGTTGACTGAACTGTAATCTCACCAAAGTCCTTGAAACTAGACAGCATTTATGTATGTATATATATGCAGCAAGTATTCAGCTAGGAACATTTACCATGTTTTTCTCCACATACTGTGACTGAGTGACTATTGTTCTATAATGCTATGTGATTTTCCTATGTAGGGTGAACCAGGGCTTCCTGGGCTTCCTGGACTTCCGGGGATAAAGGTAAATACTGCACTGACAGTCTCAGCTTCATAGAAATGTAATTAAGAAAGCCACAAAAATCAAAGGAAAATAGGAAAAAATGAAAACTAAAAATATAATGCCTCTCTTTAAACACTCTCCAGCCATCTCACTTAAATTTTTTAAATTGAGAACTAAACACAGGTATTGCTAACATTTGCCATTGCTGGACATATGGCAAACATGTCTGGACAGTATATTCTACTGTTGAACCTACTACGCCCCTAGAAAAATGTAAGTGCCAATAGGAATTCTTTTAAGTCTAGAATGTCTACTTTCACATTTTAATTTTATTTTTAACATCCTATCAGATTTTGACTAGAATCAGAGTCTTAACATCTCCATCAATCGAACATGGAGGCAGCTGTTTTTGTAATTCACTCATTATAATAATCACTTTAATATGTTTTCTGCTTCCACTTCCTGTCAATAACTCCCACTGCAAAGTACAAATCCGATTACTAAACTATTCTGACCCATATACTATTTCCATGAACTTTGTATGTATCTTTTGAAATAATTGCTTAAAGCTTAATTTGAAAGCATAGTTTTACATGTTTTAAAACTACTTAAAAAGGTCAAGAAACATACATTTTTTTAAATTATTTAAAATTTTTCACATGGCAACTGGCAAGGCTTAAACGTCTACTGCCTTAGCAGTAGTTACTCCTTTAAGATCTGCTTTTTAAAGCTTAAAAGTAAAATAATCATAATTATAATCATAATCATAATTACATAAATAAAGATTAAAAGTTTTAGGTATTTTTTAAATTCTAGAAGCATTTGATAGAGTAACATGATGCAAGTAAGATTTTTCCTTACATTGTTTTCATAGATTTTGAATCAATCTTTAGCGTGCATTAGACCATTCTAAAATTAATAATCCTAGTTTCAGTGTGGGGGTCATGTATACTGTTTGATGAAGGTTGTGTTTGAAGTATGGTACATGAGATAATATGGCTTTAGAATAAACATGTTAAATTATTGAGTTCCCAGATATCATATGGTATCACATATATTTTATGAGTATATTTGGTATAAGTAACAGACTCGAAAACTGTGTTTTTCAGATTAGCATGTATTTAGCAAAATAACTTCATTAAATATGTGATTTCCTGCTGTAGAGTTAATTTATGGCAGTTACTTAGTAATTCCTGTGCATTAAAAAAAAATCTTTTTACAAATGATCACAAGGTCATAGATTTTTAAACAAATTTAAGAAAACTATACTCAATATTAGTTCAAAAGAACCTGGTTGCGTTATAAATAAGGGGAAAGGCGTTGGAAAGGAGGGGCATTGGGGAAGGTCTGGGGCAGGGTTTTCTGCAGCACTGGCTCCTAAGTTAGCAGGGCTGTACTGTCAATGTCAGCTCATGTGGCAGGAACCTCAGCTCTGCACCAAAATCCAGCTGTCCCTTCTCCGGGGTATGAGGCACTGTCATAGAGAGAAAAGAGTATGTAAGGGTAAAGGTACTGGGGCTTTACCCCCTAAAATAATCAGAAAACTATTTCAGTTACCACTATTGTTATCATTACCTCTTACTCATTTTCTGTCTTCCACCATGAAAAACATCCCATGGCATTTCCCTAGTCATATGTGAACTAGTCCAGATGTTTTGAATTTTTTCAGATTGGGAAGAGTGTTGGTGATTTGCCACCTCCAGTAAATGCTTTTATTCCTAGGGTCCTAGGACATTGCCAGATGTATGCCATTGAGATTGTATAGCTGATATTTTCCTTTGTTTTTAAATCCTTAATTAGTTACCAATTGATAAAATCTTTTTATCCTCCACTAGAGATACTTTTCTCTTTAATTATCAAGTACTGCTGGGGAACTACCCACTGTTTGATTTAAATCACAGATTCTGGCTTTGGTTTAATAGCTTTGACTTCTTGCTCTAGTTCAGGATGTGGGCAGTATTCTTTCTTTATAATGTAGGTGGTAGGTGCTCAGTATAAAGAAGTCATGTTCTGGGGCGCCTGGGTGGCTCAGTCGGTTGAGCGTCCGACTTCGGCTCAGGTCATGATCTCACGGTTCATGGGTTCAAGCTCCACATTGGGCTCTGTGCTCAAAGCATAGCGCCTGGAGCCTGCTTCAAATTCTGTGTTTCCCTCTCTCTCTGCTCCTCCCCTGCTCATGCTCTGTCTCTCTCTCTCTCTCCTTCAAAAAATAAATAAAGCATTAAAAAATAAAGTCATGTTCTGAAGGAGACAATTTAAGAACACATAGTCATTAGTAGTCATTGGATATTTATAAATGTAGAGTTACAAATTTATAACTTTATGATATAGCTTCATTAACTTGAGATGTTCTTTATTCCTTTACTGTACCTTGCTTCTGCTAGGTTGCTAACCACAGGATAGTTAATTATGATTTCATAGTTTGAATGAGTAACAGTATTTAAAAGATGAAACCACATGTATGGATTTAGAATGTGTGGTAGCAAGAACTTGTGTGTTGGTTTATGCTTTGGAAACACTTCTTCCTGTTGCTATCCATCCCCTTCTTATCTGCTGGTACTACAGAAAGCATGCAAATGCCATCCGTTATTTCCAAGACATTGAGGAAACCAGCCATGAAATACCAGGGAAGCTTTGATTCGCCACCTGTTGCTCTCGGGGAATGGTGGGGAACTTAATGAGCACCCAAATGCCTTCCACACAGCTCTCAGGAAATGAGCAAAGTGCCTAAATACAGACAGCAGACTCATCTATCTATCACTTCAGAGTCCCACTCAGAGACAAGTGCTAATACCTTGGGCATACATAATAAAAGTCACCAAGAACAGGCATATCTTAATTTCAAACTACTCTTAGGCTTCCTGCACAAGTATTGGAAAGTTGTCTCACCATGTGGAAGACATTTGGAATTCCTATTTCATGCATTCATGGTTCATAGAGTGTCAAGATGTTCAACTGGGAAAATTAAATTATGCACAATGTACCATGCAGACATTGATCTTCTGGAATAAGATTTGAGCTCAGAAAATGATTTTTATAAACAAGGCTTCTAATATGTTTTTCATGGGTAAAACTTATTATAACTAGCTTTTCTGATACCACATAAAAGGATAAGATTTAAAGTTACCATTTTTAAAATATTTTTCTCTCCACACTTATTTTGAAAAATGTAAATACATTACTTACCCCTTTTATGATTGTATTGCCCTAGTAGTGAAGCAGTATAGACCAGTGATCAAGAGCCCCGGCTTTAGAACCAGACCACCCGTGTATGCGTCCTGGTTCCACCTCCACCAGTTAATGAAGCTGTATCATGACATTGGGCAAGTTACAATAATCTTCCTGTCCTCGGCTTTCCTCATAAAATCATTGTTGTGCATACCTCAGAGAGTTGTTGTATAGATTAAATTAGTTAATATATGTGCAACTCTAAAGTGTTGCCAAGCATATAGTAAATCTTATATAAATTTTAGCTATTACTCTTTTTTTCTCTCAGAGCTCAGAATATTGGAAGCATTGGTTAGGCACCTATTCCATATAGCGTTTCTTAACAGGAGTGATTTTAACTTGGAGAACGTAAAGCCATTTACATTCTATAGGTTAATAGACATAAATTCTGGAAACTCCTTTGCAGTGACGGATGAATATCACCTTTAAGAGCAGTAAGGCAACCTACTTTCTCTTGAAACATCACACTATTTCCCTTTTCCTATAACTCAAATATATTCCAGGGATAAAGGATGAGGGAACACAACATTCTGGGCATAAGACACGGTACTATCAAAATTCTCCTTCCTACACTATTCAAAAGAAAAACTGGACATGTAATGGAGGAAATTCTCTAGGCCCCAGGCATAGTGCTGCCCAGACTAAGACATTTCTTACAAATATGGATTTTTCAATGTCTGCTTTTCAGCTTTCCACAGACACCACCGGTTTACCTCATCATATTCAGAAAGTAAATTGGGAAAACTTTACATAATAAAATTAATAGAGTAGGGAAATGTAATACAGTTAAAATTACATCAAATGAAAAAAGTCATTTAGATGGAAAAAAAATTTACACTATTTTCTCTGAAGCTTGATATTTTTGTTCTGGCTTCCACATTAGTAAAGATTTGACATTCAGATTAAGAATTTGAAGATTGGGAGAGTTATGAGACAGTAACTAATTCTTTATACCTCGTTATATGGAATCATCCTTGACACTAAATCATATAAAGACTAAATATTACAGGTGGCAGGAACATTTACTTTGGCATTCTTAGGATTAATTACAGTGTTCAATAATCTATAGAAATTTACCATCTAAGTCTACTAGAGATGAGGTTCCTTCCTCAGAAAGATCAAATTACATTTTAAAATAGCAGAGGAAGGTTTGAAAGTAACATAGGATATGAAATGCATTCCTAAAAGAAAAAAGAAAAGGAAGAAATAGTGGTTAAAAGGATAAGATTCTATTATTGTTACTTGTAATTATTTCCTGCTTGTACAAAGTGTGTCTGAGCAGTTGAGTAATTTTAGAATCCAATTAGGAAACTCATACAACCAGAAATCAGAGATTTTTAGCAGCCATAACGAAATCTCCAATAAACATACTGAATGTGCTTTCATGATGTAATCCTGTTAACAACAACAAAAAAAAGCTGAAAGTTACGTTTTCTGAGTTTTAAATAAACCTGCTATTGTAGTTCATTTTCATCATATCACCAAGATGTTTTAATTTATACTCAAATTTTATCCTTAAGGGAAATAGTGTTTTTGAGACAGACTCTACTTTCTCATTCTTTTTTTTCCCCTCAATAATTTTACAAATCAATCATTACAAAAACTAGCTGCCTAGAGGTTCTTATTACAACAAATGTTCTTGCTATAATCCTCAGAAGCAGGTATCATGCTGACTTGAATTCTAATTAGCCTTTAAGCAAGACAAATCTTGTATGGCTAATGCATTCAGTGTCAAGACACATTAATCAAAATTATTGGTGATGCTTTAGCACCCAGGCAAATCAGCACATATTTTCCAAGCCCTGTTGTACCATTTTTTGGGCAATGAAAATTGTATCTGCTTGGGGGTAATAAATATCATGGAAAACATGACTTGGTTTAAGCTGGTATGTTAGAGGATTTTGAGACAGGTTAAAAAAATAATATCTTTTACTGCTTTAATTGATAATGACTTATAAAAATAAAACAAATGGTAATAAATGGAAAACCAGAGACTTTTCTGTGAGTAAAAGCTAATCAGTTTGGACTTTCTGGCCACCATTCCATTTAACAGATGGTAAATTCTGGAAGTTTATAGGGAAACACCTGGGGAGCTATTTCAGTGTGAATGAAGCTGTCTCTTCCTTTCTTACCTTGACCAATAATCCCATCTATGTATTTGTTGACTCTTGTCACCCATATGAAGGACAGCTTTTATGTAACTTTGACAGAAGATTGTTAAGTGAACTGTCCCAATAGCCATTTAGAAGATAAAGGAAGGTCATCTCAAATACTTACTTGCTCTGTATTAAGTGTGGGCTTGAAGAAAAATCAAATCAATCCAGATTTTGTGATGGAATTCTAAAACCTAATGAGACTTTTGATGGTTATTGTAAGATTTCAGAAAGGTCATCTTCTTAGGGAATTTTCTAGCTTTCCTTTGCCTTTTTGTAATATAGAAGGCCAGTTTTTGTTGTCCTCTTTGTTGGTGAATACAGTAATTGTTTGCATTGTTTTAGAGTATTTTGTTTTATTTTAGGGTGTTTTGTTTTTTGTGGCTTTTTTTTTTGCCAGAATACACAGAATCTAAGCTATCTTAGTCGACTAAATTTTTTAAAAGTAACAGCAAATGAGTTGAGCAAAAGTGGCTTCAGTCAAAAATCTTATCTTTGTTGTATTTTTTTTAATCTTATAGAGTGAATAGATCCCACCTACCTATAGCTAAATCTTCTTGCTTGTGTACATACTGCCAATTTATGAAAGAAAGCTGGGTGGAGAAGAAGAAAGAGAGCTCTAATGCTGACCTCATCAGCAAGGGAACTTTTTGTCTGGTGCAAAAACAGGGTAATTTTTCAAATATAGTACTTATTAGCTACTGTGACTTATTTTCATTGACGTTAGTACTACAGGATCAAAGTTGTGGCTGCTGAAATGGTTAGCTACAGTTGGAAAGATCAATGTGAAACCGTTAGGCCCTCTGAAATTGGTCATGTGAAGATACACCTTTGATCTCAGCAACAGCTATTCTCTATAGACTTGGTTCTGCATCTTTATGTGCCCTGGCCGCTTAAAACTTTCATTCAAATCAGCATCTTGTGTCAGATTTTCAGATGGGTCTTCTTACTGCTAGACCTACCCTGTGCTTTACCCTGAATGAATGGCATTTCTTCTGCCCAACCCAAATCCCCGCGTAGTTGCCAAAACCACAGCTACTCTATTCAGTTTTTTTCTACCAGCTTAACACAGGGAAATGCATTACAGTCGTATTGAGACTTGATTTTTAAGCTCATTGGTTGTGAGCTAATTAATTTAAGAATAAACAAAGGACAAAATTCATGAAACAACTCAGGAGGAGATCATATGCAACATCTAAGACAAGACCAGAAGATTAACAAATTTTTCTTCATTGTGGAATTTGATGCTACATTAGTGCCACATTACAGTAGCACTAACGAAGCTGAGATTTCTGTTTCTGTGACAACCATTTAATCACCAGCTAGCATGTGGCTTGGGTAGCAGAATATGGTGCCAGCTATTAATTGTGTTTCAGCAGTTAAAATGTTGGATTGTGTTAGGGTTCTGATAAGTAGTGCTCTATTTTTTTTTTTTATCTCCAGGCTTTGGTTAAATCAGAGCTCTGTTATTTATTTTAAGTGTTTTAGTTTCCTGTGTCTGTCTGAGGCATAGATCTAGTTGGATGTTTCCAGGACCAGTGAAAATGCAACCTGAAAAATAACAGATGAAACCTGGATTTAACAGTTACAGTCATAGTAGAGGAACAGAAAATTTTAGGATGCTTGTTGTTCCCCATCCTTCTCCTCTCTTGTCTTCTTCCATCTTTTCCCCTGTTCTCTCCCTACTTTCTTCCATGATTCCTTTTCCTCCTTCTCTTTCTTCTTTTTACTTGTCTCTTTCCTATATTTGGGCGCTAACTTTACAAGCAATGACATTTTAAGATCTGCCAGTTGGTTGCCTTCATTCTTTTGATTCCCTTCCACACAGGATCAGCAACGCCAGAAGGAGTGGAAGCCCAATTGACTTTGTAATCTTGTTCTCAACAGGAACAAAAACAAAAACCTAAAATGTTATCTCACTTGAGATGGTGAGTGAATAGGTAGAGAGGTGGAGGAGAATTTAAATATATATATGAAACTTGACAAAAGAACAGATTAAAGAGGCTCTGAAGTAATCTTCTTAACTCATATTTATGCTATTCATTGGTGCTATTCATTGGTGTTCATGACAAACCAATGTTTATTTTTTTAGTATTTATTTATTTATTTATTTATTTAGAGAGTGAGAGAGAGTGTTGAGTGGAGGGGAAGGGGTTCCAGAGAGAAGGAGAGAGAGAGAATCCTAAGCAGGCTCCATCCTGTCAGTGTAGAGCACAATGCAGGGCTCAATCCCGGGACCCTGAGATCATGACCTGATCTGAAATCAAAGAGTTGGTCGCTCAATGGACTGAGCCACCCAGATGCCCCCAAACCAATGTTTAAAGCTCTGCCTTTCCCCCATTTTTCTTAGACATTTTGCAGTAATACATCATAAACTGAAAAGATTAGCATTTTTTTTTACAAATTATCATATTGTATTGTTTTCACTTCAATGGAGGAGCTTTTTTACTTGCTGCATACCTGTGCAAATATGGTTCCTTGATTATGATGGCCAGCATCTGCTCTTTTCAAAAGATCCTCCACCTTATGTTTTCATGTTATTCCTAAAATGCCTCATAGGAATTATAATTTGGATTTTCTAATTCAAGTAATTGCCCAATAAAAATTTTTTTAAATCTAAATTTAATTGCCTCTTCATTAAAAGTAATGTACGAACGTAATTGAACTATAATTCTAATTTCCTCTATTGTGTCTCTCCTCCACCTTGTGTACTCAGACAAATATGTGTGAATAATTTCCAATTTAGCAGTCTTATTTCCCAGTGATTAAATAAGATCAGAGGTGTAAAAAAAAAAAAAACAGCTCTGAGAACTATTATATGGTCCAATAAAAAGAGTTATTTCTCCTGTTTAGTGCCCTGAAAACTTACATAGCTTCATTTCTGTATAGTTTGATTTTCTCCAAAGATTTTTTCCCAGAAATGTTCTGTGTTTGGATATTTCAGCTGCTTTTCCTTACCTTCCCCTAACCCAGTGTCCTTCCTCTATCCTGGTTAACTACAATTGTGAGTATTAGAATAACCAATTGCCTTTTTTTTTTTTTTTTTTTTTTTTTTTTGTCACAGAACCATAGGTTGTCATGGCCTTTCTCCTAGATATTTTAGGAGATTATAACCTTTAATCAGTCCTTGTCAAAGAGGCAAGATTTTTTTTAAAGGATTACATTTACTTAGAGAAATTCAGTAGTTATGGCCATTTTCTCCTTTTCCTTCCTTACAAGAAGAAAACTCATTCTTAGTAAACCTGTCACTTCTCTACCGTATACACGTTTGCTTTTGCAGTCCTGAAGCCTCTGGCAGATGGATATTGTCTCATGAAATGATATATTCACATGAAAATTTAGGGTTACTTATTGAAAGAAGTTGAAGAGGTATTGAGTATAGCCCCATACAGGTTATAAAGAAACAAGAAATCACCTTGTATATCACCAATAAGTTACAGATGTTGTAATACTACTACTAACAGTAATAATAATGATGATAACTAGCATTTTTGAGACTGTAAGATAAGGGCAACAATAATAACTAACATTTACTGTTCACTTACTTTATTCTAGAGACAGTACTAAATGCTTGCTTGCATTATCTATTAAATCTTGATTAAGTCACCCCTTAACAACACCGGAGTCTTCCATCATTGGGCACCTCAGGATTCCAATATGAAAAGCCAGCATTTAACTCAATTCTGTACCTGTGTACCAACAGTTCTCAAAAATTTTGGTCTCAAAACTCCTTTATACACTTAAAAACTAGGATTGAAAGAATTTTCATCTATGTAGGTTACATGTGTTAGAAATCAAAACTGAGAAATTTGAAAAACCCATTATGTGTTAATCAAATAACATTTTAAATGAAATATAACTGAATTTTCCAAAACAAAACAAAAAATTAGCAAGAAGAGTGCATTGTTATACTTTTTTTATTTTTATTTTTTGGCAGATCTCTTTAATGTCTGGCTTAACAGAAGGTAGCTGGATTGTCATATCTGCTTACGCATTCAATCTGTTGCAGTTTGTTTTAGTTGAAGTATATGAAGAAAAACAGCCTCACTAATTGGACAAGGAAAGATTACTTGTAATAGCCTTTTCATAAAATTGTGGATATTCTTCTTTGATACTACCCAACTGTATCAGTGAAATTTTCCTACTCTGTACACTAATAAAAGTTAAGTGAAAAGGCACTTTGAGAACCTCTGATATAAGCTTAGGAAGTTAAGAAACAACCCAAGCAGCTCAAGACCATGAGTAGACATATTTATGCATCATTTACTTCAAAAATTGTCCTTCAAGCCTGAGACAGAAAAGAGACCAGTCAATGAGTATTTCCTCCTCATACTGCCAAGATATAGAGAGAATGGAAATAATGTCTCCAAAGTGGCTGGGAGCTCTGGAATTAAATAAATATAAAATTGTGATTTTAAAGTTTTGAACTGTCAAATGCATTGCTAATTTTGTATCTTGAAATAAAAAATTTCCCCCTGAACATTCTATTTAAAGGAACTTTCTATACTTTCCTCAGGAGAACTTAACATATGTTTGTTTGTTTGTTTGTTTGTTTGTTTGTTTGTTTGTTTTTAAGGAAGAAAAATCACTTTGACCACTGAGATCACAAAGCCTTATTTATTTATTTGTGAATTTTGAAACTGCATGCTTCATCTTTTTATAAACTAAACACTAACCTGAATCAGAAATAAGTGTTTTCAACATTTACTCTTTTTTTCGTCTATTAGTATGCTTTCTTGGTGCTTGTATTTTCTTTGCTAAATAGTGAGATCAGTTTATTTCTGCTTGAAGATATGTAAGAGTCTTTTCTACCTATGAATTTTCAACCTATTAACTTGCATTATATTTTCATGACAGTAAGTCATTACTAATGATACACATTGACTTTATCACAACTTTTTTCCTGAGGGTGGAGAGAGAATATTTCTGTATTTGTCTATAAAATTTTATTGGGAGAAATATGTTACTTGTAAATAAATGTATTCCATGTGATTTTTTTCATTTAAAATAACAAGTTAAACTCTTTTTAAAGAAATAGAATGGTCATTGTTGGTTTCTCTGAATATAGTGGGTTTTCATTTTAGACCATTAAGAGATATCCAAAATTATTTGTTTAGATTCTCCTTTCCATTATGTGTAAGAGTATGGGAATAGGTAGAACAGAGTTGCAGAAAATTTACAAATAAACTTAAAGCATTACTTCCCCTCCACCTTTTTTTTTCTTAAACCAGTACCATGAGCATCAGAGCTAGAGATAAATATATTTGAGTTATGTATCAATGTGATACATTTTATGGTAGTGATATCCTTTTGTTCCCCACCTGGTACCCAAGGTTTTATATAGCATACTTTTAAAACTCACTTGTTTCAAAAATATTTGATGACGTTTTACCATTTCTTATAAAATATCCTGTCTGTATCTTCCTGCTCAACTCTAAGTATCAAAAAACAAATGTTGAAATATTGCTACATTAGAAAAAATCAAATATATTAAATAGCATTAGCAACTGCTCCAGAAATAATGGGGGGAAAAACAGTAAGTATGGAACAGAGCCATTACATTTTTTGCTTTAAAACTTCTTTATAGATTTCAGGAAGTTACACTCTTACATTTGAGCTCACATTGTTAAAAAGAAAATAAAACTTTATGGATATTGAAGAAAATGTGAACACTGGTCTCAAGTGTTTTCTGACACCAAACATGTGGTGTCTTTTCCAACACCAGTTCTCCAACTCTCTGATCGTCTGACACCAACCAGGGGTCCTACAATTCCATCCTATTGTGACACCAACTACTTAGGGTTAGCATCAGACTCCACAGGTTTTTTTTTTTTATTTTTTTTAACGTTTATTTATTTTTGAGACAGAGAGAGACAGAGTATGAATGGGGGAGGGTCAGAGAGAGGGAGGGAGACACAGAATCCGAAACAGGCTCCAGGCTCTGAGCTGTCAGCACAGAGCCCGACACGGGGCTCGAACTCACGGACTGCAAGATCGTGACCTGAGCCAAAGGCGGCCGCTCAACTGACTGAGCCACCCAGGTGCCCTAAAGACTCCACAGGTTTTAAGGGCTTAGTCCCTCAAGGCTCCCACAAGGCTGCCATCACTTGAAACCCCAATCACAAATACGAGGTCCCCTGGTTACCTACCCTTCTGACTTGGCTACAAATTCGAGGATTTAACAACCAACCCACTTTTATCCCCACTCAAGTTTAATAGTTTGCCACCACAACTCACAGAACTCAGAAAAATGCCTAACTATTACAGTCTATTATAAAAGATTAAAACGAGATACATAGGGTGAAGTCAGAAGAGCCTCAAGCACAGGAGCCTCTGTCCCCGTGGAGTCGAGATGTACCATCCTGCCAGCACACTGATGTGTTCACCAACTTGGAGGCTCCTCAATCCCCGCTGTTTAAAGATTTTTATAGAGTTTCCATTACATGGACACGATTGATTAAATCATTGGCAATTGGTGATTAAATTCAATCTCCAGTCCCTCTGCCATCTCTGGATATAGTGAGAGGAGGAGAAGAACTGAAAGGTCCAACCTTATCATAGCCCCCATCAGCCCCCCTGAAGTTATCTAGGAACCCACAAGTCACCTCATTAGCATAAACTCAGGTATGTTTGAAAGGGGTTTGTTATGAATAACAAAAGATACTCCTATTATGCTTTATCACTCAGGAAATTCCAAGGGTCTTAGGAGTTCTGTGCAAGGAACCAGGAACAAGACCAAATACGTTTTTTATTGTATCACAACTGGTTTCCTCCAGGTAGTGGGGAAGACGTTATGGAGGTATAGCAAGGAGAGATATTTTCCTTTCATGCTGAACATGCCGGAATCTCTTTCCTAGCCACAACTACTGTATCAGTCATCTATTGCTGCCTACCATTTTACCTTCAAAACTGAAAACAAACAATTACCTCACAGTTTTGGAAGAATAGGAATTTGAGCACAACTCAGATGGATGTCTCTGGTTCAGTGTCTCCCATGAGGTTGCAGTCAAGCTGTAATCCAGGGCTGTGGCTCCATCTGAAGACTCTACTGGGGTGGAACATCTGCTCCCAAGCTCACACATGTGGTTGTTGGCAGAAGTTGGCCCTCACCATGTGGACCTCTCCATAAGGCTGCTCACAGCATGACAGCTTGATTTCCCCAAAGCAAGTGATCCAAGTGAGAGAGAATAAGAAAGGGCCCCCAAGACGGAAGCCGTGGTCTTTTTATAATTTAGTCTCAGAAGTGATATCCCATTACTTCTGCCAATACATCCTATTCATTAGATATGAGTCAGTAAAGCAGAGGATTACACAAGGGCATGAATACGTAGGAGGTATCATTGAGGCTTATCTTAGAGGCCACCTACCACATCCACCCTAACATAGTGGATCTTAATATGGTAAATGATAAGAAATGCCAAACAGATGAGAAAGAAAGTTTTAAAGACATCTTTCTGGTTTCTTTGTCACTTTTACTTTCTGAAGTTTCCCCAGAGCTTTGCTCAGAGTATTTCCACTGATCAAAACCAGTTCTGATTAATTTTATAGTAAATAGCTGGATCTCAGCAGGAAAGCCGTGTACAATCAAAGGAGTAAAATCCCGGTAAAAGTAAATCAGTTTAACTTTACCTATTCACTGCCAAATGAATAACAATTTCATGTGCCTATCTTTTTTAAAGGGAGAACCAGGTTTCATTGGTCCTCAAGGAGAACCAGGTTTACCAGGGTTACCAGGAACAAAGGTAAGTGGAGTTTTTTCCTTCTTTTATTTCTGAAATATTATGTCATATATTTTTAGTCCATTATGTTGAAAGAAGTTTGAGGTGACTTTATTGTCTAGGTGACCAGATATTTTTTTCCTAAGAGAGAACTAAAACAACCTATCATTTATTACTAACACTTTTAATGGGAATGCCATATTAAATAGAGTAATAGGAAGTTCATTCCAGAAAGTCTCAGGTAAAACAGCATGAGAGTGAAATATATTAGTTGCTCCAGTTTTCCCCCAATGGTTCCTAAATTGATATGATGCAATTTGCCTCCTGACCATGTGAAAAAGTGGGAGAATTCTGGGGCAGAGAGATAGAACTCATTAGCTTCTGCTCCTTATTGCCAATTTTAGGACATACTTGTAAATCAAGCATTATTACTATTCTCCGCTCACTCCCTAGATTTCAAAGACAAGTGCTGATGTCATATAGATTCCTAAGTGCCTCATCTCAAAAGGATCTCTCCTGAATAATGTCTAGAAAGATTCTGTAATGAAAACCATTTCATGATCTTCCACTTGGCAACCCTAAAGAGGGCCCTAAAAGCAAAATCTATATGCCACCATATAAAAAATTATGTTGCTGTGGATATAGTCAGACCCATAGTTCTCTTTTTATCTACCCAGTAAGACATAAAAAGGTACAGCTCTGAGGATGGAACTTTACTCATGACAGACTCATGAATCAAAGGGGCAAAATTAGATCAAACTACACTCTTTTATTTTTAAACTATAGAAATCTTTGCCTCAATGTGTATTGCATTCACCAGAAATAAGCCAGGATGATTTCTAAGAGCTAGAGAAATATGTTCGTGGTCTGTTTTGACAGAGGGGTCTTCATTTCTGCTGATCAAGAGAAAATAACTCTAATCCTAGTAAATGGAAACTATGTGTGGCCTAAGGGGGACTGAAGCTCAGTAGATTTTATGCAAAATTACTGTTTTCTCAAGCAATTTCTTTTTCACATAATGAGCTGTCAGGCTTATTAACAAAATATGAAGAATGCCTGTTTTAGCCTGAACAGATTCACACAAGAAATGCACTTTCTGGAATAAAGAGACAGAAAGCAAGAGAATAATGAGGATTCAGTATTCATATGAGAATTGTTGTATTTATTCAGGCTTGCAGCCTCAGAGCCAGGTAAAGAAAGAAGGCAGCCTCATAGATCAGCACAGAGAAATAGAAAACTTGGTCACTGCATGAGAGAACCAGGCATGAAGTAGATCTTTAAATATTTGTGGCATTTTGTTTGCTTAAAAAAAGGGGGGGGGATTAGAAGAAACAGGTAGTAGGGAGTGGATTTCATCCGTAAATATCTTTTCTTCAGTTCACTGATTTAAAACTACTTTGCAATTTTGGGGCACACTTGGCTGGCTTACTCAGTAGAGCATGAGACTCTTGATCTCAGGGTTGTAAGTTCGAGCCCCATGTTGGGTATAGAGATTACTTAAAAATAAAATCTTTAAACTACTCTGTAGCTTAAAATTAAAAAGAAAAGGAAAAAAAACTCCTGATGTAAACCCACAAAATCAACATTAATTACTGTTCATGAAATACCCAGTCTGATTTTATAGACCAGATACTTTTATAATAGATACTACTCTGAACTTGCAATAGAATTAAAGAATGCACTATATTTGTTTTGTATTTCCACATGAAGGAATGTGGATAGGAAATTTGTTTTGTTAATAATATTTTAACAGTTATATTAACAATATTATCAATTTTTAGTTGAATTGCTTGTCTATCATGAATTTGGTATCATAATGGAAAAATCACGTTTATTTACAGATCTCTTTCAGCTGAACATTGGCCTTTTTTCCAGTTGTGTAAACAAGTCTGGATTTGT
The DNA here is from genome assembly GCF_016509475.1 of Prionailurus bengalensis. Taxonomy (NCBI): domain Eukaryota; kingdom Metazoa; phylum Chordata; class Mammalia; order Carnivora; family Felidae; genus Prionailurus; species Prionailurus bengalensis. The sequence goes on from NC_057344.1 coordinate 114,811,841, forward strand.
ACCACTAACTTCAGATTTAAAAAATAAACCCTTGCGTATTTTACCCCTAACACAGTGAAGAGAGATCGTAAGGAAGGAGGATGTATGATGGCATCTAAAAATCTGCTTTATGTACTGCTATATCAGTGTCTGGGAGAGACCTATATCAGTCTAAAGAAATGAGGTTTTATTACGAATAATTCAGCATACTTTGAATAAAATGTTTAGTCATTAATTCAACACATTTTTTTTGCCAGATATTTTTCTAATATTTGAGAGTGAAGAGTAAATACAACAAAACCAGTTTCTACACTCCTAACACTTACATTCCAGTATGTGTGAGATGGGTGGAAAGAACGAAAGAAATAAACACATGAATAGTATAATTCCATAGAGTGATAAGCAGCTGATTAAGGGCATTGTGACAAAATGTGATTCTAGGTAAAGATATATAGGTTCTATTCCTGTAGTATACTATATGTAAATTTATTTTCTCAGGCTTTTCTCTAAAATAGGCTTATAGTTACTATTTTGGAATTCTTCTATGAAATATTAAAAGAAAGACCAAATAGGGTACATTATTTAAAAATTAAAATTTCATATACCAACAGAGGCCCTTCCGTCTCTAGTCCCTGGAAAATCCCTTCTGGAACATCTCTTCCATCCAGACGAGTCCCTTGCCTTCCTCCCAGCCTCTCCATGTTCACACTCTTCTCAGTTCATGCTGAAGAACCTTCTTTAATCCTTGTCCTAATCTATCCCGCCTCTCCTGCAAAACCCCAAAGACTTCCCAGAGTTGGTATGATACGGACAAAGATCTTGAAATTTAGAGCCCAACATTACCCATGATCAATCCAATGCTATTCAGTTCTCCTTTCTAAGATGAACCAGTTCCTTCAATGAGGAGGGTGCCTTTCCACCCATAAACATGCCATCACCAGTCCTGAATTCCAAACCTGTTTGATTATTGAAATTCTACCCATCATACAGGAAGCCGACACTCTCTACTCTGTTCAGGAATGTAAAATATCAGGGTCTTCCTGGAGAACGATTTGGCAAGCTTTTCAAATGTTCATACTTTTTGACCCAGCAATTCCCCAACTAAGAATTTAACCTAAGAAAGTGACCAGATATGTGCAAAAGATTTACATACACAAACATTTATGTAAAAACTGAAGACTGAATACAGTTTTATTTATTTTTTAAGATGTATTTATTTAAATTCAAGTTAGTTAACATACCATGTAGTATTGGTTTTAAGAGTAGAACCCTGAAACTTACATATAACACCCAGTGCTCATCCCAACAAGTGCTCTTCTCAATGCCCATCCCCCATTTAGCCCATCCCCCAACCCACCTCCCTTCCAGCTAACTAAGGATTGCTGCTGAAATACAATCGGTTTTAAATCTTAGGTCTCCCACTTTAAAAGCTTTGTGACTTTAGCCAAGTTCCTTAACCTCTCTGAGCTTCAGCTTCCTCATCTGTAAATTATGGGAACTAATACCTTTCTCATTTGTCCCAGGGATTAAATAAGATAATGCATGTGAACTGTTTTATGCAGTTGCTGCATTCATCAACAACAGCACATCATAAACAACAATTATAAAATACACCCTACCCATCCTTAGGACACGACTGAAGTCTCACCTCCAGGGATCCAGTCTGGACCATTCAAAACCCTATGGGATTTCCTCTTCCCTCATATATAGCCTTATATCACTCTTTAATTTTTAAGTATTTAATTCCTAGCACTTTGCATTTGTAAGTTGTAAGATCAGGACAACAAATTGTCTTCATATTTCAGAGAAAACTGAGGCTTTTGGAACTTAACTAATTTGTCCCAAAACACGGAACTGGTAGATAACAAAACCAGGATTAAGACCCAGGATGTCTGATTATAATACCTGGCACTCAACCACTTTGCCGTGCTTCTTCCTGGCAGATCTTAAAAAGTGGCTACAGAATGAAAACTGTGTCCATGTCTGTGTTGAGATTCGGTGATGGCCCTTATCAATTCCCTTTAAAGGTCTTCTGTTTACCAACGTAGGTATCAGACAGGCATTACCAAACCATTTCCTTGTCTATAAAATAGAAATGATAATACAAACACTGAATAATTGTTTTGATTATTAAATGAGATAATCTATGTTGAGATTAATACATTGCAGGACACATACTAAATAAATGGTACCTCTGTGCTTTCCTTGATTTAATTCAATTCATTTATTAATCTACAAGGGCAAGCCTGAGTGTGAGGGAGATTGCCATTTACTTGTTTTGTATTTTGTGATAGGGTGAACGTGGGGAGGCAGGGCCTCCTGGAAGAGGTGAGCGAGGGGAGCCTGGAGCCCCTGGACCAAAGGTCAGTTATTCTTGTGTTGGAACATAGCTTTCTTTGGTTTGGAAATGTGTCCTACTTACTTTATTTTTTTTTAATGTTTTATTTAATTTTGAGATAGAGAGAAAAGTCGGGGAGGGGCAGAAAGAGAGAGGGACAGAGGATCCAAAGGGGGCTCTGTGCTGACAGCAGCGAGCCAAATGTGGGGCTCCAACTCACAAACCGTGAGATCATGACCTGATCCCAAGTTGGACACTCAACTGATGGAGCCACCCAGGTGCCCCACTACTTACTTTAGAACATGAAACTAAAATACAGTTCCTCAAAAGATACTAAAGCAGCAAAAATCACAATATATTGAAATGCACACTGATTGGTTCTTCTCGAAGGGAATTTTACAATTCAACTTTTCCAGTTTTCTCTGTTCTGTCCGGTGAACAAATTTAGTAACACATCCAAAAGTAAAGGGGAGGCACTATTGTATTAGCATGTTATCACTCAACGTGTATTAAAGCTTACTGAGAAAAATGTTGATACGTGCTGTGTTAGTTTCTGTGGTAACTTGAAGGTGTGTAACACCCTGAAAATATCAGAGCTAAGGATTTATTTGACGGTTCAGTCTTTACACTCTACACTGCCTACAAACTAATATGGCAACACTTTATTCTAATAACCCATCCCAGAGACACATCACTCTTTGATGAAAAAGAAATGGATGCCAACACTGTTGAGACTAATGAGGATTATTCACAGAGCACTTCCCATCCACTGGTGGGTGGGCAGTCTTCAGAATTATAATGGAATGAAGGCGGTGGAGAGACCAGGGAAGGAACTAATGATATGGTGTTAACTACTTATGCTTAGTTGTTACAATAGTCAACATTATATAGAACCATATATTTAGGCAGTTAAAATAAAGTGTTTCCATTTTTCTTCATTATTCTGAGTCACTGCTAATTTCTTCTTTCTGTTCTTATCTCCTCTGTCATTTCTCTTTTCCATCTTCATATTCTCCTGTAATAGGGGAAACAAGGTGAATCAGGAACTAGAGGCCCAAAGGGGTCAAAGGTCAGTAACCAAGTAACCATTTTAATATCACAGGAGGCCTTCAAGAGTTGTGGCTTTTGCTTCTTCCACAGAGATTCACATTTTAAACTGACAGTGGGATTGCATTATTTCCATCCTAATATCTCAAAACAATTGGTTTGTTTCATCTTGTTTGTTTTTGTGTGTTCTTGTGCTTCAGATTATTCTTTAAGAGAAGTTGTATTTCCTATTACACAAGATGAACTTCTTTGGGAAAAAAAATGCTCTATTTAATTTACATTATGTAGGGTATAATCTTATTTTTTATTTCCTGACTGTCTTTGTGGTAAACGTTCAAATTGTACTTTGTTTTAAGTTAGTTGACTCCCTCCATGGCATTAAAATTTCACCACCAATTGAAATTCTTTCCTTTATTGTGCTCTTTATAATATCTGAAATAATCTACATACTTAGCAGAACCATGTTAAGATGTTTTCAGCTAATAACATGAAAAAGTGGATAAAAAATGAGGAAAACAGGAAGCAGAAATTATTAATTCTCTATTCAGAGCAAATTTGATTACTATGGTCAATGTTATTAGCATAATGTGAGTGGAAAAAAAAATTAAAATCTCTTTTCCTGCTTATCTTCATTGGTCCCTATCCATTTTATGAAATATGTAGAAAGACACATTAAAATGCTTTGAATTCCACTTAGGAAAAGGACTCTATAAATTTAAGGCTGTCTTAAAGAACTTTCAAATCTACATAAGTTCAAATCTCTTCTCCAAAATCTGTTTAGACTTTTAAGAATTTTGAGTGCTCTCAGAGTGATGTATGTGTGGTTTGATGCTTGGACTGTTCCTGGTTTCTCTCCAGGTTGGGTAATAACACCATGAATGGGATTTTAGTGATTTTTCATATTGCTTTGGAAAAACAAAGCTGGCTTTGCCCTACCCGTGACCTTCAGCCCTGCCAACCTGTTCTAGCCAGCTGCTGTCCACTTCAGCACCTTCTGAGTGTTAAAAGGCCTATACCTCTGGAGAAACTTTTCCTTAGATCTTCATTATCATCAAAGAGAGGCCTCACTGGTGACCTTTCCCTTCTAAACCCCTCTAGAACGATTTTTCTGTTCCTTCCCTGTCCAGATTATCTAGATTTTTTTTTTCTTAGAAAACAGACAGCCCGATTGATTGGCTCTTTTTCCCTTTGCCCCAAATCTCTTCTTATAAAAAAAAAAGAATATGGCTCAATCTGAGAGGTAAAAGCTTCTTTGAGTATCACAGAAACCATTTGCTTTGCTTTTGAAGATCCCTAGTAAGAGAGTTGCTGTATATATTTTTGTTCCAAGATACTCTGTCATCTGAAAGGAGAATTTTAACTCACTTAAGGTGCATCTTAAAGAAGCATTTGCTGTGTCAGTGGTAATTGTTCTTCTAATTATTATTTCCACTTCAGAAGTTCATATCAAAGGTGCTGCTGCATGGTATTAAATACATCCTTAGATTTGAGGTATTTCTGGCTGTTGGCCCCACTAGTAATTCAGCTTTTTTTGGTCTTTTCTGTGGAAAGGGTGATCGTGGAGAGAAAGGGGACTCTGGAGCCCTGGGACCAAGGGTGAGTACATCTCTCATCTAACCTTTTGGCCCCCTACAAGCCTAGATTTGACTCATGTGTCCATGTGCCTTTCACATAGCACCTAGACTAATAATATCCAATAATAGCACTGGAGGTGGACTCGAATTATTTCTGCTGCTTCCCCTTTTTTTCTTATTTTTTACTGTACTCACCAGACCAATGAGTGTGCAGATTCTAACACATAAAATAAGCTCCACAAGAAGATCTAAAAAACTCTTTCCACTTTCTCTCTGCTAAGAGAGCAAGACCAAGCCCATAACCATCCATTTAATAGAATTATCCATATTTCATTTATAAATAAAAGCAATACCCCATATTTTCAAAGTCTTTTTTAAAGACAGGCAGGGAATTAGGACATGACTAATAGAAATTCAGGGCAGAGTTGATGAGTAGGGTAGATGCCTTATATTTGTTCCCTATTTGGTTAAATTTTAATGGAATTGTATTCCTATTGAGAAAGACAAGCCTTTCCTACAGAACAGTGTTCTATCTTCTTAAAGAATAAGGAAACAATCTATGAGATGTAGATGAGTAGAAAGAGATTAGGGACTGCTTTAATAAATACTGTGTTAAAGCCATCAAAATGTTGCAAATTGAATTAGATTAGCCTACATTTTATAATTTTCAGAAGACAGCTTTAGAGATTGAATCCTATCTCTTCTTTTAAAATCAGATTTCATATCTTTAATCTACCATCTATAGGAAGTTAAAAACATTTGCCTCCTTTGAAATAAAGACAAAATTTGAACATGATTTTTCTGAAGTGCAATTGGGCCATACAGAGGAATTGATGGTCAGAGAGGGCTCTATGTTGCTATTTATGTTTTTGCCACAGTCCTTTGTACAGCCTAGCCTAACTTCCTTGATTTTCCCTTGGTTGGTTTTCTTCATAGGGTCCACCTGGTCAAAAGGGAGATCAAGGAGCCACTGAGATCATAGACTACAATGGCAACCTCCACGAAGCCTTGCAGGCAAGTGATTGCTTCCTGCCCTGGCACAGTAACACTGATGATCACCCATGTAATGTGTGTAATATCAGCTTCCACCCCCACCCTGGCATCCCAGAGGGCTCCACTGCTCAAAGTACACCTTTTTCCTGATCTCCTGAGCCCATCTCCTTCTCCCTGTCCCAGTGTATCCTCTTTATTTCTCAGCACTTTTTTTATCTTTCCTTTTCTTTCCCTTCTGCCTTCAGATATGCTTTAGTGTTACCTGGTTTAAACCTTCTGTTCATTTTGCCAATCTTTGTCTCCCTTGCTTGGAAAGCAAGTATAGCAAAGCAATTAAGAGTCATGTGGCCCTGGAGTCAGAACTACCTGGCTGAAAATCTCTTGCTTACTAAGTTCATGACCTTGGACAAGTTATTTCACTTCTCTGTGCTTAAGTTTCCTTGTCTATAAAAAAAAAAAGGATAGTAGTAATACCTCCCTCAAGGGTTGTTATGAGAAGTAAATGGCTAAATACATATTATACACTTGGAAGTGCCTGGCACATAGTAAAACTTCCATAGGTATCTCTTATTGCTGCTACCATTCATAATATAATGTGTTATTACCATAGAGAAGTACCTATAGAGTAAGAAGCCATAGACTATATGGCTTATCCCCATTACCTTTGCTTCCTGTTCATCCTTTTCATGCTTAGACTCCTGCATTCTAGCCTATATCAACATTCTGTTGAAACTTCTCTTAAAAAGGCCAACAATGACCTCTAGGTCAATCTCACTGTACTCATCACCCTTGATTTTCTGTGACATTTATACTAAACTGCCTTCCTTTTGAAATTTTCTTTCTGGTTTTTCGAATCCTCTACTCTAATTTCTTCCAGGTTTCCTCTTAGTATTTCCAGTTTCTCTGTTATACCCTAATTTTTGGTATCCTCAAGTCTCTGATCTTTTCTTGGTTCATTCACTTGCTCTGTGTTCTTCTGTGTTGTGTCTTCCCAATCTTTCACCCTCCAGGTCTGATTTGCATGTACCTCCAGGTGTCTAAGAATATTTCCACCAGGGATGCACCATTGCTTTATCATCTCCCACCAACACATACAATTATACTGATGACTTTTCCCTTCCATCAAATGATTCCCTTTTTTAACTAATCAATTGCTGTTAGTGATACTATAATTGTTTAACTTTCTTGAGATAGAATCTTTAGAATCATTTTAAACTATTCATAGTCCTTCGTCCATTACATCTAAACAGATGCTGTTATTTCCTTTTTCAAAGTGTCTCCTGAGGTTGCCTTATTCTCTCCATTCTGAACTCGGTCCACATCCTATTTGTTTCAGGGCTAACACTGCAACAGCCCCTTCACCATTCTTCTGGTCCTAGTGCCTCCCTGTCCTTTCTAACCCATCCTGCATATCACTCTAAGCTAATTTTCCTAAACTATTATTATTTTGAAGGCTCTGATCTGCTCAGAAACCTACTCTATCAAGCCCAAACTTCATTTGACTTTCAAAGCTCTATAATTCTACCTATAATAGAGAATTTCCTATTTCTCCACAAAACAGATTTCCCGAGAGTGGCCATATTTATCATACCCACAAAAATCGCCCTCTTTTGCCTGGTTCATCCCATTCTTCTTCCCTTTCTTTCATCTGTCTAAATCTGATCCAACAATATACTGCTGCCACCCAGATGATTCTTTCTTTCAATCCTTTCAAACATCAGCAGTCAGGCCCCATTAGCTTAACCTTTAATTGTTCTCAAATCACATAATTTATTTTAGTCTTGCCTCTTACCAGATTGTAAGTTTCTTGGTGACAAAAGTATATATCATGCTTATTTTATATCCCCTGCTGTACCTGGCACAGGTCTAGGCATATAAATATTGAATAAATGGTTACTGATAGATAAGTGAGTACACTTAGCCTATATGTACAATCCATTTCTTTGCTTGAATACCAAATTAATTGTTTTAAATATTTGCTATTTTGTACTTGATTGACTGATTTCCCCCATCTTTATGATTTCACTAACAGTGTCTAATTTAGTAGATCTACATTTTTATGGGTGCTTTGCTACAACTACCATTTTTAACTAGTAAAGCATTTATTAAGTAGTTTTTGTAGATTGTTTTCAGCGCAGCCTCTTTTTCTTTTCATTCTTTTTCTTCTGGTATAATGCAAAGAGAAGTATGCTCATTGCTTGAAGAAATGTTGCTTGGTCAGCAGGTTCAGTCAATAGGTTGAATAGTGTTCCTCAGTACACCTGGATTAGATACAAGCAGTAGCCTTTGGCTATTGTCAACTTCTAGAACCAGATTTCTAAATTGTTCCTTTTCCCCCACAAATTGATAACTGCATGTGGAGAGAGAGAAAAAGAGAATAAGAAGTTTTGGTGTACCTACTATGTTTTCAAAGCTTTTACTTATAAAATATAGGGACATAGTTTTTAACTTAATTTATTAGTGATTAAATTTCTCCTAAACTGCTTTCAGTGACACCATAATTCTTACTACCACCTTTAAAAGGTATACATTCTCTTAGCTTCCAAGAAATCCTCCAATATTATAGGCTATGACCATATCTGGGAAAACTGTGAGTCTTTTAAAGTATCCATTGCATGAACAGAGTCAGGCCTGAAGCAAGCTACTCTCGGTCTAAAACCGAAAATCTGTTTTGATTTCCTCTCTGCTATTAACTAGCTGAGTCATTTTTGGGAAAGCAGTGAGTGTATCTATACTTCATTGATCTTATTTGTAAAGTAAAGATGTTTCAGAATAGATTCTTTCTAAGAGTCCATGAAATCTAGTATTATGGTTAAGGTCATTTTTTAGGAGCTCCTAAACATCCTTTGTAAATATACCTAAATGCACGGTACTTTTTAAAACATTGACACCCACATCTTGATATGAAAGGATATATGTGCTCAGTTTATTTTTCTGCCTCAAGTTCTTTATGACAGTAAACCAGTCAATATCCATTATAGTCAACTAGTTCACGTTTATCCCTCAACTTAAACAAAGATTTATTGTTTTTATAGGGTTAGGGCAATTACATGTTATGCTTGTAAATAGTTTTTAGTTATTTTTTAAAAATTATTTGTTTTCCTAATCTAGTTCTCTAGTGGAACAAGGGCCCCTAACAAAATCAATTAAGTAAGCAGCCATTAGACTGAGAAGGAGGTAGTAGACATTTTTTCTTCTAATTCTGTAACTACTGATGGATATTCACCATTTTGTCGATTTCATTTTATTATCTCCTCCTCTAAAAAATATGCAAAAAAATCTAGATTAGGTAAATAAATACATAATACAATTATAAAAATGCCACATTAAAAATATACAATTTTGCCATTGCTTCTATTGAAAATTGTTATTTACAGAAACATTTGCCATACTCCATTTACTTTGATTTTTAAGTTTCCACAATTAGCAGTAAATCCTCTCCATTTCCGGACTCAAGTTTTTAAAAATGTTTAACACCATCTAAATTAAACCTATTCTCTAGTAAATCGTGGGTGCTTTTCAGCTTGCATCATTATGAGAAATGAAAGAAAATAACCTTTAATTCTAAAGAGATTCACATAAGCATCTGAGGGAATAAATCACAAAACAGCTTGCGAGACTTTCAACAATTTACAGTTGCTTCAGCTCATGCCTCCCATTTCACATCGTGCCTCACCAGAAAACAACGTGTCTTTCTTCATCACTACCAAAAATTCTGGTTTTCCAATCATTCGTGGAGTTCAAGAGAGAACCCTGCTGAGTTCCCATAGGTGTAGAGTGGAGGAACCAGATACAAGAAATTCAGAGTGAGCCAATATCTTTAGGATGTCTCTGTGTGCCCGCACACAGGATGGTGGTAAAAATGTTGTTGAGAACTTAGCTTAGTTTGTCATTCGTTTTTTACTTGTTACCTGGATATAACCTGCCTTATGTAACTGTTAGGTCTCACAAAATATAGTTATTTAACAAGATCACGTAAACTCCATCTGTTAGATAGTTCAGTTACCATTAATAATATGCCTTTATTATGCGACTCATTACAAAACACATTGTTAGCCTTACATTTAAAAAAAAAAAAGCAAACTAGTTTTGTGTCCAGGTGGAAAATGAATTCAAATACGGTACATTTGGAAAACCTCAGAGAGCTCAAATTGTAAACTCTCTTCCCTTTCTAAAATTTTAGGATTCTTTTAGGATTTTTTGTAGTTAAAAATATATGATTGGAGAATAATGATAAAGAAATTATTTCTACTCTATAATTCTCTAATAGCCTTTTTAAAAATGACTTGCCTACTTACAGGGGCAAAGAAGTAGCTTTCTCATAGCAATAAATCTGACTCTTGCTCTAGATGAATCCCTTGAGAGAAAGTAAGTGGTACCTTATGTTACACAGATATGATAGGCCTTGATATTTTTTTTTTAACTTGCCCCTAGTATGTGACCACTTTGCCTTTTGTCTTAGAAGCACTGGTGGTTTCTTTCCTACTGTGTTTTCCATGAAGCTGCAATGACCACGACTGATTTTATCATAGATACAAACCATTTGTACGCATGCATAAATATATCGTTTTCTACGGAATGATGAGGTCATGTCACTAGAGATTCAAGTGTTTGAAGTAAGATCAGTAATATTAAGTTTATTTTTTACAACAACAATAATAAACAACAGCAACAATGGCAACCTGAATCAGAAATGGGAATGGAGGAGTGGAAAACAAAGGGATGGTGTCAAACCGATATTCACAAGTTTACACGTAACTGGATAACGTGTTTCTTTGAGCAGAGTCCCTGATGGAAAATGTGCTCCCTTTATGACCAAGTCACGTGGTGATGGGCCCTACAGAACTCTTCGCATAGGACCTAGACTAGAAAACATTAGTGCAGTAATGGTTCATGGATTAAGGGTCAGATATTGTGGAGATTCATTCTTTAACAGAATACATTTTGTTATAGTACTCTAGTGCTTCACACTAAGAAACTGGATGAATTCCATGTCAACTCCTGTCTTTAGCCATAGCACCCAAAAAAACTAATTATAATGCAACAAATAAGCTACAGACTAAAAAAGAAAAAAACTTACTTACACATACAGTTGGACATTTCCATTTTCTCTACTTTAAGTGCCCTAGAATGGAACTCTCGTGAATAGCAGTCTCTCAGGTCACAATTATGCCAACACACCTCTACTGTACACCATTTAGCTACAGACATTTTTTTAATCAAGTGAATTAAAGTTTTGACATTTTCTTTTTTCTTTACACAAAGATTTTTTAAAAAGAAAAATCTGAAAATAGTTTTAAAAACAATCTTTATCAGGGAATGAATGGAGGTCTGACTCCACCCCCAAAATCTTTATAACTATATTGTATTCATTTAAATTTTATTTTTTTATTTTATTTTTTTTCAATATATGAAGTTTATTGTCAAATTGGTTTCCATACCACACCCAGTGCTCATCCCAACAGGTGCCCTCCTCAATACCCATCACCCACCCTCCCCTCCCTCCCACCCCCCAGCAACCCTCAGTTTGTTCTCAGTTTTTAAGATTCTCTTATGCTTTGGCTCTCTTCCACTCTAACCTCTTTTTTTGTTTGTTTTTTTTTCCTTCCCCTCCCCCATGGGTTTCTGTTAAGTTTCTCAGGATCCACATAAGAGTGAAACCATATGGTATCTGTCTTTCTCTGTATGGTTTATTTCACTTAGCATAACACTCTCCAGTTCCATCCATGTTGCTACAAAGGATCATATTTCATTCTTTCTCATTGCCACGTAGTACTCCATTGTGTATATATTCATTTTTTTTTTTTTTTTTTTTTTTTTTTTTAAATTTTTTTTTTTTCAACGTTTATTTATTTTTGGGACTGAGAGAGACAAAGCATGAACGGGGGAGGGGCAGAGAGAGAGGGAGACACAGAATCGGAAACAGGCTCCAGGCTCTGAGCCATCAGCCCAGAGCCTGACGCGGGGCTCGAACTCACGGACCGCGAGATCGTGACCTGGCTGAAGTCGGACGCTTAACCGACTGCGCCACCCAGGCGCCCCTATATTCATTTAAAGATAGGTTAATATGTTCTCAGTATCTTCTCAATAACTTATAAGACATCAGGCTTGCCAAAACACATTCAAGGAATTTGATCATTTCAAAAATGTATTATTGTACTTTGGCACACAATATAGGTAACTTTGTCTTTGTCAATACATTTTCCCAACAGAGGATTACCACCTTAACTGTCACGGTAACTCCCATGCATGATTTCTGTGGTTTGTGACTTCGTGGTGTTGATGCATGCCAATGATAATGGTACTAATGTAGCAATTGTTTTTGTCTGATATTTAGTTTTATGTCTCCTTATTAATAACTTTTACAACATTTGCCCCAGTTAAACCACTTTGTCTGCTTAGTGAAAAAGACCCCCAAAAAAGTTACTGTTATTTTTCTAAAAGTTTTTAGTCTTACAGTAATGTGGCTGTGTTCTTTACTGTTTGGGAAATCAAATCCTTTGTGTGTGGGGGGAGGCTAGGTGTCTAGAAACACAGGTAGTATTAGCATGCTAATTCATCCCAAGGAGATGAATGTGGAACACAACAGCAATTTTACATTATGTTATGAAATCAACTCAAAAGCATATTCAGTGTTATTTTGCCTAAATGTATTGATAGTTTTGCACAGAAGTAGGTAGTTTTTATACTTACATAACTGGTGAAATTTGTCCCCATTGCAAATTAATGTTGGGGGATGTTTGATTATGACAGAAATAATGGAAGTATATGGTGTACTTATTATTTAAAGCATAAATTGTAATACATATATTTGCTGCTTTTTAAAACTTTGTCTTTTCTTGATTTAGGGTCCCCCTGGACCACCTGGACCTCAAGGACTACAAGGGCCAAAGGTCATTCTTTATTTTACTTGTTTCCATTTACCACTTATGGTACAGAGAATCCCACCTTAAATATATGTATCTTTGAAAAATCATTTTTAGAAAATACTAGAGAAGCTAAGATCATCAATATTGCTTAAGGCAGCTAAGAATGGACACTGAGGTCTGGGCTGAAGGGACAGGAAATCAGAAAGGGAAAAAAAAAGGAAGATTAGGTAAGAAGGGAGAGAAATAAGACTAGCATTAAATTTAAAGGGAGGACATTGAGAAAAACAGAATATTAAATGAGGGAAAAACAAGTTTTATAGAAATTATAAAGGTAAAGAGCCACTAAATGTAGTATATGAAAAAAGGAAAATATTTATATACAGGAGGATTGAAGAAAAATTTATTCTAACACTAAAAAAGATTTTCCCTTTAATTTTTTGTAGTAAAAATAATAAGAGAAGCTTTAGCATGGTGCATTCACAGATGAAAATTTGAGGAATCATTTTTCAACCACTTTTTATAACAAATCCCATTGTATTTATTCATTCTGCCATTTGCATCTTATCTAATGAAACATACCAACTATGAACAACAGAAACCTAGAATTACTTGATTATATCTCAGATTTGTCGGTGGTTTCAGCTTTACCCCTCCAAACTAAATTTAGTTATTTAACCAAATTTGAGCAAGTAACACATGGCCATTGTCTCTCACTTTTTAGAACTGAGCCATGTGTGTTGAAATATGACTTTCATCACTGGATTTTTGTAGGAGATTCAAGTGATTTTGAAATCCATCTTTTGTTGATGCCTTTCAAAGCACTTTATTTGCTGAGTCTGTCATGTACACACACACACACACACACACACACACACACACCAGCTTTTATACTCTTTAAGATACTTAAAAACAGAAAGCTAACACATGGAAAATTATTTTTCTATTACAAAAAATTAAAAAATATTGCTGAGGTCCTTACCCATAGAAGATATACTTAGAACATAGACCCTAATTTTAAACAGTTATCATGTATAACATTATTGTAAGGTTTGGGTTTTTAACTTTCTGTTTCTCTATCACATTCTGGGCCCTAAGAGATAGAACACAAAAATTCTCCAGTTACACAGTCTTTGTTCCTGGTAAGCAAGTCAGCCTGGATCCCTGCTCTCTAATATCTTGGTGAGCTGGACTAGACAACAGAGGGGTGAATCTGCAGATTCCCTTTTCTTCTATGTAGAGTCAACCAGGATCTAAATTCCTTGCTTCTGTGTTAAACACATACCTCTTTCTTTACACACCTCAAAAGCTCCTAGGACTTTACTCTTCTTTTAAAGCCCAAAGACCTATAGCAACCCTAAGGGTATAAATCCCTTGTCCTAAAGAGGCAAAAAGAACCACCTAGCCATGAAGGGTATATAATAGTGTTAAAACATATACACCTCCCCTTGTTTTATAATCTAATTGCTACTCATTTTTTAATTCAGTTATTCAGTAAGTAATTTTTGAGCCTCTATATAATAAAGACTAATATCTAACAGAGATATCTGAATATAGCAAGGGGTTTCAAGAAGGAGCTTACAGTTTAGAACAGAAGCGAGGCAAGTAAAGGCACAATTACTAATAAATAGAGTAAGTGCTTTGATGAGTGCATGCTATGGATGTCCATACAGGAAGGCTCCTCTCAGTCTTAAGAGTCAAGGATGACTTTGAGCTGAAAATGAAAGACGGGAGGAAGCTGGCCAAATGAGTGTTTTGACAAGTGAGCTGTGGGAGGGAGTTAGTCATACTCCCTTACCTCTCATCCCTGCTGGCCTTCCCACTATGCTGTCACTCTACCCCACCCCACACACTGCACAATGATCTTGTAATTGAGATCTTGGGCTGACTGATACAATCTTTCATGCTTTCCTTGATCTCTCCTTGAGAAGGTTGGGATAACAGGGGTGAGATGTGCCTATGACCAAGAGTCAGAAAATGCAGCCGAAGTCAAGTGTAGAACCCATTTGCACTAGGGACTCAGCCTCAGACTGAATGGGAGCCTATTCAATTAGTGTTTCTCTTTATCAAACAAAGATTGTTTGACTTCTTACACATCAAGTAATTCTTTACAAACTACATTTGATGAGTGAAAGATAAATTCATAACTCATGAGTTCTGTTTTCTTTTAAACACTCGCGGGTCACATTTTGAAGGTAAAAGCTTTAGCAAAACAATCATTATTGGACCCAGAGTGCTGACAAGCATTCAGACTGAATGAAACTAAGGCTTAGCCAGGTGCATCCAACCTCAGCAGACTTGTTTGTGGCAAAATAAACTTTGCTCCTACCACAAAGGGTGAGAAATCAGGAGTAAGGAAAGACTTTTTCTTCCCCCACCCCCACTTTTTTTTTTTAAAATGCATTTGTTTGTCAGGCTTTCTTTAATTGGAAAGCTCAAATTTCATGCTGTGGCCAAGAGCTCTTAAAGTTTTTACCAGGGAAAAGATCTCTAACAATTTCACTATTGTGGTTTATACATCATCAAACAAGCCTTTCTAAAAAAATACAGTCAAGTCAGCTCCCTTGAAAATCTGTCTGTGAGGCAGGCCACTCACAATCAGGAGAGCTGACTTTACAAAGTTTCCACCATGTGGGAATCAGGCATATTTATAATGGGATCTGCAAAAGTGACTCATTGATCTAAAATAATATCTTACCTTTCAAAGAATTTGTTTGTTCAGTACCTTTCCAAGTGAAAAATGACTGGACCTTTGTTGGTTGGATAAATATCTAGCACATTGCTTAAATTTGTTTTTAATGGGTCATCTTCAATTAAGATAAAATAGATTTTGGGTTGTCAGGGTTTCTAAAATGTCATAATATGAATAGTAAACTTTAATTCATTCCTACCATAGTATAGGTAATTGAACTCACCCAAAAGTAATTTTATGTGTATTAAGATATTATCTAATTGATTATGTCTGGAAATAGCACATTCACAATTATGAATCTGTATCCACTGTTTAAATGGTGCCAGTTAAAACACTGCATTTGATTTTTAAGTTAACTTTTATGTTTTTTGCTTTTTTCTCAAGTTGGAAAATAAAAATAAAGAGAAATAATACATATTTTTAAGGAGAAAAAAATTAACTGAGGCTTATAAGTTATTGTTACAGGGTACAGTCAACCTTCACATTATCTCTACCAGTTTTCTTTCACCATTTTTTCCTTTAGCCTGAATCTCACATGGGGAAAAAAATAAAAACATTGGATCTTAGCTACATATAAGTATTGTTATATGTAATCTTTAAGAAAATGTTATTTCACTTAGTTTTGATATGCGTATGATGTAACAAAGTGTTCTTGGGTTATGATGCCTTTGCTGAAAAGTCAAATTGTACTATTACCAACCAGCATCACTTTTATTTACCAATGATGAATGGAGACAAGCCATCACTTTTTATCTTAACAGGGAGAGCCAGGATCTCCAGGAGTCCCAGGAGTTGATGGAGAGCAGGTAATTTTCAAAGATATATACTGTCATTTAAAGCATCATTATGGATCACTACTTTTATTATAGATTTGGAGCCAAAAAGACATGAGTGTTGACATATGATCCCCTCTTTCTTTTTTCACCATCTGTTGTAGAGACTATATTAACTCTAAAAAGCAATTGGTTTTAAATTAGACGTTAGTTTTCTTTGCAGAAACAGACCAGCGATATGACATTTTGTGTTAATACTCCTTACCAATCTACCAGTGACACTTCTGTGAATTTTTATTAGACTTATAAGATCATTACCAATTTAGTAAGAATAGCCTAATGTTTTGTAAGTGAATGCTAACAGGTCAAGATTATAATCAGTCAACAAAAGTTTCCACAAAATTAGATATTCCTTACATGTGTTATTTTGACAATATTTTTTTCCCAAATAAAGATTACACCTAATTTTCAAGATCACTAGAAAATACAGAAACAAGTGGGGCACTTGTGCTTCCACAGAACATGTCAGTATCTCCAATGGTTTCCCTTAAATCAGAGGTTAGCAAACTTTTTCATAGAAGACCAGATAGTAAATGTTTTAGACTTTGCAGATCACATACAGTTTTTGTCACAGATTTTTTTTTATCTGAACACCCCTTAAATTTTTTCTCAAAGATTCAACTTGTGCAAAAATAATCCCTGGGCTGGATTTGGCCTCTAAGCTGTTGTTTACCTCTGGTCAGAAAGACTCTGACTAAAGAGAATATGGACACTGCTCTCAATTCAGAGTCAAATCACAATGGTTAGCTTCAAGATATTTGATATTTTCTGGGCTTCCGTTATTTACCCAATAAATGACTAAAATCAAGAAAATCGTAAGAAATCAAGAGGTCTTTTTTTTTTTTCAAGAGGTTTCTTGATACAGTTAGTGAACTATGCTTCTCAGGAGATAGTATTAGGTAAGAAAATTAAATTCAAGAGTTATTTTAATATTAGAGTTGTATATTAAAGTAATATAATGTCACATAAAATAAACGTGATAGCTAAAAAAAGAAAGACACTTCTGATGATATGCTATTATTAATCAGAGATCACATAAGCATTTAAAAATCTGGTTGTATCCCCAATGGTAGACATTAAAAATAATTAATTTAACATGCATAAAGATACTACATGGTCCCTACATACATAGTAGCTGGGGTTTTTTTTCTATACGCTTCACAAGGTCTACTTCTGCTACTAACTCCAGTAGCAAGGACAGGCTACCCTGCTACTCTCCATCACTAGATTCCTAAAACCAACCAGGGGCTGATTAATCAGATCCATCTACTACCCACTCAAGCACCTATCCACTCACCCACCTAGCAAGTGATTCTGAACTAAGTGCTATTAAATAGGTATAAGTAAAGAAAAAACACGTTCCTACTGTTTGTAAGTAGGTTTGGGTATGGAAAAGATGAATAGGTTTGTGCAGCCAGGGGCCCCTTACTACCAGAACTGTCACCATCCCTGCCCAAGAATGGGCCATCTGGTCATATGATAGTGAAGCTCCTTGGATGAAAATACTTAACAATAAAAATCCACTTCAGTGTTATTATTACAAAACTCAGATTTGTTAGCATTCAAAATATACATCTATCTATTTACTCACTGTGAAAGAAGAATAAAAATAGCATCATGGGAGAGCCTGGGTGGCTCAGTCAGTTGAGCATCCGACTCTTGATTTTGACTCGGATCATAATCCCGAGTCTTGGGATCAAGCCCTGAGTTGAGCTCTGCACTGAGCGTGGAGCCTGCTTAAGATTTCTCTCCCTCTCTCTCTCTCTCGCTCGCTCACTCCTGCCCCCCTTGCCCCTCTCCCCTGCTTGTTCTCTCTCTCTTAAAAAATTTTTTTAAAGCATCATGGATCATCTCATTGAGATGTCATGAGAATAAAATAAGAACACTGTGGAAAAGTTGAAACATTTGTAAGCTTGACTGAACTCTGATGCCTAAAGACCAGGCACTTAATAATTGGTGCCTACATTATTTATGTTTCTGTATATTGAACCATTGAAAACTGATGGTGATTGGAACTTCCACCTGCTTTTAAGAGGGGTAGGAGAGTGTGGTGGATGGGGATGGGAGAAATTTATTTGAGCCTTTGATCTTATAACGCTAGTCCTGGTTCAAAATGTGTATTGTACTGCTGAGAACTCAGTCCCTTACATTGTTTTCAGGACCAGTGATACTGAATTAACTGCCAGGTAAAAATACAGAATCAGGAGAAATTATGTTAACACCTAAATTCATAGTTTTCATACTTAAATGGCCTAAGTAATAGGGTTTAATCCCTTCTGTTACATGAGGAAATAGTACTGATTCAATGTAGAAGATTGCTATAAGAAATAACTCTAGCAGTGAAAATCAGAATCATCTCAGCATAGGATCACCCACTGACAAAATTGATCTGGAATTCTGTTTTCCTTAGGATGTTACTATCAAGTTTCAGTGTGATTGTTCCATGTAAACTGTATCATTTGTAGGGACTTAAAGGCTCAAAGGGAGACATGGGGGACCCAGGTATGCCAGGTGAAAAAGGAGGAATCGGACTTCCTGGATTACCGGTATGTTTGTACTTTTTAGGATGTGTTCATGTTAAGATAAATTAAATCAGAAAAGAGGGGCACCTGGGTGGCTCAGTTGGTTAAATGTCTGACTCCTGGTTTCATGATCTCGCTCAGGTCATGATGTCATGGTTTGGGGGGTTCGAGCCCCACATCAGACCCTGTGCTGCCAGCGCAAAGCCAGCTTGGGATTCTCTCTCTCCCTCTCTCTGCCCCTCCCCCACTCGCACTGTGTCTGTCTGTCTCAAAATAAATAAACTTAAAAAGAAAAAAGAGTTTTATGATTACCTGCATTCTCATCTAGTGGTTCATGTACTATTTTATTCTTAAATATTTGAGGTATTGTTGGTTAATTACTCCAACTGTGGCACTAAAACAAGTTTTAAAGCATCTAACCAAGTGAATTATAAAATAAACCTTCATGTTTTCCTGAATTATTTTCATCAGAAGATAGAAAGATAGAGTTGATCACTTTAATTTAGTATGCATCAGATGGTGACCACTGATCATTTTTAAATAAACCATAATTTAAAAATTAACAAACTAAAAAATATAAGGCAATTTTAAAACAAGTTACTGTTTAAAAAGTGTTCTCTTGGTGTGACTGGAATGGTGTTTTTATGACTTTACCCCACAATTTTTACTGAGGATTTGGAAGGGAAAATTTTTAAAAATGTAAAAGAAATGGAGAGATAGGTATTGTTAACCCTATTTTCAGCTAAGAACCCTGAAACTTCATTTTCATCCTCAGTAATTAAATTGTGAGATTAAAACAAAAAATATAGAAGACTTCACTGCCTTAGGCCTATTTTAAAACAAGGAAGTATATAAATGTCAATAAAAGACTGACCTTTGCTATTTAAAGTGAGCACCACCACAAAAAATATAACATTTATAATCTGATATATATAACAATGTATAAGTTTAACCAATCACACCTAACCTAGTTTTTATTTACTTTAAATTGTATTTCACATATCACCCACAGTCCTAGAGATTTGGAGAAGCTTGCTCTTTGAGACTAAAATGCAAGGGGATAAATCTTTCTTTTATATATTATGTGCATAAGACTATAAAAATTTCAAAAGGATGATGGGTTTGGGGAGAAAATTCAGTTGTTTTCTTATACTTTGGAAACAACTTTACCAACTCAACTCTTACCGGTTATTTGTAGGGTGCCAATGGAATGAAAGGAGAAAAAGGAGACTCTGGATTACCAGGTCCTCAGGGTCCTTCCGTAAGTTGATGGTGGCTGAACTTCCGCGGTTACTAAAGAACTCTAAAACAGGCCTATTATTTACCAAGTTCAATCTGTGCCAGATGGCTTATCAACAGTAGAGAGACTGTGAACCTTTTAGTTTGTCAAACTATAGAAAAAATGTCTGTCGGCCTTTTACGATGAGAGACAATGTGTCTCAGAAGTCTGAGTTAAAAGCAGTTTTTTAGGAGACTGTCTAATCCTAAGGAGAAAAAAATCAATGGTTTTCCCAT
This sequence comes from Prionailurus bengalensis, assembly GCF_016509475.1. Lineage (NCBI taxonomy): Eukaryota > Metazoa > Chordata > Mammalia > Carnivora > Felidae > Prionailurus > Prionailurus bengalensis. The sequence continues at coordinate 114,832,200 of NC_057344.1, forward strand.
AACACTTTTGGGTAGAGCTTTGTGATTACAGAGCACACTTTTTTCCCCCCTCCAGAGCCCTGATGCTGCTCAGTGAAATATTGGAGAGTTTAATAGTGATTGTGATATTACAGCATCTCTTGATGATTGCTGTCCTTTCTTTTAATGTACTTTAGATTTATTCTGGCTTTTGTAAAACAGCTGTATTTTTTTAAAGTTTTTTCTTGCTATTGTTGCTGTTCTCAAGAAGGCATTTCTAAACGTAAAGAATCAAATGCCTCACTTTTTCTAGTATCCTTCTTCCTCTGCAGCTATTAATGGCCTTAGCAGAACCCTAGCACAAGATCCAAGCCAAACTGCCTTATCTAAATGAAGTAACCAAATCCATGTTTATTTTTTGGACGTACAGATCATAGGCCCACCAGGCCCACCAGGCCCCCATGGCCCACCAGGCCCCATGGTAAGCCTCTCTTCTCTACAAAATGTAATCATGTATTTATGAGTATGCTACTAGAAAAACATGAACACATCCCTCACAACAGCCAGCTTGTATTTTGGGCTGCTCTCTGTAGAATGAACAGAAAATACGAGGTGCTCTGAGATATCTGACTTTACAGTATTGGCCTTCATTCCCAAATACGTCTCTTGAAAAGAGATAGAGTAGTTTTGTGATAGGAGAATCAAGGATAGATTTGACAAGCTTTACTCCAACCTCCAGTATGAACGTCAAAAAATCATCTTAACCAACCCATTTAGGCCATTCATAGCATAACAGGATTAATAATTGTAGCCATTAATGAATGTGTCTAACCAACTTTGAAACATTTTAATGAGATTTTAATAGGCACATTTATAAAATAATATGAGAAAAATTGTAGATGACATATATTGTTGCTTCTTTTTCTTTTCACTTTTATGGTACTCCGGTGGATCCAGTGTTCACCGCAAGTATCCCTCAGACAATGGCCATGCCTTCACAGAACTATCTGGTGAGGAAGGCAGCCATTAAGCCAGTGTAATTCTCAAAATGTCCACCTAATGGCGGTAGTGTTAAGGCTAGAACATAGAAGGTGGAGTGCTTCAGCTGCTTTTGACTGGGGCAGGATGGGTACAAGTCAGGCAGCCTCTAAGGTCACATTCGTCCCTAAGGTATCTCAATAAACTCTATGCCTTTAGTCATACAGATTAAATAAACTGTGGGTCATGTTTTCCCCCTGGAACATCACTGGAATGATCTAAGCTGCAAAGCAGAGCCCCAGACCCAATCATCTATTTCTTACTAACTGTTGTTTTCTATTTCATATCATGAAATAGTTATAATTAACATTATTTTCTTAATACTAAACTGTTCATTAAGAATTAAGCAAATGACATACTTTTGGCTTTCTTTTATACTCCCTCCACTTTAAGTTAGAAGATTAAAATTTTAAAGGCTATATCTTATTCATATCATAAAATTGATTAGTTTAAAGGGATTTTAACCATTACTAAAATAAAATAAGAATACTTGATAAAGTAACAGCCATTCCCTGAAAATGCTTATCCACTGCTTACCTAAAGGGAAAATATTATTCCAATGCAGACATATATAGCAAATATTTGTATATTGCTTGACAAAAAATTTTTCCTACAGTTGTATGATTTCGCTGTTGGGTGTTTAAATACTCCTCTCTCCAAAGAGTTAATTCAAATAACTTGAAAGGTTTAAAGCAATCCACAGTAACCTTTAGGTAGTTTAGGTTAGCTAATTAGTCTCTATGGTTAGATTTTCCACAAAATACAGGGGAAAAGCCCTAATGCATGTATGCGTTATAACTTCCTTCCATTGGTAAACAACTGTTACAAAAGCCTTGAAGAATTCGTCTTCGTAAAAACAAATGCATTCTAACTAATCATGATTAGTGCTCTGTGGATAGAATCCTTTCCTTAGTCTTAAATTAATGATGCCACAGGGTCCCAAACCTGACTATCATCTCCTCGTTTCCTTCTTTCTTTAGATTCTTCTTGGGTCTAGAGGATTCAGTAACGGGAAAAGGTCTTCCCTTCACCAGGACTTCTCTTTGGCAAATTTCCGTATTTTAGGACCTATCTCTATTCTGTGTAACTCAAAGTATGTCACATGTTCCACCTAGATTTTACGAAAATATGGATTTGAGAAATAGGAGTAGTGTGGGTTCACAATACTTTTTTAAAATGTTTTTCTTACATATTTCTCCCTCTCACAGGTATTTAGCAGAACAAATTGCTGTTAGTGAATTTCCAATTACAGAACCGTCCAAGAGCTGGAAGGAACATTCACTAGGTGTTAACATCCACTGTCCTGCCTCTAGCTATAGCTCCAAGAAGAAGATTCTTGTTTTACATCTCTTTGGTTACTCTATACAATAATCACTTCTGTTAGGAAATAGTGAATCAATTCTTAATTAAAATCTGCGTTTTTCATTTTCAGGGACCTCATGGACTTCCTGGACCAAAGGTAATCCAAAAAAATCCCTTGATTATTGGATTTCTGTTTCCCTGTTAATCATGGAGAAGCATGACGGAAGCATGTCTGTCCCATCTTATTTATCTGTTATATAATGTTATATAATGTTGTATAATCTTTAAGCCTTTAAGTATCCAGATGTTTAAATCTCACAACACAGAATGTCTTACAACAAATTTAAGTGATATCACTCGGAGATGAATTACTCCTCGTTTTGCCTTTTTCCATGACACTATGTAAGTTTCTTAATCACTAATCATACTATGTATACTCACAATCAACCATTTAGAGGTGAATCTGATGAGATTCTCAGACTGGTTCAGATGTTCTTTCTTATGGTATCATTAGTTGCATATTTAGGTGTAACTGATACCCCTTGTTTGTCATATAGCGGTGCTGCATCTAAATGCTTTAACTATCCAACATCTTAAGTTTGTACTCCCCCAGAGATCACTGGTCTAGAATGGGGTAGAGTGTATCATGTACTCTATGCTCCGGATTAATAAGAGAACAATAGAGAATACCCCTGCTCATCAGAATTAGTGCAGCTTATATTGTAAAGATGGTTTCCATCAGTTCTTTGCTTTTGTGTAGACCAAGAAGACATTTTGGAGAGTTAAAATGAGCCCTGAAAGAAAGGTTTCTTCTTCCAGGCAGCATATGCAATGAGTTCCTATGTTCTAACCTCAGCTTTGCCACTAACAGGCCACGTCACTTTCAGCAGACTATTTACCCGCTCTGATCCTTCTTTTACTCAACTAGGCAACTGACCTCATAGTGTTGCGATAATTTAATGGGTATATTGTAAGATACTTAGCACAATATCTGGTGCAGTTGTCAATAAACACCCAATAAATATCGGTTGTTATCTTATGATTTGATGCTTTGTTCTGAATTTAAAAATTCAGGAAAAAAAAAACTCATGAGGGAAGGTTCAAGGACTCTTGAAAGCTTCTTAGTAGTGAGTTGGTACATTTAAATGGTGAGAGGTAGGGGAACACATAAATGCAATGTTGGAGCTAGAAATCAGAAAGCTTAGAGGCAGCCCACCCTCTCCTTTAGGAACTCCCTGTGGCCCACTCAGCTTTAGGAATGCAGAAGTATTGGTTGGACCCCAGAAATCTGAGTTTCATTTTTTGGGGTCAGGCAGGTGACTCACCCATGAATGGGAAAAATTCATGCCTCTTTATTCTTCTTAGAACACCATACTTCTAGTAAGGCCAGTGTCTCAGAAGCACGGATTGTAGTTTGAGTTAAGAGCATTGTGCTGTGGGTCAGAAGGGAGAGCCCATCTATGAACTTTGTGGTCTTGGTAGTTATCTAACCTCTCTGGGTCTTTTTCCCCCACTCTGGACTAAATCAGTAGTTCCTACTCCTGGCTTCTCCTTGGATTTTAAGGCACTACTTAAATAATAGGTTTCAGAAAATTATTAAGTTTGGAAAGATCTCGTAGATTACCTGTGATAGTTCCTTGATTTTATAGATGATAAACCATAAGTCCATGAAATTTAGATTATTTGCCCTAAGTTACACTGCTAACTAAATGACTAATCTGGGACTAGAAATTAGGTCCAGAGTTGAAATTTGGTCTTTCTGACACTACATTTGATTATTTATAAATTCAACTTCTCAGTTCATGCCCACTCATGTTAATGTATGATTCCTCACCACAGAATTCTGTGGCCTACCAAGGCGGCCCTGCCTATTCATCATCTCAAGACCTCTAGCTGAAAGTCCATACACATACATACAAAGCCATCAATCTCAAGTTGAGACCAGTTAACTAATGCTGACTGTTGAGCCTTGGCCTTAACCTCCCCTTGACTTTAGCTCTGTGACATTCCCAGGACCACCCTTTACTGATCACAGCGCATTTGGATTTCCTACCGTGGCAGCGCTGCAAACGTCCTATCTTCAGAATCCCCAGAACCCATTAGGTCGTGGTGGTGTGTTCATTACTTTGTGACCCCTTTGGAAATTCAAACACTAAGTGGGGTCCTGGACTCTATGTTTAACAAGCATCACACTGATTTTCATCAATCGGACACCTAGGGAAAATACCTCCCAGGTTAATAATCCTTCCTGCCATGTAAACACAATCTCTCCTGCTCTCACGCCTATCCAGCGAGACTCTATAGGGCATTTGAGACTCCATCTTCCTTTCACAAATCTTCCCAGATTTTTGTGATGAAATTAATGTCTGTACTTAAAAGTTGGAAAGTGAACAGGTCAGAACTCTATTTCTGCTGCTGATAGAAAATAGATGTACCGTATTCTTTTAAATATCAGACTCAAGAGAATTTGTCACTTACCATGGCTTTTGTAATGTCACCTGAGGTGAAATTTCAACTTTATTTATTATAACATTGGGCAGACGGACAGTTATCAAAACTACATTTAAGTACTGTGGTCTTCATAGTCTCTTCTGGGATTGGCTATTTGTTGTCTCTTCTGTTGATTAATCCATGTAGGGATCTAACTTGGCAATGTCCGTGAATGAGGACTCACTACATGGCAACACTTCAAACATCAGCTGCTACATTTTTAGCTCATTCCCTAGGGTAAAATGCTTAAAGGCTTAAAATATGTGTATATAACACTGTCCTGCATATTCCAGTTTTTCAGTCCAGCAGAGTGGGTTTTTCTACTGAGCCTCCTTCAACATCCTCCACTCTGTCTCTGATTTGCTTGGTGAGCAAAAGGTACCATAACACCAGTTTCTTTGAGGTAGATCTGAAAAATTCTAGAACTCAGTCGTACACATTTCAATTGCAAGGAGTACGCTTTCTCAGGAATTTCCTAGAACGTTATTTGCTGATTTCAGTTTATTAATTTTTTTACAAATGTTTGAAATGAATGTTGAACTGATGCAAAACAAGTCTAGCCTCACTCTGCTGTTACCTAGAACTGGAATCTGCAACCATTTCAGAGACTGGCTCTCTTCTCTCACAGTTAAAGCACCCATGATAGCAACCAAAATTGGCATTTGCTTTTGCATTTAGGGTGAACCAGGGTTAAATGGTGTTAAAGGATTGAAGGGTGAACCAGGTCAAAAGGGTGACAGAGGACCCCTTGGTCTTCCAGTAAGTAAAGAAAACTTTCCATTTCAGTGCAAATCTCAGACTTTTCTTTCTACCCTAAGTAACAACTCTGGTTTACTCAGTGACTATCTCACATTTGAGGTTTCTGTGATTGGAAAACATATTGTAGTAGAGCAGCGCTTAGCCCAGTTTTGTTTGATGCCTGCTCTTGTGTCAGAGGAAGACCCATGACAAACAGTGCTGTCCATGTTCTGTCATTCAGTTACACACATGCCAACCTTCCTCTCTTAAGGCTGATGATTCTTCTCCCATCACCCTGCCCTTTAAAAAAGCATTGTGCTGATTATGTCATAATTTCTCACAAATGTTTTTATAATTTAGTTCAGTTTAGAACCCTCCCTCAATTTTATTTCCTCCTTCAGTACCAAAAACTGTAGCCCTCTGTTGGGTGGCAGGTATGCAGTTAGCCATTGCTGATGGCGTGAGGTCAGCGCTGTGGCTCCTTACATTAATCAATCATATATCATGGTCTAAGTGTTGTGTGTTATCTCTTTTGAAAATGCCCTTTTATGAGGTTCTTTTGGCAACAGTGAAGGATAGTATGGAAGAAGTATTTTGTGGTTGTTTTGAGATTTTTATTTTTAATAAAAAGGGAATTCTCATCTGCCATGCACTTTAGGCCAATCTTCTTTCCACAACTAAAAAGAGATTTTTAAAAAGGACGATTAAATATGAGGTTTTAGGTTAAAGGTTTTAATATGCTGACTATTCAGTGAATGAAGATAGAAGGCAGTAAAGAACATTATAGATTATGTTATTAAAACAAGACATAAAGTTGGTTAAAAACAGCTCATGTGAATATTTTACATATAAAAATGTTAGTGCCTACTTATTTCACTTTAAGTGTTAAGTATCCTTACAGAGATCAGGCACATAGTGGATGCTTAATATGTACTCACTTATTGAATGAATGATACAAGCCTTGTGTTAGACTATAGGTTAAATCACACCAATTAGACCAATGGACCATGGGCACAAAACCTCTGTGACATGTGTGAGTCATTAGTTCACATTCCAGGTAAATATAATGTTATACTCTCAGTACAAAAATTTTACCATCTCCCTGTTTGTTTTTACATGCTATAATAATGGTGACTCTGAAGAAAGTACCAGAAGACAAAAGAAAGTCTGGATTTCTATTTTATTAAACCCTTAATCCAATTTCTTTAAAGTTTATCTTAATTCCAAATTTAGGGCTAGTGACAATTTTTATGCAACATTTCGCCAAAAACTGTACATATGCTAGCATTAAACAACAACATAACATTTTTAAAAATTTTAATCATTGCTAACTAAAGATGTATTTTGCATGTATAGTCTGACTCATACTAGGACTCTACAGAAGGAATTGTAAAATAAAAAAACTAAAACTACCTGAATATAATGGTAGATAGCATCATTGGTAGAGTCTGCATCTGGAATAGGTTTTTTCTTCCATTTTTTATTATTAACTATATCTGCAGCATAAAATGGGAACATAGTTCTGCAACCTTGCCAAGAAAATTTGTAGGGCTAGTGTATTGTCTTTCTTAAATACTCCTTGATTTAATCAATATTTTTAAAGGACTATAAGTCAGTAATTGAGTTTTGGGATACAAAAGTCATATTCAAAGAAGTAATTGTGCTAATTCTTAAAACAAGCATTGAAAGTGTTATATTTTATCACACACTTGCATATTTTATCACACACTATGCATATCACACACTATCAAGGTAAAAAAAAAAAACACGTCGCTTAGGAACAACATTGCATTTTTAAAGCATTTCCCTTTCAGACGTTGATGCAATGATTATTTGAAGCGAATTGAAGAACAGTTTTGTTTGGGACAGTTATTTTTTGTTTGGACTCATGAAATTTTCCCAGCTTTTTCCTGTTCCTAGAAGTCCCTCTAGTGGTAACTAATGTGAACACAGTAAGAACAACCCAGAAAACAATGAGTATTATTCATGTAAAATCCAGACTCATTCTGGCATGTTAAAATTCTGCATTTGTTATTCAAAAGTGCTATTTTAACAACAAACAAACAAACAAAAAACTAAAGTCTTCTCTGAAATGCTAACTTTGATTGATTATTATAATGAGCCCTTTCTTAGATTGTTGGCCACTTTTTTTCAAAACCTAAAGAAATCTATTGTGAATAGTACAGTCTTTAGAAAGTGAGTATCATATGGAAATTAGCACTCTGTGACTTACCAGTAATTCCTAGAAAGCCTACTTTATAAACCTCATTGACTTGATTTCTGAAGAATTTGTCGAATGGAAATGTCATTAAAATGCCATCATCTGTGGGGCATCTATTGTCACGTGTTTCGTTTTTTTTTTTTAACTAACAATTTGTAGCAATGTGATATTCATCCCAGAACCCTGTGACTGCGTATTATGTTGTTTGAAGCGTTACATTTGTTCATTAGTACCTCATACTAATCTCTGTTCTTGTCATTCGTGTTATACCCACCAACCCTGCTACCAACCAAATCACACAGGGAGCATCTGGCTTAGACGGGAAGCCAGGATCCCGGGTGAGTCAGTACCTCATCTTGCTCCAACATGTTTTGTGGCTATGCTTTTGTGCTTCAGGACAGACTCTTTTGCCCCATGTACTTTCATCCAATGATGAGGGCTTCACGGGACTGGAGGGAAAGAAGAAGATGTACAAAGATAGTGGTACAAAACGGAAAGGTGGACAGAGCAGAAGAAGCCTCAGTTCCAGTCTGGATAATTTGCTAGGTGGAGAGAATGGCCAGTCTAATTGGCTTCATTAACTTAGAAGCCTAGACAAAGTTTTCTATAACTAAAGGACAGTTCCCATAATTCCATGAGCAAGTTCCTCTGAAGGGATGAAAATAATGTGAATTTATTTGAACTCACTCTTCCTTTTATGTTTCTGTCCGTATTAAAAATGTAACTTCTTTCCTGGAACTAACTTTCAGATCTTTGTTCATCGAAGTGACCTGTCTGTCTTCTGTCATTTTGTCTCTTTTCTTTGGTTCTTAACAGTTCCATCTCTTGAAGTTTAGCCACAGATAATCAGTATTCAGAAGTCTTCTGAAGTTGAACTTTGAATTCAGGCAGTAAGAAGATCAGATGAGATGATAAGAATTCACCAATATTAGAATGAGTTTAAGCCCTAAATTATTTCATATCGCAAAGCTGTAATAGAAAAAAAGAATAGTTAGAACAGAAATATGAATAATAAAAATAGTATAACTATAATATATATAATATAATAAATATATTATAGATATTATAAGTAAAAACTGTGCTGGAATACTTCCTACATTTGCAAATATTAGAATACATTCTTTGCAAATAAGGACAGTCTTCTTGAAAATGAGCAAATCACTTGAAGTCCTTGCTACATCTTTAAGAATCCAAAAGAAATTCCAAGCTTTTCAATTCTAAAAACCTGCTTCAGGCAGTCATTATTTTCACTGGACCTAGTGTTCCTGTATTCATTCAGTCTGAGACAGAAATGCTAATCCTGAGCCAGGAGGCCAGAGGGCAATTATGCCATTAAATCAGCCGGCTGCCGGGTTTATGCCTTGTAAGACTGTAGCAGAAGCTAGGAGAGTAATTCCTTCCCTCTGAGCCCCCTGCTGCTCCCAACAGAGCCGGAGAAAGTTTGGTTTGAACAGTTAAACACTGTTCTCATTTACTTAATATTTTTTTCCACCTGTGTAACTGTTCCAGCCTCTTAAACAGCTGAAAACAAAGCTTCGTGGCCGAGGAGTGTGAGAGTGACAGTGGGTGGAGAATGGACGAAGGGAAAACACCTCCATTTCTCTCCTTAAGATTATGGGGGCAAAGTGAAGATGTTCCATGAAGTCAGGGAGGAAGTATATAATTAAATATGACTTACAGTTTCTCGTGTGTACTCTTCATTAAAATATGCAGTTACATAACTCACCCTTTTTGCATGGGTTTCTTGGAAACTGCTGGCCGGAAAGAATCAAGTATAAAGCACTTTGAAAGGAGATGAGTCGTCTTACTGACTTTCTAAGGCATCATTCACCCAGGAAAAGTCCAGGATAAAATATAACTGCTTTTCTTATGGCCCTTTGGATATGTCTCTATCTTATTTTTGTCTTTTTTTTTTAGGGTACAGATGGCCCTATGGGACCCCATGGCCCTGCAGGTCCCAAAGGAGAAAGAGTAAGTTGCTCCTGAGGTTATTAAGCTATGACCTAAAAAAAACACACTGTGGCTTTTCTGGCTTAGCTGAACTGAACTGTTCATTTCCCAGAAAAAATAAAGGACCATCGAACACATTCAATGAAAATATACCATCTTAAGTCCTAATCAGAGCTCTCACACGGAGGGAACAACAGAGTATTAAATAGAATGTGGCTGCCTTAACAAAAAATAATGAATACATTTACATAGCTAAAATAAATAGCTCAGACCATTCCTTCTTAACCCATAAGGAAGATATTTGCATTTGGCTTGAATCCAGAAAGTTGAAGTCAATGGGGCTAAAATTTCCAGGACTACATATTCTGGTTGATAATCTTTTATATAAAGCTACTGTATTCACTCAGAGTAAGTTATAACTTTTTTTTTAAAGGAAATTACAAAACCTAAGTATTCTCCACACAGTTACACATGCTCCTTTATTTATTTATTTATTTTAGCAAAAGAATAGGCCGTCTATCTTTAACCATAAGGAAATAATTTCAGTGCATTATAGAACAAAAACCTTTCACTAACCTCCCTATTGCGAGGCCATGTTTCCGTATCCTTGGGAGAAAAAAAAAAAGACATTCAGAGTGGAAGATAAATATCTGACACAAAAAAATGTATCGCAGCGTCAGCAGCTGGTCATCTGTCTGGAACTTTTCTCCCTCTTTCTCTATTTTTCTCCCACTTTTTCTTTTCTTCACTTCGGAAAACTTAGAAGTTTTGTGTGTGTGTGTGTGTGTGTGTGTGTGTGTGTGTGAGTGGACTTGTGTCATCAATTTCCCCACCATCCAGGATAAGCTGGAAAGAAAGATGCAAGGGCTTCACAATGTTGGAATGATTCATTGTGCAAGTTGCAGGTTTTTAAAACTAGATAGAGTTTCTTCAGTCTGGGGTAATTTGCTTTAAAACAGAGGGCCACGTAGTGATTTCTTTGGCAAACATCCCAATTCCATAATTCTATGTTCTGTAAAATGAATTCATTCATTCAGTAAATATTTATTACATTTTGTGATGTATAAAACACAGTGTACTCCTAGTGTGAAATGCAAACACTTCTCCCATTTGTGGAGTCTATTTTGCCAATTTGCTCCAGTGAATTGAATAATACCATTATAATTGATTCATCATCCTATAACCTTTTACTAATACTATATATTACTATTAGAATAATACCATTATTAGTATTAGTATTAGTATTACCATTATTAGAATTAGTATTAGAATAATACCATTATAATTGATTCATCATCCTATAACCTTTCACTAATACTATATATATATATATATACACATACACACATATATATACACATACATACATATATATGTATATATATACATATATAATCTTAAAACTGTAAAGGAAATAGCTATTTCCCTGACCTAGCAGAGTTTATAATCTAAGTGCAGAGAAAAAAAGTATCAGCAAGAAATAACCAGATCATGAGGCCAAAGTGAATACAAACAGTACAGAAGTGTACATACAATGATGAGGAAGTCTGGCTTCATCCAAGAATGCTTCTAGAAAGAGGTGAGTCCTAAAGGAATGAATTATCTGAATCTGCAATTGTCTTACTTCTAAACTCAAACCGACTTAAGAAGATCACCTTCATTAAAAATATTTAAAAGCTAAGAGGCTCATGCTGCTGATGCATTGAAGCGTTGTATCAAGAAATCCAGCACGTGTCCTAAAAATGGAGCAGCAAATCGCAAGTCGTCTTTTGGCAGAATGCCCTTGGGGCTCAAGAGGGTTTACCGTATGGTAAATCAGCTGCTACTTCCGATAGCTCCTCGGTGTCACAAGAATATCAGGTATCGGCGCTGGGGCAGGATTAACTGGGAGAGCAAATGAAATCGCTAAGAATTTTTGAAGACATAGTTTAAGTCAAATGGTGTGCAGTGTGAAGTGTTACACTTGTATTTACTCAGCACGTTAACTATCTTCACTGGCTCGCGTATCAGTACTCTCCAAGTGCCCCTCACCCAAAGTGTTAAACTGGAGTGTTATTCTCAAAGTTAATTGACCGAGGTGTCACCTGGACTCTCTTGAAGAAGTTTCCACTTTTAAAGAGGGAGGAATCAGGAATCCATTCCAGATAATTCCTCAGTGTGGGCATGCAAGTTAAAGAGCCTGAATGAAATGAGACCAGCCTAAAAGAAGACTAACATTGGACGTTGTCATTCAGAAATTGTCAAAAACGTGAGTGACAGCATGAGCCCTTCAAGCACCTGGTGGTCCCTGCCTTGAGCTGATTTCTTCATCTGGCCTTGTCAATGCTTAGGAACTCTGTAAAGAGTGTTAAATTTGAGAGGTTTAAAAGTGTTTCAGGAATTATTTAATCCAGGAGAAGTTACACGTTCGAGTCCCTATTTCATTTCATATCTCATATTCAAATTAATATTTCACTCCTAAAAGTTTTCTAGCTGAGACCATTAGGATACCTTTGGCTCTAAGTGACAGAATCCCAACTCAAAATGGCTTATGCAATAAAGAAACTAAATATTGTTTTATCTAACAAAATATTCAAAGGAGGGACTCTCTGCTCTGCTTCTGTTCCCTTTCCACATGCTGGCTTTGTCTTCTGATCACAGGCAAACGGGTCACCGTCCCTACAAACCTCCTCTCCAATGAGGCATCATCTTCTCCTTAGCAGTGAGCAAACCTTCCCCATCACTTCCCCCCTGACTTCCCTCAACACCTCATTGGCCAGAGTCCGGACACATGTCCTCTTCTGAAGCAGTCACTGGCGGGTGAAATGGAATTGTCATTACCTTAAAGTAATTGTTTGGGGTGAGCAATTCTGTAAGAGGAGTTCCACAAACAAATGTCTTTGTGACAGCTTAATTCAAACAAGTCATGGTATATTAATTTTAAAAACAAAAGAAAGCCAATAAAGCTGAAGGTACTCAGAGGAGGGGAAAAGGGAATAGGTCTATCAGAAGAATCTGTGGAGATTTTTCAAGGTAGACCTACTCCAGGTTATGCGAACCCTCTTTTTAAACCCCCACCTCCCACTACACCCCCCATCCTACCCCCACACGCGCACACATATACACCACCACCATCACCACCATTTAAAAAAATCAGGAAATAACACTGCCAGATCAAACAGAAAGAAATTTATTTTGAATTGGTAGCCAAACCCTTTTCATTAAAAATAAGACTTCTGATTGTATATTAATGATGATAGCTACCACTTATGTATGAGACATATTATTTGATGACATATAATTTGATACTTTATAATCACATTTAATCTTCAGAACAAGTCTTGCAGAATATGTATTATTCTTCTTATTTAACAGCCAATGAAGCTAGGGCATAGAAAGGTTAAGAAGGTTACCTAAGACCACACAGCCAGTAAATGCCAAACTGGAATTCAAATTTAAATCTGTTTGATTTCAAAGCCTGGCAGCCTTACTGACTGACTGGAAATTGTTCTTTCAGTAATAAACATAAAGCAATAATGAGTAAAAGTTCAACAAGCTTTTATCATATTCACTTTCGCTAATCTCCCTACACATCTATATGTGCCTCTAGGTGACAGGGCCAATTAGCCCCACCAACGCCTCAGTTTAGGTTAAAGAAGAATGTTAATAGTGACTTGAAATTTGCTCACATGGGAATCTGGAGTACAGAGGCACATGGCATAATGCTTGAATCTGCACACACAGCTACCAGCTGAACTTTGCATTTTAGCCATGAAAAGATTTGCTAACCTTTAAACTTCTTCAAAGGTGTGATAAAAGTAGGTAACATTTTCTTCTTGGCCACTCATATAAATATCACCATTACTCCTGAAGTTCGCATGCTAACTACTGACAAGCACCTTAATTTTACAGCTGGCAGCAAAAGGAAACACTACTTGCAATGCAGAACATTTCTTTATCTCTTTATTATAATTATTTCGTATTTATGGATCCACCCCCAATCTCACCGTATTCTTTATAAGTATTCAAGATTATCATTACCACGTATATTGTTATAGCTGGGGCTGCTGTTCTATTTAAATAGGCTCATGGAGAGCGAGTGATGAAGGTAGTAAAAAGCTACCTTCTCAGACATTTATTTATTAGAAGGCATAGAAGTGTTTAAACTCTCTTTTTCAGAAAGGAAGCAAAACATGCACCTGATCATACTGATGTGACTTGATTAATTCAAATATGATTTACTCATGTGCCGGACACTATTCTAAGCCATGAGGATGCGGTAGGGCCCTGGCACCCCAGTGTGCATGTTCTAGTGAGGGGCACCTCAGGGAATAATTGTGCCTATCTCCTGGTGTTGGAGGCCATAAAATAAAATACAGCTCTGCAAAGGGCCAGGGTGGTCAAGGAAGAGGCCTGCTGAAGAAGAGAATTTGATAGAAAAAAAACAACAACATTTTATTCTTACATTTAAAAAATGTAGTAACTTAAAATAGTGAGTAACAGATAAATGTTTCACACTAATGCCAAAGAAACCCAAGTATAGCACTCTAGATATGCAAATCCTTCGCACAACTGGATAGCAGTTCTGTTACCTACTGCCCTTCTTTCAGAGGTAATTTGGTAAAATATGCAAATGTGGGTTTCTTTTACTCTGTCACTGACAGAAACCCCTAAAGAGCCTAAGTCATTGGAATGTTGATAAAATGGTACCTCCAATGGAGGCTTTATACACAGGCCATTAGGGAAAGTGTGTGAATGTAGGCATTTGTGTATGATTTGAACTTTACGGCTTTCATTTTAGGGTGAAAAAGGAGCTATGGGAGAGCCTGGACCCAGAGGACCCTATGGTCTGCCTGTGAGTTCTGTCTCTTTTTCCACCTCCAGCATGCATAGATGACCTGACACCAGCACGGTTAACCCTTCCCCCGTGGGGCAGACTAACCACATTAGAGGAGCAGAGAATCACCCACTAATTCTCGATGACACCAGTGTAACCATGTCCTTTATGGGTCATATTCACATCTATTCCCAGACACACACACACAAACACACACACACACACACACACTTCTGGAGATGGAGAGGATCAGAGATTATCCACTAGATCAAAGGTTCTAACCTGAAAGTCAGATTTCAACACGCTCCCTATGCCATCTCACTAGGCGCCCATAACTGACACTTCCTTGGAAGGTCACTGCCAAAAGTGGGTGTGAAAGTGTCACTTAGTTTCTTCAGACTTTATCTGTCCCCATAGGTTATTGACTAAAACTACTCTTGCTAATAAAAGTTATTTCTCAAATTGATATTTACAATGACTTCGATGTTTCTGACCTTTCTAAAGTACTGCAGTGATAAGAGATCTTTAGAACACAGAATGTTAATAGTGTTCTGTCTTCTGAAAATTCCCAATTATATGATCTTCAAACTGAGGCTTCAGGTTTACTTCAGAACACTAACTTGGGGTTGATTATAAGTGATTTGATAGGGTAGGGTAGGACTGCAATAGAAAAACATATACTCCATTGAAGTTTTTAACCCCTATATACCTTCCACATGCCTTATAACCTTACAGGTTTTATGAACCAAGATATAAATTTAAATCAGGATTACTTCAGTGCTGAAAGAGATGCTGATTTTGAAAGAGATTACAAAATCTAATTGACGGAATTAAAGCAACTTTTCAGGCACTTTGGATGGCCCTGTTGTGTGACACAATAGGGTCTTTGCCCTGGTAATCTTGCACAACCGTCTTATGACTCCTTTTATATTTGGGGATCATGGATTGACAAAGTTTATTTAACAACAGTTTTTAAGTTGTGACCCTCACACCCTCAATATTTATAGACAAGGCGCCCATCTAGCCAAATTAAAACGATACTTAACAATAAGCAGGTTTCACATTCTTTACTCATTTATAAACCAAGTACTAAGTTATCAAACCGAAGCAGTATTGATTTGCATAGTCTATTAATGCTGGTATGTTTTTCAGTCAACTAAACAGCATCTGTGTTTTCAGCTTACTCCTGGATTGATAAAGTGGATACCAAGCATTAAACTTCAGTGAAATATCTGGCTATATAACCTAATACATAATAAAAAAAATAGTACCATGACCCTTAACTACAGCATTAACAGTCCCTTCACTTGATTTGGTGAGAGAAATTGGTATTACTAATCAATAAAGACTCTTTTTCACATCTCTGAAGTAGTTGTTCTAATACTAGTGTTGCATGTCCAGGCAGCCTTAAACAAACACTAACCTATTCATGAAACTTAGGAACACTAATGTAGCTACTATGGTTCTTTGGCAGGGGAAAGATGGAGAGCCTGGTCTTGATGTAAGTAACTTGTACAATGAACATCTTCCTGTGACAATAGATGCTGATGGTCTCCATCATCAATAACAGCAAGAATACCTTTTTCTAGGCACGTAGTTATTCGTACAGTGTATACTGCTGTGCGTGTAGACAGCAATAAAAAATACGCCACTAGTGTCTGCATGAGATAAACAGAAAGGCCAAACACAGAATTAGTGTAAAGTTAATACCTGACAGTTAATAATGGCACTTCAAAATACTTTCCCAAATTAGGGACACCCCCTGCACATCGGCAGTTGAATGACTGATTTTAAACTCTGCGGAAAATTGGAATATCTTTCACATGCTACCTTTAAGGAATGGTGTGCTGTGTTTATTCTCAAAGCTGCTATGCAATATTTTTTCCTTTTAGCATAAAGTGTCTATACACCTTATAATAACATAATTCTATAAAAATAGAGAATGTTAAAAGTATATGCCTCTTGAAATGATCACTTTATTATGTGAATATAATAGTAGCCTGTATTATGTAGTACTATTACATTAGGTAATAGTAGTTACTTTTTCTTCAGCACCTGTTATGTACAAGCATAAAATGCTGAGGTAAGTGCTTTGCCCAAGGCCACACAAATCAGTGAACTTGCCAGGATTCACACTAGGATCCTGATATTCTCTCCACTATACATATTTTAGGAGAAAAAGCAAGAAATGTGTTTTATATAGATAACTGAAATGTTAGACAGCTATTGCTTCAAAGTGCTACTTTAACTATCTAAATTTTGAGATTATTGGTCATGCCATTTCTCTTCATATTTGCGTTCAAGAACATGAAGTCTTACCTTTTTTTAAATATGATTTTGCCACAGTTACATTAATAGTTCTTTTTGGTTTGCTTTTTTATCCTATAGGGCTTCCCTGGTCCACGAGGCGAGAAGGGTGATGTAGGAGAAAAGGGAGAAAAGGTGACCTCTCCATTCTAGCACGTGCCTGTTTGATTTTTCTCATGCCATGTGCTTTTCTGTTCAACCTGTGTAATTCTTTCATACATCTAATTTTTCTCCATCCTGTGCTCCAAAAACCCACTGATGCCTGATCTAAAAAACCAGGTCTTCACAGAGCAATGAAGGCTATGACCCTAGAAATAAGGGCACAATCTAGCATAGAACAAAAAAATTTAATCTCCAGATTGCCAGGCTACAGTCTTTTGACCACTTGGCACCAATTTGTTGAAAGATGTAATGTCTGGGGATTCTTGAAAATAAAATAAAAAGGCATTTATTACATTAAAGTAAAATTAAATAGCCCAAATCTGCAAGGGTCTTCTGGCAGAGCTCACCTACCATGTAAAACCAGCATCTAATTTATATGGACAACATTCCCAGTGGAGAGACAAAAGATGTGTCCTGTGTCGTGATTGTTTGGTTGGAAAACGGAGAGCAAGCAGTGTGACTGATAAACCCCAGGGAGTCCACCGTTATGCAGGGGGTAGGACTCACCCCCTCCAGGTGCTGGAGATATTTTTAAATGAAGATATTCGTGTATTTTATGACGTTAGTGTTTAGGTTCTGTATCAGGACCATTGGCTCCAGGGGATATAACAGCCAGTATCAGGCAAATTGGTTTTATGTCTGAAAGCAAAATTTGGGTTATGGATTTTTAAAAACATTTTTTCCTTTCCTCTCCCCTTTGAACAATAATTTTGGGCCTTGAACAGTAATTTTTTACATTGAGTACATCAAGAGAAGTAAACAGAAACTCAGTACCTTCATAGAATAGTGAAAATCTTACAGTGGCTGAAATTGTACTTTCCCAGTTCAAATTTAAACCAATTCTATTTCTCAGATTAATTTATGTCCTGCTGTACTTAACAAAACACTGTTTTCAAAACCCTATAAATTCTCTTTAACGGTGAAATTTATTGCTGTTGAAAAACAAGGCCAGGGCCGCCTGGGTGGCTCAGTTGGTTGAGCATCCGACTCTTGATTTCAGCTCAGGTCAAGATCCCAGGGTTGTAGGATCAAGCCCTGTGTCAGTTGCGCACTGAGCATGGAGCCTACTTAAGATTCTCTTTCTCTTTCCCTCTGCCTCTCTCCCCCACTCAAGCTCTCTCTGTTTCTAGAAAGGAAGAAATTAAGAAAAGAAAGAAAGAGAGGGATGGAGGAAAGGGAGAGAGAGACAAGAAAGAAAGAAAAGCAAGGCCAAATTAGAATTGTCAAAGAAAGAAGGGTATTAAGCCTGCTGTGTGTTCTTTAGGCCTTAGACATTACTTAGCTTCCCACTGGTAAGAGAGCTCATGTCAGTGGTTATGTAAAAGCACCATCATCATCATTATCAATATCACTGCATTTATTGAACATTTATTATATGCTTTCCCAAAAGCTTTATACATGCTAAGTCTTTTAATCCTCATAACACACCCCTGTTGTTGGTGCTGTCACAATCCCCATTTCACAGACAAGGAAACTGAAACCTTAAAAAAGTTCTTTTCTTTTAAATTATAAATGCTAATGATACATGGCACATGCTAATGATAATGGTACATGTTTTGGTTTGAGATAAATTGTACATGTGAGCCTTCAGCCCAAGGTGTATGTACTTCAAAGATTATAGGCATTTATTTTATATTTACCTAATGGGTTGTATGAGTCTAAAATCTTAGTCACTCAAAAGTATGTCACCATTGTGGGGATACTCATTTTAACGATCTTTTAAATAAAGAAGAAATTATCAGTATTATAACTTATGAAAACAAAGCTACAAATTTAACCCTCAGAATAATATTAATCACTCATACAAAAATATTTCCATATTTCAGATTCCATGATTAGAAGTCTTACATTCAGGAAAATTAGATCCAAATGTGAACACTTTATGTATATCATTTTTTGACATGGGAGATAAAAATTAGCAAGAGCCCTCATGTGCTCATGCCCATAAGGACAGATGGTTTTGTGTCACATAGGGAATCACTAACTGCTACAAAATTATGTTGATTAGTAGTGATGCTGATTCATTATTCTTTGTACAATAGTGTCTGTTTTCCATAAAGCTTGAGGTTTGCTAAAATATTACTGAAAAAGGATTCCTACAGCCTGTTAGAGTCAACATTCGTATGACAACACTATTCTGTCAAGTATTGATCTGTTGACTTACCAAATAATGAATTGAATTCTAAATTATTAATACTCAACACACCTGTCTGACCTATGTGATGAAGAGTCCACCGCCCGCTGGGAAAGAAAAGCTTACCCAAACAAGTTTAAATCAATTTTATGTCCTGGCATTGACGTTATTTGCTGAGGAAAGATATTGACTGAACTTGCATGAGTGAACAATTTAGTCCTAAATGCTCCTCCCATCCTACTTCCTGTCACACCTGCTCGCATTTCACCCTGGATTCTTAGGTCTTTGCCTTTGATCGTGATTAACCAAACCACACGGAATTTCTCTTTTTCCCCAGTATTGGAGAAACCCAAGTGTTTTTGATTCTGAGCCTTCTGATGCAATCTTTTTGGCACACAGGAGATAAATGAAGAGCTTTCACTCACACAGTCAGAATGAATGCATTAATTTGAATGCATATCTCATATATATCTTATATGTCTCTGAATATTCATGTTGTTTTTGCCTCTGAAATTATCCACTTTCATTGTAACTGCCTTCCTGAGTGCAGAATGAATACACTAATCTAAATATGCATTGCACAGTATTTTGTATTCTGTACAGCACCAACTTCTTGTCTATAAATATGCAGAGATATTTATGTTAATAAGAAACAGCTGAGGTGCATTCCTTCCTTCTCCTCCTTTTGCCTCCTTTCCTTAATTCCTCCATTGCCATGATCCATGCAGATTTCCACAACCTCTACCTTGATGCCTAAATACTAATTTCCAGGGCTACATTCCTACTATGTAATTATCCTTCCTACCTCATTTTTTAGTATTAGCTCAACTGAGTCCAAACTGCTTTTCCTTCTCTTGAACAGAATTTTTTTTTTTTTGGCTTTTGTTACGTTGTAAGCTGGAAACCCATTTACCATTGTGAACACCTGGCATGAGATCTGTAAGAATGAATTAAAGAACATCGCTAGATTTATAAATAAGTCCATATCTTCAATTGGCATGGCTGAGAAGCATTAGCACGTTTAAAATTTGTTTACCTGACCTTAAGAAAGTATTTGCTTTTGGTTTCCTTTAAAAAAAAAGTTAAAAGAAACAGAAGGTTATTTTAATATACTGAATATTTTTTAATGAAAGCTACAAAAAATAATGTCATAAAATTGGATCAAAAAGATAGAGGTTGTTTATATTCATTCCTTTTCCTCTGGCTCAGTGTAGCTTTCATCTGTTATAGGATTAGAAGAAAGCAAGCTGACAAGGTATTGAAAATTATTCCTCTGAATTTGACCTGCCACTGGCTGGCTTCCATACAGTTGGTATCTGTCATCCTCACCAGATCCGTGGCAATAACACCTCATAGTTCACTAGGACTATGGCGCTGGGGTCTAAGTCAGCTCTTGATGTGTTGGCCTTTTAAATCTTCTG
This sequence comes from Prionailurus bengalensis, assembly GCF_016509475.1. Taxonomy (NCBI): domain Eukaryota; kingdom Metazoa; phylum Chordata; class Mammalia; order Carnivora; family Felidae; genus Prionailurus; species Prionailurus bengalensis. The sequence goes on from NC_057344.1 coordinate 114,852,737, forward strand.
CTTTCATCTTGTTGACTATCTTAAGTAAAATCCTACATATCACTGCCCAGAATCCATTGTCACTCTGAAAGAATGAGTTCTCTTTTATAATATCATTCCTTACCTAAACCAGAAAACAGTGGTAAATGCCCTTCCAGACTTTTATTGGCTACACCATCTTTTGAGTCGCCATTATTTCCCACCCCCCCAAATAAAACTTGTCTTTTATTTAAACCCTTATATCCACAGGGGGAAAAGGGAAAGAAAGGCAAAAAGGGGCCTAAAGGGGAGAAAGGAGAACAGGGTGCTCCTGGATTAGATGCACCTTGCCCGTTGGTATGTCTGACTCATGCAACTGTCTCCAGATGTCATGTGTAAAGGAACAAACTGGGAGAAGAGCAAACTGGAGGGACATGCAACAGCAGGGGTGCTGATTGGGATTGCTTAACATGGACTTTAAGATACCAGAAACATCTATCTCGGGCTATCCTGGTATAGTCCACGCCCTGTCTCTGACCACCAGCTGTGCTTGGTTTCTTAACACTCAAATATTGACGTGCAATTGGAAAGTGAATGTGGGACCCGAAGAGAAACTAGTGCTATTCCGTACCACTCAAAAGACAAAGTCACTATTCCCAGACAATCCCTAATTACAGGGATATGTCGAGCTCTTATTTTTCCCAACTTCAGTGGATGTTACTTTGTCCTTCAGCATTGCTCCTCTCCCAGCCTTTCGTTATTGTAGTTATTTCTTTAGCAGAATTTGTGCTTAAGTGATTTCTTGTGTTAGTAACGTTATGAGTTAATCTTTACAAACAGGGATTCCGTGGCGTTAAGGGGGAAAAAGGGGAGCCAGGTCAGCCTGGCCTGGATGGGCTGGATGCCCCTTGCCAATTGGTACAGTATTTCTCTTTCCTACCACCCTGCATGCGATTCCCTTGTTTATGACATATTCATCCGTATCAGTGTAAAGTGGTACTTCTGGAACAAGCTTTACATGATAAACACACTACATGCATGTGCATGAAGAGCTCCTTCAGCAATTCTGCAGAGTGAAGAGAGCAAGCACGCATTTCTGTCAATGCCTGCGAATTAATTTCCTGACCTTGTTCTCACAACTGACACGATTGCCATGTCTGCGTTCTGGGGAATATTAATCTAGTCAATAAAGGATTAATGAATACATTAAAACTACCTAAAAAATCTTCTATGTAAAGGTACCGCTAGGCCATAACTTTGGGTTCTACCCCTAAATTTATCTTTTTTTTTTTCTTTTTCTCTGAAAGAAATAAAGGCATTTTGCCTCTTCCACTAAATTTCTGTCAGGCCGTAAATAAGCCAGACCTATAGAGTTAAGTTTCTGTGGTCAACAGTTAACCGGTTCAAGGGAATGCTGTTCAGAGACCCTAGGGAAGGAAGCCAAACTTCTTTGAGCTTCTAAAGATGGTAATAGTCTGCAGCCCAACCTTCTTTGTCACATAACCTTTTCAATTTAATGGTCTCTCCTTTTGAAACTCACTTCCCTAAAGTAGACAGAACCCCCCTATCCCCATTGGCATGAACCCAAAATCCTCCTTATACTAAAATCTAAAATTCTACTGGGTGATCCTCTCCTTGTACCAATCTGGCATTACCAAGTTTTTCCCAGATATCTTATAAAGCTATTTCAAAGTGGTTTTTTTTCACATTTAAAAAGAAAGTATATTCTGAGGTATAAAAGAAAACTTTTTAGGGTTGTGTCATACTTATTGATTGATTGTTATACTTGGTCTGCATGTTTTTATATTATTCTTCAGTGCTAAGCATGATTTTTTAAAGAAAAAGTTATATTTCTTAAGTCTTTAAAGAGATCATATTTATAGGACAAATGTATTTGGCAAATAATTACAATTATAAAATATCAATATGAAAAGCCTAGTCTTTTATTTCGTTTCCTTGTTGTTGATAATAAATAATACTTTATAATCATTTTGTTAGGAGAAAATACAAGCATGCCTCATACACTATCAACTCTTTCTGCCTTATTTATATCATTTGTATCTGAAGAGTGCTTATACCTTAAAATAAATTGTGCAACATTGAGACTCCCTTGTTTATTCAGAATTTGACGACCAGCTTTTAAGGGATTTTAATTTAAAAATTGACAAATGCCATGGATGACATCTTACTGTGAAGATCTAGATGGGCTGCCTTTAAACTGAGTTAATTGAATATGTTCTACTATGTTGTTTTCAATAGAGAAAAGCAAAAGGCACTGGCATGTGAAGAGCTATAAACTTCAGATAGAAATGGTTCATCATTGATTATTCATGGATTCATTATCATGCATTCAACCATAGACCATAGTGACCAGGAGGAGGAGTTATTTCTATTTATTTAATAAAGATAATCGTAAAATGTGTTTTAATGAAACGAAGAGGAATAGTACAAATTTATTACCTAAAGGTGGAACTGAGTAGACCACTATGCTTTTGTAAATTTCCTTTTTTCAAAATTAGATGTAATTTTTTTCTATATGCATTTTCAAAAGGCGTCCTCACTCTAGAAAATATTTGCATTTTCTTCACTTGAACTAACGTTGGGTATTTTTTGGGGAGTTGAAAATTAGAAAAAAATGCCTACAACTAAAGCCACCTAATGGGTAGAAATCTATTTTTTTAAGCTTCTGAGCATGTGAATAATGAAGTATGTTCACTTTTGTGGAGTCTGAGGAATTCTTGCTCTTCTCTTTAAAACAGGGGCCAGATGGATTACCTATGCCTGGCTGTTGGCAAAAGGTAGGCACTACAGAATTATTTCTGAAAGAAGCACTCTCCCTTTCTCTTCACCTGGCCTGTTTTTTTCCATTGAAAATGGACCTTTCAAATTTGACATTCCTGGAAGTTGTTTGGGCTTTAAAAAGCAAAAGATTCCATAGCCAGGTTCTTGCTTGATTAATATGTCTACTTCTGATTTCTTCCTAAACTGATAAGTGAAAACAGTTCTTAACAAGCATTGTAACTTGGAAACCTTCCCTATCAAATCCTTCCTGTGCGATGGAAAGGGGCAGTGCATCTTGACAATGGTTTTATCAATAAACCCCTTGTCCTCCTACTATTTATAACTATCCTTAATTGTGGTTCTTTTCCTGTGTGTGCTCAATTACTTAGGCAAACATGCAAATGCAATGGTAGAACCCTGCCAATATTAATCACAAAGCTGAGAAAGCAGAAAGTGTAAACATGGTTTTTTTTTTCTCCATTGATGATTTATTTAGGATTATACTTAAATTGGTGTTTTTATGATAATCAGTTTATTCTAGCCTCTTCATGTGGCTAGCCATGGTCACTGTGTATATATCCTGTCTGGAAGGGAACTTCATAGACGACCTTCTATGTACAAAGGCTATATGATGAGCCCTTTTATATAGGAGACAGAATTTTACTTAATCCTCACAATAACACTGTAGGGTATTATTATCCTCAATGATGCTAATGAAGAAACTGAAGTTCAGAGAGGTTTCTGAACTTCCAAGGGCAAGAGCTAGTATCCAGCAGAACAAGAAGTGGACGGTGGAAAGCAATGGCAGAACTTTAAGCAGGGAGGAGTTCTGTATGCGCCGTGCCAGTCAGAGACTACCAAACCTTTACACAATAACAGTGTGAATCTAATTATAAAGAACCGTGCATATATGCTACTGAAAGATAAAGGAATTCCACTGATGGAAAAATGAGCGGGGGGGAAGGATCATGCTGCTTTGATCATGTCGAAGTTTTCTCTCTAACACCTTGTGGCTTCTTGAGTGATTTTTGACAGGCATGCCTCATTGGCAAAACTATACAGAACTCTAGGATTGCAGAAGATGAAGGGAAACTCGACTCTCCTCCTTGTGTCTCATCTCATCAGCAGGATGGGTGAGGAGAGACTGTGTAACTCACTCTCCCGCTTAGCTGCTTCCCGCCCCCCGGCTGGGGAAAGAAACCTTCTCTCGGGAGCGTCATTTATTTAGCAGCTCTCCATACTCACTTTCAGCCAGTCAGATAATTAGCTCCATCACAGCTGAGGTCAAGGGCTTCTCAGGAAGATGGGCCTATCATCATATTCTTCTTCACCTGAGAAAAGTATCCTTCATCATGAGAACCCCTGTTCTCAGAATTTTTAATACCATCCTGAGCTGGAATTACCATTTACTCTTTAACCATTGACCTGTCATCTAATACTGTAATGATTTTTTAATACAGTCATAGGCACACTTTACATAGAGTGAAATGTTGAAAGGCTTACTTTATCCAGCCTCTGACACCACTCAGAACTTGCGTTTACGTATTTTATTGGCCACTTGTGAATCACCTCCATTTTGTGAGTGCGTAGTAATAATGGCACAGAGCAAAGGACTCATCATTTTTTGGTCCATGAAATGGCCAAACCTAGTAGTAATATGAGTAGCATCGGAAAATCAGAAATTTCCCCTTTAAGGACTCTTTTTTCACAGAATAGGCGCTATATTCCACATAGGATTAAGGACTTGTTAAATCTAGCGTCTTCTTATATAAGGTCAGAAAACTTCAGTACTGTTTACCGCACTTCCCAACACACACAAATGTAAATCACTGTGATCAAACTTGTTCCGTATCTCCTCACTCCAAAAAAGAAGGAAGAAGAAGAAGGGGGAGAAGGAGGAGGAGGAGATTGAGAAGAAGAGGAAGAAGGAAAGAAACAATTAGAAAAATAAAATGTTCTAAAATCTCGTATGTGATCCCAAATTTGATTTAGTCAAATCATACTTTTAAGTGATATTTTTTTAAGAAGTCTAGTAGATTCGTTTTAGTCCTGTTTTATGTGGACCACCCTTTTAAACACTGTTATGTTTATTAGCCTCTAAAGCACGGTGGTAAATGTTTGACTGAAAAGTCATAGCGTGGGAGCAGGTGTAAAGTATTGTGATTAATGAGCAAGTCTCCTTGGTCATGCTACTCCCAATACTAATTTCTCATGCAAAACTATTTGATCTTTGTTTAAATTACTTTTCTTTCTAGATATTGCTCCGTTTTCTAAATTTTAAAGAATAATAATATACCAGTTCACAGTGTAATTCATACAGTGAATAAATGGCAGAATTTATGGTTTACAAAGTACCTTCAGGCTATTAAAGTTATCCATTCTCATTCAGAGATGAAAAATTATGTATTAGGAAAAATACATACAGGCTTCATATTTTTTAATGTTTCACTAAATGGGTTTAGTTTTCACTTAAACAGGCAGACAGGTTTTCAGCAAAACCATCCTAAAGCAAGGTGACACAATTTTTTCAGCTAAGTCTTAAAATGGGGGGGGGGGGGGGAATCTTTAAAATTCCATAGGTTTTTTACAAAACATCAGTAGTCAAAAAATCCACCTATTTGAATTTTGAGCTAAGTGAGAGTTTGGGGAAAGGAGTACTTCCACAGTCACATCCTCTAGCATTGACATGACATGTAGAAACATTGAGCGGACGCCATCTCTGGAGGTCATAAACTACCCGGCCTCTTAAGCACACCTACTATAGCATCTGTTTTTCTTGGAGAGAGAAAAACAAATGTTTGTAATTAATGAACTGGGCATTCTACTTTTCTCATTATTTTTTTCCTTTGTTTTTTGACTAAAAGTCAAGTTCCCCAAGATCTGCTCTATAAATGTATACCTCAAAGACCATTGTCCCTCTGTTCCCTCAGATTTGACTTTAGCTCCAGGAAAACCTTAATAATTATGGCTGTTCAAAATGAGCAGCCAGAGGTTTTTGGTACCTTAGGTCACAGTGGAACCTCCAATACAGCTTTTTTTTTTTTGAAGTTTATTTATTAGAGAGAGAGGGAGAGCGAGTGTGAGTGGGGGAGGGGCAGAGAGCGAAGGAGACAGCGAATCCCAAGCACGCTCCACTCTGTCGGTATAGAGCCCAACGCGGGGCTTGAACCCATGAGCCGTGAGATCATGACCTGAGCTGAAACCAAGAGCCAGAGGCTTAATAAACTGAGCCACCCAGGAACCCCTCCACTACAGCTTCATGACCTGATAGCAGGCAGGTTTTACCTTGTGCACCATCCACTGCAGGGCAGGGCTAGCAAAGAAAAGGGAAACAAGAACCGTAGGGTATTATAGTCAGGTGTGGGTGAAGTAAACAGTGTCCCTGAGGGCAGAATCCTCAGCCTCATTCACAGTGGGTTCTAATACGTGGAGAAGATTATATAAGCATAGAACATGTATTTTAATTATGGCACATATGTGATAATATACTAATTTTCTGCTTTCCCAGAATTGTTACTGAGACAAACCACAAACTTCTTAGTGGCAAAAGAAAAATGTGTATTGAACCTAGGATGGAAATTTTAATGACACCCTAGGGTTTTAGAAAAGTAATGTTTGGGACACACATCATTTGGCTCATTGATTTAAAAACAAACAAAAAAAAACTACATTCAGGGTTCTACCAATTTTCTTAAAATAAATGTTAATTTAGAATTGTTATTCTAGACCACTAATTCTATGTATGTCTCTTCTGTTGTTTGTTTTTCTGCAGTGATGAATCTAACCTTCCGAGCATGAAGTTGTATATATAATGGTCCACTTTTTATATTTATAGTTGAAAATCGAATTGCAGATTTTACAAGTCTGAGATATGTTTACATATAGCTGCTTCTTCCTGTTTGCAATAGTACACATGTCCATCTTTTCTCCACTTCCATCTGAAATTGGGCAATATGTGAAATCAGTGAGAAGCCTGCAAAAAATATAGATCAGTATCTCTTTACCTTATGTGAAGATATGTATTTAAATGGACACATCAGTGATACAGAATGATTGTTCTTGCTATTTTCTTACTTTGGGCTTGTTAATTGCATGGACAAAAAGTGCCATGAAATAGTTTACATGAAATCGTGACCAAATATGGACTCGAAACTACAAATAGGTACTATACTAACTGATTTTAGAGTTTATCATCACATCCCTACTCGCCTCACTGTTAGCATTGATTGGTGCCCACACCACCCATTGAAACTGACTAAAGAAAGCATGAGTGTGCCAAACCTGCTTGACGTTCAGATGCTAGCATGCCGCTTAATGAGTCTTTTGATCACATCTGAGCCTTTATTTCTTTTGTCATCTCAAGGGGGTTACACCATGGCTTATTGCCAAAAAGAGATAAGGTGGCGGAGAGCACACACACAAATGGTCTTGTATTTTGAGGGAGCTGCAGTCCCAACTGCAGATCTACCTACAGCTTCCAGTATTGTGGGCTCACATGGCCACCTTGGTTGAAACATCAAGGGATTGAGCTGGTTGCCTCCACTTATTTTTCCTTGGGCTGACCTTGGCAGTGAAGACAAGGGAAGAGGACTGCTTCAGCATCCTGCGCTGTCTCTCCTGTGACCAAGTAGAAAAAAAGAGGTTTACAAATGCAGACACCCGGAACAACAGACTTTTAAAAAAATAAACTGAATTCCAACAAGTGTTAATATGGGTGCTTTTGGAAACTGACAGAGGCATATGGCACTTCTTTAGGGTAGGAGGTTCTTGGAATGGCAGCCCCCGTTCCTGCGGACAAAGGATGTGTACATCCCACCACAGGGAAGGGGTACCACTCCCGAGAACGGCTTGGCTGAAATAACCTCTTCTGAAATTGTAGGGAGCTCACCCTACAAGCTCTACCGACGCTGATGCTGTCCTTCCTAACGATATCCAACTTATTTCAAACATTTTCTACAAAGTTCTAGAAACAGATATTTTTCATTCTTTTTTATACTTTTCCTTTCTAGTTCCAGCAATATTAAGAAAGGATTTCTTTCCATTTTTGTCACATTTGTTTTGAACAATTTTTTAAAACAAAGTCTTCTAAACCTAAAATAACTTGGTAGCAATAGCCAAGATGACTTTTTACTAACTTCTCTCTTGTTTTGAATAACTGAAGAGAATATAAAAGAAGCTCCACTTTCAGTTCATTGTAAAGCATTAAAGTTAAGCAGGGTTTTTTAGTACTTTTTGACTTTTTTTTCATATGATGACTCTAACTTACATGGTGATCATCAGTTAAGTCAAGATTTGGTCACACTTGATAGTATTAACTCATTTCTATTTCTTGTAATTCTATTTAGATCTAAGTTTTGTCCATATTTAGATTTCTTTATCTTTTTTTTTTACATTTTTGTCTTATGCACAGACCAAATCTGTATGTCAGAAAGCTGTGAAATATAGTTGCCATAGAGTGTTTTTTTCAATTACTTACTCAAAACGATTAATTGTATTAGACTGAGCATTTCTTTGCACAGTAAAGAGTTGGTAACATGTTTTGAAATGGCTTATTCTGAGTAGAAGGGTTACATTAGGAGAAACATCATCAATGAGGAGTAGTCCATAGGACAATATACTCTCTCTCCTGACTTAATGCCATTTTGTGGGAAAATTTCTAGTTCCATTCATAAGTTTTCACCACCAGAGGGGAAATGAACTCATCATCGGGTTTATGGTGACAACAGTTAAGACATGACTATAAATAAGACAAAGATCCTAAGATGCTTGTGATCTCTTTAATATTATATAGCCAAATGTTCAGTTATACAAAATGCCTCCTTTTTATTTCTAATAAGTTTTCAAGATTGGAAAGATGTTCAAACTCTTAGATCAACCTAATTGGTAACATTTCTAGTAACATTCCACACTTGAAGCCAATTTGGCATTTTTAAAACAATAGAGTACATTTATTTCCTAACCATCTGTTTGACATGGTTAGGAAAAAGTATTGTTCAGTGTCTGCAACAATTTGTCTTAAATGGTTTGGAAATATGAACTAAAGCGGGTAGGACTACTGTCTCTTCAGGAAAACAAATAATAGTGTCTTGAGAAAAATCTGGTGGCTATATTTCTTTCTCTCTTTCTTTCTACTCCTATAGTAGAAAGAGGTATTGAGATGAATCACTATTGAAAACTTGCACAGCTTCAAAACAAAATACCTCAATATCAAAGAGAAACATTTTATATAAATTTTTTTTTCAAATGTAGCCCTTTTAGAATACTGTTCTGTCCTATGTGTATATTGGGGGGTTTGCTCTACAACTGATTTGACAATATTGATTTTTATTCTATGAGTAAAGGAAGTCGTAAACTTCCGTTGCATTTATTTCCTTGGGAAAAACAAAGAGATGATAGTACTCCTCTTTGTTTGGTGAAATTATTAGGTGTTAACCACCATGGATAGATAATCTTCAACTTTTGGTTACAAAAATATTTTCAGCCATCCATTTTGTCATCAGTATAGAGAATCCTCAAATAATTGCTGAATGAACTAATAAATTATGCCGCTGGTGTATGTGTTGGCAGATATATATTTTTCTTCAAGATTTCCAACCTTTAGTTTGTATTATTGGATAGAGGATTGAGAAAAAATGCATGAAAGACATTGGCAATAAGTCAAAATCTATTTCTATTTCTGATAAGCATCTTTTAAGAATGCCAAATTGGTATGTGTTTTAACTTCAAAATTGTTTTCCATCCTTGTTGGTGCTAATATATTTTCTTTTCTTTATGGACAATGCAACTCTACTATGGATAATTGTGTTTCTCTGTTTGATAGCATTCCTAAACTGTTAGTGTGTGATTTTATTTTTGAAGTTCATGAATTTGCTGTAATACGGTTCAATGACCAGTCTTTCTTAATGTAAAACAAAACAAAACAGTGTACCTATAGATGATGTGTGCCTACTTGGATCATGGATCTTATTTCATGTTCATTTCATATACCATGTGCCTTTATCAACTTTCATCCTCATCTTTTAGCTTATTTAATTTGAATAAGTCTGACAAAACCAATGCTAGATAAGTCTAACACATTCATAGAGTACCTGACACACAGATATGCCTGAATTTTCTTCTAGCTTTCATTTCCATTATGAGAAGCTGTCTTGGAGGATTTTTCTTTCTTATTTGATTTTATAGAAAACATAAGAATATCTTGGATTTCTACCAAAAAGAAAAAAAGTCTGTTCTTGAATTTACTTTCTGTGCATGATGTTCTGATGGGACGGTAAGCACTTATGCATCCGGTAGTTCATTCTACATGTCCTCTGTCTGCAATACATACATATATCTGCTAGTTTGGAAAATAGTCAAATCAGCATGTCAAGATCTATGGGAAAATTGTCTGGTCTCTTATGTTTTTATCACTTAAAAAACGTGCTTAATTTTCCAAAGTTTTTTAATTTTACTCTTGTGCCATAAAAAGTTAATATTGCCTTTCATCCCTTTTTTTTTTTTTTTTTTGCCAATATATATTCTCTTACCCAGAAATAAGTTATGCTTGAATGGTGGGTGGTGTTTTGATATTGTAGTAAGCGATCATAGGAACATCCAAATACTGATATTTGAAACCTTGTTTTTCTCTATGTCTTGATAACCAAGTTATATTAATAATTAACATTACCAAAAATTAACTTTTATAATTTCTACCAAAACAAACAAAAAAACCTCTGCTATCTCTAAAAAGTCAAGTCCATAGCAACCTAACTTTATGTCTTCAAAAATAATTAAGAACAATCACATGTGATTCTGGTGATTAAAATCATTCATTTCTAGTGGAATTAATATACTCGACCGATCATGATTCCATTGTATTATTTTAAAATGTAAGAACCTTACATCCCTTTTTTTCCCATTTTATTGACATACCTTCATATTGGCTAGATTTACTGTATGCCATAGCAGAGATAAATTTCCAACTTAAATTTTTGGTAGATTTTGTTTTTGCTAATCCAATACTAAAATATTTTAATGGCATTTCTGATTTTTTTAATGTATTTAATGCATAAGATTCCCTATGCTGCTTTATTGACAGAACTGTCTTTTTGGGAATAGGAAGACTTTTCAACCTGACCTGTTACATTTGATTTATAGGTAAAGTAACAACATCTCTCAAAATGCAGTAGATATTCTCACATATCTCAGAAATGTTAATAAATTGGATTCACAAAAGAATGTCTTAACCTATTGTTGACATTTATGTGAATATTCTTTATACTGTTGTAAATGTTTCATCCAACTTAATAACGTTTTAAAAGATGTATGTATCTGATTTTCCTTTAGAAAATATTATATTTTTATTTGTATTTTTTACATTTGAAAGTTCATCTCTATGTGCAGCTATTTTTATATTGCCAAAAAATCACATAAATACAAAATAAGAGGAAAATGCAAAAAAAATATTTTGGCAAGCATTACACTGCATATTTTTCTTAATGTTTTGTGGGCCAGTCTCATGTAATTGATTATTCTAAGAATGTGTGGTGTCTTATCACTGTAAATATGGCACAAACCTGTTTTTCTCAGTAGTGTAAATAATTGAAAGATTGAATTCTTCCTGTTTGGTTTCTTATTTCAATTTCATTATAATTTCTCCAGCTGACATTGCTGAATCAAAAGACGTATGATTTTTGATTTGCAGTTTGGAGATAATTGCATTGTTTCAGTTTCTAATTTGTTTTTATTTGCTTTTTAAACTTGTTTTCAGGGTTCCTAGTTTGTGAGAAGTTGATCTTCAGAATTATTTTTACACTATTTATGACTTATTTTCATAATGTAAAAAGTGTGTAATTATTCCAATATTAATCCAAACAATGGTAATGAATTGTATTGTTATAAAGCTTTATTGATGTTCATGAACACGTTGGCTTGTTTTCTCTGATTTAAACACAATGCATAAAGAACTGTGTCCTGTTCGACAATATTACAATGTCACCATTCAACTTAGTGCCCATAACTAACTATGGTGATTTGCTATTAAAAAAAACACACACACACAAAAAAAAACCCCTAGCGTTTTCTGTTTATTAGGTTATGCCTCCAGATTGAGCTTCCGTTCTAAACTCACTTTTCTTCCAGGATTCTTCATTTTAGTGAATTAAGCTTCCTGATAGCCAAATGACCCTTAGCTCGACCACATCAAGTAAATCACTATTGTGTGATTAAAATGTAGTGCACAGTAATCACTTAAATATATTGAATAACGAATCACTGAACACCTCCACCAAGGTCACCAGTGGTTTGCCAGACCCAACTAAAAGAGCACACTTTTCAGTCCTCATCTTTCTTGCCCCCACCAGCACCATTGGATGCAGCTGACCATGGGGACCCTCTTAAACACCCTTTGCTTTAGTCCCCATGTCCCTCTACTCATCATTTGCTTCTGTTTTTCTTTTTCATTTTCCTTTGCCAGCTTTTTCTCCTCTCCCTGATTGTAAATGATGACCCTCATAACTCTGACCTGTGTGCTTCTTTTGCACTTCTCTGACACACTCTCCAGGAAAGCTTGTTCACTCTCATGAAAACCAAGTTTTTGTCTCCATCGCAGATTTCCGTCCATGTTCCAGACCAATTTTTATGGGCACGTACCCCTGGATGTCTCACAGGTAGCTCATCACCTTCACCTACGTATCTGGTTCTCTTCCAGACTTCCATATTATAGTGAACAAGCCACCACCACCTGCCATCTAAGAAACATGGTAGAAACTTCAGAATCATTCTGGACATTGCCTACCTGTCATCACCCACCCCTTCCTTCATACATACAGCATCTAATGCATTACCAATCCCTTCAATTCTACCTCCTGGATGTCTCTCAGATCAAATTCCTCCTTTTTTTTCATCCCTATTACCATTGCCTTGGTTCAGGTGCCCCCCCACCCTTCCTTGCTTGAACTTTTAGAAAAGCCTTCTAACTGGCTTCCTTGCCTCTAATTACCACCTCCTCTCCACCAGATATTCTATATTACCCTAAGGGTGATGATTCAAGGAAAGCAAATAAGGCCATGTGTTCTTCACTTGTGAGTTCATCCTCCCATTTCATTTCACATAGAATTTGAAGCAAGTGAAAAGAATGCTTATAAAGAAAGTAAAATATATAAGTTTAAAAATAACCAAGAAAACCATGTCTAAACCAAGTTCAAGATCACAAAGAGAGTTGCGATAAAGAGATATAAGGTTTAAAATTGTATGGCTCTGAGCTTCTCAGCGTCCACCAAAAAAAGAGAAATAAGTCAGTAACATGTTTACATCATCCATAAAGTGAAAACATACCACAGTACTTTCTCGAGAGAATCGAAGTTGATTGGTAAGAAATTGCTTATGTGAAATTTCTTACACAGGACACTGTCTTTTAGGGCACCCCTACGATGAACACAACAGATTTTTACAATGTTCTTCAATGTGAGCCAAGTGCATGTGCCAAAAACCAACTTCACTGAAAACAGCTCTTCAGGGGAATTAATCATGCCATTCCCTTGCTTTAAATCCTCCAGTAGTCCCCCATTATCATGCAGATACTTTGGTATAAATCACAGAGCCTTTTGGGATCCCTTCCCATCCCCACTATCTATCTAAAGATCTGTTGCTCTTCCAACACTCAGTACATGTGTCAACTTACCAAAAAAACCCTTTCCTGCCAAGTTTAGATGCTCCATCTTCTCTGCTCCAATGATTTTGCTTGTCACTGCTAAACCACGTACCTAATTGTTAATAATTGTATGTTTATCTGTTTCCTCCGCTAGATGGTGAGCCAAACCGGAACCCGACTCATAGGAGGTTCCCAATAAATATTTTTAAATGAACGACAAAAGTTGCGACAACCACAAAACTCATTTGGACTTAACCAATTTTATCGAGATACATATTGCGTGAAGCCGTCCACACTAGTTCCTAGCATTCCAAGTATTCTTAAACTAAAGATGCGTTATAATTTTTTCAAGCCTAAATTAAAGATATGTTTTGTATGAAGTAGGTGCAGTGTCATCTAATAAATGGCTAGAGAGGATTAAAAGCTTAAAGAAAATGGAGAGGATTTTAATTACCTCTACAGAGAACAGGAGTAAATGGCAGGAAAGTCATCATGATTATTGGGGGCTACAGAGCAGGCAGTGAAGCTGGGAACCATGGTTTTGTTATATGGAGCTTTCTGTGTCTTTGTGCAGTATGCATGGTGTTGTAACCCATTGAAACATCAAATGTTTATCTTCTAAATCTGTCTCTCAGTTTCCCATCTTTTCCTTACCCCTGTATATTAGGAAGCTAGATCTAGTCCAGGAATTCTCAAACTTCAGCATTCTTCATACTCGCCTGGAGAGTTTCTGAAAACACACATTGCTGTCCCCAACCCCTGAGTTTCCGAATCAGTAAGTCTGGGATAGGATTCCAGAATTTCTATTTCTAACAATGTCCTTGGTAGTGGTAATGCATTTGGTCCAGAGTCCACTCTTTGAGGACTGTTAGTCTTGTCTATCTTAATGGGATGTTGGTAGCATTAATATAAGTGAGGGTCACAAGCTTATTTTATTGTGAATCTCTTGGAAATTTTCTCTCATCATCAATGTTAAATAAAACTCTGAGCTTGTTCTCTGGCAATTCTCTCAGGTGGAAGCTGCTGATTTCTCCAACAGTCCTCACATACCTTTAGGACGGAAAGAAAGTTGAACATCCATATTGCTCCTCATTGCCAGTAACGATTAATCCTCCATCCATATTATACAAAGCCCTACTTCTTTCAGGTTCATATGACTGTCATCACCATGCTCTACTCTTCCATGATACACTTTCTGCGGGCCCCCTAGGCATTCCCCTACATTCACTGAAGACTCTGGCACCTGATTCATGGTGATCTTCTTTATCTGCAGTGCTGCTACTGTCACAACAGGTGACTTAAATGTCAACATGGGCAATGCAACCCACACCTTAGTCCATTATCTCCTCAGGCCTCATTTTAATGACTTTTTGCACCCTCCAATTCTGCCACACCCTCCTCTGACACAATGATTTTGTCAACCCCTGGCACTGCTCCAACTCTGCAATAATATATTGAAACACCTCACTCTGAGCCCTTTCTCTTATCCTGCTGGAACTTCCCACCCACTACACCGGCTCTGGAATCCTGCACAACTTCCATTCCCTTTATCTCTCACCCCCCTCCCTAGTAGGCCCCACACAAGTCCACTTCCTCTCTTCTTGAACTTAGGTTACACAGTCCAAATTTTCATCTGCAATGATGCTGGTAACTCTATGATCTAAATGTTCTTCCATTTGCCCACTTGAGTAAAGCCAACTCCTGTAATAACCCATCTGCCCGTCTTCTCTATATCTTTATCTGGTCTGGTTCACTTGGTGCCATGGAAGAAAAATCACGGGGTAGTACAGATTGTCCTCACCATAAATTCAAAGTCTTCAAATTCACCTGTACATTCAACAACTACCAACAATGAACAATCTGTCTGTTTACATAGTTAAGGTGGGTAATTCAAACTTTTCCCCCTCTTCTCTAATATCTGCTCTTCTTGCTCTCTATGGCTGGTCTTACATTCACAAAAGAAGAAAAACAATCCACTGAAGAGACTCCCTCAGATCCTTCCACCAAGACTGAAAATGTGCCCACATCTTCACCATTGATTTCTTTCATCCCTTCCATTATAATAGATCCTCATTCTTTCCACTTAAGGCTAACCTGTGCAACCAGTTTTCAGGGATCTTGTTCTGTTATGCCAACTTCTCTTCAGATTCTGTCCTAAACACGTTTAAATATACTCAGGTATCTTCTATTCTTATAAAAGCTTTTCCTCGACACCATGTACCCCTTTAGCTGCTGCCCTCTCTCTTTGCCACCTCCCCTTCAGATCTTCTAAGAAGTCGATATATACCCACTTCTTCACCTCCCATTAATTCCTCAACCCACCAGTAAGCTCTGCTCCACAAGTCCAGCAAACTACTCTCTCCTGTAGTGAACTCCTAAAGTCCTATGAATTAAGTTACCGTCAATATGTCCCAATCTCCCTCCAGACTCTAGTTTTGATTGCAACTGCACACTTGTGGATGTGCAGCAGGCACCTCAAATTCAGTATGTGCAAAACTGAACTTGCCTTATGCCTGCTGACCATGTTCTCCCTCCTGTGCTCCATATCTCAGGGAATGTGATGATGATCACTCATGTAGTTGGCAACACCAAAACTTACCCATTATATCTGACCCAACCCTCTCCCTCACTTTGCCCCCCATGGAGAATAACTCCATGGCCAACTGATTCTCCTGGATCAATATATACTAGACTTATCAACTTCATAGCATTTCCATGGTGAGAACCTAAGGCCAGGTAACACATATCTCTTACCTAGATTATTATAGTAGCCAATCTTACAATACAGTTGACCCTTGAACAATGCATGAGTTAGACATGCCAGCCTCCTCATAGTTGAAAATCTGTGTATAACTTTTCACTCCCCCAAAACTCAACTACTTATAGCTTACTATTGGCCAGAAATTTTGCCAATAACATAAACAGCAAATATTTTGTATATTTTATATATATATATATATACACACAATAAAATAAGCTAAAGGAAAGGAAATGTTATTAAGAAAATCTTAACAAAGAGAAAATATATTTACAGTACTGTACTGTATTTATATTTTAAAAATTCCACATATAAGTGGACTCACGCAGTTCAAATCTGTGTTGTTCAAGGATCCACTCTAGTTGCTCCTGCCTTACACAATAGCCAGATGACCTTTCTCTGCTTACAATTCTTTACTTCTTTTAGGTTTTATTTTTTATTTTTATTTATTTTTTTTTAATTTTTTTTTCAACGTTTATTTATTTTTGGGACAGAGAGAGACAGAGCATGAACGGGCAAGGGGCAGAGAGAGAGGGAGACACAGAATCAGAAACAGGCTCCAGGCTCTGAGCCATCAGCCCAGAGCCCGACGCGGGGCTCGAACTCACGGACCGCGAGATCGTGACCTGGCTGAAGTCGTACGCTTAACCAACTGCGCCACCCAGGCGCCCCTAGGTTTTATTTTTTAGAGAGAGAGAGAGAGAGAAAGAGGGGAGTAGGGGAGGGGCGTTGAGAAAGGGGGAGAGAGAGAATCCCAAGTTGGCTCTTCACTGTCAGGACAGAGCCCAACGTGGGGCCAATGTCACAGACTATGAGATCATGACCTGAGCTGAAATCAAGTCAGATTCCAAACCAACTGAGCCACCCAAACACCCCTAAAACTCTTTAAACTGAAGCTTTTCCAGGATGAATTTCAAACTCCCTGTTGTGATTTACAAGGTCCTCTATACTCAGCCCATATCTACTTCTCCAGGCTTACCTCTCATCATTCTGTCCCTTGCACTTTATCTAGACAGCCTGTACTTACTTTCAGTTCTTCAAACAGGCTCTTCTCTATCACTTCCAGGTCTTATCTCTGCCACTTCTTTATCTTTTTTTTTTTTTTTTAACAAAAAAATCCACTTTTTCTCCCTAACTCTTTACTATTCTTCAAGTCTCAGTTTAGACATTGCTAACTCTGGGGAAACTTCTCTTGATCCTCAAATCTTGATTAGACACCTCTGTGCTTTCTTTGCATCTTGTAATTCATTTATCATATGGTTTGGCTTTATAAAGAGAGAGGTGTATCTCTGTTATTTGTTCTTAAGTCCTTCATTCTAGCACATGCCTGGCATATAGTCAATAAATATTTGTTGAACAAATAAATGAATGAAAGCAATTACCCAAAGAGATGCAGAACAAGCTATCTAAGGATAATATAAACAACTGAGTGTGAGAATATGCAATACAACAGTAAGCATATAATTCGTGTTAAAATTGGCGTGACTATTCCATTGTTTCAAATATGATAACAAGGAATCCCTCAATACAAGGGGCATAATTCTCTAGACATTTTCCTTTCTATGCTTTTAAAAATTATGGCATCAACACTAAACAGTGACAGCAAAAAAAGACTTAAAGGAACTATTCCTTACTCTTTTGGGGCCAAAGTATATTCTCCAGAAAACAGATGTTCTAGTAGTGATGAAATAGAAGTGGGTATTCCACAAATAAGGCCATTAAATGTAAAAATATGAACTGGAATGTCTAGGAAAGGGATAAAAGATACAATTTCCATAGAACACAGTTTGGGCACTGCTGCTGAACAGTATTATTTTATCTAATTCATTCAAAACCTGCCATAACTCAGGTATGAAGGCTGTGCTCTTGTCCCAGGAGTTCTTCCCAAGAGTGACTCTTTGCAAAGCTGTCTTCATTGGTAACACCTCACCTGTTGGAACTCTTTTCCACTTCCCATTGCTACCCTCAATCCTCTCTCAAATCTCCAGCCCAAAATGTACTAGGATTCATTTCTTAGCTTGGATTGGAAACTGATTTCAGTGTTGACCCAAATCCATCATTCAAGGGCAATGACAAGATCCAAAAGTAATAAAGTTCCATTTGGGAAATGTGTTCCAGCAGAGTGCATAATGGGCAGTCAACCAGAAACCAACTTTTCTTGCTAAATTATGAGTTTGTGTTTGCAGATTAAAGGAGAGGTTGGAATATGAGAACAGGGAAAGAAGGTGAGCCATATTTATATTGAGCCAATATACTGAGTCACCTATTAAGAAGGTAGAAATACTGAAGTGGTCAGATTGTGAAAGAAATGGTTGTTGACTCCATCTGTGGCTGAAATGTTTGGTAGATGGACAAAGTATCATATATCTTTGGCATTTGGGGGTTCCATAACCATGGAGTTTCATAAACTATTCTCCCTCCCTTCAGAAAAATAAAAACAAACACACACAAAAGCAAGTGATAATGGGAAAATTGAGTAAAAATGTTTGACAAGAGAATTTATCCTGGGATAAATTTTAGTCACATATTTTGCACTATTTGTTGTTTTAAACTTAGTACCCATAATTTACTGTCCATAACTTACTGCCACATCATCTCTCACTTCTTTAAGTCATCTAACAATTTTGGTGTCCTGAAAATCCCACAACAATAAAGGTATCTTTTCTACTTTCAGAGATGAATGATTTATTAATTTTGCAAGACTGTTTTCCTCCCTAGCTCATCAACTTTCCTAAAAATGCAAGAAAGGGAAGAAAGCCTAATTATGCTGTTGATAGGAAAAAAAGGGGGGGGGGAAGAAATATAAAACATTAAAAAGAGGAAATTAAGGTATAGGACTTGATGAAATTCGATGGGTATTTCTGATAAAACTTGAAATGGAATGGAGTTTCCTTAACCTGATACAAGGATGAATATATTAAAAACTCACAGTAAACATCTTTATTTAATAAAAAAAAAGACTTACTTGAGGTATGATTGATGTACAAAAAGCTGCATATATTTAATGTATACAACTTGATGAGTTTGGAGATGCACATACACTAATGAAGCTATCACCACAATCTACAAACATCTTTCTCAATAGAAAAAATTAGAAACAGTCTCTTTAAAACCAAGAAGTGGATATTTAATATCACTGCTCTTACTAAATATTGTATTTAAAGCGTCAGCCAATGCAATTGGAAAAGAAAAATAAGGTAATGGGGTTGAAAAGAAAGAAACAAAACTGCCTGTATTCATTTTCTGTGAATGCTGTAACAACATTTCCAAAATTTAGCGGCTTGAAACAACACAAATATATTATCTTACAGTTCCATATTTCAGAAGTCCAAAATGGATCTCACTGGGCTAAAATCCCCAAGTTGTTGGCAGGGCAGAATTCCTCTCTGAAGGCTTGAGGGGAGAATCAATATCCTTGCCTTTTCCAGCTTCTAGTGACTGCCCGTGTTCCTTGGCTCTTTCCTCTGTCTTCAAAACCAGCAACAACAAACCAGGTCCTTCTGAGGCTGCCACTTCTCTGGTTCTTCCTTTTCTGCCTGCCTCTTCTTCTTTTAAGGACCCTTGTGATTAAATTCATCTCACTTGGGTAATCTAGGATAATCTTCTTTTAAGGTCAGCTGATTAACAAACCTAATTTTTCTGCCATTTTCATTCTCTTTTGGCAAAAAGCATACCATATCCATAGTTTATGGGAGTTAGGACATGGACGTCTTTGACAGGTTGTTTTTCTGCCTACCACACTGCCACTGTTCGCAGATTGATTGTGTATACAGATAAAGCTTAAAAAAACTACAAATTTTCAGATTTTGTAGTATTGGTGATAGGGAAAAATTTGTTATAAGATGGCTGACAGGACTGATAGGGAAATTCCAGTCCCCTACCAGAGACTCCCCTTCCAGGTTCTTCTTCCTACCCCACTTGCCGCACACAAGCTCCAAATTATTATTAATGAGGAATGCGGAAGTAACAGACTATAAATTGTTCCCTCTGCTTATGCTAAGAGATCAGACCTCTCTGGAAAGTGATCTCCTCTGAGCCTGCAGGTGTAAAATAAACTTCCTGCCTTCCAAGATCTCCGAGGGCTGCGTGGTTCTTCCACTGAGTGATCCAGACCACGTTCTGTAACATTGGCATCGTCTAAAAATTATAAGTAGCTAACATAGCTTTGATAGTTTTTGATAAAGCAAAAATGCTACTCACAGCTCATGTTTCACCTGCTATACTAAGAATACTTGAAACTTTTCTCGTTATGCTAATACTTAAATACATATCGACTTCTATTTATCTTCAGAATATTATGGGGTGTGTGTGTGTGTGTGTGTGTGTGTGTTTTATTTAAACAGGAAAGCTAGTTTTGCTTTTTTGTTTTGTTTTGTTTTAAGCTATTTGAGGCTTTCCTGAAAAAGCATATCACTGGATACTACTCTTACATACTGTCACACCGACTCCTCATAACACTGAAAAATAACTATTATTCGCCTTCTTTTACTAATAAAAAAGCTGAGACTCAGAAGTTGGATCGCTGGTTATCCAGTAAATAAATGACTGAGCAGGTATTTCAATGCAGGACAAACGTTAGAGCTCTAGAAAACGCTACCAACTTTACAGCTTCACCCTTCTGCCCTCAGGAAGGGACTCATTTCTTCCGAGTCTGAGAGGTCAAGATTCCTTCTGTGATGAACGACAATAATCATCCCATTAATAATTAATTATAATTATACTAAATTAATAATAATAAATTAATTCCATTCCTAAGTACTCTTTAGATCGCTAGCTATTCTTTTCTTCCCTTCAGAACAAAGGCTCTACATATCTGTTATCTTAGTGGAAAGTTTGCAGGGATAAGAAGGCTTCATTCTATATTAAGAACATGAGGGGTGCCTGGGTGGTGCAGTCCGTTAAGCGTCCGACTTCAGCCAGGTCACGATCTCGCGGTCCGTGAGTTCGAGCCCCGCGTCGGACTCTGGGCTGATGGCTCAGAGCCTGGAGCCTGTTTCTGATTCTGTGTCTCCCTCTCTCTCTGCCCCTCCCCCGTTCATGCTCTGTCTCTCTCTGTCCCAAAAATAAATAAAAAACGTTGAAAAAAAAATTAAAAAAAAAAGAACATGAGACATTTGTTCTTAAAAACTAAACACCTTTCTTGCATTTCAGTGACTATTTTACTATCCAAAAAGCTTCTGTATACACGGTGTATACAGGCCTAAGCACCAATTCTGATAGGAAAGCTAATGTGGAAGATAGGTAGTTTTCTTTTTCTGTTCCCCAGCTTTATTGAGGTATAATTGGCAAATAAAAATTATATACATTTAAAGTGCACAATGCAAAGTTTTGGTATACAGATACATTGTGAAATGACTGTCACAATCAAGCTAATTGAGATATCCATCACCTTACATAGTCACAATTTTTTTATGTGAATGTGTTGAGAATACTTAAGATCTACTCTCTTAGCAAATTTCAAGTATGCAGTTCCATGGCCTTTGTGTGCCTTATTGTACTTGTATAATTTAAATAAAATATATTTTGTTCCATCAAAAAAGTTTTTCAAGTATACAAGATAGTACTAGCTATAGTCCCCATGCTATGAATTATTCATTCTGTATAACTGAAACTTTGTACCCTTTGACCAACATCTCCCCATTTCCCCCCACCCCCAGCCCCAGGCAACCATCATTCTACTCTCTGCTTTTAGGACTTCAGCTGTTTAGATTCCCCACATAGTGAGATCGTGTAGTATTTGCCTGTATCTGGCTTCTTCTACTTAGCATAGCATCTTCCACGTTCATTGATGTTGTCCAAATGGCAACGTATCCTTCCTTTTTAAGGCGGAATAATATTCCATGGCATCTATTTTTTTCTCCATCCATTTATCCACTGACCAACACTTAGGTTGTCTCCATATCTTGGCTACTGTAAATAATACTACAGGCAGTTTTCTTCTAATACCTTGAGTTCAAAACTAGTGAACGTCACCACCTCCTAAGACACTTAGCAAGCTTCCTTGTGTAAAGATAGTAAACTACTAATAGGAGAGAGAGATGGGACTCTCAGGAATGACTAGTTAGAGGGAAGGACATCAAAAGACAGCTGTATTAGGAGCCACTGAAATAGAGGCATTTTGTGACATTTCCACTCATGTTGTTCCCATAGTCCAGTTCGACCACTGGACAAGCTGGAACTCCAAGCGTCTTTCTCAGGCAGTTCCACATGCCAGAACACTTACATAACCCTGATATTTTGTGCTCCGAGCCTGGCACAATGCAGCATATTATAATATTAGCAAAGACAGAGAGATTATTAATGCCTAGCTCAAGATAATGGGCTTTTCATGAACCAGTCTCTTCCTGTTTAAGGTCAATAGTGCAGAACTTTATTGACACTCAGTAAAACCTAACTCGGAACCGTATCGTCACAGGTAACTGCAGTACTCTTTCGTCCTTCACACAGCTCCCTAGCAACTCAGGTTATGGTTGTGCTCTCTTAAATATACTGACTCTTAAAGACATTCGGCTAAAATCTAGCTACACTGAAGTACAGCAAGAAGTCAGTAAGTAACTCTGGTGATGCTTCCCCTATAGCGGGGATGACCCTTCCTCGCAGGCACCTGAGCTGCTGTCTAACACCAGTGATAGGTTTGCAATGAACAAAGAAAGTACTCTTATTTAAGGTTTGCAATGATAGGTTTGCAATGAACAAAGAAAGTACTCTTATTTAAGGTCCTTTGAGGCCAGTGGCATGATTTAAGCAATCGACCAACATGTCCAAACCTAACTAGTTCCTTGGCGTTATATAACATGGGCACAGTGTGACCAAACTCTAATCGATTCTTCAGCCCAACAAACAGTTGTAGACCGCTACTGCCAAGCTCTGAGAGTAAGAACTCATGATCTATACAGGTAAAGAGGTTAATTGTAATAAATGCCATTTAATGAGTGCTTACTGCAGACTATAATGCCAACTCTTCATACATATTATCTCATTTAATACAACCACCCTGCACATTACATACTTTACTGCTTTCATTTTACACATTAGAAAACTGAAGCTCAGAGAGGTCACGTAATTTCCCCAAGGTCACACAGCTAGAAAGTAGCAGAGCCAGAATTGGAAACAAAGCACTCTGATTCTACACTCTCACTCACAATGTTAGAACTGATGGCCTTGCCGTCAGGGCAAAGTTAGAGGTGTGTTCACGGTACAATGTGGCACCAAGGAGTAGTCAGCCAAACCAACTCCATTTCTCACTCTACAAATCAAGAATGGTAGAAAGGGATATGGCTGGATTCATGGGAGGAGGTAACAAATCCACCCAGGACCCTGAAGGGCTCGCAAACGTCTGTTCCCGATATCTAAAATTGGTCCGTATGGGAACTGGAAGGTAAGCTTACCCATCCTAAGACCATAACCCAAATTGAAATTCATAATACTGTGTCCCCCATCACCCATATCAAATCCCACAGTGAATCAGGTCACAGTCTCCTGATAAGTCCCCAAAACTGGCCATAGTCCACAACACCTCTCCTTCCATATGATACCATCTATTTCTTTGTCAGAGTAAATCTGAGAGCAGGAAGAAGCCACTTATAGTGATTAGACTGACACAAACTTCAAGTGTATCTAAACCCAGACATCGAAGGCAAGCTTATATGTAAATACTGTATGTAAATGTGCGTGTGTGTGTGTCCACACATGCATGCACATGCTTTGGGGTCCCAGGACAGGTGGAAACACAACACAAACCAATCCTATGGTATAGAAGCAGCTGATCCATATTGCAAAATATACAAGGATAAAATTAAGATAGAAAAAATAAAGAACAGGTCACATTACATGATTAAGGTGCTGTTTTTGTTAGATTTACTATACTCTGAGACTATTCGATCCTTCACACTAAAATCACTAATGAGAGATATGAATCAGATAATAAAAAGGAATGCCTGAGAAAAAGCTGATTATCAGAATGAACTTAGTTAGTGCCTAAAATATTCTGAGTTGGAACATGTAATTGCAATGTATCATGTGAGGTTGGTAATTATAACAAAAACTTCTATTTAATAGCATTCCCTGATTCAGAGCACTTTCCTGTAGAGTATCTCTTAAGAATAATTACATTTTGAATTCATTTTGTATTTGCCTTCTCAAGTGCTGAGGGCACCTTCACATATGAAATGTAAGCAAGTTGAACCTACCCAGGGCAGGGCGGGGCGGGGTGTCAGGAAACAGCGTCAGTGAAATGTAAGCAGGAATTTTGGCAGTGTATTTCAGGACATTAATGAATGTAACATTCAAATGTTCAGAAATCCAAATCTGATTCATAGAGAAATGGGAAAATGAGAGGTAGCAAGTATGAATAGATGCTGGGGAACATGCAGGGAACCACTAAGGAAACACACAGAAAGAAAACTGGCCTCTTGATAGTTTCAAAGCGTTCCTGGTTTCTGGTAGCCTGGGGCGTTCCTTGGCTATGGATACCATTCATCCTGTGTCTTTACATGGTCTTCCCTCTCCCTATGTCTGACTCTGGGACCAAATTTCCCCTTTTCATAACGACTCAGTCATATTAGATTAGGGCCCACCCTAATGCCCTCGTCATAACCTAATCATCTGCAAAGGCTAGTTCCAAATAAAATCACATTCACAAGTCCTGGGGACTAGGGCTGCAACATCTTTTAGGGGGAACAGAATTCATCCCATACCAGGAGGATAGAACAGAAACAAGATAAGTTGATAAGTTGAACCCAAGCATAACAGGTGTTACCCTGGGAGCTTGGCTTTTCTAAACTGAAAATCATGGTACCCAGCAAACTACGGTAATGTTCTGGGAGTAACATGGACACACTAAAAATAAAGGGTTTGGCGTTGAACACCTTGTTTGTTTCTGCTCCGCGCTTTTTATTTTTTGTTTTTTTATATTTATTTATTTATTTATTTATTTTTGCTCCATGCTTTTTTTTTTTTTTTAACATTTATTTATTTTTGAGACAGAGAGAGACAGAGCATGAACAGGGGAGGGGCAGAGAGAGAGGGAGACACAGACTCAGAAGCAGGCTCCAGGCTCTGGGCCATCAGCCCAGAGCCTGACGCGGGGCTCCAACTCACGGACCGCAAGATCGTGACCTGAGCTGAAGTCGGATGCTCAACCGACTGAGCCACCCAGGCGCCCCGCTCCATGCTTTTTAAAAAGAGGGGGCTTCATAATAAAGACACTTTAGTTTTGGTAACCTATGAGGTTGTTTATTAAGAACAGATTCTTATGTAGCTGACACAGGAATTTACTTCTACTTCAGACTTTGCCAAAGTCTACAAGCCAACGACTGCAACAAAGAGATAAACAACTCACAACTTTGCATAGTAATCACCAAAGGTAGTTTTTCAACCATGAAAATGTCTGTGTGTAAACCCAGTTTGGTTTCTGGACCCATCATATAGCATTTACTCCATAAGAGTAATATATTAAAATATGTTTTCTTCCTCCAAGACTTCTCATACATGTAACATTTTTTAATGCAAAACAAAATCATATAAGAATTAAAAAGAAGGCAAAGTAGTATATAATCTTAATATTTTTGTACTGTTATTTTTGTTTAATGAGCTAACTAAACTAAATTTTTAATGAAGTTATTATATATATATAACTATATATGTGTGTGCGTATATATAGATAGATATATAGATATATATAACTTTCAGTGTAAATTAGAAACCATTAAATTGGTGGCTTTCTGCAATGAACTAAATAATTTTTTTATCTCAAAATAACAAGAGAACTGGGCTTACTATTATAATAACTGTGTATGCAAAGGATCAAGACATATTTATATGAATTGTAATAGTGTATTAGGTACATGCAGGAAAATGGAGTGGACTTTACTGCTCCCTCAGTAAAGGTGTCCAATCACTCATTTGAATCAAGATTTCAAAGTAGGTATTTTTCTAAATGTGAAACTGAAATTTTCCCATAATATGTCTATTTTTCTTTAGCATTCCCCTAATCCTTCCTCTTATATTAACAAGTCCCAGACTAAGAAAAAATTAAATCCAGTTTTGAGTTTTTAAAGATTTTTTCTACTATATTCAAACCCAACTTCCCATAAACACTATGCCTAATCAATAAAATTTATTTCAACCTAGTGCAGGATTCTGAGGGATAAAAGACATTTTTCCTAGCACAGGTCACCAATAGAGGGCAGACCCTGAATGCCCAGAAAAGTGATGTATCCTTAAATGCCCTTGAACCAGTTTCTTTATAAACTCACACATAAATACAGAAATACAGCTACAAGAACTTCTGATTATGTTAGTGACCCCAAATCTAATTCACTTATCTGAAATGTATTTCCTTTATATACACATCTTCTCTCTCTAATGTCCTCTTGATTTAAGAAAAACAGTATCGAAAAGCAAACAAATAAGCAAACTAAATGTTTCTACAAGTCCCAAATCCAAACGACATAAGAATTAGAACAAAACCTTAGATAGCAGGTTTTCCCAGTAAGCCCAAAGAAAGATGTATGTTTGATGAAATCCAAAACTCTGTGGGCCAATTCACATAAAGATTTATATTTCAATTAAAATAAACTCTAAACAAAATATTTGCCCCCAGAAAGGCCCACGTGTTTGAAAACTAGTGGAAAGAACTTGCCTGAGTGTTAATGAATTCATTGCTTTTTTTAAATTAAATGAATTAGGAGGGGTACCTGGGCGGCTCAGTCCGTTGAGGGTCCGACTTCGGCTCAGGTCATGATCTCGCGGTTCGTGGGTTCGAGCCCCGCGTCGGGCTCTGTGCTGACAGCTCAGAGCCTGGAGCCTGTTTCAGATTCTGTGTCTCCATCTCTCTCTGCCCCTCCCCCACTCATGCTCTATCTCTCTCCAAAAAAAGGATTAAAAAATTATAATAATAAATTTTAAAAAATTAAATGAATTATGTAAGCTCTTTGAAAAATAGTAATAGTACACTTTACAGTCATTTTTATTGAACTGACAGCAAGTTTTAACAATTCAATTAGCATAAAATTATGTATGTTCAGAAAGTGAAATTTGTTTAATATTTTTCTCTGTGCATCTTCCCCATCCACACACTTTATTCAAGTCAAAAACACATTAGCACACAGCATATATAAGACTCCAGAGTAAGATGGAAATAAAGAGGCTCCTGCCCTCAAGCTATTTGCAATCTATATAAACAAAATCGGCCCACTGGAAGGCCCCAGTTCAGCATAAAATAAATTCTATAACGATGGCACAGAGAAAGTGTTGTGGGGAAATCAAGAAGAAATATTAAACAGTTCTTGAACTCATGGGTCCCAAGCAGAAGAAAAGTGCTTTCATATTATCGTCATGGTTTTTTTAAGTCCTGAATCAGGCTTTTCTTAGCAAGTGAGGACATTCTCAAGCGTTGAGCAGAGGTTCTGGTACACTTGCAAATCAGTTTGCTTCTGCATATAAACTTTTACATAAAAATCTTTTATATATAAAAGAAAGTGATAAAGGTACAGTTGTAAAATAATTAAGGTTCAAACTTCCAGTTACAAAATAACTTAGTCATGGGGGTGCAATATATGGCATGGTGAGTATAGTTTATAATTCTGCATTGTATATTTAAATGTTGCTAAGAGAACAGATCTTAAGTGTTCTTACCATAAGAAAAAAAAATTTTGCAACAACATATGGTGACAGATGTTAACTAGATTTATTGTGGTGATACTTTTGCAATGTGTACAAATAGTTGAATTATGCTGAACACCTGAAACTAATATAATGTTATATGTCAATTATACCTCAATTTTTAAAATTCAGTTATTTGAATATAAAATGTGTTCATTTTCCTAATTCATAAGGAATCATCTAATATAAAAATAAATCTGTATTGGGGCGCCTGGGTGGCTCAGTCGGTTAAGCATCCGACTTCGGCTCAGGTCATGATCTCACAGTCTGTGAGTTCGGGCCCCGCGTCAGGCTCTGTGCTGACAGCTCAGAGCCCGGAGCCTGCTTCGGATTCTGTGTCTCCCTCGCTCTCTGCCCCTCCCCCGCTCATGCTCTGTCTCTCTCTCTCTCTGTGTCAAAAATAAATAAACATTAAAAAAAAAAATCTGTATTTGTTAAGTCAAAAAAAAAAAATAGAGAAAAGAAAGTATATTCTCTGACACTGCCCCACCACTGGGTCATTGTGTGACCTTGGCCAAGTCACTCCACTTCTCCGACCTCAGTTTTGTCATATGTAACATCAAAGAACTGAAAAAATATGGGGCAACTGCCACGCATGCAGAAGAAAATAAAATTTCTGCCTCATAGCATATAGGAAAGTAACTTCCATATGGATTAATGACCTAAATGTAAAGTAGTAAAACTCTTAAACTTTAAAAAAGAGAAAGCCGGGGCGCCTGGGTGGCGCAGTCGGTTAAGCGTCCGACTTCAGCCAGGTCACGATCTCGCGGACCGTGAGTTCGAGCCCCGCGTCGGGCTCTGGGCTGATGGCTCGGAGCCTGGAGCCTGTTTCTGATTCTGTGTCTCCCTCTCTCTCTGCCCCTCCCCCCGTTCATGCTCTGTCTCTCTCTGTCCCAAAAATAAATAAACGTTGAAAAAAAAATTAAAAAAAAAAAAAAAAAAAAAAAAGAGAAAGCCGTAGAAGTAGTAGGGTAATATAGCATACTATATAGTACTGCAGTATAGTGTTACTAGGGGATAGGATCGTAGTAGAACCATTCCATGGAATCCTGTATAACAGTTAAAACTAATTCACCAGATCTACATGTGAAAACATGGCTAAATCTCAAAAACATAACAGTGAGGAAAAACAAAAAGTTACAGAATCCTATGTATTGGATGACGGCACTGATATATAGTTGAGCACAAAGCAATACTACATTGTTGTGGATGAGGACTAAGCAAAGTATAAGAACTGGTCTGTAAAGACAGCCTTGGAGTCTAGGGTAGGAGTTACCTCTGGGAGTGAGAGAAAGGAATGGCGGGGGAGCAGGTTTGGAACCAAGGAGGCTTTGACTATATGGTAACGTTTAATACAAGGAAGGAAGGAAGGAAGGAAGGAAAGAAAGAAATAGAAGAAAGGAGGGAAATATATTACTGTCGGACAGGGACCTGTCCGGGAGTGGACTGGAATCCTAGGGCTGGTCCCCGAAACCACGGTGGCTCTGGGCCCTGGTGACCTCCAAGGTCAGAAGAATTTGAAAGGAGGGTCCCAGCAAACGGAGCATCCAGTAGTTCTGCTCAAACTTATGAACACTCAGGAAAGAGAATAATTAGACTAAGGGGAACAGCATGTACTTTCTCCCTCAACCTCCACTAATCATAGGATGTATTTACTGAGGTACAAAAGAGAAAATGGATTGAGAATTCAGGGGGAAAAAACAGGCATTTGGAAGTAAAGGAAAGCGTATTTTGACTCATTTCTGAGCTCAAAATCAAGGATGCCTGATATAAAGCTCATTCTACACTCTACAAAATCATCCAAGTTAAAGCACATGGATAGTTGAACTTCACATCGTCATGTCCCAAAAACCTCTACCCACCGGATCATTTGGTGTGGCTAATAATTAGCAAAATTTGACTAATATGCATTTTATAGCCTTTCTTGGATATAGGACTTTGCCCAAATGTCACACCTCTGTAAAGAAAAAAGAATGAGGGACCTAAAATCACCTGCGTCATGACAGAGAAGAAAAAAAACAACATCTAGGCAAGCCTGAGCATTTATTTATATAAACATTCGTATCAACTTCTTACAAAATAACATATTTTTCTAATATTTCCCAACTTAAAAAACATTGACATTGATTACGTCATCTGAAATTTACAGAATATATAAAAATAAGCTCAGGAAAACGAATGCCTGGCTGTTAAGTCCCTCCTAGAAAGTGAGGCATGGGGACTGGAATCCAGCCCCAGGCAGAGGGGTTTCAGATGTCTGACAAGATCTTTCACCAAGCTGCAGCTGTCTGCCTTGAAGTCAGGAGCCCCAACACTACTATCTGGGGATTCAGAATCACTTAATTCAAGATTACAACAGTGTGCAGGGTGGTGTCTCTTCATGGCTGGGGAATACAACCAACCACCAGCGCTCAATCTTTCCCAGTAATTCAGTACTACTAGATTTAATAATTTCCTGAACTAGGGGTGGAAAGAGTCTGGTTTGGAGAGTGAAATAATTCACTGAAGCATCCTCGCGAGTAAGCAGTGAGAACCAGCACTTACAGAGCATTTATCATATGTCAGGACTCTAGATAACTCACCCACCTTCCTCCCATAATCAGCTGCTCTGTTTTACTTGAGGAAACCAAAGAGAAGAATTCGATGATTTGACCATGGTCACATGCATAAGTTCAGAGTCAGGACTTGAACCCAGATCGCGTACCATCTAAGCCCTAAGTCTGCTGCCAAGCTGTGCTACACCTTGAAAGAGAGCCTCGCGATCAGCACTAAACAGTCCTGCTCTACAGGGACATAGGGCTGGAAAGCTTACCTTTCCAGAACCTGTTTTTTAAACCCCTCTGTTTATTTCTTTTTAATTTTTTTATGTTTATTTATTTTGGAGAGAGAGAGAGAAAGAGAGAGAGAGAGACAGACAGACAGACAGAGCGTGAGTGGGGGAGGGGCAAAGAGAAAGGGAGACACAGAATCCCAAACAGGCTCCAGGCCCTGAGCTGTCAGCACAGGGCCCGACGCAGGGCTCGAAATTACAAACAGCGAGATCATGACCTGAGTCAAAGTCAGACGCTCAATGGACTGAGCCACCCAGGCGCCCCTAAACCCCTTTATTTAGTATGGCATTCAAACTTCTGGCATGTGGATGTATGCTGCAAATAACAATGGAAAGTAGTTAACCATCAACTTGCAGCAATACTACGTAAATAAATGTAAATGTGAGAAAACTGAGGACCCTTAAGTGAGAGCATGATCTCCGCAGGGAGAGCGTGAATACCGGACATTCAATTTACAAGGAGATTGTTGAAATTCGAAGAAAATCATAAGGAGTAATTCTTGGAACTGATGGCATTTTTTTCCCAAATAAAATATACTTATATATCAACACCATTTTAAATCCCTTTAGCCAGAGGTCTTTACACAGGATAAAGTAAGAGGAGAGATGTTAAAGTCTTCTACGAACCTTCATCACTGAGATACGCAATCAATCGATTCTCTGTTAGTTAACTCCTCTGGGAAAAAGACGTATTGGTAGCATGGGAATTGCCATGTCTTTATTTCTCTAAAATGAACAGCAAAAGTGGGTAATTAAGGTTCTACCAAGACCAGACATTTCACACATGTAATAGTAAGAACAGCAATGGTTAGCACTTATTAAACACCTGCCGGAATGTCAGGCGCTATTCTAACAGCTTTGCTGTATTATCTCATTCGATCTTCGCAAAGACCTACTATTTGTGCTATTTTCCGTAAGAGGAGGTTGAATAACTTGCTGGACCTCACACAACCAGCAAATGGAACCAAGCCGACCCGCTCCAGGCCCTGAGTTCAAACCACGCGTGACACGTCCTTTAATTTGAATATCCCTATAATTCTGTATCCTGTGAGATCCTTTTCTTTAATGTTTATTCATTTTTGAGAGAGAGAGAGAGAGAGAGCCCATGAGTGGGGGAGGGGCCAAGAGAGAGGGAGACAGGATCTGAAGTGGGTTCTGCCCTGAGAGCAGAAAGCCAGAAATGAGGCTTGAACTCAAGAACCATGAGCTCATGACCTGAGCAGAAGTTGGATGCTTAGCCGACTGAGCCACCCACGCATCCCGTGAGGTTCCTTTTATGGCTAATAACATTGCACCTCAAACAGGTTAAGCAGTTGAAACAGAGCTCAGTTTCAAATTCAGGTCAGTTTATATCCAAAACCCCTGTTCCTTCTACCACAGTTTCCCTCAAAAGAAATGAGGTGGCAAAAATGGAGACAAGAAGAGACAGGTCTGGGAAACAAACCCTACAGACACATCCCAGGTGTCAGCACAGTTTCCCCTGCCCCTCGAAATCTAGAGAATCGTGTCTACAGACCCCTCTGCACATCTTGGGAGAAGCCCCAGGAGTGGTCAAAGGTGCTGTTCCGTCCTGGTCATCGTGGCCTCCAGTGTCCTGCCTCAGCTGAGCGCTGTTCCCATTTTCCACTGTGGGTCCCGTTATGGAAATCCCATGATTTCCCCACCAGGCCCAGGTGGATGTGCCAGACAGCCCTTAAAAATCATAAGGTTCCCAGACCTTTTCTCCCGCTCAAGCCCCAGCTTCCCGTCATGACACTCGTCTCTCTATTCTTCACCCTCCTGTCCTCTCTCCCCGAGCCTCCATCTCCAGAGCAAGAATTCCTTCCCCTTTTCCAGGCAGAGCCGTTCAGTCGCAGGACCCCTCCTATCTAAGACCCCTTCCTGAGGCCTGTCATTTCATAGCTCGAAACCTGTTTAAGGCATTTTGCTTTCCCAGAGGAGGCACCGCTCTGGCTTTTGCAGTGGCAATTGCCCCCTGCTACCAAACCTACCACACATCCTTATCATCAGGCGAGCCATGAGCCAGGGAGTATTCTCAAGGCTACAGAATAGAATGTGTCATGAAAACCTCAGTATACTTTTTACAAGTTTATAACACCAAACATGTGACATCAAATTAGACACTGCTTTGTTGCCACTGCTAAAAATTAAACACACATATTATATAACTTTTGTCGCTACTGGCCTGCCCCCATGTGCCTCAGTCTCGGGGGCAAGTCAGGAAGAAAGGAATCTTGTTGGCCAAGCACTTGGCAGCCACATGGCTCCTGGGCCTGCCAGTTCCCAGGGAAGCTGAGTCCTGGCAGCCTTCCCAGAAGCCTCGGTACGCCTGTGTCCCATGTCTATTCTTGCAGAGTCACCCACATTGGGACTAAAGAGACTTACTGACATTTCTGGACTTTTTTTTTTCTTCGCATAAAAGCAAGCTAACGCATCAGCCCAATGCTGCCGCATTGATGGCTTTAAAAATTGTTTTCGATTTGACCGTGACCCTCAAACATAGACTTTCTCCGGGAAAAACAGCTGATGCTATCAGGCTCAGCCAAACCTGCCAGGAGCCCTCTTAACCCTGTATTAGCAGATGAGATCGGCCGTGTGAAGGGCAAAATAAACACAAGACTCCTAAGGAAGAGGTTCCAAGAAGAATATAGGTAACTCTGGTCCTTCACGCGGCACTCCAGGCGGTTGGACAGGACGACAGGGGCATGAGCTTTATTTTTTTTTAATTTTTTAATGTTTATTTATTTTCGAGGGAGAAAGGGAGGGAGACAGAGCATGAGTGAGGGAGGGGCAGAGAGAGAGAGGGAGACACGGAATCTGAAGCAGGCTGTGGATCTGAGCTGTCAGCACAGAGCCCCACGTGGGGCATGGTTCAACGAACCCCGAGATCATGAACTGAGCTTGGTTGGATGCTTAACCAACTGCATTTTCCACTGTGGGTCCCGTTATGGAAATCCCATGATTTCCCCACCAGGCCCAGGCGCTCCCAGGGGCATGAGCTTTAGATCTCATCCTGACTATACCCCAAAGCCACTCTGTGGCCCAGAGCATATCCTACGACCTGAGTCTCAATTCCCGACTCTGAAAATAGAGATAATAACACCTACCGTGCTGGTGTGAAGATTGGAGAGATAGAAATGAAAGCACCTTATCATTTATAGCAGTAAGTGCTATTACACCGGTAACTAAATTTGACCTTTATTTTTAAAGTATTTATTGAGTACCTACTATGTACCTACCAGGCCCTGGACTAGACGCTAGGGATACAGTGGGAGAAGGTCAGACCCAGTCTCTTGCCCATGGAACTTTAATTCTAGGGAGGAAAAATAGGCCTTACACATGTAATGATACAGCTAATATGTTAATTAGTTACAATTGTGACAAATGCTCCAGAGGGAAAGAAAGTATGGGATGCTGTGGAAATAGCAAACAAAGGTAGGTTGGCTGGAGTTGATTTCCTAAGGTTGGGCAGGGGCAGTGGGGCGTGTGGCTGACCACAAGTGAGCATCACTGAGGCGGAGGCCTGAGTCAAGCGGGGGATGGTGGGAGTAGCGTAGGGGGCCTTGGGACAGCTTCCCACGTGAGGACCCAGATGAGGCAGCTCTGAGGAGGGCCAATGCAACTGGGCTTGAGCAAGCAAGAGGGAGAGAGCAAGAGGCAGGGCTGGAGGACACAGGATCATGGGTTGGAGTCCTAAGATAAGTGGAAAATTATTAAGATGTATTTGTAGGGGAGTGGGAAGAGCCAGCTTTCATAGTAAATATGTCTGTCCGGCTGCTTTGAGGATGGGGCACTGGAGGGGGACCCAAGCATAAACCTGCAGCAACAAATAAGAGGCTGTTGGTTTAATTCAGACAAGAGACAGTGATATCTTAGACCAGGAATAACAGACCATCTACTGAAATGGCCCCGTGGCTTTGGCCCACCTCCTATGACAATGTTTCTCAAACTTGCCTGATGGTAGGAATCTATGAAGTTTGTTAAAATACAGGTTCCCAGGCTCCCTCTCTGGGGATCCCATTTTGGTGGTTCACGGGGGTGGGGGTGCCTGGGAATCTGTACTTTAAGCAAAGTTCCTCAGTGATTCTTTTTTTTTTTTTTTAATGTTTATTTTTAAGTGACAGAGCAAGGGAGGGGCAGAGAGAGAAGGAGATAGAGGATCCGAGGCAGGGTCTGTGCTGACAACAGACAGCCCGATGCAGGGCTCGAACTCACGAGCCTTGAGATCACGACCTGAGCCGAAGTTGGACGCTTAACCGACTGACCTACCCAGGCGCCCCTCTCACTGATTCTTATTAAGCATGTGTGTCCAGTGCTACCCCGCAGAATACCCCTGAGAAATATACCTTCCTTTCCCATGTAAAAGAAAACTGGTCCTAACAGGGGCTGTGCTTTTTATGACCCCAACCAGTGGAGGATCTTGGTGTAAACTCTTAGTTCACATGATACTTTTCCTACTTAGAACTAAATCAAGCAAGAAGTGACACATGGTGACACAGCCAGAGTGACACTTTTAGTAGGACAACTCCCCCGCAGGTAATTCCTTAGGAATCCAATCCATGATCCTGAGCAAAGTCTGTAAGCCCTGCGTCCTCCCGCCCCACCTCTTGCTCTCTCCCTCTTGTTTGCTCTGATATATTCAACATTCAGATTCTCTATACTGGTGTATTTTAAAGTGTGTTCCTTGAAATAGGAGGATTTTTTTGTGTGTGTGCACTGATAGACATACAGCTGTCAAGAGAGGGAAGAAGCTCTTTGACTGCAAAAGCTTCTAGAGCCTTCTGGGACCGAGAGCAATGGAATGGAATGTGGGTCTGTAAACGTCCCGCAGGACAGTGCACGTCCCCAGCCCATAAGCAGTTGAACTTGGGACTTTATCACTTGTCCCCAACCTCTGCCAGCTCCTTAGAGGAAAATATTGAGACCTCACAAGGATGATGTCCTCGGGAAACTCTTTTCATTCTGGCATAGTTGCACATTATCCAGTTGGAGTAAGAAGGAACCTGATCGCAGTCTGTCCAGTTATCCTCCCTATCGGCTCGCCTAAGACAAATTTCTATTCATTTATGGGGAAGCACACAGGAAAATGTGACTCAAAAGGGCAGTTAGAATCTGGAGCTGATAAACCATCTTAACGCAGGAAAGGGAAGGGAGAATGAATACTTATGGGAAAGCAAATGTCATTTAGGAAAGCTAAACGGGCCCTTAGGAGAACACATGGCATGTGTGGTGGTTTTGTGACCGTGTCTGGTCAGGTAGTCCCGTGTGCAGGGGATAAGAATCATTCTTTCCTGGTTGTGAAGCTGAAGATGACATTTGAGTTCTTCTGGGGGGCTCTGCTGTTGGACAGACAAAGGGAGTTCAAGATAAAAGCCCCTTCCTACCTCTATTGTAATGCCTACAGCTCAAAATAAGTTTTATGCCACAGTGGCTTATGCTAGACCCCTTCAACACTAGAAACAAACTCATGAGAAATGAACTGGAGCCTTATTCTTGATCCTTGTCTGCATCTGGAGCATCACGAATTGCAAGTTCCACTAGTCGACCTCTTGAGTGCTTATGTGGTTTCCAGGCTGACTACAGTTCCAGGAAGAGTAAGATAAGCCTAGGGTATTTTTTTTTTTTTTGTAACGTTTATTTATTTTTGAGAGAAAGAGACAGAGCACAAGCTGGGGAGGGGCAGAGGGAGAGGGAAACAGAATCCAAAGCAGGCTCCAGGCTCCAGGCTCTGAGCTCTCAGCACAGAGCCCAACGCAGGGCTCAAACTCACAAGGTGTGAGATCATGACCTGAGCCGAAGTTGGATGCTTAACCAACTGAGCCGCCCAGGCACCACCCAGGCGCTGCCCCCCCCAACCCCCCCACCCCCGCCCACCAGCCTAGGGTATTTAAAATATAATCTTTCTCCACCACCACACACACCCCTCAGAAGACTCCCCCTGCCACACACAAACACAATTCTGGAAGATTCTTGTGGGCTTAGTTTGGGGCAGAGAGGATAGGTGTATACAGTAGGAACACACACACATCTCCCGAGTGGTCGAATGGCTCCATTAACATGGTTTTGAAGTCCCAGGTGTGGGAGGGCCTATCAGGTTCTTTCTGATGTGAACTAGGGGCTGTGTGTGCAATTATACACACATGCTGACATCAGTGTGGACTCCTCAGTGAAGTTAAGACGTTTGACCTGCACTCTCGTGCAACGAGTGTCAGGGGCAAAGGAGACCCTCCTTGGATATCATGTGTCATGTCCGAAAAGCATCACACCCAGCATTTGTCCCAGATGATGTATGATTTCAGAAAAGGCAGTGTCCACAAAGGGCAGGAGGAGGGCAGGGCAGGGTAACAGGAGAGAGTGAGGAACCAGTCAAATGCTCACATTCCATCTTGAGTATTGTAGAATAAGCTGGAGAGCCTCCGTGGTTGGGAACACAGAGTTCACTCATCTTTGCATGTTTGTCACTGACAAGAAAATTAAAACCTGCCGTTCAGACTCTTCTCATCGGAATATGGAGCGGAATTCTTATTGTCCCAAGTTGGTGCGCACTGTGCCTTCTCATTTCTGGCATGCACAAGTACAGTTTGTTTGGCCAAGTGTAGGCTGTTGAGTAATCTGTGAACTTCAGGTCAGAACTCACTCAATGGGGTGACCTAATCAATAGGATCAGGACCACAACTGAGCAAACGTCTGCTTCTGGGAGGAAAGACGCACCGGCACCCACTCTTACCAAATAATCATGCGATACAGAAGTACACGGGAAAATACACCAAACACCTTAGAATTTGTTTTTTGACAAAACATTGCAGAAGGTGAACTGTTGACCTGTTTCCATCTTTATTTTGGTGCTACGACGTGTCTGTTCTTTATTTAAAGACTGTTCTTGGTACTTAGTTAATATTATATACTCCACATTGTGAAATAAGTTAAACAATGGGGAAATGATGTTTTTGGAGCAGCAACCTGTTTTCCTATAAAAGGTAATTAAAAGATAATGAATCTAAGCATCTCTCTCCTAAAGAAATGGCTAAAATGTATTGGCAGTCAGTATGCAAATAGAGGGAATAAGGTTTCAAAGGCTCTATGGCGTCCTAAGAACTTCACCTTCGAAACAAGGTATTGAGTCTTCACATGTCTTTTCTGTTTCAGTCAGTCAGTCAGTCCACAAATATTTATCTGTCTACCATATGGTAAGTGCTGAGTTACACTGATGAACGAGACAGAGAACGACCAAACAAAGAGGAGATTAAGACAGGAACAGGGCAGGG
This sequence comes from Prionailurus bengalensis, assembly GCF_016509475.1. Lineage (NCBI taxonomy): Eukaryota > Metazoa > Chordata > Mammalia > Carnivora > Felidae > Prionailurus > Prionailurus bengalensis. The sequence continues at coordinate 114,890,623 of NC_057344.1, forward strand.
ATTCCTGTTTTTAATTAATTGAGAACAATTTAAAGCAAGGTAGTCAAGAACGACCTCTCCAGGGCTGTCCGTGACATTCAAACTGAAACCGAAGCAAATATAGTCTTTGAAGTCATTACGGGCAAGAAAGCCCAGTGGGTTGGATGCGTGCTAGGGGGCGAGAATCAAAAATGAGCCTGGAGAGGAAAACTGGAAGTCACTGCTGGGTTTTAAAAAGGGAAAGGACAGGATCGCGCCGCACAGGGTGGGAAGGGGAAGCAAGGAAATGAGCTCCCGAGTGCTTCTGCATAGGTCCTGGCGGAGACGCAGAAGGCTTACATGCGGTGGTAGTAGAAAGGGTGATAGCAGAGAGATTTAGAATATACTTTGAGGTGGAGTCAACAGGGCTCAAAAATAATCTGACGTGGGGACGGGGCTGAGAAAAAGAGAGGGATGATCCAGGACTCCCAGTTTTCTGGTTTAGGATCATTTCCCTGAGTTAACTCCCCTCAAGGCTCTCACCACAATGAAAGCAACTTAAGCCGTTCTCGCGTTATTTTATTTATGTGCTTATTCTGTGTGTCTAGAATAATCCTGTCCAACAGAAAAGTAATGGAAGCCACATACGTAATTTTAAGTTTACTAGTAGCCACATGAAAAAAAAAGGTGAAATTAATTTTAATGACATATTTCACTTAATTCAATCTATCTAGAATATTATTTCAGCAAGCAATCTGTATAAAAATTAATGAAAAATCTCACAGGTGTTTTGCAATACATTTGTATGTATTTTATGTCGGCAGCACATCTCAATTCAGCCTAGCCACATCGTGGGTCCCTAAAACTCACCTGTGGTTAGTGGCTATATTCTAGACAGTGCACATCCAGTATGAGCCACCAAGGGTAAGTCCATTCGGTCTAGTTCCTCTTTATCTCCTGCAACTGAAACATTCAGTGGCACCCAGTGAGTATTTGATATATTGTGGACGAGTGAATGAATGTCTGATGTTGGGGACTTATTCGAGGCAGTAGTTTTGGGGGTGGGGATCAAAGCTTCTACTTTGGACTGATTCTGTCTGAGGTATATCCGAGGCCTCTAAGTAGAGAAGTCAAGAAAAGAAGTAGATATGGAAGTGTGGGACCAAGAAGAAAAAAGAACTGGGTGGAGATGTAAATCAGGCACCTTGATGGGTAAACCCAAAGGCATTGTGGTGGATTATCTTGGGGAAGAGCACAGAGCAAAGAAAGGGCCCAGGACCTCATTCCCAGAGGTAAGAACATTTACATGTTAAGCGAGAGAAGAGGAAAATCAGGAAAGTGTGGCGGTGCCAACAATTTATGAGAGTAAGTGATTCAAGGAGAAAGGAGTGATAACTCTGCTGAGAGGTCTCCAGACTCCAGACTCCAGAGGATGACTCCAGAGGTCTTTAATAAGAAAAAAAAAGGTAGGAACATTGAGATCTTAACAACAATCTTACCACACATTCTACAGTCATGATCTCTTTTAAGCCCTCTTTACAATGCTTTGAGTCAAAAGGAGATTTTTTTTTTTTTTACTACAAAGAAATTTGGCCTCCAAAAGGTCAAGAAGCCTAACTAGTTTATGAAAGTACCAGATCTAGACCCTAAGACTCTTGGTCCATCGTTATTTACAGAACATATTTTAAAGCACTGGGCAAAACAAGAAACCTTGGAGGTTTATAGAAAAAGAGTGACTATCTGTGACTTCGCCAGGTCTAGCTAGGTGTTTTTAGAATAAATGTACATTCGGCATCATCTTTCAAGTATGGGGCTGGGCCAAGATTACATGATTAGGATTTCTTGGGAGATCCGTAAGTGCCTTCTGCCCTTCATTTATAACACCTAGAATTCTTACCATGCTGTTGGTCATAGGACCCTATTTCTCAGCCTATCTTAGGCAATGCAATAATACTCCCTCTGTGCCGTAATGTAAATTAATAACTTCATTCAAGAAAAAGACCATCTGCAAACATTCTTCAAGTGTGTTGCTATAGGTAAATTAAGCTTTCTTTGCTGACTTTCAAAACACAGAAAGAAGGAAATGCTCTAGTTTAAACTCTATGGCTAATAGTTGCATGACCTTGAATAAGACCTTTTCTGTGCCTCGTTGTTCTTATCGACAGAACAGGGAAGTTAAATCAGATGATCTGTAGTTCTTAAGATAACTTATGACTTAATGTTATAGTTAATCAGCATTAACTTTGTCCAGATATTGAACTTCCAATTTGATCAGTGTGTGAAGATCATCCCAAAGGAAGTCAAGAAATTTAGGAATGAATTCCAAATGCACCACCAGATAGACATGTAATCATGCGACAGGGAATAACCTCTTTCGTCTTATGTTAATGGCATAACAACTCTCCTCATTTCTCGGGGTTTGTTTGGAGGACTGAACCAGGTAAATCACGTGAATATGTTTCATAATCTGTATAGTAGGAGAGAAATTAGAAGTGTAATTACTGTTACAGTAGATCTTTGAAACACTGAGTTATCATTCCCGACAAGTATCAGGCTGCGTCCCTGTCACTGATCCTTAGGGCATGTGACGTTACTTTAGTTATGAGAGGTTTTGGTATTGGAATACGCTCACTGTGAGACCCTACAGTGGTAGGATCTGATCTCCAGAGAGCGCCTATCTTTGAACGTTTACAAGAACACAATGGGATACACCAAAAAGAAACAAGAAAGAAAGTGGGAAGGAGGGAATTCGCGGGCAGAAGAGGAAGAAAGGCAAAGGCAAGGTCGAGTTCGGGAAATCAAAGGCGAGTCCAAAGAAGTAGCAACGATTGGGAGGGGTAGTGGGAACAGCAGGGCAGGAGCCGGAGTCAGTTAGTTGAGGGGCACGGGTGGTGGCGAATGAGTGGCTAGTCCGGTGACTCGCCGAAGCGGGCACCCGGGCGGAGGAGGGGGAACAGGAGGGTGGGGCTTGGCGAAGGGCAAAGGCAGGGCAAGACTTAAAAGGGAGATGACCCCAGCTAGTTGATGCCACCAGTGACTCCAGACGCCCCGGGCGAGGGGACCCCACGAGGGACCGCGGCGGGAAAGGCCCGCCGCTGGGGCAGCCTCGCGAGGCAGGCGCTCGCAGGCGAGAGGGAGAGCCGAGGAGCGCCCGGCAGCCGCGCCACCATGTGCGAGCTGTACAGCAAGCAGGACACCCTGGCGCTGAGGAGGAAGCACATCGGGTGAGGGCTCGGTAACTAGCGCCAGGGGCGGGGAGCCGAAGCGGGGCAGGTAGCGGGCGAGCAAGAACGCGGCGCGCCGAGGCCCCCCGGGACGGTGGCCCGCCGAGCGCGAGACGCCGCCGCCCGGCAGCCGCACCTGCGCACTCGCGCCGCAGCCCGCCCGCCGCGCCAGCCCCCGGCGCCCGCCGCGCCTCCGCCGGGAGGGAACGCCGCCAGCCTGCTCCCGCGCAGTCCCGGCGCTCTGCCCCCCGCCGCTGCCTGGGAGCTGCCGGCGGCTGCGAGAGTTGTCCCACGAGGGTTAATAGATCTAGGAGGGGAACTATTCCAGGGATGGGTAGCCCTGCGCCAAATCCCACCACCCCGAAAGCTCTCAAAACTGTGAACTCAAAGATATTTAAAAAAATTTTTTTTTAAATCTTTATTTTTCAGAGAGAGAGAGAGAGACAGACAGACAGAGTTTGAGCTGGGGAGGAACAGAGAGAGACAGAATCCCAAGCGGGCTCCAAGCTCTAACCTGTCAGCGCATAGCCCATTCTCCGGGCTCAGACTCACCAACCGAAGATCATGATCTGAGCCTGAGCAGAAGTCGGGTGTTTAACCGACTGAGCCACCCAGGCGCCCCTCAAAAATATTTTCGACAGTGACTATGAAAACAAACTAATTCTGACAACTTTTGTTTAAAGTGAACTTTTTCTTCTTGCTTGCGTGGTTAGGAGATAAAGGGTTAATCCAGCCAGAAGAAAACCTTAAAAGACACTTTGTTAAGGGTAAAATAAGCTGTGCCCTCATTACAATGAAAAAATGCAGTCTCCTTTTGTTTTGCGCGTGTTATAAACGACTCGGTAAAATACCGGTAAGCGTACAGCACTGAATGTTAGGTCAGACCTGGGCTCTGGTCCTAGTAGGGTGTCATGTTACCTGTGTGACCTCTGTCAGATTACTTTAATTTCCTCTTCTGTGGGAGTAGGAATAACATTCTGCTTCACAGGAGTGAGCAAGTGAGATTAATAAGCATGATCTGGTTTCTAAAAAGGCACATGTAAATATAGATGATGATTGTGGCCACTGTAAAATCAAAGGCCTGCAATACTCACATGTAATTAACAAGCACTGTCATGGGTAAACTTGAGAGAGGACTAGGGACGCAAGAAAGAAAAGAACTAGTATCTACTTCTGAGAAATGCTAGGCGGTTGCTCCTACTGGTCTCCTGGTCTCAACCCAGACGTTTCTAGATGGCCTGTTGGGAGATTGCTTGGAAGGAACTCTCTCAACCCGGCATAGCAGAAGCCAAAATGGTCCCATTCCTCCCTCATTACTCAATCACCCCCTTGTCTTTTTCTGTTAGTTTTCAATCCTATATAATTAGATTCCAGGGAAAACCCAATGGTTTCTAGTGTGAGCAGAAGAAATTTTGGGAAAGGAGGAATATCACCATGGACAGCCCTGAAGAATTTTACCTGAAGTCTGAGTGCAACGTGTAAAGTACCGTTAGCAAGGGAGGATGAAGTCTGCAGTTACTAGCCCACATTCATGACAAAGGTTTCCTTTGGCTTTTAACGGGGAGTATAAACTAACAGTTGGGTTTGAGCTAATAAGAAATTCTCATTAAATATTAGTTTCCTTTTAACTGACGATGCTTAATCTGAGGCAATTTTAAATTAAGATTACCTATATATAATAATTAAAATACTTTCTAAAGTAAAGTATTTTACTTATACGCAATAAGTAAAATACTTTCAATTTAATATGTAAGCATTTCATTACCTTCCAAAATACCTCCAATGCATGTGGCACTTTTTTGTGCATGCAAAATCACCAAAATAAAAATAATATATTCTATTTTACTTTCTACATATCCATAGAGCTAAGATAAAAAAAACTTTCGTGATGTTTCTATGTTACTAAAATTTATACTCCAGGCATTCTAAAATTTATATTCCAGACATTCATCCAAGTAACCCAAAATATGGATGACTTTTTATTATGCTCAAAATAATGGATTAAGGGATTAAAAGAATAATTGGATTTCATTATTTAAGAACGGAAAATCCATTTGATACAGGACAAGTACCACGCAAAAGACATGGGAATGGTCTCCTATAAAATCTCTTTTATAGTATTTAATACCTATTTATTTATAGTTAGCTTTTAGTGCTATTGATTTCTTATCAATTAGACCAGAAAGGGAGAGGGAGAAAACAAGCAGATACTGACTTGGGCTATGGTATTAGGACAGTCTAGTGTCAAATTCAGGGTTTTTTTTTCACTTGTTGGCTGTGTAATCTTGAACAAGGGTCTTGATTTTTCTGAGCCTCAGTTTCCTCACCTATAAAAATGAGAATGGTAATAACCCTATTTCATATGATTGTCAGGAGGATTAAATATTTGTAATATTTATCAGTTCCTGAACATAGTCAACCTCAAAAAAAAAAAAGTTTTTTGTTTTTTTGTTTTTTTTTTCTGGTAGAACAAAACTTCCCAAAGGAAAATTAGTTATTGGTTGGTGTAATTAGAGCTGTCAGAGTTGATCCATGTGCCTCTAAACCGAGTTGTCAAATCATGGCAAATTTCATATCACAAATACATGAAATATATGAGCAGGGTCACGAATGGGGGATTAAGGTGAAAGGTTCCAGGCTAATATGAAAATTTTTTTTTAAAATGTATGTCACCCAGGTTGTGTTTCCCTTTCCTTTATGTAACTGTAATTTTCCACTGATCATGACCTTCATTGAAAAGGAAAAACACTGAGCAGTCCTTCCAGACCAACGTGTTTCCTTTCATTATCTCTAGGCCCTCATGCAAAGTGTTCTTTGCTGCGGATCCCATCAAAATAGTGCGAGCCCAGGGGCAGTACATGTTTGACGAGAGAGGTGAACAGTACCTGGACTGCATCAACAACGTGGCGCACGGTACATGTCCTGTCTTTGTTGTGCCGTGAAGGATACGTTTGTGGAGTAAGGCAGACAGAGCACCACTGATATGTGTCCCAGGAATTGCAATGGCTGGAGCTCCTTGGCTGAATGGGGTCAGTCGTCCCTGCCAGGAAAAGTTACAGAGCAACGTGGGAGAGAAGGAAGCTCAACTTTTTCTTTTTCTCTTTTTCTTGCTTCAGACTCCCCCTCACTGCCCAGGAATTTGAAATTGTAATTTCTTTGTTTGTTTGTTTGCTTTGTCTTCTAAATTCTAGTGGGACACTGTCACCCGGAAGTGGTCACGGCTGCCCTGAAACAGATGGAACTGCTAAACACAAATTCTCGATTCCTTCATGACAATATTGTTGAGTATGCCAGGCGCCTTTCAGCAACCCTGCCGGAGACGCTCTCTGTTTGCTATTTTACAAACTCAGGGTATGTTTCGAAGTTTCCCACCCACCCCCATTCCCGCTCATCTCTTTGTTTACTCTCTCACACGTATCTTTCTTTTTGATTGGTGGTGGAGCGCAGACGTCTAAAAAGTTTTTCTGAGATTCTTGCCACTTACTAAGTGAACACACGCGGGGGCCCTGATGGTTCGGTTTTCTTCTGCTTTTGCTCCATGAGCTTGTGGACGGCATGCTCCGGGGTTTTTGGCACAGCCACTGATGATTAACATGTGCATGTCACTCAACTTTTTATTACCAGGGCTTCCCTTGGTGAAAGGGAAGGAAAGCATATCTAGAATGCTTTAGTATCCCTAAAGGAGAGACACCTGGGTTGTAACCCTGGCAAAAATATCCAAGCTGGTTCTCACGTGACAAAACCTAACCAGTCGTATGACACTCACCTCTTCAGACACTAGAGGAAGCAGCTAAAAAAATCGATAGGGACCCCCTGCCTGGGTCCCTCAGCCTCTTAAGCCTCGGATTCTTGATTTCCGCTCAGTCATGACCTCATGTTCTGGTGAGTTGGAGACCCACATCCTGCGGAGCCTGCATGGGATTCTCTCTCTCTCTCTGCCCCTCCCCTGCTCACCCTGTCTCTCTCAAAATAAATAAATAAAACATTTAAAACAAATTTTTTTAAATAAAGGAGCGCCTGGGTGGCCCAGTCGGTTAAGCATCCGACTTCAGCTCACGTTGGGCTCTGTATAAACAGCTCAGAGCCTGGACCCTGCTTCAGATTCTGTGTCTCCCTTTCTGCCCTCCTCCACTCGTACTCTGTCTCTCTCTCTCTCTCAAAAGTAAATAAACATTTAAAAAAAATTTTTTAAAAATCAATAGGGCCTGGGCAGTTTTTTTGAAGCACGAATAATGGATTTCAGCAAAGAAGGAATTCTACTAAACGGATATAACTTTTGTAGGACTTTTGTTAAATTTTTTTTCATGTGTATTTATTTTTTGAGAGAGAAATAGAGGGCGAGCAGGGGAGGGGCAGAGAGAGAGGGAGACACAGAATCTGAAGCAGGCTCCAGGCTCTGAACTGTCAGCATAGAGCCCGACGTGGGGCTCGAACTCACGAACCGTGAGATCATAACCTGAGCTAACGTCAGACGCTTAACTGACTGAGCCACCCAGGCGCCCCTGTAAGACTTTTGATTGACTTGTTTCCTTAGGCAATTAAACATTTCCCTAACACAAGTACAAAAAAAGGAAGGACTAAATTCAAAAGAATAGATATGTTCCAACTTTTAAGTTCCGTAAATTCAAGTTATTCTGTATCCATTCTATGGAATATTCTGCAGACGTTAAAAATATGTGTTTGAAAATACATTTATAGTGACATGTGAAAAGCTCACAATGCAATATTATATTGGGAGGAGACCTGTACATACAGCATTAAACTCATATTTTAAAAATTATGTGTATGTATATATGATTAAAACTATTAGAAATTCTGTAACTGTTTGATCATATGATATTGTGATTCACATTTCTCTTTTCAATGAGATTTTAAAACCAATTTTGTAGGCAGAAGATCATTCCTTTTTCTTTGTAAAGAATGAAGAAATTTTAGGATCCAATTTGTTGTTATAAAGCATTCCTTTGCCTTCAATGAATTAAATACCATAATATTTGCCTTTCACTTCTAAAGAATCCTACACTGTCAAAAAGGATTGCTTCCAAGAGCACTGTCACCAGAGACTGGAGGCAGCAGAGCCTGGGATGGTACAAAGCATAATCCTGAAGTTAAACAGTCTGAATGCTGGCTCTTCCTCTTATTAGCTGTGAGAGCTTATTAGCTGTGAGAGCTCAGAGAGCTCCTTAACCTCTCTGAGGCATTGCTTCATCCATACAAAGGAGACAGCAGCCCCCGCCATACAGAGCAGTTCTGAGAATAAATGCAACCAAAACACTCCATATGATGTCTGGCAGAGAGCAAACATCCCACAAATGATTATTTTCTTCCTCTGTGTCTGAGTAGTGTATTTAGACTGCCAAAACCAGAAAGAAAAATTATGATCTTCATTTTATCAATGAGGAGCTGATCAAATATTGGGTCAGTAGAACTTAGTTTTGTGGTCCAATTAAGGGGCTGTCGCACTGCCATTCCTCCGAGATGAGGCTTAACGCGGGCTTCCTGACATCCTCCAAGTCCGCCACCTACTAATGTGGCTGAACTAGGCTGAAATTTGAGCTGAGCAGCATATCCTTTGAATTGGGTTTCTTCTGTGTGTCTCATTCCTTATTGAAGACCTCTGGGGAACTTGTATTGGAAGGATGAAGTGAGATTTGCTGGGTGAGCAAGACTGAAGGGGAAAGAGAGGACTGCAACTTACTTCTCCATCCATTTCTGAATAACTGGGATCTTACAACTTTGGTAATTAACATTTTGAAACTTTTTTTTTTTTAAGCTTATGTCATGTTGATCCCTGTCTCCGTGTTATCTTAGATCTGAAGCCAATGACTTAGCCTTACGCTTGGCTCGGCAGTTCAGAGGCCACCAAGATGTGATCACTCTTGACCAGTAAGTTTTGGATGCAAGACTTCTAAGCAAGAAGCTCCTTCAGACACAAAATCGTATTGGTCCTGTCCATACCAAATACCACAAGCCCATGTGGAGGAGGGTGGCACAATGATTTTTATTCTGTATTAAGGTATCAAGGCCAGCTTAGGCCTGGAGAATTCCTAATTCTGTTGAAGTTCCTGCAAACGGGGGAGGATCTCTTGGATGCTGTGGTCATGGCTAATGGGCTTTGCATGAATCAGGGCTTGCTTTTTACACATAACTGTTTGTTGAGCCACCACACTGCATAACTCAATTGTTCTCAAAATAAAAACATAACTGATGTCTTAAAACTCTATACATTCTCATCATTATTGTGATTATCCACTATAATTAATTTAAAAGATAATGCCTTAGGGCAAATTTAAAAAAATTAATGTTATTTATTTTTGAGAGAGAAAGAAAGCACAAGCTAGGGAGGGGCAGAGAGAGAGGGAGACACAGAAACCCAAGCAGGCTTCAGGCTCCAAGCTGTCAGTACAGAGTTCAGCGCTGGGCTCTAACTCATGAACCTTGAGATCATGACCTGAGCCGAAGCCGGATGCTTAACCAACTGAGCCACCCAGGGACCCCAACAATTTAGGACAAATTTCTTATTTTAGAAACCAAGTAAAAGATAGTAATTTCTCCTTAGTTTGTGACTATTAACAGTCATTTAATCTCACCTTCTAAACATGAATTTTTACATTTAAACAAGAAAGCTGACAACCTCCATTCCTTATTAAGATTTTTTCTTCTAATTTTTTTCTACCTCTCCACTAATATCAGACGCAGAAGCTTAAATTGAACTTCTTCTTCATTTCTTGCCCTTATACAGGCTTCTCTTGTTTTATGTGCTGAGTGGCATATTCATTTTCTATTGTTGCTATAACAGATTACTACAGATTTAGTGGTTAAAGCAACACAAATGTATTCTTTCACAGAGGGAATAGGTCAGAAATCCAAAATGGGTCTCATGGGGCCAACATCAAGGTGTCAACAGAACTGTGCTCCTTCTGAAGGCTCCTTCTGTTTTCTTGCCTTGCCGGGCTTCAAGAGGCTGCCTGCATTCCTTGCTTGGAGTCCCTCCCTTCCACTGCCCTGCCCCCCCACCCTTCCATCCTCAACCTCTGACCACCAACCCCCTGCCTCCTCCTTTCACTTGTGAAGACACCTGTGATTACATTGACTCTCCAGGATTATCTCTCCATCTCAAGATTCTTAATTTATTCACATCTGCAAGGTTCCCTTTGCCATGTATCATATTCCTAGGTTCCAAGGACTAGAATGTGGGCATCTGGGGGGTGGGGGGGTGCATTGTTCTGCCTACCACAGTTGATTTGTTGGTTCTTTTTAAATTTCCATTCTCCCTCACCTATAGACAGCTATTCTAATGTGTCTAGTGTATATCTTTTATTTTTGTGTTCTTATATATTATATTTTGTGAATCTGTTTTAATTTTATAAAAATTGTCATAGATCTTTTTCTGTTTCAAACTTTCCCCTCAGCACTGTTTCAAGACTATATTGCTAGATGTACATCTATTTTTCTAATTCAGTGTGGTCTGATAGAAATATGTGAGCCACATAGGACATTTAAATTTTTCCAGTAGCCAATATATTTGCAAATATCATTCCAATAGTTAATCAATGTAAGATATATTGAGATTTCTCTTTTTCTTAAAAATTTTTTAACATTTATTTATTTTTGAGGGAGAGAGACACACAGAGCTTGAATGGAGGAGGGTCAGAGAGAGAGGAAGACAGAGAACCCAAAGCAGGCTTCAGGCTGTGAGCTGTCAGCACGGAGCCTGATGTGGGGCTCGAACTCATAAATGGTGAGATCAGACCTGAACCGAAGTCAGATGCTGACCAGACTGAGCCACCCAAGTGCCCCTCTTTTTTCATATTTTAAATCTTTAAATCCAGTGTATGTTTTACACTTACTGCACATCTCAATTCAGAGCCAATGCATTTTAGGTGCTCAGTGGGGGTCTGGTTCCCCCCACTGATGGATACTGTCACTGTCCGTTGCTCCTAGCTACCACAAGTAGGTCTGCAATGAGCATCCTTGTACGTGTGCCCTTATGGACCTTTCTAAGAAGTGCTTAGGAATAAACACCCAGAAACAGGATTGCTAGTCCATAGGGGTACTGTGGTCCTAATGTGATTAAATACTACCAGATCAGCTTCCAGAATGGTTGCAACACTCTACACAGTGCATGAAATTTTCCATTTCCCTCTATCCCCACCAAAACCTAATAGTATTCTGCTTTCTCATTTTTTTTCTAATTTTGGCCAGTCCAGTGACTATAAAATGATATCAATGTTGTCTTAACTTTGAAGGTTTCTAATGATGAGTTTGAGTATCTCTTCATAAACTTACATGCATTTGTGATTTCTCTTCTGAGAATTACTTGTTCGTGTTCTTTGCCCATTTTTCTGTTGGGGTTCCCATCCTTTTCTTGTTGGTTTGTGTTTACTTGTATTGTCTAGATCAAAAGATCTCAACCTTGACTGTGTCTTAATATTACCTAGGAAATTTCTTTAAATGCCAGTGCCTGGGCCCCACGCCAGACCAAGTAAAGAAAATCAGAAGTATATATTTTTAAGTTTCCCAAGTGATTCTACTATGCAGGCAGAGTTAAGAACCACCATAGAGTTAATCTCTTTTAGTTTGAGACATTTCAAATATCCTTTCCTGCCCTATCATCTGTCTTTTAGCTTTGTCCATGATATCCTTCAACAGGAATCTTTAATTTTTTTTTTTTTTAATTTTTTTTTCAACGTTTATTTATTTTTGGGACAGAGAGAGACAGAGCATGAATGGGGGAGGGGCAGAGAGAGAGGAAGACACAGAATCGGAAACAGGCTCCAGGCTCTGAGCCATCAGCCCAGAGCCTGACACGGGGCTCGAACTCCCGGACCGCGAGATCGTGACCTGGCTGAAGTCGGACGCTTAACCGACTGCGTCACCCAGGCGCCCCAGGAATCTTTAATTTTGATCAAATCAAATAGATAAAATTTTCATTGTACAATTTGTGTCTCTAAGTTTTGTTAATATCTCTCCCTCTACACCCACTGCACTCCCTATATCATGAAAATGTTCTTCATTTTCCTCTGCTGCCTTGTATGAAACCCACCTGGTGTCCACTGTGTTACATTTATTTGTGGATGTGTCTCTGAGGTCCTTTTCTGCCCCAGTCTTCTCCTTGTTCTTATTCTGCATACTAACTTTATTACTATGGCTTTGTAGCATGCGTTAATCTATGCTAAGGGAAGTCTTCTCTCTTTGTTTTATCTATTCCTGGGCTTTTTAAAATTTCTTTTCCAGATCTCTTAATTATGCCTTTGGGAAAGAAACAGAAAAGGGTATATTATAGCCACCTGTATTTTAAGTGAGAGAAAGGAATCTCATAGCCACTTGGCTACCTCTCAATCTGAGTTCTTCTTGAAGAGATCTCATGCTCTTCCTGACTTGTATTTGGCCAGCCTATGCAATCAGACATCCCACAGAAACCATTCCAGACAGAAACACAGCCCATTCTGGGATATGAAGTTATTTTTAAAATTTACTAGAATGTAACTGTCAAATACATTTAAAGAATACATACTGACAAAGTTTTTCATGAAGCTATAGAAAATAATTTTTTACATGTAGACAATATAATTTAGTACATCTAATATCATCCTAAGAAATTAAGGGGTTTTTTCCTGTTGAAAAAAAAAATTGTCTGGGGCGCCTGGGTGGCGCAGTCGGTTAAGCGTCCGACTTCAGCCAGGTCACGATCTCGCGGACCGTGAATTCGAGCCCCGCGTCGGGCTCTGGGCTGATGGCTCGGAGCCTGGAGCCTGTTTCCGATTCTGTGTCTCCCTCTCTCTCTGCCCCTCCCCTGTTCATGCTCTGTCTCTCTCTGTCCCAAAAATAAATAAAAAACGTTGAAAAAAATTTAAAAAAGAAAAAAAAATTGTCTATGAGGACACATACTTGGTTTCCTATGTGTTTTATTACATGAATAAGGAGAACTGGACAAATTAAATGCCAGTCTTGCCATGAAAACTTAGACCCTGTAGAATTAAATCTGGCACCAAGGTTTAGATTCTCCCCGGATGATTAGGAATACTGGTTTTCATACACTACAAAAACATCCTTTGCTGAGTGATTTTGGTTACTGTTCTTTTTCCTTTCAGTGCTTACCATGGTCACCTATCATCTTTAATTGAGATCAGTCCATACAAATTCCGAAAGGGCAAAGATGTCAAGAAAGAATTTGTGCATGTGGTAAGTATCTTAGAATCCAAGAATCAGAAAGTTAGAACTGGAAGAATGCCTAGTGATAATCCAGTCCGATCCTTTCATCAAAATAAAACTATGAAAAAGAAACTAAGATTTAAAGCAGTTATGTGACTTACTAAAGTCAAAAGGCTAGTTAATGACAGGATGTGGTTTAAAATCTATTGATGAGTGTCACAATGAGCAAATTAGTATAGTTGTAGTGAAAGCTAGTATTTACAGTTGTCATTTTATTTTATTTTATTTTATTTTATTTTATTTTTGCCTTTGGTCTTCAACGTTTATTTATTTTTGGGACAGAGAGAGACAGAGCATGAACGGGGGAGGGGCAGAGAGAGAGGGAGACACAGAATCAGAAACAGGCTCCAGGCTCTGAGCCATCAGCCCAGAGCCTGACGCGGGGCTCGAACTCACGGACCGCGAGATCGTGACCTGGCTGAAGTCGGACGCTTAACCGACTGCGCCACCCAGGCGCCCCTTGCCTTTGGTCTTCAATTACTTTTTCCGTCACTGATGCCAGCTTGAAATTCAGAGTTGAATCTACTGTGTATGAATGTCTTAAAATTAAATTGCTCTATGCTAAATTATTATACAGAGTTATGAAGTAAAATAAATAGGAAAGACAATAAAGAAATCAATCAAATTGTTGAAGCATTAAAACAGAGCTCAACTCAGGGTTCGAACCTGTGAACCGTGAGATCATGATGTGAGCCGAAATCAAGATTTGGACACTTCACTGACTGAGCCACCCAGACACCCCGAAATGCCCTTTTTTTAAGGCTCATTTGTCCGAGAAGTAAATCTTGAGAAACCCTACCATTTGATTGTTTTCAGGCACCAACTCCAGATACTTACAGAGGAAAATACAGAGAAGATCATGCAGACCCAGCCGGCGCTTATGCAGATGAAGTGAAGAAAATTATTGAAGAAGCTCATAACAGTGGAAGGAAGGTTGGTATTTGCAGCTTTGAAAACATCTTAACATTGTTTATAAGATGGATCGAAATCATTGTGAGAATTGGAGAGGCGAAAAGGATTAGAGCGCAATGCCCTTTTTGCTCTTCTCTGCTTACATTTCACTTGGTTCATATTTTTAAAAGTTCATTATTATAATCATGCCTCTAAAACTATCTATTTTTATTTATTCTAGAAATGCAATCACTATGGCTTAATTCTCCCCTTCTCAGTGGGAGGCAGACTATGGTCCAAAGGGGTAGGGGAGGAGAGGATTAGGAAAGACTCTTCCAAATGATGGAGGGAGGGGAAGAGGCACAGTGGTCCTGGGACCTCAGAACCAGTGCAGGCTCCCAGGCCCAGGATGCCTTGGTGCTTCCCTTGAACTGGTTCAACTGTCCCAAAGCTGCACAGCCCGGGTTAGCCAAGGCAGAAAAGATGTTTCTCCAATCTGAACCTAGACTTCTAAGACAGCACCAGAATCCCCCAGAGTAAGAGTTTCCATTTTCTCAGTCGTCACCCTACTAGCTTAACATCAATTCTCAGCCCATTTGGGGGTTACTTATGTGCTTTGCCTTGAATGTTTATTTATTTTTGAGAGAGAGAGACACACACACACACACACAGAGACAGAGACAGAGAGACAGAGCACGAGTAGGGGAGGGGCAGAGAGAGAGGGAGACACAGAATCCGAAGCAGGCTCCAGGCTCCCAGCTGTCAGCATGGAACCCAACGCAGGGCTTGAACTCAGGAACTGCGAGATCATGACCTGAGCCGAAGTCCGACAGGACACTTAACCAACTGAGTCACCCAGGCGCCCTGACATGTGCTTTGCGTTTAAACTGGCTTATGGCATCAACATGGCAATAAAGCAAACCTCCATTTTGATGAAAAGGAAGTCTTTGCTTTTTCCAATTCAAATATTTTTATCTTAGTGCCTGGAGAGTCATTTGCATTTCTTAACTGTTTTCTTTCCATTCCGTTCATTTTCCATATCTTCAGATGTGCTATCTGCGCAGCTAGCCCTCAGCTCTACCTGTTGTGGGGAGCTTCATATGCTTTCCTTTTTGTTTGTTTTGTTTTGTTTTGTTTTGTTTTGTTTTTTGGCTTTTCTTATTCAAGCATAGCCTATTCTTCTTTACACAAACGGTAAACAGTTCTTCCAGGGAAATGCTTACATTATTAAGATCACATGGTCTTTTTGTCTGCTGCAAAGGTTCCCATAGCTTTTGGAGCACATTAGCATTCAGTAGCTATTGAATTGATGCTTTCCTGTTAAGAATGCTGAAAGCAATGAGCAAATAGAAGATGGATGCTTCAGAATATTAGATGTGCTTACAAGGTCAGGGAATTTTAGAGAAGCAATCTCTTAAGTCCAGTGGCTTCATGTTATAGCTGGTAAATGAAATATTCCAAAGGGAAGAACGTAAGCCAAGGTAATAGAGTTACTAAGATGTAGTCTGGTTCTCTTGACTTCATATCTCATACTATGTCTATGCTTTCTCCGCTTGATTCAGTGTTATCTATTTTCTGCCCCCCATTTTCTTCCCCTCCAGAGCATTTCATCTGCAGTTCCTTTTGTGAACTGCCTAATTCCATTGAGTTAAGCCTGGGTCAGGGTAAGAACTAGAAATAAGGCGCAGTAACTAAAGCGCGTGGCCACAAGTTGCTCTCCCCTTTCCTTAGAGCAGATTCTGGGCGCAAGCAATCCTCATTCACCAAGCTGAGGAAACAGGCACCACAGGAATGGGTTTAGAACCTGGGTAATTTTTTAGAAGTTCATATCAAAGACTGATCCAAACATCATTCTCGTTCAGCCAGTCCTCATGAAAACACTGCATTTAAATTAGTAACAGAGAAATGGAAGTCGCCCTCTCCACCGTTCCACTGGTACTGTGGAATTTCCAAAACTGATGCTTCAGATCAGTTTGCATTTCCAGCACGGACATCTTTTCTTGGTCATCAAATGGCCTGTCTGACACCTGCCACAGGCACATTCCCACCCAAAATAACCTGCTCTATAAAAAGTCCTCGTTTTTAGGGGGTTCAAGGGGAACCTAATGGACTTTGACCCCATCTTCTCTTGTGTAGATTGCTGCCTTTATTGCTGAATCCATGCAGAGTTGTGGCGGACAAATAATTCCTCCAGCAGGCTACTTCCAGAAAGTGGCAGAGTATGTACTTGACTTGGGCATCCTTGGTCAGACTGAAGGCTCTGTGACAGTTCTACAAGGCAATACTGGTTAAAATATTGAAGTACTTGCAGACTAGCTGGTGAAGAGCCACTTAGGCATGCCTGCCACACCGGGACTCCCCGGAGCCCCTCCACCTTTCCAAGATCCAGCAAATAAAGGGTGTATGTGGTCCAGCAGGGGGCCTCCAGGACCCTGCTCCATTCCCCAGCCTGGCATCCTCTCTGGCTGGTGCCCATGCTTACCAATCAGTAAAATTGGAAGATTAACCCTGCTAAACACTACTGGTTCACTTCTTTCTCTTCCCGGTTAAAATGCCACAGTAGAGCTTACATCAAGCAGCACAAACCTCCATAATATAGAACATGTCTAGTCTGGAAATAATGTGATTATATTGCAAAGTCAGTGACATCACGTAGATGCTTTGGGGATTTGAGCGCTGAAATGTTTTTGACAATGATTACAAACCTCAAGTTAACGACATTTTTTCAAGTCCTCCATAATCTATATCTTCGTGGGTGGGTTTGGGGACCCTCTGTGACCCGAAGGCATTAGATTTCCTTTTTGCTTTTCAGATATGTACACAGAGCAGGAGGTGTGTTTATAGCTGATGAAGTTCAGGTGGGCTTTGGCCGAGTTGGAAAACATTTCTGGAGCTTCCAAATGCATGGTGAAGATTTTGTTCCAGACATTGTCACAATGGGGAAACCAATGGGCAATGGCCACCCAATGGCATGCGTTGTAACAACCAAAGAAATTGCAGAGGCCTTCAGCAGTTCTGGGATGGAATACTTCAATACGGTAAATTTTGGCCTCCCAGTTTATGCTAAGAGGGAAAAATAATGCATGTTCTTACACTTCTTGCCAATGTAGTAAAGAATAAAGTTCAGTATTGCCAGCTAACCGCCCCAGGACACTAGCCAAACTTGGATCTAACCATATTTCGTTCTGTCTGGCATAATTCTTGTATTTTTCCTTGTGTATCTTTCCCCTTCCTAAAATGATTAATTGTTCTTGTAATAAATGGTTGCCTTACTAAACTCTACAGGTTATGTTTCACTCACAGATGATATGATCGCCTTTATTTTGTATCACATTTAAATTCCCCAAGCATTTCTAAAGTGTTTAGATGATACAGTACTATAAATGTTATATGGCTGTCACAGGAGATACTAAATTTCCTATCTTTGGGAAATTTTATTTCCTTGGTTTTACCCCCAAAAGTCATGAACTTTAAGCTTGGAAAAATTATTATAGTTTGTGCAGTACGTGTATTAGGACTTGTGACAACTAATAGTAAGATTCAAACCGAGGACATAAATTATTTGGAGAAAATGTCATTGCGTAGCTGTTTTCACACAACTGTTCAGGGACCGAAGTCCACATCCCCCTCACTGAACCACATTCTGAAATTCTTAGTTCCCAACGCAGTGTCTCGTTTTGGTTTGGATGAACTAATAAATTCCATGATAGTCCTTCATACCAATTATGCGGCATGGAGACTATGATTCGGAATGAATTTTCACTCAGTCGTAAATAAATAGAATCACACTATATCCTAAATCTAAAAAGTTTGCATCACAAGAGAAAAACTTATTGAAATTATATCTTTATCTGCTTATGTATGAGCCAAATTTCTCATAGATGAAGCAATACCACTAATTCAACTATTATGTTTTTATCTTTTTTCTGCAGTATGGAGGAAATCCAGTATCTTCTGCTATTGGTTTGGCTGTCCTGAATGTAATTGAAAGTGAAGACCTTCAAGGAAATGCCACAAGAGTGGGGGATTATCTTACTGAATTACTCAATAAACAGAAGGCTAAACATACTTTAATAGGAGATATCAGGTGTGCTTATCATGAGATTGTCATATGGTTACTCACTTTTCCAAATGAAAATAACTTATCTTATAAACTTAAAATAAATTACATAAAATTTAATCTAGAAAATACTGAAAAACATAAAAAACAAAATTTGTTCTTAATCCAGAACCCTGATATCACCACTGTTAACTTTTGGGTGTATACCTTTCTTGACTTTTATACTTCAATAAATAAATAAATAAATAAATAAAGCCGGTATAATTTTAGCCTGTAAAAGATGGGAAGAAGGAACTTAAAGTAACTCTAAATAATTTTTCAAAAATTATTGAAAATGACATCCTGGAGGGGCACCTGGATGGCTCAGGAGGTTAATCATCCAACTGCGGCTCAGATCATGATCTCAAGGTTCATGGGTTCGAGCCCCACATTGGGCTCTCTGCCTTAACATGGAACCCGCTTCTGAGCTCTGTCTGTACCCCCTTCTCCCTTTGCTCCTCCCCCACTCATTCTCTCTCTCTCAAAAATAAACATTAAATAAATAAATAAATACATACATACATACATAAATAAAATGACATCCCGGAAAACTTGATATTTTTCATAGATATATATAAACTTTACATATTTATCATCATTAATGTCCTGAGAAGCTAAGTAGTATGAGAAGGTTGTTTTTAAGACTTTTCTTTTACAATTAAGTAAAGAAAAAAAAAAGCTGGATGAGAAAAACAACTTGGTTCAAAAACTAGAAAGACCTGTGACAGTGGGTTGGTATCTTGGATTTGTTAGAATCAGTAACAGTTACCCCTACAGGGAATCATATCCAGCTTTAAATGAAAATGAGGTTTAGGGACAATGTTAATCTTTTGTGACAGTGCAGTGTCTGATAGAGTATCTGTCAAGTTTTCTTTCTTTACCTTCCTCAGGGGCATTGGCCTGTTTATCGGAATTGACTTGGTGAAGGACCAGCAGAAAAGGACCCCCGCCACAGATGAGGCTCAACATGTCATCTACAAGTAAATATGCCCCCACACCTGACTGGTATCCTGGCTTGAAAGATGCCCCTCCCCCCCCCATTTGAAAGCTTCCTTTACTTCCTCCCACCTCTCCAAATAAGGGAAGTTTGAGACACGTGCATGAGAATATTGAACTGCTCTGTGTTCACATCATTCTTTTTTTCTTTTCTTTTCTTTTTCTCTCTAGAGAGGGAGGGAACCTTTTTGCAAGCGGGGGAGGGGAAGAGAGCGAGGGAGACAGAGCATCCCAAGCATGTTCTGTGCGATCAGTGTGGAGCCCAATGCGGGGCTGGATCTCTCGACCCCGAGATCATGACCAGAGCTGAAATCAAGAGTCGATGCTTAACTGAGCCACCCAGGCACCCCTACATCATTCTTAAATAATCTTAGTTACCATTTGTGTGCACTCACATATATTTCCTGCACTAATTAGGATGAAAGAAAAGCAAGTGCTTCTCAGTGCCGACGGACCTCATAGAAATGTGCTTAAAATAAAACCACCTATGTGCTTCACTGAAGAAGATGCCAAGTTTATGGTGGACCAACTCGATGAGATTCTAACAGGTCTGTTCACAGATGTTTAAGATGCCACCCTGTCCCACACCCAGTCATACATGACTGTGCTTGTTCTTCATGACAGAAGTGAAGGCAGTTGGAAATGAACATATGACTTTGTATATAGAACTAGAAAAAGAAAATAATAACTATGTAGACTCTTAGTTAAATCAAAAATTTCTGTTTGCACTCCCGTAACTACAGATCTAGGTTTTTAAGGAAATGACACAACTTTATTTTTATTGGTTCTCACTTTTTTTTAAGTTTATTTTATTTATTTTTGACAGAGAGAGAGAGAGAGTGGAGGAGGGGCAGAGAGCAAGGGAGAGAGAGAAAATACCAAGCCCCAACTCAGGGCTCGATCCCACGAACTGTGAGATCATGACCTGAGCCGAAATCAAGAGTCGGACACTTAACCGACTGAGCCACCCAGGCGCCCTTATCTGTTTTTGCTTTTCAAAAACTGCATGTCTGCATTGTACTATGCACCACAGACGCGGGAGGATATGGTATTTCGGCATTGTACCATGAAAATGCGAGAAACGTTATTAATAAAAATTACAGGTTACAGGTCAACAGTTATTTGCTATATGCTGAACCGTTTGACTTGTCTATTTTACTTATTACATTTAACTTTTGAGGGATTTTTTTTTTTGCCATTCAGAATTATCCCTGTCATAGGAATTTAGCTTTTGCTTACCTATATTATATAATTCGGTAGGTTAATTTGTTTTTCTGTTATGAGCATAAACTGAGATTGAAAGTAAACTAGGAATGTATGGGGCGCCTGGGTGGCTCGGTTAAGCGTCCGACTTCAGTTCAGGTCACGATCTCACGGTCCGTGAGTCCGTGAGTTTGAGCCCCACGTCAGGCTCTGGGCTGATGGCTCAGAGCCTGGAGCCTGCTTCCGATTCTGTGTCTCCCTCTCTCTCTGCCCCTCCCCCGTTCATGCTCTGTCTCTCTCTGTCTCAAAAATAAATAAACGTTAAAAAAAAAAAAAAAAGAAAGTAAACTAGGAATGTAAAAACCATGTTGAAACACATAACGTACTGTCCAACGTTAAGATATTTTGGGGTTGCATAGTTATATCTTTAAAATTCAACTTCTCTGCTCCCTTCTCAGACGTTTGGGGTTAGGGTAAGGCTGAGAAGCCAGGAATAACAGAGCATACAACATAGATGATCGATCTTGGAAAAGTTGAGAGTCAGCCCAAGTTATTTGTGATGTAGTCACTGTCTTTGGACCAAGGGCACACTCACACTCACCCCTGGCACACTTTTCTCACACACTGCATTAACGCGGGTCCTTCTGAAGGGCTGGGTGGAAGAGTGTAGGATAGGCAAATCTGTCACCATTGCTTCAAAGTCACCTCAGAGCTGGAGCATTACTGACGGTGGGCCAAAGAATTTCCTTTGAATTTTTTTTTAACGTTTATTTTTATTTTTGAGACAGAGAGAGACAGAGCATGAACGGGGGAGGGTCAGAGAGAGGGAGACACAGAATCTGAAACAGGCTCCAGGCTCTGAGCTGTCAGCACAGAGTCCGACGTGGGCTCGAACCCACGGACCGCGAGATCATGACCTGAGCCGAAGTTGGCCACTTAACCGACTGAGCCACCCAGGCGCCCCGAATTTCCTTTGAATAACGTGAAGGAGGCATACCTAGCAGGTTCAGTGCCACTTGTAAATGATAATGATGGAATGCTGCAATAAAAGTTTAAAAGCAGCAATTCTAATAGTGACATGTTTTAAACACATTACATTTACTTCTTAATTCTTCATGAAGCGTACTTCTATAGATACCACAAATATTTTTTTTAATTTTTTCAATGTTTATTTATTTTTGAGAGAGAGAGAGAGAGAACAAGAGGGGGAGGGACAGAGAGAGAGGGAGACACAGAATCTGAAGCTGTCAGCATAGAGTCTGATGCAGGGCTCGAACTCAGGGACTGCGAAATCATGACCTGAGCTGAAGTTGGATGCTTAACCGACTGAGCCACCCAGGGGCCCCAAAAATGTTTTTTTTTAATATTTTATGTCATCCTGTCTTCTCCACTATATCTCCCTTGATGTAGTTGTGGAAGAAGCCATCGGAGCCAAAAGTGAGAGTGTGACCTCTGAGAATACTCTGTGCAGAACAAAGGTAAGAGTCTGCTACTCTGTTTTTAGAGGAAAAGGTTAAAACTTTGGAAAATTAACTGAAAGGAATGCAAATTTTAAAAAAAACTGTACAATAATTTTTAGAATAAAATCCACCTTTGCTAGGGTTGGCTTACTGTTGCAATTTTGAGTGCACAATTAAATTTCAAGGCAAGCATCCTACCACTTGAAAGGAATAAAACCAAAGAACCATTATTACTGGATCACTCCCATAACCTCCTTCCAAAAAAAAAAAACTCCTCCAGCCTGCAAAGAGGGCCTTCAAAATAAAAAGAGAAATGATTAAAAATGTCCTAAGCATCCTCCTGTTGGAGGGTCACCTGACGCTGCCTCGGATTCCCGCACACCATTCTTTTTTTTTTTTTTTTAAATGTTTATTTATTTTTGAGAGAGACAGAGTGTGAGCAGGGGAGGGGCAGAGAGAGAGGGAGACACAGAATCCGAAGCAGGCCTCAGGCTCTGAGCTGTCAGCACAGAGCCCGACACGGGGCTGGAACTCACAAACCATGAGATCATGACCTGAGCCGAAGTCAGACGCTTAACCGACTGAGCCACCCAGGCGCCCCACTGCACATCACTCTTTAAAAGCAGCAGAAGCGTTAGCAGGGTGGCTCCAAAATGCCAGGGTTTGGTCCTGAAGTGAACTAAAGTATAAACTTCAAATTCTGGGGCCTGAGAACCATCTGGCACCAAGTGGCCTAGTTTCTGCATTTGATGTGCTTCCAGCAGAGGGCCTTTCCATTCTCTCCCTGAGCTGCCCAGGGTGTGAGAAAGTGCTCCCCAGCTCAGGAAACAGAGAGGCAAAAACTTGAGAGGCTTTGTTGCATAATTTGCTATTTGTTTATGACTTGGACACACAAAGGAACACTCAGTGCCTCGAAGCTGCCCGCACATACGGCACCCTCAGCAAGGTCCTTCTCATGGAAAAACATTAGGCCCTTTGAGAGAAAATGGTTTGTTAACAGGACTGCTTCTGTTTCTTGGTGGAACACAAACCGATCCTAGAAATCAATTCTTACCTGCAGTTTAAGAGCAGCTTGTCAAGGCTAGGACAGAATCGTAGCTGAAAACTGAGCAAGCATTGAAAATGAGCCTACAGGGGCGCCTGGGTGGCGCAGTCGGTTAAGCGTCCGACTTCAGCCAGGTCACGATCTCACGGTCTGTGAGTTCGAGCCCCGCGTCAGGCTCTGGGCTGATGGCTCGGGGCCTGGAGCCTGTTTCCGATTCTGTGTCTCCCTCTCTCTCTGCCCCTCCCCCGTTCATGCTCTGTCTCTCTCTGTCCCAAAAATAAAAAAAAAATAAAAACGTTGAAGAAAAAAAAGAAAAAGAAAAGGAGCCTACAAAAAAGGGAGTTCTCGATGAGAATCGGATGCTAGAGTTAGCGAACACATTTCTGAAATTTTGGCTTGGAGTCCCAGGTTTTTTTTTAATTTTGTTAATGTTCATTTATTTTTGAGAAGGAAGCAGAGAGAGAGAGAAAGAGAGAGAGAGAGAATGAGAAGAGCGGGGGAGGGGCAGAGAGCACAGGAGACACAGAATCCGAAGCAGGCTCCAGGCTCTGAGCTAGCAGCACAGAGCCCCATGTGGGGCTTGAACCCACAAACTATGAGATCATGACCTGAGCTGAGGTCGGACACTTAACCGACCCAGCCACCCAGGCGCCCCTGGAGTCCCAGATTTTATGCTGACCTCACATTTCAAAGGTCCACAGAAGATACTCACCAGGGTTAGAGAGGAACAGCCAGTGTCATAGCGTCCTGTTTGCCTGCTGGCCTGTTGAGTCGGCCCTGCAGAGGCCGGGCGGCTCGGAGGGGGGCGCGCCTGCTGGAGTTTGTGCGCCTGCGCCTGTCTTGCAGATGCCTAACGAAGCACACTCGGAATTGCTCAGTGAAGGCACCTCGGATCCCAGAGAAAATCCCAGCCGAAAGAGAAATGGATTGTGCACAGATAAGCACTCGCTGCTCAGTAAGAGGCTCAAGACATGAGAGATTAACATTTTAAAGCAGGATAAATATCCAGGGTTATAGAGAATGAATGGAAGTGTCTCTTCGGTTAGTACCTGTGTTGTACCCTCTAACAGAATTTGCATTTCATTTAGATGTGTAAATAAAAAGGTAACAGAGTGAAAAGAATAAGCCGAGTGAAAGCCAAACCATGTCAAGATTATTAGTTCAGTCTCTAGCCTGTTAATTCCCTACTTGCGATTTCTGAAAGTACTTTATTTATTCTACTAAACTTATGATTCAAACTGAATATCAAGTTGGTGGTTTTACTTCTCATGTGTTAATGTTTGAAATGAGAGAGCAAAGTACAATAGGTTCCTTAACTTTAGAGACGTGGTGCCTTAAAATATGAATGAACCATTCTTTATTGATTTAATTTATATGTATTTTGGGGCTATAATCAAAGATGATGTAAACCAAAACATTTTTACTAGAAAAGCGTACCCTTGTTTTGCACAGAACACTAGGGGTGGTAAAAATCAAAGCCATTTGGAAAAAATCACATACAACAAATGTTAAGAAGCAAATGGATAAATCAGGGGCACTTGGGTGGCTTAGTTGGGTAAGCATCCAACTCTTGGTTTCAGCTCAGGTCTTGATCTCATGGTTTGTGAGTTCAAGGCGTGCATCCGGCTCTGTGTTGACAGCACGGAGCCTGCTTGAGATTTTGTCTCCTTCTCTCTCTGCCTCTCCCTCACTCATGCAAACCCTCTGTCTCAGAAATAAATAAACATTTTTTTTTAAAAAGAAGTAAATGGATAAATCAGACTTCTGGCAGAGGACTAGGTAAATCAAGATCTTGTGGAGTCGTGGTGGGGGCCCGGCAGCAGCAAAGAACACAAGAAATATATTCAGAAACACAAAGATGTAGCTGGACCGGCAGCAGTAGTCAAAGCACTGTGCTCAGTGAGGAGACCTCAGCTCTAAGTCAGGTTGTGACGCCTTGTCCACTCATTTACCTGGCAGTTAGGAAATTAACTTCCATCCAATCATCTTCCTTTCTCATCAAGTTTATCAGTACCCAGCACACTCCCACACACACAAGAGAGGGAGCTTTGGGTGCGCGTGCCCATGTACAAACACACACACACACACACACACACACACACACACACACACTTCTAATCACACATTGCAAAGGGAAGTGAGGAAATATGGGACCTCCAGATTCTCTTTGCAACATGCTGATATCGTGAGACATTCACTTGGAGGCCAATATACTGAACTTGGAAGAAATTTGAATTTTAGTATTTTAGTATTGACTTCCCATTATCTCTCTATTGCCTTCCTAATACTTATTAAACTTTGTATTTTGGGTTTTGTTGCATAAAAAAGAGAGAATAATTCTGCTGTGGCTGTTTCATGATAACTGAGAGGGATGTTGAGAGGAAAATGTAAAATCTTCCTTTCTGAGTTTGTCATTAATTAAAAAGCTATTTAAAAAAGCAAAGTCTCATTATTAAATACTTTTTTCCTCCTAAAAATATAATTGACCCTGTGGATTCTGGCTGGATAATGCTGAGGTTGGTTCCCAGGAGCTGGCAAAGAAGAGGGGGTATAGAGATATCTGTGGTTGGCTTCTAAGGAGCACATCATCAGATCTTTCACAACACAGGTCAACACCCCTATAAGCACCCTCTCATGGGCATGCTCAGTGTTTGTTCTCTTTTCTCATTGCAGAAGGCAAAAGCAACCCATACCCGCGTTATATGTTTCCAAGTATAAAATAGAAAATTAAGACTTTATTCTTTGATATACTCCCACTCTTCTTCCTTGCCTGTAAATTAGATTTCCATAATAAGGAGGAGAGATCTGGAAATAAATGACATGTTCTTGGATGTAACAGAGACTACCTGTGTATGAGGTTCCTGGTAATCCCTTCATTTCTGTGATGTCACAATTGGGTGTCAGTTTGGGTCCTCTGGGTCTCTAGATTGAGTCCCAAGATAGTTGAAAGTACAAGAGATGGCTTGGGGGTAACTCCTGTGAAAGATAAAGAAGCAAAGAAGCAGTAGTCAGGAAAAGCTTTCAGGTCTGACATGGATGAAAAGAGAAGAGTCAGAGGGAAGATTTGAGCAGGAAGAGCCTGGACTGAGATGCAGCTCTGTGAAAAGTCCCTGCCAGTGCACGGCTTGCCCATAAAGAACTGCTGGGCAGAGATGACCGGGCCCTGGTAGCCCTACTGTCTCCCCTCACTGGCTGGGAGCTCCCAGGGAACACATATCCAGCTTGAATGCTGCTGTGGATCTTGAAGATGCTGTAGCTAGCGGCTGTCGGCTGACTGCACTCCTCACCACAGGCTCCCTCTTGAAGGGAAATGGAGCAGCACACCCATGGCTGCCATAGTCTGCCCCTTGTACCACATGGATCCACTTGCCCACACATCTGGGGAGCAGCTCTTCAGCGATTCCTTAGTGCATCTCTCTTTCTCAGGGGAGACTTAGAAGAGTGAGCTTCGTGGAGCAAACTACAACTCCTGTCACTGCAAGTAGTCTCAGGGCCACAACCGGTACTCATCATCTCCCTTCTCCACTACTGACATTCCACTCACCTTTGGCCATCACTTCTGGACGTCCTAGTAGTGGTGTGTCTCAAACCCTCATTCCTCTGGAAACTATGCCCTTCTCAAGCCAGGGCTGAGGCACTATCCGTTCACAGCTACAATTAGACAAGGAGTACCAAGAGATATCAAAGTGTACCATCTGAGTTTCACAGATGTCCTGCCTCCCCCGCTGTGGAACAGCAGTGCTACCTCCTCCTACAGATAAAGGTCAATTAACTCTGCCAATATGGTGACTCCAACTCCTGCTTTCTAGATGCAAGGCGTCCAAGGTCCTCATGTGTCAGTTGGAGCTTACAGTTTAGTGGAACTCTGACTTTGTCCCTCCCCAAAAGTACACCCCTTTGGGGACCAGAGGCTCCAATGAATGCTACAGATTCCAAAGCTGTAGGGATAGGAAAAACAAAATTCTACACTGAGTCATCGATGGTAAGTGGGGCCATTCCTGATTTCACCCCTTGGATCTAGGATCCTCCTGGGGACACACAGTGCCTTATGGAGGTCCCTGACTGGGTGCAGATACTGCCATCTGAAGGATAGCACCCCATCCTTACAGAGTATGACCTTTAAGTGGGCTCCTTAGCTGTACCTTTATTCGGGAAGGGCATTCCAATGCTCTACCAGAGTGGCAGCTTCTGGATAATGTAAATGTAATACAACCAGCCTATTTCATGGTCATGGGCCCGCCCTACCCATTTTCATTGTAAAGTGGATTCCCCTTTGGATGATATTTTGTGGGATTCCATGTGTCTCAGGCACTCTATAAGCCCCTATATTGTGGTTATAGCTTAGGCTCTGTAAGTAGGAAACCCAAAGGCAAACCCATACCCTAAATAGATGTCTATTCCTGTGCAAATAAACCACTGGCTCTTCCGAGACTGAAGGGGCCCAATGTAGTCAATTTGTCACCAAGAGGCCAGTTGATCTCAAGGGATAGTGTCATGTCAGGGACTCACTCTTGGTCTCAGACTAGGTATTCAGAAGGGGCAATAGTTACATCTGTCTTGGCAAGTGGGAGTCCATCCTGTGGGCCAACACATTGCCTCCATCTCTGCCATTATGACCACTCTGCCCATGTACCCACTTTGCCTTTTGTGAAGTGGCTAATGTCAACTAGCCAAGTCATTTTGTCTGCTTGGTTGTGCAGTACCTCTTTCATGGTGGGTGCTTTTTGGTGGATGTTAACAGGTGATACAAAAACGTTTTAACATGTGATGTGTACTCCATGTATTCATTCCTGTGCCTTTACCCATTACCCCCTTTGTCACAGGCTCTGACACTTTCTTTCAGGCTCCTGACCAGCTGACCAAGCCATTCACCACTGCTCATGAATCCATACACATGATCACCTCACTTCTCCTTTACACACCAAGTGGATGATCTGACGCACAACTCAAAGTTCTACCATTGGAAATTTTTCCCTTGCCACTGTCTTTCAAGGCCACCATTGTGTGTATCTATAATGTGGCCATCATCCCTTTTACTGAAATGATAGATCCCTGATTCTTGGTAGGGTTCATCTCCCACCTTCTTGAGCAAACATGTCTTACAGAGGTTTCTAATATACTAGCATACTCTAGGATACTATATAGTGTATTCCAGTATATTACCTCTCTTCCTACAAGATCAGAACGATGTCATCTGTAATGAGTCACTGATATTCTTCAGAATGCCCAGATAGTCCAG
Organism: Prionailurus bengalensis; assembly: GCF_016509475.1. Lineage (NCBI taxonomy): Eukaryota > Metazoa > Chordata > Mammalia > Carnivora > Felidae > Prionailurus > Prionailurus bengalensis. Next base: position 114,918,953 of record NC_057344.1, read on the forward strand.
ATCTCTTGAGGCTATGTTATGACAGAGGGCAGGAGAGTTGACGTTAGCTCTGGAGCGGAAGTGTAAAGAAAGAATAGCATCAGTTCCAAAAGAAGGCAAACTGTTTCTGGTGTTTTTTTTTCTAAATGGGTTAAAATAAACATATTTTAAAGGATGTTTTAAAGGATCACACAGGTCAAGGACCCAGTGTGAAGGTGACTCCAACTGCCAAGTATGTCCAGCCGAATCATACTTTTGGGGACTGGGAGAACAGCCACAGGTGTCCTTTACTAGCGAAGCCTTAAAGAGCAGTGAGTGTTCGGGGCTCCTGGGAGGCTCAGTCAGTTAACATCCGACTTCGGCTCAAGTCATGATGACTTGTGAGTTTGTGAGTTTGAGCCCCACATCAGGCTCTGTGCTGACAGCTCGGAGCCTGGAGCCTGCTTCGGATTCTGTGTCTCCCACTCTCTTTGCCCCTCCTCCACTCATGCTCTGTCTCAAAAACAAATAAACATTAAAAAATTTAAAAATAAAAAGAGCAGTGAGTTTTCCTGCCTACATCCTTCTAATAAGACTTGGTACTCACCTAAGTGGGAAGACTTCCTTTGTGGGCTGTATAGGCAAGCAGATATACAGGCTTTATACTGGGCTCTTTGTAAAGAGGAAGGAGATGGGTGTTCCTCAGGGAGAGAAAGAAAAAAGCTCAAATTCCAAGAAAGGACATCAAGCTGAAGTAGAAGTGGGGAAAATTCAAGACCTCCTGATGGCTCTGAAGCAAGGAATCTATGCTTTGATGAGTCTACATTTTGTTAGTTTACTCAGAGATATTTGATATATTTTTAGTGCCATAGCAAATAACATCGTTTTTTAAATTTCATTTTCCACGTATTCCTGGCATTTAGAAATAAAGTTGATTTTTGCATATTGACTTTATTTCAGCAAACTTGCTAAACTTACTTGCAAATTCCAAACGTGTGTCCATTCTTTTGGACTTATACATATATAATATTTCATCTGAGAGTACAGTTTTACTTATTCCTTTGTGATGCCTGTGTATTTTCCATCAATGCTCCAGTCTTCTTTTTATGGAATTCCTTTAATTATGTGTTCTCTTAAAGCCACTTTACATTATCCTTTGGATTTCATTGTTGACTTCCTTCACATCAATAACCACTATATGTTTTGTTATATCATTTTATTGTATTTTACATTTTTTCTATATTTCCCCCAAGTTTTTATTTTGAAAAATTTTCAACCTTCAAGTAAGCTTCATATAGTAATGCAAATTCTATATATCCTTCACCTGGATTCACCAATTGTAATATTTTGTTCCACTTGGTTTTCTGGCTATATACTATTACACACAAACTTTTTGGCTTTGGCTAAGCCATTTGAGCCATATGAGATTTAGTTGCTGATATCAAGTCAACTTACCTTAAATATTTCACCTTGTTTTCCCCCCTAAGCAAGGGAATTCTCCTATAAATCAATTATCATATTAGAGATATTTAACATTAATTTATAACATTATCTAATATTCAACTCCTATCCAAATTTCCTAAACTGTGTCAATACTGTCCTTGATAAGCCTTTTTTTTAAAAAATTCAGAAACCTATCAAGAATCCTGCGAAGCATTTAGTTGTCACTTCTGTTTAGTCTTTTTTAATCTAGAATATTTCCCTATTTTTTTTCTCTCATCACATTGGCATTTTTGAAGATTCCAAGCCAGTTGGACGTATTGTAGAATGTTTTTCAATTTGAACTTGTATAATTTTCCTCATGACTAAATTCACATTAAACATTTTGGCAGAAATATTACATGGGTGATACATTCAGATTTATTTTAAAATGTGAAACTAATCTGAAATTAACTCAATGTCATCATGATGCATTGTTTTATATATAGACTATATGTAGAATTCTATATACGTGCATTATATATTTTATATTATATTTACATTCATACATAGAATTTGAGAGAGAGATATCTCAAATATTATGTGTGCAAAAGTCCTAAACTAAATTCTGGCAAACCAAATATTTATTTATTAAAATCCAATAATGCAATATTGACTGGAATTTTTATCTTCTTCCTGTTCAATACAGAGACTTCAGAATATTTTTTTTCATTTATCTCTCTGAATGTTACTGTTTTGTGTTATAAGTCTATAATTTTAGGCATATATATGTGTATATACATATGAATGATGTTTTATATACGTATTTTTAGTTGTTCTTCATTTCTTTCTTCCCCCTTCAATTATTTTCCTTTTTTCTTATAGAACAGTCTTTTAGTATTTCCTTCGGAGTGGATCTTTGGTGCAGCTCTTTTGTTTGATCAATGGATAAACTGTAGGCCATAAATGACTGAATGAAGTACCCCCCCATCCTTAGAGGCAAAGCTGAGACTGGCAGCCATGTAACTCTCACTCCTGGGCTAGTACTTTTCTCTTCACATCATTTTGTTTGTCTATTTTTAAACGTGTCTTTATTTATTTTGAGAGAGAGAGAGAGAGAACAAGTGGGGGAGTGGCAGAGAGAGGGAGACAGAGAATCCCAAGCAGGTTCCATGCTGTTCAGCTCAGACCCCAATGTGGGGCTCAAACTCACAAACTGCGAGATCATGACCTGAGCCAAAATCTACAGTCAGACACTCAACCGATGAACCACCCAGGGGCCCCTCTTCCACATCATTTATTTTATTTTATTTTATTTTTTATTATTTTTTTAATATATGAAATTTATTGTCAAATTGGTTTCCATTCAACACCCAATGCTCATCCCAACAGGTGCCCTCCTCAATACCCATCAGCCACCCTCCCCGCCCTCCCACCCCCCATCAACCCTCAGTTTGTTCTCAGTTTTTAAGAGTCTCTTATGCTTTGGCTGTCTTCCACTCTAACCTCTTTTTTTTTCCTTCCCCTCCCCCATGGGTTTCTGTCAAGTTTCTCAGGATCCATATAAGAGTGAAACCATATGGTATCTGTCTTTCTCTGTATGGCTTATTTCACTTAGCATAACACTCTCCAGTTCCATCCACGTTGCTACAAAGGGCCATATTTCATTCTTTCTCATTGCCACGTAGTACTCCATTGTGTATATAAACCACAATTTCTTTATCCATTCATCAGTTGATGGACATTTAGGCTCTTTCCATAATTTGGCTATTGTTGAGAGTGCTGCTATAAACATTGGGGTACAAGTGCCCCTATGCATCAGTACTCCTGTATCCCTTGGGTAAATTCCTAGCAGTGCTACTGCTGGGTCATAGGGTAGGTCTATTTTTAATTTTTTGAGGAACCTCCACACTGCTTTCCAGAGCGGCTGCACCAGTTTGCATTCCCACCAGCAGTGCAAGAGGGTTCCCGTTTCTCCACATCCTCTCCAGCATCTATAGTCTCCTGATTTGTTCATTTTGGCCACTCTGACTGGCTTGAGGTGATACCTGAGTGTGGTTTTGATTTGTATTTCCCTGATGAGGAACGACGAGCATCTTTTCCTGTGCCTGTTGACCATCCGGATGTCTTCTTTATAGAAGTGTCTATTCATGTTTTCTGTCCATTTCTTCACTGGGTTATTTGTTTTTTGGGTGTGAAATTTGGTGAGCCCTTTATAGGTTTTGGATACTAGCCCTTTATCCAATATGTCATTTGCAAATATCTTTTCCCATTCCGTTGGTTGCCTTTTAGTTTTGTTGATTGTTTCCTTTGCTGTGCAGAAGCTTTTTATCTTCATGAGGTCCCAATAGTTCATTTTTGCTTTTAATTCCCTTGCCTTTGGGGATGTGTCAAGTAAGAAATTGCTACAGCTGAGGTCAGAGAAGTCTTTTCCTGTTTCCTCCTCTAGGGTTTTTATGGTTTCCTGTCTCACATTCAGGTCCTTTATCCATTTTGAGTTTATTTTTGTGAATGGTGTGAGAAAGTGGTCTAGTTTCAACCTTCTGCATGTTGCTATCCAGTTCTCCCAGCACCATTTGTTAAAGTGGTCTTTTTTCCATTGGATATTAGTTGGCCATACTTTTGTGGGTCTAGTTCTGGGGTTTCTATTCTATTCCATTGGTCTATGTGTCTGTTTTTGTGCCAATACCATGCTGTCTTGATGATTACAGCTTTGTAGTAGAGGCTAAAGTCTGGGATTGTGATGCCTCCTGCTGTGGTCGTCTTCTTCAAAATTACTTTGGCTATTCGGGGCCTTTTGTGGTTCCATATGAATTTTAGGATTGCTTGTTCTAGCTTCGAGAAGAATGCTGGTGCAATTTTGATTGGGATTACATTAAATGTGTAGATAGCTTTGGGTATCATTGACATTTTAACAATATTTATTCTTCCAACCCATGAGCACGGAATGTTTTTCCATTTTTTTATATCTTCTTCAATTTCCTTCATAAGCTTTCTATAGTTTTCAGCACACAGATCTTGTACATCTTTGGTTAGATTTATTCCTAGGTATTTTATGTTTCTTGGTGCAATTGTGAATGGGATCAGTTTCTTGATTTGTCTTTATGTTGCTTCATTATTAGTGTATAAGAATGCAACTGATTTCTGTACATTGATTTTGTATCCTGCAGCTTTGCTAAATTCATGTATCAGTTCTAGCAGACTTTTGGTGGAGTCTATCGGATTTTCCATGTATAATATCATGTCATCTGCAAAAAGTGAAAGCTTGACTTCATCGTTGCCAATTTTGATGCCTTTGATTTCCTTTTGTTGTCTGATTGCTGATGCTAGAACTTCCAACACTATGTTAAACAACAGCGGTGAGATTGGACATCCCTGTCGTGTTCCTGATCTCAGGAAAAAAGTTCTCAGTTTATCCCCATTGAGGATGATGTTAGCTGTGGGCTTTTCATAAATGGCTTTTATGATCTTTGAGTATGTTCCTTCTATCCCGACTTTCTCGAGGGTTTTTATTAAGAAACGTTGCTGAATTTTGTCAAATGCTTTTTCTGCATTGATTGACAGGATCATATGGTTCTTATCTTTTTTTTTTTTTATTAATGTGATGTATCACGTTGATTGATTTGCAAATGTTGAACCAGCCCTGCATCCCAGGAATGAATCCCACTTGATCGTGGTGAATAATTCTTTTTATATGCTGTTGAATTCAATTTGCTAGTATCTTATTGAGAATTTTTGCATCCATATTCATCAGGGATATTGGCCTGTAGTTCTCTTTTTTTACTGGGTCTCTGGTTTAGGAATCTAAACCTAACTGGTTTAGGAATCAAGGTAATACTGGCTTCATAGAATGAGTCTGGAAGTTTTCCTTCCCTTTCTATTTTCGGGAATAGCTTGAGAAGGATAGGTATTATCTCTGCTTTAAACGTCTTGTAGAACTCCCCTGGGAAGCCATCTGGTCCTGGACTCTTATTTGTTGGGAGATTTTTGATAACTGATTCAATTTCTTCGCTGGTTATGGGTCTGTTCAAGCTTTCTATTTCCTCCTGATTGAGTTTTGGAAGTGTGTGCATGTTTAGGAATTTGTCCATTTCTTCCAGGTTGTCCAGTTTGTTGGCATATAGTTTTTCATAGTATCCCCTGATTATTGCTTATATTTCTGAGGGATTGGTTGTAATAATTCCATTTTCATTCATGATTTTATCTATTTGGGTCATCTCCCTTTTCTTTTTGAGAAGCCTGGCTAGAGGTTTGTCACTTTTGTTTATTTTTTCAAAAAACCAACTCTTGGTTTCATTGATCTGCTCTACAGTTTTTTTAGATTCTATATTGTTTATTTCTGATCTGATCTTTATTATTTCTCTCCTTCTGCTGGGTTTAGGCTGTCTTTGCTGTTCTGCTTCTATTTCCTTTAGGTGTGCTGTTAGATTTTGTATTGGGGATTTTTCTTGTTTGTTGAGATAGGCCTGGATTGCAATGTATTTTCCTCTCAGGACTGCCTTCGCTGCATCCCAAAGCATTTGGATTGTTGTATTTCCATTTTCGTTTGTTTCCATATATTTTTTAATTTCTTCTTTAATTGCCTGGTTGACCCATTCATTGTTTAGTAGGGTGTTCTTTAACCTCCATGCTTTTGGAGGTTTTCCAGACTTTTTCCTGTGGTTGATTTCAAGCTTCATAGCATTGTGGTCTAAAAGTATGCATGGTATGATCTCAATTCTTTTATACTTATGAAGGGCTGTTTTGTGACCCAGAATGTGATCTATCTTGGAGAATGTTCCACGTGCACTTGAGAAGAAAGTATATTCTGTTGCTTTGGCATGCAGAGTTCTAAATATATCTATCAAGTCCATCTGATCCAATGTACCATTCAGGGTCCTTGTTTCTTTATTGACCGTGTGTCTAGATGATCTATCCATTTCTGTAAGTGGGGTGTTAAAGTCCCCTGCAATTACCACATTCTTATCAATAAGGTTGCTTATGTTTGTGAGTAATTGTTTTATATATTTGGGGGCTCCCGTATTCAGCGCATAGACATTTATAATTGTTAGCTCTTCCTGATGGATAGACCCTATGATTATTATATAATGCCCTTCTTCATCTCTTGTTACAGCCTTTAATTTAAAGTCTAGTTTGTCTGATATAAGTATGGCTACTCCAGCTCTCTTTTGACTTCCAGTAGCATGATAAATAGTTCTCCATCCCCTCACTTTCAATATGAAGGTGTCCTCAGGTCTAAAATGAGTCTCTTGTAGACAGCAAATAGATGGGTCTTGTTTTTTTATCCATTCTGATACCCTATGTCTTTTGGTTCGCGCATTTAGTCCATTTACATTCAGTGTTATTATAGAAAGATATGGGTTTAGAGTCATTGTGATGTCTGTAGGTTTCATGCTTGTAGCGAGGTCTCTGGTACTTTGTCTCATAGGATCCCCCTTAGGATCTCTTGTAGGGCTGGTTTAGTGGTGATGAATTCCTTCCGTTTTTGTTTGTTTGGGAAGACCTTTATCTCTCCTTCTATTCTAAATGACAGATTTGCTGGATAAAGGATTCTCAGCTGCATATTTTTTCTGTTCATCACATTGAAGATTTCCTGCCATTCCTTTCTGGCCTGCCAAGTTTCAGTAGAGAGATCCGTCACAAGTCTTATCAGTCTCCCTTTATATGTTAGAGCACATTTATCCCTAGCTGCTTTCAGAATTTTCTCTTTATCCTTGTATTTTGCCAGTTTCACTATGATATGTCGTGCAGAAGATCGATTCAAGTTACGTCTGAAGGGAGTTCTCTGTGCCTCTTGGATTTCAATGCCTTTTTCCTTCCCCAGTTCAGGGAAGTTCTCAGCTATGATTTCTTCAAGTACCCCTTCAGCCCCTTTCCCTCTCTCTTCCTCCTCTGGAATACCAATTATGCGTAGATTATTTCTCTTTAGTGCATCACTTAGTTCTCTAATTTTCCCCTCATACTACTGGATTTTTTTATCTCTCTTTTTCTCAGCTTCCTCTTTTTCCATAATTTTATCTTCCAGTTCACCTATTCTCTCCTCTGCCTCTTCAATCTGAACTGTGGTTGTCTCCATTTTATTTTGCAGCTCATTTATAGCATTTTTTAGCTCCTCCTGGCTGTTCCTTAGTCCCTTGATCTCTGTAGCAATAGATTCTCTGCTGTCCTCTATACTGTTTTCAAGCCCAGCGATTAATTTTATGACTATTATTCTAAATTCACTTTCTGTTATATTATTTAAATCCTTTTTGATCAGTTCATTAGCTGTTGTTATTTCCTGGAGATTCTTTTGAGGGGAATTCTTCCGTTTGGTCATTTTGGATAGTCCCTGGAGTGGTGCGGACCTGCAGGGCACTTCCCCTGCGCTGTGGTGTATAACTGGAGTTGGTGGGCGGGGCCACAGTCCGACCTGATGTCTGCCCGCAGCCCATTGCTGGGGCCACAGTCAGACTGGTGTGTGCCTTCTCTTCCCCTCTCCTAGGGGCAGGATTCACTGTGGGGTGGCGTGGCCTGTCTGGGCTACTTGCACACTGCCAGGCTTGTGGTGCTGGGGATCTGGCATATTAGCTGGGGTGGATCGGCAAGGTGCACAGGGGCAGGAGGGGCAGGCTCAGCTCGCTTTTCCTTCAGAGGTCCGCTTCAGGAGGGGCCCTGAGGCACTGGGAGTGAGTCAGACCTGCCGCCAGAGGGATGGATCCGCAGAAGCACAGCCTTGGGTGTTTGCACGGTGCAAGCAAGTTCCCTGACTGGCTCCCTTGGGAATTTTGGCTGGGGGATGGGCGAAGGAGATGGCACTGGCAAGCGCCTTTGTTCCCCGCCAAGCTGTCGTCCGGGGCTCAACAACTCTCCCTCCCGTTGTCCTCCAGCCCTCCCGTTCTCCAAGCAGAGCTGTTAGCTTATAACCTTCCAGATGTTAAGTCCCGCTTGCTGTCAGAACACACTCCGTCCGGCCCCTCTGCTTTTGCAAGCCAGACTCGGGGGCTCTGCTTTGCCGGCGGGCCGCCCCTCCGCCCCAGCTCCCTCCCGCCAGTCCGTGTAGCGCGCACCCTCCCGCCAGTCCGTGTAGCGCGCACCGCGTCTCCGCCCTTCCTAGCCTCTTCCGTGGGCCTCTCATCTACGCTTGGCTCCAGAGAATCTGTTCTGCTAGTCTTCTGGTGGTTTTCTGGGTTATTTAGGCAAGTGTGGGCGGAATCTAAGTGATCAGCAGGACGCAGTGAGCCCAGCGTCCTCCTACGCCGCCATCTCTCTTCCACATCATTTAAAAATCTTGGGGTCAGAGGCATACAAGAGTAATCAATTGACATAGATGGTTGAATCTACTAATGAAATGTTGTAAAACCAGTTAGTTTGATAAATTGGCTTTGAAGTAATAAAAGCAAAAGAAAAACACAGTTTATCAGTCAGTAACAGACACAAAAAATATTAATTAGGAAAACTCACTCAAGCGACACGGTAACAAAGATACAATAATTTTACTAGGTAATATTGACCTGAACATAACAAAACATTGGCCACCAAATGCCGATTTATGCATCCTTGCTATTTTTTATACCAATAACAATATCATCTGTGAACTGAAACGCAGCTGCCCCAAGGAAAGTATAAATCCAGGATGCATTTTTTCATTCCTAGAGAGAAGAAAAGTGTAGCAAAGGGGTGCCTGGGTGGCTCAGTCCATTGAGCGTCCAACTCTTGGTTTCAGCTCAGGTCATGATCTCACAGTTTCATGAGTTCAAGCTCTGAATCAGGCTCTGCACTGACAGTGTGGAACCAGTTTGGGATTCTCTCTCTCCCTCTCTCTGCCCTCCCCCCACTCTCACTGTCTCTCTCTCTAAATAAATAAATAAATAAACTTTAAAAAAAAGAAAGAAAGAAAGAAAATTGCAACAGTAACACAGGATTTGAAGGGGAAATGAGACTATGGGAGCAGAAAACGCAGATTTAGAAAGCAAGAATGATTTGCAGGGAGCTGTGATCCCCTAACATTTGTTCCTTCAGAACACCCTGAGGATTTGCTGATTGTAACCATGCCCCCTCATGCCTCACATGTAGTTTCTGATCTCCTTGGTATACGAATTTTAAAAAGAAAAAGAGAGAAGATGGGGAGATAAAAAATAATCACCCATTCCTTTCAAATATTCAATAATTTGGTTTTGTTTTTCATTAATAATATTGCTGTATGATATTCCTGAGATTACTAACCTATGGTGTCTATCTAGATTTTAAGTTTGTTTCTTTTCCTTTTTTTCTTCCAGAACTGCTTCTTTACTTAATCCCTCTTTTCTAAAGGGTTTCAATCAAACAGATTGATTTTACAGAAACACCAATTTCCTCGTGATGTTCTGATTCAATCACCCAGTCACTCCTGCCATTGCCCAATGGGATAATGAAAAAATGGCCATAGCAGCAGGGATAGGAGCTATGCATAGACTCAGCAACATGGACTTCTGCTCACCAAGGTCAGTCTGGCTACAGCCACACCCGACTGCCCAGTCTGCCAACAGCAGCAGCCAATGCTATACTTCCAGTATGGCACCATTCCCAGAGAATTGGCCAAATGCTGAGTGGCAGGTTGATTAAAGTTTACCTCTTCAACCATGGGAGTGAGAGTGCTTTATTTTCACTGGAGGAGATAGTTGACTCTGGATACATATTTTCCTTTCCTGCCTCAATGCTTCCACCAAAACTATCATTCATGGATTTCCAGAGAAAGTCCATTGTCATGGTACTACACACTGAATTACTTCTGACACAGGAGCTCATTTCGCAGAAAATGAAATGTGGAGAAGGGTCCATGATCATAGAGTTCACTGGTTTTCCCATGTTTTCCATCATCCTGAAACAATTAGCTTACAAGAATGGTGGAACAGCCTTTTTATGACCCAGTGATGGTGGCAGCATCTTGCGAGGCTGGAGAAATGTCCTTCAGAATGCAGTAAATGGTCTAAATTAGTGGACAATATATGGTGTTCTTTCCCTAGAATTCATGGGATTGGGAATCACAGGGTGGACATGACAGTGAATCCTCTCCCTATGAACTGCAATGATCCACTAGAAGAGTTTTTGCTTCCTAGCCCCACAAGTTTAGGCTTCGCTGGTTGGGAGGTCTTGGTTCCAAAGGGAATAACCCTTCCACTAGTGGACACAACAATGATTCCTCTTAAAACTTGAGACTGCCAGCCGGCCACTTGGGTTTGTCATGCCACTGAATCAACAGGCAAAGAGAGTGGTTACTTTAATTCATTGGGATGACTGATACTGATCATTAAGGGAAAATAATGCTGCTAGTACACAAAAGGGATAAGGAAGAGTATTTCTGGAATTCAAAGATAAACTTCATCCAAAGATTTTTAAAAGTGTGTGTCAGGGGTGGATTTTGTATCCTTTTTTGGGGAAAGGGATGTGTGTTTGAGGTTGTATATGGCATAGCTGTGTCATGGTCAGTGGAAACATGAAGCTGCTACTGTCTTTATTTGAAAATTAAATACAGTTTAAGGAGATGTGCATAGGTTCCAAGTTGAGGACGGAGGGACTGGGGTGGTTTTGTTTTGGATTTTGGGTAGGGCGCAAAACAGACTCAGCTTTGAGACTGAGGGAGGCAGCGAAGCATCAGTCACTTTGTAGCTGACACCCATTGTCACTGCTATGCTGACTCACCTCCTTGGTGTGAGGCAGCAACTGGGCTGCAACTGCCCCACTTCCCCTGGGTCCCCCTTAGCTCCTCCAACTCCTGGGCCTGAGCTACGTGTTGAGTTCATGATGAAGGACCCAGCTAATGCATGACACTCATACCGTTAAAGTCAGAGGCAACCAAAACCAACATGGGTTTCAGCCTGTCCTCATGGGCTTATTCTTTGGATTCCGGATCTTGTTCTTCACACATTACATCTGCCTTCTCTTTCCAAATAAATGCTTGTCCTGCCTTGCAGAGATTGCACCACAATTGCATAAGGTCAAATCCCTGTAACAAATCCTTATAAATGTAATATAAGCATAAACATATGTGCATGTATATGAAAAGCAGACTTAGTGGGATATATATATATATAAAATATATATATTATATTATATATATATCACATATGTCATATCTATATATAAAATAGATATACATATATATCCTGGTGGTTTTATTATTAGACCATGACTGATAGATGATACAAAGTAGATCCTCTTATCATAATGGAATTAATCTAAAAATCCATAACAGAATGATTACAGGAAAATCACCAAAACACTAGGAAATTAAACGGCACACTTTTAGATCATAGCAAAAAGAAGAAGTCTCAAAGGACATTAGAAAAGGTAAATGTTGAACATCAAATATACCACATTTTTATACTACTCTATAGCACCTAGAATGCATTAATACATTCTCAATTAACTGAAGGATATCTTAGGTGGGGTTCCCCGGAAGCAGAGCCTGAGACAGGAATTCTTTTGCAAATGATTTACTGGAGGAGCATTCAGGAGGAAGGGATTAAGGAAGCAAGGGGAGAGGAGAAATCAGGGAAAGAGGAAGCAGAGCTATCCTTACCAGGAGCCCACTGGTGTCTTTGGAGCATTTATGGCACCAGTTAACCCTGCTTCAGACACGGGGCCCTGGCCTTTACAGGATCATGCAGTCATTAGCTACAAGCCAAGGAGGGGGCTGTTTCCAGACATCTCTGGGATAGCCAATTCCCTTGGGCAGAGGTCAGTCTTCCGGAGAAAGGGGAGCCCTGAGTCGTTAGCAGTCAACACTTAAGAGTAGTTGGGGGCTTGGGGGGCCTGGGTGGCTCAGTCGGTTGAGTGTCTGACTTTGGCTCAGGTCATGATCTCACGGTTCGTGGGTTCGAGCCCCGCATCGGGCTCTGCGCTGATAGCTCAGAGCCTGGAGCCTGCTTCGGATTCTGTGTCTCCTCTCTCTGCCCCTCCCCTGATAGCGCTCTGCCTCTCTCTCTCAAAAATAAATAAACATTGAAAAAAAATTAAAAAAAAAATAAAGAGTAGTTGGGGGCTGGTTGTCCTAGCCTAATAAAAGGGGTTGGTGTGGACAGGGCATCAGCAGCACCCATTAAAAACCCATTAAAAAGGGTTTCCAAAGAGATTTCTTTGTTGTCAGACCTCTAATCCATTTTCTTTTATTTTGAGACAGAGAGGCATGATCCTTCACTAAGGTGTCTGAGCATATAAATAGCATTTTGAAACATGGTTTCCTTCTACTATGACAAAAAACAACTAGAAAAAATTCTAACAAGAGAGCTGCTGTGCAATGGGAACCACAAGAAACCTGTCTTTACATTAGACACACGCCTAAGGAAACAGTGAGATATGTGCAGTGTCACCCGAACTAGGCAGGAGCCAGAACTTGTCTTCCAGCTCTGCCACTTAATCACCCTGTGACTTTAGTGAGTCATTTGTTTTTTCAGAATCTGTGTCTTCAGCTGTGAGATCAGAATAATCACACCGATGCTCCCTACTTCCTAGGAAGTTGTGAGAGGGAACTGAAATATACATACGGAGGGTGCTCGGAAGCCCGAGGTTTTGCTAACTGTAAGCTTTGAGTACCAAGTTTGAAAACACCCACACAGATGACTGGGTTGCTGAACAACTGTTGATCCTTCCCCAAAGGCCGAGGTTGAAGAAACCACAGAGAGGAAACTGAGAACTTCTCTGGGTGGGGGTGGTTTGAACTTGGGAGTCTGAAGGTGGGGGGCAGGGTGGTCCGGGAAGGAGGCCCACCAGCTCAGCTTGGTGGAGAAAAGGGAAAACAGGAGGGGAAACGGGCTCTGCACTGGCTCCACCCTCACCATCACCTTGGGCCACACAGTGAGTGCCTTCAGACCTCAGCTCCAGGTGTCCCCAGCACTAGTGTCCGGGTTTGAAAGGTCAGTACTTGGAAACTGAGAACTATAGGTGGAACTAACTGACCTCAGGTGGTTGTTTTCCCACCTCTCTTCCCCTTCAAACCCCTGCTGCACTCTACCTCGGGCTCTCCCACCCCCTTCCAGCCCCGTTACCTGCGCTTGAGGGTTCTGAACTTGTTCCAATTGCGCTGCCCCACTGCTCTGGGTATTCTTGTATACATCTCCGTTTGCACATCGCTGCAGTTTCTGTTGAGTGTGTGCTTAGGCGTGGAATTGCTGAGTGCTTAGGGTATCTGAATGCTCAACTTAGGTAGATAATGCCAAACTATTACCACCAAAGTCGTTACCCCAGTTTATACTCCTGCCAGCAACTTGCGAGAGATCCCGAAGATCCGCCTCTTCTTCAGTATTTCATATTGTCAGTAGTGCTGTTCATAACGGGAAAAACCTGGAAACACACAGATGCTCCCAGCAGTTGAGTAGATTAATAAGCTATGACCTATTTTCAGAGCAGAATATAATACAGCACTCAAAAATGATGAACCACAACGTACACACAACGCATTTTTTAACGATGCATTTAAATATCAAAAAGAAGCACACCATAAGCAAAGCAGTTAGTGCTGAACACGGGATGAGGGGGAAGGATGACGAAGGATAGTTTGATAGGAGGTATCGTGTGGTTAATTGTAAGTTACTTTCAATGCCCTAGCTCTCAATTTAGTGGTATGTTCTCAGGTAGTTATTGCATTATTTAAAGTAGCTGACTGAATGACTAAAGACCACGCACGAACCAATGATGAGGCTATGTCACAAACCAAATATCGTGTTCATTCAATTCTATACACTTATACATGTAAGTTTTTTAAATGGAAAAAAGGACAGATGGACAGAAGGAAGAAACCACCAAACGTTGAGAACTAAACAGAAATCACTCAACACTGTGGCTTACCTGTTGGTTGGGTGTTTGGGCACATCTACTCTTTTGTGTCCCTCAGGACTTTGCCCCCTTGTGCCAGTTCCAAAAGGTGGGCATGCACATCCAGAAAAAATCTTCAGAATACACTAACTACTCAATTTTACAACCCATTCCTGGGCCCACACAATCTCTAAAATAAAAAAAGTGGCAGGGAGAGTTTGCTCTTGTTTTGCACCCAGTAGAAACAGAGGGGAAAAAAAATGAATCCTTTCCTCATAGCAGTGAAAATGGGTGTCCTCAAGTCTTCGTGGTATAGTGATCACCTGGTGGCTTTTTAACATGCACCTTCCTTCGACATTTATTTTCAGGTACCAGCATTTTTAACCATCATTCCAGATCATTCCGATTCAGGTAGTCTGAGGACCATGTTGTGGGAAATACTGGGTTAAAGAATGGAAACAAGAGGAGTGTTTGTATAGCTAAGGAAGTTGCCATTAAGGGGTCAGTAAATGGGGCAATTAAGAGCCAATTTTATTGTGAACATATAAAACCTTGTAAATTATGAGTCAATTAGGGAAATGACTCTCTTCCTTTTCATGTGTTTAATATGTATTATTTCTGAGAATTTGTATTGGTCCTTGGGAGATGTGTGTGTATGTTTATTTTCTAACAGGTACCTCATGGACACTTAAAAGTATACTAGCACGTCTGCAAATCTTATCCTGACAAGGAGACCTTAAAAAGGATTAGACTTGAACGCGTCTTCTGGAATGACATGCCAAGAGCACTGCACACCGTCTGAAGCCAAGTCAACTAGACATGGCTGAACGTGATTTTTTCCCCTTTGTACCAAATATAATGGTGCAGAGTGACCCTTAATGTGGAAGGGAAAACTGGCACTTGGATTTCCAATAACATTAAAATATTCCCAAATTTATCTTTTTTTAATTAAATAAACCCAGTCATTCCAGGATTTTCTCATAGAAACCTATTTCCCAAGCATTGATTTTTTTTTTAATTCAAGGTTAATTATGTATGAAATATAGTTTATACATGGTAAATTTCATCCATTGTAAGCATGTGGATTAACAGTGTCTTTCATATTTGACAAACATATATGAAGAGTACAGAAGTAGCCAGAACCCCTTCTTTCTGGTCTATGGTCAGTGTATGTTTGATTCCAGGAGCCATGGTTGTCAGGATAAACTATATGTTTGATGTAAAGTCTCAGAGAGGTAAGAATATTTGAGTTCTCTACAGATCTAAGTGGTGCTTCTGGAGTTTATATTCTGTACTATTCGGCTCTGGCTGCCATAACAAAATACAATAGACTAGGTGGCTTAAACAACACCAATTTATTTTCTCACAGTTCTGGAAGCTGGAAGTCCAAGATCAGGCTAGAAGAAGCGTGGCTGGTTTCTAGCGAGTCCCTCTTCCTGTCTTACATGTAGCTGCTTTCTCACCGTGGCTTCACATGCTGTGGAGAGAGAGACAGCAAGCTCTCTGGTATCTCTTCTAATGAGGGCACTAATCCCATCATGAAGCCCCCACCATCGTGACTTCACCTAAACTTAATTATCTCTCAAAAGCTCCATTTCCACATACCATTACACTGGGGTTTGGGGTTTCCGCATACAAATTTATTGATGACGGAGTCTATAGTATACCCACAGAAGGTATTTCTGGCTCAAATCTTCAGACCTATACTGGGTTTGGGAGGCTAGGGGCAAAGAATCTCCTACAGAAGCACTCAGAGAAACTCTTTGCCTATAATCAAGTCTTAATGGGGGAAATGTGAGGATCAACTCTTTCTGTGGGCAACACAAGAGCCGGGTGTTTTTTTTTTTACCGCCTTCTAGGTCAAAGGGTGTCAGGTTGAGACTTCACGTCACTCTTCAGTGTCATGACTGGGGTCAAGAGGCAAAGTTCTATCCTTCAGAAAGTCAGGGCCTTACCTGCCGTTGAGTCCACAGTCAGATGCATGACAACCTGAGGTTAATTTGATCATCTTTATTATAACCATTGAGATCCTGATGCACCTGCTTTAAAAGGAGCAAGATGATGAATTTTTTCTGATATTCAAGTTATAAAAATAAAGCTTAGAAAGTCAAGATGGCTCTGATGTATTAAAAAATAGGGGCACCTGTGTGGCTCAGTCGGTAAAGCATTTGGACTCTTAATTTCAGCTCAGGTCATGATTTCACCATTGTGAGATCGAGACCTGACTCAGGCTCTGAGCTGGGCTTGGTATAGCCAGCTTACGATTCTCTCTCAATCTGGGGCGCCCGGTGGCTCCATCAGTTAAGCGTCTGACCTTGACTCAGGTCATGATTTCATGGTTCATGAGTTCAAGCCCCGTGTCAGGCTCTGTGCTGACAGCTTAGAGCCTGGAGCCTGCTTCAGATTCTGTCTCCCTCTCTCTCTCTGCCCCTCCCCACTCATGCTCTCTCTCTCTCTCTCTCTCTGTCCTTCAAAAATACGTAAACATTAAAAAAAATTTTTTTTCTCTCAATCTCCCTCTGCCCCTTGCCAACTTCCACCTGCTTAAGATTCTCTCTCCCTCTCTTTCTGCCTCTTCCCCACTTGCACGCGAGTGTGAGCTCTCTCTAAAAAAAAAAAAAAAAAAAGAATAAAGCCTCTATAGTTGGTACTTTGCATGTAGTTGGCCTTCCCAGGAAAATGTGAAAAGTTGTCACTGTTACCATGAACTGCTTTGGGATCCTCAAACAAAATTAACAATTTAAGTATTCAATAGAAAAAATATCCAGTGAATAGACAAAATTCTAACTGAACCCTCAAACTGAGCCACTTTATCTCTACCAAATAATTATCATTAATAATCATGATCATAATAATGATCATGATTATTAAACAGGAAATCTGTAGCTTTGAAAAGAAAACCTAAGAATTTCTCTCAAATCTTCCAATGTGATGGGATCCAAACATAAAGAATAATTTGAATGAAAAAGTTTGCCCCCAAAAATGCATGAGATCCTTTCATTGTGATTGTTTCCATGTGCCTTTCTGAGAGCTTCACAGGTCAAATCCAAGAATGATAGAAAACAGTCTTTTTTTTTTTTTAATGGCATGTTTGCATTAGATAGTCTTCCATTAGTTTTATATCTGATCTGGCTTGATTCTGGGTGTTATAACTGGGGAGTGCAGACTGACGTGGCCCCCCCGAGAGGGAGCTGCTGCCAGTCAGGGGGAAGAGAAGCAGAACATTCTCTAACTTACCAGATGCTTAGCATAGGCAGTGAAACCTCCAAATGAAAGGGCAGCAAAATTTTCTTATCTCCACCCCATAATGAAGTCATAAAAGTCTTGACTTTCCCTGATGTGTGGCCATGTGGTTTTAAACAGTGCATGAGTTTGGGTTTTCCTACAAGCAGACCTTGAGACAAAAACCTGGGGATGGATAGTTTGCTTTGGAGATAATCCCAAGAAGCAGAAGTGGGGAAGTGGGGAATCTGAGCCTGGGAAGTGAGAAAAAAAAAACAATAAGGAAGGAAACACCGCCCTCATGTGGGGTTTGGTTCCTTTCAAAGTACTTTGAAATGATTAGTTAAAGGCTAAATATGAACTCGAACACACTCCATGATTTATAATTTTTGTCTATCTTTCCTCCTAAAAATATTTCCATGCTGGACCTGTTGTTCCTATATCCATTAAGAATATCCATTGGACTGGTCTCCCACCCCAGCCTTTCCTGGAGTGTTTTATCTGGCTTGAGAGCTTATGACTGAGATGTAAGTCCGCGTGGTAAATACCAACCCAGAGGAGCCGTTTTAAAGTCCATCTGCACTATGCTAGAGGAGGAAAGGAGAGTCGGCCGGGCTCCCGGAAGGCCTGGAGGCACGCTGAGGTGACACAGGCATACTCACCGATGCCTTTGGCAAATATTTCTTGGATTCTTCCCACGTTTCTGCTTAGGATCAGCCCCTGCCAGGAGAAGCAGATGTAAACAGCACAATGACAACACAGGGTGGTATGTGCTGTGTCATCAAGACGCACAGAGAGTGTGCTGGGATCACTGACAAGGGAGCAGTCGACTTTGTCCAGGGCAGCGCAGAAGTCCCTATAGTCCAGGAGATACGGAAAGAAGGGCATTTCCCAGACAGAGAGGGTAGACACCCCTTCCAGACAAAGAGCCGGCATCTGCAAAAGCCCAGGGTCTAGAGTGAGAACCAGCGAAAAAGAAAGGGAGGAAGGAAGACCAGAGGACAAAGGGAAGGGAACTGCTATGGAAGGAGACGAAGGAATTATAAAGGGATGTGGACATTATCTCCTAATCTGTGAGGGGGCCTTTGAAGAGATTTAAACAAACAGATTTGCACTCTATAAAGATCTCTAAGGTAGCTGCAGGGTTGAGAGCAAGGAGGTGCGTCCGGCGGTGGGGGAAGAGGGATTGGACGGTCGGTTTCCTTCACTGCTGTAACAAACTACCACAAATGTAGTGGCTTAAAACACAAATTTATTCTGTTAGAGTCCTGGAGGTCAGAAGCCCACAGTGAATCCTACGAGGAGCCTTCTGTGGGCTCCAGGGTAGAGTCTGTTTCCTTGTCTCCTCCACTCTCAGAGACCACCTGCTTGGCTTGGCTCCTCGTCCAACTTCCTCCACCTTCAGAGCGCTTCACTCCAACCTCCAGATCGCATCCGACCTCGTCCTCCTTTGACCTGCTGGCTGCCCTCTTATTAGGACTCTTGCGATTACATAAGATTCAGTTGGATAATCTAGGAAATCTCCCCATCGCAAAATCCTTAATTTAGACACATCTGCAAAGTCCCTTTGGATATAAGGCAATATTCACAGTTTCAGGCATCGGGACAGAATATCCCTGGGGGACCATTATTCAATCCACCACAATGATAGTTTCCAAATGAGAGACAAGTCAAATGAACCCCTAAAATACACGGGAATATCTTAAAGTAAGGGAGCTCCAGGGAGGAAGAAATTTTTTTAACGTTTATTTTATTTTTGAGAGAGAAGGAAGAGAGTGCGAGTGGGGGAGGAGCAGAGAGAGGGATACAGAGGATCCAAAGCAGGCTCTGTCTGTGCTGACAGCAACAAGCCCAAGGCAGGGCTTGAACTCACGAACTGTGGGATCATGACTTGAGCAGAAGTCAAATGCTCAACCAGCTGAGCCACCCAGGAACCCCGGGAGGAAGAATATCATGTTTGATTTTTCTTTTTACCAATGCAGAATGAGGGACTTACTACAACCAAAAAACAAATGTGCTCAAATGAAAGGGATTGGTATCTTAGATGTTCTAGCTTTTTTTTCTCTTCTTATCCAATGCTTTCTTTATGTGTGTGTGTTCCTTATGTAAGCGCTGGGATTCCAGGACGGCACTGCCTACAAATCATGCAAAATGTAACAACGTTCTCCCCCATGAGATTTTGTTAATAGCATCCAAGGTAAGTAACGTAGGGGAAACACAGTGATATGTAGGTAGTCAACTATTTCCCTTTGAGATCCTTGAGAGCACTAGCTGCCCTGATTCACATTTTTATCTCCCACAGAGTGGAGCACAAATTCAACACTAAACATTTGTTCAGCAACCCAGCGTGCCTTCCTTCTTCCTTCATTTTAACAGTGCTAGATTTTCGCACGGATACCCAACACACACACACACACACACACACACACACTGGTGTACTCAATCAGTTTTCTGTTCCCTGGCCCACAGTCCATGGACCATTGGCCTAAGCTCTTCCCAATACAGTGAATGCTGCATTAGAAGAGTTGTCCTGGCATGAAGACATGAACCTGGAACTTCTATGGACATTTAACCAGCATGAGGAGAAATGTAATATCTCGATGGAGAGAAGCACATTGCAGAATCACCAAAAAAAAAAAAAAAAAAAAAAAAAATCAATCCTAAAACTCGCTCTTCCTCTGGATATTCCAGTTACATGAGCCAGTAAATCCTTTTTGTTCACCAAGCTAGTTTGAATTGGGTTTTCTATTTTGCAAGCTAACCTTTTCTAACAGGTACATATATAGTCCTTGCTGAATGTGAACGAATAAATGAATAGCAAGAAAACCCACTTAATTGCAACATTTCTTCTTAATGCTACTTAGAACACTTGAGTGTTGATATCATCAAAATACCTGCTTTTTTCTCTGGGCTTTTCATAACTAGGAAAATATGGTTACATAATTTTAGAATGACATGGGTCGAATAGAGATCTAGAGATGTGGTTTTCTAGATGGAGAGCTTGAAGGGCAGCAATCCCAACTAGATTGCTGAGAATTAGTGTCCTGGTCTTGGAGGAGATTTTGCAAGCTAAGCACCTCGGTTTCCCCTAGCTTAACTGAGTTTGGAGGTTGCCTTTGAGGGACTGACGGAGATGATGAGGGTGTCAAGGCCACTCTCTGATGCCTCTAGTGGCTCAAAGATTGCTCCTTACTCCCTTTCAAACATCATTTAGTGTAATGTAATATGAAATAAGGAAAAGGTAAAATCAGTTGCAGAACTGAAAAAGAATCCAGTCCCCAGGTCACTGTCACTTATAATTATGTTGAAACGGCAACTAAGGGAAAGTACCTTAAAGGAGGGAGAAGGAACAGGGTGGGATTCCACCCTCTGTCCCCCAGTCCTTCTCCCATCACCAATTCAATTTACTGCCCTCCGTTTCTGTGAACATCCACGCGGGCAGAGAACTGAGCATTTTTGAGTCCTGTAAAATAACACAAGTGGGGGGAGCCTGGGTGGCTCATTCGGTTAAGCATCTGACTCTTGACTTAGCTCAAGTCATGATCTCACAGTTCGTAGGATCGAGTTCCGAGTCAGGCTCGGCGCTGACAGCATGGAGCCTGCTTGGGATTCTCAGTCTCTCTTTCTGCCCCTCCCACACTCATACTCGCACTCACAGGAGCCTGTCTCTCTCTCTCTCTCTCAATAAATAAACTAAAAAGAAAAAAAAATAGAATCGGCCTAAACCACCTACTTGGTGACCTAAGAAAGCCCTCCAAATTTAAACTTTTTTCTCCAGATTCTTATCTATTCTGCTACTCTGCCTGATTTTTCAGTTTGTCTTACTCTAGCGACTCTCAGAAGAAAGTGCGAAATATAGCCCACCCCACCCTGGGCTGATTCATGGCTCTTTGTATTTGTGCATATGTCATGAGATCAGCCTGTCAAAGTAATTGCTGGAATTTTGACTGGGATTGCTGAATCTATATATCACTTCGGGGAGAACTGACATACATCTAGTATGCCTCCATTTATACAAATTGAAAGCTCAGAAAAACTAATTGATAGTGTTTAGATATTGACAAATATCTAATTCTGCCTCTTGCTAGTTGTTGCATTGGTCTTGGATACATTAGTGAGTCTCTCTCTCTCTCTCTCTCTCTCCCTCCCTGGCCCGATCCGTTTTCCCATTTGTAAAACAGAGCTCCTACCTGTATTACAGACTTGTTGCTTCTTACAACATAGTGAACAGTACACAGTCCAGTGCTCAGCACATGCCAGAGAATCAAAAACGCTGGTTTCCTTCCCCTTCCCCAACCAGCTTTAGGACAATCAGCCAGAGAGGAGAGGACAACCTCTATGAGGGTTACGTATGCCAGAGTCCCCGGTCCGTAGCCTTGGACTTGCACTCTGTCCTGTACAAAAGGAATGTTGACTGGACAGTGAGGTTATCTCCTGCTCTTTCTGAAAATCGTGACCTCTGTTAGTTTCATCACCGAGGTGTAGGGCAAAGTGAAACTCGTTCAATAGTCCTTATCCCTAAACCAGCTTTCTGCCAGAATCACCAACTGCCAATGGACTTTCTCCCCGCCCCTTTCTCTCTGTCCTTGGCTCTAGAGAAAGTCAACAGGTAGCCTTTGACCCCTAGTGGTAGGCACTGCCAGATTGTATCAAATGCTGGTAGAGTTTTTTTTAAAAATTCGTTCTGAATTCACAGCACTTTAAAATAATGCCACAGAGCACCTGTATGTCCTTCTCAGCTTTTAAGACTTAGTTATCAACGTTAGCCCCTTAATAATAAAAATCAAAACAACAATATTTAAGATATTTTGACTGATTGCTATATATGCCAAGCATTTTGCTTAGCACTTCATGTGTTATTTTATTGACTCCTCACATGATAAGTATTATTTTTATCCCCCGTTTCATAGATCAGTAACCCAGATCTTACCCAATGTCCCGTAGCTAGTTAATTGTGGAGACCCTTATTGTATATCTAAATTTGTGTACTGACAAGTTTCAGACTGAAATAGTGGATGTGCATACACACTCATGCATACAAACTGGCTCATATGCCATAGCTTCTCTTTCTGCATTGAATGACGGTCACAAACGTGGTATGGTCTCCAACCTGTGTAATTTTTTTTTTTTGACAGATGACCACATATATCAGAGCACTAACAAATCACCATGTGGAGTTCCCTGCTCAGACTGGCTCAATGAGTATTAATTTCTCGTGGAAAGATGAGATGATAGAGGAAGACGAGCACACATCTTACAGCCCTAGTTATCACAAGTGCATTTTATAGCCAAATCGTTCCACATCTGAAAGAAAGAAACTTACCACCTGTGCACAAAAGTCGTTGCTGGTTGAGAGCTAGAAAAAGCAATTGTCTGTGGTCACAAGAAATACCTGACTGAAAGCCAATCAGGCCCTCTGCTGCAAAATTTGCAACTGGAACAAAGAGCCGTTCGAGTTTCTCTGTTTAGCCAGAAATTTAACACATAAACTTGGGGGCTGTGAGGGAGCAATGCACCCCGCCCAATGCCCAGAAAGGCAGAGAAAACTGATCACCAAAGAAAGAGCAGTGAAACCGTGTGCAAAGAGAAGTAGAAAAACGAGGTTATGAGAAATAACTCTGACGGCTTGGTGGCTCCCCCATCCAGCCCCTCCTGGAACTCACTGCATTCCTGTCCTGGGTTCCTCAAATGTCCCGTTATGCTTTTCATTCATATCCATAGGTAGTTGGTCGGCTTTTGTCTTAAAGAAGTTTAAGTGTGGAAGAGGGGTTTAACAAGGAACCCCCCCCTTCTCCTACAGTAAAGCTTGGAGAGTTTTCATTTGTCAATCCTTCCAGCAGAGCCTCTGAGCTTCCCTCAGTGACTATCCCTGTTACGGTTCCTCTTGCTCTACTCAGAGCTTCTTTCTAGCTCCACCTGTGCTCTTCATAACATTTCTCACCAGCTCTGTCCTGTGGCCCTAATCCCAGACTTACCATATGGTTCCCATCCTCACAATAACAGGACAGGCACCAGAACCTGCCCCTTAAAAACAACCAAAAAGCACACTCCTCCAGATCACAAGTGGCATGACATAGCCACAGGCTCTTTTCCAAAAATGAACTTGAGGGCTCGAGTGTGTTATGAGACACGCACCAAGGGAATTGGACAGAATGAAGGAAATGTAGACCAGATGCACTCTGGAGTCACCTGGGCAATTTTTAAAATCATGACGCCACGGTCCCACCCCCAGGGACTCTGATGGAATCGGTGCGGGGCCCTGGCATCAGGATTTTCAAAATTTCCTGGCTTCTCACGTGATTCTAATGAGCAGCCACAGCGGAGGACCCCTGATGTACAGGAGAAACATGGGTTTTAGGAAAAGGTAAGGGTGATGAGAATTATGCTGTCTAAAGGTTTCATCCTCCAGAGCATCTAGTGTTAAGTAATGCCCATCTATGAAGCACCTGCTGTGTGACAGAAACTGTGCTTTACAATTATTATGTCCATGCGTCACAGCGTCCCTGGAGTTTCTCTAGCTGAGGGAGCCAAAGCTGAAGAGGTGAAGTAATTCCACTAAGGACAGACTCCTAGGTCACAGAATTTGTATCTTCCCTGATAACACCAGTCGTTCTGACCTTAGTGGCATCCAAGTCACTAGGGGCACTTGCTAACAACACATTCCTGCCCCTATCCAACAGGGATTCAATTCAACAGGTTTGGACTGGTTCAAGTCTTTCCCCCAAAAGCACGCCAGCTCAGTCTGATGCACACAGTTCACAGACAGCTTTTGACAAAGAGTTTCCCAATTACACCGTTTCCTCTAGCGTGGACCCCCCACTACTGGGACTCCCGATATAGTAGTTGCTCAAGAAAAATTACCAGAGGGAAAGAGGAAGAGAGGGAGAAAGGAAGGATAAACTTGGCACTAGAGTAATAATTGAGTGATTATAACTGAGTAATAATTATTCATTAACTGAGTATCAATTGAGATGGCAGTGAGAAAATAGTTAGAAATATTAAGGGATACACTTCACGTATTTGTGGGCTTATCGGCTTTCTTCCTTTTTGATGTCAAAGAGCTAAAATGAGAAACCCTGAAAGTTGGGGGTATAGTGGCAGAGATGGGGAAAAGCCAGCCTGGGAAGCAGGCGGGGTGAATATATTCTCCTGCAGAACCACCAAGGTGGTCCACATAGCAGCAGCAGAGGCATCCAGGCCCGGAGACAGTGCTCAGGAGCACAGAGGTGCTTTCTTGCCCACACACCTTCTCTATTTAACTTGACTTTGACAGCCATGGGTAAAAACATCCATTAACACACATAAAACTGCAGAGGGTCAAGCCGACGATTTCAGGTCTGCTTAATAAAACACTACCGTCCAGCAAGAAGGATTCCAGACTTAAACCAAAAGTCATAGGCCAAGTGCAAGAACAAAATAGGCTTGGGGATTAAATGACCCTTCCTGCACAAGGGGAAGAAAATCACTCCGTGTTACATATGTACCATTGCCCCTCAAATCTCTGTATTGAAAAAGCAATCGTTACCTAGCCCCAGTGGCACATAATATTTTATCTAACCACATTTGTGGCCAGTGAAGGAATCTGGACAGTCCCTCGGAGCCTGTTCACTGCCAAGGGCAGGACTATATTGTAATACTGACGAAGGGCCAAGCCACAACTCTTCCTCCTCCTTCCTTCTCCTCAGCCCTCCACCTCACCATAAATTGCCTGTCAGCCCCAGTGAAAACAGCTGAACAGGGACCCAGAGATAAAACTTCAGTGAACATTTCCTCTTTCAACCAAACATGTTTGGACACAACTGGCCGATCATGGACTTGCGACGTGTGTTTGTTGAATGAATGAATGAGTGAGTGAAAGGATTCATTAACCTACAAATCAGTGTAAACAATGTTACAGAACAGGAGAGAGACAAATCCTTGGCCCTGACGCAGAAATTCTATAGTAGTTGCTCAATAAATGAGTGTCAAATGACAGTGAAGAAAGTACTCTTGGAGACACTGACCAGGTGAAGCATATTTATTTGGAACCCCAGGGACATGTTTCAAAAATTTGCCTAATACTAAGAAGCGTCTGGTGTTTTTATTAAAAATACAAATTCCCCAGGCTCCTGCCATGGAGATTCTATTTCTGCAGATCTCCTGCAGGGTCTGGAAATGTCTGTTTGTAAAATTCCTAAATACCCTAGGGCCACGGTGTTAAGGTAGTTTGGTGTTTTTCTTCAGTTCAGTGGAGTTTGACTTTCTCATTCATTCAGCAAACATTTATTGAGTTTCTACTGCATACCAGGCACAGAGTCCTGTACTAGCACATACGGCATGACCAGGAAAGACAAGATCCCCGACCTCATAGGCCCTACCCCAAGGGAGATTTGAAGCGCATTCGATGAAACAAGGTAACAACTCAAGAGCATCTGAGACCAACACAGACACACAAAAATGGTCTGGCCGATGAGAAAGGGGAGAGAATAAACAGAAATAAAAACTCTGAAAAGGATTGAAATTCCAAGTTTAGGAAGAGGCTGGAATTTGTGCGAAGGCACCAGCACCAGCACCCAGGGTGGGAGGTGGGAGAAAAGCAGCATTCCAGTGGTTTCCTGGGGGTCACTTCAGTGACAAGAAGTAACAGTGTGGCTGGGGCTAACACTCTTGTCTGACATCCAGAACAGGAATGTGTCTCTCTCCCTGGGGCCGATGGGATTTGACTCAGAAAAGTTTTCAGAAAATAAATGCTGTAATTACCGCACCAGATGAGTGAAGCTTTCGTGGGTTTTTGAAGAGCATGTGCTCTGAAGGTCTCCTCAGGGAGCCATGCACAGCCTGGGTGGGACCGTGCGCATCTCCATCCGATCACCCGGAGAAGGTAAATGTGTCACAGGGCCAAAGGACCAGGAAGCACCCATTTTGGAGGATCGGGAGAACGAACTAGAATTCTGGCCATTCCGCTTATTCGTTGTATTAGTCAAGGTCACTACGAGCCTGTTGTCTTGTCCCTCCGGGTCATCGTGGACATTTTACGTAACCGCATTTGTGGTCAATAAAGGAATCACGAAATACAGAAGAAGTGATTAGCAGAATCACTTTTGGGCAATTGCTGTTACTATTTTCATAGATGTGTGAAAAGGATAGAAAAGACGTAGGTCTTTATGGATATCAGTTTCTGTGGCTCTTATCGTGATGAGTTCCCTACCTATGGAATCCTGGAAGCATCTAGGTTTTCCATATAAAAAACATTTATTAAAACTTTCCTCATTTGAGGGGTGCCTGGGTGGCTCAGTCGGTTAAGCGCCCGACTTCAGCTCAGGTCATGATCTCACGGTTCATGGGTTTGAGCCCCGCGTCGGTCTCTGTGCTCTGAGAGCTCAGAGCCTGGGGCCTGCTTCAGATTTTGTCTCTGGCTCTCTCTGCCCCTCCCCTGCTTGTGCTCCGTCTGTCTCTAAAATAAGTAAACATTAAAATTTTTTTTTTTAACTTTCCTCCCTCGAGGAGTGTGTGCAATGACCTCGTGACTTAAACACCATCAAAGGAGAATCCCCAGCAAAGACCCAGCTGAAGACATATTTCCAGGGACTCCACTTTCGCCTCATCCCTACCAAGTGAGAATCGTTTCTGGTGGGCAAATTTTGCCTGCAGGTGTTAAGGATTAAATTATTAACAGTATTGATTTTTTAGCCAAGGAGAAAATGGAAAGAAGGTTGAGGGTGTTGGTGGATCGTTGAACTTCAACTTTGAGAAAAAGATGGTTTCAGTGGGAGAGGGAAACACCTAAAGAGCTGGGGTTAGGTTGAAAGCAATGGGAGTTGGGGTGAGGAGAATCCCAAAGGAAGGAAAGGTGATCAAAGAGAGGGCAGGTCCCAACCGGGACCTTGGGTATTTTGAGCATTAACTGGGTATTACCCTGGCATTGAATCCTGCCAGGTCATTTAGTCAGTGGTTCATTCATTTCATTCATTCATTCTATAGGTATTTGTTAAGGACCTAATATGTAGTTGCTCATCCTAGCAGGTACATAATAAATGCCTGAACAGGATTCACAGGCTGCTCCACCTAATGACTGACTTTGGGCAGGTATAATGGTAGTACTTACCTCATAGACATGAGGGAAGGACTAAATTAACACATGTAAAATGCTAAGACGAATGCCTGGAAAATGGTAAATTCTCAACAAATATCAGCTGCTGCCTAGTATTAACAGAGGGCCATTGAGGCGTCAAATTAGGAACTGTTACTTTTAGGAGATCATCAAATTTTTGCATCACCCCGCCTCCGCCCACACACGCACTCGGGTCACTGCAAGATCATAGGATTTATGGTCACCTCCGCTTTCCCAGACCTCAACATTTCAGAGCCTTTTCTTTTTCCTTCCCGTACACATTTCACATAAGATTCTTCTATTTCCCTTCATTCACATTACTTTCTCTCACTTGAGCAATGTTGGAATTCCTTATTTTGTTCAGTCATTTTATTCTCCTACTTCTTGCTGTCTCTGATGAACACTTCCTTCTCTAACACCTATGACTGGAGACAGTCTGAAAGATCCAGATAGAAAGTGCTCGATAAAATTCTCTCTCTTCTACCTTCACTCCTGCCACGTCTTCTAACCTGACTTGCTATTCTTGAAATCTACGGTACAAGTTAAAAATGACTGGCTCCTCTTATAGTGATTAATAGACTTTAATTCATTCTTATGCCCCTAAACTGATGACTCTCACAGGACTCAACACAAGATTTACTTATGTTTGAGCTATGTCTACAATTTTCTTCAAATCTCCCTGTCTCCATTTGCCCACTCTAGAGAATGGAAATCTCATCAAATTCCTGCCGACCCCACAAGGGTATTATAAAGGTTAATGAGGCAATTTCCCAGCAGTGCTTTGAGTGCTGAGAGTGTATGACCATTATTATTGCAAGATTATTGAGGACTTCCAGTGCTTATAAAATAGCACATATTCCCTTCAGGCTATTAGATAAGAATTCTTAATTTCAATTTTTCAGATTTTCATAAATTCAGGGTTTTTTTTTTCATCTTTACGGTTTTGTTAGGCATTTTACTGACATTTCAATGAGATGAAATTCTGAAAGTCTTACGTAAATTGGAATGTATATATAAATACAAACACTTATATGCCTTTTACGTATGCATAAATACTTACATATCTATACCAAATCAGTCATTTTTTAAAATATGTAATACAAAACAAATCCTTGCGGACGTAGGTTTCTGAGAGAATAAGTGTTAAAGACTCAAAAAGAATTCAATCTGATACTTGAATTCCCTCCAAGCCATCACCGAAGAATGTTCTATCTGTGCTTAAATTTCTCCATTGACAACTTGGTCGGTTTTATAAACTTCCTAACATGTAAAGAATTGCCCCTTTCGCCAGGAAAGGGTTGTCCCGTGTTGTCCTCTCTCTCCCCAAATCTCCAACACTTCCCCCCTCCTCACCCAGTGGACAAGCTGGCTTCCTGCTCTGCCAAAACAGCTGACGCCATCAGAAGACAACTTGCACTCTCCCCGGTCGCCCTGCCTTCTGCCTTCTCTCCCATTTCTGTGGGTGGATAATCTCCCCGTGCTCTTAGCTAAGGCCATCCTCTCTCACCTACTTCAGCACACGGCACCGCCCTTTTCCTGCCTGTCCTTTGCGTCACCCGCTTTCCTCTCTCTACTGAATTATTCCCATCAGTATATGAAGATATCGCTAACTTGCCCAGCTTAATATAACCTTTTAAACCCCACTTGACTATTCAGCGAATACTCATTTTTCTCCATTCTTTTTTTGGCAAAAGACCTTGAAAGCATTGCGTGTACTGGCCCAACCTCTCTTCTCCCGTTCCGTTACAGACACCCCACCACGCCTCTGAAACTGCTCTTCTCAGGGTCACTGAGTGCCTCCACACTGCTAAACCCTCTGATCGTTTTTCAGTCTTTGCCTCACTTCACCCAGCAGGGACGTCTGACCTAGTGGATCACTCCTCCTTGAAACACTTTCTCCACTTGGCTTCTAGGATGCCACCTGTGCCTGGTATTCCTCTCTCTTTTCTACCTGCTCATTCTCAGTCTCCCTGTTGGTTCTGCCTTTGACATGTATCACTTCTGGACCAGGCCCGCTGCCCCTTGTACAAGCTGTCATCACCTCTCACCTTAATTATTGCAACTTGCCTCCTAACTGATCTCCCTGCAATGGCTTTTGCAGGATGTTCTCACCAGAGCCGCCAAGCTGATCCTGTTAAAATATATCAAGTTGAATCACTCTTCTGCTCAAAACACTCCAATGGCCTCCCATCCCATTCAAAGTAAAAGCAGAGTCCTTACTCTGTCCTACCAGGCCCAACGTGATGGGATCCTATGTTATTTTTCTAACCTCTCCTCTCCACTGCCTTCTCCTGAGTTCACTCCAGACACTCGAGCCTCCTTACTGATCCCTTGAACTCACGAGGCCCACTCTGACCCCAGGGCCCCCACTTCCCTCACTCCTCATTTCCTCACCCAAGAGTCACCTTCTTAGTAAGGCCCTCATTGGTCATCCTATCAAAAGTCTCAAGGACCTCCCCCAATTCATACCCCCCTTTTCTGGTTTTCTTCTCCCTTTGCATTTTTCATATCTCCCCATATTGTACTCTTTTGTTTATCATCTATTTTTCACATTAAGCCTCACAAGGATAGGGATTTTTTTCATCTATTTTGTTTACTCTTTTATCCAATGCAATTTATCCAGAATGATGTCTAGAAAATAGTAAGCATTCAATATAAATATTTGCTGAATCGGTTATGAATGAAACAAATTGATAAATCAATTTGTTGCAATTGGTAAATCATTAGGAAAATAAAATTCAAACATTGGCATTGAATCTTTGCTGTGGATTAAGCCATCTATATGCCTCCTATGATCTTGGTGTTCATGGTGATCCCTCAACCCCACAGAAGCAGGGGCTGACATCTGTCCGTGCTGTGGAAGCTTGGTTTGTGCTAAGACTGGCTCTTCACCAGTAGGCATTTGTCAAACTTATCACTGATAACTCATCAACAGGAGCAAATAGGATTTTGTCCTTTTTTCAATATGCTGTGAGGTTATCAGGCCTCAATCTTCTTGGCTTTTGCCTCTTAGTTTTGCAACTGGCAAGGATTCTATTCCGACTTAATTAAACTCAGGGAATTGGCTGTATTATGATTTTCTGCTCCTATAGTCTGTCTCTCAATGTCAGCCTGAGCATAAACATTTAAGTAAAATATCATTCATCATTCAACAAACATTTAGAGAGTTTTAAGGTTCCCAGTGCAGTATAATGGAGGCAAAAATAAATAAGGTCCAGTCCTTGCCTTTGAGATCAAAGTCTAAAGGGGGAGGGAGACTTTTAGACTAATTCAACACAATGTAATAAGGCCAGTAATGGACAAAGGGTAATGAGAACAAGAGAAAGGGAAATCTGCCAGGAGAAAGGAGCTTTGAAGGATGAGAAGGTGCTTGCTGAAAAGGGAAAGTGCATTATATCAGAGTAACTACGGGAGATTTTCCCCACCCACAATGATCTGTTTCTCTCACTACGATATAAGAGTCACCTTCCTCTTGTTTTGAGGCTGAACAATGCTTCAGTTAAAGTGGCTACATTTTATTACAAAATTTTGTGTGTTTCATATTTATATCACTTGCTCCATCTCGAGGAATCCACTGTGATGATCGTCAGGCTGAATAAAGTGCCATAGGATAAAGTAATCCCAGGTACCAAGTTGGTGGGTTTTCCAACTTGGGCTCACAGATTATTAGAACTGTGACTTTAGAGACTAGCTTTGCCCAGACTTGAGCCTCTACGCTGCCGAGGAAGCCAAGGCCCTGAAAGGGTGCCTACTCTCCCCAAGTGTGCACGGTGAGTTAGGTCACTCTTTCTCTCAACAGGACCTAATCTGAACACATATCAAATGAATGAATCAATTCTTGCAACTTTTTTCCTGCATTTCCCAAGGCAGCTTTACTGCACTCCAAACCTAAAGTAAGCAATATTTCTCTGACCTGTTCCCCTCCCTGCTGGTCACTTTGGATGAAAAGGGCCTATGTAGCCAGAAGAAGCCAGTGGCAAGAGGTCCGACCTGACCACTCTCCCACATCTAAAAGCAGTCCTTGTGTGGTGCCAAGCTTTGCCTTTAAAGAGGTTCGAGTGGCTTTCAAGGGCTGTGAATCAAGCTCTGAACCTAGGTCTTTGTGGAGGTGGTAAAACCTATCACATCTTGGCATTCAAAATTTGTTTCAGATTCCTCAGGATATTCCTCAATGAAACAGATTCTCCAGAGTTTGTCCTGATCTAGAACAAC
The DNA here is from genome assembly GCF_016509475.1 of Prionailurus bengalensis. Classification (NCBI taxonomy): domain Eukaryota; kingdom Metazoa; phylum Chordata; class Mammalia; order Carnivora; family Felidae; genus Prionailurus; species Prionailurus bengalensis. The sequence continues at coordinate 114,950,622 of NC_057344.1, forward strand.
AAAGGAGATGGAAAGAATGATGTGTTCTCTGCTCAGTACTTTCTCTTCCCTAGCTGGTCATAGCTGTATAGAGTAAACATTCATAGCTGTGTGTAGATGAGCGTCCTCCAGTGGACATTTGACTCTTTCAACTTCAGTTAAGAGAGAGTTGTTTTTCTTTTAATGTTTATTTTTGAGACAGAGAGAGACATGAACGGGGGAGGGGCAGAGAGAGAGGGAGACACAGAATCGGAAACAGGCTCCAGGCTCTGAGCTGTCAGCACAGAGCCCAACGCGGGGCTTGAACTCATGAACCGTGAGATCATGACCTGAGCCGAAGTCAGACGCTTAACCAACTGAGCCACCCAGGCGCCGCAAAGAAGGAGTTATTGTAAGGTATCCGAGGGAAATGAGAACCAGAAGGCCTCTTAGCAGTATAATAACTGGCCTTATGCAGCCACTCAGGACACCATGGCAGACTGGACTGGCAGGCCACCAGGTCATTATGGCACCTCTACTCTGTTACCTCAACTACTCTCCTCCCCTCTTCCTGCTTCTGTAGCTTTTATGAAAGCTCTTAACTGCCTCTCCTACTGTTACCAACCACCATTAAAAAATATCTGATTATATCGTTTTCCATAATCTAATGTATTTCATCTCCGCTAGTCTGGATATAGGCCATGAATCCGTCTCTCTACAGCTGCCTTGGGCTTGGGAAGCATCTGCAGATCAGTTGAGATCGGGGCAACCAGATAGGGGACTCAGAACATGGAGGCCTGGGCGTAAAGAACTGCCTGTAACCAATGATCTCAGGCAGGGGCAGTGTAAATTATGGCAGGTCACATGGCCTGTCCAGGCCACAGAGTTTCAGTCTCTTTGGTCTCTTTGGACCATTGCATGAAAAGAGCATCTTTGATAAATATCATTTAGAAGAAACTACAAGAGCTCGGAACATGGTGAAGTAGCCATTACCTTTTTTGGTTTTATTTTCCTAAGACCTGGCCTGACGATACCCAACTTACAGAACTGTTTGAAGGAGTTGAAAATGCTGAACACAAGGCCAAGTACATAGTCACAGTTTGTCACGAGTGATTATTCCCTTCCTCTGAAGACTCCAATCATGCACGTGGAGTCTTTAAGGCTGGTTCCTCCTTGGCTAAGCCATGGCTCTGGCCACTGCTTTCAACCTAGATTAAAGGAAGCAATAATGACACCTAGTGTGTGTTGAGAGCTTTCCCCGTATTACCTCCTTTAATCTCCATACCGTTACTCTGATTCATTTTCCTTCCTAATGTTTGTCTACCTGATATTATATATTTATTTGTTTAATACGCCTTCCCTTCCAGAATATAATCTCCGTGAGGACAAGATCTTTAATTTGTTTACTGTTTTATCGCCAGCATCTGAAATAGATGGAGGCCAGATGAAAACCCAGACTGACCCCAGTATCTCCATGCTCTGCCCTGTGGTCTGCTGCCTCTCGGCACACCACCTACCACTCTGGGAAGAAAGCCTTCTTCTCAGCCCCTGCCTATATGAAGCAGACGCAAACTTGGTTTTAAAACACAGAATAAAATAACCATTCCCTTTGGAACTGATGCTGTGTATGATCAGCAGGGGCACAACTCCCAGAAGGGGGAATAGCGGGACAGTCACTGCAGCCAAAACCATATCCGCTCAGAGCCCATTGCCACGTCCAGAGAACGAAGCTACAGGGGCAGCCCCAGAACGCCCGCTGAACTGAACCGGCACCTCAGAAAGTGAAGGCAGGTGATCCCGCACAGCGGCTGCCCCGGCGGGCTGTAATCTGAACCAACGTTCAAGGAGGACCTTTTGACGGCTGGTTCGTATTTTTCCAAAAGATGAATCCTCAGCTCTTGATAAGCAATAAGGTGAAGCATGCCCCCACACTGATGTCAGAGGGGACAGTGTCAGGTTCACTTAACTTGCAGCCTGTTGGAGCCGCGAAGACTGTCTCGGAGGAGGGAACTTCAGGTACGACTCAGCCAACATAAAACCTTCAAGGAAGGGAAGCGGCCGGAGGCAAGAGTGTTATTTTTGGGCAATAATACTTGTGTCACAAGTAAACAAGTCAAACAATAGTGGTAGAATTTAAATAGGATGCAAATTGGGGCGCCCGATTGGCTCAGTGGGTTGAGCATCCGGCTCTTGATTTCGGCTCAGGTCACCATCCCGGGATCGTGACATCGAGCTCCGCATCGGGCTCCACGCTGGGCGTGTAGCCTGCTTGAGATTCGCTATCTCCCTCCCTCCCCGCTCATGCTTTCTCTCTTTCTCTCTCTAAAAATTAAACAAATAGGATCCAAATTATAGTATTCGAGCTAGACTTACATATGACTTATATATGACTCTCTGTCACAACAATTTGTGAAATGTGAATGCTATGTGTGGAATCTGAAATGAATTCTGCAGTTCTGGTCTAACAGCTATTTTCTAATGTATGTATATATTCCAAGAGATCTGTCCACAGATAAAAGTGTATCTTATTATCTGGCACTCGCTTCAAACTGACGTGGGATGGGAGCTGGAACACGATTGGCCATAAGTCCGTCATAGGTGAAGCTGAACAACGGGGGAGGGGACGTTTTAGCTTACTGTCCACTCTTCTTTTGCCTGTGTTTAAATTTCCGCAATAAAAGTGAAAGGATATGCAAATAATAAAAACAACCTTTACACAAAATACATGGACCCCGCCCATGTGCACAGCACTATGGGTGTGCAAGACCAGGTTCTGCCTCAGGGAACTTAAAGTCCCAGCAAGGGGAAGACAGCCTGTACTCCACCAACCCCAATCCGGAGTGGGTGTTGGTACCTTAAGAAAGAGCGAGGGAAAAATCCAAGAGGGTTCAAGTTCCAGTTGCCTGGTTAGTACTGTGCTAATTGAGCAGCCCTGTTACTAAGATCTGAAATACTATTCCAACCTAACTCACAGGGCCCACAGTGCAAGTTACAAAGAATCAACATCTGTTATCTCCCATGACGTGGGATATGGAGGGAAAGTAGGGAAACTAATTTTCTTCCTGGACAGGACATAGCTGTGCCCCAGCATACTATTTTAAGTGAGCTGCAAGTATTTGGCTAGAAAAGAAGCTGGGGATTTTAATGATAGACAAAGTAAGGATAGTCACGATAGTGTCGGATGGAGAAGGTTTACAGTGATTGGGTGATGCTCACAAGGTCTCTCAAAGAAGAGTTGGGGGCGCTTTTCTCCTTTATTGAAATCATCTTGCCGAGCAGGTAGATACTCAAGTCTACTGGCCAGAAGTTTTTTCTATTCTGGACAGTATAGGAGAAATCTTGCCAACTCATTTGGAGGATTTTGTTTTTCGTGGTCCGGGATGATCCTCCCCTTGTATATCCCTCATCTGCCTGCCGACCAACCACAGTACAAGAGGACAAGTCTCCAAGGATTAACTTGCTCAACTTGATTGGAGTTGGTGTTCCCAGTTCTACGTTTAGGGTCTCTTGTTTTATGATCTGACATGACAAACTACCTCCATCATGGGGATCTTACTCCAGCTTGAGTAAGAGGGGTCTCGTTTTCCATTTTCCTTAATAGCTCACCCCACTGTTGAAGCCATGAACTACCAACATGAGAAAATTCCTTGGTTTATCCTGTTCTCTCTCATGCCTGGATTTTGTAAAACGAAATGCCCAAGCTACATTATGAAAAGGAAGTAAGGTATGTGCATAGCATCTGGCACATAGAATGTGTGTAAAATGTATAATCAATGTGCTTTTGAAGAAAAACTGAATAAAAACCAAAGTTTTCCAAATTCCAGAGACCTAGAGGCTGTTAAACATCTGTCATTACTGGCAAGTGGGGCAAGGTCCGTGTACGTTGTGAAATTTAAATGCTCCAAATGTTATTTCTGCTTCAGTCCCCTAAAATAAAGCAAGCTCCTGTTATATGTTATGTTCTGTGCACATTTCTCAGATGCAAATGAGGGACACTAAACCGACACGATGCAGTACGTGCTATGAGAGACGAATATGAATATGTAGCTGGAGCTGTGGTGCAGAAAACTGTGTAAAGAAGTAACCGAGAAATAATCAGATCCTGAACGCAAGCAATTTCTAAGCTAGTTGCCTCAATAACATTAAAAGTTTCCTAATCCTTTGAGGCCAAATTAGGACATGCTCCTGGAACATTCCATCGTAGTTAAGAGCAGAGGCTAGGGAGCCAGGCTGTAGGTCCCCATCTGCAATCCGTGAGAACTACAGCAAGTGACTTGACCTCTCTGACCCTCAGTTTCCTCATCTACAAAATGGACGCAATGGTGTTACCTCATAGCTCTGTGAGGATGTAGTGTTCCTATCCTGACAGTGCTTGAAACAATGTTTGGAGCACAGTATGCTCTCGCTAAATACTCGCTATTTTAGTACCTACACTTCCCCGAACAACAAAACTTTCAAAAGAAAAGAAAAGCCTCTCAAGGACAAGAGTTAGGTATTTAAAGGGTTACAAGTCCTAGAGAATCCAGTGCTGTACTAGGACTAGTGAGTCAGCACTTCCCTCTCCCTTGTTTATGCCCAGTCTGTTCAAAAACACTGATTAACATGCTCAGGGGAAGATGTCCAAAATGAATTTGAATGACAAGGAAAACAACAAACCTTGAAACAGAGGCAATTTCCTTATTAAAGCTTTACTTTAGTAACAACCTGGCTAAGTGACATTCGGGGAGTTGGAGGGACTGGGAGAGAAAGAAAAAGCAGAACTGCATTAGGTGCTAAACCCAAAAGACCCAGAGATACAGTTTAGGATTCAGCCTTCTCTAGTACATGTGTCTGCTCTTAGCGTGCTGACCAAGCGGGGCCTGGGCCAGAGGACATCCAGCCACGTGGTCCAGATGGACAACCAGCTTGTTATGAATACCTGCACAGATTTGCTCAACCACCAGGTCCCTCAACAGAAGATGCTTACACCAAGGGGCACATGACCTTTTGCGAGGCACACATGTCCAAGCTTAGGCAATAGGAGAACTAGTAGTAACTTTGTCCTGGCCTACCTTTGAGTGTTTATTTAAATATTTGATGATGGGGCGCCTGGGTGGCTCAGTCGGTTAAGCGTCCGACTTTGGCTCAGGTCATGATCTCACGGTCCATGAGTTCGAGCCCCGCATCGGGCTCTGTGCTGACAGCTCAGAACCTGGAGCCTGTTTCAGATTCTGTGTCTCCCTCTCTCTCTGCCCCTCCCCTGTTCATGCTCTGTCTCTCTCTGTCTCAAAAATAAAATAAATGTTAAAAAAAATAATAAAATAAACTACACACACAAAGAAGAGCAGGAAACACATGAGGAACAGACTTGGCTAACATAACTTTAAAAATAAATAAATAAATAAATATTTGATGAGTCTTTTGTTTGATTGTTGGCCCGGTATTAAGTGGTATTGCCAGCATAAGGGCAGCTCCTGCTTTGAAAAAAATCTCTTATTTAGAAATGTTCAAGTCCAATATAACCACCTGCCCTTATAACTCAATGTGGCTGTATATAAAATAGGAATCATTAATGTTGGAAAGTTGTAAGAGAGCTTTGAGAGACACAAAGAGAAAACAAAGTTTGAGAAACATTTGGATTTTTGTGCTTCTTGGTTGGCAACATCATTTAGTTGGTGTAAAAAAGGTGATGTTAGTATCAATTTATAGATAGAAGATATTAAGTGTTGAAAATGTATGTATAAATTGAAAATATTCTTTTTTTAATAAATTTTTTAAAGTTTATTTATTATGAGAGGGAGACAGAGAGAGTGAGTAGGGGAGGGGCAGAGAGAGAGTCCCAAGCAGGCCCCTCTCAGCACGGAGCCTGGTGTGGGGCTCGAACCCACAAACCACAAGATCATGACCTGAGCCGAAACCAAGAGTTGGACGCTTAACATACTGAACCGCCCAGGCACCCCTGAAAATTCTTGAACTCTCTATGGCTTCTGTATATTTCTTACGATCACAACTGTCTTCATAAGATGTAGTTTCCAGCTCCTGAGGTCCTAGGAGGTGTTTGATATATCAGAGCCATCGCAAATGAGTCATGGATGCATAGGGTCACTTAACTCTGGGCTTTCAATCAGGCACTTAAGCATTGGGAGATGTCTCCATCCAATTTTCCACAGGGAAAAGTTTTTTTCTTGGGAAAATAAAGTGTGTGTGTGTTTTAAACCTATACCACACATAAAAATAATTGAGATTGGTCTGATAGACATGAAACACAATTGTATAATTCCCAAGCAGCAGGATTGTGCTTAGACCTAGGCCTGGCACATGGAGTAGATGCTCAAGAAAGGTCTAGTGTTCCTATTCAATTATCAAGAGCTCCACCTGCTGGCCAAATGGAATTCATTCGTAGCCCCGCAGATAACTGATTAGATTTCAGGTGTCTGAAAATTCAAAAAGACAAAAAGAATATCCAAGGTGAAAGAGGCATTACAGGTCATCTGATCCAGACCTCTTCCTAGCGAAGACCCTTAAGACCCTTATTGTAATACTGGTATACTCCTGACTAGAAGAAATGGAGAAAGTCAAACAATTTGTTGAAATTATAGTCCACAAAGAGTTAGTCTGAAAGATATGGAGTATGAGACAGACAGCAAGTATGAAATTTGCTACGGTGAAAGTAATCCACATTGCAGATGCGTTTTGGTTTTAAACTGCTACCTGCTCTTGTCAGAGAAAAAGGTAAAAGAGAAGTTTGGACTTGGGGTCAAACTGACGTTCGAATCGAGGTTCTATCTCTACTAGCTGTTTCTTGGTTGAGTTATTTAACTGTCTGGCTTAATATCCTTCATCCTTAAATCGTGAGTCATAATACTCCCCTAGGTGGATGAGAGGTCACCTGTCTAAAGCATATCAATGGGCACACAGAAGGAACCCAAAAGTGGAGGAGAAGGAAGGGTGGCTATAGTCATTGCTCTTATCAATATTGTGGAGTAAGGGTAGTTTTCCTACAGGCCTAATAGCAGAATTATCCGTAGGATAAACGTATGTATATGAAAACTCTTTCTGCACTGAAAACATGCGATTCAACTAAGAGTTATGAACAAGAGACATGATGTGCTAAAACTTACACTGTAACTGCCAATTTAATACAAAATCTTTTAAAGAGGCTAAAAGAGGGGCGCCTGGGTGGCTCAGTCGGTTGAGCGTCCGACTTCAGCTCAGGTCACGATCTCACGGTCCGTGAGTTCGAGCCCCGCGTCAGGCTCTGGGCTGATGGCTCGGAGCCTGGAGCCTGCTTCCATTCTGTGTCTCCCCCCTCTCTCTGCCCCTCCCCCATTCATGCTCTGTCTCTCTCTGTCTCAAAAATAAATAAAACGTTAAAAAAAAATTTAAAGAGGCTAAAAGAAGAACATTACTTGGATAAACTATGGCTTAAAAACACAAGCTTTTGTTTGCTGCCCAGAAAGACTCTTCTGGGTTCTCTGTTGCTCGAAACTGAACTCAAAAAAGCGAACAATTCCTTCTCTGGTTTCTCTGTCTTCTCATGTGTCATTATATGCAGCTAGAAGAAGCTGGTTGACACTTTTCTCTTTTTTTCACATTTATTTATTTATTTTAAGAGAGAGAGCATGTGAGCAAGCAGGGGAGGGGCAGAGAGAGAGGGAAAGAAAGAGAATCCCAGGCAGTCTCCACCATGAGTGTGGAGCCCAACGGGGGGCTGGATCCCACAACCCTGGGATCATGACCTGAGCCGAAATCAAGAGTCAGACGCTTAACCAACTGAGCCACTTAGGCACCTTGGCACTTATTTGCTGCCTGGGATTCGAGAGTGCATCAGGTGCCTTTTCTATTTTCCATGTTGCTGCAGGCAATGCTGTTAGTAAACTTTATGTAAACAGCATCCCTTTTCTTCAGTCACCAAGGTCATTTTCCTGCCTTCAGCACTCATCAGCACTTCCCTCGGGACCTGGCAACTGTCACTAAGGGTATTCTCAAAGTCCTCCTAGCTTGTATTCTCCATCTCAAGACCCTAGCAGTTTCCACCCACCACTCAGTCCCAAAGCCAATGCCACATTTCCATCCCAGTTATCTATTGCTACATAAAAAGCCACCTCAAAACTTTGTGCCTAAAAGCAACACTTAGTTAACATGCCCCAAGGTTTTCTAGGCAACTGGGCTCAGTGGGCAGTTCTTCCTTGCTGTGTCTCATGCAGGTGGAGTGTCAGATGGCAGCTGGGGCCGGATGGCCACAAGGGCTCACTCACAGGACTAGTAGTTGATGGCGGCAGCTGGCTCGGAGGTCAGCTGGCGTAGACAGGAGTAATCACACATGGTTTTTCCATGTGGCTTGGACTTCTCATGGTCTTGCAGCAAGATTCCAAGAGGGTGCACCCCAAGAGTGATCATACTAAGGGGCAAGAAACAAAAGCTTCCAGGCCAATTGCAAACCATACCTGGCACTGGCACAGACACAGTCACTTCTGCCATTTTCTATTGACCAAAGCAGCCACGGGCTGGCAAATTTGCAAGGGTTAGACATATCATCTCCACAATTTGATGGGGAGTGACAGGTCACTCTGTATAAAGTGAGACAACAGCTATTTTTGCAGCCAACATTGGAAACCAGAATCTGCCACTTATGGATTAAAACAAAAATTATAGGGGCACCTGGGTGGCCCAGCCAGTTAGGCATCATATTCTTGATTTCAGCTTAGGTCATGATCTCGCAGTTCATGGGATCAAGCCCCGCATCAGACTCTGTGCTGTAACCGAGTCTGCTTGGGATCCTTCCTCTCTCTGCTCCTCCCCTGCTCATGTTCTCTCTCTCTCTCAAAATAAATAAACTTTAAAAAATTTTTTAAAATTCTATCAATTCAAGAAAGGTGAGAGAGGAGGAAAAAGAAGCAATGAAAAAAATGATGAGGTGCTTGGGAGGCTCAGTCAGTTAGGTGACCGACTTCCACTCAGGTCATGATCTCACAGTTCGTGAGCTCGAGCCCCAGGTCCGGCTCTGTGCTGACAGCTCAGAACCTGACGTCTGTTTCAGATTCTGTGTCTCCTTCTCTCTCTGCTCCTCCCCTGCTTACGATCTGTCTCTCTCTCAAAAATAAAATAAATATTTTTTAAAAATGAAAGAAAAAATGAGACAAATAGTATAACAAGTGAATAGATACAGAAATATCCAAACATGTAATAATCACCCTAAAAACAAACTAAACTCACTCATTGAAAGAAAAAGATTGTCATTGTAAAACACAAATATGTAAAGTTTCATGATACACACAAGAGACACACCTCAGACGTATGTAAGAATAAAGAGAGGTTGAAAGAAAATGGTAGAAATATATATATGGTAAATTCTAACCTTCAGAGAGCTGGCATAGCTACATTAACATGAGACTACCTAGATTTGGGGACAAAAAAATCACTATCAAACACAAAGAGGGTCACTACATAACGATGAAAATTTCATTTCATTGGAAAGATTCGACAATCAAACTTATGAAAGTGTAAATTTTTTTAAAATTTTGAACATAGTGAAAGATGCCATACACAGTTTTAAATTATCTATGTGGTAAGCAGTAACCCAATAGCAAGCAAAACTAAATGATATATTACTTAGTTATACACATGTGGTAATACTATTTTTTTAAAAAGCAAAGAAGTGATTGACACAAAATTCATAGCAGCAGATACCTCTTGAGGGAAGGCACGGGATGGATCAGGATAGAACACAAACATAGACTCAGTTGTATGGGTAATATTTTAATGCTTATGTTGGGTTATGGATTCTCCGGGCTTTGTTCATTTTCTTATACTTCTCAATTTACATGTCCGTGTAATATATTCCTTTGACTATACTGAATATTACACAATAAAGTTAATATGAAAAATGACATGAATCAAGCTTTAGGGGGGAAACAAAAAATGTAAGATATCAAAACCACACCGTCATCAAATTAATGATCTGTGTTTTTCCATGGTCTGGTTCTTTTTGAAGAAGTTTCTTCGGTCATATTTTTCAACCTGCAAGTTTTCTTAATTTGGTTCTTCACCTGTGACTATGGATTATATACTTCAGGAGGTTTATGAGCTCCCTGAAATAACAGAAAAAAAAACGTGTGTGTGCGTGTGTGTGTGTGCACGCGCGCGCACGGGCGCTGAAGGGATGGGGGAGAGGAAAAAGAGTCCATTCCATTGGCAAGAGTATCTAGAGATAAGCAGTGTGCAGTAGTTAAGGAATGGACTTGGGAAGCAGAAAACTTCGATTTGAACCTTGAATTAAACATTCCTTAGTGTGTGAGCTTGGTCAAGTTGCTCCTTCTCCATTCCCATATCTATAAAATGAGAATAACAATGCCCATCTCACAGTGTGTGGTACAGATAAAATAGTATGAAGAGTGGCACAGGACCTGATATAGAATGTATATGCTTTAATTCTCGCTCCTTTTTTTTTTTTTTTTAATTTTTTTTCAACATTTTTTATTTTATTTTTGGGACAGAGAGAGACAGAGCATGAACGGGGGAGGGGCAGAGAGAGAGGGAGACACAGAATCGGAAACAGGCTCCAGGCTCCAGGCTCCGAGCCATCATCCCAGAGCCTGATGCGGGGCTCGAACTCACGGACCGCGAGATCGTGACCTGGCTGAAGTCGGACGCTTAACCGACTGCGCCACCCAGGCGCCCCTAATTCTCGCTCCTTTTATTACAATTTTAATCAGATCCTTAACTGGTCCATGACCCAAAAGGTTGAGCAACACTTTCACAAGAGGCAATAATTGCCCTTGATTCTGTGTATTTAGCGCTCCTTTACCCATTATAAATGAGCAAAGTGCACATGAGTTGAATTTGTTCACTGCAATGAATAAGCACAGTGTTCGATTCCGGGGATAAGTAAAGAGCTTGCTTTCAAAAGAAAAACCGGATTTAGGAAACTTTTTTATTGAAATGTACCGTTCATAAAGTACACAGATCCTAAGTATACAGCTCAGTTCATTTTCCTGAAGTGCACACTCTTTACGTGGTGCCAACATCAAGAAATAACACCACCAGCAACCTAGGCAGCTGTCCTCATCTCCCCTTCTGGTCACTACCCCACTTTTCAAGGTAACCACTATCCAGACCTCTAGCATCAGGGAAACACCAACTTTTACAATGATGAAATGAGAACATAGGATGAAAAGTATACAGTGTTCTAGTAGAAACTACAAGAGATTGAGAGCTAGGCACACTTTAGTTCCATCACAGCTGATCTCCCGAAATGGAGACGTACTATTTACTAGACTGAACTGTTACAAGCATTGGAAATAATATGGATCAAATACCCAGCATGGTACCTCCCCTTGTTGACTAAGCCTATTTCTTATGATACCAAGAGACCCAGAAGATAGTTGGGGTCCTCTTTACGACTGAATGGGATAACAGATGTGAGGGCACTTTATAAAGCTGAAATATGTTATACAAATATAAAGTGTTATGTGAAAAGATATGGTACAACATTTGCTATCTGGGCTTAAAATTGTTAGGTAATTTCCTGTCATCTCAGTGAAAATAGTACAACAGGTCTGGGGACTCTGAATTACAGCTGTTCCAACCTATCAACTTGGTCAGACCTCGAGTGCTCTGTGTTTAGACTGGCGCCCACACTCCACCGTCACGAGAAAACTCTCTCTGAGGTGGAGTGGTTGCCAACACAAGCACTTAGTGGCATGTGTGAGGGTTCATCCTCGTCAGGATGCATCTGAAGATATGGACTTTATGCAGAGGTGACACCATCTGTTAACCAAAAGCAGCTCCTTGGCCTTCAGTCGGAGCGGCGGGGTCATGCTGCACGCTGTGTGGAACTGTTTCCACCCAGGAATGGATATAACATAAATCATAAAAACACTTTTTAAAATGGACATAAAAATAAAAGCAGACATTCCATGCCTCAACTATATTTACCAGACTTGACTATGTGGGCACATTGCCACCACTCCTATCCCCAGGGGAGAATGCATAATTATGCATTCAATAAAACTATAGGATGTGAAAGGAAAATACTGAAGATTAATACAGACCTAACATCTCAGGGGCACCAGATAGGTTCTTGTTTAACTCTCAGAACATCCCTATAGGGTATTGCCATCTTTGCTTTACTAAGGAGAAAATGAAGCTCAGAGAATCTAAGCAATTTGTCTATAGTTACACAGCTGGTAATTGGCAGAGCTGAAATATGAATCCAAATCTAACTGATCCCATGTCTGAGCTCCTAATAATTTGTGGTATTTTCCATCGAGATCCATAGTAACCATTGTGGAAACACTGAAAATTAACATAGCTCATGAGAAGTACGTAGCCACCAAAATGGCTATATTAATCTAAGCACCCCAAAAGTAGTACATAATCTTTTGCGAAACTTATTTTTAAAGGAATATAAGCAACCTAGAGTGAAGGGAAGGAAGAATGATCCTAAGGGAACTAGACTCCAAGTTTCTGAGCCAGAAAAGCTAGAAATGGTACACCTACAAAAAATGGGAGCTCATGAGAGTTTCGGTATTTGAAATGCTGGCCGTCATTATACAGTAGTTAGATATGCCTAGATATAGACACAATCAGTGGACCTGAAACCAATGAACTAAAGCAAACCGGAAGATAGCTTTCTAAAAAACAAAGAGATCTGAAAATGGAATGGGCTGCCTTGAGAGGTAAAAAGATTCCCACCACTGGCAGGTTCAACAGAAGTTAGAGGACATCTCAGCACAGATAATGAAATCAGGACTTGAGTTCTCTCACATAATTTACAACAAATTATAAGAAGTTACATATAAATATATTTCTTATATATTTATTTTATTATATAAATCCCAGAAGTTTAATAACCACTGGACCTTGAAAATCTTGCAAAGAGGCAACTAGTCAACTTGGTGCAGCAGGGCTAGGGCTGGGGCAGGGAGGGCTGGCCAAAGATAAGGGAAGAAGTAGTGTTTCCACTCAAGGAGGTGGTGCCCTTAAAAAATCACTGAATCTGGGTGGCTCAGTCGGTTGAGTATCTGACTTTAGCTCAGGTCATGATCTCACAGTTATGGGTTCGAGTCCTGCATCGGGCTCTGTGCTGACAGCTCAGTGCCTGGAGCCTGCTTTGGATTCTGTGTCTCCCTCTCTCTCTCCCCCTCCCCCACTCATGCGCTGTCTCTGTCTCTAAAAAATGAATAAACCTTAAAAAAATTTTTTTTAGATCACCGAATCAAGTAAATCTCCTATAGAGTGGCTGAAGTTGTCACGCGTAATGATCAGGATAGGTTGGCAAGGCATGACTCCCACTGCTCTGAACTAGAGTAATAGAAGTGACCCGTTTCATATAGAGCATGAGTCAGTACATAGAATACATCAGAAATAAACAATAGAGTCCTTATAGTACCATCTTCTCAATTCTGCCCTCCCAATGCCACAGCGGCATTTCTGTCTTGAGTACGATACTCCAGTATCCTAATAAATTATGCTCTTTGCTTAAGATAGCCTGATGTTTTCTCACTTGCAATGAACAGTACGTATTAAGAACTTAGTATACAGCACATTGAGCAAAATACAGAAAAACAAGCAAAAGAGATTTTGGAAAAAGTGTTATTTGTATTTGAAACTTTCAGGCCCATTGTTCCTACAAGAAATTGAGCCTTTCCTCATCCCAGTCTAGGTACAGATGCTCCTCCCATGTGCTCCTGTAACAAAAGAGAATTGGCCTGTTTGTCTATACTCCCTAGATTATAAATTCCAAATTAACAAGGGTTGTATTTTTGATGTAAGCCCTCATTTTTTACACCATCTCTCATTGATATAACCCAGCATCTGGCGCTATGTGTTTTATAAACAAGTGTATACCTTGTATTACTATGTTCAAAGAGTAATCTCTGTACCAGGAAATAGCCGCACATAATGGGAACAATTGGTCTGCTATGTGCAAGACCTGGGTTCTAATTCAAGCACTGCAGCAAATGAATCTCAATTTACTTGCCGGCATAATGGGAAAATAACCTCTGTTCCAGCTTTCCACTTCAGGTATGTAACATTTACTAAGAACCTAAGTTACCTCACACTGCCCAATTCAAATAAACATTAGTGACATACAATTTCTTTTATAATCAAGGTATATAGGATTTCTTGTCATCTTAATTCTCTAAAGACAATGTTTTCTTTATAAATCTCTGGCAGAGATGTGCTACTCGGGTCCCTTTGACCAACCCACCGCCTAACTGCAAGGAAGAGGGGCTACGTGACAGCCTCTGGTGTTGGCTTTGTCAGGGTTCACCTCAGCTTTCTAGCCAAGATCACGCTAATCTCAAGGTTGGGCCGCACAGCTGGCAAGCCAGTGACACAAGGGCCTAGCAGCCACTTCCACCCAAGGCCTCTGACAGGCAGTCTCTGCTGCAGAGATCCCCACTGGACCGACAGCTACTCTGTCAGCTACGCGTCGAGGAACGACAGCTTTCCGTGGTTAGCCTTGCGGCCTCCTTCGCCTCTCACCGGCCCACTTTGCACTTCTCCGTGTTAATTAGCATTGACTCCTGGAGGATTCTGTGGTGAAATCAGACTAGTTTGTTCCCAATGTAGTCCACTAATTTAGTCTCTTCATTTACTTAACCTCTGCTGATGTTAATAATGCTTGAAAGGCTTTCCATCAGAGCCTGCCATTTTAGCGTCCTCAAAAGCATTTTAAGTCTAGTACAAGACACGACTTTTTTCTTCACATAAAGCACTGCAATTTTACCAGAAGTTATTTAAATATATTTCATTGTATTTAGCAAAGATATATTTATTATTAAAACAGAAACAAACCTTAAGAGCTGGGACCAAAAAAAACCCCAAAACAAACCCCCAAACACCCCACCAAACCTTAATAGCACCATCTTGTGGTGTTTAACAGGAACCGTTCACTACTCGATCGTGTGTGAAAACTTTTAAAGCCCTAACACCTTCCTGTTATCTTCTGTCCATCTAGTTTAGCCAAGGCTTTTAAATATGGCCAAATGCACTTAAATTAAACCTTTAATGCTGTTAAGTACACACAGGCCTTGCTTTCCTTTTTCAGGGCCTTGAGGTAGAACAACCCCCTCTCCCATGTCTTGTGATCACTACAACATACTAGGAGTGATTTTGTTTGTGGCCATTTATCAGTATCTGACATTTTGCAAACATTTTCTATCTTTCGTTTATCTGGCTTCCCTACAAGAACAGAAGCTCTATGAAAAGAGAGCCTTTTCAGTTTTACTCACCCTTATAATGCTCAGTGCCATGTGGCGTATCTTCTCAAAACTTTTTGAATAAATGAGTATTTTACTCAATGAAGGGCTACATTGAAATCCGCCTTGGAATTAGAAAAAAGCCACCTGGGACAGAATTTTACTGTGAAGATCTCGGAACAAGAACTAGTTGAGCAGCTAGAGAAGTGATGTTCACAGCCAGTCAGGGAGAACCAGAAGACCTGGCAAGAAGAAATTAGGGGAAGACCAGACCGGTGCAGGGGTGTTTCTAGATGTGCTCACAATTGTGTTAATTACTGAAAACAAATGCCTGAAGGGAGTTCTCCTCGCACACAACCACTTACGACTCTAACATGCATGCAGCCCGTGCTTGAGTACTTAGAGGGGTACAGAATTGCTACCTTACAAGGCAACCTGCCAACTACATTTTGAGACCTTAGACCTACCAACAGTAGGTTAGGAGAGTTATAGGTAGGAATGAGTAATTATAGACGGAAAAGTTAATACCATTGGTTAATTAAATCATAAAATAAGTGGCCCTCTTGGTGCAGTGGTAGCGTGTCAGTCTCATAAAACAAACAGAAAAGGTGTTAATTAGAAAAATTATTTATTTGCTGCTCCTCTCATACACCTTATTGTGCAGGAAACGGTCTTGCAGACACATCTGAAATAATGTACTGTCACACACTCTGTTTAAAGGCAAAGCACCATAGGTAAAGCTGATCGTCTGTCCAGAGTTCTCAGCTTACGGGATCTTGCTTCCTGATTTTACATTAATTTTTGAAAGTCACAAATATCATCTCCAAAAAATGTTAAGGGGGCTGTAAAAAATAATCACTTTATTCAGTATTACAGCTGTAGAAACGGAGTATATTTTCTTTAAGAAATGAAAAACTAAGAAGAAAATGCCACTTAACATCATTGGTACGTTGGCATAGGCCAGCAGGAAAAATACTGTGATAAGCTTGTCTCTTTGATACCAAGAAGACATTCTAGTTCAAGCTTTAACATGCTTCCTATGTTTTCACTAGATGCTTCTTCTCTGCTGCTTCGTTCTTTTCCGTAGTTCACGTCAGAGGATTGGTACAGCCTTTAAAACTTCATTAGCAGGAGCAAATCCAATATCCACAGATTTCATCCCAAAAGGCATTTTAACCCATCAGATATCCCCTGCAGGAATGAAATTTATAAACACAGAAAGTGAAAAGGAAGCAACATTTCAAAACACCCCAACAAATTTTATGATGAATCAAATGACAATCTGAAAATATAATTGTGACTCATCCGTATGGTTTTTATTTCGAATCTTGCCTCCCCAATAAATAAATATATTACTGGGCTTCAGTTCCATTACCCTTTCCCCTCAAAGCATACAGTTACAAATCAATATGGCTCCAAACCTGGAAGCAAATGAGCAGAGACTCAAACACCCACAGAGGCTGTTAAAAAGCCAGGCCGTGAAGCTATCCTTCAACAAGGACTGATTTAAAACGCAATCAAATAGCTAGGTTATCTGTGTCCTCAAATCACAGAATTAACAACAAAAAGAAGAGAAAGGAAAGGATAAAATGACAACAGGTATACAATGATAACAATGAGAAATGGCAGAATACATCAAGGAAATAAACTGAACTGAAAAGTATTGTTATGCCTAATTAAGCGTAAATGGAAAAGGATTCTGAGTCTAGAAGGCAAAATTATGCTTAATGTTCAGTGTCCAGCATATAACCGTTATCAAATAATATTTGCTGAATACAAATGTAAATGCTAAGGAAGCAATAAAACAGTTTAGAAAGTGGTGGGTCAAAAAAGAGGAAGATAAAGTTTTAGTACATGTATTAAAGTTAAATTTCAGTTACAGGGAAAAATTGCTTATATGCATTCTCCTAGTCCCTAAATGATATTATTATTGTAATACATTTACTTTTACTTCTCATTTCGCCTTTCCTTTAGAATTTCTTTTCTGAACTGATCTCATGATCTCAGGATTCACGCAGGAGCTCCCTAGCTTTTTTCATCAGGTTTAACACATGGTAGTTCAAATTGCTAAAAAGGCAATTGTTGCCACTCTGTCCTCAACTGCATGATAAAATCTATTCAATAGACTATTTCATATAACCTTTATTTTTTAAATTTTTTTAATGTTTACTTATTTTTGAGAGAGACAGAATGCTAGTGGGGGAGGGACAGAGAGAGAGAGGGAGACACAGAATCCAAAGCAGGCTCCAGGCTCTGAGCTGTCAGCACAGCTGACGTCCCTATACAGCTTTAATAACATACTTGCCTAAAAATAGAAACCCATCCCTCTGCTCTGAACTAAACACTTTTCCTAATTTTAGAACATTACACCATGGGGTGCCTGGGTGGCTCAATCGGTCAAGCCTCCGACTTCAGCTCATATCATGATCTCACGGCTCCTGAGTTCGAGCCCCGCATCAGGGTCTGTGCTGACAGCTCAGAGCCCTGGAGCCTGCTTCGGATTCTGTCTCCCTCTCTCTCTGTCCCTGCCCTACTCACACACACACACACACACTCTCTCATCTCTATCCCTCTGCCCGTCTCTCCCACTCATGCTCCCTAAAATAAAAAATTTTTAAAAGTTAAGAAAAACCTAAATAATTGCAATAGTAAGATGGAGGCAATCCAGAGAATTAAGCACTTTCCAAAGCTTTTTTTTTTTTTTTTTTTTTAAAGCAGTAGATAGGTCTGTTATCCTCAAAGTCAAATACCTGAGCTAAAAAGAAAAGCACTTATATCCTAAGGACAACACCTAAAACTATAAGGAAGAATGAGAAGCTTAAGTAGAATAAAAACAAATCTGGCTCTATGGACAAAACCAGCTCACCTGTTTTTTTCCCCCTAGATTTTTTTTTTTTATTTCTGAGGGAGCATGGGGGAGGGGCACGCACGGATGAAGGGCAGAGGGACAGGGGAGAGAGCATCTTAAGTAGGCTCCAGGCCCAGTGTGACAGAGGCTCAATCCCAGGACGCTGGGATCATTACCTGAGCCACAAATCGAAAGTCTGATGCTCAACCAACCGAGCCACCCAGGCGCCCCAAACCAGCCCACTTCTATTCTGCTACATTTCTCCAAACGTTCCATCTGTTTTGGCTGTTAATTTGTAGTAGCCTCTCGATCTCTCTAGGAGCCTCCTCTTTTCTTGTTTTGCTCTGGAAAACTTCAGCCTCTTCCATACCAAGTGTATCTTTTCCAACAGGGACAGAAAAAGAGAGGAACAAAAAGAGGAGGCTGGAGTGCCTAATTCTTCATACAACTTAGCCAATGGCTAAAACTGTTTTCCCCAGACAAAAATAAGAGCCACTGGCAGAGGAGTCTGAGGGAACTATGTGGCCACACAGATACTCAGCTGACAGAGAACGCTGCTCTTTTCCCATCTTTCCCATCCTGCCTTAGCATGAGAACATGACTGCAGGAGAAGTGAGTGCTTTGGACTTTCTAGGGGAAGTCTGCCCATTCTACTCTAGATGTTACGGTGGACAGGTTAAGCCACAGAATAAGTGAACCTGTGAAACACACACATCCTGTATTCTCTTTTACTGTCTATTATAATAAAATACGGGAGTATCAGTTCTAAGAAATCAGTACAGTTGAAACTTGACGTTTAATATACTCCCTGAAAAATAAATTTACGAAGAGCTAATCTTTGTATGGTATACTTGTCCAATGTTCTTGCAGTTACTAATTCATCCACAGGTGAAATAAGAGTATAGGGAAATGTGATCAGACTTGTCCCTATTTCAAGTTAACGATCTCAAATGGAATTATAAAAGTTGCCATAAAACCAATTTTTTTTGTTTTAAAAATATTGTATGTTTTCTGAAACAAAATCTTCTTACACACACACACACACACACACACACACGATCCTTTTCCCATCTTTTTGGAGAGGCAATAACTCCCTCCCTGTCCAAGGCTTAATGGGTTTTCCTCATACCAGTATTCAAAGAGCAGCAGTAATTAATGCCTTGAAAAAATTCCCTACTATCACTATTACTACTGAAATCCCATATGTTATAGATTAAGCAAAAAGCAATTTAAAGAAACAAGATCTCTAGTCAGTGGTCAGTGACATTGTAGCAAAATAACCATTTTTCATGAACATGAATGGAGATGACAGAAAGACAACTGGTCTCAATTTTACTACTAACCATAGCTATAACCTTGAACAAGTCACAAATTCCTTTGGTTCTCAGCATTTTCATCCGTTTAAATGAGGGTTAAATTAAATCCTCTATGATTTTATGTGATCCAAGTGATTATTTTACCAACTTGCAACAAAAGTTAAACTGCTGATTATACAAAGTACTTGATAACTTACGGCAGTTTCATTCTCATGAACACTCTAGCCATGAAAAAACTCAATAGGACACAGACGAATCCAATGAATAGAAGAAGAAATCTATTGAGTTTTGGAATGTTTGGTGCATTCGATCGGTCCAGGATTATGAAACCTAAACCTCCCATTGTGAACAGGAAGCTGGATGCGAGTCCTTCCATAATATATTGTCCATTTACTCTGAAAAAGAAAAACCAGATTAAACAATAAATGAAAATTCCCAGAAAAATAAAAAACCTGTCTTTAGATTGAAAGACCTATTTCTGCTTAAATATTTTTGTGTTGCTTTTTTATTCTTAGCCTTACAACTATTTTACCACATTTCTGTATATTCATTTCAATTCCTGCCATCTCTGAATTATGAATCAAGCACTATTCTAGGTTCTGGGGATACAACAAAATCTGTGTCTTCATGGAGCTTATGTTCAAAAAAGTTTTAGAACCTCAACTAACACAACTGTCAATGTAAAATCAATGCTGAGATTTTAATTATTAGCTTAAAAAGCAAATTAGTGTATGTATAGAAACCCTTAACCCAGAACTTTTGTTTTGCTTTTAAAAATAATGACATTTAAACTTCTATCAAATTCAAATTTGAATTGGTAAGAAATGTTTCTAGAAGCTTCACAAGAGTAAACCTCTTGTTTCAAAGGGAAAATTTTATTATTTTTTTTTCAAAGGGAAAATTTTAAAAGGAAGTATTTTTAACTAAGGCTCCATGAGCCCCACAAGAATTTCTAGCAATCTATGAATCCTTAGAATTATATGCAAATTTTTATACATAGTATACCTGTTTTTTTCTAGCAATACAGACCTTTCAAAATTCTGAATCCATGGATCCCCAAAAAGCAAATTCCTCTGTTAAAGGGATAATTTATACAAAGGTATATCTAAAGAAGGTATATTTTTTGTTAGCTAATTGCCTTAATTGAAAACACAATACACGCATACACACAACACAATACATAATACATTTTGAGCACTGGGCTCAAAATTCCAACAGTACCAATGATAACAGTATGAAAGGTTTCCCTACCATGAAGATCTCCTGTCATCTAGATACCCCTCACTCCCAGAGAATCACAAACATTTTTTCAGGAATATATAGCTATGTTTAGATGGACAGTTATCAAGTGGATTTAGAAAGCAACATAATAAGCATTGCCCAGGTAAGCCAAACCACACTGGAATGGTGATTCATTACTCAAATGGAACACCTAAGTCTCAAAAATTATTTTTAATGTTTATTCATTTTCAGAGAGAGAGAGAGAGAGAGAAGGGGAGGGGCAGAGAGAGAGGAAAAGAGAGAATCCCAAGCAGGCTCCACATGGTCAGCACAGAGCCCAACACAGGGTTCAATCTCACGAACCGTGAGATCATGACCTGAGCCAAAATCAAGAGTCAGAAGCTTAACTGACTGAGCCACCCAGGCACCTCAAAAATTATTATTATATTTTATTATTTAATAGTATAGTCTAGGGGCTCACAGATTTTTTTCTTAAATGGCCAGATAATACATGTCTCAGGCTTATAGGCCATATGGTTTGTGTCACACTTAGCACTGCAGCTTGAAAGCAGCCATAGATAGTATATAAACAAACGGGCATCCCTGGTTCCAATAAAATATTACTTACCTGGCACCTGGGTGACTCAGTCAGTTGAATGTTCCACTTCAACTCAGGTCATGACCTCAAGGTTCGTGGGTTTGAGCCCCGCGTCGGGCTCTGTGCTGACAGCTCAGAGCCTGGAGCCTGCTTCAGATCTGGTGTCTCTCCCACTCTCTCTCTCTGCCCCTCCCCCACTTGCTCTCTTTCTCAAAAATAAACATTTTTTAAATTGTTTTTAGATTAAAAAACATTACTTACAAATAAACTGGTACCCGCAGTTTCCTCATCCCCAGAATAGCCTATAAATGTATTTTAAACCAATACCCTCCTTTAAATAAGTGATCATGTCAATCACTGTGAAATATATTATTTCCTAATAAATAATATACTTCTGTTCTTGCCCACTTCCTGCATCTCTGCATTTAGCATTTTAAAACAGCTATTATCTAAATGCAGATGGACCCATAGGTTTCACTGTATTTTTAAAAAGCACTCATGCCCCAGCCAACCTTCCTTCCCACCAAATCATTCAAAAAGGCAACTGTTACCTGTAGGCCAAGAAGGCTACTGGCCTCTGATGTCCATGTTCATCGGTCATAGAGCCAACACTTGGAGGTTCAACAATAACATCATAAATTATTCCTATATGAAAGATAATAGTACAGATTAGATTGGCTTCCTAATTTTTAAAAAGGATTAGACTTTTCATCAGTCTCTAAAGATTCATTTATATTTAAACAGGACTGCTTTGATATATTATTATAATCAAGTGAGGCCCAGCTAATCTCCTAAACTTTAGATAAACCTTTCAGAAATTCAATTCAATATTTTAGCATACTATCTCTAAAAGAGGTATTTCATAAAAGAAATTCATTCAGTAACTGTTTCTTATACTCAAGAATTCCTCCACAATAGGGGCGCCAGGGTGGCTCTGTCGGTTGAGCGTCCGACTTCAGCTCAGGCAGGTCATGATCTCGTGGTTTGTGAGTTCAAGCCCCGTGTCAGGCTCTGTGCTGACAGTTCAGAACCTGCAGCCTGCTTCAGATTCTGTGTCTCCCTCTCTCTCCGCCCCTCCCCTGCTTGCACTCTGTCTCGCTCTCTCTCTCGAAAATAACATTAAAAAAAATTACTTCATAAAGGAGATTAAATATTAAAGGCTATTATTTTAGTTCAAGCAAATGCTGTCAATTGAGAGGTACTGTGACTAGAGTAATTTTCTTGCTTAAATGTAAAATGAGACATTTTTAAATCATACCAATAGGCAGACAGGCAATACTAGAGATTCACGATCATTAATGTCCATCACTTATGTCACGATGTCCCTGTGATCATTAATTCCATCAACATTAGTATTTTCCGGATCTCCCACTGTCCACATCTACTCTCCAACATCCTCACTTCCAGCTTTTCTTACGCATCGTAGGACTGTGTCTCCCTCACCCTTGACTAACAAAGCAATCACATTGGGCTTCTCTAATCTCTCCTCCACCACCACCACCACCAAGCCTACCAGCTGGCATCTACAGCCATCCCTTCCTCCTTCCCTCCAGCTCCAAGAGAGGAAGAGTCCCTCCTCCTACCAATGTGGGATTGCTTCTGCAATTATCAGGACTCCATCCCCTCCTGCCTTCTCAGAGATTTTGTTCCTTTGGCTATCACTCCTCCTTCCTGTATTTCAACCCTCTCCTTCCTACATCAACCTTCCCTGGATTCCAGACCCTTCTAGTTAAATCCTATTACTATGCTTCCTTTTTGAAAAAAAGTGAGACTTCCTTCTTGGGGGAAAAATAAAAGGTAAACTTGTTGTCTCCCTTTCCTTACTTATTCTTCAGTCTTCAACTCACTCAAACTTGGTATCTGCCTCCGCTGATCTTACTCTTGCTAAAGTTGCCAATGATCTCATGGTGTCAAATTCAATGGACATTTTTCAGTTATCTTAGGAGGCTTCACGGCAGCACTCAATCCAGTTTACTAAATCCATTTTCCTTGGGGGAAAATTGGTTTCTCATGGCTTTTGTGATACTCCTGTCCATGTTTTCTCGCTACCTCTCTCGCAGGGCCTCCTCTTCTATAAAACCGCTACATGCTGGGAATTCCTTAGGGCTTGATCCACTGTCCTCCTTGTCTACATTCCCTCCGGAACTGAACCCATCCCTTCCCAGGGCTTTCAGTTCCATGCGCTAATGAAGGTCAATATGCCAACACCGATCAAACAATGTTAGCCCCAGTAGAATTAGATGTAAGCTCCCTAAGCACAGGGACTTTCACTATGTTCTTCAATACCTGGCTTATGAGAGGCATTCAAAAAACATTTGTTGTTAACCAACTTCAATACAGACCTATTTTCTCAATTCTAGACTCATATCTGCAAACTTGACATAACCATGCCCAACTGTTACATATGCCGAAGTGACCTGTGGTTCACTGTACTCCAGCAAAAACCTTCATCTCTTCAATCTCAGAAAATGACACTTCCATCTACTCAGATGCTCAAACCAAACACCAGTTTAAGATTCCTTCGCACCGCATTCTCCCCAATCACTCCTGATAACCCAATCAATCCATTCAAGACCTACTGAATCTACTTCCAAACTATCTTTCATTTATTTTCCTCTTTCTCCACTGCCACCAACCTAGTCTTAGTCAACTACAAAACCCACCTAATTGGTCTCTTGGTTCCGTATCTGTCCATCCTTTTCCCTTTGCCTACTATTTCCTCTCCCCCAATTCTTTAGATTTTGGCTAACCTGTCATTTCCCCAGGAACCACACTGCAATGCGATGTTCCCAACTCCTGTTATTTTCCCATAATCTCTTGTTCTTTCCCTTCAGTGCAACTCCGGCAATTTGTAATGGAAAAAATAACGCAGTGGAAAAAGCTTTATGTGATATTTAACCAACCTCAACCATGACATTGTAAGTTTCAGAAGGACAGCGTCCTTATGTTTCGTTCACTGTCGTTCCCAGTACCTAGGGCCTGGAACTTAATCGAACCTCAATGCATTGTTTGCTGAATATTTCTCAGCAATGAACATTATTTATGGAAGTACACTCACAGTTTTTTAGAAGAGACTCCTTTCCAGTGGCAAAACCGATTCCTTGTATGAGACACCTCATGGCCTTGGCCACTAAAAAGTGTCCTTTGCAATTTGCCCCTGGGATTGGAGCAGAGAATCTCCCCATTACAACAATCAAGGGGAATAAGTGGACAGAATGAAAACTGTGAGGCTTCTAACAAAGGCTTGGACTCCAAGGGAGGTTAGGGTTAGGAGAAGAGACCAGCAGATCAAAGCAGACGAAGACTCATTTTTTGTTAAAATCACATGCATTTTAAATTTCATTTATTCAATACAGCACCCATTAATGTGCTGAGCAAATGTTAATGTTAATGCAATGTTAGGATAGTATCTTACCAACATAAAAAAAAAAAATATTTAAAATATATTTTACTTAAGTTAACTATCATTATTCTAGATTTGGGATGGGAGTTGATTCAAAGACAAATTCTAGTCCCAAGCCCTCAAAGTTTCACATTCTTCCCTCTTAACAACTCTTTTCACATCTATGAAAATAAAGATGCCTATGGCTATTCCCTTAAAAAGGGAATTTTGCTGTCCCTAATCTGTAAGCTTCAATTTTATAACACCTAAGTTAAGTACCCCACTTCTCAAAATCTGGAAGCACAATAGAATAGTCTTGAGTACATCGTACATCGTGGAACTGTGGCTTGCAAGGGTGGTGGCCTGAAAATTGTAGCCGGATTGCCAACTCATCACTATACAAAACAACGCCCCTTTTGCAACTTTTTATTTGGAAAAAAAACAATACACCAGGATAGGACAATTCTGGAGTGTTTAATAGTACTGCTATTTTCCTTATTCTTTAAATCTTCAACTTCTGCTTTTTGAAATACAATACCTTCTGCAAGTCTAACTCCAATCTTAAATATTAATCGAAACCGTGGATTTGGAAATTTCCATTCACATTTATTGTTGACCAGGGCAAAAAGCAACAACGGACCCTTAGGTGTGGGTTAACAAACCCCAAGGATTTTCATGTCTCTTCCACGTTTCCAGGGGCTGTACACAAAGATAAGGTAAAAGTCCCAAAACCCTCCTGACCGAGTAGAATGGGCAAGACTAGACTTCTCCAGGGCCTCTGTCAAACAATTTACAGGAGCGGTTGGAGTCCTGATAATTGCAGGCAATAAACAGAATTACAATCTGGGCTTGAAAAATATATTCGATTCGCATCCCTAGGCTAAGAGGCTAGAAGTGCGGAAAGGCAACGGGCGTGAGAACATGGAGAACAATGAGAGTAGCCTCTCAGGACACAGGACAGGGCGTGAGGGCACATTAACCTCTGGGCTGTTAATACTTGAGACCCCAGAAATTCCCTCCACCCTGCGAAAAGACCTAGAGCACAGCGATGCTTCCCCCGGGGCTGAGAGCGGAACGGACGCGCCTCGGGGGCCGCCGGCTCTCCGCGTCTCAGCGCCTCTCGGGCCCGAGCCAGCCCGAGTTACCTCCGGTAATGAGGAAGTAAGACACCACCACCAGAGCGTACACCGTCATGGCCGACGGCATATGCACCCAGGGCGGCTTCTTCAGCTTCAGGTTGGGGCATTCGAGCACTAAGAACGGGACCCGGTACAAAGTCTCCATGCTGGTAGCGGCAGGGGAGCCTCTCGACCACAAGCCCCACGCGCCACCCGGAAACAGGCCCGCCCTCCCGTTCGCCGGCGCATGCGCCAGCGAACGGAACTTGCAGGTCCGTAACTCTAGGAGACCTACATATATAGGAAAAAGAAGAAACTACAAAGAATGAGTAAACAACACGATTTAAAGCTATATCTTATTAAATCTTCTAAGCATAAATTTGGATAATAAGCTCAGTTATTGCTAATGAGTAGACAGGTGATTTATGTACCTTCAAGGACCTGCAGGGCGTCAGACGTGGCCAAGCCGGAGAAGCAGAGGAGGCAGTCTACATCTGAGCCCCTCCCACTTGCCGGCGCTGGGGATTTGGAAGCTGATTGGATGCGGGCGTTGTAGGTTCCCAGAGCTACAGGATGAATGGAAGCGTTTGGGACGTTCTGCCTTTTCCATTAGCGGTTTTTTTCAAGAGCCTGAGAAAGTCCTAGTTGCTGAACTTTTGCTTCACGATGTAGTTGTGGTGACAGTCATAATAACAATTGTTATTAATAATTGCTAAACTAGTATATTATCAAAGTTTAAAAAATATCCAGTCCAGATCTATCAAAATTATCAAGAGGGCATCTCCACAGGATGCCTAAAGCTGATACCTCGACGTGACCAAAATACTATTTTAAATAACCCATGTCCTACCCTCCACTTTGCTTCTCCCTCAACCATCTCTATCCTCATAAATGCTAAAATCTTTCTGGCCGAAAATCTTGAAATCAGCCTGGTGTCTCTATTAAAACTCCATATCCAAAACATCAGGAATAATTAATGAGGGGGGTTTACACGGAAACCAGTATTTATACATTGGAAGATTTTCTGGGAATTCTAAAGCAGAATGTTTCTGAACTTAGCATGGTTTTATAAATGAGGAAAACTTTGGAACAATTAAAAATATGTTGCCTTGAAAAAATAAGGGAAAGAATAGAAATTCAAAGTTTGTAAGCTTCCTTTGCAGCTTCAGGAGGGAAACATTAATTAACCACTGCTTGGCAGATACTGTGTTAAGTGATTTACACTGGTTCTTATTTCATCTTCATGACAACTCTATTAGGTGAATTCTATCAGCACTTTACATATGACAAAACTGAAGCTTGAGAAGTGAAACTTACAAAGTGTAGTATAGTTTGTGATTGGCTGAGACTTGCTCTGAATGGAAATAAGATTTGAGATGCTTAAGATGGGGCAAGTGTATCCTTCTTCCTATATGTTTTAGGGCAAAATAATTCTGTATACATTATGGGGAAAAAACCTAGACATTTTTAAAATATACATTTTTTAGAACAAAATAAAACTACCTAGTCAGTACTTCACATTCATCTATGTATTATTAATGTCACTTTTTTACTCTGTTCCAAAAAGTAAGTTTGTTCCAGAAACCAACTAATTATTATTTTTAACATCCTAAAACTTGAAATATTTGCCAACTTGACTTTGTAATATTCTATAAGCCAGGTATTTAAAAAAAAAACCCTTTTATGAATAAAAATGCACATCTGTTACCATCTGTGTCCTAACCAAAAATATTTCTGTGGAAAATGTTTTGGTTAAACACAACATAAACTCTGTAACCGAAAACCAAGGAAATAATGAATATAACTATGGATATTAGAGTATGCCCTTAAGTAAACATAGAATCAAATCAGTCAGTGAGTGGATATTTTATATAAGTGAAGAAGGGCAAATGTTGGAAGAAACAGATTCAAAACATTATATACAGTCAAGCTTCTCATTCTAAGTTACTTATACATACAAGCAAAAATGGCTAATTCTTACTACACACGAGAAAATCTCCACTTAAGGAAGATAAGAGCATAAAACTGATATCTGCCAAGATTCTCAAGTTTAAGATAGGAAGTATTAATTAAAAGCCTTGGGGCACCTGGGTGGCTCAGTTTGTTAAGCTTTCGACTTCGGCTCAGGTCATGATCTCCGTGTTTATGAGTTTGAGCCTGCATTGGGCTTTGTGCTGACAATGCAGAGCCTGCTTCAGATTCTGTCTCACTCTCTCTGCCCCTCCCCCGTGATTTCTCTTTTTCTCCCTCCCTCCCTCTCTCTCTCAAAAATAAATAAACATTAAAAAAAAAAAAAAAAAAGCCTTGAAGTCAGGAATGGCTCTGCTGATCAAAAGAAGGACCATCCCACAAATAAGTTTTTAACTAAATTCTAAACAAATTAGAGCTACCAAGACTATTAATACTATACCGACTGTAGTTTATTTGAATATGTATTTAGGGAGGAAATTTGTAGCCTTTTTTTTTTTTGTCAGATAATAATACACAATTTTAACCCTGATTTATTTACAAAGACATTTTGCAGTTGAGCTGTCTCGTGAGCTATGTTCTTTCCCTCCGGGGTCTGTCTAAGCAGGAGTATGTTTGTTTCCCCAGCTCAACAGGTATTTGCTGAGTGGCGACTCTGTTCCAGGCCCTGGGTGAGGCACTATTATGTCTCCTGTTCTATCAAACTCTTCCTGATGCAATATTGGATTGTGCATGGCGTTATCATTGTCGTTATTTAAAATTTTGAAAATTAAAACTCACAAGTAAAACACGGGTCTACGTGTATCATGACGACAGCAATGCATGGAACGAGTTCCCTTTCCATCGCCGCTCTCCTTTTACTTCCCCTTCCAGAGGCAGTAAGAATGCCGGGATTAGTTCAGCTGCAATAAACATACTCAGATGTGGAGCAATCCCTGTATCAGTTTCCTGACCTGTAGAGTGAGAGCTCTTATGGTCGGAAAGGTAAAGTCGAACCAATAGGACAGGCTTTACCTACCAAAACAAAAGCGGTGACTGCAGAGACTGATGTCATCGTCAAAGATCTGAAAGATGCACTATGGCAATTCCTACTACATTGCATTCAGTTTAGCTAATTCAGCCCTTGTAAAAGAAGGATGGATCTTGAAGAACAACAGTGGATTAATGTAAATTTAATCATATCGTGGGGCGCCTGGGTGGCGCAGTCGGTTAAGCGTCCGACTTCAGCCAGGTCACGATCTCGCGGTCCGGGAGTTCGAGCCCCGCGTCGGGCTCTGGGCTGATGGCTCAGAGCCTGGAGCCTGTTTCCGATTCTGTGTCTCCCTCTCTCTCTGCCCCTCCCCCGTTCATGCTCTGTCTCTCTCTGTCCCAAAAATAAATAAACGTTGAAAAAAAATTTTTTTTTAAATTTAATCATATCGTAACTTCCTCTGGTCATGTTATTCCAATCTGTTTAGTGAGTAATCCAATAAACTGCTGATTTTGAATGGGAACCCAGAATAAGCAAAGCTTCTCCAACAGGTCCAGCCTGCTGAGAGCAAACTTCTCTGTCACTTGGGCCACATAACTCAGCAGATCCAATATCCTTCGTAATGTCTGTGGCAGATAGGGATGTTCTGTTGAGCTTTTTTTTTTTTTTTTTAACGTTTATTTTTGAGACAGAGAGAGACAGAGAATGAACGGGAGAGGGTCAGAGAGAGAGGGAGACACAGAATCCGAAGCAGGCTCCGGGCTCTGAGCTGTCAGCACAGAGCCCGACGCGGGGCTCGAACTCACAAACCGTGAGATCATGACCTGAACTGAAGCCGGACGCTCAACCGACTGAGCCACCCAGGCGCCCCTGTTGAGCTTTTGACAAGCCCCTTAGGTGAATCATAGCACTAAACCCTAGGCTTTTGCAGCAAACCTATGTCCCCCTCTGAAGATAAATATGTTCACTGAGAAATAGCTTCTGGTTTGCCATTGGAGCTTAGTTAAGACTATGCTATTGACCATGGGCAACAAGTTACCATGAAACCTGAACCTCTAACCTATCAGCCAATAAACATGGTGCCTACAGCAGCATTCCATCATCAAATGAAAGTGTTTTACAGGAGATCAAGCTCATGCAGATCTTAAACTTACACGTAAGCTGCATGAGAAAATAACCCAGATGCACATGGCCCACATCCTTGCACATTGCCTCTTCTCTCTCAATCTATACTGTGGGCATTATGGAAAGTGCCCTATGGCCAGCAAACTGAAGAAGAAAAGGGGAGGAGGCTATTTCACAGATAGTTATGCATAATGTGCTTGCAGTAACTGAAAGTAAATGACTACAGATTCACTTGGAGGGAGCCTCACTTGAAGGAAGTGATGAGGGAGAATCCTTTCAATGAGCAGAATGTTAGACTCTACCTGGTTGTTCATTCTGCCTGGAAGGAGTGATGACCAGAGTTGCAGGTCTATAGTGATTCGTGGGCAGTGACTAATCATTTGGCTGGCTGGATGGCCAGGGAATTAGAAGGAACACAATTGGAAAATTGTTGAGGAGGTCTGGAGAGAGACCTTCCTGTAAAAGTTCAAAGTATGAAGATATTTGCGCCCCAGGTGATACTCAATAAATTGCAACATAGGTACAGAAGGATGTTCATAATCAGGTGGATAAGATGATCCATCCGATGGATAGTCATCCTCTTTCCCCAGTCACTCCTGTCCTTGCCTAGCGGGCCCACAAACAAAGTGATCATGGCTGCAGGGATGGAAGTTATACGTGGACTTTCACTCATCATGGCTGATCTGGCTAGAGCCACTGCTGAGTACCCAAACTGCCAATTGAAGAAATCAACAACAAACCCACAAAATGGTATCATTCTCCAGGAAGATGAGCCATCTACTTGGTATAGGTTAATCACATAGGACCACTTCCAGTAGCACTTGGTTTTTACTAAAATGGACACTTAACACTGGATACGATTTTTTCTTCCTTGGCCACAATGCTGCTACAAAAATCACCATTGTGTGGATCTGAAGAATGCCTTGCTCATCATCGCAGTATACCACACAGCATCGCTGTTGGCCAAGGAACTTGTTTGACAACAAATGAATTGTGGCAACTGGCTCACGTTCATGGAATTCCTGGTTTTAGCCTGTGCCCTATCACCTTGAAGCAGCTGTGTGGAATGGTGGAATGGCCTTTTGAAAACTCAGTTATGATGCCAACTGAATGTCAACACCTCTTGGAGCTAAAACAATGCCTGCCAAGATGCAGCGTGTGCTGTAAATCAATGATCAGTATATGCGGCTGTTTCTCTTGGAACCAGGATTCACAGGCCCGGGAATCAAGTGTAGAAAATGGGAACAGCTCCTCTCACTATGACTTCTAGTGATGCACTCGTGAAACTTTGGGTTCCCATTCCCTACAACTTTGGGCTCTGCTGGGCTAGGAGTTTCAGTCCCCCAAAACAATATTTCCATCAAGGGATGGCCACCTCAATAGTTCCATTAAACAGAGCCGAGAGGGTCACCTCACCTCTTGAGTGCCCTCATGCCAGTGAATCAAAAAGCAGGTGAAGGGTACCATACCGACTAGAGGTTTGATCCTGACATCCATGGGAAATTCTGATTGCCACTACAAAATGGCAGTAAGGGGGAGTGTGCCTAGGATGCAGGAGATCCCCTGCGCCTCTTAATACCCCCAAAGTCTATGATTAAAGTCTATGGAAAACTACAACCTAGTAGGGTCAGGATTGGTAATGGCTCAGACCCTTCAGGAATTAAGTTTTAGATCACTCTGGCAGATAAAGAACCTCAGCCAGCTGAAGTTTTTGCTGAAGGCAAGGCGAGTATGGAATAGAGAGTGGAAAATTGTAATTATAAATACCAGTTGTGACCATGTGAAGAGTTGTAGAAATAAGCAATGGGACAGTTATGAGTATTTCTTCCTTATCTTGATATGAATATATTTGTACGTAGGCTAACCAATATTTTCTTCTTTCTGTTTCCCATTCTCCTACCATCTATGGTATGCTATTTGTTGATAATATTTAACCTGTCAGTATTTCAGTTACTGGATATCAAAGAAAGAATAAGACTTATCTAGAAGAGGGATGATTCTTGCCCCAAAATAAACAAAAAGCCTCTGTTTTCTCCCTGGAGAGAGCTGGTTACAGTTGCACGAGAGCTAGTTGCATTGTATTGTTGCTGCTGCCCTTATTTTAAAATTAAATTAAATATAGTTCAAAAAGGTATATGTGGATACCATGCTAATAAGGACTAGACTGTGGTGGATTTGTATTGTGTCAATTTAGCTAAGCTGAAACTATATTTCCCAGAATCTCTTCACTGTGAAGTTCTGAATTAGTGTGGGCCTCAAGAGACATTATTACTTTTAAGAGACACTATTTTTTTTAAGCTAGTGAAATAAATTACCATCTGATCATCAGTTACTTCCGAAACTGGAATTAGCAGATTCGTTAAGTGAATTATGAAACATCCATGTAGGGGCACCTGGGTGGCTCAGTCAGTAAAGCATCTGACTTCAGCTCAGGTCATGATCTCACAGTTGGTTGAGTTCAAGCCCAGCATCAGGCTCTGTGCTGAGAGCTCAGAGCCTGAAGCCTGGTTCAGATTCTGTGTCTCCCTCTCTCTGCCCCTCCACTGCTTATGCTCTTTTTCTCTTAAAAATAAATAAACATTAAATATATATATATATATATATACACACACACACACACACACACACACACACACACCACATGTATCTATGTGGTATAATACTATACAACCACGAAAAATGATATTGTAGTAGTGTATTTTCTGAAATGGAAGATGTTTACAATATGTTTTAAATGATGAAAAGCGTCCACAAAATTGTATATAGACCATTGGCCCATTTGTTTTGTAGGTATTTTCTGGGCACTGTGCACTGAAAAGTCTGAGGGACATAGAGATGATTAATATCTATGTGATGAGATTGTGGAATTTTTCCTTTTTTGAAACCGCATGTTATTTCCTAACTTTTCTATAATAAACATATATTACTTTTGTAATTAAAATAAAGTTTTAAAAATAGTATTTTGTTGGAACATAGTAAACATCTTTCTGGTCTTTCATGAGTATATCTGTCTCTCTACCCAGGTATTGTTCACTGCTGTATTCTAGAAGGGGTGAATAATAATGCCTCCCAAATCTGTTTCCATTCAACGTAAGGGTATCTGGATGTTCATCATTACACAGACATTACTACACTACGGACAGCCATCTGTAGTATCAGAAACTCAGTGTCTTAAAGTCAAGGACAATATCATTTTTGCCACAGAATTCCCTGCACCTCCACAGTGCTGGCACATAGTAGGACTCCTTAAATATTAGTGGAATGAATCCGTGAATGAACCCCTTGCCTCTTCCATGTCTTTTTATCCTTCAATGTATCACCTTAACAATTGTGCTTCCTTAATTCTTCTTTCGTTTGTTCCCACATTTTCGTCTCCACCACCGCTTCTTAGTCCAGACCCAACCATTTCCCATCCCAGTTCTCTCCACATTGCAGCCAAGGTGTTCTTTCTAAGAGACTGAACAAATCTCAGTATGCCAATCAAGATTCCATCCTTACTGCTAACTAGGGAGATGTAAGTAACTGGGTAAAAAGTAAAATTTGGTTTCTTTTTGCTCATTACTATCTTCTTTCTTTTCTATCTCAAAGCTCCTTTCCATATTTTAATACATGTTTTGCCGAAATTGTGGGCATATTCTGAAAGCATCTACTTATGCTCACATACTTCTTTCCTTTCCTTTGGAGAAATGGGGATCAGCGAGGGCAGGCAGTAGTGCTGGTGATGATAATGTTCACCATTTCCTCCTTCATTCATCAAGCATTTATAGAGAATGTAGCAGAGACAAGTTCTGTTTTAAGTGCTGGGGTGAGAGTGGAGGAGGGACAAGATAACCAGTACCTGATTCCTGCCTCAAGAAACTGTCATTCTGATCAGGAGAGAAACACACACACACACACACACACACACACACCACAATCAATGGCAGGACTGAGTAGTGCATGCTTACTGGAGTTCTGGACAAATTGCTTAGCAAGTCCTGGAACAGAAGTTACTCATTCTTGTGGGTAGGAAATTCCAGACTCACAGAAGAGCTCATATTTGAGCTGGGCATTGAAGGAGGAGCTAGATTCCTTAACAGTCAGGCTTTTCCGGCACGAGGAGCAGTCTGAACAAAAGCAGAGAGGTTTGAAATTCCAAGGGAAGGTGAGTCGCTTGCATTGATGGTTCAGTGGTAGAATTTCTCGCCTGCCAAGGGAAGGTGAGTGATTGCATATGACAGAAGACTAATGGAAGAAAGGCTGGAGATATGACTCTAAAAGGAAGGATGAAGCCTGATTGTGGAGGGTCTTTCAATGTCATAATGCATTTAAATTTTACTTAAATAGATAGATTGATAACTGAAGGATTTTTGAAATTGAGATAATCGGGTGTGTGTTTGGAAGACAGATGGGAGAGCAGACAGACATGAGGCAGAGAGAACTTTTAGGACCTCAGTGTGAAAGCCCAGATGAGAGACAATGAGGGCATGGGATAGACTGTGGGAATGTTCAGAGCAGGGAGATTGGTGGCAATGGAAAGACTCTAAAAGATCGTCACTGGTAGAATCAGGTGAATTTGATCAACAAATGGATATGAGGCTTGAGCACTGATAAAAGCGAACTGAGAAATAATGGTCTTGGGCAACTCTGCTGCTGAGTCCACGAGCTGGACGAAAGAAGGCTTTTTCCTGGACCTAGAGGAGGAGACTGGGGTAACGGCCAGGGTCAAGTTGTGCTTTCGTGGATAACAAGAGCCAGGGTGGAGCACACCTGCTTCCTCCCTGGGACTCTTGCTATATATGCATGCCACATTCACCCCCAACCCACTCAATGCCTGTCAGAGGAAGATACGTGGAGCTGAAGGCTAAGGTCCTGCCATCTGCCTGATGAGAACTATTGTCCTAGAGGTACTTTCCAAGAGGGGACCTTGCTCCCAGGAGGGGATCTTGGTGGAGCCAAGATTTCAAGATCCAGGAGTCAGCAGCATCTGAGTGATAGTGCATGTCTTATCAGTGGATGAAGATGCCTAAACACGAGACGGAGTAGGCAGGGGGTTTGTTTAGAGGGATCATCCTCCAAAAGATCTCCTTGCAAAGCTGATAAAAGCTATGACCTTTCTTCCCAGAAAAATGCCCACACATACCCACCAAATGTAGCTATAATTATAGGAGGTTCAGAGACAAAAGTTGAAAGACAGAGGGAAGAGAACAGAGGACGATGCCTAGGGAATCACCCACAGGATTAAGAGGATACCACATAGTAGATACAACAAGATCAAAGGGGCAGAAGAATCAAGGGAGAGCAGTAGCAGAGAAGGCTCAGAAGGGGGAGTTTCCAGCAAGTCAGATGGAGTGAAACTGAACAGAAGCCACAGGGTTTGACAATTGGTCATTGGTGACCGTTGGCCAGTGAGTGTGCTGTTAAGTACATGACACCAGAAAGACTCGAGAACGGATCTGACTCCACTGCAAGGCACAATCTTAAAACGTGGTATCACGATCAATGCTTATAAATGGTTGGTGAATTAATTCATTAATTTCAGAAGCATGGTGGCAGGAGAAGAAACCAGATTGCAGAAGGGAGAAGTGAACGGGAATTTTAAAAATAACAGGAGTGAAGGAATATAGGATTCATCCCTCCTAACACAGGAGGTGTGAAAGGAATAGGAGAGCCGAGGTGGTAGCTGAGGTTTTTTAAAGATGGTGCAACTTGGGCACGTTTGTATGAGACAAGGAAAGAAAATTGCAGAGATAGTGGGACAGAAGTGGCAGAAGGAGGGGAGGGTGCTAAGGAACAGAACAAATTCAGGGCCATGGCACAAGGATGTGGAATGGAGCCCATCAGACAGAGGTGAAATTTACCTTGGAAAAGATCTGAGCCATCTTCTGAAGAAAAAGAGATTAGAGGCATAAGGCAGCCAATAGTGTGTGTATAGACAGGAGTGTGTATACTATACACAGGAGTTGTATTAGGTTGGCTTATTTAATTCATCCAATAGGTGTTATTGACTCCATTTTTCAGACGAGGAAGCTGAGGTTTGTCGAGCTATTGGGCAAAAGGCTCAAGTTAACACATTCAGAAAGTGGCAGATCCCTGGCCTGCTGATTCCAAAGCCCACACCTTTCCACACATTAAAGTTTTGTGCCAAAGGATGATCGCTATGTTTTCAGACACCATGAGGCCACTTGGAGTGAGGGTTGGATTGGGAACAAAAGCACATACTTTCAGCCACTTTGAAGAATGCATTAGTATTCAACATTAAAGATCCAGATTAAAAAAAAGTATATACATATATATTTAAAATTATATACATATATTTTAAATTATATCTTTGCATGTAATATATATGTAATCTTGTGTAATATATGTTTTATATATACATATACATTCCATTAAGTTTTTTAAAGACAAATAACTGTATCTGAACATTTTTTACCTTTTTGTGCAAAGCTGTTGCAATTCAACAAAATAACAGTATGTTTTTCTGACAGCCACCCACCTGTAATTTCTTTCTGTGGCCACAGCAGGGCAGGAGTTCGCTTTTACAAGAATCACAGTACTTCGCCAAATTGTATTTTCGATACCTTGAGATTTACAAACTATATTCGCAAGCATAATGAAAAGGCACACTTATTTGAAAAAACTTGCCTCAATGCTGTGATCAAATAAACTCAATGAAACATTACACAAATGGAAAAGGCTGCTTCCCACGGCAGTCAAGCATATCTTTAAAATGCAAATGGTTTACTCTTTTAATGATGAAAGAAAAATCTTGTGAAAGCAACATTTTCAGATGAATAAAATATCAAACCCAGGATATTTTCTTTTACATCTAGTTGCCTTGCAAATCATATAGCTTTATACGAGTGAAAAAAAGAAATGTGTATTTGTCTGGCAAGTTTGGGTTATTAAATCTTAAGGGAAAAAAGAAAGAATAATTTCCAGTTAAGCCTTTTAAAGTAAACTTATTAGATTTCATTTTTTCAATGCAGAAATTTATAAAGAAGACA
This sequence comes from Prionailurus bengalensis, assembly GCF_016509475.1. Lineage (NCBI taxonomy): Eukaryota > Metazoa > Chordata > Mammalia > Carnivora > Felidae > Prionailurus > Prionailurus bengalensis. Next base: position 114,987,303 of record NC_057344.1, read on the forward strand.
TAGCAAAAGTGGCCTGAAATGCCATCAGATAGTCCCTGTTCTTTTAAAAATAAGATTACATGTTGAGAGTTATAAAATTCAGAAAGTACAAAGAATAAAAATATGAAAATTGAATGCCATCTTCCCCTTAGCAGTTTCCTCCTTCCCTATTTCTTCTTCCTGAAAGTAACCACTATTAATAGATTCTTACGATGAGGGATACTTTGCAAGGACTGTATTACCCCGAGATTAGGAATAACATTTAAAATAACAGACTTTAGGGGCACCTGGGTGGCTCAGTCCATTAAACATCCGACCTCGGCTCAGATCACGATCTCATGTTTCCTGAGTTTGAGTCCAGCCTCCGGCTCCGTCCTGACAGCTTGGAGCCTGGAGCCTGTATTGGATTCTGTGTCTCCCTCTCTCTCTCTCTCTCTCTCCCTCACAAATAAATAAACATTAAAAAAATTAAAATAACAGACTTTAATCTTTCCAAAAGAATTTGAAGCGAAACCCAGACTGCAATTTTGTTGCACTTGTGAAACGTGCCAGTGGCCTCAGAACCAAAGGCCTGTGTAAAATGGCCAACCACTCCACCACCATTCCCACCGCCGTCTTTCAAAGTGAACAAGAAATCAAAGTGCTTTCTCACCTCCAGAAATGATCTTAGCAGAGGTAAGGTATTTGGGGTACATTTGAACAGCAGCTGTCCCTGCTGACTGCCAGGAGCCCAGAGCAAAGACCACTGTCTCCAGGGGCTGTCAGTCTGGCTCTTTCCGACTCACTGAAGTGGATTTAGCAACACAAAACAAAACAATCCTATCTTGGAAATGACAAGGGACTCTTTAAGACATTGATGTATCCATATTTGCACACATTGAAGAGAAAAGTATGTTTTATATATATACTGAATAAAATATCTAACTTTTTAAGAATGTTGTAAAATATTTCCATATGTACATTATATCAAAGTACTTTCCCCCCAAGTTCGGTTGAAAGGAAATACCCAGAGCATTAGGCCCATCAGAATAGATGTCTCCAGTTGTGGTTTTCAGATGCCCTAACGTGCTTCTGCCCAGAACTAATCAAATACAGCTTGGCATTTTCAGACTGTGTGTGTGTGTGTGTGTGTGTGTGTGTGTATAATTCCTTACAAAGAGAAAAAAATCATTTGGGATAAAACATGATAGAGGAGGATAAGGTATCCGCTGACTTTTTGGTTTATTTCCAACATTATCACTTGTTTTTAATCATACAAATGAGAGGACTCCATCATGACCATCTTGATGCACTTTGTTGATTTCTCCGTAAATATACATGAAGGCATTTCCATACTAGAACCAGGAAAAGGACATGCAGAACGTGGTGTGGATAACACAGGATATTTAATTGAACTGAACACTAAGAACGCTTGAAGTTAAATATTATCTTCATTTTATAGGTGTGGTGACTAAGATTTAGAGAAGGTAAGAAACTTGCTCAAAGTCACCTAATTGATGACCAATTGGTGGACCTACGATTTAAACCCATATTTGCCTAACACCAAATCGTATATACTTTCTACCGCATCTTGTGAAAAAGCAGTCCGAGGTGCATCTCTGTGAGAATCCGCTAGGAGATCTCGTTAAAATGCAGGTTCTTGGTTGGACTTTCACGGGTTCTGACTGAGAAAGTCTCAGACAGGGCTCCAGAACCTGCCCAGCAGATTCTTCAGTGACTTGGAAGTGTGAGAACCTTTGTCCATATCATAATGCTCAGTTTTTTTTTTTTAAACGGAAAAGGAAATTTTGTACAACAAACCTCATTTGAGCCCCTCGACATCCGTTTGTAAAGAGGTGGCAATCCCAGTGTGCTCTTCACCCTTGACCATGTCCTTGGCATTACCCGGAGACTTTGTATTTCTATTTAATAGAGTGATCCTTGACTCCCAAGAGATTGAATTACCCACCTTTCCTGCCTGAAATTCCTTTGGTACAAGTCAGTCTTTCCACCCACCATCAGGAATTACAAAGCTAAAACGTAAATGAGTCTAGAGGGAATACACTGACTTATGTTCACACTATGGCTGATGGCAGATATGTTCTGAGATTAAGTTTTGAGAAGAGATGGAAAGGGACCCAGAATAAATATTAATTAAATGCCTACTAACATAAATTTGTTTTAATGAAGTAACTTAATTAAGTGTGCCAGGCACACTTAACCTTTCTAACATTCTTGGAAGATAGGTATTTTTGTACCCATGTTTGCCTTTCATAAACAGAGACTGGGAGGATTTAAGTGACTTCTCGAGGTAACATGACAACTAAGTAGTGGAGACTATGCTTTGCTCATGACACCAAACCACATGCCTGTGTGCACAGAAAGAGGGGGCAAAGAAGGGAGATTGGAGACTTTGTGTACTCCAGAAATTCTCACCAGGGGCAGTGCCAGCATAGTGCCTGGTATACACCCTGTGCACAGTTAATGTCTGTTGAATGAATTGATGTGAATTCTTCATGCCATCAAAACATTCTAAACACTAATATCCTTAAAATACTGTGCTCGCTCCCTGTTGCCCCTAGTAGTAATTCTCTAACTTATACAGAAAGCAAAGCACTTAGAATCATGATGCTCTTTTCAGAACACTATATATATATATATATATATATATATATATGTATATATATATATATACACACACACATATATATATACTTTATATATATATATAAACATATAAAGTACATATGTGTGTGTGTCTGTATATATATACACACACACACACACACACTTGAGAGAAAGAGAGTGAGTGTTCTCGTGTATGAGCAGAGGAGGGGTAGAGGGAAACAGAGAGAGAGAGAGAATCCCAAGCAGGCTCCACACCCAGAGCTGAGCCTGACGTGGGGCTGGATCTCATGACCGTGAGATCATGACCTGAGCCAAAATTAAGAGTTGGTTGCTTAACCAACTGAACCACCCAGGCGCCCCATAATAGATTTATATATTATGCCACGAGTTAATTTATTGTTAATCAGATCTTGTGCAGACAATATCTAGTACCAAAGATTTAAGAAAAAAACGTAAACCAACACATTCATCCATACATTTATGGTTTAAAAAAAAAAAAACAACTGGGAATCTTGGATTACCTTGCAGAAGATCAAAATTTTATGGTTTGCTATTTCTTTTTTCCAAAGTGTTGAAATTCTCCAGATAACGTTCGGAAGAAAAATATAATCTCCCTTCATTTTACATAACACACTCTTGTGCAAAAATACTTTTTTTTTCATATTTAAATGGATAAGATAATAATAAGGCTTAGATAATAATAAATAGGTTTCCAACCTACGTAAAAATCTGATTGGATATTGGAAAGTCATGTAGGACTCCAGTCAATTCGTTGAGCAGGACTGTACTATAAATCACAGAATGCATAGCATCAGTGCCCCAGCACATTTCCAGCATGCCACATAGGTGCCTTCCAAGCTTGAATCAGTAATCTACCAAGAGCCATAAGCACCTGAACTAAACAACAAGACTGTGAGGTCTTGGAGGGCACTGGTGTTATCATATTCATCCTCAAACTCCCATCCGGGGCCTGAAGCACAGATCTCCAATTCATTACCAAGACAATGAAATGAACTAACACCTCCATGAATGGGAGACTTGGGAGAGCACCAATCCAGTCTTCCAGAGCAGGTAAGTGACTTGTCATGATCACGGAAGTAGCTAGTGGTAGAACCGGTTTCTCAGTCCAGCCCTCTCTGCTTCTAGCATGATACTCTCTTTTTTTTTTTTTTTAATTTTTTTTTCAACGTTTTTTATTTATTTTTGGGACAGAGAGAGACAGAGCATGAACGGGGGAGGGGCAGAGAGAGAGGGAGACACAGAATCGGAAACAGGCTCCAGGCTCCGAGCCATCAGCCCAGGGCCTGACGCGGGGCTGGAACTCACGGACCGCGAGATGGTGTCCTGGCTGAAGTCGGACGCTTAACCGACTGCGCCACCCAGGTGCCCCACATGATACTCTTTCTACTGTATCAGAAATCTTCAAATTGTGATACTTCATACCTTCGATCTCCAGAGTTACCTGAAGACATCCCAAGGGGTACGGGGGCATTGCCAGTTTTAAGGAAAAGAATTTCTAGATTATCGGTTTCCGTATGTTCTCTTTCCTAAAATTGATCTCCCCAGGAAGGTGTTGCACCAATTCTCCCTCTCATCCCCTCTTTCACAATCATTTTGCTCCTCTTTTACAAAAGGGAACCCTAAACCCAGCTGGTGTTCCATGGTGCACTGACTGGAGACATAAAATTTGGGGGCAGTAAATGGACAATTTTAAATACTGGAGTCAGCACTGCCTTCTTCAAACAAGGCACCTCCAATGGCTTCCCATCCAGTCAGAAGCCAAAGAGCCAGACCTGCCCACAACATTTTGCAGGACTCAGCACAGGAGTACAAATAGATGTGTACTATCATGTCAAATATCACACCCAAATACTAAAAAAAGTAAAAATCGAGACAAAAAAAAAAAATGATTCAACAAGGTAAGTCCTAGCCTCTCCTTTGACAAACATAGCTTCCAAAGGTCTTAAAGGCCAGGTCCGACATAATTCTAGGACTTGTCAGGGCTCTCTGTCTGAGCATGGTGGCATAGGAGTAGCCTGTACCCTGCCCAGTCCTCTTTTTTCCAGACCTCTGGCCCTACCTACCTTGATGGGCCTCACTTGCAGCTGTGTGGAAAATGCAGCCCATACATCCAAGCTCCTCGCATAGCTCCTGCAAATACCCTCGGGCTTCCAGCGAGCACCTCAGGGGCACGGTTCCCCCTGAGAGACTGGCCAGAGAGAAGGAGAGCTCAGGCTGAGTGAGGGGTATTGGAGCGCCTTGGGCAGGGGCATCTGAGGCCATGTGTACCCTCAGCAGGGGGAACACATGCTTGGGAGCAGCATGCCCCTCAGTCCCCTGGACTCTTTGCTTGTGGGGTGGGGTAGTGGCAGGGGGAAGCCAAAGAAGGACACTCTAAAGCCTGGGGCCCAGAGCAGAGGCTCCTCCTGCTGCGTGAGGGCTGTAGCAGTGGTTGGAACAGGGAGCTCTAAGGACACATACAACCTGGCACCCTGTGAACTTCCTAACCTCATCTCTCCTGCTTTCTCCCTCCACTCCAGGCACATGGCACCCTCCAGCCTCCTGGCTGTTCTCTACTTGGAATGCTCTTCCCCAGATATCCTGTTTTTAGCCTTCTCAGAGAAGCCTTCCCTCTCACTGCTTAAATTGCAAGCACCTGCTTACCCCTGCATTCCATCTATTTTCCCTGCTTTACCTCTCTCTATAGCATGTATCAGTCATACTGGATATTACACGCATTCACCCATTCATTCATTCATTCATTGTCTATCTCCCTTCATTAGAATGTAATTTCCATCAAGGCAGGGATTTTTGTCTTTTTTGCTTACTTTTGCCCAGAACACGGCCTTATAAACAGTAAATGAATTATAAATAATGCTTGATCGATTGATATTTAAGAAATAAAAAATCAGTGGCAGGGCTTTGTGTCTTTCCCTGTCTTACACGTAAGGGGAATGCTAGACATTGGAGCAGGATACCCTGGCCCGCATTGGGATGACCTTACCTCAGGTAAAACGTAGAATAATGGATAATGACAACAATTTTCATGTACTGCCCTCCCCTCTTTCATCTTCCCCAAATTGTCGAAGAATAAATAATTCCCGAGAGAGAGTCCCTTGAGAGTGAAGCAAAAACAAGACAGACAAAAGGGCAACGCTGCCTTATTTTCTCCAGAGGGCAAAGGGGTGGCAAGACTCCATGTCTCTCTGTTTTGCTTTTTATTCCTTAGAAATAGAATTGGGGAGGAGCCCTTAAGTGACTCAGTCAGTTAAGCATCTGACTCTTGATCTCAGCTCAGGTCTTGATTTCAGGTTGTGAGTTCAAGCCCCACGTTGGGTTCCACATTGGGCTTGAAGCCTACTTAAAAAAAAAAAAAATAGAATTGGGGCCCCTGGGTGGCTCAGTCGGTTAAGCGTCTGACTTCGGCTCAGGTCACGATCTCGTGAGTTTGTGAGTTCAATCCCCACATGGGGCTCTGTGCTGATGGCTCAGAGCCTCAAGCCTGCTTCAGATTCTGTGTCTCCCTCTCTCTTTGCCCCTCCCCCACTCACAGTCTGTCTCTCTCGGTCTCAAAAATAAATAAACATTAAAAAAAATTATTAAACAAAATAGAGTTGTGGAAATCACCAATCAGGAACAGACTTTCAACAAAAAAAGTTTAAAATCCCATGGAGAAAATGGAATGATAATATGAAGAGGAAAAATGAGGAATATAAAACATCCAACTGTTGAAAGAGCCTCCCTGTGTCTTTGTTTTTAACGGTTGCTATATAGATTTAATTCGATATATTTGAAAGGTGATAGTTTTTTTTTAATTATTCACATTTTTATTATGCTGGAAATTATATCCTTTGGAATGATTTAAAGTTATAATGAAAAGTTTTATATGATAATCTAAAAATGTGCAAAGGTCTACACAGTTTTTCAAAACAATTTTAAGGAATATGCAAGTAAAATCATATTTAAAGACCATTGAACTGTACAACTGTTTTAGAGGTATATTGCTATATAAGAAACTACCTCAAAATCTAATGTAATATAACAACCAGTTTATTTTCTCTCAATATCCCTTGGGTTATTCAGACTCAACAAAGCAGTTTTCTGCTGGTCTTGCTTGAGGTTTCTCATGCACTTGCAATCAGAAAGCTGTAGAGGGGAGCAGCGGTCATCTAGAGCAAGGGGGGGGGGGTGTGTGTCCACAAACTACCACCAGTGGGCCAAATCTGACCTAACATCAGTTTTTGTAAACAAAACTCTACTGGAGCACTGCCAGGACTGTTCATTCAGGTACTGTCTGTGGCTGCTTCCACGCTATTGGTAGAGTTGAGTAGTTGCATCAGAGACCATATATAGCTTACCAAATCTTTATACAACTTATGTTAAGATGCAATACACATTTGCATTTTCTTCAAGGCCATTCGTTCTTCAGGAATGTCAAGCGTAAGCTTATTCCCAACCCAAGAGAGAGAAACAAAAGAGAGAGAGAGCACGCATGTGAGCCAGTAAAGCCCTCAGGCTATGGCACAGGCCAAGAAATACAGAAGCTGAATGAGTATTGGGGGAATTCAGTCAATAATTTTGATCCCTTTCCTCCTTAATAGTAAGTTGATGCCTAAATTATAGAGGGGAGTGCATAATTTAAATATCCTCTAGTGCAGAGGAGAATGTCTTTAGGAAAGCTTTTCTTTCACTGGTCTCCCTTAGGAAGCAAGGGTAGCATACATCTTTTGGCTCTGGGGACACATAGGTGGACCAAAAGCTATGTACTAACAGGGAGTTCCCTCTTAGTGATTAACAATTTGTTCATACATATCACATTTATTTGGCTGTAAATACTGAGAATGAATAGGGTTGCAGGAATTACTTTATTTTTATGATCTCTTTCTTGACAGTAAGGCACTTACACATGTTGGCGCTTCTGTTTGGAATGTTCTCCCTACTTGTCACCCAGCTAACATCTATTTATCCTAAGATTAAACATCACTTCCTCAGAAAAACCTACTTTAACTCCCCATGAGGTTTCTTTCTTGCCTGTTTCACAACATTGTAGTTTCCCTTTATGATTCTTATCTCAAAGAGTGCAATTAAAAATGTATTTGTATCCTCATTTAACATGGTCTCCCCTATGTGCCATGAGAGCAGGGAAGAGTCTGCTTTGTTGACTACTGTATTACTATTTACTCAACAGCACAATTTCTGGAACATAGTAGTTTCTAATAAATATTTGCTGAGTGAATGAATGAAAGCTAAAGCAAATTGTAACAGAATATAAATGTAGTGGCAAAAATATTTATATAATCTTTTAAATTAACCAGAAACACTTAAGATTTAGTCAAAAGAGTATTGAATGCTAATATTTTGGAAATCAGAAAGCATCTTTTGATATAGAATTATTGTGGGTCTCATCCCTTAAAAAGGACATTCATGAAGATAGTCTTAACTTTTCTACTCCTGGTTTATAGTAGTGTTTATCACATCTAGTTTTCGTTGTTTAAAGAGATGAAATTTGCACCTTTGCAAGGTTTTTAAATATTTTCCTCTACATTCACACAAATGGACTCAATAAAAGCTTTGTTTTGTATTTTATGAAATCAAATCCCAGAATATTCACGGACTCAAAGCATTAATAAGCTTTTACTACAGAAAAATTTTAAGTATAAATCATTACTAAGTATATACCAGATATATGTAGAGCTCCTGAACCAACAGCAGCATATTTAAGTTGTGACAAGAGACTATAACTTGAGTAATAGCCAATGGCTAGCTGGTAATATTTAATATCCAGCTCCTGAGGAGGGAAAAGGACTTTTGTAGCATTTGCTGATTTCCAGGTGTAAATACTCCCACCATGCCAATTTCAAGGCACGAATCTGACATCAATGAACACAGAGCTGGAAAGGCACACACTACTGGCTCTCACGACCAGAATGGGCTGGCCACACACACTGCTGCTTCTGTTGGTAATATCTGATAACTATAAATTCTGACCAAACCCTTACTCTTAAAAATTCTAAGTAATCCAACTCACACAAAAACCGTAGCATTTAGCCCTGCTTCACAATCTTATTCTGCAGGAATTGAATATGATTTTAATTGGTGTGATAAGAAATATGGGTTACAGTTAAAGCTGGACATAGTCTGGACTCAAAAGTCTGGGAACCCAAGCTCCAAATCATTAAGATAAAAATTCTTTAAGTATGTTATTGCGCTGCTGAAAATAACCGTAAGATTTACTTATTTAAACATATGGAGATTTTCTGCTTTTAAGGGTGGAAGACACCCCTCCCCCATCCTTCTAATAGAATTTATAAGCAATTCCATGGAAGGAGAAATACTAGACTTTGAAAAGAAACCACTGACTACATTCACATGTCTTTTTAAGAACCTGTCAAGAATACTTAAGTCACACACACAGAACTGGATTCAATAAAAGATTCATTTTGCTTTTTACAGAGTTAAAACCCAGAACAGAGCAGAATCCGTTTTGGTCGCTAGGGCAGAGCTGGTGCTATGTTCGTGCAATTCTAGGCTCTTCTAGATTTACACACAAGACAAACTCGGTCTGCTTGGAGTGTGGGGTGGGAGGAAACTGGACCGGGCAGTATGAGAGGGAGAGATGAAGAGAAGCATTAGCAAAGGGAGGCTGGGAAGCGGTTTGTGGCCAAGAGCTTCAGCGGCTAACCCAACAAAGGTGAAGAAATTGGTTACCAATTAGGCACACTTTGTATCATTAGTCGTATGGACATTAGCCTATTTGTGTCTCCCCCACCAAAAGTCGTTCAACTGAAGTCCTGATCCCCAAAGTGATGGTATGAAAAATGGGGGCCTTTGGGAGTTAATTAAATCTTGAGAGTGAAGCCCTCATAAAGGCATCTGTGCCCTTGTAAGAGACACAAGAGGGCTTATTTCTCTGCTCTCCATCATGTGAGGATACAAGGAGATAGCATTCTGCTAACCAGTAAGAACTAAGAACTGAATCTGTCAGAACCTTGATCTTGCACCTACCAGTTTCCAGAACCTTGAGATATGTAGTTTAAACCACCCAGTCTATGGTAATTAGTTGCAGCAGCTGGAGCAGGTGTCCTAAGATACCTAGGAAAGTCCTGTAACCCCAGTAACTAAGCTTAAGGGCTGTACTTCAGTGCCAGCTTATGAATTTAAAAACAATCAGAATAAACAAAACAATCAAATGTATAAGTATGCTCACAAGTATTAAATAGAGCAAAATTGGAAATAGCTTTCACCTTCAAAAGGGAGTAAATTATGGCACGTAGATTTGACGGCACATGCAGCCCACTGCAACCTTTTCAGTTAAGTGGGGAAGAAGGATTGAAAATATATATACATGGTATGCCTCCTATTTTGATTTAAAAGGCTCTTAAGTCTAGAAAACAAGATGGGAACATATCAAACTGGCAGATAACCTGTGTACTGAAATTAAAAGGCATTTTTTTTCATTCTGTTTTTCCACACTTTCCAAATGGTCTACAAAGACATTTATAAAAGGGAAACGTTTCAAACTTTAAAAAGGCTAAGCCATTTGACAAATCCTTTGAAAAGTATGGAACTTCAATGCTTTAGGTGTCTAAAATTTCTGCCAACCCATTTCTTTTGCTGAAACTTGGGTAGTCCTCATCAGTTAGTCTTTGGGTTTGGTCAGGTTGTCCTGTGGAACTCTTTGTATCGGGAAGAGCCCCGATAGGGAAGAACTCCTGGTGGGCTGGCAAATGAGGAGGCTGTCCCCTCACAGCTGGTATGAAAAAGCTACATCTCAAGCCTTTCAGAAACTCAATTCATCTACAAAGCAATCAAGTAACTGAATTAAATTTTAAGGCATTGTTTCTGAATGTTAATTTAAGTGCTAATTTGTACATTCTTATACCAAACCCACCCCAGGATTACCAAACACGTTGCTGCAGAATACACCAGCCTGAGTCATGGGGAAATGAGAGGTTACTCTACCTCAGAATCCAACGTTTTTCGGTTATATTCCCATCAGAAATCTTATTATGCGATTAAACATTACACAAAGTGACTCCATTACCCCAGTTGCTCAACAAGCCTTAGGATTGGCAGGTGTTTGGGGAAGCCTAACGGATCTCAATTGTCTGAGACCAACAGGGGCCTCGGCGATCACTGCTTAGGCTGTAGTGTTCACAGGAAAAAGGCAGTCATTTGATTCCAATCACTAAGTAGATCACTTGCAAAAAACCTGGGAACACTTAAATGACTGGGTACTATCGTACAACCTCTGTGCCTCAGTTCCCTCATTTGTAAACTGGGGATAAAGTAGGTGTCACAGAGTGGTTAGAGAGACTACACGAAGGTTAGTTTGAAGTGTTAGCCACCACTAAGCAGATGCTATCAAGTGCTGTCGTTAAATTCTTGAGTTCCTATGCAGCTAAACCACTTACTAGCTCTTCTACAAAAATGTTTAAAACCCGTTGTCTGTCAAGAAGTTAACTGGCAGTGTGGCACAATGAGTGTTTAAGAGGCCAGATAGATTTGTTTTCCTTCCTACAAGGGGAATCATTTATTATAATTAAGAGAAAACATTCCTCTGCATGAGCCATCAAAGTTAAACCACACCAGTACAGTAACATCTAAATTGAAGAAAAGGGTCAGAATTTACAGAATTCTTCTGGCTTCCAGATTTCTTGGCTTGTGCAAATAGCCTGGGGGCTCTGCTCTCTATTCTTCCTTGGGATTTAAAATAAGCTTGACATGATCTGAAAAAATGGTCTTGGAAGGGAATTCAAATGAGCTTATGCATGTAGAATATTAGACAAATACTTGGTACAGTCTGAGCACTGTAATGAGCTATTATTACTGTGTACATACTTATTAAGAGTTGTTAGATACACAGAGCTTCCAAGAATAAATATAACTAAGGCCTGTTATTTTAATTTTCTGGACTGGATTAAAAATCCAATTTAAGTTAGAATTTAAATTTCACTAGACCAGAGACATGAGGTTTTTGTATACGAGTGGAGCTCTTGATTTGCTGAATATGGAGTTCTGAGCTCTCCAAAATAGACCGTTTTTGGTCTGAAGTGAACTAATGAAATGGAGGGTTTAAATACAATGGTGTATAAAAGATTCTATTCCAACTAACTTGTCAATAAACACTGTTTAATTTCCATCCTGAGTTTTGGTGCTGAAGGAGATTGGATGGAAATGATGCAGTGGAATTAAAAGAAACATCCGGATATAACAGCCACTCTTCTCAAACCTCCCCAAGTGTTCTAGAGGTGCTATCAAAAAATTCTACCCATCACTGGCCTCCATTATGGTCTTTCAGTAAAAGCAATCAACTAAAAATCACGGAATCCCAAACACCACATAGAAACCAAACCTGTATACTAACAAATTACAACAGCAATAACAGAAAACGCCTTTGATTGTTTTATTACTCAAAAAAGCTTCATTTCTTTATTTAGCTTTCTGACTCTGTGCTTGTGCCTTCAACACTTTCACAACGATTTTCTGCTCCTCAATAAGGAATGCACGTTTGATCCTAGAAAGAAAAATAATAAATGAATACAGTTTAAGATAAAACCCACTGATTTAATAGGCAGGAAAAGTACCATAAAAGAATTGAGTAAAGCAATCAGGGAAGATACGTAGAAAAGTAAATGAAACCCACGAGTATAGACTAAAAACTTAAGAGTGAAATTAGATGGCCAGAACCGTTTGGCTGGCTGAAAGTCTCCTTTCTACACTGGCAGTTTAAGTAGGATAATCCTTCAATTCTATGCCAATTGCACCTGCCCTCTTCTTCTGAGTCACGAAGGAATTACATATGGGAAACCCAAATGAAGGTTAAAAGCTAATGGCAAGAGGCATTTTATCAAGAGCAAAGTTTCTACAGCCTGGGGTCAACTCTACTACTTACTAGCTGTGTGATCTTGGGCAAATAACTTTCTCTGTCAAAAGGTACACAAAGAATCTTATACCCATTTCACAGGGTTTTTATGAAGATTAAACTTGGAAGGAGTTGCAGTGTGTGTACTCTGAACCTCCCGTTAGAGAAGAAGTACATTTTATCAATCACTATTATTACAGTGCATGGGACCTGGCAAATAGCAGGTACTAACTACCATTCGTTAAAGCAAAGCTACCTCCACAGAGAAAGCACTCAATTCCCACAAAAACCTCCCCATTTATGATCTCTATTTGTAACCCTGGTCATCTAATAATATGGCCTAAAATTCCTGGAATTTTGGACTCCTTCAAATCTCCCCAATGTAATCACATTATAGAAACACAACTGACTGGTGCCACTTTTACTCAGGACCCTTACAAATTCCCTAAACTTACTCAAAGACCAGACTCTTGTCAGTGTCACAGCTAATACTAACCTATAGACAACCGGTAGATCTACATCCAAATTTCCAAGAGCTAGGGCCCAAGAATTGGACTTTCAATAAATGTGCCCATGATTATGTATAGCAAGGTCTGGGAACCAGACTGGTAAAAGGCCAAACTCCACTAGCTTAAAACTAACACATGACCCTTCCGCCTCCACGTATCTTTCCAATCTCATTGCTCGTTCTTTCATATTCTTTGCCCTTTCAACCTCTTGACCAACATTTACCTATCATGCAGGTTCCACCCCAAATACCGTTCCCAGAGTCCCAACTACTTGAAAGTAATTTCTCCTCCAAACTTTAATCATAGTTCAGTTTTCCAGTATTTCATGGAAGTTCTATTTACCGTGTATTTGTACTACTGTAACGTTTACCATCCCCCTACAAATTAACTCCTGAAAGGCAGAGGGAACTTGCAAGTTTGTTGTCAGATTTGGTTTAGAAACCTAGCCCGACCACTTTACAGAACTAGCTGAATAAACTAGAGGCATCCAACTCTTCTGAAGCAGCTCTGTAACTTGTGAAGACCAACCTCCTTGCAAATCCTCCCAGTCAGGTCTTTAGAGGCAATTCATGTATTATCAGTGAGGCTACAATCAAGGGTCTCAATAAAACCTAGAACGAATCCCAGTGCTGCTCCTCACTGGCTGTGAATTTAAGCAACAAGCCTTGTTTCCTTCATAGAAAGTAGAACAGTCCCTGATGGACTTTTGACGTTTAGCATAAAAACTCTACTACTCCACTTCTACCTATGCCACTACCAACTCTCTCACATATCCCAACATCCCAGTCCTCGACCTGGAACACTGTCCTCCCCTCTCACTCACTCCACCAGCCTTTAGGTCTTCATGCAGGTGCCACCGCCTTAGCCTTCACCGAGAGGAAAACCATTCCAAGCACTCACCTTTTGTTGAAAGAATGAGGTTACTATCCATCCTGCTGCAGTTTTCGTTCTGGCACATCAAAAGTCTCCCTCCCGGCTCAAAATCCATCAATTCCTACCTGTTTTAGGATCGAGCTAAAAGTCTGTCCTTTAAGGGCCTGTGTAACCTGTGACTTCTACCTTTCTTGTCTATCACCTCCTGCAAAGCTCTGCTACAGCCACACTAGAACTACATATATTCTCTTCCTACACTTTTTAGACCTTCCTCTCTCCATCTACCTGACTGACCAAAAACTAATAGTTTCTTATCTACCTCCTCCACAAAATCAAGGTCATTTTAATTTCTACATCTGGCATAAAGATGCCGCCAAATCCTAATTGAATTTAAGTGAACCAGTATCTTTACTGGTTTGTACAGTATCAATTGCCCCTAGCCTAGGAAGGACTCTAAAATAGGCTACTCGTGTTTACGTTTCACCAGTCTTCTAATAATCATTAGCATTCAGTGTAACAGACATGCACACACGTTTGAGAAAGTCCATTTAAGAGTGATATTTACCTGTCACGAACACACTTAGCACACATGGAACCACCGTAGGCCCTGCTGACGTGTTTTTTCGTTTTGGACAGCCTCATAAGAACTTTAGGTCTCACAGCACGAACCTGCACAAAGTCAATGTTGAGATTATTTCGTGATGCTTTAACAGAAACAGAAATTGTACTAGATGTGACATATGGCAAGTATAAACACTAAACTACAACAGGAAATGGTATACTGCTTTATCTGAAAGGCATTTCCCTGTATTTATCACATAGGCTTTAAAAGTCCACGTTCTTGACAAATGTGGATCATGGATTAGTACTTTGCAACCTTCCTAGTGGTGACCTCTCCTTCACTCCATCCCTTACCAAGATGCTAACGCTCCCTAGTTCAATTCTTGTTTACGTTATTGAGAGCAAAAAGGATCACTTACTCCTCGAAGTCGGCCTGGGCACACGCCACATGCAGATTTTGGTGCTTTCCCAACCTTCTTGGTATAAAGGTAAACGATTCTATTACCTGGGGTTCGGGACCTAGAAAGTGAGAGAATAGGGAACAGGCTCAGCATTCTGCAGAGTAAATGACAAGATGTATTTTAAATTTTAGAAATACTTACAGCCTAGTTTTGTTAGAGGCTGTATTGTAGGACAGCCTACGTCGGTATGTCAAACGCTGGACCATTCTGAATGCCTAAATTAAGAAAGGAATGAAATTGCATTGTAGGAATAATTCCAATCTTACAGGAAAACAGCATCACATAATTTATACGTTCCGTATATTCTTATATACAATAATCCTTAAAGTATCTTATGAAAAGAATTCCGTATTTTAAAACTACTGAGATTTAAAGGTGCCTGGTAAGAATACTAACAGACCCATGTTTGTTTTCCTTATGGTAATCAATGGTGGCACTAGGTTAAAATTTACCAGATGTATTCCTCAAAACGTCTGATTCTGTTTGGAGTCGTGTCCAGAAAAGTGCTACTAACAGGCAAATTTAAGAAACCCTGTTTTTAAAGCAAAAGCGCACCTGAGCATCTATGTTGAACCCTCACTTAGGCCATCTACTGGCCTATACAGCACAAGGGGCTAGCTTCCTTGTCTCTACATTTTTACGGAGTTCACACAGCTGTCATTAGTTACAAATGAGAGAGGCTATCCTGACCAACCTAGTGCAATGCCTGTCACATGAAAGATGCTCAGGGTTCAGTGTCTTGTCCCGAAGTAGCATGTGTGACAAGCTAAGTGCCAAATAATACTTATTTTTGTATCAAAGAGTCTTTGGATTATGGCATTTTTTTTGATCAACTGGAAATAACACTGAATGTCACTGAGCAAATCGGTATGTAAGTATGCCTATGAACCGTTTTCTCAGTTAACTGCTCAAAGTAACATGAAAACGTAAACAAGACTTGAATCCTCATTTTTAACCTCAAACTTTGTAATCATTTCATCACCTGCAATGCAAAAGTAAAGAGCCTGCTTTTGTTGTTATAAGGTCTTTACTAACATTACACTGAAACATAACTATGAAGACACCAAAAGCGACCCCGAAGGCCAATGAGATCCAAGAAGCCACCATTCCGTTTACATCTCCAAAACCAAGACCGAAAACTCCCTATTAACATTTTTATCTTCCTTGCTATTGGCCTTGGAAAAGAAAACATTTTGAAACAACGACCCGAACATCCTGGTCTCCGGTCCTCCCAAAAACCTGAGAACATCTACTACAGGCGCACTTAACGTGGGCATTAAAATAGAAAACGTTCTGCGATTTCGCAGCCTCAATCAGCCGAACCACAACTCGTAGGTCTCCAAAAGCGACCTCGAAGGCGGCAAAGTTCCAGGTGATGAGCTCCAGCTATTCCCGGCTCGGGAGGGGTGGTCCGGATCGATGGCGCTCTGAGGCTAAAAGCCGGGGGACCGGCTCACCACCAGCTTTCCTTCTGAACCCTTATCCCTATGCCAGTCCAAAAGGCTGCGCCTGAGAAATCCTGGTTCCTCTAACTCCCCGGATGGCGGCCGATTGTAGAGGGAGTAAGCAACAGGGAAAAGGAAAAAGCAACCATACCTACAGACGCCGTCCCCGGAAGAGGAAAAAGGAAGTACTTGCAAGTTTAAAGGTTAAATAGGACTGCGTCGGACAGGAAGTTACGTCATAACCAGAGCCGCCATGTTGTACGGAAGCCACCTAGCTCCCCTCCATGGGAGGGAATGCATAGCGCCGCCACGTTGTACGGCAACCGACGTGCCGCCTTTCCTTGGGCCCGGATGCAAGTCAGCAACCCACAAAGCCACACTCAAGATCTTTTGGGAATCGCCCTAGAAGCAAATGCAAATGACAAAGGAACTGCAAAGGGCGGAGGTGGGACGAAATCAACTTTTTTCGTTCTTAGGGGTGCTACAACGTATTTAATCTAAAGGGCGCCAGCTTTGCAGTTAGACCTAGGTTTAAAACCCAATTCTGACACTTGTTATTAGTTGACCTTTGAGGAGTTGCTGTCTTTAACCTTCCCTTCTTTTTTACTTATCATTCATTCAAAGCACAAGCTTTACAAATTGGATTTAAATCCAGTATCTACTAATTATTAGCTGTGTTACTTTGAGCAAGTCTTTAAATGAGTTATGTCATGATCAAAGGCACAATAAAATTAAAGCACTTAGCACAGGTCTTGTGGAGAGCAAGTGCTCAATAAATGGTGGCTAATCTTACGACTATGTACAAAGAGCTTCACATGAGTGGTAAAATTTGAGCTGGGACTTAAAAATGAGAAAAGGGAACCACCCCCCCGCCCCCGAAATAGCATGTAAAAGCTAACATTAAGGGCCTATGTGTATTTTTCTGAGACCAGAATTCTTAGACTTCTTTATATTGTCAAAGGGATTCGTGACCTCCAAAAAAGTAAAGAGCACTTTGTCTGAACTCTAAGGAAAGATGCTAAAAAGGGCCTTTAAATTTTTATCTGACCTTAGGTTCCCTGCAAACATGCTGAGGGTTGCATGCCGGTGTATTGGAGAGTGCTCCTAAAAAAATACATCCCTAGGGAAATGAAGAAGGTAGGAGCAGGGGACCCACAATGTGGTTGCAGCTGAGGCCTCAGCTATTCCAACTAGGAGCTCTGGAATTAGGATGTCTCTCTTCGTTGTCCCAAACAGGCAAAGGAGCCAGGCCTTTGTATTCCCAGATCAGCGTCCTTACTCTCTGCATGCCCTCTGACCCTGAGTGAAGCAGGTTCTTTCTTTCTCTTTTTTTTTTTTTTCAAATTTTTATTTTTTAACATTTATTCATTTTTGAGAGACAGAGGGAGAGGGAGACACAATCTGAAGCAGGCTCCAGGCCCTGAGCTGTCAGCACAGAGCCCATTGCGGGACTCAAACCGAGGAACCATGAGATTGTGACCTGAGCTGAAGTCGGATACTTAACCAACTAAACAGCACAGGCGCCCCTCTTTCTTCATTTTTTTTTTAAGTTTATTTATTAAATTTTTTTTTTCAACGTTTATTTATTTTTGGGACAGAGAGAGACAGAGCATGAACAGGGGAGGGGCAGAGAGAGAGGGAGACACAGAATCGGAAACAGGCTCCAGGCTCTGAGCCGTCAGCCCATAGCCCGATGCGGGGCTCGAACTCACGGACCGCGAGTCGTGACCTGGCTGAAGTCGGACGCTTAACCGACTGCGCCACCCAGGCGCCCCTAAGTTTATTTATTTATTTTGAGAGAGACCGAGCGCAAACGCGAGTGGGGGAGAGACAGAAGAGAAGTCAGAGAGAATCCCAGGCCGCCTCCGCGCTGCTCCATCTCAAGAACCATGAGATCACAACCTGAGCTGAAACCAAGTCTGACGCTCAACCTACTGAGCCACCCAGGCGCCTGGAGTGAAGCAGTTCCTTGAAGCTGAGAGCATTGTCTAGTGAGGGAGGCAGATGTGTGCCTGCTGCATTGACCCAGAAGAGAGAATTTGAGTAGAGCGTCCCAATATCCATTCAAGGTCCCTTCCACGTTTCCTGGTCTGACCGTTCTTGAGGTGAGGAAGCAGGCAGGTGACTGAGGGCAGATTGCCTTGTTCATATTAGAGATCTGTCTTGGACTGTGAGTCCTGTTAAGGACATCATGCCTCACGTTTTTGTCACCATACCAAATGGAAGGCTCTGGTTATATCCTTCCCTTTGTTAACTCTTAAAGAGCTGCTTCTCTCCTGACCTAGTCGTGAGTTATTTCCCTCCTTTCCAGTCGGTTTTAGTCCTTCTGGAATCCCTTTCATCTCTGTAGCAAGCAGCAGACAGAGTCATAAGTGGTTTTTGAATGAGTGAACAAATTTACTTGGAATATATTCTCTTTCTTTCTGAAGAGACTGTGCTGGGCTGATGGGTACAACAACAGGAGATGGGAATCCTTAACATGCTGTAGTATGGTTTACTTAAGTTTCCATGCCCTACTCTATCCCAACAGAAAAGAATAGTGGTCTATCATAATTTTCCCTTATTATACTTAACTGAGTTCCATCATGTGACTTTCTTCTCTTTCAATCTGTATTTGCATTTTTCTTGGTCAGTCTTGCCAGAGATATGGACTATTTTATTAAACATTTCGAAGAACCTCATTTGTTTTTATTAATCTTTCTCTCTTTTATTCTCCATTCATTGACTTCTGTGTACTTTTACTAAATATCTTATAAACTTTGTGAAATTGAAATATGATGAAGCTACCTCACACTTTTTTTCTGGCTTGAACTGGGAAACTTTGAGGTTTAAAATTCATTTACTTGAAAGACTTTTCCGGAAACTTATTAATTTTAATGTGGCCAAATGTATCTTTTCTGAGTTTGTGCTTTGTGTGTCTTGTTTTAAGTATCCTTTTCTACTCAAAGGTCTATAAGATATTCACCCGTATTTTCTGGCAATTTAAAGTCTTGTTATTGACTCTTTTAGAGTTGTTTTTTTGCGTATAGAGTGAGTTAGAGATACAATTTTCTTTCCATTATGTATAATCTTATTTTTTCCAGCTTTGCCTATTGAATAGTACCCTCTTTCCCCACCAATCTGATATCTAAGCTCTGTTGTAAATAGTACTTTGTAGCTCCAAACCTGTGTGGGTCTGTTTCTGGCTCACTATTCTCTTCCACTGGTCACTTTGTCTTTTCTTTATTAGTTTTAGACACTCTAAATTCTTTAGGAGATCTTAACTGCTAGAAGCGGAAATATGTGTTACCTTTCTTTTTTGGGAGGAAAATTCTTGACCTTTTCTCTCTTCCAGTTGCATTTTAGAGTCAGCTACTCTGAATTTTGTTTGCATTTGCATTGACTCTGGATCAATTAGAGGAGAATTAACATTTTTATACTATGAAGTTTTCATAAATGTGAATATAGCATCTCTCAATGTATACTTAAGTCCTCTTTAATGTCCCTTAATAAAGTTTTATAATTTTTCTATAGAGATTTGCATGCTTTGGGTTAGATTAATTTCTAGGTTAATTAAAAGTTGACATTTTCTGATTCTGTTGTGAAAGGTGTCTTTTAAACTATATATTCTCATTTTTTTATTGCTGATATATAGAAATGCAATTGCTTATATATTAATTTGACTTTCAGCTGTCTTAATAAATTCTATTATTTCTACTAATTTATATGAAGATTCTTTTGGATTTTCTAAGATTTGTTTGAAGCAGTACCTTAAAATCTTCACACATATCATACATATGTAATTTAATACATTTTCACAAATTGAACACACCTAGATCAAGACACAGCATTATCAACACTCCAAATGGCTTTTCTATATACTCCCATTCTTTTCCCCTCTTTCCAGGGATAACCACTATTCAGAATTCCACCCCATAGATAAGTTTTGTCAATTTTTGTACTTCATGTAAATGAAAAATATTTTTTATATCTAGCTTCTTTTGTCAATCTTATGTTTATAATACTCATCTCTATTATTATTATTTTTTTAATTCTTACTGCTACATAGAATTCCACTGAACGAACATTGTACTATTCTTCTGTTGAAGGGCATTAGGTAGTTTCCAAGTTTGGGCTATTATGAAGAGTGCTTCTGTGAACGTGGTTAGTACATGTTTTTTGGCGAAGATAATACATACATTTCAGTTGGGTATAAATATAGCAGTGGAATTGGTGGGTCACAGAGTATGCATGGTAGGCAGAAGGCTAAGAATTCTAGGATGGCCCCAGTGACTTCTGTCTCATGGTGTTATTCTCATAATGATGTTATATTACATGGCAGAAGGGATTTTGAAGATGTAATTAAGGTTACTAATCAGTTGACAACAAATGAAGCCAAAATTAGAATTGGGCTGAAGGAATGTTGAAGGACACCAGCACCTTCTGCTAAATAAGAATTCAAGGCTGGTGGTTGGTTTTTTCTGTTTTTTTTTGTTTTTGTTTTTGTTTTTTGTTTTTCCTTTCAGTACTTTGAAAGTACCAGTCTGTTGTTTTTTGGTTTGCATGATCTGTTGAAAAGTCAAATTATTCTTATTTTTTCTTTAAAAAAATGTTTGCCTTTTTTTCTCTGTATTTTGGAACACTTTCTCTTTAGATTTGGTTTCCATTAGTTTTACTATGATATACTTAGGCAAGCTTTTCTTCATTTATTCCAGGAGGTTTGTAGGTTCTTTTATATCTGTATCTTGGTATCTTTCACAAATTTTAAGAAATTCTCAGCCATTATCTGTTCAAATATTATTTCTGCCCCATTCTATTTCTTTCTGGGACTCCAGCTACACACTGTATTCTTATCACTATATCTCTAGGTCTCTCTCCTAGTTATTAGTTGCAATATAACAAATCATCTCAAACTAGTGGTATAAAATAACAACCATTTTACTCATGGATTCCTTGGGTCAGGAAGTTCTATAGGACATAGTGGGAATGGTTTGTCTTTGCTACATCATGCCTGGTGCCTCAGTGAGGGGTAACTTGAATGCTGGAGGCTGGAATCATCTGAATGCTTTTTTACTTAGTGCCTGCAAAGAGATACCTTAAAGGCTAAGCTCAGCCTGAGACAGTCCACCAGAGCACCTACATGACCTCTGCATAGGGCTTGGACTTCTCATACATGGCAGTTGGGTTCCAAGAGGAAGTACCTCGGGAGGGAGCATCTAGAAAGTAAGCATTCTAATAGAAACATCAGAAGCTGCATGGCCTTTTATGGCCTAGCCATGGAAAGGCACATAACATCACTTATACCATATTCACAAGCTCAAGGTTCTGGTCACTAATTCCAGCATGGGGGTGGTGAGGAAGGCATTTCCACACCACCAAGCAAGTCTCTGACACCAGCCAGATGTCCTACAATTCAACTTAATTCCAACACTGTCTACCTGGAGATAGCGTCAGGTCCCACAAGTAGGGGCTCAGGTCTACAAACTGCCTTTCACTTTAGATGCCACTATGAGTCCAGGTGGTTACCTGTGCTTCCAACCAACTGGCTATGAAGCAGAAGTTACCACGACTCCCTCTTTGGTTTTGATTAATTTTCCAGAGTGACTTATAGACCTCAGGAAATCCATTTTCTCATTAGATTGCCAATTTATTACAAGAGATATTAAAGGGTACAAATCAGCAACCAGATGAAGACATCCATAGGGTGAGGTCCCCAAAAAAGGATCTTTCGTTCCCACGGAGTTTAAGCCCAGGACAGTGGCTCGTGGAAGTGTTCCGTTTCCCCAACCAATCCTGTAATCAAATGGTTGGTTCTTCTGGCAACCACCCCCCAGCTTTAGGCGAGGTCCAGGAATCACTGAGTTAACACAACAAGACTTCACAACTCTTATCACTTAGGAGATTTTAAGGGGTTGACAGCTATGTGTCAGGATGGAAGGAAGATCAAATATGTATTTCCAATTTTAAATCACAATATCACAAGCCCACCTAGATTCAAAGGCAGTGGACTTACATCCTTACCTCTTGATGGATAGAGCATCAATAATTGTAGGATCATATTTTATTTTATTTTTTAAAGTTTATTTATTTTGAGAGAGAGGGAGAGAACAAGCCGGGGAGGAGCAGAGAGAGAGAGAGAGAGGAAGACAGAAAATCCCAAGCAGGCGGTCAGCACAGAGCCCAAAGTGGGGTTCCAACTCACTTACCAGGAGATATGACCAGAGCCTAAGCTTAACCGACTGAACCACCCAGGTGCCCTGATACTCAACAGATCTTAATACTTAAAGTATCTTAATAGATACTAAGAAGGAAATTCACAAATTCAGCACTCATTCTTGACATGGTTAAAAAAAGTAAAAAATAATTGACAGCTATTTTCTTTATATATATGTATATATATTTTTTCTTTATATATATGTATATATATTTTTTCTTTATATATATGTATATATATTTTTTCTTTATATATATGTATACATGTATATATATACATATATATATACATGTATACATGTATATATACACACACATATATATATAATGTTTATTTTTGAGAGAGAGAGAGAGAGAGAGTCAGGGAGGGGCAGAGAGAAAGGCAGACAAAAAAATCTGAAGCAGGCTCCAGGCTCTGACCTGTCAGCACAGAGCCCAATGCAGGAGTCGAATTCACAAACTGTGAGATTATGACCTAAGACGAAGTCGGACACTGACTGAGCCACCCAGGTGCTCCATACAGCTATTTTCTTAACACAAGACTTAGTGATGTTTTCCTACTAACATCAGGACCAAAATGGAAATGCCCAGTGGAAATGGATAAGATCAGCCAATAGAAATGGGTAAGAGGTGTAAGAATTAGAAAGGAAGAGGGAATATGCCTGGGTAATATACCTGGAAACCCTGCAAAAATTAATTAAAAAGTTAAATACCAATAATATGAGAATTTAGTAAGATAGCAGGATATTAACTAATACACAAAAATTCATAGCCTTCAATAAAAAGAAAACAGTTAAATGGAATAATGGAAAAGAGGGTGCCACTTACCTACAGAGGATGCCAAAATACCTACAAATAAACTAGGGATCATGGGTGGCTTTTCTAATTTGCACAAAGCCATCATGGTGTTCTTGTTTCATTGGCTATTTCTCTGCCTGATAGCTACATGGCTTACTCTCACTTGCTCTACCTCTTTGTTCCAGGTCCCTTTTTTGGTGAGGCCCATCCTAACCATCCCACTTAAATTGTTCATTTCTGTCCTCATTGGCACTCCTAGTACCCCCCCCCCCACTCTTTTTTTTCCCTCCACTCATCACTTTCTAATGTACTATATACATATTATGTCCACTATGCCTTGTCTGCCTCCCTTAGAAGTATGCTGCTCAAGTAGGGAAATTTTGCCCTTTAAAACAACTCTTGGGGGGACACCTGGGTGATTCAGTAGGTTAAGTGTCCGACTTTGGCTCAGGTTGTGATCTCGCGGGTTGTGGGTTTGGGCCCCCCGTGGGGCTCTGTACTGACAGCTTGGAGCCTGGAACCTCTTTGGATTCTGTCTCCCTCTCTCGCTACCTCTCCACCTGTCTCTCTCTGTCTCTCTCTGTCTCTCAAAAATGAATAAGCGTTAAAATAAATTCAATAATAAAAATTTTCAATACCTAGAACGGTACTTGGAATGTAGGAAGCACTCAAAAAACTTTTTTTTAAAGTAAATGAATGAGATTGGAGATTGTCAAAGAATGGCGAGAGGGAGCATGTGGACTGGAGCTTCCTATTCAAGAAGAACTTCTACTTAAGAATTTTGTTATTTCTAGATGAGGTTATATTTGTAGTCATTGAGACACAGGACAGAAAAAGACTTTCATTGTAGAACTTGTACACTTTGTCCCATTACTGGGTGTCACACACTATAGACCTCCATGAATTAATGCCTTTTATTAGTCCTGTGATTATATGTGGATAGGTGAATTGTGTTACACTGCATTTTGTATATTAAATGCTTTAATTGGTTTAATGTAAACATTTAAATTTTTTAATGTTTTTATTTTATTTTTGAGAGAGAGACAGAGTGAGAGCAGGGGAGGAGGGGCAGAGAGAGAGAGGGAGACACAGAATCCAAAGCAGGCTCCAGGCTCCGAGCTGTTGGTGCAGAGCCCGAGGCGGGGCTTGAACTCACCAACTGTGAGATCATGACCTGAGCTGAAGTCGGATGCTCAACCGACTGAGCCACCCAGGGGAGCCTCAGTGTAAACATTTTAAAATATGCCATGGTTTTGGTAATCTTGCTTTCGCATGTCTTCATTTAAAAAAAGTTTTTTAAGTTTGTTTGTTTGTTTATTTATTTAGAGAGAAAGCATGTGTGTGCCAGTGGAGGAGGGGCAGAGAGTGAATCCCAAACGGCTCCATGCTGTCAGCACAGAGCCTGATGCAGAGCTCGAACTCATGAACCCTGAGGTCATGACCTGAGCTGAAATCCAAAGTCAGATGTTTAACCACCTGAGCCACCCAGGGGCCCCAGCATGTATTTATTTTTAAATTTATACGTGTCTTTCTTTACTTACAGTAGGGTTACATCTTATGCTGAAGATATTGTAAGTCAGAAATGCGTTTAATAGGGGTCGCCTGGATGGCTCAGTCGGTTGAGCGTGGGACTTTGGCTCAGGTCCTGATTTCATGGTTTGTGAGTTCGAGCCCTGCGTCAAGCTCTCTGCTGTCAGCCCAAAGCCAGCTTCAGATCTTCTGTCCTCCTTTCTCTCTGCCACTCCCCCACTCTCTCTCTCTCTCTCTCTCAAAGATAAATAAACATTGTAAAAGTGTGTTTAACACACTTAACAATACACTAACATCACAGCTTAGCCTAGCCTCCCTTAAATGTGCTCAGAACCCTCACATTAGAGTATAGTTGAGGAAAACCATGTAATGCAAAGTCCATTTTTCCATAAAGGTTGACTATCTCATGTCATTTACTGAGTACTGCACTGGAAGTGAAAAACGGAGTGGTTGTGTGGGTGCAGAATGGTTGTAAGTGTGCCAGTTGTTCACCTTCGTGACAGTGCAGCTGACGGGGGGTGGGGGGGTTGCTGCAACTGCTGCCCCTGCCCAGCCTCGTGAGGGCGTACCCTACCATGTACCACTAGCCTGGGGAAAGATCCAAATTCAAAATTCCAAGATGGCTTCTAGTGAATGTGTATCACTTTTGCACTATTGTAAAGTAGAACCATTGTAAAGTAGAACCATTGTAAGTTGGGGATATTCTGTACCGGGCACCTCAAGAAACGTAGCAGAAGTGGTCCAAGCTTTCCTTGATTTTTTTTTAAAAGTTTATTTTCTTTTTGAGAGAGAGACAGAGACAGAGCTGGAGTGGCAGAGAGAGAGAGGGAGACTCAGAATCTGAAGCAGGCTCCAGGCTCTGAGCTGTCAGCACACAGCCCGATGCGGGGCTCAAACCCACAAGCTGTGAGATCCTGACCTGACCTGGAGTTGAATGCTTAACCAACTGAGCCACCCAGGCACCACCAAGCTTTCCTTGATTCTTGAAAGGCCCTATTAGAGACCTACTGCTCACCTTATGCTGGAGCTCTGTGTCTTCTGAACTACTGTGGAGCTTTTTTGCTAAATTATGTTGCCTGCATCTTTAATTGCTCTGCCATTTGAGCTGTAGTTTAGAGATGATTTTTGCTACAAAGAGTTAAAATATCAGAGCATTTTAACCACTCGAAAATTTAGAAATAGGAATTTGAGACAAATTAGATTTTTCTAATAGAAATGTTCTGAGCCTAATGCCCTAAAGGGGAGTAAAGAAACCAATTAACTTTAATTTAAATAATCATGTCTTAAGTAGCAAATGAACCGAGTTCTATTGTTAAAGAACAACTGTATTAAATCCCTGAAAGGTTAGTTTCAAAATGGCCTTAATGCAGTGGTTTCATGTTTTACTAATGAAGTAAGTTTCCATTGGTCACTGTGACTTCTGTTTGCTGGCATACTGGTCATTGTTACCGAGAGGAGTGGAGGGGGAAAGATTGAGAGCAAGGATAGAATAATTGCGTGAAATTGCCAGTGATGTTTCTCTTGCTACTAACTTTTTTTTAAGCGACAAAGAGAAAAGCCAATAATTTTATTTTTGGGGGGAAAAATAGTATAAGAAAGTGTAAGAAAAGCTTGTTTTCTTATTCTAAAACTTATGTATATGGCATATGATTTTCTGTTTGTAGTTTCTATTTGAAAATAATGTATTTAAGATGACTGAGATCACTGTTCAGAACTACAATGACTTAAGTTTCAGCAGATGTTTATAAACATTAAGGCAACCATCAACAATGTATCAATAAGGTATATATTATACTAAAATCTGGCAGTGGGTTAATGCTGAAGATGCATTTTGGATGAGCTTATGTAATTAAGTAGAAAGAACATGAACTTGGCAGACAGTTTGAAGCTAGATCATGGAAGGCTTTCTATGCTCAAAGGCTTGAAACTTTCTTCTTATGATTTCTCTATGTCTTCCTTCTCATGTGCTGCCTTTGTGACCTTAGAAAGTCAAGTTAACTTTGCAGAGACTGTCTTTTTATCTATAATATGAGGATAATAATCTTATGTAATGGGTATGCTGGGAGAATTAACAGAGGTAAAGCATGTGACTGAGGCTAGCACACCTCAGTGGAAGCTTAATAAATAGTGGCCCTAGTATTGTTTCCTAGAAATGAAATGCTGCTTTGGCTCTCCTTTATTAACCAGTTTTGCATATCACACATCACTATCACATCTCGTGCTCTACTAGTGTTTGCTGTATTCTTGGGGAAACCTTTTAATTTCCTTTTGGTACTTTGTAGACGAAGCCTAAAGAAGCCACTACAGAATTTACCAAAATGGAAAACAGCATGGCTTGACAGAAAAGGGCAAAAGAGTTTAAGGGTTGGTATATCAAAGCCTTGATTTTTCTGCAGATGCTTTTTCTTCAAAACAGTCCCTGCCTTGGCTGGCAAAATGACCTGTGCATTGATTCAATTATTTATGCAAATCAAAACAATTTTTTTTCCCCTAGGAAGGACATGGTGAAATGATGCTATAGAAAGATCCCGTGCATTTCCCTTATTGCTTGCTCCACCGCAATACTATTTTGTAGCAAGAGGAAAATGATTTGGCAGAATGCTCCCCCACCCCCACATAGAAAGCACATAATATCATGTTTGTGTTGAAAGTTTTTCTTCCAAAATGTCATAACCCCATACGAAAGAGAATTAAAATCCCGTTATTTTAATTTACATCTCGCCACAAGATAAGTAAAGTTATCATTGAAATTCTAATTAAATGGGATGATTGACTAAGGTAGCACATCAAAGAAGAGAAGTGAATATGATAAGTCAAAGACTTATTAATTAGTCTGCGTGGAAGAAATTCCAGGGATGTCAAGCTGAGCCTGCTGCAAGGAGAAAAAAAGCAGACAAGAAAACGTTCGTTTCTTTGAAGTTAGGAACTGAGATAGTGATGGAGGTAATTGTGTCTGACTGGATCCAGTAATGAAGAGCTGTAAATCAGACCTCAGAATCGGAGGAAAGATTCAAGTAACGAATGTGGCTGCCCCCCCGCGCCCCTCCCCGCTGCGAAGAAACAGAATACAGAACACACTAATTGACCCAGCCTATTTCCCAGTAGTTCTCTGTTATTATTTATTAATTTTTAATTTCTGAATTATTTACGTCCTGGGAAATTATTCTTGACAGCCTGTTAGGCGTGCCAGAGTTAATGGAGGATGAAAGGGTTGGTACCAGAATTAGCGGGGATGTAGTCACAGGCTACTGGATTTAATGATTTGGGAAAGAGAAATTGATTTCACACAGCGTGTCACTTTATACTACTTTAGGGATACACCAGCTATTTGATTAACTGAGGAATAACCAATTCAAAGTATATTTGAAGTGTAAATGAGTCACACTGCTCAGCTGTTTATTTTTCCCTCTTTCTGAGAGATCTGAATTTTCTTGAAGCTGATGATTAAAAGCTGATGAAGACACACTCACATGCTTTGAATGCACACCTGTTTGATTCGTATTACACTCAGAAGGGAAGAGAGCCCTGATGTACTAGAGAAAATATTTTCACTTTTCTTCTTCTTTCTAATCTCTTTCTGTGATTTCTTTACTCCGGTGTGTGGGATAGCAAAAGTTGTAATCCGCGTTCCTTAAGAACAAGGCTTAAGAAAAATCTTTCTTTTGTTTTACCGCCTGTCAGCAATGAGCGCAATCAGAGACAGTGCTTGCTCAACGAGCAGAGGGAACAAACAGAAGAAAAATGTATTAAAAGAAAACAGTGACTTTAATGAACAAAGGGAAGAAGATTAATCTGTTAGGAAAATGAGTGAGGCAGAAATACACCATCACCATCTAGCCTAAAAGTTCTGCATCGTTTACAGCCTCTCCCTTCCTGGCCAACCTCATTAGCCTTGGTGGGTCTACTTCTGCCATCTTTGTTCATCTCTCTTTGGCCTAATCCTCTTCCTGGTCTCCTTAAATCAAATCTTCCTCTTCCACTGTAATCTACACCAGTGCTTCTCAAAGTTGAATGTGCAAACAGATCACTTGGGGGCCGTCGCTCCTCCGTGGGTTTAGATTCAGTGGGTCTGGGAGGCGAGCTGAGATTTGACATTTCTAATAGGCTCCCAGGTGAAGCTCATGCTCCTGGCCCTTGACCCGACTTTGAGCAGCCAGGTCCTGAGGAACTCTGACAAACTCACGTTCTTTGAAACACTGCTTTTAATGATGTAATTCTCTCATTCAGAAACTGCAAGTGATTTTCAGTACCTATGATCAAAAACAGATTCCTTAGCCTGGTGTTCGAGACCTTCCAAAGATGATCACAACTTGCCCTACTGGACATATACTACGTTTCCCAGTACTTAATGTATTTATTTCTCCCTCTGCACATACAAGATTGCAAGTTCTGTAAGGATGGGGACCGTACTTTATCTTTGTAGCCTTCCTAAGTGCAGGTGAAATATCTAACAAATATTTCATTAATCTGAACTGTGAGAATGTTCCCTCCATAGTCATTCCTATCCTTGTAAACTTGTAGCATTTTGGGAGCACGCACAAGTGAGGGGCAGAGAGAGAGAGAGAGAGAGAGAGAAGTGGGGCTCACCAGATGTGGGGCTTAGGCTCACTGGATGTGGGACTCAAACTCAGGAACCATGAAATCATGACCTGAGCCAGAAGTCAGATGCTTAAGGACTGAGCCAGCCAGGTGTCCCACCCTATTTTTTTTTTTTTTTTTTAATCAGAACTCCTCTTGATAGTTCTTGTAACTATTATAGGTCCAAGCATCATTACCTGAGAATCTGGACTGCCTTGAACTCTGAGGAACTTACTGTTCTATCTTGACTTTGCATGTATTCATTTTCCTCTCTGAAGGATTTAAAAATCATTAAAGCCTTCCCTGTTCAACCACAATTCCCACTCTACTTGCCCCATACCCATTTTTCAGCACTGTACTAGTTCTCAAACCTTTGCTCCTCCCTGTCTTAGATTGCACAAGAGTGAGGCTCCACAGTGTATTTAACAAACTTACCCCGGTACCAAAATTGTTCTCAAGTTCTTTCCCCTTCCTTTCTATTCTTTTCCTCTGTCTTTTCCTCTTTGTGTATCTCATACCCTTGCCCTGCTGTACTTTCTATCCTTAACCCCTACACCATACCAAATCTGGAGGGAAGAAACATTTAAAAAATCTCCTAATCTTATATCGAGTATAAAGATTCAGACAAAAATATACCACAACAAGCAATTGTGTCATGAAATGCGTGGCAGAAATGTCCAAGAGTCTACAAATAAAGAAAGAGACAAATAAAATTGTACTTTTTTTTTTTTTTTTTTTAGTGGCAAGTAACAGACGGCAACTCTTGCTAACAAGCAAAAAGAGAAGGATTCAAGGGCTACTCAAATAGAATTCAATAGAGTTGAATTTAGGTGAGTAAGAGTGCTACCCAATAAGAAACTAATTCCTTAGTGCACATGAGGGGAGTACCTGCTTAGGTCTAGATCTTAATTTCTGTCCTACGAACTGACTCACAGGTAGAGTAACCCAAAGAGGGAAAAGGATTGGAGCTGATCAATTCCCCTTGGGAAGTCTTGTTATCAATTCCTATGTGCCCAGAGCCATCTTGGTTCCAGGTCTTCCTGAGTCCTGGCTGTTCAGCTTCTTCTTCAACTGATTTTTATCAGTGTCAGCCAGAGAACTATGTGATACAGGAGACATTTAAAATAGCAGGGGCTCATAGAGGTTTGTTCATCAACCACATGGTGTAGCAGAAATAAATTTTATACAATCTACAGGGACAACTCCTTAGTCACTCAATACCTAGACATTTCACCTTTATGCCTTTACTCAAGGTTTCCCATCAGCCTAAGATGTCATCCACCCTGCTGCTCTCCTCACTCCCCAGGGCCTACTCTTTTCTTATTTAAAAAAAAAATTAATGTTTATTTATATTTGAGAGAGAGAGAGAGAGACTGTACATGAGTGGGGGAGGGGCAGGGAGAGAGGAGACACAGAATCCCAAGCAGGCTCCCGACTCTCAGCTGTCAACTGAGAGGGCTCGAACTCACGAGCTGTGAGATCGTGACCTGAGCCAAAGTCAGATGGTTAAATGCTTAACCAACTGAGCCACCCAGGTGCCCCTATTTTTTTTAACACTAGTGTTGCCTACAGTTAGTCAAAGTTTTATTATGAAAAAAATTCCACATACATCAAAATTAAGAGAATTGTACAATGAAACTCACCTATCTTCCACTGGGATTCAATAGTTGTTAACATTCTACTCTATTAGCTTTACATATTTTCAAAGTACATTTGACATCATGACACTTTTCTGCCAAACGTTTACCATGAAACTCCTAAAGATAAGGATATACTCCTATGTGGCACAATTCCATTGTTATGTCTCAGAACATTAATAGTAATTCCATGTTGAATGTATCCAGTTGTTTCAAGAGTGTCATGTATATATTTTAAGCCCAGGTCGAATCAAGTTGTTCACTCACTGCATTTGGTTGTTACGTTTCTTTAGTCAGTTTTCATATAGAACAGAAAGAGAGGGAGACACAGAATCTGAAACAGGCTCCAGGCTCTGAGTTGTCAGCACAGAGCCCAACGCGGGGCTCGAACTCATCAACTGCGAGATCATGACCTGAGCCGAAGTCGGACGCCCAACCGACTGAGCCACCCAGGAGCCCCAATGCTAAACATTTTTAGAGAGACAACCTCTTAGGAGATGTATACTTCCCATTGCATCATCTCAGGAGTCACACTACATCTGTTTTCTCACTATTAGTGACGCTAAGTTTGATCATTTGGTGAAGGTATTGATCACTTGGTGAACCCAGGTCTTGGGTATCACTTAACCCAAAGATCACTCCATTTTTAAGTTAAAAATGTCACCGACTGTTTTTCAATCCCCAGACCAAGTGTGATACTTTAATCTCTTCCCCTTATGTATTTTTTAATTAAAATTTTTTTTTAATGTTTATTTATTTTTGAGAGAGAGAGAGACAGAGCGTGAGTGGGGAAAGAGAGAGAGGGTGACACAGAGTCCCAAGCAGGCTCCAAGCTCTGAGCTGTCAGCACAGAGGCCAATGCAGGGCTTGAACCCATGAACTGTGAGATCATGACCTGAGCCAAAGTGAAATGCCTAACCGACTGAGCCACCCAGGAACCCCATGTATTTTTTTTATTTTTTAAAAATTTTTAAAAATAATCTCTATGCCCAATGCAAGACTTGAACTCACGACTCTGAGATCAAGAGTAATAAACTCTGCTGACCAAGCCAGCCTGATGCACCCCATTGTGTAATAATTATCCCTTATTTTGTTAACAATATCTATATCGTACTGCTTTTACCTTGTATTGTGGTAATAGTTTTGACATATGTTTTTCTTGCTAGATGGCGAAATCCTTGAGGGGAAGGTTGATATTTTATTCATTTTATCGTTTTTAAGTTTATTCTGAGGAAAGAAGCTATAAATGTATAAATAAAATACATTTCATTTATATTTGAAACCCTAATGTCCAACACATAGAAGACTGTTTATAAGGTATGATTGAGCCTTGGCCGCTCCATCCTTCAGGATGGTCTATCAGTGAATGAAATGACTTTGAATTTACTCATTTGTCATACATTGTCTTCAATGACCTTTGGAACCACAGTTTCAAACAAATGGAAGATCCGTTTTGAACAGTGAAATCTGGAGGATACCCCTAAAGATCCATGGCCATTCATTGTTGATCAAGCCCCTACACAAGTCTTATATTGAGAGGATTATTTTACTGGGTTCTGGGTTAAAAACGGTTCAGATAATGACACCAGGTAACTGTCTGAAATGAACAGGCAGATTTTAATCTAAAAGACTCGCTGAGAACAACTTCCTTAAGAAAAGGCAGTCAAAGGAAGTTCCAGTGGCAGTATATACTCATATTACTTAAAGGGCAAAATAAAGCAAAGGGAAACCATAGAAAGCCTTTACTGAGATGTTTCTAGCTGATACCAACATAGGAATGGGGAATTATTTAAACTTTTAGTTATTAAGGAATATTAGAAAGCAAAAAACAGTATGGTTCTGGTGTAGAAATAGACCAATGGAGCAGATTGCAAAGTTCAGAAGTACATCTTTGTGTATATGGGAATTTGATATTTGATAAATGTGGTGCCACAAAAAATGGAAAAGGATGCCTTGTTTGGTATATGGTGTTAGGAAAACCAGCTCATCACTTGCAGAAAAAGCTGGGCTTTTGACTTATACCATACAAAGATGAATTCTAGGTGAATTAAAAACCTAACTGAAAAGGTGAAAATACAGAGTGACTAGAAGAAAAAGAAGAATATATTTGTGAAGTTTATTAAATCATAATTCATAAATCAAAAAAATTATGATTTAACTATATCAATATTAAGGCTTTTGTTGTTGTTCAATTAAGGATACCAAAAACAGAGTTAACAGGGAGAGAATAATTGTAGCATCAAAACGAATATCATTGCTGTCCACTAAAAATATAATGGGAACCATATACATAGCTTAAAATATTCTAGTAATCACATTTAAAAATAAAAAAAGAAGTGAAATTAATTTTGGTAGTATATTTTGCCCAATAATCTCAAAATATTGGTATATCAATATGTAATCTAAAAAGAAAATTGTTAATGAGATATTTAAAATTTTTTCTATACTAAGTGCTTGGAATCTGGTGTGCGTTTTATACTTGTAGCACATCTCAGTTTAGATGATAAATGTTCACTGGAAGTACACTATATACATTTGTATTTCATAAAAAGTTGACTCGCATGCCCCAGTTATTCCAAACATACTTAAAATTTTTGCAATAAATAAATACATTAAGTTCCAAAACATATTTTCCTTTAATATTTGCATTCATGTTGACAAAAATGGTTTATCTTTAGAAGAATTGATTTGACATTGAAACAAAAGCATATCAGTTTAGAATGCTACGTTAATCCAAGTTAAGTAAATTCACTAACTGTTGTGTCTACTTAATATTATTGATGTCGAGTCCAAAGGGGTATTGCATAATTTGAAAAGGAACTCTAAATTTACTACCATAACGAAGCATTCTTCAAATTTTTTCTCATGTGTTCTTTTTCTTTTTTGCAATCAAATTATGTAATGCCATTGATTACAGTTAGAATCTTCTGCACTTCGATTCATATTAGAAAAATGTGTAAAATCATAATTATCGATTTGTATTGTGAAGATATCTAGCTAATCAGTTTTAGACTTTTTTAAAGGATAAATATTTTTAAAGTTTATTTATTTTGAGAGAGAGAGAGAGAGAGAGAGAGAGAGAGAAAGAGAGCAGGGGAGGGGCAGCTAGAGAATCCCAAGCAGGCTCCCTGCTGTCAGCACAGAGCCCAAGGCAGGGCTTGATCCCACAAACTGTGAGATCATGACCTGAGCCAAAATCAAGAGTAGGATGCATAACCAACTGAGCCACTCAGGCGCCCCTCTTTAAGAATTTTAAATTTAGCTAATTCATATGTAGTTTGATATCTATGGGAAAATATAAATCACGCTGTTATTTTCTGTCTTAGATTATCAAATATTTAGCAAGCATTCCTTCTGTTTCAGAAAAATCTTAAATTGGACCTAATAGTATCTTAAAAATTTTTCCATGACTCTATCAACAAGCACTGACAACAAACACTGACAAGATCACAAGAATCATAATCTTCTATTTCTTTCAACAGTTCCTTAAGTTGGAAATGATTCATATAATTTGTACATATATACCAATAACTTTTAAACAAGTATGCCCATAACACTTTTCATAGTGTCTGCTTCAAACAACTGAGCACAAATATTTTCAATATATTATACTTTGGAATGAAGCAGTAATGAATGGAACAATAGCCCCTTGTTTTAAAATTCCAAAAAATCTGGATTGTTGGCCTAATAGAAATGGACCACCATGTGTCATGTTAGAAACACAATTTTTATGTCTAGCTGAAATTCTTCTTTGAAGGTTATAAAAGATTTAAAAATATCTGCACCACGAATTCATTTCCCCCTCTCTAATTTGATAACATTTCATAATTTTGGAAGTCCTTTGAGAAACAAATATACCAAAGTATTGATGGACAATATCTCTTCTGTGACATGACCCATGTAAGGCTAAAAAACGAAGTTACAATTTTTCAAATTATGAATCAATTGATCTTTGATATTATTAAGAAGTCTGTGGGCAATTGTTTGGTGGCTTAGTTGAGATCTTTCACTTTTTGTAGAATATCTTTTAGTCTTTGTTTATAATTTTCTTTATAATTTTCTTTTTCTTTTTTTTTTTTTTTTAATTTTTTTTTTCAACGTTTATTTATTTTTGGGACACAGAGAGACAGAGCATGAACGGGGGAGGGGCAGAGAGAGAGGGAGACACAGAATTGGAAACAGGCTCCAGGCTCTGAGCCATCAGCCCAGAGCCTGACGCGGGGCTCGAACTCAGGGACCGCGAGATCGTGACCTGGCTGAAGTCTGACGCTTAACAGACTGCGCCACCCAGGCGCCCCATATAATTTTCTAGCAAAATTTCCATTACTGAAATCATTTCTTTTACGACGGTGTCTAAAAATGCTTTTCTATCGATTGATTGATGGATGCAAGAATCCAAAACATTTTGTAGCGGATTAAATTATAAGCTCATATTCTATTATAAGCCATTAAGATTTTTTTTTGTTGCTGGACATTTAATTTCCCCTTCAAGCTAATTTCCTTGATACATTTTTACTATCAAGAGGAAATTTCTTACCAAATTCACCATCTTTTGCTTAAAATATCATCCAATTTATTACTTGAATTTTTTTTGTATAAAACGAATAGTTTTCTTGATTTTGTGGTGCTGCAGGAAATTTCAGTTTCCATTCATTGTAAATTTGTGACATACTTCTAGTCTTTTAAAAAAAAATTTTTTTTAACGTTTATTTATTTTTGAGACAGAGAGAGACAGAGCATGAATGGGGGAGGGGCAGAGAGAGAGGGAGACACAGAATCGGAAACAGGCTCCAGGCTCTCAGCCATCAGCCCAGAGCCCAACGCAGGGCTCGATCCCACAGACCGCGAGATCGTGACCTGAGCTGAAGTCGGACGCTTAACCGACTGAGTCTTTTTTTTTCAATTGGCCTAGCTATTGTACTACTCTTTGTATCTCCACTTGATTCTGCATCAGAGTATGCTTATTTTATGCTTAACATAGATTCATTTATTTTTAAGCTAGAAAAATGATCTAATTATATTAGAATTAGTATGATAGGTAGTTAAATTTAATTAACTCTCAGGCAAAGGAAAACGAGGAGAATTTGTTGCCAGCAGACCTGCCTTTAAAGGATGGCTAAGGGAGATTCTCTAAAAGTAGAGGTAACAGCTGGCCTAGAACTTCAGATGAGAAGAAAGAACAATGGAATGGGTAAAAATGGGTAAGCATAATAGACTGTTTCTTCATCTTGGGAGTTTTTTAAATCATGTTTGATATTTTGTATCAGTTTTCTGTGTTGCTGCCGTAACAAATAACCACAAATATAATGGCTTAAACAATGCAGATTTATTTTCTTACCGTTCTTAAGGTCAGAAGTTTAAAATGGGTGTCACCGGGCCAAAATCAAGGTGTCCTCAGCACTGTATTCCATCTGGAGACTCTAGAGTAGAGTCCGTTTCCTCATCTTCAAGGCCAGCAGTGTTGGCCAAGTCTTTCTCACACTGCCATTTCTCTGATTCTCTCTTCTGCCTCCCTCTTCCACTTTTAAGGATTTTATGACTGCAGTGCCCTCACCTTGATAATCTAGTATAATATCTCCATTTTAAGGTCAGCTAATTAGCAACCTTAATTTCATCTGCTACCTCAATTCCCCTTTGCCAGGTAACCTAATGTATTCACTGGTTCTGGGGAGTAGGTTACGGGCATCATTGAGGCAGGGGACATTATTCTCCCTACCACAGCATTTACTATTGTATCATCAGATGTGGTGCTTCGTGTATGTAGAGGAAATACTTAGGACATTTACATTTAAAAGGAGGGATAAGTTATGATGAGAAAAAAGCCAATTCCAAAGGTTATATACTATATTTTTCAATTTATATAACGTTTTTAAAATAGAAAGTATTTAGGAATGGAGGGCATATTGCCAGGGCAAATGGTTGCCAAGAGTTAGGGATTAGGGAGTGGGTGGAAGGGGATGAATAGGTTATAAAAAGGCAACATACATGACCTTTGTGATTTTGGAACTGTTGAATATGCTAACTGTGGTGGTGGATACATGAACCTACACAGGTGGTAAAATTATATTAAACTTAATACATAAACACACACACATAGACACACATAGACACATGAATATCATTAAAACTAAGAAATCTGAATGTGATCAGCGAGGTGTGTCAATTTCAATATCCTGGTTTTGATGTAGGGACTTCAAAGTCAGTATGTATCTAGAGCACTGAAATTTTTCTAAGTTAATTATTTTTTGCAGGGGAGCGGGGAATGAGAAGTATTGGGTTTAATTTGTGTATTAATCTCAGTGTCCTTGAGGATTGCAAGATATTTTAGGATATTGATAATTTCTTTAGTCTAGCATCTTAAAAAGTGGTTGATAGAGGCAGGAGGAAGATACACGTGGTTACAACAGGGCAATATGTGGGACCTATAGTGTTGGAACTATACAGTATCTTGACTGTGGTGATGGATACATAATCCTGCACAGATGATAAAGTTGTGTGGAACTCATGATCTACAGACAGATACACACAAATATAAATGAGTCTAATGGGGAAATCTGAATACAATCTGTAGATTTTATTAACTTCCGTATCCTGGTTGCGATAGTTTTGTAAAATGTTACCATTGGGGGAAACTGATATCAGGACAAGACATCTATCTCTCTTTTATTTATTTATTTTTTCTTTCAGGTTTTCATTTAAGTTCAAGTTAGTTAACATATAATGTAATATTGGTTTCAGGAGTAGATTTAGTGATTCATCAGTCATGTGTAACATCCAGTGCTCATCATAACAAGTGCCGTCCTTAATACCCATCATGTATTTGGCCCATCACCCGCCTACCTCCCCTCCATCAACCCTGTTTGTTCTCTGTAGTTAAGAGTCTCTTATGGTTTGCCTCCCTCTTTTTTTTCCCCTTCCCCTATTTTCATGTGTTTTGTTTCTTAAATTCTACATATGAGTGAAATCATATGGTATTTCTTTTTCTCTGGCTGACTTATTTCAACTAGCACAATACACTCTAACTCCATCCACATCGTTGCAAGTGGCAAGATTTCATTCTTTTTGATGGCTGAGTAATATTCCACTGTATCTATATACACCACGTCTTCAATGGACATTTGGGCTCTTTCCATAGTTTGACTACTGTTGGTAATGCTGCTATAGACATGGGGTGCATATGCCCCTTCAAATCAGTATTTTTGTATCCTTTGGGTAAAAACCTAGTAGTGCGATTGCTGGGTCATAGGGTAATTCTATTTTTAACTTTTGGAGGAACCCCCATACTGTTTTCCAGAGTGACTGCATCAGTTTGCATTCCCACCAACACACCAACAGTGTAAGAGTGTTCCCTCTTCTCCATATCCTTGACAACATCTGTTGTTTCCTATGTTGTTAATTATAGCCATTCTGACAGGTGTGAGGTGGTATCTCATCATGGTTTTGATTTGTATTTCCCTGATGATGAGTGGTGTTGAGCATCTTTTCATGTGTCTGCTGGATATCCGGATGTTTCTTTTGGAAAAATGTCTATTCATGTCTTCTGTCCATTTCTTCCCCCCCCCCCTTAATGTTTATTTATTTACTTTTAAGAGAGAGAGAAAAAGAGAGAGAGAGAGAGAGAGAGAGAGAGCACAAGCCAGGGAGGGACAGAGGGAGTGAGGGAGAAATAGAATCCAAAGCAGGCTTCAAGCTCTAAGCTGTCAGCGCAAAGCCTGATGCAGGGCTCGAACCCACAAACTGTGAGATCATGACTGAGCTGAAGTTGGACACTTAACCAACTGAGCCACCCAGGCATCCCTCTTCTTTCCATTTCTTAACTGGATTATTTGTCTTTTGGGGTGTTAGGTTTGATAAATTCTTTATAGACTATGGATACTAACCCTTTATCAGATATGTCATTTGCAAATATCTTCTCCCATCTGTAGGCTGCCTTTTAGTTTTAATGATTTCTCTCTTCTTCTTTTTTTTTTTAATGTTTTTAAATTTATTTTTGAGAGAGAGAGAGAGAGAGAGAACGTGAGCAGGGGAGGGGTAGAGAGAGAGAGACACACACACAGAATCCGAAGCAAGCTCCAGGCTCTGAGCTATCAGCACAGAGCCCAACGCGGGACTTGAACTCATGAACCACAAGATCATGACCTGAGCCAAAGTCGGCCGCTTAACCAACTGAGCCACCCAGGCTGCCCTTCTCTCTTGTTTCTTACAACTGCATGTGCATCTACTATGATCTCAATAAAAATTTCAATCAGGAGAGGTGAGAGAGTAAGAGATCTAAAGGAAATAAGGTTTCTATGCCTCTCCAAGTGACAAAATGTTGACACTGGTAGACTGTGACAAGTTATGCATGTGTATTATAACCATTAAGAAAACCGTGGCCACCATGAAGAAAAGTATACAAAAAATACTCAAAAATACTATAAAGAAATTAAAATGTAATTCTGAAAAATGTTCAAGTGATCCACAGGAAGACAAGAAAAGAGGAACAGCAGAAACAAATGGTAAACAAATAATAAAATGGCAGGCATAAGCTCAACACATCAATAATTACTTTAAATGTTGGTCTAAATGTACCCATTAAAAGACAGAGGTTGGCAGACTGGATAAATTTAATTATCAATTATTGTTTAAATAGATATCACTGTAACTCATGCTGTTTGCATAAAGTATTCAAATAGACGCATTAAAATATTCCATAATTGTGTAGAAAAAAAATCACTCAGACTTCCAGGATGAATCCATTGGCACTGGCTACATTGGTGATGTGTTTATGTATGATATAAGAGTGTGCCCAAAATATGCAGGACAATAATATAATAATACAATGTTACATGATTTAACGGTTAAAATGAAGTGTACTTTCACCCTGAAGTAATATAAATCAATTCAACTCACATTTCCTTGGCTAAAGCAGTATCTTGGCTACATCTGTCTTCAAAGTGAAGTGCAGTCTTACCATGTGCTGAGGAATAAGACTGGAAATATTTGGTGGATAGTACTATTGACTATCACAGATGCTGCATAAAGATGGTTTTTGTCATGTTCGTGAAGTAGGGAATTGGAAGCAATCTAGCTGTCCCAGGGGAGTGGAACGGCACTTTTAATTTTATATTTGTTAAAGTTACCATTTATTGAAAGCTTAATCAACCACTCACTGTTCTAAGGTTCTGTATTTGTTAATTCATTCGATCGAGCTATACATGAAGTAGATATAATGATCTTTCTTTTTCTTGTGTTATACCAAAGGTGAGTAATTTGCCCAGGGCAAACCCTCTGATGAATGACAGAACTAGGACTCAACCTACTGTTGTCAAATTCTCTAACACATGCTCTTTTATCCATTGTGCTGTATTGCCTCTTTTGGCTTGATTGCCCTTTTATGGTTAAACATGGTGATGGAGGATGTTGTCAAAGCTTGTTTATTGAAGGAGACAGAGAAAGAGGAAGGAAGTAGGAAAAGAGAGGATTAAGAAGGGAGAAGAGAGAGTGGGGGACAGATAGAAATCCATGAGAAATGACTGCTAGAATGTGTGCTGTGGTTACTTCATAGGTCTCAACCCTGTCAGAGCCCTAAGCTGTCTTTGTGCTCCTTTCTTCCAGATCCTTTGCTGGTGCTTCCCTGTGGCTGGACACAAACATAGGAGATACGAATCTGAGATATACTCCATAAAGGTGAGCCTCCAATGACACAGTTAGGGTGCAGAAACAAATTCTTCCACGCACCATGTCTTCCCCCTTCTTGGCTTTTTTCTTTCATGTTGATGGGAGCGTATCCTCTCTAGCTTCTTTTTTTTTTTTTTTTTAATTTTTTTTTAACGTTTATTTATTTTTGAGACAGAGAGAGACACAGCATGAATGGGGGAGGGGCAGAGAGAGAGGGAGACACAGAATTGGAAGCAGGCTCCAGGCTCTGAGCCATCAGCCCAGAGCCCGACGCGGGGCTCCAACTCATGGACCGCGAGATCGTGACCTGAGCCGAAGTCGGACGCTTAACCGACTGAGCCACCCAGGCGCCCCCTCTCTAGCTTCTTGAGAAAGAGTACATGGACATTAGCTTTTGAGAGCTTGCATATCTTTATGAAAATGTCTTTATTCTCCCCTCATATGAATGTCTTCATTCAAATTCCCTTCAATAGTTTGGCTGAGTCTCCAATGGCAGGAATACTTTCCTTGAGAATTTTGAAGGTCTTTTTCTTTGGTTGCAATTGAGATATCTGAAGTCGTTCTGATTCCTGATCCTTTATATGTAACTGTTTTATGTAACTCTCTGGAAGCTTATAGGATCTTCTCTTGGTCCCCAGTGTTCTGAAATTTTGCAATGGTGTTCCTTGATATAGATCTACTTGAATCTATTTGGTGGAGGGGGCACTTGGTAGGCCTACCAAATTACACAATTACATGTGTTAATTACTGAAATTTGGATGAATTGTTTTCTGGGAAAGTATACTCAAGACTTAGCATGAAGTACAATAAATAAAAAATTGGAAAATATTAATTCCATTTGTTTTCAATACAAAAATGAGAAAAAGAAATCATTAATTCTATTATAACTGTTATGGGTACTTCAGGACTATAAAATGAGAATTTTGCCACGGGTCCCTTAGACTGACCTTAATTAACCTTCAACTTTTCTTTCTTCCTATTTTCTGTCTTTCCTTCCTTCTCTCAAACATGTTTCTTGATTCCCAGTATGTACAAGATTCTGAACCAGTGACTGGAGCTCTTGCTGTGAACAAGGCAGACATTGTCCCTGCCTTCTTGAAACTGTCTTTTGGCAGAAGGGACAAGGGCAAAACAAGTAATTACAACATGACTTATTGTGTTAAGAATATAAAAGAGGAGGATTTGCCCCAGTCTCAGCCGTAATGTTTGAGCTGAGGTCTGGAAGGGGCAAAAGATGTTGATTAAGCGAAGGGGGCCCAAGAAAGCCATCACACATAAGTAACAGTGAGTGTGAATGCCCAGAGGCATCTTTGGATGGCCAGAGGCAAGAGACGGGGGCAGATCAGAGATGAGACTGGGCAGAAAGCAGAGTGCATGTCATGCCTGGCTGTAATATTCTCCCAGAAAGAAAAGAACTCCCTACAGCAGAAACACAGGGCACTAAATTTACTTGCTTAACATTTCAAACGGTCATCCTGCTGCAGTAGGAAAGTACATTTCGAAGAAAACATTTTACTGGACACAAGTTTTCAAAAAGAGTATGTGTGTATACATTTTTCAATGGTTTTGACTTTTTAAAGAATCCTGATGGGCTTTCTAACCAGGGAACGAGAACAGGATCTATCAAGAGTACCCAGCAATATCTATTATGCTATTGGCTAATGTATCTACCTCCTGATGTTTGTTTTGTTTTAATCACAATTCAGTGTATATGAGATAAAGCTTTTTTTAACATTAGCTATTGCTGAATAGCTGAATGCATGTGCTGTCCTAGATCATGGGGTTAGGGGTGCTTATTTCAATATTAAATAAAAGGACTCATTTTCATTGAAGCAAGCAGGGAATGAAGCTTACAACTTCAATTACCAATAATTAATTCCCCACACTGCAAGCCATGCAGTTTACAGTTAAACTCCCAGTGCCCAATGGATAACAAAAATCTATTTTGATCACTTTTTATTTTCATCATTTAAGGAGTACATCTTATTTCCATTAGGCACATGCATTTGCAGATTAGAGGAGAGAACAAATACCCCTTCTAAAAACCTAGGCGACTGGAGCCGGGGAGACTCGTAAGCATGACAAAGAAATGCTAGGATCTTTTAATTGCTTTTGCTTTTGTTGAAGGAGCATCTAATGTTGTGTAGAATTAGCTACTTCATATACATGGACCTATTATTTACAGGCAGATGGATAATTTCCCTAACTTTATTTTTCCTTAAGCATTAAGGTATTCCTTGGTGGCTTTTCGCCCCCTGAGAAAAAGAAGGCAATTGAGCTCATGATTTAAAACGAGGTAAATTAAGTCCTGCTCCAAAGCCAATCCTGCAGGTTGGGAAGCAGGTGTAAGGATCAGAAGAACGCTTCTGAGAGGGGCGCTAGACATACAGATAGATTAGAGTGACTGAGCTCATGAGTATGTTCCATGGTTTTTGGCCAAATTCTGAGCAGCGGAAAGAAGCTGCCACAATGCCGCCAAATAAAAGACACAATCAGAACCAGAGTTCCTAGAGGTACAAAGAGGTGTTTGGAATCAGGTTTCACGAGAAACAGACAGAC
Source organism: Prionailurus bengalensis (assembly GCF_016509475.1). Taxonomy (NCBI): domain Eukaryota; kingdom Metazoa; phylum Chordata; class Mammalia; order Carnivora; family Felidae; genus Prionailurus; species Prionailurus bengalensis. The sequence continues at coordinate 115,030,557 of NC_057344.1, forward strand.
CTGTGTGGCATGCAAAAAAATGAGTTCTAAGAAGTTCTCATCTTTCAAGTTTTAAAGACATTAGTTTTCTTCCTGCTTGTAGGTGTTCACTTTGCCCCAAATAAATCTCACATTTCATAACAGAATTGGCCATCTTACAGTAAAATCTCTTTTAGGTGGAACTCAGTGAAATGAACCATAAATTAACTGGAATTAGCTTCTACACTGGCTTTCTGGAAAAAGAATGGAGTATCAGTCGTTTAATAAAAAGGAATGGCTACAAGGGCACTTTCTAAGGTTAATACATATTTAATCCACAGCCGTACAATGTCCAAACATGTCCAGAATCTTAATTCCCATATCCTATAAGATCCTTAATATAGTAGTAGCATAGGAAAAAAAAAATTAAGTTCAGTGCATTTTACTTCTCATTTTAAGAAAACAAACCAATATCAACCAATATATTTTTAAATGATTCTATTAACAAGGGTTGAGGCAAAAAGGACTTTCTTGCTGAGTAAACCTTAGTGATTAAGAATGGCAATAGCGGGGCACCGGTCAGTTAGGCATCCGACTTCAGCTCGGGTCAGGATCTCATGGCTCCTGGGTTCAAGCCCCACGTAGAGCTCTGGGCTGACAGCTCAGAGCCTGGAGCCTGCCTCGGATTCTGTGTCTCCCTAGCTCTCTCTGCCCCTCTCCCGCTCGTGCTCTGTTTCTCTCTGTCTCTCAAAAATAAATAAACATTAAAAAAAATTTAAAACGTGGCAATAGCTATTCAGGCTGGCATTCACGCATTTGATTAATATGTCAACTATTTCCATTATTAAGTAAAAATGCATACAACTTAGAAAGAGATCCAGCTCTCAAATAAAAGAGTTTTCAAATGCAAGAAAAAAAAAAGGGATGGTTTTGCTGTATATTAATATTACAATACAAACAAACAGAAACAGATTTCTTGCCCCTGGGGGCCAAGACCCACATCTACTAAAATTACATAACATAGAGACTCATCACTGACCCTACTGTGTATATGCTTGATGCATCGTTGTTAGCATAGCCAAATATTTCCACCCTAGGAAATCAGATCTAAAGGATATAACAAGTGATCTATTTTCACATGACAACTTTAGAGAAAGCATTAAAAATTTTTTTTTATTGCAGAGCTTTTGTGAACAGACCACTGTGATGAAAGGTAGAGGAGATTTATTTTGCTTGGGAATGAAGAGCAACTGTGTCACATCCGTTTCTTCGTTTCTGGCTTCATGATATTTTCAAGGTCATGCCTTCAACAATAAAGGTAAGTCACTCATATTAGACGCTTTGTCACCTTCCTGTTCAACACCATCTGTTAGACATCACCTCTCTCACTTCATTTAAGGCTTTGGTTCCTTCGCAATGGTCTGCTGATGTTTTTAGCACAGACCAGCAAATTCGACCCAGAAACTTTATTGTGGTATCATGCAAATGTAAGTTCCCAAGCACAATGGGTATTATTAGCCCAAAATATCCCTACTGGACCACACAGCTCTGAGACCCAGCCCCGAGGCATAGATAGCCACAGGGAACAAAGAGAAGAGAGAAACCTCAAATTTGCTTGGAAAGATAGGCCAACCCTGGAGGTCCTGGACAAGCAGCAGTTGAATGCCTGACAGATTTGCTATTACACAGCTGTTCTTGCCTGGGAAGGGAGCAGGGAACACACACACTGCTTTCCAAGATTCTGTAAATGATGAACTTCTGAAGACAACACTTATCACTGGCTAAGAAACATCTGCATAAATACACAAAAACTCAAAACAGACTAGATTGGAAATCCTTGTTGCTTCCCAGTTGGAACGGGAGGCTATCTCAAGGTTAATGGTCGTCCAAAGCGTGCAGATGTGCTACTGTTCACAAGTAAAAGGGACAGTGGTTATGACCATCATCTGTTGCTCAAGCATTTTTGAGTGGCTTTTTCCACTGGAGATGATGGTCTCCTACTTCTTGGCTCCATGCTCCATGTTACCAAATTACCATTTTTTAAAAGTTTACTTATTTATTTTGAGAGAGACATGGAGAAAGTGAGCAAGGGAGGGGCAGAGAGAGAGAGAGAGAGAGAGAGAGAGGGAGAGAATCTCAAGCAGGCTCTGCACCATCACCGCAGAGTCCCGGGTAGGGCCTAAAGTCATGAGCCACAAGGTCATGACCTGAGCCGAAACCAAGGATTGGGCGCTTAATGGACTGAGCCACCCAGGCGCCCCCCTAATTACTGTTTTTGAGGTGAATACCTAGTTAGAGGTGCAGACTTTGGCAATGCAATACCAGTTCATTGTACGTACGTGGAGAGTTCGCGTGGCTTAAAATTAATCACAGTGATAAAACTAGTTAATAACTGAACACAGGCTTGAACTCAGGCCTCCTATCTGTTGACTCCAGAACTTTTCTCATTCTACTACACTGATTATATAAATCATTCCAGCATTTGAGATAGATTACTATTCCTCACTGTGATAGGTGGGGCAATGGCCCTCTCAGATATCTACATCTTAAATCTTGGAACCTGGGGCGCCTGGGTGGCGCAGTCGGTTAAGCGTCCGACTTCAGCCAGGTCACGATCTCGCGGTCCGTGAGTTCGAGCCCCGCGTCAGGCTCTGGGCTGATGGCTCAGAGCCTGGAGCCTGTTTCCGATTCTGTGTCTCCCTCTCTCTCTGCCCCTCCCCCACTCATGCTCTGTCTCTCTCTGTCCCAAAAATAAATAAACGTTGAAAAAAAAAAAAAATCTTGGAACCTATGAATATGTTTTGTTATTGACAAAGAGAATTAAGGTTGCAGATGGAATTGAGGCTGCTAAGCGGCTGAGTTTAAAATAGAGAAATTGTCCTAGATTATCAGGATGGGTTCAGTGTAATCCTGAAGGTCCTGAAATGTGGATGAAGGTGGTAAAGGAGTCAGTGTCAGTGTGATATAATGTAAGAAAGACTTGATTGGACGTTGCTGGCTTTGACAGTGGAAGAGAGCCACCAGCCAAGGAAAGTGGGCAGATTCTAGAAACTGAAAAGGTGAGAAAATAGATTTTCCCCCAGCCCCCCCAGAAAGGCAGCCCCCTGCCAGTATCTTGATTTTAGACCAATGAGATTCAACATCTAACTTCCTACCGCCAGCACTGTAAGTAAATTTGTGTTTAAACCACTAAATTTGTGGAAATCCATTACAGCAAAAGTGGGAAATCAGTACATTCTCTAAAGTACCTAAAAATAAACACATAATAACTAAGCTCAATAATACATCTTACTAGTTTTAAAAACTATCTAGTGTTCCTTTGAGGTTTGATCTTCAACAAGTGATAGCAATTAAGAGCAATAGCAAACACTCAAGTATAATACCTATTATGTCAGGAATACCTATTATGTGTTCTAGATGTTATCTATAATTAACCCATTTAAACCTGTTCAGAACATTATGAGGTTGGTTCTGTTATCATCCCCACTGTATAGAGAAGAGAACTGAGGCACAGAGAAGCTGTGCAACTTGTCACAAGGCTGGAAAATTGCAGCACTAAGATTGAATCCAGAAAGTATGGCTTTAGAGTCTGTCCACAGCTATTCTATTCTGTTTCTCCCAATGGTAGCGACCCAACAGATAGCATCCTTACTCAGAGTCAACATAGATGACCTTGTCTTTTACCCAAGAGTTAAACAAAATCGCTTACGGACATACATTTTTTTTTCTTGTTCATAGGCTTTTCCTTTGAAGTGTTTTTAGCTTTTTCCTATAAGTTTCCCATACTGTTACTTAACGTTTCCTCTCTTCTTAGCACTGAGGCTGTTTTTATATGTTAATCACCAAAAATTTCATAGTCTTACAGCTACAGATTATTTAAGAACTGATCAGTATGCCTGGTTTCCTACCTCAGTTGTCTCTGTTCCTTCTTGCCCTGTTCAGATACACTGCCCCGTCTCCTAGTCTACATGCAGTGAAGGGCAGAGGTGGTGCAAATAAAATCTGTAGACTTAGTTACTGTTAACAGCTCTGACAAAAGAGGAGCTTTGCTCATGTTTGCCTATCATGGATTTTTTTTTTCTAATTTCTATTTGTTTTCAAAGAAAACTTAAGCCTCTGTGTTTCCACGATGTTTCATATTTAGACAACATTTAAGTCTTCATTTCTCACGTAGGCTTTTGAGAATTGTTAATTTGATTTATTCGTGCTACACCGTAGTCTCCTTTATCACCTGTGATCAAGAATTGGCTTTAATCATGTTTTGCTTTGTTTGTGGGCGTTATTTATTTATTTATTTATTTATTGCTTTTTTGTTCTGTTGACACAGAAAACCCAAATAAGATGTCAAAATCAATTCATCCTCAAGGCTTCATTCCCATTTAAAATATGCTTCACTTGGGATGCCTGGGTGGCTCAGTTGGTTGAGCGTCTGACTTCGGCTCAGGTCGTGATCTCATGGTTCATGGGTTCCAGCCTTGTGTCAGGCTCTGTGCTGATTCTGTGTCTCCCTCTCTCTCTGCCCCTCCCCTGCTCGCGCCCTGTCTCTCCTTCTCAAAAATAAATAGATATTTTAAAATTTTAAACATAAATAAATAAAAATATGCTTCACTCTATGATTGGAAATAGATCAGTGGTGGCCGATTGATCAGCAGAGACCATTCAAACTAGTTTTGAAAACTAGTGACGTAGTTTTGAAAACTACAGACGTAGGTGTAGACTTTGGAGGTGAGCTGGGTATTACAACTGCCACACACTGTGCCTGCCGTAGTGAGTCAAGGATTCTTGCTTCACCATAAGTTCCTTCTGACTTCCTGTGTGGACAAACTGGATTCCAGTCGGCACCCTCTGTTTCAATATTACCACTTTTCCGACTCCTCAGAGTTTTCAAGATTAAATCATTGAAACTACACAAAACCACATAGAAGATAGTATGTAATTCTCTAATTTATAGGCTAAAATGAATGGCATTAGGATTACATTAAATACAGATAGTCTTAGGTTTTCAATAATATTTTACCAACTTGAAAGATTGTTAGATAACAAAGAAGGTCATTGACGGCTGGTATAAACTTTCTTTTTAAAATAACAATTTCCTGAGTTTTTTTTTTTTTAATTTGTAAGGCCCTTTGTTAACTGACTTTATACATTTATCTTACCCTCATCCAAACCCACAAGATATGTATTTTTAACTCCCATTTTGCAGAAGAGAAAATTGAGGCCAGGAGGTTAAATCACTTTCGTTTGGCCACAAAAGAATCTCCCTGGGAAGGCTTCCATGAGGGCTGCCTCCTAGAGAAAGAAGAAACAAGCTAGAAGGATGCCTTTTGAATGCACCTAGCTCAGAGATGAAACTGAACCCATTTCTTATTATCCTCGTTTGAAAAAGTAAGAGTCACCGAAATAGAAATATTAAACAACATGTTTGAAGTCATGGAGGGATTAGACAGGGCCAGATCTCAGAAATATCCACCTCTCAGGACTGTGTTAAGACGGAGCAGCCAATCTCTCGGCTCCTTTTATCTGTCTTTCTAGGTCAGTCCCTGCAGGGTTTCAACCCTATCACTCTTTTCTGCATTGCCTATCAATTATTTGCTGTCTTGCTCTGGGGTGGTGATATGTAAAAGAAATAAAAACTTGAGAAAAAGTAAAATAAAATAAAGTACTAAAAAATTGAAAATTAAATAAAGGTAAAGATAAAAAGAAGATACAAAGCAAGCTGCCAGGATTTGCCTGAACTTCCTGGGTACTTGCCTCAATTTTCTGCTTACTTTTTGCTTTAGAAACTGGTTATATAATAGGTGGATTTCTTTTTGCATCAGAGGTCACTACAGAACGTTTGGAAAGGTTGGTAATTAACAAGGACTCATGAAATCAGACCTCTGGCAGGAACTTCAACTGAATGAAATATCAGTTGAGAGACCATTTGGATGTTCTGTTGAGGCTTTGTCTAGTTCAGCTTTCAAAATACATAGCTTAAATACACACACACACACACACACACACATGGCGTGAGCTTTAAATTGGTTTGTGAGGTGTGCTTTTTAAAAACACTGATTTGGGTCACCTAGGGAAAAAGAAATTAGATAATATTTAATTTGAGTTACTCCAGCTTTCAAGATTAAAGTGAGGTTGAAGTTACTGTATCTGCCATTTTGTGGCAGCTAGTTGGGTGGAAAAGTGAAGTATTTTCAGAACTCAGAGATTCTGCATTGGAAATTGCATGGGAAAAGCTGGATCCATGTGCCCTGAAGAAGCACCTGAGACAAAGACGGTTAAACATCATGTTATGTAGATGGTTACTGGTTACTTAATACCTTTTAGTTAGAATAGTAGTTTAAGTGTTACTACACAGACTTATATTTAGTATTCAATTTAAAGACCAAATGATAACCTCTCCTGTTATAAGACCAATTGTGAGATTATATTCCTTTCAGCAAGTTCCTGCTGAGACTTGTGGCAAGATGGCTATGTGTTCACAAAAACCCATTTCTTACCTCCTTGCGCAGACTGCCAGCTACAGTAATAAATCTGATATTTAAATGAAATTAACAAATATTTAAACTCAAGAAGCTAGTTGTTTTGGTGACATAAAAAGTTTGCAAGTTTCACTTCTTGTTTATGTCAATTAAGAACATGAACATTTTATGTTTTTCATATCTTTTCAACCACCACAGTAAAAGTAACATAATTTCTTATCTTTTTAAACCTTCAGTTTATCTGAAAGCATTTGAATATTTAACTTAAAGTAACAACATTTGATTTATCTTAAAAGTATCTCAATGAGGGGCGCCTGGTTGGCTCAGTCGGTAGAGCATGATCTCGGCATCCTGAGATGCCCACTTTGGGCATAGAGATTACTTAAAAAAGTAACAATAATTAAAAATAGTATCTTCATACTTTTACTAAATTAGTTTATTTGTGTACTTAATGTTTTGTTTCCTAGAGAAATGCCCAAATCTCTTGGGAAAAAATGATAGGGAATATGATATAAAACAGTCAATTCTTTATTATAATATTCATTATTAGACTATCTGTGAAAAAACAAAGTATTAGCAGGACAACAAGAACTTTGCGAACAAATGTGCTTTCAAGTAATCTTCAGATATGATAGGAGAAAAAAATGTAATTTTTCAAATAAATCTCAGTGGTAGAACTTGGATGGCTTTAGGAACATAAACTGAAGGTACTTGTTAAACAAGGGTAATTTATCCCGGGTCCACACCACAATATGGCTTCAAAGGTTTCTAAAGTAGGTCGTTTGATTACTCGAAAATGTTTGGCGTATGGTAACTTTCCTTAACTTGTTCACATGATAGTTAAAGTGCATCCCAGTAGCATCCTTGGGATTTCTGACCATATCAAAGCATCATCAGGAGCTCTAATGAGACAGTTTGTTTAATAGAAATGCTTTAAATTACCATGGAGTACAACATGAAAAAATCATTATTTTCATTAGCTGAACCATTTCTGCTAGTCTTAAACTAAAAGTTCTAATATCGAAGCATGATATAATAAATGCATTGTGAATAAATGCTGTTAAACAGCAGATCACAAAGAGGAATTTAAATGAAAGAATTCATATAAAATAGCCAAGATTTTGCTGGAAACATTACTCTTAGGCATCAGGATCATATTGCTGACTTTATCGAGCCAGAGGAAGTATCAACAAGAAATAGGTCCCATCTACACAAATAAAGAACTAATAATTGTGGCATCACCATTTTAGTTACTCTCTGTCTTCATAGGCAATACAGTGGTGGAGTGGGTTGCTTCAGACAGTCTTTTTAAGAGTTTTGTGTGAGTATTTTTATTACTGAAGACAAGCTTATTTTGACTTAAGAAGAATCTACCCATAATCAAGTGGGAAAATGCAAATGGCATCTGTCATGATTGTCTTTACATTGAAAGAACTGGCTGTCCAACAGCAGAATATCAGAATGAAATTTACCGTTTGGATCTGTCTCAACATGAACTACTTTTGCTTTTAAGAAGCACTGAAAAGTAGCTTAAGAACTGTGTCCCTCACTCACTTGATCTGTATCGTGAGCTAGATCTAAATGATCCTGTGAGAATGGAGGCAGTGTGAAAGAAGATGTATAACAGGGGGTGCAAATCTCCTCTGTGGGCTAACCTAACATCATTTAAGGGTACAGTTTGCCTTAATATATATGTCACAACTTAAGAATAAAAATAACAAGGCTCGAATCTGGTGATTGAGAAGCAGCTTAAGATGGGTTTTAAAAATCAGATGTAGAATATTAGCAATTGAAAATAATTTCTGTGCTTTTTTAAAATTTTTTTTTAACGTTTATTTATTTTTGAGACAGAGAGAGACAGAGCATGAGCGGGGGAGGGTCAGAGAGAGAGGGAGACACAGAATCTGAAACGGGCTCCAGGCTCTGAGCTGTCAGCACAGAGCCCGACGCAGGGCTCGAACTCACGGACCGTGAGATCATGACCTGAGCCGAAGTCAGCCGCTTAACCGACTGAGCCACCCAGGCGCCCCTAATTTCTGTGCTTTTTGAGTGATAGTGGATGCTTGAGTTATTTGTGTTTGTTTCATGCAAAGGAAATTTTATTTTTCATGGATTAGGTATATGGAGGTGATATGAAGAATTTTATTTTTCTGTAATTTTTGTGAGATGTTCATTTTACTGCTCTGTTGTGTTTGTGATTAAATGTTTTAGGTGCTGTTTCTCTAATCATCCCCAGTAATCAAGTTCACACATTTCTCCAGGTTTACGCATTGAGTAGCTATGGACAAGGAGAACAGGACCCAGGAATCCGTTTCATTAATTTCCTTATACTTCGGGTACAATACATATGATTTTAAGGGTTCTCTTTTAGGGACTCTGAAGGAACTCCTGCCACAGAAAAAGTATTAGTGTATTAATAGACCATGTCAGTTATTTTTTCTAACATGTTATAAACTAGCAAGTTGAATTTTCCAGATTTTAAAAAAAAAAATGAATGTTTTGATCTAAGTCCCTTGAGTCCTGTACTTGGTTGGAGTTTTATTTTCCCATCCCTGATCCAGCCTGAAGTTCTTTGTCTGCAATTCAATCTCAATGGCTTTAATCATTTTGGATTGTACCGATGCCTTCTCAGTAATAAAAGAAATGGGGAGCCAGGCTTGGCATGGGACAAGTCTCTTCAGCTGGAGTAAGACATTACATATGAGTTGTCTACCCACAAAAGGGCCCACTGTCAGCTTAAATTAATGAGATACATGTTTTAATCATTAAGGTAATAGCAACATGTGGATTCTTTGCCTCTGTTTTAATCATCTCTATGTTTTTACCAGCTAGATCATCAAATGCTTTCTTTTGAGAAGTCTTCCCATTTCATTGCAGAGAATAGCTTCTAAGTGGGGCAGAAATAAATGCTTCAGAGGCCTAAGAAACACTAAATAGCTTTCGCATCAGGTCTTAGTGAAATTTATAGCTACCACCTTGTCCTTCAGTGCAGGGACACTGGAGGGACAAGTCTGTAGCCACCATTAGCCAGGGGAACTTAGCATGGGCTCTGGTTTGCAAAGAGTTGAAGTCGAAGAGGTGAATTGTGGGTCTCGGTGGCTGAGTTTGAAATAGATTATTTTGTGGACCACAGGCAGTATTTAGATGAGTTGAAAAAGATAGCGATGCCTAAGATAGCATTCAGGGCTCTGAATGCTTTGCCTCAGCTGGAAATTGCTTTATGCAGACTTTCACTTCACAGGCTGCTAACTGCTTGGCAAATATTGGCAAAGGGACTTGCTGTTCTCAAGAGAGTCATGGTAAGCAGATCAGCACATGGCCCCCTAGACCTGATAGACCAGATAAAGACATTTCAGAAAAGGACATATGAATTTAGCACCACTTGTATTCTCTTCAGATATTTAGGCTACCCCAGTGAAACCTAGAGCATAGATTGCAAAAGAGAAAAAAGTCCAATATATTATTTTGTTTGGGTAATGCCAAACACAGGGCTTAATTGATTTTTCACTGAATTCACGAAATTAAAACAATCATTTTGTGAGCTCTGTAGGACTATCGCACTGTCCACTGTGTTACCACAGTAATTGTTCATAGCTCGGACATAGCTTTGTCCTATATGTGTTATGGTGAATTATATCATTCAACTGTAAGCTTCTAGAGGGCAGGGCTGGTAACATATTTATCTGTGTGTCTTTAAGTCTTTACACCAGTTGATGCTTCATAAAAGATTGCAGAACAGAACGGAGTGTAGGGATAAATAGAGTTTCTGCTTGCCTTTATGGAAATTGGGTATGTTCAAGGGGTGTGTGGGAAGATTTAGAAATATAAAATGACAGGTTAGAAGGTGTCTTAAAGATCATTTAGTTCAACGCTTATTTACAGATGAGGAAAGTAAGGTCCTGAGAAGTCAATGATTTGATCAAGATCACTTAGTTGGTGGCAGAACCAGGGTGAAGATGACTTAGCATTTACCAGAAGCTGCTAGAGGCTGGGAATGTATTCGACCTGGGTTGTACAGTATGGGCAGTGTGTTAGCCAGGGTTCTCCTGAGAAACAGGACCTGTATATGTGTGTATATGTGTGTGTGTGTGTGTGTGTGTGTGTGTGTGTAACCTTTAGATTACATATAATGAAGAATTAACTCACACCATTATGGAGCGTGAGAAATCCCACAATCTATCATTTACAAGCTGGAGACCCAAAACAGTTGGTTGTGTAATTCAGTCCAAGTCCAGATTTGGGGAACCTACGTAAAAGAGAGATGAGTCCAGCAAAAGAAGCAAAAGAAGATGAGATGTCTCAGTCCAGCGGTAAAGCCAGGGAAAAAGAGGTGAATTTCTCTTTTCTCTGTTCTATTTTTGTTCTATTCAGGACCTCTGTAGATTGGATGATGTTCACCCACATTGGTGAAGGCAATCTGCTTTATTGAGTGTGATGATTCAATGCTAATCTCCTCCAGAATCACTCTCACAGACAACCTGAAATAGTGTTTAATCTGGGCACCCAGTGGCCAAACTGACATGTGAAATTATCCAGCACAGTTAGCTACTAGCCTGACAAGGATAGTGAGCACTTGAAATGTGGCAAGAGAGATGCAGGTAACCGAACCTCAAAGTTTACTTAATTCTACTTAACTTTAAGAACTGAAGCAGTGTAAGATATTTTTCCATTAAAGATAACTTTACTACTTTATTATTTTTTTTTAAAAAATTTTTTTTCAACGTTTATTTATTTTTGGGACAGAGAGAGACAGAGCATGAACGGGGGAGGGGCAGAGAGAGAGGGAGACACAGAATCGGAAACAGGCTCCAGGCTCTGAGCCATCAGCCCAGAGCCTGACGCGGGGCTCGAACTCATGGACCGCAAGATCGTGACCTGGCTGAAGTCAGACGCTTAACCGACTGCGCCACCCAGGCGCCCCTTTACTACTTTAATAGAACCACACTTCACATTAATCATTGAAAATTCAGCATCTGAATTGAGATGTGTTGGGGCTCCTGGGTGGCTCAGTCGTTGAGTGTCCAACTTTGACTCAGGTCACCGTCTCGCGGTTCGTGAGTTCGAGCCCCGCACTGGGTTCTGCTGAGAGCTCAGAGCCTGAAGCCTGCTTTGGATTCTGTGTCTCCCTCTCTCTCTCTGCCCCTCTCCCACTCAGACTGTCTCTCTCTCTCTCTCTCTCTCAAAAATAAATAAAACATTAAAAATTGTAAAAGAAAAAGAAATGAATTGAGACGTGTTGTCAGTGTAACATACATACTAGATTTCGAAAGCATCATGACAAATAGTGTGAAATGTCTTGTTGATAATTTTTTATATTGATTCCATGTTGAAGTAGTAATATTTGGGACCTACTGGGTTAAATAAAATACGGTATTAAAATAACGCTTATTTGTTTCTTTTCACTGTTTTTAGCGTGGCTACTGGAACATTTAAAGTGGCACATGTGGCTTGCATTGCATTCCTATTGGATAGTGTCGTGATACTGTCTTAGTGTCCAAGTACTTCAGATATACAAACTGGGCTGTAGATTCAGCATAGAGATTCATCATTCTTTCATTTATCTTCACTGACCACTTCAGAGGAAAAAAAAATGGGAGAGTTCTCTTGACTGATCACTGGAAAATTTAAAGTGGCCAACCTTCAGGTTCTTGGGTTCTGTTCTACGTGTATCTCCTTCTAAAATTTGTGTAAACTGGGATGCCTGGGTGGCTCAGTCAGTTAAGCGTCCGACTTAGGCTCAGGTCATGGTCTCACAGTTTGTGGGTTCAGGCCCCATGCTGGGCTCTGTGCTGACAGCTCTGATCCTGGACCTTGCTTCAGATTCTGTGTCTCTGTCTCTCCCCCACTCATGCTCTCTCTCTCTCTCAAAAACATTTTTTTTTAATTTGTGAAAACCAAGAAAATAGAATTAATTTATTTCAGAGAATTTTCTCACATTTTTGTTTGTTTCAATATTCAGTGCTTATAAAAAAATAAGTTTCTATCCAACAGTTGTGCTTCTGATTAAGCACGTACAAAGTCGATGCATCCTTTTTTAATGACTCATTCATTTTTCTATGACAAGTGGGTCATATGTTTTGAAAAGAACTAATATTATTTTGGAGCTAAAGTTATTTGGAAAAAAATTAATTGATTAAAATTAATATTAAATAATATTACTTAATTAAAAAATAAAATGAATTAAAATTTAAATAAATGTTATATTTTAATATTTGCTTTGTCCATATTTCCATTATTGGTCTGCTTTTTGCCAAGACAGGAAAAACAAAGATAATCTGGTGGTTCTGGATAGGGTGTATTTTCTGTACAAGAAAATATTATTCTTTCTTATTGGTATTTGACACTTGGAAATTCTATCACAGTTTTGCCCTGAGTTCTGACATTGGCCAGATGAAGATGCATAAGGATGTGACAAAAAGCTTGGATGTGTGAGCCCATAAACACTGCTTTATTTTTTTAACGTTTATTTGTTTCTTTTGAGAGAGAGAGAGAGAGAGTACAAGCAGGGGAGGGGCAGAGAGAGAGAGAGACAGAGAATCCCAAGTAGGCTCTGCACCATCAAGGCAGAGCCAGATGTGGGGCTTGAACCCACGAACCGTGAGATCATGACCTGAGCCAAAATCAAGAGTTGGAGGCTTAATTGACTAAGCCACCCAAGTTCCCCTAAAATCACCCAGAAACTGTATTTATAGAAAGCCCTGCAAATACCCTTCTCATTACTCTCCTAGCTACAAAAACAAAAAAACCCAAAAAACAAAAAAACTTGGTATAATTTCACAGCAATTGAGTTTACTGTCAATAGAGGGCACCAAAGGATGGAAAAGTAGTATGATAGATTAGGTTTATTTCCCCAGGTCGTCACCACTTTAAAAATAGCTAATTTAAAAAACCTTTGAAAGGTCACCTTTTCATCTTGAAAAAGGAGAAATCAGTACTGCTGTCCACATATGTAATGTCATTTCTGCCCATTCAGACATGGCCAAGCTGAACAGAGCACATGCTGAAGCCAGGGGTTGGGTGCATGACTGGTCTTGGAAGTGGAGGGCTAACTCCTACTTCAGGCTCTTCTACCAGGGGGCATAGTCAGCATTTCCCCAGCTAGGGCTCTGCCCAGCAGCTTCACCTGTTCTGTCCTTTAATTATTAGCAAATTAAAATCCTTTACTGGGAAGTAAATTGACTCTGCACTTATTCTAGTTCCTGCCATGTGGCAGGTACTTTGTTAATTTCTGGGGAAACCAGGTACTAAAACAGACCTGTGTGAGTGCACCCTACAGTCTAGTGGTCAACAGAGATATTAACCAAACAATCACACATGCAGTAAAACCTTAACCTGACAAAGTAGAGTTTGAACTGAGATCTGAAGGCTGAACAAGAGTTTACTAGGTGAAGTAGTAAACAAGACTCCGGGCAGAGAGAATAGCAGTATCCCTGTATCTGAACTGGCAGGAGTTGGGGGTTGGACACAACACTCCAGGAACTGAAAGCCAGAGTGGCTGGAGCCTGGGAAATGAGAGTGGCTGAGGCTGGACGAGGAGGCAAAGTAATCACACACAAGGACAGATGGCAACAGCGTACAGGGATTTTGTTGTGCATTGATAAGTGGATGTTAGGATTAGATTTATGTCCTTAAAAAGATCACTCTCACTGTTTTGTGGAGAATGGATTAGAAGAGGACAAGAGCATAAGGAAGCTACTGCAGCAGATCAGATGGGAGATTTTGATGACTTGGACCAAAGTAGCGATATTGAAAATGGAGAGACACGAACAGGGAAGGGGATCAGATTGGCTGGTCGTAGTTGTGGATTGAAGAAGGTGAGAAGGGAGAAGATGGGGTTAAGGTGAGGAGAACTTCAAGGTTTCTGGCTTGCAAATGATCACAGGTTAGGGTTTTCAGACTTAGAAAACACAGCCAACAGTGTTTAGGAAGCATTGTCATAACTGATGTGAGGTGGAAATCAGACATCTCAACAGGGGGCAAACTCAGCCCAGGCTGTTGGTCTTTGCATCAGATCTTCAAACCTGTCATTAATGGAACATTTCAAGAAGGGCTGGGAATGACCAACAACACTGTAATGCGATACCTAAATACATAGCTGCCAATGCCAATATATGCATATGTATACACATAGAAAATTTTTGGATGAATATGATCAAGCCATTACTGTTATTTTTGGAAGAATGAGATGAGAGGGAGCGTCGGTTTCAAGTCTAGATGTTATTGTGTTGTCTGAGAAATTTTAAAGCAAGCCTTAATTGGTCTTCTAATTAGCAAAACCCATAAAATCACTGTTGTTACCAATAGAAAGCTTTTCGTCTGGGAAACTTAAAGCTCTTTGTGCAGACCCAATAATCTCCCACCTCAATTAAATCTCTCTCCTGGAATCTACAGAGTCTTTCCATTTGGGGACCTCCTAGCCCCAGAGAGCATAGATTTTCTATTGCAGCAGCTCATTAGAGATGCTCAGAAAATCAACGTGAGGACTGGCTACAGAAGCCCTCCCAGCACTGTTTGATCTTTTCAGTGGCAAATGTGTCATTTGTAACACGATGGTCCAGTTCTTATGCAGGGCTAAAATAGAGCCACTCTGAGATGCTTTTGAGACTCCCTGAACTCCAACTAACTACCAATCTTTGTCCCAATTGATGTATCAGTTCTGCTATATCCCTGGGGACATCATTTCCACTTGCTTGGTAAATAATTAGCCCGGCCGCCTTTGGCTATAGAAAGGATTATAAATATTTTAAGCACTGCAAGTGATTGAAACTGTTTTTATTTGATTTCGTCTATGCCTGCAATGCTTTGGGTGAAAACTTACCTCTAAGTATGAAACATCCTTGGGCAGATAAATGTTCTAGGTGTGAGAATAATAAGGTATTTTTTAGGTTGCTATAGTCAGTGGGCATTCAGAAACAAGCTATAATTAGCTGGTAGTTAGAACCTTTCTAATTTTAATTCGTACCCATCATTTTTTCTCGTGAGAGAAGCGAATGACCTTCTTTCCCAAAAAGATTTTTTATGCTTATAGGATTTTTTTAAAAAAATAGACTTTAAATATGTTAATATCCAAAATATATAAAGAACTTACACAACTCAATAAGCAAACCAAAACAGAACAAAAAAAACCCAAAACCCAAAACTAAAAAACCCGTCAAAACACTCTGATTACAAAATCGGTGGAGTATCTGAACAGACCTTTTTTTCTAAAGAAGATATACAGAGGGCCAACAGGTATATGAAAAGGTGCTCAGAGTCACTAATCATCAGGGAAATGCAAATCAAAACTACATTGAGGGGTGTCTGGGTGTCTCAACTGGTTGAGCCTTTGACTTCAGCTCTGGTCATGATCTCATGGTTTGTGAGTTCAAGTCTTGCAACGGGCTTGCTGCTGTCAGGGTGAAGCCCACTTCAGATCTTCTGTTCCCCTTTCTCTCTGTCCCTCCCCCACTCACGTTCTCTCTCTCTCAAAAACAGATAAAACGTTAAAAAAAAAAACTACATTGAGATATCATCTCACACCTGTTGGAATGACTTCTATCAAAAAGACAAGAAATAACAAGTGTTAGTGAAAATGGAAAGAAAAGGGAACCCTCATATATTGTTTGTGGGAACATAAAACGGTGCAGTCACTATGGAAAACAGTATGGAGTTTCCTCAAAAAATTAAAAATAGAGAGGTGTCTGGGCAGATCAGTTGGTTAAGTGTCTGACTTCAGCTCAGGTCGTGATCTCATGGCTCGTGGGTTTGAGCCCCGCATCGGGCTCTGTGCAGACAACTCAGAGCCTGGAGCTTGCTTCAAATTCTGTGTTTCCTCCCTTTCTCTCTGCACCTCCCTGGCTCACACTCTGTCTCTCTGTCTCTCTCTGCAAAACACATAAACATTAAAATATTTTTTTTAAATTAAAAGTGGCATTAGCATATGATTCAACAATTCCACATAAGATATTTATCCTGAAGAAAATGACAATACTAACTCAAAAAGATATGCATCCCCATGTTCATTTATAATAGCCAAGACATGGAAACAACTGATGTCCACTGATAGATAAACGGATAAAGAATGTATATATATATACACATATATACATTTATATATATATACACATATATACAATTATACATGTATACATATATTTATATGTATATATACACATTTATACATGTATACATATATATGTATATATACATTTATACATTGTATATATATACATATATACAATTATACATGTATACATATATACAATTATACATGTATACATATATACAATTATACATGTATACATATATACATTTTTATATATACATATATATAAAACATGTAATGGATAATTACTTATTATATAAAAAATGGAATATCATTCATAAAAAAGAAGGAAATTCTGTCATTTGCAATAATATGGATGGACCTTGAAGACATTATGCTAAATGAAATAAAAAGATAAATACCATATGATCTCATTTGTAGTGGAATCAAAAACAAAAACAAAAACAAATTGAACTCATAAGTACAGAGAACAGATTGGTAGTTGCAGGTGGGGGCGGGGAGGTTGAGCGAAATGGATGAAGGTGGTCAAAAGGTACAACTTCTAGTTATACAATAACTCCTGGGGATGTAATGTGCAGCATGGTGACTATAGTTATTAACAACGTATTGCGTATTTGAAAGTAGCTGAGAGAGTAGATCTTAAAAGTTCTCATCACAAGAAAAAAACATTTGTAACTATGTGTGATAAGGGTGTTAACTAGCACCGTGGTGATCACTTTGCAATATATACACATATTGAATAAAAAATAGACTTTTTTTAGAGCAGTTTTAGGTTCACAGCAAAGTTGAGTGGAAAGTACAGTTTTCATAAACCTCCTTTCCCCACATCCTCCACGAAAGTGGTCCATTTGTTACCATTGATGAACCTACATTGACCCATCATTATCACCCAAAGTTTATAGTTTACATGAGGGTTCACTCTCGGTGTTGTACATTTTATAGGTTTGAACAAATGTATAACAACATGTGTGCATCATATGGTATCATACAGAATATTTCCTCTGCCCTAACAATCTTTGAGCTCTGCCTATTCATCCCTCCCTCTACACTAACCCCTGGCAACCACTGATCTCCATTTGCCTTTTCCAGAATGTCATATAACTGTAATTCTTATAGACATTTTAAAATTATTTCTCTCACAGTAAGTTAAAAGAATATAAAAGTTGCCACTAATATAATTGGTTGTAATCTTTCCAGTGAATTCTTTGTGGTTGCTATAAAAACCCAATGTCTTATTTTGACTGTGTCTGCATCTAGCCAGTGGTACTGCATCTAGCCAGTGAGAACCACTGCCTTAACCCAGGCAGGCGGGAGTCAGGAGAAGAGGGCTGGTGTGCTGGGGTGGTCCACCCAATGCCCTGCCGAGTATTTGTTCTCAGCTCTTTCAGTGTGACTTCTGATGAAAATAGTAACATGTGCCTATTGATACACAAAGCAAAACACAACAATGGTGTACAAAGTAGATGTTGTCCATGCTTTTATCCCCCACTGTTATCCTTACATATTATAAATGGGCTCATACTATACTTTGTATTTGACAACATGCTGATTTTCTTAAACAGTAGATCATGGGGAGCTTTCATGCCAATTCATAAAGATCTCATTTTGAAAAGCTACACAAAAATTTCTTTAGCCAGTTCTCCATTGATGGCTACCTGGGTTATTTGTAACCATTTGGTATGGAACACTAGCAACAAAGATATATATGTCTCTTTTCACATGTGCTTGATTATTTCCTCAGATAAATTCTTAGAAGTTAAATTGCTGGGTCAGAAGGTAAACATGTTTAAAATTTTGGTACATATTACCAAACTATACTCTCATCAAAAGCATATGAGAATACACTCTTCTTACATCCAAGTCAAGAGAAAGAATATTAATCTTTCACTTTTGCCAATGTGTTAGCTAAAAATGATTTGTTATTTCTTTATGGACATATTAATGAAGTTGAATTTTTATGTCGATGTTGGCTTCATGGGTGTATTTAGTTTGTGAAAATTCATCAAGTTGTATGACATGTGCACTTTTGGGGGGGGGTGAGTATTATGTCTTGGCTTATTGAGCAAGGGGATGATTTCTTGTGTTATCTGTTAGGCTACTTAAGGCTTCAGGTAACAGAAAAGCCCAAATGAAATATGTGCTCCTTTTTATAACACAAATCCTATAGCTAGGGCGCTACAGGGTTGTTTAATTCAGCAGGTCAGTGCATCATCAGTCAGCCTCAGTACTTTGGCTTAGTTTCCCTTATGGATGTGAGATGGTGACAGCAACTCCAGGCCTCACTTGCAAATGCCACAGTATCTAGTGGGAGGAGAGAGACTGTCTATCATTGTGGAAAATCTTTTTTCAGACACTTCCCTTCTTCCCCAAAGGCTTGCTCTCACATCTAATTGGTCAACATTCCACTTATGTCCCCATGTTAGTCCGTCAATGGCAAGAGGAATAAGAACGCCATGACTGGTCTAAGGGAGTAATGATTCACTCCCAATGGCTAGGGCTGGGACCTACCTTCCTGAAGTTCACGGCTGGTGGAGGAAATCCGCAGGGTTTGCTGGAGGTGGAGCATGTTTAGGGAAGCAATGGGAGAGGATATGGGACAGGTGGGGAGGACAGACCTGGGGGCCAGTTAAGATGGATTTGAAGGGAGGTAGAGAGTGAGAGAGCTGTTAGAAAGCCGCTTAATAGTCTACATAAAAGATGTGACTACATAAAAGATGGTGAAAGTCAATATCTATTGAGGCCTGCTCTGTGCCAGATAATGTGCTAAGTGCTTGGGGATACAGGGACTACAAAAGCAGACTTTATGGATACTGCGGTCCAGCAACTTCGCTCAGGGACGTTATGATTCTGTTGCATTAATAGGCATAAGAGTAACAATGATGGCTAATAGTTACTGAGAGCTTACTACTTCCGGGGCACTGTTTTCAGTAGCTTATCTACCTATTAACTTGATTAGCCCTCACAATAACTTTCAGAATTAGATACTATTATCCTTATTTTAAAGGTGAGGAGAGGGGCACCTGGGTAGCTTAGTCAGTTACTCCACCGACTCCTGGTTTTGGCTAAGGTCATGACCTCTCGGTTTCATGGGTTTGAGCCCGGCATCTGGCTCTATGCTGGCAGTTGCTGAGAATGCTTAGGATTCTCTGTCTCCCTCTCTCTCTCTCTGCCCTTCCACCACTCATGCTGTCCCTGTCCCTCTCAAAATAAATAAATAAACTTAAAATTAAAAAAGAAAATTGAAGGTGAGGAGACCGAAGCGCAAAGAGGTGAAGTAATTTGCCCTAGGTCAAAGGGCCAGTAAACAGGGGAGACAGGAATGGAGCCCAGGCAGTGGGGACGTCAGAGTCCATGCTTTTAACCATTCACTATGCTGCCCATAAAACCGACACTTCAGGAGTTAGGATGTTAGTGATATGGACAGTGCACTGAAGAGGAAGCAGTAGGAATAGAAGAGGGAGTAGCTATGATTATATTCATATCTGACAATTATTGAGCACTCAACCACCTAACAGAACTGTGTTAAGTTCTGGGTATACATGATCTCACTGAATTCTCACAACTCTGTAATATAGGATCTATTCCGCAAGTACGGAAGCTGAGGGCTTCTAGACGTCAAGTCATTTGCCAAACAAAAGTCATTATTGTATTTGAACCTGGGGTCCTTAAGACTCCATAGCCCGTGGACTCAGTTAACCCCACTATGCTGATTATGAATAGGAAACGGGGAATTCTGAAATGTGTTCTAATGCCCCCCACCCTTTTAACTGAAGAACTCTAAGGAAATAAATTTTTAAGTATACTGTTGTGCTTTGGCTGGTCTGAGTTGGCCTTCACAAATGCCGCGGTCTTGATCGAATACTTTAGGATACCTCAATTTATTGTTTTCTTGAAGGAACTCAAATCCAGGATATAGAAACTTTTTCCAAGCATCTTTTTCATGAAAAAGCCATGTATCTTAAAATTTTATTACACATTTGCAGTTTTTTGGTAATACTTAGGGTATATAATAGGCACCTTAAATTTACCAGTGTTTCTAGATGAATGCAGAGTAGTTTGAATTTGTATAACCAACCAGCCAAACCATTGCTGGCTATTCTCACAAACCAGGAGCCCCACCCCACCCCACCCCCACTCAACCATACTGCCTTGCAGAGTTAGGGAGCAACAATTACCCAGAGAGTTTTTCCCTTTTTTTTTTTCTTCTGTTTCCAGAGAGATTCCCTCAAGCCCTTGTCCAGATGTTAATGTGTCACATGTGGTGTTGGAGTCTTGACTTTTCAAATCTTCTTTTCTTTAGTAGAATGACTGGGTGGAGCAAAGGAAATTGTTAAGGGGTATTATGGTTTCTTTCTCTTCTAAGCTGAGTTGAATCCAGCCAATATCATCAGTGACCAAAGTCACTGCCATCTGTCAGTTGTGGGTGGCCCAAACCAGCAGTCTCCTTCTGCTCCCAATGGACAGGTAACTTGCGTTCATAAAACCAATGCATCACATCTGGAACTTATTGGCAGACTCAAAGGGAATCCAAAAATGAAATCAGTCACAGAGATAGAATGCCCTGCTTTTTCTTGGAGCTGGTATCTGTTGGGTTCAGGCTTGTGGCATATGGGCAGAACAGCTCAAGAAAGTTTTCCAATGGTATAGGCCAACTGAACATACTTTTCTGAAGCACAACCTTCTACCAAAAATGGAAAGGGGAAAATAAAGCCCCAAACCAAACACACCCAAACCAACTTACTCCTCTGGTGTGCCACATAAAATAAAATTGCCTGTCATGACGATATTTGACTTGAAATTGTTGCCAGTTCTAAGAAAAAAAGGTAGGGTTAGCCGCTTGAGAGATAATCGGCATTCTAATAAAGTACCCAGGGCTAACACTATAATTAGTAAACACAGGTGGTACAACTTCTTGCTTCCTCTTCCTTAGATATATTAGAGATTATCAGGGGAAAAAGAATGACAGGATGGGGGAAAAAATAGAAAACATGTAAGGAAATAACTTTATAAATAGAATATAGTATAGTTTTGCATCAGAATGATAAAAATAGATGCACATCTCTTTAAATATTTTATTTTTGCAGTATTTTGGGCACATAGAAGTATATCATTTTATTCATCACGCTGTTAGAATTTACCCAGCACTGTTCCTCATGAGCACTCCAGATAGCAGTATATATTCCATTTCAAATACAAACCATGGCTGCTTTTATTAAAATATCATAGAAATAGTTAAGGGTTTGGGTGAGTGAAAGAAATGGGCAAAATATATCTGAAAAATAATCAGGAGTCCCTGGAGAGTTTGAACAGGTAGAAGTTGTGGAAGGACTGTTTATCCTGCAGTGGGCCAGGGGCCTACATACACACGTGGTTTGGTATGTATGTACATACATAGAGTGACGTCCGCGTGGGGTAGTGGGACATTGATGAGCTCCAATCTCACACAGCCCTCAATTTAACTCCTGGCTCTAGTACGTACCAGCAATGTGACTTTGGGCAAGTCACTTAACCTTCCAGAGCTTTAGTTTCCTCATCTATGAAATGAGAGTTGTGAACACCTTCCTGGTAGGCTATTTGTGACGATTAGATATGATAATGGCATTAAAGCACACAGGGCCTAACTGATGCTTTGATAATGATTTTCATTTCCTCTCCTTTCTCTGGCACTATAAGGGTGGAGGGCTGCTGTTACTCACGTTAACATGGGTTTCTCAGAGAAAGTGGGACTTGGTGGAGTGGAATCTGGTCTCTTCTGCCTTGTACTGCATTCTCTCTCTCTCTCTCTCTCTCTCTCTCTCTCTCTCTCTCTTCCTTTCTTCTAATAGTAATATGATGATATAGTCCTCATAGGAGAGCTGATTCATTTTCAGTGTTTCTTTTCCCTAGCCAAGAGGAAAGCCTACAGTATTCACCTTTGGTGAAGAAACGTTTTCCTAACTGTTATCCCAAAGAGATTCTTAGTTATCTTAGTTATCCCAAAGAGATTCAGAATCACCCTAACTCTGTCTCCAAACTACCAATTGTGTTTGTCCAGATTGGGAGAGTTCCCTTCCTTCCATGTGTTCACATTGTGCCATCACGGACTCCTCAGTGTGTATGAGTTTTTCAAGGTATGGATGAGTCTATTTGTTTTATACCTTTCGTAATGCCAGCTGCATATCTGAGCATCTGGGAAGCAGTTGATAAATTCTGAATAAGCAAGTGAATGAATTAATGAATACCTTTAGAAGAGTATTTCTTCACTTTTTGAAGCCCATGCTACCTTTTGATCAATGTCTCTCACCCCCCAAATATGATATTCCTTAGAAGAATCCTACCCCAAAGGCAATGAACTGTATTTTCTGCATATCCCACCAGTTAATACCTTGTTGAGCTTCCGTTTTTCTATCCCCTACCCCTGAATTATGCATTAGGAAAACAAAACAAAACAAAATTATTGCACCTAGCTTTCTTCTGCCTAAGGTTATGATGTTTACTCCATGGGCACCATTTTAGATCAGAGGCCCCAGAAAGAGAGGGGTCTGCCTATTCAAACATCTGCCATGCATAAGGTATGTTAGGTACTAAATAAGTGCTTTTGATAATGACACAAATGACAGCTTTGGAGCAGCTTTGGTGCCCTACCATCACCAATTACATGTAGCAGTTCAAAACTGGATTTAAATGCAGACCTCCCAAGAAGGGTCCCAGTAGCCTGGTCTGAGATGGAATGCATGGTATTCTTCAACCTCTCTTCCTTAAAATCTGTCCAGCTTATGCCCTTTCATGTGCTTTTGAAGTAGAAAAGAATCGTGTCCCCTACAAAACCTTTTCCTGACTCAGGCTTTTAATATTACTAATGAAGACGGAATGGCTGGAGTTTTAATGTTTTTAATGCTTTCAGCTTGAATATAGGAGTCTCAGAGCTGAATGTTTCGCCCATGGTGTCTCAAGGCCTGCCTATACTTTTTGTGTGCATGATTATAAAATGAAAAACAAGGAAAGTGGCGTGTAATTTTATAGCAACCAAACACATGGTTTTTCCCTTTCCTTTGGGAAGAAAATTCCTTCCTGTAGAAGCTAAGGTTATGCCCCTACTTGTGAAGCCCAAGGAGGGACACTTTGATGTGAAAGAGGATCCTGGTAGAGTAACGGATACAGAAACCAGTGTGGGAATAGGAGGAGCCTCCAGAAACAGGAAAAGGCATTGTCCCAAGGAGGGGTTATTTCATCCCTCTCTGTCGTCATTTGGGCTGTCTGGTTTATTTCCTCCCCCAGGTTGGTGTGAGCTGGAAGGAGAGTCCTTTGTTAATGAGGTCAAGAACAAGACTGCCCATTTTGTGAGGTGGTTAGGCTGAACTTTCAGATTTCAGATTTTATGAACAGTGACCAAGAACAAAATTAATTTGGGCTTCATTTAAGCAGTGTCAAAGCAACTGGCTAGGAAGTGAAAACTCCAATCATTTGGTGTGGCTAAATGACATCAAACAACTTGGTTGGATTGATTTTTCAAGGAAATGCTTCAGTTGGCCAACAGTTTGGGCATTATGTAGGTGTAAGACTGAAATTCTGTCCATAGCTAAGTTACCTGAAACCAAAAATTCAGTAAAATAAAAAGAATTTTATTTTAAGAGTTTTATATCACAAATGAATAGCTGCTGATCAGAAGCACGGATATACACAAAGGAATGCTCAGAGCTGGGAGCATTCATGAATTTGTTATCTGGAATGACATTGTGGGCTCCATCTTTCTCAGGGACTTTCTTAGCACACACCAGGTTGAACCCTGCAACTCCCTTTGGGAATGGTGATGTGCAGGTCCTGGCAGGATCTTCAGCCAGACCTTCGTCATCTGGGAACAGTATGGGAAAGAGTGGCCAAGGCCAGTTCCATCTGGCACAGGTCCAAGGCCTCTGGCCACATTGTTTTCACTATACTTAGCAATGAACCTTTTCAGAGTACTTGGGAATGCTTTGTATTTATTAGTTTTCACACCAGTCTACCTCTTAGAGTCACTGTAACGTTTTAGAAACCAACGAGCTAATGATCAAGAGGCTTAAGGGACTTGCATATCATCACCCAGAAAATGAGTGTTAGAGACAGATTAGGCTGCATAGATATGTGTGATGCTCTAATGGCTGCATAGTTCACAGAGAACATCGGCCTCTACTCTTAGGACCAAAGGGAATTGATTTTCTTCTCTAAGATCTTGTAGGAATCTCTCCTCCTGGGGCACAGGAAGCCCCAGCCAACCGTACCTCAGGACATGAACTTGATATGAACTGCTAGAGGCCTTCTTTGAGCTGAGCTGGGCTCAACCCAGCTCTTTGTTCCAGGTCACACACAAAGACCCATGAGGGTTTGAGAGGAGCAGGATTTTTTTTTCTAATCTGGAATATTAGTACTTAAAAACAAAATCAAGACGCCTTAGGGAACATAAGCTGATCTTATAAAGCCATTCAATTTGGTATGGCAAAGGCACGAGATACTCTCCATGTACAAGGCCCAAAGATGAATAAAAATAGTCCTGACTACAGGAGTTCACAGCCTCCTGATGCAGACAAATAGATATACCACAAGGCAGACTATGTAATTGCTACAGTGGAAGAAGAAACAAAATGTTAGCAGTGTCCAGAAGGGGAAGGAGACGTTGATTCTGACCGGGGAAGTCTGGAAGGTTTTTCAGAGATGACAATTACACTGGACATGGACAAGTCAGCTTTGCAGAAACAGAAGTTACTCCTGAGGTCCAGAGCAGTATTACTTGCCCAAGATCAGAATCCGTTCTGTAGTCATCCTTGCAAACTACTTCAGAACCATCTTCCAAATGCTAGAAGGAGACATGGTGTATTGTGAAGCTGAGATCATTTTACTCTCAGCTCCATCTTGCTCAAAAACCCTGGGATGAGGCAGTGGCAGAAGCGACCCATTTTTCTCATTTTGCATAATTTTGTATTAAATTCTCACTATTGGAGACTTTGACAATAAAGAGATTTATCCAGAACCTTTTGCATCAGTTTTAAGAAGGACTTCTATTCAGAAGAAAACGTTCAAATGGATCAACCGTGCATTGCAATCCATTTATATTTCCTCTGTTTCTAAGTGGTGTTTCCTGAAATATTTGCTAATTATTAAATTACTTTAGCCAAGATCCAATCCCCCCCTTTTTTTTCTACTTATTTAAGTCAGGGCCAAATGAAGAGATAAGGCCAAATCTATTGTGTCTATGGAAATAGATTAGGAGGTTATAAACATAGGATTAGTGTTAACTCTAGTATTAAGCAGGAGGAACTGGTCATAATGTGTGACAATGAGTTTTCTTCACATGCAGAAATAGCACACTTGTCAAAGCCCTCGGGTTTTACACTGAGAGAGGCTTTATGAATACTTTCTATTAATATCTCCCTTTTAAAAGTGATTTTCTGAGAAACGCATAACGCAAAAAAACCAACCACTTCTGGTTGGACAGATAGAACTGTGCTTTGTTTTCAGGTATCTGCTCGTGTGGAAGTTTCAACCAATACTTGTAGCTCAAACTTCGGGAGAAAATACTGGGTACATGTGAATCTGACAATGAAAATATATATTTGATTTTGTCTAAAAAGCTTATTATGTCACCTGATTATACATAGCATTGTGTACAGTGTTTTTCTGGCTGAGATACTATAGTCAGCCTAAGTCATTCATTTGATTAATCATTGTTGAGCACATTCAATGTGTCAAGAATTGTACCACAAGCTGGGTGGGTGAGTCAGGTGTGGTCCTTGCTCCAAAGAGGCTTGGAGTCTTACAGGGTAGACAAACAATAAACCTACAAACAAATCAACATTCATAGTGTGATGAATACTGTATTTTATTGAATAGAGACACCACTGATTTTAAGATACATCACTTGTGTAACCATTCAGAAAGAAAGACCATGCCAATTAAACTTGATTTATTCCAATTTTATAGATGTTAAGATGTGGGGGGGGAAATGTGTATGTTAGAAGCACGGAAATGCAGTACTCTAGAGGAAAAAAAGGACTATGATAGACTGTCACTGAGGATCTCTAAATAGGGGTGGGCTCTCTGATGAGACACATTTTAGCTCAGAGCTGAAGGGTAGAGGTGAGTCCCCCTACTGTGGCCCAAGAAAGAATGTTCCAGGCAGCAGGAACAGTCTCAGGTAAGCACATGGCAGGTTTGAGGTGCCTGAATTCTGCCTCACAGGTTTGGTAGCAATTGTCCTGGGTTTTCCCAAACCCCCACTGAGTTGTCATAGATTTCTAAACCAGTAGAGCCTCTCCCTTTCCACATGGCCCGCAGTGGCAGTGATAATCTTCCGGCTGTTCTGCGATGTGCTTCCACATCTACTCACCACTCCATCTCCTCCCACTGCTGTCCCCTGTTTAGAGCTGTCTCTCTGCTCTCTTCCTCCCCCATACTAGCCTATGGCCCCTTCTCTGCTGGAGGAGCCAACCTCTCAATCAAAGTGAATACTACTCTGGAAATCTTGGGTGGTCTGACCTGATATTTTAGTTTAGTGGCCACAGATATTTTAGGCCCCCAAGAGGTAGTCTTACTCTTTCAATTTTACTGGCCCCACTGTTTAAGGAACTTGGAACAGTTCCCCCAGGGACTGGTCTAGAGGTACCGTTGAATAATACCACAGTGTTTTTCTTCCTCCCCACAAAGGACCAGCTGGTGCCTCAAGACCAAGCATAAACCTTTTGGGGCTCTGCCAACTTAGAGTGAGAACTCTGCTTTCCTTCAGGATTCCTGCCCTTCCAGGTCAGGCAAAACCTCTTCTTCCTTTGTCCTTTAGGACTTTGAGTCTTGGTGCTGCCTCTGATTCCCTTTATTTTTATTCCCTAGGAGAATTTAACACCCTGGGCCTTGGTATTATATGAACTATAGGACCACATGTGGATTTTCAGAATAAATCTCATTTCCCTATCCTTCCCTCCACAAAGAGAGAGAGAAAGAGAGAAGATAGTAAAATCGCATCATTGGTCATTCATCTATCCACAGTATGTTGAGGCAACTGACATAAGCCCTTAATACAGCTATTGTGAGATGCTGACAGTCTCCCTGAGGAAGTGTTTATAACTACCTTTATTTAGGCAGGGAGGAAACATGTCATCTATAAGATAATTTTATGATACATTTGAAACAAATACACTCAGGGAAGGATTTTTTTTAAATGATATCAAATGACCATGAACTGGTGAATGGATAAACAAAATGCGGTATGTCCATACAATGGAATGCTATTTAGTAATAAAAAGAAAGCTTTCATAACATGGATAAACCTTAGAAATGCTGTGTTACATGGACTAAGCCAGTGTTTTATGGTTCCACTAATATAATATGTCCTTAAAAGGCAATCTCAGAAATGCTATGTTACATGGGATAAAGACTGTGTTTTATGGTTCCACTTATATAAAATGGCCTTAAAAGGCAAATCTATAGGGACAGAAGGTAGATTAGCAGTTGCCCTGCCTTGGGTTGAAATGGATACGATTGGCAATGGGTATGAGGGATTATTACGGGGTGATGGAGATGTTCTAATACGGGATTGTGGTGATGGTTATACAACACCATATATTTACTAAAAAAAAAAAATCATTGAATTGTACATTTTACATGGGTGAATTTTATGGAATGTACATTATACCTCAAAACAGAGGTTAGGGGAAAAAAGTATGATGTAAGACACCCATTGTGTTATCAGCCGGCCAACTCTGACTCCATTAGTGCTTGTGGCCTGCATACTACATGGCATTTCACCAATTTAACTTCCAAAGATCAACATTTAGTGAGCCTTGAGTATGTGCCAGTGATGATTTTCAGATAAATCCCTTTACATCATTATTGCAAAAATGCATTTGACTTGAAATTGGGCAGGAGCAGAGCCTTGTTTTAGATGATGCCGTGCTGAGATTGGAAATAGATCAAGGAAAAAGAGAAAGTGAGCAAGTCATAACAAACCACATGTAACTACCATATCTTCTTGCACTACTTATGTTCAAATAGTGCATCAGTAATAAAGTCTGGAAGGACAGCACATATCATTCCACAGCCCTAGCCTCTACTTCTTTATCCGGTGTCCCTGAGTTCATGTGAGTAACTTGAGGAGTAGGTCTGGTTGGTTCTATGTGTGCTGACGACAGTGGAGGGCTATTGGCCTTGGGGACTGCCTCTAAAGAGCAGAAGCTGGGATAAGTTCCTTCTCCCTAAAGTGGCCCAGTGATAGCCCTTTTTAAGAACAGGCTGATTTGCTCCCTAGTGCCAAGTTCGATGAAGAACTTTCCCAGCCCAAGTGGCCAGGGCCCTCAGGAGTAAAACCCTTTCCTAGGCTAAGCATTCTCAAGGTGAAGCTAATGGCTTTGGTTTTGTTAATTAGCACTGGGCTGGTGGGAGCAGAGACCTGCCTGCCATGAACTGCTAATGTTCATGGGTGGTTCTCGTTGACTATTTCTGAAGGTTAAGTCAGGACCAGGACAGGTAAGACTTAAGTCCTGACTGTGACCAAGACTAAGAGGGTAGAGTTAAGCTTTTTTATTCACGGAAGTATTTCAAGGGAAAGTGATTATTCTGGGAGGGTATGGCCAGTCACAAGAAAATTTATGGGCTGAATCTAGCTAATACCTTCACGTTGCAGTTCTTAGCAACCAGATCTTTTTATTTCACACCCACACTGTTCATGAAGGTACAAGGTAAATCCAGGTTGGGTAGATCAGGACTCATTCAGCTTTCTTCTATTCATACCAGAAGTACTATCACACTTACCTTCTGTCTTAGTGCCAAGGCTAGCACTGGTCCTATCTTGCTTCTCCTGTCACAGATTTTGGATCACGTCATCACAAGTCACCTTGCTATATATTTCCCTAATTCTATATCTCTCAGAAAAAAAGTAAGAGTTATTGGATATTTTTTTTTTCCATAAGGGAATTCTGGCTCCTTATCCTATATCTACCCACTGCTTCAAATCATATTTTTCTAACCCCTCGCATTCCATTTCTCTTCCACCTGCTCTCCTATGGCTTCCATTGTCACCGAGATTTATGTGATATTAGCTAGTCAAGTACAACAGCCAACGTTCTTTCTGATGCCATCTTACTGACCAATCAGTGCATAAATCACTCTCTCATTCTTAAAATATGCTTGGCTTCCCTGACACTATGTGCTTCTGTGTTTTGGGTTTTTTTTTTTTTTCCTTTACCATTGACAGCATTTGTCTTCTTCCTTTTAGATGCTCTTTCTTTGCTCAACTCCTAAATTTTTCAGCATTCCTAAGGCTTAGTCTTGGTTTCTTTACTCTTTCCTATCTATGTCTCCCGTCTAGACAATCTCGTCCATTTCCATGGTTTTGCAAACCACCTAAATGATGATTTCCAAATATGTTTCATTAGCTCCACTAAGCTCCAAATTTACATATATAACCTCTTCCTTGATAAGGAATTTGACAACTTATAATCATTTCAAGGCAGAATTTTTGAGTTTCTTCCCAAGTCTTTTCCTTTCTTTACCATTTCAGTGAATGACCTCAGTGTCCACATAGTTGCCCAAGCTAAAAACCTAGAAATCATCCTTGATTCTTTCTTTTCTTTTCTTCTTATGTCCAATCCACCAGTAAATCTATTTGACTCACTCTCCCAAACTGATCTCAAATGTGTCCATTTCTCTTATTCTCTACCTTTACTCTCTAAGTCCAAGTCACTGTCTGGAGTAAGTATCCAGCTGGTGTCCTTCCTTCCATGCTTGCCCCCACATAAGTCATTCTGTATACAGTAGTCAAAAGTGATTTCTTAAATGCATTTCATATCATGTCCTTTCCCTGTCATTTCAATTAAAATCCAAAGTGGTCTGTCACACAAGCTTCATTCATTTTGTTTCTTTTGATAGGGTGTAAAGATAAATCCTTTTATCTTTTATGTAGATCCTTTTACTCTTCAACTCAATCTCAAATTGCTGGCAACAGAACACCTCTTGGTCTATTTAAGAACTGGTTTAGTGCATTGAGAGAGGTTCTCCACCCCCCACACCCCCCAACCCCCGCCCCGGAATCTGGACTGGCCTGTGACTTCTTTGGCTAATAAAGTACAACAGTTCAAGTCCTGGGCTTTAGGAGGACTGGCAGCATCTGTTTTGTCTTGGAGCCACGTAAGAAGTTCAGCTAATCTGGTGTAAGGAAACTCATGCTAACCATGTTGAAAGGCTATGGTAGGAAGAGACAAATGACTGGCCAGCCATTAGCTAGTCTAGTCATCCCATCTGAAATATCAGACACTAAGGGGCAGAGATGATCTGTCTCCACTGGGCTCTGCTCAAATTCTTAGAAACATGACATATAGTTATTTTAAGCCACTAAGTTTTGAGGTCATTTGTTCTAACAATGTAAAAGTAGAACATATGGGAAGTAATTTGAGAAAATGTCTTGAAATGTTTTCATTCTATTTATTAGTTATTTAATAGTTTGGCTGAGTACAGAAACCTTGGTTGGAAGAATTTTCCTTCAGAACTTTGAAGGTATTGCTCTATTGTCTTCCACCGATGAGTGCTGCTAGTGAGAAGTCTGATGACATTCTAATTCACGTATCTTTGTATGTGATCTGTTTGGTTTTTTCTTTTTCTTCTGTGGAAGTTTTAGGCTTTTGTCTCTGGCTGCAGTGTTGTTCAACATCACAATATTATGTTTTGTTTTGAGTCTTATTTTTCAGTTTCCCCTAGTTCATTAAGTTCATCTCATCCATCTAAATTTTGCTTTTCAAAATTTTTACTGTTCTACTCCTCTACCACTCCCATTCCTTTGTAGGTTTATACCTTTCTAAACCATTCACCATAATATTAACAGGGTTAATAAACAGGGGAAGCAGTGGCTGTAATTTTGTATGCAGGTTCCCTGAACTTCTGTTTTGCTCATATTATTGTACGTTTTATTATACACATTCATAAAATGAATTATGCATATTTTGTACATATTATTTTATAATTATTTTTTCACACTGCCTTTTTAAAAAAAATTTTTTAACGTTTATTTATTTTTGAGACAGAGAGAGACAGAGCATGAATGGGGGAGGGCCAGAGAGAGAGAGGGAGACACAGAATCTGAAACAGGCTCTAGGCTCCGAGCTGTCAGCACAGAGCCCAACGCAGGGCTTGAACTCACGGACCGCAAGATCATGACCTGAGCTGAAGTCAGCCGCTTAACCGACTGAGCCACCCAGGCGCCCCTCACATTGCCTAACAAAATTGTAAACTCCA
This sequence comes from Prionailurus bengalensis, assembly GCF_016509475.1. Lineage (NCBI taxonomy): Eukaryota > Metazoa > Chordata > Mammalia > Carnivora > Felidae > Prionailurus > Prionailurus bengalensis. Next base: position 115,062,264 of record NC_057344.1, read on the forward strand.
TGATAGTTGAGACCATTCCTTCTTGTTCACTATTTTATCCTCATCCCTTGGTAGAGTGCCTGACACATAAGTGTCATTTATTTTGAGATAGAGGGAGACAGGGTGAGTGTGGGAGGGGCAGAGAGAGGAAGAGAGAGAGAATCCCAAGCAGGCTTTGCACCATCAGTGCAGAGCACCACGTGGGGCTCGAACTCAGGAACCGTGAGATCATAACCCCAGCCGAAATCAAGAGCTGAACACTTCACTGACTGAGCCACTGGGGCACCCCAGTTGTCATTTAATAAATATCTGTTGAATGGATGAATTAAAACAATGTGTGGGGTGGGCAGCTGGAAAGGTAGCAGGGACAGACATCAAAAACAAACATCATAATCAACCTCATCCTTTTGTCTAGACCAGTGAGTTTCACTGGGGGTAATTATGTCCCCCACAGGACATTTGGCCATACCAGGATGCATTTTTTGATGATCACAACTGGGAGGAGGAGCAGTTTGCTACCAGAATCTAATGGGGTCAGGGATGCTGGCAAACATCCTGCACATCACAGCCCCTACAACCAAGAATTATCCAGTCCTAATTGTGAATAACCCGAGGCTGAGAAACCCTGGCCGGGACCAAACTCTAACAGCTAGTTTACATAGTTTGGTATCTCCGAAATACATTTCCCACTTTCAGAACCCCACACACGTCAAAAATTTCAACTGTATGCCCTCTTTGGTGTGCGGGCTCAGTGGAAAAGTATAGCGTTTGAATGTCCTATGGCTCACCCCTCTAGGGTAGATTTTTTTGTATTTAATATATTCACTTATTTTTTTGAAAGCTAGGATTAGTGGATAAAGAAGGGAGTAGGAAATAAATTCACAGAATCCCTACTTAATTCATTATTTTTCTTTCTAACATGGAATGGTAAGTGGATTTAATGGTGTCTTACATTTTTTCTCAGATGCTCTCCCACCTTCTCAAAGGAAAGTGCCTTTCAGCGCTTCACAATAACCAATAGTGTAATAGCACTCTAAGGCTAGAAGGGGCTTCGTTTTAAGATAAAGTAATTGTACCTCATGTAGCTAGCTCAATGCAGAATTAGAATATGAATCCAGGTCTGTCCTAAAAGGTAGCTACAGTCTGTTGTAGCATGTTCTTTGAATTAAAAATAACAACAACAACAAGATCAACAAAATCTTTGACTGCACAGATTCACTTTTAACAACACAATTAATAAAATGCTTACCTTTGTCTACTTTCATCCAAATTGAAATCACCTAGGGCAACCATTCCATGTCATCCAACCGTACCAAATGCCATACTGCAGACACAGCTGATTATGACCTGACAGACAAAGCATGGATTTGTAGTTATATGTTGCGACTTGCTTCCCATTCAGGCCTTGCATAAGCTATGTTTTGATGACACCTATGTTTGCAGAGTGAATTCATTCAGGCTCAACTCAGCGATTAGTCATGGTTGGTTATTTAATTCTTTACCACTCCCTAGCTCCACCTCTTGCTTCCAGGCTCACTGTTTAAGCCCAGACTAAAGTTGGCACAAAATGGACTCCATGATTTGTCCTCTGTAATCCTTGTGCTACTAATGACGTGTGCTATATTTTGAGAAGTTAACCATTTTGCTTTTGTTGTTCTCTAAATAGGAGCTGGATAATGGCTCTCTTCACTTGCTCGTCCAGAATTTCCAAAAGTCAGTAACACAGCAAAGGTTCTTTAACATCTTCAGATAAATGAAAACCTTGAACCAAATCCATGGAGTCTCTTGCTTCTCCCTTCACAGTTCTCTAGGATGAGAGTTCAGTCATTTCTTTCTTTTACCACCTGGCTCCCAGGTCTCCTCTTTCTTAAGACCCCACAGGACTTCTCTAAGTTTAAATACTTAACCACACCTCTGCGCTGGGTTTTAACAGAAGTCACCCAACCTTCTCAACAGGTTACAGACCAGAGTGGACAATCCACCATCATTTGCAATGACCATGACATAGATTGAAAGCTCCTTTCATCGTCAAAGGGAATCTGGATACTAGTTGCCTCTCTATCAATCCCCACTTAGCACTTCTCTCCTCTTAATTTATGTTCATTTTCATGTATCAGTTGTGTGCATGGCTTTTATCCACTAAACTGTAGGGTAGGGCCTTGAGGGTAGGGCCTATCTTTTTTTTTTTTTTACTTTTTTAAATGTTTATTCATATTTGAGAGAGAGAGAGAGAGAGATCATAAGTGGCAGAGGGACAGAGAGAAAGAGAATCTGAAGCAGGCTCCAGGCTCTAAGCTGCCAGCACAGAGCCCAATGTGGGGCTCGAACTCACGAGCTGTGAGATCATGACCTGAGCTAAAGTCGGATGCCCAATTGACTGAGCCACCCACGCACCCCGGGCCTATCTTTTTTTAATGTTTGTATTGATAACACACTGCTTCATCCCCCATGACAGCCAACTCTGTGATTTGGCCATGATGAGCTTTATTTGCATTGGGTGATAGATGAAGCCATAACTGATATGCTCTATGCCACAGTCCTTCCTATTTACCTATTTACATTATTTTCCTGGTCACTTCTCTATTTGGGCAGCTAGACCAGAAGGCATCCATTTTCTTTAGGAGTTGTCAGTGATGGAATTAAAAGGACAAAAAAGCAAATCCTTGGCTTTTAACATCAAAATCTTGTGCTGAATGATGGGAGAGAGACATTGTAAAGGATGAACAAATATATGGAATCCATTTTCCTCCTCCTCCTCCTCACCATCCTCACCAGATAAAGATCCCAGGAACTTTGGGGGAAAGTTCCCAGGATAAAGATCCCAGGAACTATGGAGGAAGAGTATGGGAGGAACAAGAAAGCATCAGAAATTGGTCTGTCTTTGCGCCTTGCCTCCTGCCCCAAACCCTAGAGAGCTTCAGCATATCTCTGATCTGAATTTACCTTGGCTTTCCTAGAGAAAGAGCAGCGATGGTGCGGAGAAGTGGAAGGAGCAGGGTGAGTGCCCGAGACAGTCCAAGGTCCTTTGGGGGCCCTAGGATTGGAGGTGACTAACCTTCCTCTGGTTCTATAAGAAAAGTCCTAGAAGTGAGAGAGAGAGAGAGAGAGAGAGAGAGAGAGAAGGAAAGGAGGGAGTGACAGAAGAGAAAAAGGAAGGGAGGCATGGGGAGGAGTTTGGGGGAGGGAGGCAGAGAAAGGAGAGAGAAAAAGGAAGGAGAGATAGAAAGAAAGGACTGCCTTCTCTACTTTCCCTGCCTATCCAGCTGGAGTTGAGATTTTCTATACGCTTGCAAAGGATCCTTTGAGAGATAGGTATTAGGTCAAAACTGTGTTTTAATTTTATTACGGTAAGAATATTTAACATGAGCTCTACCCTCCTAATGGATTTTTAAAGTGTACAATACAGGATCGTTATCTATAGGCACTAGATTATACAGCACATCTCTAGAACTTACTCATCTTTCGTAAATGAATATTTCTACCCATTGACTAATCATTCCCTGTTTTGTACATCTAAAATTGTTGGTTATCAGGGCGCCTGGGTGGCTCAGTCGGTTAAGCATCTGACTTCGGCTCAGGTCATAATTCTCGGGGTTTGTGAGTTCGAGCCCTGAGCTGGGCTCTGTGCTGACAGCTCAGAGCCTGGAGCCTGCTTCAGGTTCTTTGTCTCCCTCTCTCTGCACCACCCCCCCCACACACACTTTGTCTCTCTCTCTCAAAAATAAATAAACATTAAAACAATTTTTTAGAAATTGTTGGCTACCAGCAATTTCATATTATTTAACTAACCTGATACAACAGGCAGGACTCCATTGTGACTTTTGTGGGCATAAGACACTTCTTCCTATAAATAAACATAAAATTGGGGGCACCTTGTGGCTTAGTAGGTTAAGCATCCGACTCTTGACTGTGGCTTAGGTCATGATCACATGAGATTGAGCCCTGAGTTGGGCTCGGTGCTGACAGCATGGAGACTGCTTGGGATTCTCTCTCTCCCCTTTCTCTGGCCCTCCCTTGCTTGCACTGTCTCTCTCTAAACAAATAAACTAAAAAAAAAAAAAAAAAAAAGAAATTTAAAATTGCATATGATATGTTGGAATAGAGGCAAATATATACTAACATTATATGTTAAAATATGTTCTTCGACCTACAAGTTCATTTTTTTCTATTGATTTATAAAGAAATAAAAACATTTTCATGGGCCCTTAAAAGAATTGTGTTCTCTAGGCACTGTGTGCCCACCATGCCTGCTGGGATGTAAGCCCCAGGATGGGACAAAAACCGGCCAGCAGCCCTGGAGCTCAGTCCCTGAAAATCACTCACCTGCCCCCCACCCCCATTTTCTTTTTTTTTTTTTTTTTAATATGTAATATATTGTCAAATTGGTTTCCATACAATACCCAGTGCTCATCCTAAAAGGTGCCTTCCTCAATACCCATTCCCCCCTCCCTATTTTCTCCTCGCTTTGGTAGATTCCTTCCTTTTCCAGAGGGGTGGGCTTCTCTCTACTTGGCCTTTCTGCAGGTGAATAAATCCCTCTAATCTCCAACCCCAGTCAGAAGGTCTTGCTCAGGTAATTAGTAAGGATATTTCCATTTCAACTGGGAGATAATTGCAAAATGCAGGGCTTTGTGCTGCTATGTAAATTAGCGTGGCTATCAGATTGAGAGCCACCCACTGTAATATTAAAAACAAACAAACAAACAAACACCCCAAAGCAACACCCTCACCATCTGGATACTGAGTTCCTGACCACCATTCACATTATCCCTGGTGACCAGGAAAGTGAGCTAACAACCGATCTTTGTAGCGGGTACATTTACACACTGGCAAGGTTTCAGACCTCCCGCCCCTTTCCCCCTCCACTAATTGCCCCTCTAAGATTGTAGCAGAATACACACTGGCTCTTGCTTTGAAAACCACAGGGGTTTGTGTGAGTGAATGACATTTTATTACTCTGCCCTTTAGAAATTAGCCTCCATACTGTCAGGCCTGCCATGGAACTTTTCCCCACTTCTTCTTCAGATGTCAACCACCCAAATTTCACATAATGCTGGGGAGTGATGTGAATGGGGCGGTTTGACGGAGTGTAGATCAGAGCTGTCTGGGCAGTTTGGTGGGGCCAAGGCTCTGTGGCTAGGAGGACGTAGGGATTCACAGATGATGAGACAACATCTCTGCTCAAAGATTCATCATATGAGCTGTGGATAACACTGATCCATTAATCAATTGTTTTTGGTAAAAAATACACACACAGGGGCGCCTGGGTGGCTCAGTCGGTTAAGCGTCCGACGTCAGCTCAGGTCACGATCTCGAGGTCCATGAGTTCGAGCCCCGCGTCGGGCTCTGGGCTGATGGCTCAGAGTCTGGAGCCTGCTTCTGATTCTGTGTCTCCCTCTCTCTCTGCCCCTACCCCATTCATGCTCTGTCTCTCAAATAAATAAAAAAATGTTAAAAATTAAAAAAAAAAAAAAAACACACACAAACCCCTTCTGGTTTTATGAGAATTGCTCTTAAATTCAGGTGGGTGGAGGTTTTACTGAACTGAGTAATTCTCTGCCTCTAGAGTAAAACACCCAGTCTCTTTAGGATGCCTATATTTTTAAGTCAGAGAGAATTACATTTGATTTTGTTTCAATGATTGTTTTGACAGTTTTAAGATACCTGTTGAAACTATTTGCAATATTCCAGGCTTCTGCAAAACCAAGGCTAGAATGAACCTTTTTAGCTATTTGTCCCATCTTTGAGTTTCAGTTTAAGAAGTCTTTGCATTTCCATTTAACAGTTGATTTTTGAAACCATATGGAAACTTCAAGTTAATTAAATATTTCAATTAAGAAAATAAGCATGACATAAATTATCAGTCTTCAGGAATTATTATAGAATATCTTTGACAATGAAACCAGTTATTTCCATGATGATTGTGAAAGTATTTTCTGGTTATGCAATTATAGAAAGCAATTTTCATTGTGATATTTGATATGAGTAATTTCTAGGTGAATGGAGAGTTCTGGAGACAGAGTGCTAGATAGAGTAGATCTATGGTTCACTCTGGGAACTGATTACAGCACCTGGAAATTACGTATATATTGTTAAATGAGATAATGTATATAAAAGAACGAAACATTAGGGTTCGTGCACAGTATATTTTCAGTCAATGAGAGTAGAAATTGTGTATGAATTAACTTCCTAGAACTATTTTTTTAAATTTTGTTTAAGTTTATTTATTTTGAGAGAGAGAGCATGAGTGCAGGACGGGCAGAGAGAGAGAATCCAAGAAAGCTCCCTGCTGTCAGTGCGAGCCCAAAGCGGGGCTCCATCTTATGAACTGTGAGATCCTGGCCTGAGCCGAAATCAAGAGCCAGACATTTAACCAACTAAGCCATCCAGGCATCTGTAGAACTATTTTTCTATATGCTTCTCTGTCAGTCTCACTCATTTAACAATACCTATTAAGCACATACTTTTATATTGCATATAGTCTAAGCCAGGCGTTTATTCACATCTTGCTAACTCTAAAATTATGATAAGTTTTAGCATTGATGGTCGCTTACATTATTGTCAGCCAGAACAATGATGGTGGATACTTGGCTATCACTCCCTGTGGAACAGTTGGATAACTGAGTGCCGTTGTATTTCTGTCAACTGACATTTAAGGACCATTTGAGGAAAGCACATGAACTGTGGTCATTTGAAATCTAACACTTGGCAAGATCAACAAGGCATGAGCCCCCAAACCTGCAAATTGGTGGGTGTCAATGGCTTGGAAGAAAATCTAAGAGATATTAGTGGAGAACTCTTTTTTTGAGAGAGAGAGAGGGTGCCAGTGAGCGAGGGGCAGAGAAGAGAGAGGGAGAGAGAGAGAATGCCATGAGTAGAGAAAGAGAAACCAGGCTCAGTGGAAGCAGGGCTTGAACTTACCTGAAGCAGGGCTCGAACCCACTAACCGTGAGATCATGACCTGAGCCAAAGTTGGATGCTTAACTCCCTGAGCCACCCAAGTGCCCTTGAAGCACTCTTTTAAGAAAATGGTACACTTGTACCCCAATGTTTATAGCAACACTCTCAGCAATAGCTAAATTATAGAAAGAGCCTAAATGTCCATCAACTGACGAATGGATAAAGAAATTGTGGTTTATATACACCATGAAATACTATGTGGCAATGAGAAAGAATGAAATAGGGCCTTTTGTAGCAACATGGATGGAACTGGAGAGCGTTATGCTAAGTGAAATAAGTCATACAGAGAAGGACAGATTCCATATGTTTTCACTCCTATGTGGATCCTGAGAAACTTAACAGAAGACCATGGGGGAGGGGAAGGAAAAAAAAATGGTTAGAGAGGGAGGGAGCCAAAACATAAGAGACTCCTAAAAACTGAGAACAAACTGAGGGTTGATGGGGGGTGGGAGGGAGGAGAGGGTGGGTGATGGGTATTGAGGAGGGCACCTGTTGGGATGAGCACTGGGTGTTGTATGGAAACCAATTTGACAATAAATTTCGTAATAAAAAAGAAAGAAAGAAAGAAAGAAAGAAAGAAAGAAAGAAAGAAAGAAAGAAAGAAAATGGTACAACACCAACACTCAGGGAAGCACAGATGATACTGTGGGAAATGTCATGGATATGGACCATTCTGAATTAAAAATGTGATGCAGCAGAGTTAGACTCTGGATATGAAAAAGTTTAGGAAAATGAACCACTTTATTTTGTTTATATTTTCCTTTTTGTGCACATGTAAGGATGATGTGATAAATATGTATGACTAAGCAGTTCTCTTATATCAAAGAGAAAAAATGTCTAACTAATAAGAAAGCACAGTGTCATAGTTTCCGTAAGCATTATGTCATAATTTTGGAGGCTTTACCTGGTTTCTTAATGGTGTATAAAATAGTACGGCATCTCACCATCAATGGTACCTTAGATTCAGTGAATTCTGAGTATCTGCTATACCCTGTGCTAGGCTTTGCAGATTGATGTTAATGCAGATTGCAGTTAATGAAGCAAATACTTATGGAACACCTACTATGTGCCCCAAACTTGCTGTGTGCTGTGAATGGGCCAGATATGCTCTCATGGATGCTTTGTGGCTGGGAACACAGACACCATGCAGCATGTTTCCAGAGAAGGATGTAGAGGGAGAAAATGAGTAATGTATTATGAAGTATATTGCAATAAACACTGCTGTCTAAGACACAGTCCCTGTTCTCAAAGAATTTATCATCGAGTGTCAAAGATAGAAGGAGATTTCAAACTAGTGTGTTAGATGCCAGGACCTCCTGAAAAGTCTGGAGGAGATGATAGTTAAAACTGTCCTGAAGGGCGGGGTGCCTGGGTGGCTCAATCTGTTAAGCATCCGACTTCGCTCATCGGCTCAGATCATGATCTTGAAATCCATGAGTTCGAGCCCTGGGTGGGGCTCTGTGCTGACAGCTCAGAGCCTGGAGCCTGCTTCAGATTCTGTGTCTCCCTCCCTCTCTGCCCCTCCCCTGCTCATGCTGTCTGTCTCTCTCTCTCCCTCTCTCTCAAAAATGAAAAAATAAAAAATAAATCAAACATAAAAAAAAAAAAACTATCCTGAAAGGCAAATAAGGATTAGCTTTAGCCAGCTGAAGAGCAGAGAAAGGGTATTCCAAGCAGAAGGACTGCCATGTTTAAAAGCCAAGAAGTAAGAGAGAGAGGCTGATGTACTTCTTCAACGGTAAGGAGTTCAGGTGGCAGAGCTCCCAGTGTGAGTACGGTGTGAGGGGCGAGAGATGAGCCTAGAAGAGTAGGCGAGGGTTGGAACATCGTGAAGGTTGGGGTAAGTCTTTTGGTCTTTATTCCAAGAGCAGTGGGGTTTTGTGCGGGGTACAGGCATGCTAGCGTTTGTATTTTAGAAAGATAACTATGGGAGTGTGGAGGGTGGGTTAATTTTCTTCCTTCCCCTCCGCCTAAGCAAAAAAGCCAGTTGTTGCCGTGATTCAGGAAGCTGACAGTGGTGGCCATGTTGTTTCTCAGTTTTCCCAACTTGACTGGATCTTTACCCAGCTGTGTGTGGGCTTTGTAATAAAATGTTGACTCCAGTAACCCACGGTCACTGCTCAAGTGGAGCCCAGTTACAGACACTACAATCATTTTTAAATGAAGTCCTGTCAAGGTATTTGACTAGAAAAGCAGATTAATAAACCCACTGATCCAGTGAACAACTGATCAATAAAAATGCCACTTCAATTACATGATAAAGTAAAAAATCAAAGTGTCTGGTTACCCTCCTGAGCTTCTGTGGGACTGAAGAATTTCCATCTGACATTTATCAAAGGGTCTTGAAAGCCAAAGAATGGTTTAGATGAAACTCAATTGATTTTGTGTTTCTGCCAGAACTCAGAGCTTTCTACAGGTCACAGCCTGTCAGGTATAAAAAAATCATAATGTTTCCAGAGCTTCTTTTCATCGTTTAGAAGAGAGAAGTCTCCAGCAAGTGTTGGACTGATAAACACTGGTCGTGTGTGTGTTTAAGAAGAAGTAAATGAAAATGCCGAAAGGCTCAAGTTCACAGGGAGGGTTCTGTACCCGAGAAATGTCGCTTTATGGAATTCCCACTTTGGAAAAGCGCTTGGCAAAAAGGTTTCTTAAGCACGGCCAGGAAGACACAGTTTGAATGCCTTCACACCTCTCCCAGCCAGCACGACCACTGCCCTCTCTTCTTGGAGCCCATGAAAGGCTGCGACACCCAGTGAGATGGGCTGTTTGCGGAACCATCCCGGCCGGCTCCAGATCCAGGGAGAATGCTGAAATCTGTTCCTCAGTTGCTCACGCCTTTTTGAAAATAGTTGCGTTTTCTAAGCAACCTCTCGCGAGGAAATAAGGCTGGGCCAAACAAGTCACCTCTAGACATTTTATTCTCCTGTGCTTTTGTATTCCTGGGTGTGCACAGATTTACCCCTGCAGGAAACCATTTAAAGAATGTAGATAATACCTATCAGTGTTGTGAGTCACCCTGTCAAGAGAGTTATGTACAATCGTGCATCCTTGTAAGTTATTTATCATACCCTGAGGCTCGATGGAATACAGTTTCCTTGATGAAGAGATAAAAAGAAGCAACATAAAAGCAAGGTAAAAGAAGACACTTCATTAAAACTGAATCTACCTTCTGGTCTTAACTTTTTTGGAGGTTTTTTTTTTTTTTTTTTTTTTTTTTTTTTTAGTATTACTGAAATTTATCATAACAAAAATTTACTTTATAGAACAGCGTTTGAGAAAATAAAGGGAACAATGAGGGATGGAGTGCGCTTGGAAAGAGACAGAAATACAGAGAGACAGAAGTCGAGAGACGAAGAAAAGGAGGAGAAAGAGAGAAATGAAAGGAACTGACTTCTGAAAAATGGGAATAAGGAAAATGCAGTTAGAGAGACCAGTCTCCCGGAGAATGGAAACAAATGCTCTGACAAGACAACAGCTTTTGACTCTAGAAATTAGTGGGAGGACTTTGCGGAGCTGGACAGAGACCACCCTGGGGTCGCCTCACCCCCGGGGGAGGGCAGCAAAATGAGGCTGAAGACAGGATTAGTCAGCAGGGTCAGTGGATTCAACGTGAGCAAACCAGTTACCCTCACCTTAACACAAGGGATTCGAGCACCCCGGTTTTAGGGGTCCGTATCCCTCAGATTGGGTGGGGTGGCCACTGTAAGCGGGCTCAGGTCCAAGAAAGGGTGGAGAAGGGAGATAATTGATGCTTTATTCTATGTTGAAAGTTAGTTCAAACTCTGGTTTGTTTACCTTCCCTCTCCCATTGCTCTAGGAGAACAGAACCCCCAGGCTTAAATAAGCCTCAGGAAGAAGAAGAGCTGATTTTCAGGATGTAATATTACGGGTTCACTAAAGAGAGGAATACAAAAAAAAAAATGTTTTAACCTGTTAATACTGTGTTTCAAAGGACTTAAATTTAAACTACATAAATAATATATGGATACAGTTTCTTTGTGACAAATGAAAATATTACATTGAAGGCTAAACTCCCCTGTCATCACCATTCTTAATCCCAAATCTTCCCCAGCCTCTCCCAAGGAAGTCTTAACCAGCCTCCTGTGTTTCCTTTGCACAGTTTTTCTGGGTAGAAACTATGCAGTATTGTTTTATATGCATAAGTGTGTTTTGAAAATAAATATGGTTTTTAACATTTTTTATTGAATATATTTGACATGTGACATTATATAGAACACTATATAGAACATTATATAGAACATTATATAGAACCTTAAGGTCTATAGGATATTACTTTGATACATTTATATACTGTACTGTGATTGCCATGGTAACAGTATCTGCCACATTATGTAATTATAGTATAATGTTTTATGTATGTTCACTGCAGGTACCTTAAATCTCTGGGGCTTATTTATTATTTGTTACAAGTCTGTGCCCTTAAACACTCATCACTCTTACCCCTACCGTCCCAACCCCTTGTAACTACCATTTTACTCTGTTTTCCACAGGTTTAACTTTTTTAGATTCCACCAATAACTGATAACATACAGTACTTGTCTTTCTCTGACAGACTCATCTCGCTTAGCATCGTGTGCTCAAGGTTCCTCCAGGTAGTTCCAAATGGCAGAATATCCTCCTTTCTCGTGGCTGAGTAATATTCCATTGTGTATGTACCACATCCCCTTTTCCCATTCATCTGTTGATGGGCACTCGGGCTATTTCCATAACTTGGCTATCGTGAATACGCTGTGATGAACATGGGAGTGCAGGTATCTCGTCGAAATCCTGTTTTCATTTCCTTTGGGTGTGAGGTGGAAGAAGTGGAATTGTGGGATCATATGGTAGATCTAGTTTTAATTTTTTGAGGAACCTCCATATTGTTTTCCATAGTGGCTGGATCAACTTACATTCTCACCAACGGTATATAAGGGTTCAGTATGGGTTTTTTTTTTTTTTTTTTATTGCTATGTCCTAGAGATGGGTCCGTATTAGTACATGAATTCCACCTCATTCTTTATTTTTTTAATCAATTACTTTTTTTATTATTTGAGAGAGAGAGAGAGAGAGTCCGAGTGGGGGAGAAAGGCAGAGGGAGAGAGAGAGAGAGAGAGAGAGAGAGAGAGAGAGAGAAGCCTGTGCAGGATCCATGCTCAGCGCTTGTCCTAACATGGGGCTTGATCCCACGACCTTGGGAGCATGACCTGAGCCGAAATCAAGAGTCAGGTGCTCAACAGACTGAGCCACCCAGGCGCCCCACCAACTCATTCTTTTTAACTGTTTTATAGTGTTCTGCAGCAGAGACAAGACATAGCTTATTTAGCCATTCCTCTAGGACTTACAGTTATGTGTTTTCCAGGCTGTTGTTTTAGCTACTGTAAAAAAATGCTGCAAAGACGATCCGTATACATGCTGCCTTGTGCACCAATGTGATTGGTTCTCTGAGGTACAAATAATTTGGTTTCCAGCCTTGGCTCTCTAAGTCTTACAAGGGCAGCTTGAATTCGGCTCTGTGTCACAGAGGGTCTGAAAAATTGCCTCAAAACTGGAGAGGAAGGAAGGATTACTCTAATGGTAGTAAAACATTAGCCCATTTCCCAGATACGTAAAACACCTTTTAGTATTCCTGTCTCTGATTAACTACTGATTAGTAACGCTACACATGCCATCACCCCTGAAAATGCAACTTTAACATTCTTTCTCTCTTTTGTAGCTTGCATGTTAAATACGCATTTCAGGAATAAAGAGTAGTGGCCATTTTATATTTATATGCAAACATGCGTAAGCCAAGACTTTCATCATAACGCAAAAAGCCACTCTGTGAGAATGTTGTCTTCTCATTTACCAAGTGAACATTTAATGAATACATGAGATGGGGATGAAAGAAAACGGAATGAGGTCAAAATTGGAAAGCATAGTCATTTCGGCCCTGTGCTATCTATCCTGGCAGTGCGAGGATCAATCCAGTCGCGAATCCTCTGAGCGGCTGTTTGTATGCCATTGACTAATGAAGTGTTTTGAGTGCTCTGTTATTAATGTGATGAAGCAGGAGAGGGAATAAAGAAAGAAAGAGTGGACCAAAGGAGAGACATCCTAAAGAGAGACTCTCTTTCCCCAGCCACTGGTGAAAATCCACTTCAGGTCAACTGGGACCAATTGTGAGTCCTGGCCTGGGGCAAAATTCCTATTTGCAGTCAAGAAATTAACGGGTGACACCTTGAAATGGGTTGGCTTTGACTGAATCAATGTCTGATGAGGTAATCTTTCCTCAGGCCAAATTCCCACTGAAGTTCATAGGTTAGGGCTGACTGAAGAAATGGATGCATCCTTGAACTTTCTTCTTATTTTCTAAAGATCACTCCTAACAAAGCAGAGTGCAGTATTTCTGCCCTAACACTTTTATTTTCCTGTCTTCGCCCATCCTCTCTGTGATTGGAATGGAAGAATTCCTGATGTTAACGGATTCCATTTGTATAGGACTTTACAATGTATAGAGTTCTTTATCGGGCTGGTTCTGGTTTAATCTATTTCCTCTAAGAAAGTTGTCCATAAGGCCAAAGAGGGAACTGCTCCTTTACAGTAGCTCCTTTTGAAACCTCTAGGCAACGGGCAAGAGAGAGAGCGGCTCTGTTGGTTCAGCTGGCTTTTACAGCTGAAGATAACATAAGCCATAGATCTGTCGAGGTTTGTGTTTTCTTGGAGGGGGAGGAGAATTCAGGGAGCAAAATAAAGAGAAGTTTAAGTTTAATATTTCATAACTGTGTGCTGTTTTCCAGGTTTTATTCCTGTAATATTCTCTGTGTGTGGCCAGGTCCTTCATAACACAGCCCCATTGAAGAAGGAGAGGGAAAAGGAAAAGGGAGGAAGGGTGGAGGTAGGGATAAAAACTAGCCTTTGGGGGACAAAAAGACCACTGCTTTTAAGTACCAACCATGACCTTAACTGGATGCAGTCAAGGCCTGGTGGCATTGAGTCGGCTATTCAATTCTGAAAACAGGATAAGGGACAAGCGTGAGTAGTAAAGCCAGCATTTGTAGTAAAGCCAGAAGAGGGAAGTGACCCATTTAGAATCTTCTCTGGAAAAAAGTGGGTTCCTGAGGCATTAGAAAGTTGATGGACTGAGTGCTTTCCTTTTCCCTGGGAGTTGTGTTGGCTAATGTCAACTAGGGAAAAGAAAAATGAAAATAATAATAATAATGATAAATAATGAATCTGAAGAACAAAGATGGCCGAACCAATAGAGCAAAATCCGTTGCGTATCTTGGAATCTTTTTGTGAAATTAAAAAATAGTAAAAAGATTTTTTAAATTTCTGGAAAAAGAACAAGCATTGGCAGGTCCACGTTATGTATGCAATTCTGTTCCTGCCACCCGACTGGGAATCTAACAAGCTTAGCTGCTTAATAGGAGCATATTTTATTTTCAGGTTGGCCAAGCTATTTCCTGCCCTTGGAGGAAAAACCAGTGCAGTTACTGTACCCTGACGATATTTTTTTTCTTTCTGAATATCATAACCTTTTGAATAACAAGCATGCTGCTCTCTTAAGGGCTCTGAAAACAGGGATGGAGAAATACAACAACACTATTTTCTCCTGTCTCTCAAGATGAACAACCCTTCCTCCAAGTCTATATACTGTTGCCGGGGTTTCTGAATGTAAATGTAGAAAATGACAATTATTTTGAGCTCCCAAGAGTGAGAAAACATAACCAAAACACACTGTAGCGATCAAGCCACGTACCCTTGAAAAGAGGCATTGAAAATAGGGCCAGTTTGGGGCGCCTGGGTGGCGCAGTCGGTTAAGCGTCCGACTTCAGCCAGGTCACGATCTCGCAGTCTGGGAGTTCGAGCCCCGCATCGGGCTCTGGGCTGATGGCTCAGAGCCTGGAGCCTGTTTCCAATTCTGTGTCTCCCTCTCTCTCTGCCCCTCACCCATTCATGCTCTGTCTCTCTCTGTCCCAAAAATAAATAAACGTTGAAAAAAAAAAATTAAAAAAAAAAAAAAAAGAAAATAGGGCCAGTTTATCTTTCTGGGCTGAGGTGGGGGGGTCTGCCAAAGCAGAGCAGGGTGTGCTGGGCAGGGCAGGGAAAAGCCAGGAGGTAGTGGTGCCATGATGAAAAGGATTGTGCCTTTGGTATTTGGCAGTTCACGTTCATTGACGAATATTTCTTCAGTGCACATTCATAGAGCTAAAAAGAACTTCAGGTTTCACATCATCTAACGCTCTCATTTTACTGACTGATTTGCTAGGGCAAGTGGCATGGTGAAGCCAAAATTCCAGAGCTCGTGTCTCCTGGGCAGGTATTTTCCATAGCTTTAAGCTGGGCGTTTTACCATTCAGGTTAACACACACGGTCTCTGTCTTCTAGTAGCTTACAATTTACAACGCCTCCGTCCCAGAAAAAGGAGTACTCTGGGGAATGAATTAGCACTGAAATGACGAAAGAAGATACTTGGTTCTCAGCCTGTGTTGCTGGGTGACCATAAGAAAACCACGGAGCTTGTCTGGGCTTGTGCACGAAAGGAGGGACTGCGGCAGCTTCTTTAGTACTTTTAAGGGTTAGTGGTTCTGTGTTAAACCGATGTAGACTCTTTGTGGTGCCGTCGAAGATACGGGGGTGGTCAGATGTGAGGTTAACTTTCTCATTTGAAAGTGTGATATCGGAATAGTGAGTATTACCTGTTTCTGTATCAAAGGTCAGTGTGGGTTCTCACAGTAACAGAAAATGCCCTGGCTCTGTCCTTCTTCCCTTACAAACAGGCATCACATGTCAGCTTCCTGACTGACTTCTGGTAAATCATCCTAAAATGATTCCTGGCATTCACCTCACAGAGGGTTAAAACTTCCTCTCACAAACCAAGGGCTACACGCAGAGGAGAGAGACTACAAAGGAGGGTGTTGTTGCTTATTTTAAACCGATTGGGAGAAGAGAGTGCCAAAAGGAGAAAAATGCTGTGGTATAATTTTAAAAATCCAGATTCATAAGAAAAATTTTACAGGTTTTTTTTTACTCCATTTTTTCCCTGTCTCCTCTCCACCCCACCTAAACCATCGCTAAAAATGTCCTCATTCAGATGAGAAAGACTGTTTCTGCCATCATACTGCATTGAAACCCAGGAACAAAAGGTTTCCGAGGGGTGGCTCAGATAGGGTTAGTGATGTCGACCCACTGGATTCCCAGCTGTGGCCCCAGAAGGGCATGGGAGGCAAAAACGGTTTCCTGTGGGGCTGCTTTCATCCCTTCCGTTAGAAGGACTGGAAGATGAACACAGTGGATACAGTGGAGGTAAAAAGGAGCCCCAGCCTCGTTCCTTTGCCCCATCTTTCTGAGAAATAAGATGAACAGTCACATCTGTCAAAGGCTGAACATTCCTGGAAGGGGGCAACCTATACTGTTGGAGACCAAGAAGGGATCAGGGACACAGGGTCAGGCCTGGCTCATATCTGCGTGGAACACTTTTCTTTATTTTCTGTAACAAAGATCTGGGTCTTGACCCTTCAGAAAACTGTGCTGGTCAGTCTTACATCTTGCAACCTTTTACTGATGTGATGTTTCAGAGGTGGAAAACATATAGTGAAGAATTAATGTCTACTGAAGAAACAGAGAATGAGTTGCTGGAAACTTCCATGCTATTACATTAGGAATATGCAGACAAGCTGATACAGTGCGTGCTTAAACAGTCCAGAATGAGACAATATTAAAAATATTTATTTTGGGACCCAGGGTAGGTGTTGACATTTATATGAAGGGCACGCAGGCCTGCCCAACTGTCTTTCTGTGCGTTGCCATGCTGTTTAAAGGGCCAACCACCTCTTGAGAGTTAACATGTTTTATTTATTAAATGTAAACATTTCTTTGGTTTCATTTTTCTTTTTAGGGTAAAAAATAATTTGTCTGCTGTCAAGATAGCCAGGCAGAAGGAAACATGGCTTTTTCCCCTCTTTGTGATCTGCTTTGACAACATGGTAACCAAATCACCAAGCTGTGCATATATATCAAAATACGTTGAATCAGTCTCTGAGGCAGTTCCAGGTCATCATATCTTTTCTAAGGCTCCTCAGATGATTCTATTGTTCAGGCAGGGTTGAGTAACCGTTTGTCTGAAGCCTCACCGGTTTGAACTGGTACTAGGTGGGAGGAACCGTGGTCAGAAAGGAAACACTAGGAAAAGCCAACTTGCAAATGAGCTATGAAATATAAAATGTGTTCCTTTATGAATTGCTTCATTGAATTAGGGCATCAACAGAACTTTGGAAGTCCAGTTATTTCATGCATGTACATCCAGATAGGAACATACCTCGGGAATTGATACTCTATTTTTAATGGCTTTCTGTGCTGGGTATTCAAGGACCTTTCTGTAACTCATTCTTAAACATTACAAAGGATGAAAAAGCAACTAAGTAGACCAGTAGTAAAAATCATTCCAGAAAGAGCCTATTTTTACAGGAAATAGAAATAGAGGTCAAAGGGGAAATTAGGGTTGCTTCATGTATGCATATTACAAATGAAACTGACTTTACAAAACCAATTTGTGAATGTTCTTAGAACTCTTTCCCAAAATTTTTCTTCATAGTTAATGCCAGAGAGGGTGTTTTAGCCATTTCTCTGATTTCTTGTAAAGGTACTTGTCTAGCTGGATTTATAGGTAATTTCCATGTTGTAATAGCAATCTCTATAACTTACCCATATGTAAAAGCTGTAATTATTGGAGGAGAAAATTAAAGGTGAAGTTATACCTTCATTGAGATACAAGAGGATAGGAAATCTTTATGAAAGGGAAGACCAAGAAAATGTCATATAAATGTTGAGGCTGAAACTATCAGGTTTGTTTTCTTAGAGGAATTTGGGCACACACAGTAGTAAGGACTATTGTTTTTTAACAGCTAATTAGGCATCAGTTAGGCAGAACTCCAAGTCCCAGGGTCTTCCCTTTGTGATTCTTTTAGGGGAATTTCCCTTTGTTTTCTCATGGCACCCAGGAGGCAAGCGGAGGTCTTCAAGGAAGGTGGGGGAGGGGGGCAAGTCTTAAGACCTAAAGGTGGGATTCCATTTATTTGACAGCAGGTCCTCATTATTTGTGTGAAGTGGGGTTTTGAACTCATTTGGGAAAGTGTTTAGCACAAGGAAAGAAAACAGTCACTGAACAATGATGAATGGGATCCAATGGGGGATGCAAAACCAAAAAGGAGAGAATGATTCCTTAGCTTTCCCACTTTATAAAATAGCAGGACTTTCCTAGCTCAGCCAGAATTCAGCCTAGACATTCAGCTGTTAATGAGCCCCAAGCAATTTTGTCTTTGTGGGCCCCTTCTTTCATAAAAAATTACTAAAAAATATATATTTTATGATGGTGTTGGTATAAAAACAAATATATTGATATTATGTGTGAAAATACTGCCTTGAACCTAGACATTTTTTTCCTTCTGTTTTTAAAAGAACTCAAATGTTTTTGTGGACTCTTGGAAGCATTGTGGGCCTATGGCACGGTGCCTACTGCCGATCAGATAAGTCAACCCTGACTGAAGCAAGTAAGTGAGGAGAGGACTAGGCTGCATAAGTGTGAATAGTAGCAGGGGGACAAATCACAATGGTAAGGATGCTGGAGCTTATGTCCATAGATGGGGATGGGACATTTTCGAGTGTTATGAAGAGAGAAGTGACATGACTTGACTCACATTTTGAAGAGACAGTTTATATTGTGGAATATATACTATAGGAGTTAAGGATGAAAATCTGAGAAACCAGTCAGGGGATTACTCTGATAACCTAGGAAAGAGAGATTGTGGCTTGCCCTAAAATGAAGGTGGAGGTGGCAGGGAAGTGGTCAGATCATGAACAGATATTCCAGGTAAAGGCAAGAGAATTTGCCAATGGATTGGATGTTGAATTTGATAAAGGAGATCCAAGATGATTCCAAGGCTTTTCCTTGAACAACTGGAGGAGTGAATTTGTTGTTTGTTGAGATAGAGAAAATTGTAGGGAAAGCACAGGTAGGGAAGAAAAATCAAGAGTTCAGTTTTGGGCGTGTTAAGTTTTAGAAGTTTATGGGACGTCCAAGAGGAGATGTCTGGAGTTTAGAAAGAAAGTGGTTCAAGCTATGGGGTGCCTGGATGGCTCAGTCGGTTAAGCGTCCAACTCTTGATTTCAGCTCAGGCCATGATCTCGCAGTTCATGAGTTCGAGCCCTGCGTTGGAGCTCAGAATTCTCTCTCCCTCTCTCTCTGCCCCTATCCCACTCCTTCTTGCTCTCTCTCCCTCTCTCACTCAAAATAAAGAAATAAATTTAAGAAAGTCATTCAAGCTAGAGACAGAAATTTGGAAACTTCTGCTTACAATTGGTATTTAAAGCCAGGGCAGAGAACAAGATCTGAGAGGGAATGTTACGTAGATACAGTAGAGAGGAGACCCAAGGACTGAAATCTCAGGCACTCAGATAAATTGAAGTTTAGAACATGAAGGACAATCAGCAAAAGGGTACTTGGTAGGAGTGGCCAGTAGAATAGGAAGAGATCCAAGAGAGAGCAGTGTCCTGGAGACCAGGTGATGGAGCAGTTGCTCTCAGACTTTGAACATCATGACTGCTTAACACCACGTGAAATGATGGTAGACCCTCAAGCTTGGGAGGAAACCAAGTTCCCTCTGCTAAAAATGTGGCGGAAAATCACCCTAATGACCACCCCCTCTCTTCTATGTAACTTGACATAAACAAAGACATTTAAACGATCTCTTCCGGTTCAGGTAAGACACATATATCCCTGAGAGGGTAGAATAAGCCCAATAGGTAAAGAAATCTTTTCTCATGGTGGGAGAATCCTTTCTATAGACAAGTAGTTGCTTCTGGCCACATTCGAGAAGGCATTTTGTCCCCTAGAGCTCCCACACGATTCTGGGTGTTATTGAAGGAAATGAGAAATATGTACAAATGGCGCTGGTGAGGAATCCCACAGTGAATGATATCATGGATATTGACATAGTGGACATACAGACATGAGGAAGGAGCTCAGGAAAAGGAAAAGCATGGCTCTGATCAAGAAGAGAAAAAAAAACAAACCAAAATGCAGTCAGAAAAACAACAGCAACAACAAAATTTTGCTTTGCTCTAAATAAAACCCCACACAACCAACAAAAGTTATATTTAAGTATGATTGTCACAGATTTAGTCAGACATTCATCATAAGTCAGCAGCCAAGGCTATTATTATGGGGTTTCAGAACCCTATTCTCCTTATATAGATGATATAGATATAGATATAGATATAGATATAGATATAGATATAGATAGATATGCATATATTTAAGAGGATATATACATCTCTTTATATATGTATAGATATGTATATACATATATATATAGAGAGAGAGAGATCCTCTTAAATGTATATGCATATCTATCTATGTACATATGACAAATAAAGTCTAAAGTAGTATAATCACATTACAAAACTTTGAAAACAAAAAAATTAGCTCACTTCAAACCATCTAATGCAATCACCACTTTGGACTATTTCTTTCCCATCCTTTTCTATAGATGAATATAAAACTCTATACAGCTATAATTATAAAATAAATAAACTTTCATACCTTACTTTCTTCACAGAGCATTAAGACATGATTTTTTTTTAATGTGAATAACTATCTTTCTAAACTGAAAATTCATTATAGTGGGATCTTACCTACCTTTGGGCTGTAAACAATTCCATTGCTCCAAAAATTATTCTCCACCAGCAAATGACAAAGGAGTCTATAGGAGACCCTGTAAATCACTTTCCCTACAGCAAATTCTCTTTTTCTTTGCAACCCAAATCCAACTTTTATTCAGATGTTCACACATCTTTTGTCGGCACCCATTCCCAAGTCCAAAGTGATTGGGCTTAGCCAATCCTGCTGGTCTATTTTTCTGGGTGTGAGCATGTGCCTCAGTTCTATCCAGTGAGATGGGAGGGGAAATCTGGGAATAGTTTATTATTATTAAAGGAGTCATGGAAAAGAGAGAGTCCCCTTCTTCCACTGAACATTGTCATGCCTGCATGATAGAAAACTCTGGAAGTCTGAAAGTCATCTTATAACCAGGAAGCTAAGGACAGAGTAGATATCCTGAGGTTGGAAGAAAGGAAATATGGAAGCAACCTAGATACCAACTCAGATATTTGCATTCTACTTAACATTTTACGTAAGTATTCTTTTTTTGCTTAAATTGATAAGTTGAAGTTTTCTGTTACTTGCAGCCAAAGGCATCTTGTATTAACTCTGAGCCATTGCCCTCAAGCTTCATTCCCAATTGATCAGGAATGGATTCTATTGCTTGGTTTGTTCTGAGGGAAGGGCCCCATAAGTGATTGCCCTTGGCTCCTGGTATTGCCCGAGTTTGCCCATTGTCATTACTACTCATTTTCTCTGATCTGTACCTTTACCTATTCCCTTAATTTCAGGACAAAGCTTGAAATGCCTCTAGGATCTGGTATTAAATATTGGAAGTCTTACATTTGGTATTCATTCATTCAGTACATGTTTGAATAGTTCCTGTGGTCTTTTTTTTTTTTTTATGAAATTTATTGTCAAATTGGTTTCCATACAACACCCAGTGCTCATCCCAAAAGGTGCCCTCCTCAATACCCATCACCCACCCTCTCCTCCCTCCCACCCCCCATCAACCCTCAGTTTGTTCTCAGTTTTTAACAGTCTCTTATGCTTTGGCTCTCTCCCACTCTAACCTCTTTTTTTTTTTTTTTCCTTCCCCTCCCCCATGGGTTCCTGTTAAGTTTCTCAGGATCCACATAAGAGTGAAACCATATGGTATCTGTCTTTCTCTGTATGGCTTATTTCACTTAGCATCACACTCTCCAGTTCCATCCATGTTGCTACAAAAGGCCATATTTCATTTTTTCTCATTGCCACGTAGTATTCCATTGTGTATATAAACCACAATTTCTTTATCCATTCGTCAGTTGATGGACATTTAGGCTCTTTCCATAATTTGGCTATTGTTGAGAGTGCTGCTATGAACATTGGGGTACAAGTGGCCCTATGCATCAGTACTCCTGTATCCCTTGGATAAATTCCTAGCAGTGCTACTGCTGGGTCATAGGGTAGGTCTATTTTTAATTTTCTGAGGAACCTCCACACTGCTTTCCAGAGCAGCTGCACCAATTTGCATTCCCACCAACAGTGCAAGAGGGTTCCCGTTTCTCCACATCCTCTCCAGCATCTATAGTCTCCTGATTTGTTCATTTTGGCCACTCTGAAGTTCCTGTGGTCTTATATGAGACATTGCAAGTACAGATAAGAATGAGGCACAATATCAGTTTTCAGGTTAGTCAATCAATATGTATTGCCAGCTCTGTGTTAGATGCTGGGGTTATCACAGAGACCAGAGTCTGATGGGAAGAGACAGACACATCCCCCAAAACTTGACTTCAAATTAATGTACTATGTGTTATTATAACAGTGGCATAAATAAATAATCTAGGAATCAAGAATTGAGAGATGACTCATTGCCAAAGAGTTAGGAAAAATTTTGCAAAGGAAATATTTAATTATAATGTGCTTTGGTGCGGAAATAATATTCGAACTGGGTACTAAAGAATGAATAAACATTTTCCTGGTGTAGAAGTGTAGAAGTTGATTAGGAAAGGACAGATTTGACAAAGAGTGTAACATGAGTAAACATGTACAATCATATATAAGAAGCACTTGGAGAATAGTGAAGAGTTAAGGGGGGCAGAAGATATGTGTGAGAAGAGACTAGGGGATGAGGCTAGAGATTGGTATGTAATTACAAAGAACCTTGTGGACCAAACTAAGAATCTGGGGTTGTACCCGCACACGAAGATAACATGGGGCATAGCATTAAACACGCAACTGAAGGCATAAAATTTACTTGAAGTCTTGTGGTTTATCTGAATTCATGTGAGTTTTTTTTTTCAATCCTACCCCATAATATAGCTATATCTGATAATAGACACTCGGGGTATTTTTCTAAATCCTCAAGTAAAATGATGGGCAAGGAAGATACCAGTTTATTCTGTTTTAGTCTCTAGCCTACTGCCACAGTTTTTGGAGGATGTATCCCAGATTGAGAAGCTCTCTACAGGTAAGCTAAAAATTGTTTTTAAGAAGGAGGGAGGAGGGGCACCTGGTTGGCTCAGTTGGTTAAGTGTCTGACCCTTGATTTCAGCTCAGGTCATGATTTCACAGTAGTGAGATCAAGCCCCCTGTCAGGCTTTGCACTGAGCATGGAGCCTGTTTAAGATTCTCTCTCTCTCTCTCTCTCTGTGTCTCTCTGTCTCTCTCCCCCCCTCCCCCTCCCTCCCCCCCCCCCACCCGATCTTGTCAACATGCTCTCTCTTTAAAAATAAATTAAATTTTAAAAAAAGGAGGGAAGAAATAGAAATAGGTCCTGTCTCTACCCCCCTCCCCAAAAGGTATCTCTGGTTTCAGAATGGTATGTGGACTGGACGTGGGTGGGTAGGTGGAACTTGGTGAGAAATGGCATTTAAGCTAAAGTGAATATTGGTTGACTCCCCAGCATCCATTTCCCCTCCTTCCAGCAACAACTGCGGTTTTATTGCGTGTATTTACTCCTCTCCCACTTTCTGCTCACCTGGTTCCCATAGGGCTCTGCGTCCAGAGCACATGACTCTGCCCTGAGCCAATCACCATATTGCATTTGCCAGACGACAGAGATTAATGTAATGGCAGTCATGTGACCCATGTGGGTTGAATCAGATCAAAGTACAGTAAGTATGCTAAGAATGCTGGGAGGAAGACACTTGCTGTTTATTTTGAATTAGAAGCTGGAAAAATGCAGGCTCAGAAGCTATTAGAAGCCTCATTCTGATTACTCGGCCTGATAATGGAGTAAGACACAGGAAGAAATATGAATCCTGGCTCAATTTGGATGCTTCTGTTATGTGAGCAAATAAATCTTTATTTGTTTAAACCGATTTGATTTGTATTTTCTGCAACCAGTAGGATCCTAACAGAGAGAGAAGAAAAGAAAAACTATTCCATTTCTTCCTCTTCTTTTTTTTAATGTTTATTTTTGAGAGGGAGAGAGAGAGAGTGCGCGGACGCACGAGCGGGAGAGGGGCAGAAAGACAGGGAGACACAGAATCTGAAGCAGGCTCCAGACTCTGAGCTGTCAGCACAGAGCCTGACTAGGGATTCACTTGGGGCTTGAACTCACAAGCTGTGAGATCATGACCTGAGCTGATGTCAGACGCTTAACCAACGAGCCACCCAGCCACCCCAAAACTATTCCATTTCTAAATGCTATATTTCCTGTAGATACATCACAGGTCAAGTTCCATGAAGAACTTGGAGATTTGAAGAAACATTTTTTCAGCCTCACTTTTCCTTGCCCACAAATAATCTAAGTTTTCAACAATAGAGATAATACAGGAAAGAGGAAAATTACTGTATTCTTAAAGTTAGATATTCAAGTGAATATGTTTTTCAAAGGATCTCTTAAACACAGACACACAGAAACATACATTCCAACACACACCCCTGTAGTTTTATAGGGAATTTTTCTCATTAACAGTGATTTAGTGGAAAGCCAAATGAGAAACAAAATCATATAAAAAGTGATTCCTTTCTGGTAAATCTACTATGCTCTACTTTTAAGCAACTTGTTTAAAAAATTTTTAATGGTATTTATTTTTATTTTTGAGAGAGACCGAGCATGAATGAGGGAGGACAGAAAAGGGCAGAGAGAGAGGGAGACACAGAATCTGAAGCAGGCTCCAGGCTCTGAGCTGTCAGTACACAGCCCAACACGGGGCTCAAACTCCCGGACCATGAGATCATGACCTGAGCTAAAGTCAGACGCTTAACTGACTGAGCCACCTAGGCGCTCCTTAAGCAACTTGTTTTAAGAATTCATTTTCTGTGCATCAAAGCTGCATGCGAATGCCGGAAGTAAAAAATTTACACATTAAATAATAGTCTCTAGGCTTTAAGACTCTTTTGAGATAGGGCGAATCTGGTCTAGGGATAGGAGGGGGAATCTGGCACTCCTTTTGCTTTAGCAAGTTACAACTCCTGTTGAGCCTGCTTCTGTTTCTTCATTGTGCACCTCCACTGACTTAGCCTGATCCTGGGTTATCTGCTGCAACACACTGGCACCCCATATGGAAACATACTGACCCCATAAGCAAAAATATACTGTCCCCATAAGCGATCTTCAGTCTGAGATGTACTTTAAGCCCTAACAGAGCAAACACAGATTTCAGTTTACTATTATTAAGACCAACTCAAGCTCACAGCTCAGAAAACTTCTATTCCTCTCATGGTGGGTGTTCCAAATACACGGTGTAGTGAGGTCAACAGTAACCAACTCACACAGAAACAGACCTCATTTTTAGAATTCTGTGGAAGAGTTTGATGAAATTTTCTCCTCTTAATTGCTCCAAATCAGAGATGGCCCTGCAGAGCACTAAAGATAAGTGATTTGGGACGATAACTTTGATAGCTGTGTAGTAGGTGGGCTAAGTGGAGCTAGCCGCAGGAATAGCCCAGATAAAACTTGATAAGAGCAGAGGTAATGGGCATGGATACGTGAGGCTTATGCAAGAGCCTTCAGTTTGACTTCCTAGGCACTATGGCTGGTGCTATATATATACATATATATATATATATATATATACACACACACACACACACATATATATACATACATATATATACATATATATATATATATACATACATATAGTATTATACATATACATATAGTATTAGAATGCCCCATGCAGACAGGGACTTGTCCATCTTGTCAATTATTTGTTAAATAAATAGCATGAGTGACTGGAAGAATTACTCTGTGTAACCAATTCTTACCCTGTTCTCCAATCCTCTTTTCATAATAACTTTTAACTCCTACAAATCCAAATGCTGCTTTCTCAGACTAGACTACGTGAGCCTGTTGTACACTCCCACTGTCCCCTGTCTTCCTCCTTTATAACACTCATTACACCACTCTGTTATTCCTATTAGACTGTAAGCTCCATGGGGGCTGGAATCATGCCTGTTTTCTTCATTGCTACACCTGCTAAGCACATTGAATGAATGGCGCTTTGTAAATCTTCTTAAGCTTCTTATCCCTTTTTCACAGACGAGGAGCTCAAGTCACCTGGAAGCTAAGAGGCTCGTACAAGTTACTAAGGTGCATTTTGGAATATTTTATAGAAATACATGGACACTTCCAATGTAGACTATTCTGACAAATGCTCCAAAAATTAATTTTTATTTCTAGGCCACTTTTGTTATTATTATTTTTTTGGCCACTTACATATATAAGTACAATGTTAAAGATATGCCGAATGCAGGAATCAGAACACTTACACACACACACACACACACACATACACACACACATACACACACACATACACACACACACACCTGCCCTGCCCATACACTCCACTTTTTGTTAAGCACACTAGGTATTTAATCTTTGTCTGTGGCTCAGAGTGTTGAGTTATAAATGAGAAGGTCCAACAAGATAATAAATGAACCCAGTATAGCTCTTAGAGGAAATAAGACTATCATAAACAACAACAAAAAAAGTTAAAATAAAAACTTTTTAAACTAAGTGAAATTCAATTTTAATTCCAGTGTAGTTAGCATACAATGTTATATGTTAGTATACAATGTTATACAAGGTGTATAATACAATGATTCAGCAATTCTGTACATTAGTGCTCATCAAGATAAGTGTACTCTCAATTCTTTCCACCTATTTCACCTATTCCCTCGCCCACCTCCCCTCTGGTAACCACCAGTTTGTTCCCTATAGTTAAGAGTCTGTTTTTAGGTTTGTCCTTTTTTTTTCTCCTTTGCTCATTTGTTTTGTTTAAATTCCACATATGAGTGAAATCCATATGGTATTTGTTTTTCTAGGACTGGCTTATTGCACTTAGCATTTTACTCTCTAGATCCATCCATGTTGTTACAAATGGCAAGATTGCATTCTTTTTATGGCTGAATAATATTCCACAGTATGTATGTATGTATGTATGTATGTATATACAGTAGTGAGATTACTGGATCATAGGGTGGTTCTATTTTTAACTTTTTGAGGAACCTCCACACTGTCTTCCATGGTGGCTGCACCAGTTTGCATTCACACCAACAGCGCACAAAGCTTCCTTTTTCTCCACATCCTCGCCAACATTTGTTGTTTCTTGTTTTTGATTTTAGCCATTCTGACAGGCGTGAAGTGATATCTCATTGTGGTTTTGATTTTTATTTCCCTGATGATGAGTGAAGTTGAGCATCTTTTCATGTGTCTGTTGGTCATCTGCAGGTCTTCTTTGGAGAAATGTCTATTCATTCCTCTACCCATTTTTAAGCTGGATTATTTGGGGCTTTTCTTTTTTGAGGTTTTTGTTTGTTTGCTTGTTTGTTTGTTTTGCTGTTGTAGCAATTCTTTATGTATTTTGGATACTAACCCTATATCAGATATATCATTTGCGAATATCTTCTCCCATTCAGTAGGTTGTTTTTTAGTTTTGTTGATTGTTAACTTTGCTGTGCGTATTTTATTTGATGTAGTCCCAATTTTTTTTTTTTTTTAACATTTTTATTTATTTTTGGGACAGAGAGAGACAGAGCATGAACGGGGGAGGGGCAGAGAGAGAGGGAGACACAGAATCGGAAAACAGGCTCCAGGCTCTGAGCCATCAGCCCAGAGCCTGACGCGGGGCTCAAACTCCCAGACCGCGAGATCGTGACCTGGCTGAAGTCGGACACTTAACCGACTGCGCCACCCAGGCGCCCCTAGTCCCAATTGTTTATGTTTGCTTTTCTTTTGCTTGTTTCAGAAGACATATCTAGAAAGATGCTGGTAATGGTTGATGTCAGAGACATTACTGCCTATCCTCTCTTCTAGGATTTTGATGGTTTCCTATCTCACATTTGGGTCTTTTACCCATTTTGAATATATTTTTGTGAATGGTGTAAGAAAGTAGTCCAGTTTCATTGTTTTGCATGTAGCTGTCCAGTGTTCCCAACACCATTTGTTGAAGAGACCGTCCCTTTTCCATTGCATAATTGACATGCCTCCTTTGTCAAAGATTAATTGAATATATAATCGTGGGATTATTTTTGGGATCTCTATTCTATTCTTTTGATCTACATGTCTGTTTTCTCTGTCAGTACCATACTGTTTTGACTACTACAGTTTTGTAATATAACTTGAAATCTGGGATTGTGATCCCTCCAGCTTTGTTTTTCTTTTTCAAGATTGCTTTGGCTATTTGGGGTCTCTTGTGCTTCCACACAAATCAAAATAAAAACTTTATACTCCCAATGAAACAAGAATAATGAATATATTAAGACAATAATAGCTAACTTTTATTAAGAGTTTAGAATGTGTCAGAACTATGCTAAAAGCATGACATGCACTCTCATTCAAGCCTAGTAGCAAAGATATGTGGTGGACCCAATTAATGTTCTTATTTTATCAAAAAGTAAACCACCTTGAATAGGTTAATAATTTTCCCAAAGTCACATGGAGAGTGTGTGGCAAAACTCAGACCCACATGGATCTTCCTGAAACCCAAACCTGTCCTGCAGAGAAAACAAAACATTGGATGCTGCATCACATTCAAGGCCCCTTAAAAATGCATTTCATAGGGGCGCCTGGGTGGGTCAGTTGGTTAAGCTTCCGACTTCGGCTCAGGTCATGATCTCGCGGTCCGTGAGTTCGAGCCCCGTGTTGAGCTCTGTGCTGACAGCTCAGAGCCTGGAGCCTGTTTCAGATTCTGTGTCTCCCTCTCTCTCTGACCCTCCCCTGTTCATGCTCGCTCTCTGTCTCAAAAATAAATAAATGTTAAAAAAAGTTTTTGTTAAAAAAATACATTTCATAGTGGAAAATTTTAGCCTTGGAGCACTAGAAATTTGACAAATTCCAGCTATATTTGACTTGATTTGAATATTGTTGATCTAAAGAATTTTTTACACCTTTTTTTTAATTTGGCAGCATGACTAAACAAGTATTTCAAACCATCATTTTTGTGACAGCAAAGCTGGTTTTAAATGAATGCATTTCTTCTTCAGTATGTAAGGAATTATTTCACTATTTTCTCTCTCACCTCACCTCCAAGGTATCTCCCATCAAAGTAACTGAATTATTGGTACAAGTGTGGTCTAGTAGTTTTCAATGTCGACTGTGGATGGACATCACTTGGGGAATTTTTTATTTTTGTTTTTTTAGTGATATTGTTAACATTTAAGGCAAAACAATTCATAAGGAAAGCTAAACAACAACAAAACAAGCACTGTGTTGCATTAACTTTCTCATTTAATCCTCTGAACAACTTTACGAGTTAGATATTAGTGAATCTCAGTGCAAAGCGATTGTTACTTGCCAAAGTCACATGGTTGTAAGTGAACCAAGCTCCTAAACACTTTTATTGAAGATACCAAAATCATTTCAAACTGGATCCTTACACATTAACTGATGTTCTCTTGGTTTATTCCTTCAGATGGCAAAGCTCATCCACAGATAGAGATTCCACATTTCCATTCATAGAGGGCATCCTTATTCTCATTGATCTAATTTTTTTGCCAAGCCAGAAGCTCCAATGCTACAGAAAGGACTGGAGTATATTTCATTGTTGTTGTAGAAAATTACACAACAAAACTGTTATTCAAAGAGGCAATCAGGGGCGCCTGGGTGGCTTAGTTGGTTAAGCGTCTGACTTCAGCTCAGGTCATGATTTCATGGCTTGTGGGTTTGAGCCCCACGTTGGGCTCTGTGCTGACAGCTCAGAGCCTGGAGCCTGCTTCAGATTCTATGCCTCCCTCTCTCTCTGCCCCTCCCCTACTCACACTTTGTCTCTGTCTCTCTCACTCAAAAACAAATAAACATTAAAAAAAGAGGTAATCAAAGAGTATGCAGCTATAAAAATGTGGAAAAAATATTGTAGAAGTGTCAGATAGCTGATAAAAAATTCTATTAATTTGGATTCTGTGTTATGTATAGTATTTACCACCTCTTTGAAATTATTCTTAAATATTTACTTCCTTACCTAATTGTAATGGTGTGTTCTGTTTCTTTTTTAATTTTTTTTAATGTTTATTTATTTTTGAGAGAAAGAAAGGCAGAGTGTGAGCAGGGGAGAGACAGAGAGTGAGGGAGACACAGAATCCGTGGCAGGCTCCAGGCTCTGAGCTGTCAGCACAGAGCCCGATGCGGGGCTCGAACTCGCAAACTGTGAGGTCACGACCTGAGCCAGAGTCAGATGCTCAACTGACTGAACCACCCAGGTGCCCCTGATGTGTTCTGTTTCTTAAAGAGAGCTCTCCAAGTGCTTAAACATTAGACCTCATAGAAGGGGATCTGCCTCCGGGGAAGGGAATCCCATTCATGATCTTAGTCTCCTGACATCATGTTGTAACCAAGATTCTAACCTATAAGAAGAGACACCACCAACTATTATCACCTTCTAGGGGGCCATTTGCCATCCTTAGACTGGATTAGAATTTCACGGATAAGTCACTATCTTCTAGCTTAGATCACCTGCCACTGTCCTAGCAAGGGAATCTGAGACTGAGGAGAAAGTAGAGAATGTCCAGTGAGCTCTCATTTATAGCCACTTGATTTCAAAAAGGAACAGACCATAAATTGGTCATGAAAGGAATTTGCATGGCAGGGCTGTTGGGAGTATCTAATACGTATTTCCTTAAATTGCTGCACCAGTTGGATTGGTCCTTTTCTATATTTTTTATGTGAACATATATTTTGGTCAGTGTCCCCTAACTAACAGTGTATCAAAAATCTATTGCACTGAACTTATTTGAAGGTGGCTTATTCAGCCACTTCAGTTTTCCAGAGACCTCTGGTAGCTCAGGATAAAGTGGGAGAGGGAAGTCAAAAGTGTTGTCACAAATTCTATTAATTAAAACAGGTAAATTTTACCCACAGATGAGTCAAAGAGGGTCTCGCCTTTGTGTTTTTAAGTTTATTTATGTATTTTGAGAGCGAGCAGGAGAGAGGCAGAAGGAGAGGGAGACAGAGGATCCGAAGCAGTCTCTGTGCTGTCAGCTCAGAGCCTGACTCAGGGCTCCAACCCACAAACCGTGAGATCATGACCTGAGCGGAGATCAAGAGTTGGATGCTTAACTAACCGAGCCAACCAGGCGCTCTGAGGGTCTCACTCTTAATTTAAACACGTTCCTACAAAATTTAGTTCTATTTTGTCTACCATTAAGTTTAAAAGAAGCAAACTATTAAGAAATGTGGCGCAGCAGGGTGCTACAAGAAGGTAGAAAGAATTACTGTGGATGGCAGTGAGAAGGAGGAAAAGCTAGGAAAAGAGGGCACGAGAACTTAATGGTAATAGGGGCCATTTTGTGTGGGAGCCGACACTCCCACATATCACAATTGTTCCTGAGGATTTTGTAGAGTAAATGAGGTTCATGTGAGGTTTCCTTCCGTAGTCCTCCGAAAGGAATAATATCAAACATTATGGTGGTTAAAATTTCAATGATCTAGACAATTTACTTACACGTACGTATCAGTTTATTTTATAATAATGTCGTTTTAAAGATACTACAACTAGAATGAGGAGCCACATTGGTACAGCATTCTATTTTATCTAACTTTGAAATGCTCTCTGATCTTTTCCCAGGCACCGCTTGCTTTGATTGTATTAATGCTATTTGCATTCCCTGCCCACAACATCAAGAGGGAGTTACAGAGTCCAGTATCTCAGGTTGGAGACAGTGTAAGATTAAACAGTAAATTAAATATTTGCTGTGTATCACTCAAATGTGTATAATCCGTACGAGATGGACAGTGAGTGACTTCCTGTCATCTGAGAGCGATGAATAGAAGATCCTTTTCTTTGCCTGTGCGACCACACCGAGCTTTCTCGTCCTACAGTCTCATCGGAATCCCCCACTAGATGGTGCTGAACAAGCGAGGAGGATTGAACCAGGAAGCCTTTCTTTCTGATCCTCCTCCCCCATCCTGACCCTCACCTCTCCTTCCGTGTGCTTGATGTTCCGAGAGAGTGATTGTTCAGGAATGTCTAATGATAACAAAACCCCTTTCAAACATTAGTCAGACACAGGCTGAGATGGGTAAACATCATTAGTGGGCTTCTCCTTTGTCACTAAAAGGAGTGAAGCCTAGTAGCCCAGAATGCAAGTTGGTGGGCTTCTAGTTATCATGCCACTAATAAGGAATCTTTTGAAATATGTGGATTATCTCTTTGGGGTGGAAGAGAGTGCTGGAGAGGTGCAGGGCAGAGCATTTAAAAAGTGTGTGTGTTGGGGAAAGAAATGCCTTTGGCAGCAAAGTGGAAGACTGACTCAAGCAGTCTAGAGTCAGATGCCCTTGGGTTCAAACCTGAGTGTTCATAGTCAGAAAGAATGGAGAAGTAATTTATGCCAAGCTGAAATACCATACACTTCCATGGAGAGCGCCTCATAACAATAAGAGAGCGCCTCATAACACGTGTGTCAAGGCAATAAATCAGTGTTTCTTTCTGATTAAGACCTTTTGACTTAATGCAGGGAGAATGCTCCTGGCTGCCTTAAATACATCCTGTTAAAACAGAAGTCTGTACTTAATCGCTCCTTTTTAGAACACGAGTCTGATTTCAAGCCAGGCCAAAATATGGAGGAAAAAAAAACCCTTTAGGAATAAGGTAATCTTTGTTTCCACTTTTGCATTGGAAAAAAGCATGAAGCATTTGATTGATGTTGATACTTACGTGTTCATTTTAGAACAACTTGGGGGATCCAGTGAGTTGAAGCTAACTTCTTACCTTATAAATCTTAAAGAACTTCAAGTTGAAGGAGTTTAACTTAAAATAATGGTGTCACAAAAGGAAGTTAAGCATTATTACTCTACGGTTATTATTGCCAAATCAACTAGAGCAGAATTTCTTGACCAAGACCACGAATCTACAATAGTTCTTTCTATAATTGGCCAAGACTGCCATAATGCTTTCCTTACTGCTTCCTTCATGTAAAAGTGTGCATTGTACGATTTCCTCCTGAGGACTGTCTATGTGCCAGGAAATGTAAGAGAGGTGGAGGGTGGGACTGTGTTTGGGGAGGCAAAGGGGAATGGGGATATATAATAATTCCAAAAGTCAGGATAAAATCATAAGCATAGGCAAGTGCGACTGTGGGTCTGAGGACATAGGCGAGAAGTGAGAAATGCATGGGGGCGGAGACTGTGGCCGGGAGTCAAAATGGGTACAGATGTGTGCATGATTCTAAGCAGCCCTATTTGTGAAGGATGGAGGCTGAGGAGAGTAAAATCAGGTTGGGGCGGAGGATGAGGGCAATTTCACACTTGTAGCAAAGGTCAGAGGACATGTAAAATTGTCCTGGTGCATTTTCACCAGGTGCCGTGCTGTGTAACCACCGGGGAGGCGTCGAAACTGCAGCCAGGTAGCTGAGCTGCATGATCTCCGAGGCCAGCACTCAAGCTCCTTTCTGGATGCCTGCCTAAGGCATGGACCATTACAACAGCATGGTCGTCCATGGTCACTGGGCCCTCGCCTTGAGAGGGAGAGCTTTACAGCACTCTCACTATTTAGTTCTGAGCCACTCGGGCAGCTCACCATTGGCAGGTGGCCTTGGTGATGCCGTGGTGAGGAGCAGGGAGGCCCAGTGCCACATTGTGTTGACCTGCATTAAAATTACCCTATAACTTAGCAACTTAAAACAAGAAACATTAATATCTCATCCAGTCTCTGTGGGTCAAAAATTTGGGAGTCACTTAGCTGGGTGTTTCTGGCTCAGGGTTTCTCATGAGCTTGCAGTCAAGATGTTGGTCAGGGCTACAGTCATCTGAGGTTTGCCTGGGATGGGATGGTCTCCTTAAAGGTGGTTCACTCACATACCCAGTCAGTCCCTACTGGCTGTTGGCAGAAGCCTGAGTTCTTTACTCCGTGTCCCTCTCCATAGGGTTGCTTGAGCGTCCTCACAACATGGTGGTTGGCTTCTCTTGGGGTGTAATGGGGGAGAGAAAAAGAGGGAGAAGTCACAGTGCCTCTTAGGACCTAGTCTGGGAGCCACATAGGGTTACTTGTGCCACATTTTATTTGTTAACAATCAATCATTAAGTCTTCTTCACACAGAAAGGGAGGGGAATTGAGCTCCACCTCTGGAAGCGAAGTGTATCAATTTGCGAACTATTTTAAAAGTTAAGATGGCCTGAGGCGCCTGGGTGGCTCTGTTGGTTAAGCTCTAACTTCAGCTCAGGTCATGGTCTCACAGTTTGTGGGTTCGAGCCCCGACTCGGGCTCTGTGCTGACAGCCCAGAGCCTGGAGCCTGCTTCGGATTCTGTGTCTCCCTCTCTCTCTGCCCCTCCCCCACTCCTGCTCTGTCTCTGTCTCTCAAAAACAAATAAATGTTAACAAATTTTTTTTAAGTTAAGATGGCCATCAGAGGGTGACTAGAGGGCATCTCCCAGGTGGCTGGTGCACAGCCTACCTTACTGAGCTCCGTGAGTCTTACAGCCCATCGTCTCATGTGAGGCCTTTAAAAAGAAATGTCAGCACTGGAGCCTCTACCCAAACTAAGAGACTAAGACTCTCTGTGGGGAGGGGAAAGGGATCTGGGAATCTGTATTTTAAGTTTCTCATGTAAGGAGCAAAGGGAGGTTTGAGAACCCCTGGTCTAGCGTTGTACAATGGAAATATAACGTAAGCTGAGTGTGAAATTTAAAATTGTCTAGTAATCACATTAAAATAGTCAAGAGAAACAGGTGAAGTTAATTTTAATATATTTTATTTCCCTGATATATTCAAAACTATTATCATTTCAACATGTAACCAATATACAAAATTGAGATATTTCACTTTTCTTTATACCAAGTGTATGAAATCCAGGATGCATTTTACACTTATGGCACATTTCAGTCTGGACTGACAGCATTTTAAATGATCATGTCTATTACATGAGCTGTACGTGTCTAGTACTCCCTCATTTATTGATCAGGACACGTCTAAACTATACGTCCTGTGAGGACAGATACCTTGTCTATTTAGTTTACTGCTCTGCACTGAGCCTGGCATGTGGTATGTAGTCAAGAAATATTTGCTGAATAGGCTAATAATGTGCTAATATGAAATAAGTAAATTATAGTATATTTATTTCCTATGTGGTATTTCCAAAAGACTCTCGTGATTTTCTAGGTTTTTGCCAAAAGGACCAAGCTACTATATACAAATGCTGAAACTCTTCGTGAGAAATCTTTTTGGAACTTGGGTACTTTTGGGTCTGGTACCCAATCTGAAGAAATCTAAATCACCTTATCCTGTGTGTGTGTGATCTGACCACCGAAGCCTACATACACTCCTACATTCAGAGCACAGCCTGGACCAATCTCTGTCCCCCATCCTTGTACACTGCCTCCTTCACTCCACTCCTCCTGTGCTCTACCTCCGAGTCTAGGCCCGCTGTATTTCTGCACTTGAGTGGTCTGGAGCAGGAAAGTACCCTGAGCTCCCAGGAAACCATGGGGCCCAAAGCCAAATCCCTTGCTCATCTATTGGAGCATCTGTCTGTTTCCAGAACAGTTCCAGCACGCCGATGGAACCTCCTGGGTTTTTGTTGTTGTTGTTGTTGTTGTTGCTCCTCTTCGGAATTGAAAGAGTTTCTCAGAACTGCAAAAAGTTCGAAAACATTGACGACACCCAAAACAAGCAAAGCAACAACAAAGAAGAGTAGAACTTAACATCAACAAACTACAGATTTTTTTTTTAATTTTTAAAGAGAGTTTATTTATTTATTTTGAGATAGAGAGAGAGTGCAGGAGCAGGGGGGTGGGGGAGAGAGAGAGAGAGAGAGAGAGAGAGAGAGAGAGATTGAGAATCCCAAGCCGGCTCCACCATGCAGGGCTGGAACTCACAAACGGTGGGATCATGACCTGAGCCGAAACGAAGAGTCAGAGGATTAACCAACTGGGCCACCCAGGCGCCCAACAAACTACAGATTCTAAAACTAACATCCAGAAGCTGGAGAACTAGTGGCTGCAAATCATAAACTGAGAGAACTGTGTTCGTTCCAAGTTGTAAATGTGAAGCTTAGAAGGAAGCAATATGAGCACAATACTTTGGAAAAACTGTGTAGAGACACATATTAGTCAGTATTCCAAACCCTTCCAGTTATTTTTTTCCTGTCCACACATGTATATAAACACATTTTTTGGAATGGGAGCTGACTTCAGGGCGCCTGGGTGGTTCAGTTGGTTGAGCGTCCGACTTTGGTTCAGATCGTGATCTCGTGGTTTATGGGTTTGAGCCCCGCGTCAGGCTCTGTGCTGACCGCTCGGAGCCTGGAGCCTGCTTGAGATTCTGAGCCTCCCTCTCTCTCTCTCTGAAGCACAAGCCTTGCTTGCATGCTCTCTTTCTCTCTCTCTCAAAAAATAAACATTAAAATTAAAAAAAAAAAAAAGAAATGGGAGCTGACTTTATCTACTGTTCTGTATTAACTTTTTTCACTCAACTACATACTGTGGCTATATTATTAGGACTCCACATAATAATTTACCCCATTGTTTTTGGTTGGATGGATACCTTTTATGGAAATGTATAGTCCTATTAATAATTATTTGTCGTTATAAATATTACATTAAACAAGCTTGGACAATACAAAAATAAATAAATAAAGGTAGGAGTAAGCCCGGCTTCGATCCTAATACCCCTGAGTATGTAATAAAGGAGAGCTTGAACAAAGTTCATGGATTTTAATATTCCATGTATGACAGCATTTACTACAACACATAGCACGATCCATTGCAGAGGTCACACATTCTAGACAGCCTGAATTATTTCTAGGAGCCAGGAATTCCTCTGGTGGGCAGTTAGAATATTCTGCCAGGAGCTGAATTAGCAGAGGCACTCAAAGTTCTAGGTCAAAGTCACCAGCCAAGTATTATACCGACTGATTCCAGGGTAGCCACCAAGAGTGCATCGAGTGAACAACACAGCTGGCTTGTTCTCCCATGTGAGACTGACTCCTCATACACTGGATGTCAGGGCCCACCGTTCAGATGGGACAATCTGGAGTATTGATGGCACCGGTAAGTGGTAGAATGGCAGGTGGGGGTGAGTCAATGCAGCTTCCTCTCACTTCATTAAAACCAGTGAACTCCGTGTCTAAGAAACAATGATTCTATGCATGGCAGCCTTTTAGGAAGGACACCACGTTCCCGATTTTGTAGATTTTAAGTTACAAAGACCTCAAAGTCAGTATTGCTCAGTGAAGTGACACTGGGGAAGTCACTTAAACTCTCACACTTACTCCCCTCGTTGGAAAAATGGGGATTAGAGCACTTGGTTATTACAGCTTTAGTCAGAATGAAACAAGATAGTCCACACCAAGAGTTTAAGATGGGGTCTGGCATGTGGAAAACACTCAATATCCAGGAACTGTTTGGTATTATTTGGAAGGGAGC
This sequence comes from Prionailurus bengalensis, assembly GCF_016509475.1. Taxonomy (NCBI): domain Eukaryota; kingdom Metazoa; phylum Chordata; class Mammalia; order Carnivora; family Felidae; genus Prionailurus; species Prionailurus bengalensis. Next base: position 115,099,632 of record NC_057344.1, read on the forward strand.
TAGGAGGGAAGAAGAACTTATCAAATCTAAATAAGGTTTCACACAAGACAAATGTATTCACTGATACATCAAAGTCAAAAAATGTACCTGTAGGAGGAAACATTGGCCCATGATTTAGTGGGAACAGATTCCCACCAAATCCAGACTAAACCAATGTTCAGCTTTGAAAACATGACACAAAACTAAAGCAGACATCAATTAGGATGCCGAAAGTTGTTCAGAGACAATAGTTCACCTCCCACACGGATTCTATTCAGCTTGTTAAGTGCTGAAAGTCAGATCACAGTCAGGTACTGTACCTTATTTCTGTCCCCGAGGGCATGGTAACCAACCAGGGCACCTGGCCATGAGTCAACGATCCATGTTGTAACGGCAGCTCTGACAATGCATGTCCGTGGCATCTCTCCAGGGATGAACCAAGTGTTTTCATTTCCTGTTTAGTTTCACATGGGTAGTGATTATTTATGGAGTAGCAGGAGGTAAATTTTTTTAGGTTGAGCCACCAATTGTGGGTTTTGAGGTCCATTCCATAAATAACAATGGAACAAATAGTTTGATTAATCTAAGTTATTCCACATTTGCTATGAGGCCACTGAGGACCATTGTTATTGCATCTGCTAATGGGGACATGTCATTAACACAGCTACCCATGCTGTCCTGGGATTCTCCATAGGATTCTGTCTGATGTCCCCAATTTTACTTTTTGCAGCCATTTCCTGCGGTTGTTCTGCCTCTTCTGCCACACGTGATCGCCCGTAGTCATTGGGGTGTTTCTGGCCTGCCACTCCTCCTCGATTCTGAATAGTCCTAGCTCCCTCTGGCTGCAACCCCTGGGGATCAGCCTTTCCTCTGCAAGATCAATGCAGCCAACTCAAGGCTGTTCAAAACAGAAGTCTGCCATTCCCGGTCTGAAGTGATGTGTGGGCCAGCCCCGATTCTACAAAAGGGTTACAGAGACTTCATTAGAATCTCCTACGAAGTTTCTAGAGTCAGCTCCCAATTGAATGCTCCTAGCCAGGGAAGGTCTTCCTGCTTTGGTCCAAGGTGGGAAGAGGTGGCATCTTAAAGACCCGTTGCTTGCTTGCCTTCTTGCCACCACCCCCCACTTTTTTTTTTTGGTTTTTAAATTTATTTTCTTGTTGAGGTATAATTGACCTATACTGGTGTATTCGTTTCAGCTGTACAAAATAATGATTTGATATTTATACACGTTGTGAAGTGATCATAATAAGTCTAGTTAACATACATTACCATACAGAGTTACAAAAAAACTTTTTCTTGTGATGAGAACTTTTAAGATCTACTCTCCTAGCAACTTTCAAATATTCACTACAGTGTTACTAACTACAGTCACCGTGCTCTGTACATTATATCCCCATGACATTTTATTTTATTTTGTTTTATTTTTTTTTTTAAATTTTTAAATGTTTAATTATTTTGAAAAAGAATGAATGAGTGTTAGCAGGGAAAGGGCAGAGAGAGAGAAGGAGAGAGAAAATACCAAGCAGGCTCCACACTGTCAGCACAGAGCCCGATGCAGGACTCAGTCTCGTCAACTGTAAGCCCATCACCCGAGCTGAAATCAAGAGTCAGACGCTTAACCGACTGAGCCACCCAGGTGCCCCAACTTATTTTTTTATAACTGGAAGTTTAGACCTTTTGACTTCCTTTACCCATTCCTCCCACCACCCCCACCCCTTCCGGTAACTACCAGTCTGTTCTCTGTATCTTTGAGCTTGTTTTTGTTTAGTTTTGTTTTCATTTTAGATTCCACATGTAAGTGAGATCATACGGTATTTGACTTTCTCAGTCTGAGTTATTTAGCTCAGCACAATACCCTTGAGGTCCATTTATGTTGTTGCAAATGGCAAGATTGCCTTCTTTTTTATGACCAAATAACATTCCAGTGTGTGTGTGTCTGTGTCTGTATGTGTGTGTATCTTGGCTGTCACAAATAATGCTGCAATGAACATAGCATGCATATTATCTTTTCAGGTTACCGTTTTATTTTGTTTTGTTTTGGGTAAATATCCAGAGCTGGAATTACTGGATCACATGGTAGTTCTCTTTTTAATTTTTTGAGGAACCTCCATACTGTTTTCCATAGTGGCCGCACTAATTTACATTCCCACCAACAGTGCACAAAAGTTCCCTTTTTCTCCACCTCCTTGCCAACACTTGTTATTTCTTATCCTTTTGATAATAGCCATTCTAAGACATGTGAGGTGATATCTCAGTGTGATTTGGATTCGCATTTCCCTGATGATGGTCCATTGATTTCTGACTTCCACACAGCATAGGCTTCAGGCAACCGGATCACACGGAGCTGTGTACCCATCCTAGGTCCAAAACAAAAAGACAAACCACATACATATACTCTTATCTATGTACTTATTAAATATTTATTCCCCATCTCACATTACGTTTCTACTGGGTTCCAAAAATGAATGAGAAGAATGAAAAAAGCAACATGAACATAAATTGGAAAACTATTCAAAGGTAGGGAATGCCAATTTCCTAGGTATGCCACTTTCATTCATCTTTAAATCTTGAATTCAGATGTAGTAAACACTGTATTCTTGGCATTTATTCCCAAAGTCTTCCTTTTCAATAGGGCCTATTTTCCATTTTTGATTATGTAGTTGTAGAGAACCTACTACAACTGTGGTTCTAGGGGTAACTCACATGACCTGGGCTAAGCTAATCATTGTATTCCTCCTCTGGTCACAATTTTGGCTTGAAGTGTGCATGTGACCCAAGCTGGTCTAATCACAGTGAATCTCATAATTTTTCTGGGAATCATGGGGCAAAGAAACTCTCTGTGGGAGCTTCTGGCAGCCATCTTGGGACTAGTAGGGAATTATATGGAAACCACAGAAAGCAGAACAGAAAAATAGATGGCAAGAAAACAGGTTCCTTGTTTGGTACTGTTGAGCCACCGGGTTAAACTGAGTCAGAAACTGGCCTCATCTCTGTACTTTTCAGTTATGTGAGCCAAAACATTTCCTTTATTTTGAATCTATTTTAAGTGATTTTTATTTTTATATGCTACCGAAAGCATCCTCACCAATATGTTGTAATGATGTCTGCCACACGGTAGGTGCTCAATAAATATTTGTAAGATGAATGAATAATTGAATAGCTATACCACATTGAAATTTCAATAAAGACTGAAAATACTTTTATTATATATGTTAAAAATAATCAAAACTAGAAAAATTAGAAAATCAAAGCTAGAGAAAGTCATCGATTTATATGAAGTAGATATGTCTGTATAAATATGTCTATAGAGGTTCTCTGGATACAAACCCTGATAACCTTTTAACAAGAAGGAAGTTACATAGTAGAGACAAAGACCCTGACCATCCTATCTAAAGTTACAAACTCCTCTTCAACACACTGTAACATTTCATGTATTTTCTTTTACTTACTCTACCCAGGTATATCTATGCACTATTGCATGTAAGCTCTATGGGGTTCCAGGTTTTGATCTTATTTATTCACTGCTATATTCCCAACACCTAGAACAGTGCCTCGTATATAGTAAGCACTTGGTAAATATTTGACAAATGGATGAATACATTATAACCTTCATTTGCAACCAGCAATAAAGACAGATTGCTCATAAATAATCAATTAGAATAGTAGAGGGTCTTCTGCATTAGGTAGCTAAGGGAGTTTACTTTGGAGCCAGAGACATCCTCGGTCTAAGCTTTGGGGAGCTCTCTTTCCGCTACAGATTGGATGGGAGGTGTCAGTTTCATTTTGCTCAAAACCCAGGGAGAGACATAGTTGCTGAAGACATTTCTGTATTCTCTCATCCATATTCTTGTCCTTCTCATATCTGACAGGCCCTGATATGAGGCACCTTAGAGCAAATCTCAGTGAGTCTTTAAAAAAAATGTTTTGAAGCTAATAAAACAGACACAGGTGAGGCCAGAATACCAACAGTTGCATTTTGCTGTAGGAGGAAACAATTCTTTTAATTCAGCTGCCATTTGTTTCCAAAACAACCAAGCAATGTAGCAAAATTTAAGGCAGGGTTTTAGTTCTCAGGAAAGATTTTATCTCAGGATCATATAAAATGGTTTAGAGATAGGCCCAAACGTGAGTTTCTAATATGTCAAATAAATGTATATCAGAGATGTAGCGATCACAATGATCTTCTAAGAACCCTTTGATTTACCAAACCAAACTAGGAGACACATTTCAAAACATTGCAGAAATTTACTGTATACTACATCTTGTCTGGACGTTTCTCAGCTGTTCCCAAATTAATGACGTTCTTGTTTCTATAGAAACTAATGCACTTTAAAGGGAAACGTAGAGGAAAATGTAATGCCCGAGATGAACAAAATGAGAAATCTGTATAACAGAAGTCAAACATATGAGGGAAGAATTTGTCAAAGAATTTTCCTGTAATTTAAAAAACTTTTGATTGGAGTAAAACATCTTCAAGGAGTGGCTTGATATGAATAGTTTGTCATACATTTTATGGCCATGAATAACTTTCCCCTTGAGCTTTAAGCACCTGCTCATGCTGGAAACTGGGCAAGATCAGGTGAAATGGGAAAGATGGCTCTTTAAACAGTGATAAGCATTTGATTGTGCAGTGTGACTTATTATGACTGCTTAAAGGCAAATAAAGCACTTATTGAAATTCAGGGGTTGGGGCGCCTGGGTGGCTCAGTCGGTTGAGCGTCCGACTTCGGCTCAGGTCAGGATCTCGCGGTCCGTGAGTTCGAGCCCCACGTCGGGCTCTGTGCTGACAGCTCAGAGCCTGAAGCCTGTTTCAGATTCTGTGTCTCCCTCTCTGACCCTCCCCCGTTCATGCTCTGTCTCTCTCTGTCTCAAAAATAAATAAACGTTAGGGGCGCCTGGGTGGCGCAGTCGGTTAAGCGTCCGACTTCAGCCAGGTCACGATCTCGCGGTCCATGAGTTCGAGCCCCGCGTCAGGCTCTGGGCTGATGGCTCGGAGCCTGGAGCCTGTTTCCGATTCTGTGTCTCCCTCTCTCTCTGCCCCTCCCCTGTTCATGCTCTGTCTCTCTCTGTCCCAAAAATAAATAAACGTTGAAAAAAAAATTAAAAAATAAATAAATAAACGTTTAAAAAAAAAAAAAAAGAAACTCAGGGGTTAAGTCCTGATGTTATGTTACAAGGTGTGATAGATGTTATCTGAGAAAATCCTGTAACATTGCAGCACACTATTTAGTGAGGTCGATGAGGTGATTTAACTTATTCTTCCACGACAATTTTTTTTTGTAAAAAGTATATACAGATGTACGTAACTATACGCATACATACATACATACATATGAAAGATGTGGGTAAAGAAAATGCAAACAGAGAAGCAATGCGGCTGCGGAATCTAACTACCAATAGGGATTCTTATGGCATTTCAATCAGCTTAAAGGAATTTTAGTGCAATGCAGGTGTATGGAACAGGATGGGTCAGGAGTAGACAGAGAATGGGCATGAGTGCAAAACTGTGTCACCTAGTGTCTCTGATTGGTCATACACAGAACTCCTCCTTGCAGTAGCATTTCCTGGGGCTGAGTCTGCATTCCAGAATCTTTGCTCACCAGACTTCTCAGTTGAATGGGTGTGAGGGAATGTTACTTTGTAGCATACAAGGACCCTGGGTTTGTGTAGACAGAGCGAGCTGACCTAGAAAATTTTTATTTTTTACCTGGGGTCAGTACTTCAGGGTGGGGTGCATGCTGATAGACTGACACTCATTTGCACGAGTAAGTTAACGTGTGCGTCTCGGTTGACTGACTTGGTGGGGACAACAAACTCAAATGAACTTAAATAAGAAAGGAGCAAAAGAAATGCAGTAAGAAGAAAAGGATGGAAGAATTTTGTATCCCATCAAGAAAGTAGCCTTACAACATTTTTACAAAAATACACCTTACATTTTGAAGACAGTGGAGACAGACTAATCAAATTAGTAAGGTTAGGCTAGACTATGCTGTGTTAACAAATAAACCCCCAAATTTCAGGGCTCAACACAGTGAAAGTTTGTGTCTCACTCACACCAAGTCTGGTGCCATTTGGCAGGCACTCACCTCCTCCCAGAGTCTCGGGAAGCCAGCTGCTTGCCACTTCATGATTCTGTTCTCTCCGTGAATGGCTTCCAAGATTGCCGGGTAAGAGAGAGAGGGAGAGGGCACTCTGGTTTTTCACTGCCTCACCCTGAACATGACTTGTTATTTCGATTCACAGTCCTATTGCCCCATCCCACTCTGAGAGAACCAGGGAAATGGAGAAGAGCATATGAGTAATTCAACAAACAGACATTAAAGGAAATGACAGAAAATGGGTGAGTAAAAGAAAGGATAAATAAATGGATGAGACTATTGAGAAATGGAAAGAGACAATACAGCAGGAGACAAAACCCAGCCTCTCTCCCATGGCATTAATGGGTGACCTGGGGTTGACTTTAATCTTTGTAAACAATGCTTTCCCCGCACCCCCCCCCCCCCCGCCTTAACTACAAAACAAAGCCTGTGGATATTTGGGGCAATTTTTTTTGAAAAAGAATAAAAAGATCATATGTATAATTTGACTTCCATCTCCTCCCCACATATAATTATGACATGCTTGTGTATTTTTTTTCTTTGTCTCTTTATTTTTTAAAAAAGATCTCCTCAAATGTTCCCTTGTAGACAGAATTCTTTATTCTCCCCACTGGAAATGCAATGCTCCTCCCTCCATAGGGCACTTACCACACATGGTTGAACCCATGTGCCTGTCTGTTTCCTCTACTAGACTTGAGTTTCTTGGCCCCTTTGCTTTCTCAGGACCTGGCATGGGTCTGGCAGAGAGGTCAATGAATGAATGATGCTTGTAGGTATAAGTGAAGGAGTGAGTAAATAAATAGGTAAAACTTTTTCCTGTTCTTTAAATTCTGTGGTAGAATTATACAATTTCATCACTCTGCGTTCTGTAGTAAAACTCTAAATCTTTACTCCTTCAGAAGTCTTCAGGGGGCCCACACTGGTAGGCAGCTGAGATGTGTGGAGGTCCAAGTCTGTAAGGGCCATTGGATGCACAACCTAACTAGGACATGAAAGGACAGGATGGAGCTATTGAATCCTGTTAATAACTCATACACATTGAAATAGAGGGCCATCCCTTTTGTAGCAATGTGGATGGAACTGGAGAGTGTGATGCTAAGTTAAATAAGCCATACAGAGAAAGACAGATACCATATGGTTTCACTCTTATGTGGATCCTGAGAAACTTAACAGAAACCCATGGGGGAGGGGAAGGAAAAAAAAAAGAGGTTAGAGTGGGAGAGAGCCAAAGCATAAGAGACTGTTAAAAACTGAGAACAAACTGAGGGTTGATGGGGGGTGGGAGGGAGGAGAGGGTGGGTGATGGGTATTGAGGAGGGCACCTTTTGGGATGAGCACTGGGTGTTGTATGGAAACCAATTTGACAATAAATTTCATATATTGAAGAAAAAAAAAAAGAAATAGAGGGCCATCTGCTAATGTAAGGGGTACAGGTGGAAACTGGGCCTTTTCAGAGGATCATGGGATAAGAAAAAGAGTAAAGAGAATGAGCTGGGAAGAGCCAAGATGACCAAGACTGAGATAGGGCTTGACAGAGAGAATTAGGCTATTCTGAATAGCAGTGAATGAGAGACCTGTGGGCAATTTCAGAAGGGAGAGTCAAGGTCCATGAGGTTTCTAGAAGAAAGGTTTACTCTGAACCTAAGTGGACTGATGGATTGTCCAGATACGCTATGCCCTTGTTTTTCAAGGAAACAAAATATAGCCTTGGATGAAAGATTAAAAATCTTAGCAAGAATACAGACAGGATAGTGAATACAAAAGTCTAGGGTTTGAGATGGGGTGGGGGAGTGATAACTGGGAGAAGGAAACAGGGGAAGCAAGGAGCTGTTTAATGTTTGTTGAGTGGAACCAAATGCTTTAAACCGCTGCCAAGCTAATTGAGTAATGTTAGGCTTTGTGCTCTTAACACACATAATCTCTGTGTCACCTGTTCTTTCAGATTCCCTCACCTTGTTGTGTAAACAGTTTGTACACCTGAACTGATGGCGTGTTCTAGTTCAGTGGCTGTAGTGTGGAAGGGACATGATTATAAGAGAGAATCCGGGAGGGTGCAAAACTCCAGGGAGCATTCTGCTTAAAGAAAATAGTTCTGATTCCCCTAAGGGATGTTGACAGAAATATTCAGAGAAATGATAGACAGAACCCAGAAGGCCATGCCTTCTGCTTGGGGGTTCTTTCAGAGGTATTCACGTCACCTACTCTTCTTGTTGAGGCACCCCTTGTTTTGAGGAAATGGGCTGATCCTGATTTGGTTTCATAGAATTGACTTCTCAGGGCTGCTGGGGTGAGTCACTGATAGTGCCTACATTATCCCAAAGCACAGGGAGAAAGACTGTGCTAGTCTCTGCTACCACTATAAAAGTCTGGATGGTCTGCAAACACTTCCCTAATGCTATCAAGAGAAAGCAGCCAACTGGGATGTCTTTCCAGGGGAATTTCAGTCTTCATCGTGAGCCGGGGCAAGAGGAGAGATTAAGCAAATATAGCATCAGTTTGAATTTGGTAAGGTAGGCTGAAGCCTCATGGAAGTGGGGAATAGGAATAGATGGGGGAATGTTGGCCTTTGGGAACCGACAAGTTCATGGTCAACAACTCCAGTACTTAGAAATCACTTTGAACCTGCACTGTAACACTGTAGAGAAGCAATCCTTATAAACTTGAGATAATTACAAAAATACTATTAATAGCTCACTAGCATTGAATTTACAGCATATCTAACCCAATAACTGAGAAAACTGAGGGCTGAAAAAGTGGTGATTTTCTCAAGGCCACATGATTATTAAAAAGGTAGCCTAACATGTTGAGGTATGCAACTTATCCATTAATATACTGCTGAAGGACCCCTATCTTTCAAATAGTTGGGGCTGCCTTTCAATGCAAAGACAGACTCCTACTGAAAACAAATAATCCCTCTTCCCAAATAGCAAACACAAACAGAACTCATCAAATAGAAATAAAGTAGCAACCACTACAAACATATTATCACAAAATGAAACCAAAAAACTTCTCTAGCCCTAAGATTAGTTTTAGAAAAAGAGATATTACGACGTAGACATTGACCAAAACTTGTAAGAGGGAGAGATTTTCCTGTCCAGACTTTGATCCCATCGGAATCTTACAACTTGACCACTCCCACATATTAACATTGATTTGCTGTCTAGTGTCTATTCATCCAGGGCCATGGTGTTAGGTAAAACCTAGAATGGAGCCCCCAGAAAGAGGGATGGGAACCCCTGATTCCTCCCTTTACTGTGTCCTCACTATATGTTAGGTTCTTGATATGCATTCCTGCTCAATCTTCATAACTCCTGCCTTACAGATAAAGTTACTGAAACTCAGAAACATCAAATAACCCTCCATTCACATAGCTAGCAAAGGCTCAAGCTGAGACGTAGGCCTAGATCATACTCTCTTCACTATGTGACTTTCCAAGTCTTGGCTTTGCTCCCAGCTACACAGGCTAGGACATGCCTGGGGTTCAACTCAGCGGTTCAGATCCTCAAATCACCTACATGGGGTAAAACTTAAGGCTCACCTGTGAGGATCATTCTCTACATTGGGGTGGTTTCTTCCTCCTGATAGGACCAAGAGAGGGTCACTCACTGTGGATCTTCCAGCTTAGTGACAGATCTGCTCAGAGAAATGACCTCGTTTATTTGAACATAGCATCTGGCCTCACAATGCATTCGGTTCAGAGTTTTGGCCACTAGCTCAGTAGCCCCAGCTTTCATCACAGCCAGAACTAAGCAGCCACCCAATGACTCTCCTGTAGGCCTCTTTGCCTCTTAGGCACTGACTCTGTCCTGAAGCAGCACCACCCAGGCAGCAGGGTAGGGGTAAGGGAGAGAGCACACCTGTGGAAAGAGAGGCCACGCTTGCTGTGAGAGAACCCTCCTGTTGAGTAGGCCATCCCTCTTTCTGGCTGACTGCCACGAACAGACAGCACAGGCAGTGGTTAAGGTCTCGGGGATTTGAGTCACTTACCTGTTCTGACCACCTCCTCATTAGTCACACATACTCACAGCATTGGGAGAGTGGGATACTGCAAGCCACACATGACTACATGAGAGTTGCCCTGGCAGCAGAGTGAACCAGAGGGGGCTGTGGGAGGCAGGCTTTGTAGTAACAAGAGGGCAAGGTGCCCCCAGGTTCCCACGGGAGGATGTCATTGGCTTGTTTGAATAATTTTGCAAGCTTGCAGGGTGGTAAGACCCGTTAGGTTGAGGACCCAGTAGGGTGCATCTGGTCCAGTTAGTAGGGAAACTAGCAAGTTGGGAAGACTTTCCTATGGGGTCAGGGAGTGGGACATATCTGGTGAGAGCAAAGGGTATCATATTTAGGCCTTTGGGACCCTAAGAGGCTCAAATACACTAAGGCAGTTCTTGAAATTTTAGGCCTCACAACGCATTGCCCGAGATCTCGAGTCTCTACTCCGCCATGTTCTGGCTGTGACCTGAGGCTAGTTATCTTCAAACTTGCTCTTCCCTGGAAAATACTGAATGATATTTATCCACATAGGCCTACCATGAAGTGGTCGTGCTTGGCACAGTTCATGGCTCATAAGAAGTACTGAGTAGACGTCAGGTACTGTCATCATCATAAGTGGAAATAGTAACAGTAATGCATGGTCTCCTCCAAGTTTGTTCACGGTTGAAGAGGTATTTAAGCGAGGTCTTGCTTTTAGGTTTGGGATCATTTATAAACTCATCGGTTCCATGGAAAAATATAGACACTACGGTCTTCACACCACTGCCTTGACTTGAGAGCAAGTGCTTCCCAGTATCAGGGGGCAGACATGGAAGGGGTCACTAAGTGGCTTAAAAGGTTGAGGGGGAGAAACAACTCTAGCCAAGGTCTTTCCGTTAAGCTGAAGCTTTAGACTATTTATAAGTTCTTTCCTTTTACTGTCTAAAAAAAAATTTATTTTGATCAGAAATGGAAACAAAGGGATTAAGGGAATCAGTAGAGTGATTTGTAATTGGTCTCCAGACTGCACTCCTGTTTCCATTTGTCAAGAGCAAGCTGGTGAATAAAACTGCATGGAAGGACTTTATTAGCAGTAGCTTTCCTCCTGCAGCCTGGGATTAGAGGAATACTTTAACCTTGACACATTCATTTTATGATCACAAAGCCCTTCGCCTATCGGTCTATTTTCCCCTTTTCATATTGCCCTGATCCCGGCAGAAGCTTTTAAAATGATCAGAGAATGGTTTTATTTTTTTTCTCTCCCTGTCCCCTCCTCCTCTTCATCTTTCCCCAAATGTACCCACCAATCTTTACTAACACAATGAAAAACAAACCCTCAAGGATGTGAGTCTGATAATATTTTTTACACATATTCTAGAAGGCTGTAACAGAGGACAATAAGTGTGGCTCTCAATGAAACGTCAACGCAAATAATGTTGATTTCCAAAAAGAAATTCATTGAAATTAACGGATTTCCAGGGAAAGCACAAAAGAGCATGTAAGAAAAATATCAAATGCTTTTAGCCATCAACTCATCTGTAAAGAACAAAGGAAAACAGGAAGCCGTATGTCAGAAAAATACGCATGAGACGTTTTATCCAAATGGTGATAGTGAAAAGGGTATATAATCTTAAGAATCCATTTAAAATTGATGTGGGGTGGGGGGCACTGATACGCATAAATCCCTGGGGTTCAAATGTACGATTGACTCGTCTATTTGTTAATGTGAGATCTTTGGTCAGAGTTAGGTGTTAATTGTATAACAGTTGACTAGTATCTCAAAGACATAACTATCTTTGTTGTTTGATAGGTGGAGAAATCTATCCACTGTACATCAATTTATTATAATTATGGAGTTTTACTTTACTTTTTTCTTTATCCAGGAACATTTTTGACTTGTTTTAGATTAAAGTGTACGTCTCATTAATTATGGCATTTAGTTCTCAGCTCGTAATTGGTATCTGGTGCTTCTAACTTGTAGCACTTGTAGTGTCGCTGTTTCAAGGGGATGCTGATGAATTTGCCTGAGGTAAACTAAAATGGAAAGTACCGACTTTCCTAAATAATTTCAGTTATTTCTTGTAGCTTCCACGATGTCAGATTGCCCCAGCGTAGGGGGTGAGAGAGGTGAAAGGTAGGCAGTCCATCTGATTCTCTCCCTATCAGAGGGATTGAGAGAGGGGCTCTATATTCCTAGCAGGGCTTTGTGCCAAAATGTAATCAAATAGGAAACTGGGTGCCAATGGTAATTTTTTGAAATGTGCTTTTATGACATCCTCCTCAAAGATGAAAGCAGCGTTCCCTAAAACAAACAAACAGCCTGGACTTGGGCTAAAGCTCTGATATGAAATCTATTTATGTTTCCCCAGACCCGACTTGAAAGTAATTGTACATGATTTGAAACTTTTAATTGTTCTTGTTGTTTCTCTCTGCAAATAAGGAAATCCTGGCTTTCTGTAGAAAACGCTAGATCCTGGCTATTGGTTTCTTTTCAAGGTTCTGCCACACTAATTGCTTTCTGTTTGATTCTGTGCCCTTCTGAAATTGAAGGTTGCCTCGAGGCAGGAGAAAAGCTGTGGTGGTGGCTTGTGGGTTCGGGGACTGGGGTAACCCACAACCGTGGCTGCAAGCCAGTCTCATTATCCCACGGCTCGGTGGGGCAAGCCAGGGGGGCCCGCGTTACTGCTTCAGATCTGAGCCTATGACTAGAAGGGTTGGAATCTCAAAGCTTTCTCTTTGCATTATTTATCATTTCTGACTGATAACAGCACCACTTTCTTCTAGGAACCAAACACTGGTCATTATGGTTTTGTTTTAATGTGGTATTTGGTATTTCACTTTTCTTCAGCCGCAGATTTACAAACTGGGAGTATGTTAAGGGATGTGTGTTTCAGGGAAATAGACAGTTCACTTCTTTTCACAACCCTATGGCTTTATTGCTTGTGCGCCAACATATTCCTAATATTACTGTTTGATTGCTTCCTTTCAATCTGTCTAAACTGCAGTTGTGCAAGTTGAAGTGATTTCACTGGTGTCCGAGAACACGTGGGTATTCTATGAAGTCAGAAACAAATTTCACTGGTTATGGGACTCGACAGTTTTGGAAGTGGGATTTCAAAATCATAACTTTAAAGTCTTATTAGACACACTGCCTAGCTATTCAGAAAGGTGGACTCTGTGGGGCGTATAGGCATCCTCGCTGAGTGACAACCGTATGGAAAGTGGCAGTTAACGGGGAGGCTGCGGGGCAGACTGCCCGGGTTCAAATCCCAGCTCTACCCTCACCGAGTCTGTGACACGACCAAGTCACTTCTCTGCGCTTCTCATGTGTCACCTGAGGGTTTTAATGGTACCTGACATGTTAACACATGTCTAGTGCTTAAAACAGTGCCAAGCACCCGATGATAGCTTAATAAATGCCAGTTGCCATTATTTTCCTAAAGCGTGTTACTACTTTTAAAATTATGCCCATTAAATATAATTTGGCCTTTTCGTGCACACTCTGGGTCATCCCTGAGGACCTCAGTGATCACAGAGTGACGCCCTCATGGGCCCCTGGGTGATCTAACTTCCTACCCTCCATTTGGCATTGCTGTAGCCTCGAGCCATTAGCCAGGGTCTTCCTGCTGCTCCACACTGCCTGGCCATCACTTTGTGGGCCAGCCAGGCTGTTCTTTTTTGTCTCGTCCCTCACAGCTCACTCTGTTTTTTGCCCTCAACCTAAGAACTTAGAGCTGATTACTGGTCATGGGGCCAGAAGACTCCCATTTCCTGTTGGTTACTAAGCTAAGATCTGTGAGCGCACAGGTCCTCTGACTTGTCTACAAGCACACATTGTCCTAACCTTTCCAGTTTGATTACAGGTTTTCATTTTTTTAATGTTTTATTTATTTTTGAGAGAGAGAGAGAGAGAGAGAGAGAGAGACAGAGCATGAGTGGGGGAGGGGCAGAGAGAGAGAGGGAGACACAGAATCTGAATCAGGCTCCAGGCTCTGAGCTGTCAGCACAGAGCCTGATGTGGGGGTAGAACCCACAGACCGCGAGACCATGACCTGAGCCGAAGTTGGCCGCTTAACTGACTGAGCCACCCAGGCGCCCAAGGTTTTCGTTTTTAGAAAAGAAAACGTATTTATGGAAAGAGCACTAGATCAAGGATCAGGAAGCCTGCCTTTTCTGACTGTATCCCTTGTAACTGGGGAGCAACACTTATTCCTCAGTCTTCATCTGTAAAAAGGGAGAACAGAATGCCTGCCCTGTCACCTCAGCAGGGTGGCTATAGTATTAGATGAGCTAATGCAGGAGAAAGTACTTTGAGGAGAAAGTACTTTGGAAGAAAGACCAAGTGGGTGCTTGTAAGAGAGGACTTTGGGGTCAAAACACACTGGTCAAAACACCCAACTCTGCCAGGTATCATTTATGTACCCTTGGTCAATGCATTTCATAAAAGGGAATGAGGCTCATAATCTTATTAAATCTGCTTGAAGTTTCGATGAAATGGTAGATAAAGAGCCGGACACAAGGTAGACTCTCAAGAAATGGTCACTATTATCAAATCATTAAGATACTTTACAAAAGCAGTGGACCTGCTTTGTATTTAGAGGGATACGTGACCTGTCCTGTCCATTGCTGCCCCCACCATTGGTAGATTTCGCTGTCTGTGACCTTTGTAGGTCTTCAGCTCTGAGAACTGAGTGACAGGCAGTCCTAGAGATGTGTGATGCCTTCATATTGAGCCAAACTGGTAAACTCAAAATGTGTTTATACTTCCAAAATGGCTTGTTAGACGCCCGAAATGCAGAATTTGTGAAGGAAAAGAAATGGCCGCCTTGAAAATCAGTTCTGAACTTACTCAGGTTGTCTTCAAAACAATGAGTTCTTCCACTTACCCAAATTAATAATCTAATAAATGCCGTGTAGGAGGAGATAAAGTCCAAATCACAGGTCAGAAGGAACTTTGGCACCTCCCAATGGCCTCCGGCCAGCTTGTCCTTTGTGTACACAATGTGTATGTGTGTGTATGTAAAAGCCTCTGAGAGCGGTGTGGAGGGTACTGGAGAGCCTCCACAGCAAGTGGGCACAGGGGCCGAGGCTCATTGGGAGAGTGGAGACTCTATGTGCGGACATTTCCCCACAGAGAAGAAGCTGGAAGGGTGTTCTATGGCTCTTTTGCCTCACTCCAATTCTACTTCTCCATTTCTGGGGAAGAAGAGGGATTGGAAAATTAAGCTGATGCATAGTCGTACGTATAAATTCATAAAGTCCTCATTAGAAAGTAAAACCGCAGGGTGGGAGTGATCCAAATAAATTGTATTGTCATAAAGCAATTAAGAGAAAATCAGGCAATCATAAGGTGATAAAAGCCTATTAGTTAAAGGGCCTGAAAAACACAGCGGGTTGTAAAAAATTAAATTCTCACACACAGACAAAATGCAAATACACGCAATTGTCTCTCTATGGCAAAGAGTCAGATTACTGATGTGTGTGAAGAGTTAAAATAAAAGCCTGGAAAAATGTGAGGTACAATTTGATTTCTCATGTGTGCTCAGAACTGAGGAGTTCTGTCTTGTAAATTCCTTTCTTTCCTTCACAATAAATCTTACAAAACAGTTTTGTCCTTTGAAAATAAGATATATCCTTGAAAATGAAATGTAAGATCGGGGCACCTGGGTGGCTCAGTCAGTTAAGCCTCTGACTTTGGTTCAGGTCATGATCTCACGGTTTGTGAGTTCGAGCACCGTGTCGGGGTCTGGGCTGACAGCTCAGAGCCTGGAGCCTGTTTCAGATTCTGTGTCTCCCTCTCTCTGCTCCTCCCCCGCTCACACTCTGTCTCTCTGTCTCTCTAAAAGAATAAATAAAAGCATTACAAAAAAATTTTAAAAATGAAATGTAAAAACATGAATGAATTTTACCCTCTTCAATTCATTGAGACCGTTCTGGGATGACAGCCTTTCGAAGTCACAAGAATCTCATTCTAATGCTGTTATTAAAAATGAAGAAACTGAGGCCTGAGGAGGTTAAAGCCAAGTTTCCCCTTGTCTAATAGGTAAGCTGATGGGAGCAGATCTGATTCTAGAGACCAGACCGCTCCTCTTTCTCCCCCAGCTCAGAGCTCTTTCCTCTAGTCTACTTGGCTTTTCTTATACAATGCTAGTGCTTGAAACATTTGGTCTATATTAGATGTTGGCAAACTTTTTCTATAAAGGGACAGATAATAAATATTTTTGGCTTTGTGTGCCTTTCTTGCAACTAGTCAACTCTGCTGTTATAGTGCAAAATCAGCCATAGGCAATACTTAAACACTGAAGCATGCTAGCATTCCAGTGAACTTGTTTATAGAAACAGGCCGAGGGCCAGATTTGGCCTACAGGTAGTAGTGTGCTGACCCTTGGTCGATATCACTTTTTCAGTAATTGTTAAGGAGGCCTTAAAACAACCTAACCCAACATTTTTAGATATTATAAGGAGGTTCTTGGTGGAAAAACTTACCAGTTCCCTCGGTCAGGTGTACATTTTTTCCGAGCACTCTTCCAAGTTCCCTGAGGCCATCCTCAATGAGCCCAGCCCTTGGCATACTACTACTACAAGGGGCAGAAGCCCCAATCATGGATTAATCTTACCCCTTTCTTCCCATTTCAATAGCACACATTTGCACAATGCAGACTGGTGCAGTACACAAAGTCTACACTTTGCGTGACTTTGCAGGTGTCCCTGGACGGGCCTATCTCTTTGTCCACAATGGCTGATCTGAGCTTCTAAAGGGATCTAAAGACCTTCCTGTAATTGGATTAACAATTGTCCTAACACTTTAAGTAAGGTCTTTTTGGCACTGATTCGAAATGCCACATTTATTATGTATGAACTTTCTGTGTGCACATGAGTGTGTCTCTGGATTTTCACTATTGTTTCAATAATGTGTTTGTCTATTTCTTCATGAACCTTTGCAATATTGTGCCTTCTCCAGCAGGAAAGTCTTTACCCAGATTTTCTTTATGTCTTTTAATAAACATTTATAGTTTTTTAATATGTCTTGTACATTTTCATAATGTCTTTCACATGAGCTACTTTTTACTGATTTTTCAAACACAGATCAAGTGGCCGATTATACAAGCCTGTGTAGTGAAAGTATAAAAGACTGAACTTGAAGCAATTGCAAGTGAAGAGCCTGAGAAGGTGCTCTGTCATTTCTATATCCTTTTTGGTACTGGAAGTGACTGACTGACCGGTGCGAACAAAGGCCAGCAGACAGAGTGGACAGGGCTAGGAAGAAGAAGACAGAGCCGGCCAGGCAGTTTTATGAAGGACCTGGACCCAGTCCTGGAGCATGATGGCCTTAGCCAGTCTTGGCGAGGTGTCTCATCAGCACACTCATGAAGAGGGATCAGTAGCTGTCCCTGAGGGTAAGGCCTGGGGCATAGCACCTTCCTGTTAGGTTGCACAGGCTTTTAGGTTTTTGTTGCATAAAATCGGTTCTTCTATATTTTCTTATTTTTCCCCCTTCCAGACCTCCACTTCCCCCATTCTGGCTACCTGGTCCCCATTCTTGCCTTGCATCTACATTGATTCAGCCCAACCTGCCTTATTTTAGTTACTTGCTTCTCATTCTTGCACTCACTTCTGTGCCTGTCTTCATTTGACCCGATTTATTTGGTGTTAAATGCATTTCCTATCCGATTCTAGTCTCTTGACTTCTCTTACTTTGCTATTAGAATGATCTCCATTTGTGCCATTTCGCCTTCTGGTTTTCCATTTCTGGGCAATCCCCTTGCTGCTCTGGCAACCACTTATTTCCCAGGAACATCTGTCCTTTGGAGCCTGTTGGCCTCCTGGGCAAGTCTCCAAGCTAACACAACGCCCCCATCTTCCTCACTGCCCATTATTGTCCTAGTTCATACTGGTAGCTGACTTAAATTGTGTGCATGTGTGTATGTTTCTACACTATTTACTAAGAGATATCAAATCCGTGCCACAAAGTAGGGTCACTTCAACTAGCCCTCTTGTTTATTTTATAAAGTTCTATGTTACATGAAGTGCTACAGATGTCATCAAGGAGACTCCCCTAAACCAGGTGGATCCAGTCAACATATGCAGGCACTCTCTTGGAGAGCATACTGGGCAGATCAGGTGGACAGCGTCCCTTAAACTAAGGTGGATGCCGCCTGAATGGGTTATTGTTGGCTTTGCCACTCTCAGGATCTGTTAACGTATCATTTGATGTATAATCTCGCATATAAACGTTCCTATTCTATAAACTGAGACATATCTATACCAGGACATGGCGAGTAGTTACAGTGATATCACCGAAAGAATTCCAGCTTGGTGTATGACCTGAATCCATCAAGGGTAGAGGTCTCAACCGTGGTCTTAGAATTCACTGGGCAAGTTTCGAAAAGGTACGGATGCCCAGGTTCCAATCCAGACCAACTGAAATCAAATTCCTAAGGGTGGGTCCCAGGCACTGGTGTTTAAAAATTTTTCCAGATGATTTTAATGTGTGGTCAAGGTTGAAAACTACTGTTTTAGCAGCACTTTCAGAGGCACCAGCTGTCATGCTACACAGCCTGTTGTCACCAGACGTCTCTCTTTTTAAACTTGCAGAAACCTTGTGGGGACCCAGTCTGTGATTTAGGTCACGCTATCTAACTTAGAATTCAAAACATGGGCTTCTTTTTGTCCTTTCTCTGTTGTGTTAATTCTCCAAACCCAGAAAGTGATGTATCAGAGAGAATTATTTATAATTTTTAAAAGGGCCACATCAATGGCCAGACCGCATGGGTTTGTCTCCACAGGGAAATGGCTGTGGTATCTTTGAAGAGTCTGGTAGGAATTTCAACAGAATGAAAAGTTCACTGAGTTTTAGTGGCATGGAAGCAAGTCCACAGTGGAATGCTATTGTTGAAACAGCCCTGTATCAGGCAGTGTTTCCAGATATGATCAGGAAACACTGTAGCTAGTCGAAGGAGAAAGTTCATCTCTTAAGGGATAGGTTGCAGGTAGAGGAGCGCCCAAACCCTCCCGTGGGATTGCATCGTGAAGCCCCGGAGGGCCAGACCTGGAAGTTCACGCTGAGGATCTGAAGCTGGTCTCCTGGAAGTTCCGTTGACACCTACGCCCACCCCACCCCCCATGGAAGCCCTCACCACTAACTTTGCTAAGTGATGTCCTTCTTCAGGGTGCTCTTTCTGAGTGGAAACCTGTGCAAGATGATGCTCAGTTACAAGCGTTGCTAGGAAAGAGTAAGTTTTCCAATACTGGGGAAGCAAGACAGATTAGAGGAAATTCCCAAAATGTAGGAAGGATGTTTAAAAGATGTAGAATGGCCTTGGGGCACCTGGGTGGCTCACTCGGTTAAGCGTCTGACTTCAGCTCAGGTCACGATCTCACGATTTGTGAGTTTGAGCCCCACGTCAGGCTCTGTGCTGACAGCTCGGAGCCTGGAGCCTGCTTTGGGTTCTGTGTCTCCCTCTCTCTCTGCCTCTGTCCCACTCGCGCTCTGTCTCTCTCTGTCAAAAATGAATAAGCATTAAAACATTTTTTTAATTAAAAAAAATAAAAGATACAGAACGGCCTCAAAGAATGACAAGCACTTTTTCTTCCCCCCGTCTTTCTTTTTTCTTGCTGGAGGTCCCCGAGAGTGCAACCACTCCTAAGAGAAACTAACTGGAAAAGACCTGATGTCCATCATCTGGACGTCTATGTGAATTAAAAACTGGCATTATCTCTCCCTGGGACATGCGCACTTTGTCTCATCTCTAATAATGGAGTGGAAGAAAGGCTTTATTTTATTCTCTGCTAAAGGCATTATTGTCACTGGTGGTGCTGGTGGAGAGAGGGTGGTAAGTGGGTGTGTAAAGAGGTTGAAAAGAAACCCCCTCCTAACGTTACCCAAGAAAATCAACCCAGAAGAATTCCCTGTCACCCCACATACTTTCATTTACACACAAGTTTCCTGAATCCTAGAGTTGGATTTCACAATTAAGAAAGTTTACAGAGTATTTGAAGCAAATCTGGAAAGAGTCACATTAGCTACATTATTACTAATAGAAAATTAGGGCTATGAGGAAATGCTGGTAAGAGAATGCTGAGAACATAGGAAAACATTTTCAAAAATATGATAGATTTCATGATAAAGATGGTACTCTTTCTATCAGAGATGGGGGGAAGCACTTTTTTTAGAGACAGAGACAGAGACAGAGACAGAGAATGAGCAGGGGAGGGGCAGAGAGAGACGGCAACAGAGGATCTGAAGCGGAGTCTGAACTCTCAGTGCAGAGCCCGACACGGGGCTTGAACCCATGAGCCCTGAGATCATGACCTGAGCTGAAGTCAGTCCCTTAACTGACGGAGCGACCCAGACGCCCCAGGACTTTTTTTTTTTTTCTTTAAATAGTAGAACAACAGGAGGCGTTTTATTTAGACCAGAGGCACAATTCCCCCACAGCGGTGCCTTCAGGCACTCAGTGACTTCCTGTGCCCCTTCAGTAGAGACAGCTGTCACCTAACTTAGATGACTTCCAGGAGGAATTGCCTATAGGCAAAATAATGACCCAACTAATTTCCTCTAGTCTCTTGTAGGTTTTGATGCTGTGAAAAAGCTTCTCCCTAGTTCTCCAGTGGAAACCCAATTAGTGTCTTCAAGCACACTGGTGAAGTTTGTACAATCAAAGGAAGCCTCTGGGTAGTTAGCAGAATAAGGAAGTAGGTACGCATCGGAGAATCTGCCTGCCCAGTGATCTAGCCTCACCCTCTCTTCATAGCATGAGCACTTGGCATTCATCTGATCCCCTGTCCTCCTACCCAGGGTGACCCTATCTATCTATGCTTCATGAAAAGAAGCAAAAAGTCTGAAACACGGACTTCAAAGGCAAAGGGAATTCTATTTTAACGTTTTGATTTCATTAACCTGGGGCCCCTCGTGAAAGGTCATCAGGAAAGAACAAACAAGATAAGCATTGGTCTGGATGTCTTCCAGAAAGGCTAAGGAGTGCCTTCAGAGGAAAGCACAGCATAATTAAATGCACACTGGCTGTTGACAGTGCCTATTCAGCTCTGTTTGCACACAGGAGGGAACAGTCTTCTTTTCTTATTTATTTATTTATTTATTTAGAGCAGGGGAGGGGCAGAGAGAGAGAGAGGGAGAGAATTCCAAGCAGGCTCCGCATTGTCAGCGCAGAGCCTGATGCAGGGTTTGAACTCATGAACTCTGAGATCATGACTGAGCCAAAACCAAGAGTTGGATGCTTAACCGACTAAGCCACCCAGGCATCCCAGGAGGGGACAGTTTTCTATTGCAAGCATTTTGTTGTTGTTGATCTGGTTTCACTGAAGGAGAAGAGGTCCATGTGGGAACACTTACTGGATTATTAAGCTATGTAAAGATGTTACCATTTCTCGAACTTCCAAGTTCTTTTCTGTCCTTTGCTATTGGGAGCCTACCATAGATGCCAAAGGATGGTCCCAGTGTGGGGGCCCAAGCAAACATCTTAAAGGATGTGTTTGTTTCCAGTGAAATTATCGAGAAGTGAATAAACAGAAACAAAAACATCTTGACATTAACATCTAGCATTTATTTATCTACCAGGCCCTGTAAACACATTATCTCAATTTTATCTTCATAAAATGCTTCTGAAGTACCTATTATCAAGGAAAATGAGGTTCAGAAATGTGAGGGGATTTGTTCATAACTAAAAACCGGATTTACCCCTAGTCCTTCCGCTTAGCTACACTGTAACCTTTGGCAGACTTTGCCGTGATCAGCAGCTCAGCAGCTGTCGTGTTGTAATGCACACTATCAGTGCCCTGCCATATCCTCTTGCCCTTTACCACTTGAGCGCACGCTGCTCAACTTCTAAGTTGGCAGTTCTTTGCCTAAAGACTCTCTCTGGCTGACCTTGGAGCCTATTTGCTCCTGCAGCAGCTCCAAAGTATCCATGCATGGATGTTCCTTTTCCATCGCCTCCCCTTCCCCCACCAGGCAGTTGTAAACAATGGCTGAGAGGAGGTGGTGTATAAATATCCCAGTTTCTTCATTCTTTAGTGGGACCACTCTAAGGCACGTCTTCTGTACCCGCTCTGAGTTCCAGGAATAACCTGAGTTGCAGGAATAACCTTCAGTTATACACAGTGGGAACTTGCCTGATGATAAAGGGAGGGCTCTTTCCTTCACGTTCTCACTTCCCCACTCCCTTGCCAGTGTTTGCCAGCACTGCTACCCAAAGTAACCAGTGGCACTCGGATTCTTGTCTCAGGATCAGGTGCCAGAGGAACTCAAACCAAGGCAGTTGTAAATGTGTGCCTTGCTACTCATAAATGGAGCTTGGGGCTTGGGGTGATGGTTTGGTAGCAAAAATGGCCCCAGTTCTCCAGCCCTCCCTGTGTCCATACCTTTCGTATGGGATTTTGCAGCTCCTCTCATCAAGGGATGAAGTGCGTTTCTCCATCCCTTGCATCTACGCTGGTCTTGAAACATGCTTTGGCCAGTGGAGTGAGGCAGAAGTGACAGTGTGCCCGTTTTGAGCCTAGGCTCCGTGAGGCTTTGTGTGCTTCTGCTGTTCCCGCTGTCACTCTCAGATGTCTGCTGCCTCCACGTGAGCCAGTCTAGGCCAGTGGACAGGAGGATACAGGGGACACATGGAGTCGCGCTCCTTAGAGGCTGAAGCCCCCAGCCGGCTCAGCGGACTGCAGATCCACGAGCGAGTCTAGCCACTCTCGGTCCAGCCTGACCCCGATCAGCAAAACCACCCAGCAGACCCACAGACTTTGGGGCAAAATCACTTACTGTTGCGTGCCACTGCTCTTGCCTTGCAGCGCTTTTGTGGCAACAGATAAACTGATGTTACCGCAAGTTCTTCTGATTTCTGTTCTTTCCATTTCCTTCCTTTCTCTATACCTTTTCGTACATACTCATTTCCTCCCTTCCTGTCTACGAGTGTTTGTAAATAGATTAATCTTTCCTGCTGATCACTGATCAAGCTGGAATTGCTCAGCAATGTGGAGTGAATTCTGCCATTAATTTTATCGTAGCCTAAAATTCCTGGGGCGCCTGGGTGGCTCAGTCGGTCAGGCTTCTGATTTCGGCGCAGGTGATGATCTCACGTTTTGTGAGTTCAGGCCCCATGTCGGGCTCTGTGCTGACAGCTCAGAGCCTGAAGCCTGCTTCAGATTCTGTGTCTCCTTCTCTCTCTGCCCATCCACACGCGTGTTCTCTCTCTCAAAAATAATAAACGTTAAAAAAAATTAAAATTCTAGATAATCTTTTAGAGCTTTCCCTCAGTCACTTCACTAATTGTAGGTTGAGAAGCTGGGATATTTTTATTTTTAGTTTTTATTATTTATGTATTTGTTTGTTTAATTTTTTAATGTTTATTTATTTTTGAGACAGAGAGAGACAGACAATGAGTGAGGGAGGGGCAGAGATAGAGGGAGACACAGAATCCAAAGCAGGCTCCAGACTCTGAGCTGTCAGCACAGAGCCCGACGCGGGGCTCGAACTCACCAACCGTGAGATCGTGACCTGAGCTGAGGTTGGGGGCTTAGCCGAATGAGCCACCCAGGTGCCCCTATTTTCTCTTTTTTAAAAAGTTTATTTATTTATTTTAAGAGACAGAGAGAGAGAGAGAGCAGAAGCAGGGGAGGGGTGGAGAGAGAGGGAGAGAGAGAATCCCAAGCAGGCTCTGTGCTGTCAGCACAAGCCTGAGGCAGGGGTTGACCTCATGAACCATGAGATCATGACCTGAGCCGAGATCAAGAATTGGACACTCAACTGACTGAACCACCCAAGCATCCCTGGGATATTTTTATGTAGCATGATTGTGATATAAGGAATCATCTGAACAGGAGGTAGAGGGCTGAGGGAACATAGAGGCCTTCCAAAGATAGAGTGGAAAAAGGAGATTCTCTCCAAAAAGTTTTTTTTTTTTTTTTTTTAGAAAATAGAAAAGAGAATATGGGAAACAGGACAATGCCTTCATTTTTTTTTTCATTCTGTAAATAACTGAGCCCCTACCATGTGCCAGGCACTACCAGGTGCTAAGGATATAAGTGTGTGTAAGAACATGATTTTCTTCCCTTGAAGAACCAAGTTTCTAGTGGAGGACTGTGCTAGAAAAGACAAAAATTAACTAATTTTCCATATTCTGGAGCCTTGAGAGAGGATCCAGTAAATGTGTATTTCCCAGGTAGGGACAAGGGTTAACAAATGAGAGAGTTCCTCTGAGGCTGGTGGCTTCCCAGAAGGCATCGAGAAGGAGATCAAAGCCAGAGGACCCGGCAGAGTGGGACGGGGGCTGGGGGAGAGGAGGGAAGGTTTGACAGAGAACAAGTTCAGGGGAATTCACTACCACTACAAACTTCACTGCGGGCAGTGAAGTCCTGAGAACCCAGGAGGTTGACGATGGGGAACTACATCTCGAGGGCTCTCTTGCCTGCTCAGGAGGAGAAATAAAACTCTGTGGTTGCTAAGGGAAGTGGGTTTTATAGTCACTCAGTAGTTCACAGATTTACATGTAGCCTACCTACTTAATAGCAATCAATGTGTCATTTGGCATTTGTATTAATTAAACTTTTTAATAAAACTTTGGGTTAAGAGTGCTTATCTCATATTTCAGACATTCCCAGGAGTGCTTAGAAAGGGGCTTGGAGTAGGAAAAATATGCCATTTGGCAATAATCCATGAAACTAATTACCATAAAGAAGTCGTGAAAATTTGCACAGAAGGGCTTGCTACAAATATTTCAATCAATTCAGAAGACAATTTACCTTAGTTTTGCCAGATTCTTAGCAGATCTGGTCTCTCCCCTCCCATATAGAAACTTACAAGAGATTCAATCACTTTGCCTTCCCAGGATTCCAAGAAGATGAACTTGTCCCTTAAAATCTGACTTCCTTTTGGGATCCCATGGAAGTCTGATGCTAACACCATGAAAGAGGAAAATATGTTTTTCTATGCTCTTTGTAACACAGTCACAAACGTGAAATATTCTATCGAAGCTCAACATTCAGGACATTCTGTGTCATTCCCTGAAACCCAGAAAATAACGGCATGATGTCAGCCACTAGAGTGTAAGCTCCTCAAGGGCAAGGTAGTTTGCCTTGACTGTATTTCTAGTGCCTAATGTATTTATTCATTAAAGAACAGAAGGATTATATGCCACCTCACACCCAAGAATAACAAAGCCAATTAAAACCAAAAAGGAATACTGGGGGAAAAAAAAAGGAATGCCACTTCTCTGGGGGCAATGAAGAAACAATACGTTTCTCAGTCTATGAATTACAGGTGCCTATACAAAATGTATGTCCGTGTGGCCCAGGTGTAAAACAGGCCAAGGTAAATGTCCCAGGTCTCATAATTTGAAAGTCTCTGGACAGCTACCTGTACCTCTTGGCTTAACCACATTCTGCCTATCTGCTCCTATCAGAAGAACCACATGTGACCCATGATGGTGATGACAGAAATAGTGCCCTCTCTCTGCTAGGCCTGAGTCCAGGGTGTTCTGAATAACAGAGGAAGGTGGGTGGTACACCGAGAAAGAAAGCGCTGGTCAGAGTTCATAAAAAAGATGATGGGTCACAGCTCACTCTTTCTTGTAGTCTTCTGTCTTAGTTCTTTGATTCCATAAACACCTGATCTTAAAATATCAACATTATTTTTGCTGTTGTTCTTCAGACTCAGTTTGGTTCTAGGGGTCCATGAAAGGTTTGGGACCTGCTGCTTTGCAAGTGACACCTGGTAAAGAATTCAGTGAAGGCCACCCAAGTACCAAGTTTGTGACTCCATTCACTCGGAAAGTCCCAGTCGTTAGCCATGTACTGACACACAGGAAAATCATTTTGGGTAAATGGCTTCTGTTACAGAAAGCATATGGGTATAATTTTCTGAGTTTCTTCTAAGGAAGAGAAAGGTGCACCTCTGGCATTTGACAAATATCAATGCACTTGGCTTACTTTTAACTTCGTTCTCATGGGCTTCCTTTGTGACCAATAAGAAATGCTGGAACTGAAAATCAAGGAATGGACTGGGGGCACGTGGGGTACTCGGTGCTGTTGGGAGTAGTGGGAGTAGAACTCATGCTTTGCTAGCGTCAGAATCAGAATCGGTGGTCATGGGCAAATTTGCCCCCAGGTCTGGGTTCGTCAGTGCTGGGTGAATCTCAGGATTGGAAAGGACCATAAGAGTCTTAGAGTCCAACCACTCACTCCGTGCTTACAGCTCCACCATGACATATTGCTCATCTCTGCTTGCTTTCCCCAAGATGTCTGTCCCCTAGAACAGAGGTTGCAAACTGGCGGCCCACATAAGTGTTTTGTTTGGCTTGCCTGGTGTTTAGATCTTTTTCACATTTAGCCTGTAACATTTTAAAATTGAGAGAGTTCTCATAGATTCTTAGAACTCTAGCTTCTTCTGCAAGTCAGTTAACCACATTGGTGGCATATCCCTTTGGGCATCAATAGCCTGGAGTGTACTAGCCTCCCCCCCTCCACCCCCATTTACACAAAGCATATGCTTTCAGCTCACCACATCATCCAGGCTGTTTTTCACTCATCATGTTGCTTCTGTACCCCGTGGAGTCTCTGAGGTCTGTCTCAGAACCCTTATTCGCTGGCGTGACACCATGAGAAACCAACTCCAATCAATATGAACGTCCCTGTTTTTTTAAAAAGCAGAGCTCACCTTCACTCTTTTAGTTAGAGTCTACCTGTTGTGGTTCATGTTTTCTTTATTCTTCTAATTAGCATCTCCACGATCTGCTGATACTCTAGGTCATTTGAGTCAATATTGTTTGGGCTCTCACAGGGTCTACAGTTTTTAATAGGTTCTAGGTAGTTGGAGCAGGAATAAGGAAAGAATACGGTCTCATTTCTCATTTAGGCAAAGTGAAAAATCAGTTTTTTGTACGAGGTAATAAATAGATCGGGATGAATACTGTCTCTCAACTGTGGAAGCCTGCTCACTTGCAGACAGATTCATCCTATTTGCCATTGGCCAGCTGGCTCTGCCTGTGTGGAGAGAACAACTGAGGGCCTAACATTCGGTGCTATTAGACCTCACTGGAGAGAGGCAGAATATATAATTGTTCATATGGGGACGGAGGCTGATGTCTTTGTCTGATCGTTAATATCATCAAAGCAAATTTCTTAAAGCTCCTATGATTTTGCTGGACTCAGTCAATGTTTATTGTGCTTAGCACAAATCATGGGAAAGCTAACATTTACTTTACATTTATATTCAAAATATATTGGCATTATGGTCGCTTTTGGGTGGTCTAAAATGTGTCTAAAATGCTTCCTCAACTTGGGTAGATAGAGCCCACCCAGCTGCTAGGAGAGAGATTTTCTTACTTCTAAATGATCAGATTTCCACTTACAGATTAATAATAGGACTCTCGTTAACAGTACCTCTCAGGAAACTTAAATTTTATTAAATATATATATGAAGAGAATAGATAGATAGATAGATAGAGAAAGAGAGACAGGGGGAGAGGGACAGGGAAACAGAGAAACAGGAGGAAATTTAAAGGTTACTTTAAAACCATTTAAAATGGGTATTACTTGTCGCAAGTAGACAGCAGTGAGTATGCACTTGACCATCTTGCTGAGTATTTCCATGAAGTAAAAGAAGCTGGGCCTCTCTGGCTCCCCGGCTCCCCAACTATTTCATATCGACAGGCAGTGGCATTAAGCACCTACATCTCTAGGCAAATCCATTATTAATCCAGGCAGGGGAGTCATTTCAAGTAAAATAAGGGACAACACAAATCTTAAATACAATTCAAACTACTCCAATTTCTGAAAGTCTAATCTATTTAGTCAACATTTGTAACTGTGGCTTTTCAAACCTTAACCCCATTGAAAGGTGACTTAGGATTGGGAACAAAACGATCACATCACACATAAGGATTTTTCCCGAGGCTATTTCTAGCCTGGTTGGAAACTGGAGGCTTTAGAAATCTATCAAGACTATCTAATTTTGCTAGATTTTTTTGCCCAGTATTGAGGCCTGTGGGTTTGGATAAAAGTCTGAGAAGTCTGTGGTAACATCTCAGTACATATATTTTCATATAAAAATATTATGAGAAAAAGAGGGAATGGGAGGTACAAGTGTATGGGGTGGGGGGGGATGATTCCAGTCTTACAAGTTCAAATGTTTTTTCTTTAGTCCTTGTCCACAGTAACATTGCAATTGAAAGTGAAACAATTCAGTTTGCCTTGGACATGTTAGGTGGGAAGTAGAGTTACTCAAGTTCAATCTGTGTACTCAAGGGACAGATATTTATGTCCACTCTGATTATGGTCATTCAGAGAAGTTTCAAGAACGGCAGAATTTGGGAGAACACCACTGGGGGGTTGGAGGAACATGGAGGAGAGGCTTGGGGAATTTACCCCCAAATCACTGGATCATTTGGTTTAGGCTTCCACAGGAAGCAAGAGAAGTGAAACCAAAGTGAGAAATACTAGGACCTGGACACAGGATTCAATACTGGGAGTCAAACAGAGCTTCATGGGTCAAATTAAAACCTTTTGTATTGAGTATCGATGCCCTTTACTTCCCCAAATGGGCTTATTTCTAAAAACTTACATGTGGCTGAACGGAAAAGGATTTGGGGAAAGGGATTCCTATTGGGGAAACAACTGAAAGAATGCTTTATGGTTATTTTGCAGAGATTCCCTTGTAAAGCAAATAATCATTTGTCAGTTTGGTTATTTTGTAAGTTTGTATTTTCTTATGATGGAATTTCTTTTTTTTTTTTTTTTTTAATTTTTTTTTTCAATGTTTATTTATTTTTGGGACAGAGAGAGACAGAGCATGAACGGGGGAGGGGCAGAGAGAGAGGGAGACACAGAATCGGAAACAGGCTCCAGGCTCCGAGCCATCAGCCCAGAGCCTGACGTGGGGCTCGAACTCACGGACCGCGAGATCGTGACCTGGCTGAAGTCGGACGCTTAACCGACTGCGCCACCCAGGCGCCCCTTTTTTTTTTTTTTTTTTTAAATTTTATGATGGAATTTCTTAAAGAGGGTACCCGTGTTGTTTATCCAAGTGAGCCACTTAAGGGCAAGGTTTATGTCTTAATTTATTATCGTTTATCTATTTTGGGAAAATATTCTTTCTACTCTATTTAGAAAGCCTGTTTAAGAGCCATCTGCTATTCACTTGGCATCATAGCTATTGGTAAATAAGTTTATTTTTGATTTTTAAGGATTTCCTTTGTGGAGTATGGCCTCAAGATAAGAAGACAAACACTCAAATTAGCCCTCCCTCCAATCACCATCACGGGAGAAGTATGTGTGGCAGTGTTCTCTGACCTGAATAGAAAACCCTGGGGCGGGGGGGAGGGGGGGGGTGGAGCGGAGGGGAGGAGCTGGCAAGGCATTGACATGATTAACAAACATGCTTTAAGAGCTTGTTGCCATAGACAAATTCTGCCTTTTGGAGAAGACGTGTCAAACCCACTCCTCTAAGCCTTTCCTCTGGAATCACACCACAAGGCTATTTTATTTGCTTTGGGCCACAGCTGTTGACTCAAGGAGATGTTGTCAACTGTTGTCTTTCCTGTTGCAAAGCTCATTTGGCGGCTGAGCCATTTTTCAGGACTGGGCACCTAAAGATGGATGTAGAAGAGAGGAAGCTGGAGAGTGCAGACAGCCAGACATTTGATAAGTCAGCTTCCCCAGGGCCAGGTGCTTTAGGATTAAGGAGCAGGCCCCAACTTGTTTCCCCTACAGCTGTGCCGTAGCTCAATCCCAGCGTGGCCGCCACCTCATCCATCCCAAAGAAGACCCAAGGGGGGCTTTCGGGTAAGTGGCTGAAACCATTTATTCCTTTAATTCAACTAACCGTCCATTAGTTGAAAGAATGAGTAAGAGGGAGAAATACAGATGAGGAGAGTAGGAGAGATCCTCTACCTAGAAGAATTTCTTTTTCTCAGTCAACTTTCTCATTTGTAAAGTGACAACAATGTTATTCATCGTAAGTGATATCAGAAAGGTAAATAAAAATAATAGATGCAGAAAAGCCCACCAAGGCTCTGGCCCACAGGAGATACATAATCCTCTGGTGTGGATCCTAGCCTAACTCTTGGGGCCACTGGTAATCCCAGGCTATGGTGGGAAAAGGGCAGCTCCAGAGCATGGTGGGAAGTTCATCATAACTTAAAAATGCACCCATTCCAACAGCCACACGTGTGATCCCGTGCCCAACTTGGCCATTTTTATTAAATCTGGTGTGCAAGCTCCTAACCTCTTGCCTGTCAACCTCACATCCATCCTTCTCTACCCCATTCTGGGACTCTGGAAGCTAACATTTTTTTCTTTGCCAGCTGGTTCTCTGTGAGAAGCAGCCCATCGAGTATACTAGAGGAAGACTAGAAGGCAGGAAAATGGGAGCATGGCAGTGCAATTGGTCCCCAATTCCAGCCTGTACCTGCACTCCCAGAACCTGTCTTTGTCTCTGTGCCCCGACCTGCTTCCCCAAAGAGACTGCAGCACCAGCCAGGTGATGTTGCTTCTCAGACGTCTGAGTCCTCGCTCCGTGGAACGTCTCCTTAAATTTCTGGGTTCTGATGACTCCACGGTCCTCCTTGTATTTTCCTAAGCTTAGAAATGGTTGTCCCTTTTTAAAGCTCATATTGCTGCATTATCTTGGTGCATCCTTTTTGACTTTTTCATTCTTGAACACTTAGAGTACCGTGCACACCCCGCTGCACCTTGCTTTTTACGCTTCACAATATGTCTTAGAGATACTTATGCATAGAGATCTTCCCAGTTCTTTATCTTAGCTGCATGGGCTCCTTTGGGCTGATGTATCGTAATTTATTTAGCCAGTCTCATCTTGGTGGACTTTTGGCTTATTTGCATCTTTTGCCAATTTGAATACCACTTCAGTGGATAACATGGCAACATTACGTACAGCATGCATCATTTCGCACATGTGCCTCTATATCTGTAGACGGGTTTTCTGAAGTGACGTTGCCTGGATCTTGAGCTGTTGCCAAATTGCCCTCCACACTGGGACTATACCAATCTATACTCATCATAACAGCATAGGAGAATGTCTGCTTCCTAAAGGGTCCTCATTCGACCTACATGTGCTTCTGCTGTAGGCTTACAAATGATACCCGTGGTGCCTGGAAGTCAGCATTCCCAGCATGTCTGACAAGTTCTCCTCAGATGGACACCCCTCCGGCCCTTCATTTCAGGCCATTGAGATGCTTGAGAAGTCAGACTCACAGAGACCCATTGTGGCATGTCAGAACCCACAGAAAATGTTCCTCCTGTGCATTATTTATGACTTTCCTGCATTTATATAATATCCAGCTTCCTGAAAGTAATTTGTTTTGGATTGTGTAGTGCTGGGCAACACATCAAAGGTATGCTAAGCAGTGGTAATAAAACATTGAGGTTTATGGTCACCGAGGTATTAAATATCACTCATAAATTACAGGGTGAGTATTTTAAATGAGCTATGGCTCGGAGAACAGTAGGCGCCCCATCTCTGCACATATTAATTGCTACTGCCTGGCGTATTAATTATCAATAGTTTCAAAGGCTTTGTTGCTGTTTTTTTCTTAAGGAGCCAGTCTATGCCCTGTCTATGGTTCTGTTGAATGTGTGTGGGTGCATGTGTTGTGTGCATAAGTTGGCGTTAAACTTAATAAAAGTGTGAGGATATTTTAGAATACTGTAGAGTCTTACAGACTTTCATTTAAAAATCAAACAGCCCTCCGTTTCAACCACTGGTACTCTGGTTGCTGTTTCCTAACAAGACATGCTGCCTACTGTTTCGAACTCCCAAGTGGCCAAGTCACAAGGACAGTAGGGATCTGTTTCACCTCAAGTTCTGGTCAGTTTGACTTTCTAGTCCTAAGACTCTCTCCCAGTGACTCGCACCCTTTTTCTGCCAAATCACGCCCCACTGGCATCTGCCTAAATTGCACAGGTTCCCTCTCAGTTTGAATACCCCAATATCTTTTTTTTTTTTGCTGCCTACCTGTAGCATTGCTTTCCCATCACAGTCTCTGAAGGCCCTGCCATCTCTCCTCTGCAAGCCTCTGCATATTTTTTTTCTCACAGGAGTTCCTTTCATTTTTTTCCCTAAGTTTTTCAATCTAGAAAATACCAAGGAGTCCCAGAGGACACCCAAGCACCAAACTTGGAAAGGGGCTGGTGTTTTAGTAAAACCCAATGGCCCACATTTGAGGGATTTAACAATTTAAGACACTTCAGACACAGAGTTGATCCAAGAACACGGAACCTTGGGGGATTCTTCCCAGTTTTGTGTAGTGGGAGACTGGAGCTACAACAGGCAGTTGAGAATTTAGGAAGTTGATGGCTAAGTATATAAATCAGGCCAGCCTCCTGTTGTTTAGCGGCCTTGACCCTTGCTGGTCAATGTAAACCTTTCACTGCAAGTGGCTCTGGGTGGCTCCCTTTGTCCAGAAAAGCCACTCTATACATTTTTTGTTTGATTTTAATCACATGAAAAGAGGAATTCCAGAGAGGAAAAGAAGGTGGATATAGATACTTTCTTGGTATAACAGGTTAGACCTGTTCTGCCCAATATGGTAGCCAAGAGCCACATATGGCTAGTGAGCATCTAAATTTGGCAAGTGAAACTAAGGAACTGAATGTGTCATTTAAAAAAAAATTTTTTTTTAATGTTTATTTATTTTTGAGAGAGAGAGCACAAGCAGGGGAGGAGCAGAGAGAGAGGGAGACAAGAATCCGAAACAGGCTCCAGACTCTGAGCTGTCAGGACAGAGCCTGACTCGGGGCTCGAACTCACAAACTGTGAGATCATGACCTGAGCTGAAGCTGGACGCTCAATAGACTGAGCCACCCAGGTGCCCCTGAATGTGTCATTTTATTTAATTTCAAATTTAAATTTAAAAACCAACACTAGACACAGTTATTAGAAAACTTTTAGGTATGTTTGGAACAAGTCGAGTATGTGAATCTAATCTATCTTTGCAACTCTAAATTTTATGAATCTAAATACAGAGCAAGTATTTCTAATGAAAATTTAACATCCAAATGGAAAGCACTCTAGTTGTAAAATGTACACCAGATTTTAGAGGTTTCATATAAGAAATATTTAAAATAGGGGTGCCTGGGTGGCTCAGTCGGTTAAGCATCCGACTTCAGCTCAGGCCATGATCTCACAGCTCGTGAGTTCGAGCCCCGCGTCGGGCTCTGTGCTGACAGCTCAGAGCCTGGAGCCTGTTTCAGATTCTGTGTCTCCCTCTCTCTCTGCCCCTTCCCTGCTCATGCTGTGTCTCTCTCTGTCTCAAAAATAAATAAACATTAAAAAAAAAGTAAAAATAAATAAATAAATAAATAAAAGAAATATTTAAAATATATTATTAAAAAATTTTAATTGATTATTGTAGTATATTTTGAGTAAGTTTAGTTAAGTAAAATGTATCATCAAAATTAATTTCACCTGTCCATTTTCATTTTTTAAAGTGTGGCTGCTAGAAAATTTTAACTTATGTATATGACTCATATTGTGTTTCTATTGGAAAGCTTTGGACTAGAACAAATCTATCTTGGAGGGGTATGGGGACCTTTGGAGCCTTTTCCTACTGAATTCTACAGAAATCTCGATTGTAGCAATTACTTGGCACTAGCAGGGTGGA
Source organism: Prionailurus bengalensis (assembly GCF_016509475.1). NCBI lineage: Eukaryota > Metazoa > Chordata > Mammalia > Carnivora > Felidae > Prionailurus > Prionailurus bengalensis. The sequence goes on from NC_057344.1 coordinate 115,133,311, forward strand.
AATTTCAAGAAAGTGCTGAAACACTAACTGGAAAGAAACTGCCAAGACAAGGAATTCATCCTCTATACACAGAGTTTGAATTTCTCTACCTCCAGCCATCTTTTTTTGAATATTTTTAAACTTCATGTAAATGATATTTTTCCTGTATGCTTCCACAGCTTTTTTTTTCTGTCCTGAAAATTCTGTTTTTTGAGAGTTTTCCATAGTGATCCGGAGTGATGCTTGTAGCTCTAGTTAATTCCATTTCACTCCCGTATAATGCATAGTACTCCATTATAGGAATGCACTGCAGTTTATTGACTGGCCTCCTTTTGCTCAACGTTTAAATCGTTTCCACCATTTAGGGTGTTTCTCACTGTTACGAATGGTGCTATGAACATTCTTGTTCACATTTCCTTGTGCGTATGTGCAAGAGTTTCTCTGGAGTGTAAGTCTGGAAGTGAAATGTTGAATCTTAGAGCCTACCCATCTTTATCTTTACTAGATCCTGTTAAATTGTTCTCCAGGGATTGTATCAAAACACTCCCAACATCAAGATCACTTCGCTCTCGTCTCCACATTTGGTATTAAGTAAAAATGTTTTGCAACCTAAAGTGTGAAACAGTGTCTCCGTTGTTTTTGCATTTTTCTGAGCAACTTTTCGTATTTACTGATCAGTCTTGTTCTTCGATGTGTTTGTTCATGACTATTGACTATTTTTCTATTGGGTAACTTGCTTTTTCATGTGAAGGACTTTCCCACCAGTCATCTTGAAGCTGATAACATAGTTGACAATTGAGTTGTTCAGTATATCATTGTCGCTCCTTATTCTGTATTTGTGTTTCCTTCTCATTAAATGTTTACCTTTTAAGTTTGTCATCTGAGATCAGAAAAGGACCTCCCCTTTTCCTACTCCCCACCAACTTCTGCTGCTTCTGGAAACTACTAGGAGTGGAGTGAGAAGACTCGAGCAGGATTTCACAGTAATGAGCCACGAACGCCAGGAGAAAGGACAAAGCAAGGCAATCTCTAGTTTTTCACCCTGATCAATGACATTCTTATGTGTTCTTCCCATATTAAGGACAAAAGCTGCTGTTTGCATAAGTAAAAAAAAAAAATTACCACATTTAGCATATGTTACTGAGAAGGTTCCACTGAGACCATAATTAGAGATAAAAATGAAATAATTTGAAGATTCCAAAATTACCACTATTTTAAAAGTAATGAACACTAGTTTGAAGATAGCAAAGTGCTTTAAAAAGCACGCTTTGAATCTATGGCTAAATGAACAGGTTGAATCCATGGGGCTACAATTTTTAAGCAGACAGGAAGACACAAAGCTCTCTCAATAATTCTAGTTTATATTCATAGACACTTGTGAAGCTGTCTTTGAAAGCTTTTCTGTGGCCTGTAACAGCTTTTGCTTCTTAGGATACTTGGTATCCTAAGAATAGATATAGTCATTAAATGTTAATAATGATACCTAGTATTTAAACAACACCTTTCATCCAAACACCTCAAAGAACTGGGCACACATTAACTCACTAATTCCCATAAGAGCCATGAGGCAAGAGTTATTATATCCATTTTACTGATGAAGGAACTGAGGCACAGAGAATTTAAGTAACTTAACTTACTCAAGGTCACATGGGACGTTAAAATTTTAACTGAGAATGTCTAGGTCTCATGCTCTCCATTCATGTTTGTCTAAAAAGTTGGCTACTTATTTTCAAAGTTTGTGGGGGTTCCCCCCCCATGTTCTCCTAGTGAGTTGTGTTAAATAAACAATTACAAAAAGGGATATTTTTCAGTGCTTAAAAGCAAATTTCCAGAAGGCAGTACAACGTCATATGATTTTGGAGACATGTTGCTTGAACAAAAAATTCCAAGTCTGTGGCAGAAGGGGATACAAAGTTTATATCACTGGTATCCGATAAAAGAACCGTCAGGTCATTCCCTAAAACAAGTTCTCTCTCATTTCTTTATAATTGACTTACAAAAATTCCACCATCTCAACTGGTAGTTCTATCACCTCGATTGTAACAAGAAGATTTGAACCCTCTCCTTTCCGCTTGATGAGTCCCAGGGACCCTCATTAGTTCACTTACAGCCCATTTTATTAGACCCCAAGTTTCTTTTTATATTGAACTGACAGTTGACCTCACTGGTCTTAGTCCTGCCCTCTGGCATGGTACAGAGCGAGCCAAATCCCTTTTCCGTACAACAGACCTTCATAACTTTGGACCCAGGTCTTTTGTTTCCCTCAAGCCTTTTCCTTGGAGCAACCAGTAGAGTTTCAGCAACTGTAACTCATATGTTATTGCTTCTAGGTACATCCCATTGCATTCACCCCTCTCTGACACACTCTAGTAGATCAAGGTCTCTATTAAAATGTGGTACCCAGAACTAAACATAATATTCCAGATGTGGTTTGAGATTGGACAACAGCTGCTCCCACTAACCACACCATAGTTCTGACTTTATTTCAAAACTGTGGTTTAATCTTCCTGCAGCCTTTTCTTCTTCAGGAAAAAAAAAAAAAAAGAAAGCAAAAACAACTCAATTTACATTGACCTTTCTTAAATATTTATTTTTCATTATTTGAATAATTTCTATGCCTACTTCTTAACTCTTTGTTGTCTAATGTATTTCTAAATTTCATAAAAGTGGGCATCGTAGGGGCGCCTGGGTGGCTCAGTCGGTTAAGCCTCGGACTTCAGCCTGGGTCACGATCTCACAGTTCGTGGGTTCGAGCCCTGCCTCGGGCTCTGGGCTGACGGCTCAGAGCCTGGAGCCTGCTTCCCATTCTGTGTCTCCCTCTCTCTCTGCCCCTCCCCCGTTCATGCTCTGTCTCTCTCTGTCTCAAATATAAATAAACGTTAAAAAAATTAAAAAAAAAAGTGGGCCTCGTGACCAAATAACACTTTAAAGCTGATTAAAAATGGTAAGCCTCAATTTAACTAAATCCTAAGTTTTTTCATAATCAGCTGTTGGACGCTAACCTGAGTAGCTATACCTGGAAATTTGGGTGTATGTTTAATATATGTCTTGCAAGTTACATGCTAAATGTAACAGTAGGGTTTAAGGTTTATTTTTAGAATAAAAACGTGTGTGTGTGTGTGTGTGTGTGTGTGTGTGTTTCTGAGTACAAAAGAAATGAAGTTTAGCACAGTGGCTAATAACCCAAGTTCTGGAATCAGATATACATGGTTTGAATTCTGGCCCTACCATGTATGAGTCCTTGGACACATTTATTTAAACTCCTTAAACTTTAATTTCTTCATGTGTACAGCAAGGATCACAACAGGAGCTCTCATAGGGTTATTGTGAAGATATTATGTGCTAATGAATATAAAAAACTTAACACAAAACCTGACATACGGAAAGTAATCCTCAAATATAAACCATTTTTACTGTGAAAATATTTGAAACATGCAGAAAGGAGGACAAAAGAAAATAAAAGTCACCTGTACTCTCCAGCTTGTTCCAGAAGTAACTACTATTGATTCTGAGAATCTATTCCTCAACATTGTTTGTACCTTTAGCTACTTCTAAGCGAAAGGGGTTCTTGTAGAACAAAGAAGGTTGTGTAAACTAGTAGTGAAATTTCTAATGTATCATGATAAGCACTAAAACAATAATAATGTAATATTTTTTAAAAGTTTATTTATTTGAGAGAGACAGAGAGAGAGAGAGAGACAGAGAGAATCCCAAGCAGGCTCCGCACTAGCAGCACCGGAGCCTGACACGGGGCTAGAACTCATGAAACCGTGAGATCATGACCTGAGCCCAAACCGAGTCGAATGCTTAAATGACTGAGCCACTCAGATGCCGCAATAATATAATATGATAAACTTATCCTAGAGCTATAACAAATATACACATATACACATGTTGGGTAATTGTTACTACAAGTTGTCTAAAAATAATACATAATAGATCAGATATTCTGTCTTTTATAAAAGTAAATCGGAAGTGGACATTATTGATGCAATGGGTGTGGCTAAGGAAAGAGCATGTACACGTACACTCTCATGTCCTGGCCGGGTATGTGTATATTCAAGACCTAAGAGAATCACGTAAATTGTAGTTTTCAGAATCCTCTGTGACTTTACGTAACCAAATTAGAGATGTATTCAGTTTTGGTTATAATATAAAAATAATGCTTTGAAACTGCTAATACCACCAGGAGATTTAAATTCCAACAGTAGTTGACTCACATTTACTTACCAGATTTACGTATGGGATTCGTCTTACTGGTCAATAGATTTCAACTTGCATTAAATTTTCCTTCCTTTCTCTTCCTTTCCTTCCTTCCTTCCTTCCTTCCTTCCTCTTTCCTTCCTTTCACATCTCCTTCCCGTAGTGTGGCCTCTACCTAGGGAAAAAAGATCATGGCTTCCAAAGCAGTTTTATTTTTGGCTTCTCTGCTGGGCTTGACATGTGTGAGAGTGTTAGACATGGGACCACACTTGTTCACCAGGCTAGAGCCTCCAGTTGATTTCACACCCCCTTCTTCACACAACCTAGTAATATCTGGCCATTACCCTGCAGAACTGGATTCTGGCCAAAGAGGGGAGACTCCCAGCACCAAAACCCTGAGGCACCTTTTGCCATACCTTTCTCACCCCCCTGAGCCACACCATTCCCATGTAATAAAACTTCTAAACAAGGTACTGAAGCCAAGAGGGTGGCATTGACTCAGGCAGGGCCCTCCCCGTCTCTGGCTCCTCAGCCACAGGTTAGACCCTCATCGCCAAGGTGTAATACCCACCAGACAGCCCTGGGACCTGCACCCGCCTCCTGGGGCTTGACTAGGTGCCAGGCCAAAGAAAGTGGGGCTGGTGGGACATGGGGAGGGGAGCAGAGCTCGAGACACCACCGTGTTTTATGGCACAACATTATCAGCATGGAGGCAGAGGGCCACGCGGGCTGTTTAAAGAGTACAGACTGAGAGGGTGCGGGCTCTGTGAGTCATGCCGACAGGTGTGTTATTATCGAAGTGAGGTAGGGGGTCTGGAATGTGACTTAAAAGGCAGTAATGAGACATTATCCATAAACATATTAACTGCTTCAAGTAACATGGCACTAAAAAGTGAGGGCAACCCCATTCTTAGGAAATCTCTGCTCTCTGGCCACTAATGAGCAAATGTAAGTGATGCAGAAGCAGGATAAGTAAGTGAAAGGGGCAAGGTGACCCCTTCTTTCTGGAGGAAGGCACATATTCCTTACCCTCTATACTTCTCCCTCGCCCCATTTCACCAATGTACTTCCCATGACTATTATAAACAGCCTTCCATATTCGATATCCTGTTGGTCCTTAAGAAAATCTCACCCTTTCTTGCCATCCTGACCTAGAATGTAAAGCCTTCCTCTTGATGACTTCGCACTAGAGAGCAAGGGGGTCTGTCACTGTTCTGTATTTGTTTATGTCTTTCCAGACCGTAAAGATGTGTTTACAATCCACTTTGCAGGGGCAGAGACCTTCTCCAGCCTGGGGGCCTGGACGTAATCAGCAGCAGTCATTTCTCGGGCTACGATTACTGACTGCAATCCCATGAGACGTGCAGTGACTGCCCTCAAGGCTGGCTGCCACTAGCAACTGTAGCCGATGATGCCTAGACCAGGCTGCTCCGAACTCTACAAGCCTGGTTCCATCTGCAACCCACAGCCTCACCCGAGGGCCCCTGAGGTACCCCAGGGAACATTTTATCATCGCCAAAATCACCTCGGCAGAGACAGGCTCAGGAGGTTGCCCTGACCTGCAGATAGGAAGGTTGCCTGGCACAGTTTTTCACATCGTGTGTGTTTCTACCTTCTGTTTCTCTGTATGTAGAACTACAGTAGTTTACAACTTGAAACCTGCTTCAACTTGTTTCTACTTGACTCCTTTTAACAGTATTTCTTTTTATTGTCTGAATTTCAGGGATGCAGCTTTATAATTGGACATCTGTGTACATTACAAAGTGATCACCACCACAAGTCTAGCTACCACCCATGGCCATACAGTTGAACCCTTCACCCATTTTTACCTACCTCCAACCCCCTTCTCGTCTGGTCACCACTAGTCTGTCTCTGTATCTATTTGTTTTTTTTTTATTATTTCGTTTATTTGTTTTGGGTTTTTAGATTCCACATATGAGCGAAATCACACTGTATTTGTCTTTCTCCACTTGACCTTATTTCACTTAGCATAAATACCCTCAAGGTCCACCCACGTTGTCACAAAGGGCAAGATTTCATTCTTGTTTATGGCTGAGTAATATTCCATTGTATATGTATATACCATATCTTCTTTATCCATTCATCTATCAATGACATATTTAGGCAATGTCCATATCTTTGTTCTTACAAATAATGCTGCAGTGAGCATAAGAGTACATCTATCTTTTCAGATTAGTGTTTTTGTACTCTTTGAATAAACACCCAGAAGTGGAAGAGCCAGGTTATGGTAGTTCTATTCCTAATTTTTTGAGGAATCTCCATACTGTTTTCCACAGTGGCTGCACCAGTTCACAATCCCACCAACAGTGTACTTTTCTCTACATCCTCTCCAACACTTGTTATCTCTTGTCCTTTTTGATAATAGCCATTCTACCTGGTATTAATGATATCTCACTGTGGTTTTGATGTGCATTTCCCTAATAATTAGTGATATTTAATGTCTGTTCAGATCCCCTTTCCATTTTTTAGTCGAGTTGTTTGTTTTGTTGTTGAATTGTGTGAATTCCTTATATATTTTGGATATTAACCCCTTATCAGATGTATGGTTTACAAATTAAATCTTTTCCCATTCCATAGGTTATCTTTTCATTTTGATGATGGTTTCCTTTGTTGTGCAGAAGCTTTTTAGTTTGATGTAGTCCCATTTGTTTATTTTTGCTTTTGCTTCCCTTGCTTTTGGAGTCAGAGCCACAAAGATATCACTAAGACTTATGTCAAGGAGTTCGCCCCTCTATTTTCTTGTAGGAATTTTATGGTTTCAGATTTTACATTCAAGTCTTTAACTCATTTTGAGTTAGTTGTTGTGCATGGCATAAAATAGTGGTCTTGTTTTGTTCTTTTGCATGTGGCTGTCTAATTTCCCCCAAACCATTGTATGTTCTTGGCTGTTTTGTCATAGATTAATTGTTCATGTATATGTGGGTTTATTTCTTAATTCTGTCTCATTGATCTGTGAGTCTCTCTCTCTCTCTTTTTTTTTTTATTTATTTTTGAGAGGGATAGAGACAGAGTGTGAGCAGGGAGGAGCAGAGAGAGAGGGAGACACAGAATCTGAAGTAGGATCCAGGCTCTGAGCTGTCAGCACAGAGCCCAACACTGGGCTCGAACTCAGTAAGTACAAGATCATGACCTGAGTGAAGTCGGGCACTCAGCCGACTGAGCCACCCAGGTGTCCCTATGAGTCTCTTTTCATACCAACACCATATGCTTTGATTACTACAGCTTTCTAGTATAGTTTGAAATCAGGAGCATGATACCTCCAGCTTTGTTCTTCTTTCTCAAGATTGCTTTGCCTATTCAAGATCTGTGGTTCCATACAAATTTTAGAATTATTTGCTTTTATTCTGTGAAATATGCCATTGGAATTTTAATAGGTATTGCACAGAATTTGTAGATTTCTTTGGGTAGTATGGACATTTTAACAGTATTAATTCTTCCAATTTATGAGAATGGAATAGCTTTCCATTTAACCTGCTAGATTAAATTTATCCCTAGGTATTTTATTCTTTTTGATACAATTGTAAATGGGATTGTTTTCTTAATTTTTTCGGATATTCTTTTATTTATGTATAGAAATGACACCAATTTCTATATATTGGTATTATATCTGGCAATTTCACTGAATTCATTTATTAATTGCAATAGTCTTTCGGTGTATTCTTTAGAGTTTTCTATTTGTAATGTCATGTCATATGCAATTAGTGACAGTTTTCTGATTTCTTTTCTGATTTTAATGCCTTTTATTTCTTTTTCTTGCCTGATTGATGTGGCTGTGACTTCTAATACTATGTTAAATAAAACTGGTAAGAGTGTGCATCCTTGTCTTGTTCCTGTTTCTTAGAGAAAAAGCTTTCAGCTTTTCACCATTGAGCTTGTTTGCTGTAGGATTGTAATATATGGCCTTTGTTATATGGAGATACATTCCCTCTATACCTATTTTGTTGAGAGTTTTTATCATGAATAGATACTTAATTTTTGTCAAATGGTTTTTCTGCATCTACAGAGATAATCGTATAATTTTATCTTTCATTTTGTTAATGTGATGTATTGATTTATGAATGTTGAATCATCCTTGAATCCTGGAATAAATCCCATTTGATTGTGATGTGTGATTCTTCTTATGTATTGTTGGATTTGGTTTGCTAAAATTTTGTTGAAGATTTTTGCATCTATGTTCATCAGGGATATTGGCCTGTAATTTTCTTTTTTGTGATATCCTTATCTGGTTTTGGTATCAGGGTAATGCTAGCTTTGTAAAATGTGCTTGAAATCTTTTCCTCCTCTTCAGTTTTTTGGAAGAGGTTAAGAAGGATGTATTAAATACTTGAATGTTTGGTGGAAATCACCAGTGAAGCTATCTAATCCCAAACTTTTGTTTGTTGGGAGGTTTTTTATTACTATTTCATTCTTCTTACTAGATATTGTCCTATTCAGATTTTCTATTTCTTCATTATTCAGTCTTGGAAGGTTCTTATTTCTAGAAATTTATTCATTTCTTCTGGGTTGTCCAGTGTGTTGGTGTTTAATTGTTGATAGTAGTCCCTTGTGATCCTTTGCATTTCTGCAGTTGTAACAGTTGTAACTTCTCTTTTGTTTCTAATTTTATTTGAGGACTCTTTCTTGCTTAGTCTAGCTTGGGTTTTGTTGATTTTGTCTATCTTTTCAAAGAACCAGCTGTTAGTTTCAATGGTCTTTTTTATTGTCTTTTTAGTCTCTATCTCATGAATTTCTGCTCTGATCTTTCTTATTTCCTTCCTTCTACTAATTTTGAGCTTTAATTATTCTTGTTTCTTTAGGTAGGCCTGTGTTGCTATGAACTTTCCTCTTAGTGTTGCTTTTGTTGCACCCATGGATTTTGGTATGTTGTATCACTGTTTTCATTTGTCTCTAGGTTTTTTGTTTTTTTTTTTTAAATTTCACCTTTGATTTATTTGATGACCCATTGGTTGTTCAGTCGCATGTTTTTTCATATTCATTTTTTTTGTGTTTTTTCCTGTTTTCTTCTTTTTTTTTACATTTATTTATTTATTTATTTTGAGAGTGAGAGAGAGCATGAGCAAGGGAGAAGGAGAAAGAGAGGGAGAGAGAATCCCAAGTAGGCTCCACACCATCAGCATAGAGCCAGATGTGGGGCTTGAACCCATGAACCGTGAGATCATGACCTGAGCCCAAACCAAGAATCAAGCATTTAACTGACTGAGGCACACAGGTGCCCCTCCTTTTTCTTCTTATAATTAATTTCTAATTTCATACCATTGTGGTCATAAAAGATGCTTGATATGATTTCAATTTTCTTGAATTTATTGAGACTAGTTCTGTGGCCCTTAAGAGTGTTATTGTCATCAATAACAACATTAATATTAGTACCTATGTTTGCCCATACTTGTTACTTTCTCAGTGTTTGGATATGTTGCATATTATCTCATTATTATTAATTGTTTTGTAAAAACTTTATAGACAGTTGATTTAATTTGGGCAAATTCAGTGTACTATTAAAAAGTATCAGTATACTTCTTAAGATTATAATTTACTCACTATCTTCATACAAAAGACATTAGATGCTGTCTTCGTATAGTAGATCAAAGTTTGGCTAGTTTCTGATATAAGAAACTAGTTTTTCTTTTTCTTTTTTTTTTTTTAACATTTATTTATTTTTGAGACAGAGAGACAGAGTATGAACGGGGGAGGGTCAGAGAGAGGGAGACACAGAATCCAAAACAGGCTCCAGGCTCTGAGCTGTCAGCACAGAGCCTGACGCAGGGCTCGAGCTCACAGACCACGAGATCATGACCTGAGCCGAAGTCGGCCGCTTAACCGACTGAGCCACCCAGGTGCCCCAAGAAACTAGTTTTTCTCAAACATAAACTCTTTGTTTAGTTAAAGGAGAAAAGAGGAAGAAAGTAACATTTATTAAGGCCTAATATATAGCAGGCTCCTTTTTATAGCTGTTCTCATTGAGTTTCCCATTCATCCTAAGAGATAGCTCTTATTACGTCCATATTATAGACAAGAACTTGGTAATGTTGCCCAAGATTACAGAGTTAGTAAATGGTAGATCCAGAATTTAAACTAGAATATAAAGTTCTGTCTGGCTCAAAATGTTCAAATAATGAGCCTGAATATCTGATGTTAATGTAAGACTCTTAGAATCTCAAAAATATAAGTATTCATCATTTTAGCTTATTTGATAAAACCAAATAAGTCATATGAAACCCAGTCATTAAGACAGAGTCTGTTTAAGTTAGAAATAATCTTGTAAAAAATAAAAACTTCGCAGAAAATACAACTTTTTATCTTAATTACTTACTAGGGAAACTTAATATTCAATTACTTTATAAAGGATAACTAAGAAACAAATCTAAATTACTGAAGTAATATCAGTGTTAATAAAGGGTTTTTATTGTTATATAATTTAAATACTTCAGCTTACATTTCTAAATGATTCAGCTATATTTCTATTCTGTTTTTTAATTCAAGATTTTGACATTTTATTAGTTAAATAATTCCTGCTTCCAGATAACAGCCATCTCTCTACAGGTGAGATAATTATAGACAAATGTCCAGTAAATGCCAATTACCATGTTGTCTGTTTTCCTCTTTTGTCACACTGGAAATTAGCAGAGCGCAAACCTACTAAGTATGCATTTTAGATGAAAAATTCAGCTAGAAATTAAGCTCAAGCTGTAGAGAAATACTGCAAATAGTCCTTGACCCTATATAATGGTACCTGTTGTTTGTGGCCTTAAGCCTTAAGACCTTTCTGCACTTTGGTTTTCATGCTTGGAGGATGGAACCAGATAATTACTATGGACTCCTACATTTCAAACCTCTATGATTCTGTGGTTCACAGCAAGGTCATATACTAAGTTCTACTCTTGCTTCTCTCTATAACTGTTGTTTGGGGCTTCCCGGAACACTTTCCTCCTTCTTTCAGTAATAGCACCTGCCCATACTCTTCCTTGGTGAACTGCTCTGCTCTCTGCTAACAACCACTTGTCTTACAATCTGGTGTGGCAGACAGTGCGCTCCACCCGCCTGACCACAGGGATGAGCTAGTGATGAGAGCATGAACAAAGTCAGGCCAATACAAGCCTTTCCCTGAGATTTTCCATACAGCAGATGGCAGGGAAATTTATCTTTTCCTTTTGGAACTCTAGCTATAAGGTCGCGGCCCCAGAGCTGCCTGTCCTCATATCCCCTGACATGTGAAGAAGTTGGTGAGCCAGGGGCCAGCCTGAGGCAGAAGCCAAGGGAAGAGAAGGGAAGAAAAGACAGATTCCTGTGGTGTTCAGGTCCTTGGGTCTGGTTGACACTGAGGTCAGCTCCATGGTTACCTTCCTGTGATTTGGTTATGGGAGTCTATAATGACCACATCTTTGCTTAAGTTCTGTGACTATGGGGTCTCTGTCACTTACAACCAAAAAAATCTTAAGAAAAACAAGTGTCCACCTTCCTCCAATTGCCAATATTCTATATTCCAATTCACTTAAATTTAGTGAAAATAGTTTTTATGATACTAACAATTTAACAGTTCATCATGTCCTTAGAGCTTTTACTTGTGAGGTGGTACGATCAAATGACAGACTTACATCAATGCTGTAAAACACTGTGATTTCAACTTTGAGCACTGAGTTTAAAGCCATGGATACTTTTAATCAGGGACCAAAGAAATTTCTTCTTTCACAAGAACATCTGAGGCCTTCTTCAGCATCCTGATTTTCCAAAAGAAAAAAGCAAGAGGAAAATATCAAACAAATTACTGAGTCACTGGATAGAAACTCTAGAATGAAATTCAGGGGTGTGGGGGGGTGTCCTTTGTCATGTAGAATTTGACACAAGATTAAGAGGTAATAGGGTCTTTTCCTACTAGTAAAAGCAGGGGAGCAGGAAGAGAGAAGAGGGAGGGGGAACACCAGGAGACACCTCTGAAATTTCTGATTAGGCATCATGGAGATTTTATGATCAACCTGGAGACATCACTGAGCAGCGTATTCCATGTGAAAGCCCAGAAAAGGCCCGGAGCAGCCTTGGCTGCCTGTTGCCGGGAAACTGGGGATGTATGTTTTGGGGAACTAGTTCAACATTTCCAGCAAAGACACAGAAGATATAGGGACACCTCACGTAAGAGAAGAAAACCACACGCGAGAACTCCTATCAATGGCTAAAAATGTAAACTGGGAAGAGAGGTCTTTCTGCCTCACTAGTAAGAACAACTCTAGAAAACCCAAAGGAAACACCCAAAGGTGTTTGGTGCATGGCAGAACTTGTGAAAGACGCACAGCCAGTGAGTGGCTGAGAGCACAGGCCAACCCTACAGATGGGGGAGATGGCTCCTGAGACAGAAAACCAATGAAAGCTACTCTCCACCACAGTCATTCAAAGATAAACAAGGTTGTTTTCCATTTTAAGTACAACTTATTTGCCTTAAATACAAGTAAGCCTGAATCCAAACTTCAAGATGACATGTATAAATCCCAAGACTTCCATTCCCTTTCTCCTTCTCGTACCATTTCCACAGTAAGAGCAGTGTGTAGTCTTGTAGTTGGGATTTGAATCGCACAAACATAATTATCACTGCAGTATATTAATAATATTTCGGGAATTAAAGCTTTAATACTGCCGCAAAGGATTGTGTAGTAAGTTACTCTAAGCGCCATGATTTTCATTATGGTAGAAATTCAACTCTGAAGGCGTTAAAGAATTGAAGACTCCATATATATTCTTTGTGCCTCGTCTTTTTCTCCATTGCCTTAAGCATTTTCTAAAGTTATACCCTGGTGCTGGGAGCTACCATTGAAAAGATCTGGCCTAATGTCTTTGTCTTTTGAAGACCAGTGCACAACTCAAATCAATGACATGACTTGCTCAGGGTCACACAAGTTCATAATGGCAGAGCCAGATCTAGAAGCCAGATCTCTGCAAGATCAGATCCTGACTCAAACCATGGTTCTACAAACTCCTCTACAGAAGATAGACATCAGGACAGAAGAGTGTCTAAGAGGAAGTAAAGGGGACAAGCCAACCAACTCAAACTGACCAGAATGGATTAGAGTGAGCAGGTTAAAACTGTTAAGCAATTTTTAAGCAAGTTAAAAACAAATAACGTTTATTCAAGTGAAAATGCCCAAGGACTCATTTTCAATCTCAAACAAGGTGTTAAAAAGTTAAATAATTGTAATTACCTTTAAGGCTTCGATGGCACCTAACATTTGCATAATACCCTTCATCTGTAAGTTTTCTAAATACTGTAAAACTAGTATAATCAACTCAGTTTTACAGATGGGGAAACTGAGGCTCTGGGTAGAATAAAAACTTGCCCAAAATTACACAGAGAAACAAAAGTGGCACTTAGCCTCTGACCCTACTATCCACCATGGAATCATGGAGGTTTGGAACATAAGAGTCCATAGTAATTATCTAGTTCCATTTTCCATGTGGAAACTGAGGTACAGAAAGGTCTAATGATCTGCCTAAGGTTACAAAGCCAGTTAGTAAGTGAGTTGCAGTAAAATCCAGGCCCCCTCAACCATAGTGCAGGGTTCTTTTTCAATGTTCGCATAGCCTGAACATAGCCTTGCTCAGGCAGTTGTGAAGTGAACACCTGAAGGGACTTCCATACTTAAGTTTTCTGGCTTTCTAGCTGCAAGGTCGTGCTTCTTTCCTCATTCCCCCCAGGGATGACAACCTGTCCTTCTTCTGGGGATGTGAAAACCTAATATGAGACCCAGAGTGAAAATAACCCACTGGTTGAGGAAGCCCACCCAGCAACCCAGTTTTAGCTGGTGAGGGACATCTTCCAGACTCCTCAGCTATCTCCACTACCACAGAGGTTGCCAGATATCAAACTAGAGGTCCGCTAGTTGCCAAACAGCCCGGTAGCATTTGGTGGCTACTGACCAGATGTGTTGTTTCCATTAGATTCTTAATGGCGTCTTCTCCTTCAACCTGAAAACACTTAGGATTCTTCCCCTTCCAAGCCGCCCCTAAGCAAAGGAAACCCTTTTAGTTTTCCTTTAAATATTCTCTGGCAACCACAAGAGATGGCAACTCTGCTACAGTTGAAAATCTGTTCCACATCAAAGCCACCCTTCCTTTTTCGCTAGACTCCCAGAGTTTTTTATTCCCAGCCCTCCTGAATACTCCAAACGCCACCAGTGTTTACATTTTTGTCCAGCCTACACGTCTTTTCCTGCTTAAGAACATATGCCCTATCACTTTAGTCATGTGGCTAACACACCCTGCTTCCTTCCTTTTCCTCTGGCTCTTCTGGCCTCTGACTCAGTTACACCCATCCTGGCTAATGGTACAGTTAGGGAACGTTTTAAAAATATCAGTTCTTGCCAGTGCCCTCTGACACGCTTCTCTTGTTCAGGACTGAAAATACGCCAGCCACTTAGAAGCCCAAGAACCACTAGTGTTCCTCAGTACTGATCCCTTCATGCCAAGGATTTCAATAAATGTTCTCCGATGGTAGAACCATTGTAGAATTTGTTTCATCTGACATCTACTTCTACTGTTCTTGTCTCTAGTCAACAGGAATCAAGAAGAAAGGTAGTAACCAATTGGGTTTGGAAACAAGGTCAAAACTGAAGAAGTTATAATCCATATCTTTCTCAAAGTGAAGTTTGAAACCCTGGTCTACTCAATGACACTGGGTAGAAGAAGAGAAAAAGCCGTATTCAGAGTAGCAAAGTTATTAACAATCTTTCTCTGATCCTACTAAAATATGGGGAAATGAATTTTCCAGATAATTTTTCATTTTTCCATAGGGAAAAACCTTTAAAAGATCAAGTCATGACATCTTCTTGGGTTATGGCTGGACTCATTAATTCAGTCATTCAACAAAATGTTTACTATCTACCATGGCTGGGGAATTATGCTAAGTTCTGGAGATAGAGTAGTTGAGTAGAACACATATGGTGCCTGCCCCATGGGTTTTATAGCCCAGTAGGAGACTATGCATTGGTTGTCCACCTCACCCAACTAGATCTAGTCATCCAGTTGATGCTTTTGTACATTAAATATCCATGGAGCACAGAGTATTATGTAGCGATATAGGCTGTTTCATTGTTGAGACGTTTACTAATCCCTGCTAAATTTGATAGTTGCAAAACTTCCTGCCTTTGGGTCAGCTGCCTTAGCAGCAGGGGGCACCATTGTGCGCTTGACCAGAGAGAGTAGCCACAATCTTGTGAGTGCTCTCTAGGAATGTGGTGGGCTGGAGGATACTTCTTTCTCATTTGCCTTTGAGCTCTGGACCCAGGTGTGCCCAGCACTCTGTGCTATGTACATAATCTCATTTTAATACCCAGTCACCCTGTCAAGTAGGGTTTTTTTTGTTTGTTTGTTTCTGCTTTAGGGAGAAACTTAAATTCAGCAAGGAAAAATTCCTTGTTGAAGGTCAACAGCTTAGTGTCAGGTCTTACTTAGCTCAGATCTGTTGACCCTGAAGTTGTTGTTTCTCTACCCATGACACACTCTCTTCCAAACCATAGAAATTAAGATCTACAAGGATGTAACTTAAACTAAAAACCTGCCAATGTCATCATTTATGTAATAAAGAAGATGCACTTTTTTTTTAAAAAAGCTACTTGCGAGATCCCTAAGGATGAGGTCCCTTCACTACTCCTTGTCTCCTTATCTGGGGGTCTTTAACTACAGAAATGTTGAGGCTCTATTGCCTTTTGACTATATATGTATATGCCTACATCAGTTTCAAAAGATATATTTCACATCTGGATCTACTATTTCATTTTTTGCCCTAGTCTAGACCACAACAAAAACACCAACACAAAAACATGAGTAAAAGGGAAATGCTGTAGGAGCATTCACATGGGAATTGTTATTTAGAAATCATGTTTCTGAGCTCCACTTGTTCTCCCTCTCTGATCCAGTTTATTCTCAAGACAATGTAATAGTTTGTCATACCCTGAAGGGGAATAAAAAACCAAAAACTGTACTTCAAAGCACAGAAACTCCTTACTAACTTAAAAGAAATGATCAAGCAATTTAATATGAAAATGAGTCAAACTTATTAAAAAAATAAACATAATTTGAGGCCTATTGAATGAAGCAAAAGAAATAATTAAGTTGTTTTGGGGGATTTTTTTTTAAAGCAGATTGTTTTGGAAGGAAATCAGGCTTTTCTAAGAAACCCTATGGTTGTTGAGTGTGGTCAGGTGGTTGCAACACAGCCTTGGAAATGTAGGACTCATGGCCCACCGTCCCCAAATTGTGAATGTCTCCAGAAAAGTTGTTTATTTACTCTGTGCTGTTGTTTGGCCATCTATAACATCAGTGTGACTGTTACAATATAATTTTAAGACTATTGATCCTCCTAAGATTGTAGGAATTTATAGCACAAATGGAATCATTTTGCCATGGTATGGTCTGGCTGATGGAGGGGCTCTGTGTGATAAAAATAATGATCAGGAGACAGCAGTGAAGAGGAGGTGTGTATTTACTTCAATGTCTGTGGGTGCTCATATAAAATGGGCCACTAATGGGAGCATAACTCAGATAACCATGATGGTACAAGGTCAGTTTTTGAAAAGGGCTACAGAGAGAGTTGTGGGGAAGAGCTATGTGTTATATAGAGTCTAAGCTGTGAGCTGAGCTGCAGGAGAAATGCAAAGCCTGTGTTGGAAAGATTATGTCTAAAAAGGGAGCAATGAAGAGGGGATAGAAACTAAGATTAAGAGTAGGAGTGATGGATGAGAAGGCTTGAGTAAAGATTCTTTTCTCCATACTAATGAGGATAACTTTGCTTTATTATTGATTTATAACTGCCTATTATATACTAGAGTCAGTACTGAGCATGGATATGACATATGCATTTTTAAAACTAAAGGCCTCCAACTCATGGCTTGTTAATCTAGTAACAGTGATGGAGTCTCAGGCAGGAGCCACAACTTGGGACATTTTCCCACATGGGAAGGAGTAAGAGAAACTTATAAAGTGCAGACAGACTCACCAGAAGCTGGGGAAGGACACCTTAGCCAGAGCAGTAGTAAATATATCCCAATTAAGCAGAGTTACTATCGCAAGTAAGCAATTGTCATGGCATTAAGAAACTCACATGAGTTTGCTTGGCAATGGAATGATTGATACACAGATTTTGTGCACTGTCGTGATTATAAATAATCCTCAGCTACTATATACTTCTCTGGGTGCTCTGGGAATTACCATTTGCATGGATCCTTGAATGAATGCATATGATACTAGAAGTGAAAAGGGATACATTTGGATGGCCAGAATAGGTCTTGTTGAAACTGCTAATACGGATGCCTCAGCTTTTCTTGGAATTCTGGGTTATTCCCTCTCTCTGGTTGTCTCACATCTTGTGATCTAACCAACTCTCAGGGGTTCTTTGGTCAAGCACTCTGGCCCTGCTTCCTCCTTTTGCTTGGCTGGCAACTCTCACATAGACTTCAATGGCAAAAAAGCTGTCAACAGTTCATAAAAGGATCAAACACGTTAAGATGTTGTATACAAGTCCCAGTGATGTTTTCAAATACACTTCCTTTCCTAGTTCCTCACAGATAACCTTTTGGCATGCAGTGAAGTAACTTGGAGGGCGGATAGCCAGTCCAGATTTGGGGGAAATTTTTCCACCCACTAGTTGTCATCATACATGGTTTGGTTGGAGCGACATTTCATCAATGGAACCTTGTGATATTCCTGTTAGCAACCCTCCTCTTCCTAGGGAACTGAGGTCAAGGAAAGGCCTTTCAAAGGAGGCCAGTTGTAAAGGGCAGACTTTCATGTCCACCATCACAGCTCCTACCCATTCTTATCCAAAGAGAAGCAAAAGAAAACACAGCTTTCCCTGATGCCTATTCCTTTCATGCCAGCCTTGTTCCTGGCAAAAAGAGTTTCAAAATGAAGCAAAGGTTGCATTTTTTAAAAATAAATTTCCAACTCTAAGGCTAAAAATGTTGGCAGAATATTTAAAAAAGACTTGGAAGATAAAGAGCAAGGGTATTTTTCTGGCATCATATCCATGGCTAGTGGGGTTTTCTGGCTTTCAAGGAGCAAGAGGCAGTGAATGAACCAGCTGGCGAAGGAAACATAAGACTGGCCTATTATTTAGAGACTCTCAATCTCTGGTCAGCCTATGAGAAATTTTCCCTTAGGCCTCTTTTGAAACACTAATGCTTTTCTCCACCGGAGTTCTTCTTGTGAACCACAAAACAGAGACTGATTTGAGTGGCTATTTTCTCAGTCCTCCCCAAGATGGCAGAGAGCTGGTGCCATTCTTGAAGATGCACAGAAGAGAAGTTAATTCAATTTAAACAATGGATACCTTACAGCAATTAGGGTTTAATTCCATCTCCGAATTGGTTAAGGAAGGCTGTTAGAGACCACACCTAAAGGCCCAAGCCTGGAGTCAAGAGAGATAGATACAAATTGCCTCTCCCAGAAGCACAGATGATTAAGTGGCTTAGAAATAAATGCACATACTCGGAATTTAATGTTCACATAGTCACAAAGTTTAGGGAAAATTCTTTCGGATAAATCCAAGAAATATTCCAAAATTCTTTTAAAGCTTTAGATGGGAGGGTCATAACAAAAGAAAACAAAATCTCTCCACTTTGGATTCTAATGGCCAAAACCAAGCACGATATTTTCCATAATATCGTCTCTGTGACAGTTCATTAATTTCTCCTTCTTTTCAACAACAAACAGACATTTTGTTGGGTGCTATCTGGGTAATAGGCATAGGGGCCCATTAACTGTTTCAGCTCTAGATTAGACACTGTCTGTGGTCAAGGTGCCCATAGTGCAGGCACAAGGACAGGCGCACAAGATGGCCCTGGGGGTAAGAGACAGAGACAGATGTGAGAGATATGGAGGAGGTAGAATCGTCATGAATTGGTAATTAGGTGTGTTTGTAGATTGAAGGAGAGGGCCAATTTGTTGGCTGGTTGGCCTTTCCAGGCCGTAAATGGGAAATATATGAGGTAGAATTGAGTTGTGGTTGTTGTTCTGGTTGTTATCATCATATGGGTGTGGGGGGGAGGGGGAGATGGAGACGACACGCTTGGTGTTGGAAGAATTCGAGGTTCCGGTAAGGCATCCAAGTGAGGGAGATAGTAAACAGCTGGACACAAGAAAAAGCGCTTACCTGGAGATATGGATCTGAGAGTTAATCAAAGTAGTAGAATATGCCCAGTTCATTGATGGAGGAACTCATTACTGAGGAGAGGAAAGGTCCTCACTTTTGAGAACCTGAGAAGCAGAGGTGTATTCTTGGTAGCAGTTTCTGTCCTGCACATTCAAAAGGTGATATAAATGCAGCCATCGGTGACATTCTTGGCCTTGACTTTGACCACAGGAAACCTTTGCAGACTTGCTGCTTTAGGCACTAAATTCGACAGCTTTGACACTGTTTTCTTGGACACACTCCTTCTTCCCTTTTCACATACTATAATTCTCTAGTTTTCCCTAAGCACTTGACTTCCCTGAGAGAGACCAAAAAACCATCTGTGTTTCAATATGCCCTCTTTGGAAATCCATTTGGTTATGTTGCCCATTGCAGAAGAAGATTAAATAGGAAGATTAGCTGTTAGATTTTAATATAATTAGTATCCAAATAACCAAAGTTTGGACAGATACCTAACAGTTTAGAAAGAGCTACATCAATTCTTAAGACAAAAGAGATAGCTATGATGATAGGAAATTCTAAACACCGGCCTCTATCATAAGCCATTATATAAAAAAGCATGCATGACAAATATTAAAATATTGCATTATGGAAAACAATCAAGAAAATAATGCAATTTGAAAAGCAAAATTTAACACGGGAGTAAAAATGAGAGGTCAAATTATAGTTACTTTCACGTAAGTAAATGAATGATGAAATTATTAGTGGCAATATATGTTATTATAATTTACTGATACAGAAAAATCAATTAGTCACATAGATTAAAGTAGCAATTATTTCTGGGGCGCCTGGGTGGCTCAGTCAGTGAAACGCCCGACTTCGGCTCAGGTCGTGATCTCATGGTTCATGAATTTGAGCCGTGTGTGGGGCTCCATGCTCATCGCACAGAGCCCACTTGGGATCTTGTCTCCTTCTCTCTCAGCCCATGCGCTGCTCGTGCTCTCCAAATGAATGAATGAATGCATGAATGAATGAAGTGTTAAAATAGCAATTATTTCTAAATGAAACAAAATAATAATCTCCAATATCTTCATAAATGTATGGCACCTCAGACAGAGTTCCCTACTACTAAACGGGAACCCAGTATTGTGCTGTTCATGGAAGAAGAGAGGAAAGATTTTTGTGAGAAGTCATAGGGTGGGCTGGTTAAGAAGGTGAGCCAGAGTCAGACTGGCTGGATTCAGATCCCTGCTTTATAACATAATCTTGGGAAAATTACTTAATTTCTCTAAGCCTCAATTTTTCCATCTGCAAAATGGGGATAACATTAGAACTTTTGGTTAGGGCCAGTCTAAGGAACAAATGAGTCACCATAGAGTCTGGTATATAGTAAATGTTCAGTAAGTATTATGAGATCATGATGAGGATAATGACTGAAAGGAGTTGTGACTTGAGATGTTCCTCAAAGCCGCACCTTATTTAAATAGGATGTTAAACCACATTATAAAATACACTATTTTTACAGTTTGTTAAAGAGGGAAAGTCAGAGCTGCTGCATACAGCTACACAGTCTGCACACTGCACAATTCCAAGGGCTCTGTTCACAGAGATGGTGACATGCACACGGCTTGCTGGATCTTCATCCTCCCCATCTCCCACCCCCAAGGATAAGAATTTCCGTAGTATTCCCTTCTTGAAATGAAAAAGAAGTGGCTTTTTCTTCATTTAATCTCAGAACTCCTAACCCTATACACAGTTCTTCATTTCTGCTGCTTTCCCTCCATCAACTGTTGCAAAGTAACTCCTCCAGGGGCCAGGCAGTTAAAGAAGCATCATGTGAGCTGAGCTTCCTATAGTCAAAACAGAGAGAAGAGGCCTCACCTAAATGCATTCAAATTCAAATGGTTTTGAAACAAGGTATAGTGCAAACAAAACACATTTGGAGTGCTTAGCACACTAACCAACCAGGTGGCCTTGCTTGAGTTAGTCTTTGTTCCCCTAATGTAGGAAAACGAAAGATGGAACCATTCTTCACTGTCACTCAGAAATGATGATCATGGAGACTCAGGGATCCTTGGCTAAAAATTATTGTCTCCTGAGTCGTATCATCACCACATCACTGGTAACTAAACTTCACACTTTACTCAGATTTCACTAATTTTTCCCTGATGTCCTTTTTCTGTACCAGGATTCCATCCAAGATACCACCTTACATTTAGTCGTCGTATCTCCTCGTTCTCCTCTTGACCGTGACAGGTTCTCAGACCTTTTTGGTTTTTCATGGCGTTGGCATCAAAAGAGTACTGGTCACATATTTTGTAGAATGCCCCCAAACGTGGATTTGTGTGATTTTATTTTTCATGGTTGAGCTAGGACTGTGGGTTTGGGGAGTGAGACTGTGGAGATGAAGTCCCATTTTCATCACACCCGCTCATATCAGGAGTGCATGCTATCAACATGACCGATCACTGATCACGGTACCTTTGATCACCTGGTTGAAGTAGTAATTGCCAGGTTTCTTCACTGTGAAGTTACTTTTTCCTTCTTTTCATTTCTTTCTCTTTGGAAGCACTTTGCTAAGCGCAGCTCACTCAAGGGGATGGAGTTGAGTTTCACCCCCTGGATGGAGAAGAAGCTATGTAAATGATTGGGAATTTTTCTGTATAAGAGATTTCTCTCTTCTTCATGTATTTACTTGTTCTGTTGTTTACTTATCTTTTTTAACTTTATTTATTTATTTTGAGAGAGAGAGAGAGAGCGTGTTCATGTGCGGGGGAGGGACAGAGAACAAGGGAGACAGAATCCCAAGCAGGCTCTGCACTGTCAGTGCAGAGCCCAATGCGGAGTTCGAATCCACGAACTGTGAGATCATGACCTGAGCCAAAGTCAAGAGTTGGCCGCACAGTGGACTGAGCCACCCAGACGCCCCTTTCAGTCATTTATTTATATCAGTATGGCTTCAAGGCTATTTGTTTTCAACTTGGAGCTATAATCCAACACCACTTTATTTTATTGTTGACATTGTCACAGTTTTGGCTATCGTGTGTTCTTTCAGGTTGGCTCCTGTGTCACTTTGACATGACTCCATCCTTTGGTTTTTGAGCACTTCTTACTTCTTGGCACTAAAAGATGTCCCAGGTTCATCTTGTATATTTCCTGTCTCAGCCCTACAGTTAGCTATTTTTCCTGGGATCCCTAGTTCCTTTTATGGGAGAACAGTATCAGAAACCAAGGTCTGGGCAACAGGTGTGCTCATTGCTACTGTAGTGCTATCACTTCTAGTCTCTTCCAGCAGATAGACTTAGGAAGTGCACATGTGTATATTAATCCATGTATGTATACATATCTATAATCATTCCTATACTTATTCATCCATATCTATATTGAACTAACCATATGAGTTCATATTTACGTTTCCAACTCTAATCCATTACCACATAGTTCATTCCAGCTTCCCTTTCTTGGTTATATCTGTTACCTCCCTCTCCAACCCTAAGAAACTGGCTTCCACTATCTGCTATTTGGTTATCTATTTATTCAGTTCCAGTAAACAGAGACAGCAGTTTCAGAATTGTTAACTCAAACCCCATGAGAAACAACCTTGCCACCTAGAATACAATGTTTATGTTCAGTTCCCTTTATTTTTTTACTTACAGTTTTTTGTTAAAGCACATTTTTCCAAAGGTGCTTAGGTCAAGACCTTTTTCTCTTCACCTTCTTCAGTGAGGTTATGCCATGTATTGGGAGTATATTCTGTTGTCAGAATCTACATTCTATTCTTAGATCTCTTGACCCCTTAATTTTTAAAAAATTTGCATATATTAAGGTTCACTATTATTGCAAAGTACTCTGGGTTTTGACAGATGTGTAGAATCATATATATACCACCACAGTACCACAGAGATTAGTTTAATCACCCTAAAAATTTCCCAGTGCTGAGGCACCTGGGTATCTTAGTCAGTTGGGCATCCAACTTCGGCTAGGGTCACAATCTCACAGTTTGTGAGTTCGAGCCCCGCATCAGGCTCTCTGCTGTCAGCATGGAGCCCGCTTTGGATCCTCTGTCCCCCCCTCTCTCTGCCCCTCCCCCCTCATGCATGCAAACACTTGTTCTCTCAAAAATAAATAAACATTAAAGAAAATTCCCAGTGCTTCCCTTGGTACAACACTTTTCTCCTCCCTCCCTTGGCAACCACTGATCTAAAGACATCCCTATAATTCTGGCCTTTTCCAGAATATCATATAAATTGAACCACACAGTATGTAATCTTTATGGTCCGGTTTCTTTCACCTGTAAAATGCATTTATGATTCATTCATGTTGGTGTGTGGAATAATAACTTTATTCTTTTTTTATTGCTGGGTAGTATTCCATTATATAGATATCCTACATTTGTTTCTCCACCCACCTATTGAAGGAACCTTGGTTTTTTGACAATTATGAATAAAGCTGCTATAAACATTTGCATGGAAGTTTTGTGTGGACATAAATTTTCAGATCATTTAGATAAATGCCGAGGAGAGTTACTGTAGAGTCATATGGTAAGTCTATGTTTAACTTTATAAGAAACTGCAAACTCTCTTCCAAAGTGGCATACTATTTTGTATTCCCATCAGCAATAAATGAGAGAGTTCCTGTTGCTCTGAATTTGATAATGCAGTTTTTTACATTGTACCCATTTGTTGTTGTTGTTAGAGAGAGAGAGAGAGAATCCTAAGCCGGCTACATGCTAGCATGGAGCCTAATGGCGGGCTTGATCTCAATACCCTGGGATCATGAAATCAAGAGTCAAATGCTCAGCTGACTGAGCCATCCAGGCACCCGTAGACTTTAGCCATTCTAACAGATGTGTACTGGTATCTTATTGTTGTTTGAATTTGCATTTCCCAGTGATATTGAGTATCTTTTCATAAGCCATTTGTACAGCTTCAGCATTACGTCTGTTTAGATCTTTGACCATTTTTCAATTGGATTGTTGTCCTACTGTTGAGTTTTAAGAGTTCCTTATAGATTGTGGCTGCAAATCCTTGCTAGAAATGTTATTTGCAAATATTTTTGCCCAATACATGGCTTGTCTTTTCATTCTCTTAACAGTGTCTTTCGTAGAGCCAAAGTTTTAACTTTTGATTAAGTTCAGTTCCCAACTTTTTCTTTGTGAATTGTGTTCTTGGTGTTATAGCTAAAAACTGCCTAGCCCAAGGCCACACAGATTTTCTTCTATTTTTTTCTAGAAGTTTTATAGTTTCACATTTAGATCTATGATGCATTTGAGTAATGTAGTTGAGTGTTCGTGTAGTATGTAAGTTACAGGTTGAGATTCTTCTTGTTGCACATGAATGCCTAATCGTTCTGGCACCATTTGTCGAAAGACTATCTTTTCTCCATTGAATTGTCTTTGCACCTTTGTGAAACACGTTGACTATATTTATGTGGATCAGTTATTTCTCCACCCTCTATTCTGTTCAATCGGTCTATGTGTCTGTGCTCTTCCTAATTCCATATTGTCTGAATCGCTGGCATTAAAGTAAGTTTTAAAATTGGGTAATGGGAGTCCTCCAACGTTGTTTATATTCTTCAAAGTTGTTTTAACTAATCTGAGTCCTTTGTCTTTCCACATGTGTATGTACCAGCTTTTCGATATCTATAAAAAAAACTTTCTTAGAATTTTGAATCTATAGATTAAGGAGAATTGACATCTTAACAATATGTCTTCCAACCCTTGAGATGAAATATCACTGCATTTATGCAGATCTTCTTTGATTTATTTCATCATTGTTTTGAAGATTTTAACATACAGATCCTATACACATTTTGATATATTTATACCTCACTAGTTTTTTTATTGCAATCGTATATGCTATATATTTTTTTTATTTTGAAGTTCAATTCTTCGTTGATAGAAACAGATATACAATTAACTTTTTTATACTGACCTTTTATTCTGCAACCTTTGTTGAACTCACTAATTTTAGAAGTTATTTTGTAGACTCTTTGGGGTTTTCTATACAGACATCTGCAAATAGAGACAATGTTATTTTTTTTCAGATTTACATCCTTCAACAGAAATGAAATAATTTTCAAAACAACAAGATTTTCTGTACTACTCATACAGGGGTTTATGTAGAGCTAAGATTCCAGTGGCCTTCCTCATCATATTTTTCACAATCGTGGAAGCACAGATCATTTCCTAGCTTTAAGACTTTAGTTTTTAGGGTATTTTTAGGGTATTGAGAGAAAGTTATAGAGCTATCCCATATGTCCCCTACCCCCATGTGTGCATAGCCTGCCCATTATCAATGTCCACTACCTGAGTGATACATTCGTTACAAGTGATGAACCTACATTGACACGTCCTATAAGATATAGATACTTTCCCCATTTTAAAGGTGAGGAAAGTGAGACTCAGACAGGTTAAACAACTTGCCCAAAGTTGCAAAGGTAGGAAATGGCCTGTACCTCTGTACAACCATGATGAGGAAAGTGAGACTCAGACAGGTTAAACAACTTGCCCAAAGTTGCAAAGGTAGGAAATGGCCTGTACCTCCGTACAACCATGATGAGGAAGGCTTCTGGAATCCTAATATTGTCAAGGTGAAAGGAACATTAAGGATCTTCAATGTTCTTATTTTGAGAGTGAAGAAACTGAAACCAAGTGTCCAATGTCACTCAGTCACTCAGTTATTAAAGAGCCAGAACCAGACTCAGGTTTATTTACTTTTATTCCAGTGCAGTTCCCTACAATTCTACAGATGCTATCTAATGAGACTGGACAGACTTCAGCAGAGAGTGAGACTCACTCTCTGATGAGTCCTGCAGACCATGAATTTGCCTGTATCCCTAAAGGTAGAGCTGCAACAAACAGCACGTACATGTGTCTAAGCCAGTCTTTTTCCTGAGATGAACCCCTAATGACTCTCCCTGGCAGCCACATTCGGTCTGGTCATGTAGACTAGTCCTACTTCCATACATCCCCATTCCCTAAGATCGCGCTCTCCTCGCCTCTATCCCCCTTTAGGGCCTCTGAGCAGGAGGTTCGAGGAAAGGAGGCGGGAGAAGGGGAAGGGTGAAGTAGGTAAACGAGGCAGAAAATGTCATACCAAGGGAGAATGTCTATGACTCTCCCGAACACAAAAGCAGTGAAGAACACATCCTGGGCATGGATAACAGCAGAGAAGCTAGGTCAAGGCATCCTGAAAGAATTGCACTTCTTTGGGTGTTTATAGTCTGGCATATTACTTTAAAAAGTGATTCTTATTACTTTACAGTCACACATCATATTTAATCCTTTATAATGTCAAATAAAAGGGAAATAATAACATCTTATGTTTGTATATTGCTTTACAGCTTACTAAGCACTTTTACAACCATGATCTCATCTGATCCTTACAGTAATATTGTGAACTGGCCAAGGAAGGTTATTATTAATTCCATTTTACAGATGAGGAGACTGGAGTTCAGAGAGATTAAATGAATGGTGCTCCAGATCTCATAGCTTGGCAGTAGAGGCCAAGACTGGAATCCAGAGTTGGAGACAGAGTGATGCTCTGTGAGGGGCTATTGAGCTCTAGGTGTGGCGAGCCAAGGGTAGGAAATGCTTCTAGCCTATGGATTCAGGATTCAATTCAAGCCTTAAGTTTGGGTGTTAAAAGAGACTTTGAAGCCACATGGATGGGGCACACAACATACAGAAGGTTCAGGAGGTGAAAATTCTCCGTGTATGGGGAATGGGCTGTGCAGCTTCAAGACAGATGGAACTTTTACTCCATCATTGCTGTAAAAAGGAAGGAGCCAGTGCTAATAAAAAGGAAGTCCAAGAAAGCCCCAGAAAGGTCACAGATAGCCAAATAATCAAGTTCTGCTTTTGCCTACTCTGAAGAAGAAAAAAAGAAAGAAAAATGGAAATGAGGGGGAAAAAATAACAAAACAGAAAGATATTCCTAGAACTATGTCCACCAAAAATAACCAAGTATTTCCAGTCTCCCTAATAGATATACACAAATAATTTGAGAAGGACTAAACACATACATACTTCGAGGCAAAGCTATTGGTGAATATTTACATAATTTTAGAGTGTAGGAAGTTTTGTAAGCATGACACCAAGGCAAAAATCATAAAGGAAAAGATTTATAGATGTGATTATACAAAATTTAAGCCTTTTGGGGCGCCTGGGTGGCTCAGTCGGTTGAGCATCCAACTTTGGCTCATGTCACGATTTCACAGTTCGTGAGTTCGAGCCCCTCATCAGGCTCTGTGCTGACAGCTCAGAGCCTGGAGCCTGCTTGGAGTTCTGTGTCTCCTTCTCTCTCTGCTCCTCCCCTGCTCATGCTCTGTCTCTCTCTCTCTCCTTCAAAAATAAATAAAAACATTAAAAAAAATTAAGCCTTTTTCTCTCTGAAGTCAAAATACAAGAAAATGCTAAAAACAAAATTATAAATAAAAATGACAAATTAGAAAAACATTTGGAAAATATGTTCATGTCTTTATTTTTTAAAAATACCTAAAAAATTATTGATAATAATAATAATAATAATATGAACTTTCCATTTGAAAAAATATGGGCTTAGAACATGAATAGGAAACTCAAATCAGAAAAAAAACATATGTATAGCCAATAAGCATATAATGATATATTGCACCCTTACTTGTAATCCTACCAATCCACACTAAAATAAATTTATTTTGTTGGTGTAGGGCAATGTTATAATAAGTGTATAAAAAAGGTTACTCGGGGCGCCTGGGTGGCGCAGTCGGTTAAGGGTCCAACTTCAGCCAGGTCATGATATCGCGGTCCGTGAGTTCGAGCCCCGCGTCGGGCTCTGGGCTGATGGCTCGGAGCCTGGAGCCTGTTTCCGATTCTGTGTCTCCCTCTCTCTCTGCCCCTCCCCCATTCATGCTCTGTCTCTCTCTGTCCCAAAAATAAATAAACGTTGAAAAAAAAAAAAAAGGTTACTAAACCTGTGTTCAGTTTTGTTTTATATATCTCTAAGTTCTGGAAGAATATTGGTACTGAGACATGAACAGTGGTTACATCACAGCAGAAGAATTATGAATACTTTAAAATTTTTTTTTAACGTTTATTTATTTTTGAGACAGAGACAGAGCATGAACAGGGGAGGGTCAGAGAGAGGGAGACACAGAATCTGAAACAGGCTCCAGGCTCTGAGCTGTC
The DNA here is from genome assembly GCF_016509475.1 of Prionailurus bengalensis. Taxonomy (NCBI): domain Eukaryota; kingdom Metazoa; phylum Chordata; class Mammalia; order Carnivora; family Felidae; genus Prionailurus; species Prionailurus bengalensis. The sequence continues at coordinate 115,161,789 of NC_057344.1, forward strand.
AGCACAGAGCCCAACGCAGGGCTCGAACTCACAGACCGCGAGATCATGACCTGAGCCGAAGTTGGCCGCTTAACCGACTGAGCCACCCAGGCACCCCTGGATACTTTAAATGTAAAAGATCTTTTCTTTTTTCTTAATTTTTAAAATAATGAGCATGAATTACTTTTATAATAAAAAAACCAAATTGGCCATTACACCTGTAAATAGGGACATAATTTCCTGTCATGCCATTGTTTTTTTTTAAAAATTACATTTGGCTTATAGCTTTTGGATTTTCAATCCCCATTTCAAGAACACAATCTGCCATCAACTGGGAAGACTTTGTACACTCCATTTGAATAAATAATTTGAGTTGGCTGGCTCCCCACCTAGTGTTCCTGCCCTTTGGGGTAATTCACATAGTTACCTCCTGGCTTCCTACATATAATTACTCTACTAGGAGAAGAGGTACCTAGATGATTGTATAAACAAACAGCATAATCATAAATGGTATCTTCTGGAATTTGGGATGCTGCCTATTTTTCTTTAATAGTAAAATTAAATTTACATATATTTTGTATACGCTGCATTAGAAACCTAGAACTTTTAAAGAGATCATCCACAGGAGTCAGATATATACTCTAATGCAGTATTTCTCCCCCCTCCTAGTTTAGACCCATTTTTCTTTAATAATCTCACCCCCGGCATCCCCACGTAACTCAGCCCCATTAACAAGCACAACCTGCTACACAAACCATTGTTCAACCAGATACAGATAAAGAGAATGAGAAAAGATTCCCACAATCAGCCAAGGGACACTACCAGAACCTCCCAAAGAGGCAGTTTGACAAAACTTTATTTTCTGCCTCTAAACATCCCCAAAAGTCAGATTACACCCATTGGAGAAAAGGGACGACCTCATATATTTTAGGAGACTTTGAAATTCTGAGAATATTCTTTGTTTTCTGTGCCCCCCCCCGCCCCCCACGAAAGGCAATTTGGCACAGGCACTTCTTCTTCGTGAAGGTCAAAGTAGCAGATAGATTGTGCATATCCAAAGTGTTATGTACCACAAGAATAAAGACAAAAATTCTCCATAAGAAGGTGTCATTAGCATCCATATTGTACATCACGAGCACAGGAGTGAAGTGGAAAAATGGCTGGCTCTGCTCTTGTTTAATCATAGACATAACAGATCACATTGTATATTTGGGCATCTGGTCACCGCCCCTTCTCACACCACATTCCCTAACTACCATCACTCCATAAATAGGAAGGGGCCTTTCTAGGTGAAAGTGGTTTGTTCTCCATGTCCAGGTATTCCACTGAAGCCGCCCATGTGTGTGTGTGTGTGTGTGTGTGCGTGTGCACGTGTGGGGGGCTGTGAGGGTCATACTTGGAATTCAGACTGAGATGCTCCCTTGAATCTGGCAGAACTTGGTCGGTAACAGTGGAAGATATTTCGTAATAATAATGATGATGCCACCTTACACTTTTCATCTTCAAAGCACTTTACAAACAGTAATTAATTCCCATAATACTCATGAGGTAAGAAAGTAAACACCATTATCCCCATTTTATAGATGGAGAAACTGAGGTGAAGTAGCCAAGCAAATGGCCCACGGCCAAAAGGAGCCAGTGTCGGAGCAGGGATCAGGGGGAAGAAGCTCCTGGTATCTGCTCATCCGCTCCAGCTCAAAACCCCCCCCGGCCCCTGTCAGGGAAAAGCGGCCGTGGAGTTGAAGGTAGCCGGAGGCCGAAGGAAGGCAGGATCTCCCAGCAGGCACAGCTCTGGCCTCACTGCCCTGGGAAATGAATGCTGCTATTCATCGTGTGGGCAGTTTGTGGGCATTCACTTCAAGATCCTTGCAAAATAACAACAACAAAAACCCTATTGAGGCTCCTTTCTCCTCGGACCACATATTTCCTGAGTTTTTCCTTGAAATCAGGGGATGCATGGTACATACACGCCCTCAGGAAGCAGGATTATTCAGCCCACCCTACAATTCTTGGGAGGCTACATTCAGAAATGTGACCACAGGCCAGGCCGCACTGCAGGAACCTTCTCCTACGAGTTTCTGGCCGAGTTCCTTCACAAGACATTTAAGAGCCATCTGGCTGCCTCCTCACTGTGGGCCTGGGGGCCCTGAGTTCAAGACGGACACACATCAACTAGCTGGCAATTAGACTGAAACTTTATATGAACGCTGACAGAGGTGGGTCAGGAGAAAATGTGGAAGGTGTTGAAACGAAATGAAATTGGCTTATCAAGGAGGGACCTAGTCTCAAGGAAGCGAAGGTCACTACCAAAACTACCTCACCACTGCAGACCTGAATAATACCCAGGCCACCCTCCTGGATGGTGGTCATATCCATCCCTCACTGGCCCCAACGACCTCTCAGACGCCGTTCTCCAATTTTTTTTTTTCACCTGCTAAGAAGTGTTACTACCTATTTCCTACCCTGCATTTCTCCTCCCACCACTTCAAATTTCCCTCAACAGCCTGAAGGTTGCCACGACCACCCACTTCACATTTATGGCAAATCTAGAAACTGCTGCTTTAAGCATTATCTAGAGCGTCTTGACTTGGCCCCTAATGAAAGCTAATAGCCTTTGAAGTGCTGAACCAAACATAACAAATAGTTATACCATTCAGCTCGGTTCTCCTACTTTGGCTCCACATTTTGCCTCCCATGTGACAGCACGCGCCCTACGGGGCTGTGGAGAAGGCAGAACTTTCTCGTACTGCCTTCCCTGGATCTGTGGGGAGGCACACCTAGGGAAATTTAGAAGGTCTCTTGGAGAAGTTTTGGCCCAGAGAACTTCGTTCCCACCCAGGAAAGCAGTGGGACGGCCTGCTGTCGGCAACAGGCACAGCCCAGCGGATTGCCTTGGTCCGGGAGCTCCTGTGGCATCTCACTGGCTGACCACGGACGACAGCGTTTGTTCCGCCCACGTCATTCACTTCTAACCTGCTGTTGAACCAGGTAGGTTAATACGGTTTGTGCACGACCTTCCGAGGGGAGTGAAGTACCTCCAGGCAGCAGACCTGTGGGGGAAGAGCACCCGAAGTGGAATAAGGCCCGTTTCATGAATAGGTAGATGACACTAAGCAGACAAGACAGCACCAAGGTCAGGAGTGGCCTCCCCATGGCACATGACTGCAAAAATGGAACGATCCTAAAGATAACCAAAAAAGGCTCAACAACATGGTTACCATAATGCCTTGGCCCTTTGGTTCCCGGCAGGCAACATCCCCCCATGTGACCAAAGAGTAAACTAAACCCACTGGGAAGAATTCTCTGCCCACCCTGAATGGACCCCACTTCCCCTTCCACACAGACGTCCCCACCAGGGACTCCAGATGCAGACACCACACACACATTGGTTCCCTCCGGAGTGACACGCTCCAGGTGGACGTTGGAGAGGAGGGCCGAGCCGGGAGGCGTAACTTCTCACCACATGAAAGAGACAGAATCCGGCTGGCCGCCAGAGTGCCTGCTGCACAGTGACAAAGTGGGTCACACCTTGGATTTGGAAGTTCGTGAATAGGTCCATAATGTTGATACTTCGGGGAGATGGCAGGTGGGAGTTGAATTTCTGTTTCTTCAACTCTGTAATCAATTCATCCAGTGACAAGGCTATAATGATGGCGGGAAGAGAAAAAGAACCCCTGGGGGGGGGGTCTGTCTGTGGCTTTTCCTCAGAATGATTGGGTATTGTCGGGTTGAGGCCGTAGCCTAGACGTGAACGAACTCAAAGGTCTGTGTGTGTGTGTGCGTGTGTGTGTGTGTGTGTGTGTGTATGGCTTGTATATGGTACACATGGTGTGTGTGAAGGGGGATGCGTGTGATATGATTGTGGTGTCCTGTGTATGCGGTCTGGTGTGATGTGGGTATCTATCTGTGGTGTGTGTGTGAATGTGGTATTACGTGTGGTGTGTGAGGTACGTACATATGTGGTATGTATGATGTGGGAGTGTGAAGCATGGCATGTGTGTGCTACGGGAAAACGTGAGGTCGCGCATGGTGTACGTATGCATGTCGTGTGTGCTAGGCATGTGTATGCGAAGGATATATGTGTGGGGTGGGTGAGCATGTGTGTGTAAGGCTGTGAGGTACGACAATGCGCTGTAGTGTGTGTGTTGCACTTACGCGTGTCAGATGCGCGTGTAGAGCATTTACGCGTGTGAGGCACACGTACGAGATTACGGGTGTGAGGTTTGGCGTGTGCGTTCTGTAGGGTATATAAGTTATGAGTATGTGTACAGAAGGCGTGCGTGGTGCATTATGCGCGTGGTTTGCATGTGTGACGCAAGGTTAGGAGATGCGGTGTGTGGGTGTGACACGTGGTAGGCATGAGTGCGTGTGGTGTGGGGTGTGTGAGTGTGGGGGCTGTTACATGGGTACGTATGGATGCGTGTGTGTATGATGCGTGGGATAGAAGTCTGTTGGGGGGGGCTGTAAGAGTACGCGTGTGACATGTGTGCAGGCTCTGCGGGCAAGCGCTTGTGCAGACAGGCCTGCCCTTAACTCTTTGATGTTAGCACGGAGGCCTCGTGGTGCAGCTGGCCCTGTGTCCCGACAATCCCGCTCTGAGCGCTAAATCCCAGGGCAGGAAAAAAGAAAGCGCTGCCAGAGCACCACACCCTGGGGCCCCTCGGGGAAGGGCTTGAAGTGAAGGATGTCTAACTGGGACACCACCAAGACTCTGCCGGCCCCTGGGGCTGCACTGCAGAACACGGGTCCTGTTTGTGGGAGTTCAGACAGCACAGGAGTAGGAGCTCATGATGCCGTCTGCAGAGGACTTCTGCCCGACCTGAGCTCTGGGTTCAGGCCTCACCCTTGACCCTCCCCGGTGACGTGGACGTATGAGTTAGGCCCCCAGTTTTGACATCTACGAAACATACGTGCAACATGTTCCGTCTGGTGTGAGAGTTTCATAAAATAACACCGCACTGTGGGTTACTGCTTCCCACCCTCATCTTCAATGGGGATGTGAGTTTTCTCCAGAATTGAGATTCTTTGGTTTTCTTTTGGCTTTGGAAGTTTTTGGTATGCACCTCATACCTAGAAATACCCATCTCCAAAGGTCAGAACTGATTGCCAAGTAATATGGCCGATAGCTCATTCTCTCTCTCCCTTTTTAAGTAGGTTTCACGGTCAGCACAGAGCCCAGCGTGAGGCTTGAACTCACAACCCTGAGATCAAGGCCTGTGGCTTGCTCTTATTTTTATTTTCTGTTTCTAGCACTTGTGGGTGGTGCTGTGAGGCCTAGGGGCAGTAACTCCACTTCCTGCTTTCTGGGAGTGGGAAGGGAGGGAACATAAATTCAGTAGGAAGGAGAAGAACCTAAGAACCTTCTTCTCCTAAGACACCAGGCCGATGCTCTGCCATGGGACAGTATTCAAGCGATGGTTAATGGACTTTTAAGTTTCTGCCTATCAACTGCTGTGTGACCTTGGACAAATTCCTTGACTTCTCTGAGCCTCAGTGTTTTAAAGTCTCTAAACTAGAGCTAATAGTAGTACCCCTTTCATATGATTATCTGAGGATTAAATGAGCTAATAAATTGTAAACTCCAGCACAGTGCCTAGCACAGAGTAAGCAGCAAATGTGCTTTACAAGATAATTCCCCGATTCCCCTGGGTGGGTATTACACCCACATAGAAGTAGGCTTGGACAGGTAAAGCAATTTACCTGTCATCACACAGCTAACCAGTGGTGGGCCTGCCTGTCTACCCAAGTCTGTCCTGCTTACACACTGCTTGGCGACATTCTTTGACTTCCATTTCTACCACATCAAGCTGTCCACCCTTACGGCCTTCAGAGAACTCTCCACGGGAAACCGCAGAGTTCCACAGACACTGTCATCCTGAAAATAGTTTAGGAAGGAGTCTTGGAAGAAAGAAGAAAGTGCCATGGACTGGGAAAATGAGATTATCTCCTTCAGTACAAGCTGGAAAATGCCCTGCCCTGTATTTATAGATTGGTAGAATTCTACATGGCATTTTTGGGGTGGAAAATTTATACTGAGTGAAAACAAACCTGTTAGCTAGGTACCATGACTACCCTCACTCATGTCAGAGCCCATTGTTTTTCAGGCCTCCATGGCTTTGCACAAGCTGTTACTTCTGAAAGGAATACCCTTCCATCTCCCTCCCAACCACCACCTATACCACCCAATTCTCTTCTCCCATCCCATTTTAAAAAATTTGTTTTAATGTCTGTTTATTTTTGAGACAGAGAGAGAGAGAGAGAGGCAGACAGACAGACAGACAGAGCATGAGTTGGGGAGGGGCAGAGAGAGGAGACACAGAATCCAAAGCAGGCTCCAGGCTCTGAGCTAGCAGCACAGAGCCCGAAGCGGGGCGCGAACTCATGAACCATGAGATCATGACCCGAGCTAAAGTTGGACGCTTAACCCACTGAGCCACCTAGGTGCCCCTCTCCCATTCCACTTTGAATATACTTCCCTTACGGTATTTAGCACGTTGATCTGTTTCTATTTCTGCGATTGTGCGTGCCCAAGGACAGGTGCCCTGCTCCATTCACTGTGGTTTCCCTGACACCTGGCAAGAGCACCTGGTGAGAAAGCATCACCAGAACATGGCACAGACCAATCATTTGTTGATGCAACACATGCAGTGTTGGTGGCACTGACAGGAGGTAATTTGCTCCTGGTACAGAGCAGAATGAGACATAGGGTTGGGGCGTGTGTATATCACCAGGGTCTGCACAGAAAATAGAAATCACTTGAAGTGTTACAGCAAAGGGAATTCAATGCAGAGAATTAATTTCACAGGTGTCAGAGGACTCTAGAAGCCAAAGAAGAAGAAAAGAAAAGCCAGAAATTAGCAGCAGATGGGAGCCACTACCATGCATGGGCTGGAGAGACAAAGACAGGGGGTGGGGGTTTCCAGAGCCTGAGAGCAGAGACAGTCCAATGGGGGGCAGAACCAGAGAGGGTCTATCCGAGGGGTGGGTACCACCAAGGAGACCCAGTCAGGGCTGGACACAGAGAGCATGGGGAAACAGAGGCTTCTTCTTACACCTTCTAGTCTCTGGCCAGTGCCCCATTAGCCTATCCCAGCTACAGGGCACCTGGGGCAGGAGCTAGAAAGTCCCTCCTGCAGGACCAGCCCCCTCTAATATGGAGCAGAGCCCGGGGAGGGTAGGAAATGGCTCAGAAGGGACGAATGCTACTTTGGAGGGGGTTCAAGTCCAGGCTGAGAATGGGCCGAAGGGGTGAAAGTCAAAGTCATATAAGCTCACTGGTTTCAGGAAAGGTCTGTGGGTTAGTTATCTATTGCTGTGTAACAGATTACCACAGGTTTAGTGACATAAAACAATACACATCTATTATCTCTAGTTTCTGTGGGTCAGGAATCTGGGCATGACTTAACTGAGTTCTTGTGCAGGGTCTCAGGAGGCCGCAGTCAAGGTGTCGGCTGAGCTGCCTTTTCATGTGGAGGCTCGACCGGGGGAATGTTCGCCTCAAAGCTCACTCAGACTATTGGAAGAATCCCCTTCTTTGTGGCTGCACAACTGAGGGCCCAGTGTTTTGCTAGTCATCAGCTGGAGGCCATCCTTAGATCCTAGAGCTGCCCACAGTTCATAGCTGAACTGATTTCTGCAACATGTCCACTTACTTCAGTAAGTCCCTGAGAAGAAGCCCTAGCTCCAGTCTGCTAAGAGTCAAGCTTACATAACTCAATCACATGCATCACACCCCATCATCTTTGCCACATTCTATTGGTTAGGAGCAAGTCCCAGGCCATGCCTGTACTCAAGGAAAGGGATTACACAAAGGCATGAACACTAGAGGTGGGGACCACTGGGGGCACCTAGGGTCCGTGTGTGACAGCACATCCCACACTGTAGCTCTGTGTACCTTGGTTCTAATTTTTTCTGCAGATTTGATCTTTTCGGAGGTCTCACTAAAGGGTAAAATGATAGGAAGAGTCTTGTGAATCTTTTACCGTCTGGCTCAGAAAATTAGCATTAACATCCACAGACACTGCAATTAGTAAAAGCTTGGAGGTACTATAAAAATTTGCTAACGCAAGTCCATGCCTAGTTAACCATAACTGAATTCGGACTGTCCAAATACATCTTAAAAGTTTTAATATTTTGCACACCCTTTGACCAAGCAATTCCAATTCCAGGAAATTATTCAAAGAAAATTTTCATGGATGTGTGCAAAGATTTAGTTACAAGAATTGTTAACCGCAGCATTGCTTGTAATTGCAACACAAAAAAACCCTAAACTGCAAATAGCCTGTTGTTTTGCAATAAGGTATTATTTTGATAAGGCTGCAATGCATTCATGCACGAGAGTATGATGACATTTTTGAATATCACGTAGGAAAATATTGAAATACATGGAGAGCTGTTTACTATATAATGCTAAAAAGAGGGAAACAGGGCATACGACAGTACCTATTATGTCATTCCATTTCGCCTTTGCTTTGTTCTGTTGTAGCAGATATAGATAGACATGGATAAATGACCGGAAAAATTTACACCAAATTGTAACAATGAAATCTTCAGAGAATGAGATTAGATGTGATTTTTATTTTGCCTTACTATATTTTCTAAATGGTCTGCCATATACGTCTATCACTTTTATAATAAGAAAAATGTTAATTTTAAATACCTAAGTTTTCATAATCAAATATTAGAAACAAAGGGTATATTGAAAGCCATCTCAAAAATTTCTACTTTGCAACTCAGTATTAGAGATAACTTTGGGTCATGGCCCTCCTAGTTGGTAGCTCTGTTACCTCAAGCAAATCACTTAATCTCACTAACCTTGAAAGGAAAGTGCTTGCCAAATTGCAAAGCGTAAGGAAGTATTTTTCCCTTTGACAAACTAAATAAGATACATCATACACAGAGAGATAGGAGGAAAGATCTTTGTGGTTAAAGATGTCGTTGAATGTTATTCTGTGGAGGGATTTTCTTCACAACACCACACTCAATTATAATCTCACTTGATTGGGTTCACTTTGAGCATATGTGTCTCTTAACATTAACGGTAGTTAATGCATGGTCTTGAGGACATCGGTTACCTCTCTGACTTCAGTTTCCTAACAAAAGGTAAGCATTATTATTAGGTGTCCACGTTTTCTCCCAGGACTGTTGCTACCAAGAAACTGAGGATCTCTAAAGCTTTTGCCAGTCGAATATTCTATGACTTGGGGAGAGTGCTTTCAAGGGTAGAGCATAAGCAAAGGACAATCGAAATGGAGGAAATAGGAGTTAGGGCTTTCCGCTTTCAGGACATTGTTATCTCAGCTGGTTACCTTCCTGAGAGAGGAAAGATTGAAGGCGATGTCATAGCAAAACTTCCAAAGCCCTGCCACATTGGTGTGAATGGTGGCATTTGAGAATAAAAAGGATGTGGGCTCTGGCATCAGACTGGCCTGGGTCTGATCCACAGCCTGACTTGGACTTAACACCTGCATGATGTTGGCAAGTTATTTCATCTTTCCGAGCCTTGTCTCTTTATCTGTAAATCTCATGACTCTTACCTTATATGATTTGGGGAGAATCAGGAACCAGTAAAGCGACTGATACATAGATGTTCATAACGGGTAACCTTAATTATTATTTGGAGTTCATTGGAATAAAGCAATCTGAGGATATTCTTCATTTGACCTGGTTCTTCATTTCCCCTGGGTCAACAGGGTGATATCACCATCCAGGATGTAAGCTTGTCATGGTCCAGCTATCTTTTGGTGATATCCACGATTTCCAGGTCAGCTTTTTAGTCACTGACCGCACTCAAGTATTCAACCATCAAATTCCAAATCTGGGAGGAAAGAGCATGTTAAAATACCACGTGGCTTTAAAGCAATTCCAATGGGCATAAGTCGATTTCTGTCCACTTGAAGATGTTTTCTGGAGCTCCCAACGATCTTCCCATTTGAGCTTTCTCACAAATATGCAGATGTGGAAATTCTAAACCTGTGGCCACGAACATTAAACAGTGAATCGAATTCTGCCCTCATTCCTTTTCCCAAAGCTGTGAATCGAGTGGAGAACCATGACAGAAAGTTGTGGTCAGTGGCCTAAAGTATAAAGACAGAATATGATGTCACTGGTATTGGTCAGTGAAGTTGTTATGTGTTTTACCATGTTACCTACTCCCAAAAGTGGTTGGCCTACCATGGGATAAGAACAGTTTTCTTCAGAGGAGAACAGTCACGGTCTCCTGATTGCTTGGGACCAGGATGACAATATCAGCTTCCTTTCCTGTCCCTTAGCAGGCTGTTCCCAATGGTTAGGTTTTCTCAGGCACAGCTGGGCACCCAGCCCCTTGGCACCACAATATGTGGGAATGTTGGTATGCCACTGCCATGAGTGAACAAGAGAAAGGCCCCTGGCATATATTAAATCACCTTTGGCACTTTGTGTTGGAGATTGCATTGAAATATTTGAGAAGCACTTCATAATGGGTGGATCTTGCAAGCTAACGGTTTTGGAGTGGGTTTCTCTTAAGAAAAAACTAAGTTAAAGATTTTTCCTTCTGTAAAAGATTGAACTTAATACATTTCCTAAATACCAGGGCTATTTCTGCCAAGAAACTTTTTTTTTTAATATGGAGAAAGGTGAAAAAGATCCTCTTTAATAATAAGTGAATGTGATTTACTTTTTGTTTTAATTTTTCTTAAGTTTATTTATTTTTGAGAGAGAGAGAGAGACAGAGTGTGAGTGGAGGAGGGGCAGAGAGAGAGGGAGACACAGAATCTGAAGCAGGCTCCAGGCTCTGAGCTGTCAGCACAGAGTCTGACGCAGGGCTTGAACTTAAAAACCGTGAGATCATGACCTGAGCCAAAGTCGGACGCTTAACTGAGCCACCCAGGCGCCTCAAAGTGATTTACTTTTTAGAAAAATTATTAACTTGTTTCCTTTTATTATAAAAGTAAGACATGCTTCTGTTAAGAATTTATTTTCACGCAATTCCTAAGGAAATAAAATGGAAAAAGTCCTCTCTTCGTCCCCACCTGACCTCAGATCCACTCGTCTACCTCCCCAGAGGTTATCTCTGTTAAAGCTGGATATATACCCACCAGCAGTTTGGGGGCTTATATACCATGCAAGCGAATAATACCATTGTATTAAATATGATATAATACATTGGATTTTTAAACTAAACTTCTCACTTGAGATAATTATAGATTCATGTTCAGTTATGGAAATAATACTGGAAGATCCTACATACCCTTTACCTAGTTTCCTCCAAAGGTAACAACTTACAAAACTATAGTACAATACCATGGCCAGGATATTGACATTAATACAGTTCTGTGAAGAGACAGGACATTTCCATATCTGCAAGAATCCCTCACATACCCCCCCTTTTATTTTATTTTTTTTTTACGTTTATTTTTATCTTTGAGAGAGAGAGAGAGAGAGAGAGAGAGAGAGAGACAGAGCTCGAGCAGGGGAGTGGCAGAGAGGGAGAGAGAATCGGAAGCATGCTCCAGGCTCTGAGATGTCAGCACAGAGCCCTACGCAGGGCTCGAACTCAGGAACTGTGAGATCATGACCTGAGCCAAAGTCGGGCACTCAATTGACTGAGCCACCCAGGCGCCCCTGTCACATGCCCCTTTTATAGCTACATTCACTTCCCTTTCACATTAACCCCAGCAACCAGTGCATTTTCCATCTATACAATTTTGTCATTTCAAAAGTGTCATATAAATGGAATCATATAGTATGTAACATTTGGGGATTGGCTTTTTTTTTTTCACTTTTCATAATTCCCTAGCGATTCATCCAGGTTGTTCCATGTATCAGTAGATTGTTCCTTTTTTATTGTTGAATGGTGTTCCATGGTATGGTTGTACCACAGTTGGCTAAATTATCTGTTGGAGGACATCTGAGTTCGGGGCCTTTACAAATGAAGTTCCTATAAACATTCTTGTACAGGTTTTTGTGTGAACACAAGTTTTCACTTCTCTGGGATAAATGCCCAGAAGTGCACACGATTGCTAGATCATATGGTAGTTTCGTGTTTATTTTTTTAAGAAACTGCCAAACTGTTTTCCCGAGTGGCTATACCATTTTACATTTCCGCCAGCAGTGTATGAGAGATCCAGTTTCTCCACATCCTCACTAGCATTTGGTGTTTCGCTATTTTTTATTTTCTTCATTCTGATAGGTGTGTAGTAATATCTCATTGTAGTCAAAATTTGCATTCCCCTAATGGCGAGTGATGTTGAACATCCTTTTATGTGCTTGTTTACCATCTGTATATCCTCTTCAGTAAAATGTCTCTTCACATCTTTTGGCCATTTTCTAAGTAGATTATTGTTTCATTGTTGAGTTTTGAGATTTCATGATATATTCTAGATGCTAGATGTTGGGTGTGTAGTTGACAAATATTTTTCTCCCAATCTTTATTTTATTTTGTTTTCTTCTCTTAATGGGTTTTTCATAGAGTGAAGTTTTTAATTTTAGTGAAATCCAGGTTATCAATTTTTTTCTTTTTTGGTGTTAAATCTAAGAGTTCTGCCTAACCCTAGAGCCCAATGATTTTCTCTTACTATATTCTAGAAGCTTTATGATGTTTTGTTTTGGATTTATCTGTGGTCCGCTTTAAAGTATTACTTTCCGTAAGAGGCAGGCAACTTAGGTTGAGAGTACCCCCCATGCCCCGCCATGATATCCAATTTCTGGGCTCCAAAGCTCCTTTTGTTGGAAAGGCTCTTCTGCCTCCATTGAATCGCTTGTGCACTTTTGTCAAAAATCAGTTGGAGATCTATTTTGGGGTTCTCTGTTCTGTCCATTTATTTATGTGGCTAATCGGTATGCCAGGACCACACAGTCCTTGTTATTGTAGCTATATAATACGTCTTGAAGGAGGTAGACCGTTTCCTCCTATTATATTATTCTTTTCATAACTGTTTTAGCAATTCTTCTTCCTTTGCCTTACCATGTAAATTTTTAGAATAACCTCATCTATATTTACGAAAAAATCTTGCTGGGATTTTGATAGGAATTGCATTAAACCTGTATATCAATTTGAGGAAAACCGATGTCTTCACCATACTGGGTCTTTCAATCTCTGAATACAGTACGTCTCTCCATTTATGAGGATTGCCTTTGATTTCTTTTTTTTTTTTTTTTTTTAAATTTTTTTTTCCACGTTTATTTATTTTTGGGACAGAGAGAGACAGAGCATGAACGGGAGAGGGGCAGAGAGAGAGGGAGACACAGAATCGGAAACAGGCTCCAGGCTCTGAGCCATCAGCCCAGAGCCGGACGCGGGGCTCGAACTCCTGGACTGCGAGATCGTGACCTGGCTGAAGTCGGACGCTTAACCGACTGCGCCACCCAGGCGCCCCTACCTTTGATTTCTTTTATCAGCATTTTGGAGTTTTCATCAGACAAGTCTTATACATGGCTTGTTAGACTTCACCTAAGTATTTCATAATTTTGTGATTGTAAACAGCATTATATTATATATTTTTATATTATATTTTTGAGAATTTCCCAGCTTTATTGAGATATAAGTGATGTATAACATTGTGTAAGTTTAAGGTGTACAGTGTGATGATTTGATATACACGTATATTGCAACGTGATTCCCACAGTCAGGTTAGTTAACACATCTATCCCCTCACATAATTGTGATTGTGTGTGTGTGTGTGTGTGTGTGTAACGAGAGCATTTAAAATCTACTCTCTAGGGTGCCTGGGTGGCTCAGTTGGTTAAACATCTGACTCCAGCTCAAGTCACGATCTCATGGTTTTTGAGTTCAAGCCCCGCATCAGGCTCTATGCTGACAGCTCGGAGACTGGAGCCTGCTTCGGATTCTGTGTCTCCCTCTCTCTCTCTGCCCCTCCCCAACTTGCACTCTGTCTCTCAAAAATAAATAAACATTAAAAAGAAATCTACTATCTTAGAAACGTTCAAGCACCTAATACAGTGGTGTTAACTCTAGTCACCATGCTGTATATTAGATCCCTAGAACTCACTCCAGTTTATGTTATAACTAGAAGCTGGTATACTTTGACCAACATCTGCACATTTCTCCCACCTTCCACAGCCCCTGGTAACCACCATTCCACTCTCTGTTTTTATGAGTTCAGCTTTTTTTTAGATTCCACATATAAGCAAGATGATACAGTGTTTGTCTTTCTCTGTCTTTTTTTTACTTAGCATAATGCCCTCAAGATTCATTCATTCATGTTGTCACAAAAGACAAGATTTCCTTTTTTCTCATTGCTGAATAATATTGCATTGTGTGTGTGTGTGTGTGTGTATACACACACATATACACACACATTTTTTTTATCCATTCATTCATCCACTGATGAGCACTTGGGTTGTTTTCATGTCTTGGCTACTGTGAATAATGCTGCAATGAACGTGGAGGGGGAGGTGCAGATATCTCTTCAATATAGTGATTTCATTTTCTTTGAATAAATACCCAGCAGTGGGATTGCTAGATCATATGGTAGCTCTACTTTTAATTTCCTGAAGAACCTCCATATGGTTTTCCATAGCGACTGTACCAATTTACATTCCTACCAACAGTACACAAGAGCCCCCTTTTCTCTACATCCTTCCTAACACTTGTTATTTCTTTTTGATAAAAGCTATTGTAACAGGTATGAGGTGATGCCTCATTGTAGCTTTGATTTGCATTGCCCTGCTGATTAGTAATGTTAAACATCTTTTCATGTACCTGATGGCCATTTGTGTGTCTTCTTTGGAGACATCTACTCAGGTCCTCTGCCCAATTTTTAATTGGATTATTTGGGAGTTTTGGTATTGAGTTGTATGAGTTCCTTATACATTTTGGATATTAACTCATTACCTGATATATGGTTTGCAAATATTTTCTCCTATACTGTAGGTTGCCTCTTAATTATGTTGATTGTTTCTTTTGTTGTGCAAAGCTTTTTAGTTTGCTGTAGTCCTACTTGTTTGTTTTTGCTTCTGTTGCTTATGCTTTGGGTGCCATATCCAAAAACCAATTGCCAAGACCAATGTCAAAGAGACTCTACCCTATATATTCTACAATGTGTTTTACAGTTTCAGGTCTTACATTTAAATCTTTAATCCATTCTGAGTTAATTTTGTGAATGGTGTAAGATAGGGGTTCAATTTGATTCTTTGGCATGTGAATATACAGTTTTCCCAGCACTATTTATTGAAAAGAATATTCTTTGCCCATTGAATATTCTTGGCCCCCTTGTCAAGTATTTGTTGACTGAATATGCTTAGATTTAGTTCTGTGCTCTTGATTCTGTTCTATTGGTCTATATGTCTGTTTTTATGCTAGTTGTAAATGGTATTATAGTTGAAATTCTGGTGTTCATAGGTTGATTATTCGTATAGAGAAATAAAATAGGTTTTGTATGTTTATCTTTAAGCATCTCTTGTATGCTTAGCTGCATTCTTGCTGAGCTCACTTATTCATTCTAGGCAGTCTTTGTAGATTCTTTGATATTTTCTACATCAAAAATCATGTCACCTGAAATCAGGGACAATTTCATTTCTTCCTCTCTGATCTGTATGCCTTTTATTTCCTTCTTTGACTTATTACACTGGCTAGTACTTCCAATACTATACTGAAGAAGAGTTGTGAGAGTGTACATCTTTGCCTTGTTTCGGATCTTAGGGCAAATATTCAGGTTTTCACCATCAACCACAATGCCAACTGTTAAGTTTTTCGTAGATGCTGTATATCAAGTTGAGGAAGTTCCTCATATTCCTATTTTTTCAGAGAGTTTTTATCATGGATGAGTATTGAATTTTGTCAAATGCTTTTTCTCTATCGATTGATATAGTCACAATTTTTCTTCTTTAACTTGTTAACATGTTGGATTATAATAGATTTTCAAATATCAAATGAGCTTTGCATCCCTGGAATAAATCCCACTTATCATCATGAGTAATTCTTTTTTATATTGCTGAATTCTATATGCCAATATTTTGTTAAGGACTTTTGCATTTATACTTATGAAGGAGATGGGCGTGTTGTTTTCTTGGGTTTTTGTTTGTGGTACTAACTTTGTCTAGTTTTGGTATCAGGGTAACACTAACTTCATAAAATGAACTGGGAACTGCTCTTTCTTCTTCTATTTTCTGGAAGATATTGTATAGAATTTGTCTTAATTCTTTTTAAAATATTTGGTAGAATTCTCCAAGTAAAACCATATGGGCCTGGAGATTTATTTATTGGAAGTTTTAAAATGACAAATTTAATTTCTTTAACAGAGAGCCATTCAAATTCTCTGTTTAATATTGGGTGAGTTGTAATAGTTTATATTTTTCAAGAAATTGCCCATTTCATCCAAGTCAAATCTAAATGCGTAGAGATAGTTGTAGTATTGTGTTATTATCTTTTGATGTTTATAGGGGTTTTAGTGTTATCCTCTTTTTCATTCCTTAGAATTATTTTTTATTTTCCAACTGTTTGGTAATTTTTTATTATCTTCCTATTATTGATTTCCACATAAATTCCATTATTGTTAGGGAATATATTTCATATGATAAATCTGGTTCAATAAGAGAGACAAACCAGAGCCACTAGGATATACACACATGTAACCAAACATATGCTATATGTTATATATCTATGCTTTTAAATTCATATTTTTACATAGCCTTTTTAGTGGTTGTTCTAGGTGTTTTCTCGCAGTCTACTGGTGTTTTTACCAGCATGAGTGAAGTAGAGAAACACTGCCTCCCTTCATGTCCCTTTACTTGCCTACATTTATATTATATTTATCTTAAATATTTCCTTTGCATATTTTGAGAACCGCATCAGAGAGTGTTATCCTGTTTGCTTCCACTAAAACACGATTTAAAAAACTCAAGAGAAGAAGAGATACATTTACCTGTATTTTTGCTTATGATTTTTTTCTTTCTTCCCAATGTTCCAAGATTCTTTCTTTTATTATAGTATCCTTTTTTCCTTCTGGTTTCCATGGTTTCTGACAAAAAATCTGCTGTCATTGGAATTGTTTTTCCCTTATGGAAGAGGTTTTGTTTTTCTTTTGCTGCTTTCAAGGTTTTTTTCTTTGCTTTGTTTTCAGAAGTTTGACCATGATGTGTCTTGGTGTAGATTTCTCTGGGGATTCAAGCTGAGGTTCACTCAGCTTCTTGAATCTACAGATGTATGTCTCTGACCACATTTGGGAAGTTTTTATGATCTTTTTTCCGGAGTCTTTTGCAGTCCCATCCTCTCGCTCTTCTTTGGAACACTGATGACAGGAATATTAGATTTTCATTTATAGTTCTAGAGGTTCTGTTTCCCCCCGCCCAGTCTATTCTATCCATGTTGTTCAGATTATATACTTTCTATTGTTTAATTTGTAAGTTCACAGATTCTTTCCTCTGTCTCCTCCATTCTGCTGTTGAGGCTATCCTTTGGGTTCGATTGGTGTTATTGACTATTGTATTTTTCATTTCTGAATCTCCATTTAGTTCATCTTTGTATTTTCTATTTCTTTGTGGAGACCTTCTATTTTTTATTTGCTTTAAGTATGTTCATATTTGCTCAGTAAGGCATTCTTGTGATGGCTTCTTTAAAAACTTTGTGAGATAAGTTGAACATCTCTGTCATCTCAGTGCTGGCATCTATTGATTTCTTTTTATTACTCTGTTTGAAGTCTTCCTGGTTCTTGATATGGTGAATGATTTTCTATTAAAACTCAGACGTTTAGGATGTTATGTTATGAGACTCTGGATCTTATTTAAATGTTTGTTTTAACTGCCTGCGATACCACTCTGGTAGGGGATGAGGGAGGGAGCATTGCCTTATTACAACCAGGAGGAAGTACACATCCACACTCCCCTCTTGGCCTCTATTGGACACCTGAGATGGGGGTGTTCTTCATTACTGCTGGACAGTGGTAAGAGGTGTGTTAGTCACTAAGTCCCCGGCTGGGAGGGATAGGGGTGCCTCCTCCTGTTCATGTGGCCTCCATCCACTGACACCACTAGGGGTAATGGTCTTGTTCAGCAGTGGGGAAATGTCTGACTCTCTACTTGGCCTTTTCTGGCACAGTCCTGGCACAGGGCTTGGGGCACCTCATTAACTCCTGGTGAGAATAGATGTCTAGGCTCCATTCAGCCTAGACCGTTACTGGAGGGAGTGGGACCACAATTTTTTTTCCTGTAGTTTTTGGCTGGAGTAGAGCAGTTATTGTTTAAAAGTTTTCTGCTTTGCTGCGTTGCCCCATTTCTGGTCCACTGGTTAGAGAGAGCCATATATATATATATTTTTTTTTGGTCTGTGCCCATTGGTATTTCCAGTTGTCAACTTCTTCAGCTCCAAGTCTAGGACATATGAGGCAAAAAAGAAAATCCAGGGAACTCACCACTGTATTGTTTCTAGGGTCCTGAACTCCTTAGTTGGATTGCCCTCTTGTCTCTACCCTTCAGAGTCTTCTTATGTTTGCTTTACATATAATGCCAGGGGTTTTAGCTGTACTTAGTGGGAGGAATAGGGAGAAATGTGTCTACTCTATCTTCCTGGAAGCGGAAGCCCATGGTTTACTTTTAACAAGGACTCAAATAGTAGAAATTTTCCCTTAAGCTATAAAGCATGCAGTTTTAGCAACTACAAAGGACTAACGGAAGACTACAATTAAGGAAATCTTTCATCTTGAAATTAGCTAAATAAAATCATAGTGTCTGTACATTTTAATGTATAATGGGGGAAAACTGAATAATGCCTGTGTATTATAGGCCCAGAATTATGGAGTCCGAAGAGCTTAATTAATATTTTAAACCAAGAGTGCAAATCAGAGTGTCTTAGGAGTTATCAGAACCATCAAAATGAAATTAAGCACCTAAAGTGTTCATTATCTACGTACTCCATTGCTTGGAGCCCATCTTTCTTTCTCTTTCCTTTTCTTTCCTTTCCACCCTTCCTTCCTTATGTTCTTTCACTTTTCTCTTTTTTATTTTAAGATGATTTTTGGTCTTTTTTTTTTTTTGAGTCCTATTCTGCTGCTTCCTGCCTTTATTCTGAGTCTGCCACTAGACCCAACTCATTGGAACTATCATTTAGAATAATGTCATAAATCTATGGATTGCTTTAGACTAATCACGGGAAAACTTTAGCTAAGGATAATGCTGCAGACTTCTTTTGAATGCTAAGTTGGACTAGCACTCCACAGCATTTTACTTTCTGACTTTTCTACAAACCCTGTTTAGAAGAGTATTTTCCAAATTTCACTTACATCCCATCTTCATAGATTGAGCCAAATTTTCATTCTACTTTTTCTAGTTTTCATTTAAAATTTTTCTTAAGTCAATTTGTTTACCCTTGTTTAAAAAGAGAATTGAAAGAGGAGGAGGAGGAGGAGGATGGAGGGGCGGTGGGAAGAGGAAGAAGAGAAAGAAGGAGAGAATAGAAAGAGAAAGGAAGTGAAATTGTGTTGCCCTTAAAAAAAATAGAAAGGTACTACAACTCCCCATAGGAAGCGAGTTCGTATCTTGCTAATTTTAGAGCAAGAATGTTTTCCGTGGTGTCCAATCTCCCTCTCCCCGGCTGCACTTTAAGTTCAGTTCTGTTGGTTTCATGAAAAAAAATCTCACCAACGCACTGGATACATGGTAGAGGACCAAAACCTAACTTCGTTCTTATCTCTCCTTTAAAATTTCTGTCTCCTTTAACCCTCGTCTCCTTTCAACTTTTTCTCCTGCACTCGATGAAAACTAAGCAGGCCCTGTGGCTTTTCTGCTCATTCTGGGATAACAAACCATCCTGTTTGCTCAAATCAGCAAGCAGCACATAGCCAGTCAAAGCTGATAATCAGGGTCGCCTGGGTGACTCAGTCAGTTTAGTGTCCCACTCTGGATTTCAGCTCAGGTCATGATCTCACAGTTCGTGAGGTCAAGCCCCACATTGGGCTCTGAGCTAACAGCACAGAGCCTGCTTAGGATTGTCTGTCTGCCCCTTGCTCATGTACTCTCTCTCTCTTTCTCTCTCTCAGAATAAATAAGTAAACTTAAAAAAATAAAAGATGACAATCAACTCTTCAATTTTCAGTTGAACACACTGTTCCTCCTCTTCCTTTTCCTTGAGGCATCTAGTTGGAGGCTGCCTTCCTGGAGGAAAGGGGAATGTGGGCAGCTTCTGTCCACCACCCTGATCACCTGCACCCCTACTTCTGGCCACTTATGTTAACCCCAACTGTGACAAGAGGCAAGACAGGCCAGCCGGGTGGGTGGGACAGTCCTCTGGTCGCTGACTTTGTGCACTCTGGCAGTGGCAGATGTTTGACACTCATCCTTTCCAAGATTCTCATCCCTGGAACCGCCCACTTGCAGCCCCTCCGGCAGCCTTCCCATTGTGGGCCTGCAACTGGGGTCCTCTTGTGTAGGACTTGAGAGGCTATGGGTTCTCCTCTCAGCACGGCCCACATCTAGTCCCAGGGAAACATCCGTGCATCCTTTACTCCAAGAAATCCAGTGTGCAGACCATTCCTGACTGAGCTTTGCTCTCCCGAGTCTGCCATCAAAGCCCTTCACTTCCCCTGTCCCCTATGTCTGCCCAAGACCAGACCCAAGCCCAGCCCGTCTTTAGTCTCCAGGTCCTCTGGTCCCCTGGCAACCTCTCCTAAAATCCAGTGAAGGGAAGAGCCCCTTAGTCTTGGAGCGAGTGGGGATCACAGTGTACCAACAGCTCCCTTACAAATACTTCCTGGCCCTCTCCCACACAGTCTGACCCCTTTGGGGCGACAATCTGCCTAAAGGGTTCAGTAATTGTAAGGCCAATTCTTGTTTTTTTGTTTTTGTTTTCCTTTAGAGAATCTGCAAGTGATGATCCCGTAACTCACTTTGGAATCTCACAGCTATGTTTTTCTCATTCAAAACTTTAATGTTAACACCCAGCACAGGGGAACAGCAACTTTTTGTCCCCCAGCTAATTAGCAGGTATTTGAGGACTGTTAGGAAATCTGCCTCTGGCTTATTCTTTCAGAAGCTAAGTGATCCCAACTTTTAGAACCATTGAACCAGGGCCTTTAATAACTTTGGGTTTTCCCCTCTAATTTCTCTGGTTTTATCGTACTTCAAATAATTTGTGCATCAGAGAAATGAACATGCATGGCACAAGCATGGTTTTTATGTTTTTTTTTTTTATTTCAGTTACTATTTTTGGTAGAGAATACTTTTATATGGGTCAAAATCCAGAAGTTACAAAAAGGTACGTGGTGACAGTTCTTTTCCATTCTTGTCCCAAAGACACCCAGCACCATCCATCACCCCCAGGAATGAGTGAGTGTAAGTAGTTCCTTGAGAACCCTTCCAGCGATATTCTGTGTATGTACAAGCAATTGTGTGTTTATATTCTGTACTTCCACTCACCCTCACGTTTTCATCTTTTTCACATAAATAGTGAATACTTTTCCTCTTGCTTCCCCCTACCCCCATAAGAATATCTTTGAGATCCTCCAGATTAGAAAAGAACTTCTTCACTCTCTTCTGTTAGCTCATGATAGTCCCTCGGCTAGATGCCCCACAGTTTATTCAACCAGTCCCTTATTCTTGAACATTCCAAACTCTATGACAAACAATGCTGCAACGGATGATCTAAATACATCATTTAGCTCATGTGCGAATACACCCACAGGATAAATTGCCGGTCCGTGTGCAGTTATTATTCCAATGATGTTGCCAAATTGCTTTCCAGAGTTGTAACAGTTGCTCTCCCCAGCAGTACAGGAGAGCGTCCATTCCTCAGACTCTTCACCATATGCAACGCTATCAGACTTTTTAATCTTTGACAATCTGATTGGTGCCATATTGGATCGCAGTTGAGTGAGGCTGAGCAAATAATGTTCATTCATTTCAGTCACCTGTATTTTTATTTTGTGAACTGTCTTGCACATGATATTTGAATACCTACCTGGACAGGTGTGAAAATAGGGGGGCAGTTACTTCAGTGGCCACACAGGTGAATGGTAGGAGATCCTGTCACAGAGAAGGGACCAGCGCTTAACATGGTGAAGCTTCTGGGGCCCCTGCAGCAAGAGGTATGGACTATTTGCCAGAGCACAAGGCAAACTCAGTGGTGAACTGCAGCTGGGCACAGAAACAGTTCTTAGATCATGTCCCTAATGCAGGCAAATTCATAGATGGGTGATGATTTCAAAGAGAGAATTATTAGCAGATATTATGCTCCAGCTGAACATAGTAATCAGGAAATTACAAGACAAGGAGCACCTGGCTGGCTCAGTCAGTAGAGCATGTGACTCTTGGTCTCGGGGTCGTGAGTTCAAGCCCCATGTTGGGCATGGAGCCTACTAAAAATAAAATTAAAGAAAAAAAAGGAAATTGCAAGACAAGCAAAAATTCTTGAAAATTCTGAAAATATGAAAATACTTGGTACCACCCCCCAACCCCCTGCCCCGCCATGTAAGACTTTATATCTATCAGCACTAAAGAAATTTGGTCTTGCAGTTACTAAATCTAGGGAGGGAAATATATATAGAGATAGAAAAATAGATAGATGAATATGAATACATATATAGGATATACTATATTTAATATATATAATCACAAACACATTATCTGTATAAGCGTTCAGTATTTTGCACCTTTATAGCAGTAAATGTTAATTTGTCCTAAGAGTTAGCTCAGCCATTGATTGTTTGATGGCAGAATCATCAACCATTTTAAAAATTATATGTAACAAACAGCTGCGAAAGCAAAACAAACAAAAAATATTTTTGCCAGTTAGTGTCTGTGTGTGTGGAGGGGTGCTCTTTCACTGTAAGAGGCATTTGCTTGCAAATGTAGAAAAGTCACCGGTTGAAGATCCTAAGCAGCGAGCAAATTTATTTAAACTTTTTAAAAAATGTATTTAAAAGGCAGACTTTTAATTTTTCAATTTACTCAGAGATGTATGTAATACTTGCAAGGCTTTGAAATTAGACATGCAGGGAGATTTCTTTCCCAGTCATTTTAGCTCCTTTCACGGATCCTTGGGCAAGCCGACTCTTAAATAACCTTAAGTTCCTCAGTTGAGGGTATTTGATTGCCCGACACAGATGGGCATTGATAACCTCAGAAGCTGTTACCGATCGCAGATGTGGCTCCTTGGAGGCTTGAAGACCCTTGGGTTAGCTGATGCCGTAGGGTGCTTTGATGAACGCTTTGCCATGTGGTGTGAGACGACAAGAGGGCAGCCCCTGAAAATGTCCGGGCCTTGAGTCCAGAAGGGAGAGGGGGTCTGGGAGCCATGTGCATCCAGTTAAGAATAGGAATAAGCACAAAACAATATTAACTTTAGAAATGAGATGAAAGCCCATGTGTGCTAGCTTTCACACAGAAGGGAGACCCAACCAACCTCCCACCCCCTTCAGCACTGCTTTTAGATGGAAATGATTTTGTTGAATACTGACACAAAAGGAAGATACAAACGCAGTGAAGAGCCTTAGCGAAGAACAATTACATGCAAGTAGGTTACATGAAAATACAGTCTCAAGTGTATGATATCTTGTGAATATTAATTAAGGAAATTATTCTCAGAGCAGCTAGTGTTTAAAACAAGATCTAATCTCT
Source organism: Prionailurus bengalensis (assembly GCF_016509475.1). Classification (NCBI taxonomy): domain Eukaryota; kingdom Metazoa; phylum Chordata; class Mammalia; order Carnivora; family Felidae; genus Prionailurus; species Prionailurus bengalensis. The sequence continues at coordinate 115,185,315 of NC_057344.1, forward strand.
GCTGAGTGGGGCCGCCATCCTCTCTCTCAGTGTTTAACTTCAAAGGGCTTCAGAGTTGGGGCAAATGAGATTATTACTTCAATCTAGAGAGGAAACCTAGTCTAACCAATTTGAGAGTAAATTCTAGAATTATACAGAGTAGTTAATACAAAGAAGTAAAATATGTATATATACATATATATGTATGTATATGTATATATATATGCAACATCCTCACCAATGTCTACGTGCTAAAATATTTCTTAACCTTTTTCAACTGATCTATCCCATCCACCTACAAAAACTGCACATTTCAAATATAGAGCTGGAGAAGCGTATGGATCAGCTGAAGATAGAGTTTTGTTATTATACTGTTCTTCGACTTTGGGCCATTAGAAATAATACATTGCTATTAACAATAGCTAATGTTTATATACATCTGTGATTCGGGTACTGAGTGGTTTTCTTATGTTAGCTCATTTAATCTTTATAAAAGCCCTGTGGGGGGGGTTACATGTAAACATATTAGTTTCCCAAAACAAAATACCGCAGACAAGGTGGCATAAACAACCAAGATGTATTTTCTCACAGTTCTGGAGGCTGGAAGGTCAAGAACAAGATCAGGTTCTCCTGAAGCCTCTTTTCTCGCCTTGCAGATAGATAGCTACCTTCTCTCTGTGTCCTCACACAGTCTTTCCTTGTGTATGCACATCCCTGGTGTCCCTTTGTATGTCCAGATTTCCTCCTTTTATGAGGACACCAGTCACGCTAGATAAGGGCCTGCCCTACTGGCTTCATTTTAAGTTAATCACCCTCTTTATGGGCCCACCTCGAAATACAGTCACAGTCTTAGGCACCAGGGATTAGAACTTCAACGTAAGGACTTTTAGGGGAGAGACGGGGGGACACAATTCAACCTGTGACAGTAAAGCAACCACACCATGCTGTCACAACATCAGACGTGGACCTGGGATTTGAACCCAGGCCCCAAAGTTAGATGCCTAATCATCATGCTGCATTATCCCGTAGTTACAGCTGGTGTGAAAACAGGCAATACCTATATGTTTATTTCCTACAATGACCTGTACAAGTCAGGTAGGAAGATACAGGCAAGACATTGAAAAAACCAACAACAAACATCTTAGTAGACAGGACCAGAAAAATTGAATCATAATCAAAGATCATTAAAGCTATCCATAGAAATTTGCAGATGTGTATTAAAAACAAAGTCTGGAGGAAGATAACCAATTACCTAATATTGGAAGTTTTGCTGATGGTGAAATCAGTGTTGCTGCCATTCAGCTCTGGTACACAACTATAAACAGATGCCGGGTATGGATGGGCATTGAAGTGTGCACATGCTGAATGGATAGAGTTACAATGGGACCAGAAATGCAGATGGTGAATAGAGACAGAATGGCTACAGATGTGGGCTGGATGTGGATAAAGGCAAACATATCCACGTGGGCTCCCCGACAGTCCCGCAGGCTGCTGTGGTGCCCCAGGGAGTGTTGGAGTGCGTGGAAGTGTGTTCTGCCATTTTTTGATCAACCTGAGACCCAGAAAAGTTAGACCGCGCTGGCCAGAGCCAACCTCCTCGCCTGCCATCTGCCCTGCACACCAGCCCAGCAAGCCCACTCGTGACTTTTCACATGTGCTGTGCAGGGTCTCGCCTACATGCCTCTGGCAATGCTATTCCCTCTGCCACAAATGCCTTATCACCACCACCACCCTCCACCGTGTCTCTAGTGAGTAAAACCTCCCTCGTGATTTCTGATGACCTCCAACCTCAGAAACTCAGTTGATCTTTATCATCTCACTCTCCATTCCAGCACTTGTTATGTATTGTATCTACTTCTGCTATCTCTCCCCTTCATTTCACAAAATATCTGAAAACAGGAACCATGTCTTTTGCATGTTTATATCTGCCAGCTCCCCGCAGAGCCAGGCTCACTGTAGGTAATCAGCAAATGACTGTAGAATGAATGTTCGTCTCTGAGAAATCTGAAGTCCAAGATACATGTTTGCTTTCTTAGGCACACCGCTTAAAAATAATAATAAAAATGTTGTTCATGTTGACCACTTCAGAGTTTTCACAGAAGAAAAAATGAATGACTTGTGGCTGTCCCCACGGGGCAAGGCCTCCACTTTGCAGTTTGTCCCGGTCTCTGCCCCTCCCTCAGTGCTTGTGCCTCATGTTCTGCCCACCTCACTGACTTACGAAACCCACGTCACCCTTGTTAGGCATATTGCACCCCCGATCACCAGGTGACGGGTCCTCCTGGACTTGTGATCGTCATTCCCAGCACATGTGTGCTCCCGTGGTTTTCCATCGGCCAGTTTATACCATACCCGTGGTCTCTTCTGAAAGGTCCAAGGAGGTGGGAGAAGGATGTTTCTTTTGTTTCACGGAAAGGGAGCTGAAGCAAAGATGCGTCGTCTTCTGGCATGCCATGTGTGGGCACTGGTGAGAGGCAGGAGACTGGCCAGGAGGGGCTAACCAGCCAGCTGGGAATGGCAGCCCCTATATTTCAGCCAGCAAACACCTTTTCAAAGCCTACTTTGCATAAGACGGTTCCGCCGACCACATTCGAGTCACAGGGGAATAGTTACCTCTGGAACTTCCTTTCTGCAACAGTAGCACCCTGTTCAGGGGAACCAAGAATGGAATATGATCGTCTCATATATATGCTGCCATGAGGTTTCAGACGACGGCACTGGCATGAGCTTTCAACATTGAAAAAATAAATGAACGCTCTCTGGAAATAATAGGAGCACTGTGTCCTGGAAGCTGAAGAATAATAATTCCAGGCCATCAGTCATCCAAGCTTAAAACAGTTTCTTCCTCTCTCTTTGCTGTGCCTGGGATGGCATGACATAGACCCTTAGCCCGTGAGTGATATGAGCCCTGGTCAGGGACACAGGAGAGCTGCTCCCACCATTGCTGAAACGCCAAGAAGACAGGGGACCGGGTGAAGGTTATTTCCTATGTGCTTAGGGGAAGCATGGTTTGGGAAGACAGACTGTGCTTTATGACCCCCAAATATCTGGACTCAAGACGGACCTTCAGACCCTGTTCTGGACCGGAATAAGAATATGAACCAAGTATCGAGAATTTACATATTCAGAAGCCTACGAAGTCTTCCATGCATGGCCTCCCAACAGTCCAAAGAGGTGGGCACTATCCTTATGCCCATTTTACAGATGGGAATGCTGCAGCCAAGCAGGCTGAGCAAAGCCACCAAGCTCATGAGCAGCAGGTTACAATTTGAACCCAGGTCTGACCCTAAGGCCCTGGCCCCCAGCTATCACTCTGTTACTTCCCCATTCATTCACTTCACAAACATTTGCTGAGCACCCACTATAAACCAGGCACTGGTCCTAAGTGCTTGGGATACAACAATGAACAAATCACATAAGAATCCCCACCCTCAAAGAAGTTACATTTGACCCAGTGTTATACTGCAGTGTTGTTGGGTCTGTATTCCACAGCTGTGAAGACAAATATGTAAATCTGGGGGTGAGGTATGAGCTTAGTTGCTATACATGCATTTTTAAAGTAAAGTCAAGGGGCTAAAAAAAGTTCCCACTGAACTTGAAAATGCGGTTGGGGTGTGTTCTATCAGTTTTTCCTGGAGGGAAAAAAATCCCCCAATTTTAATTCCCTTCTGAACTCAGCCACATGTTGAGATAAGGAGGGTGGGGTTATAAATCAACTCAACTCCCTTGGGAGAAAAATTAGAGTAATAAGCTTTTTAAAAACGATGATCATAATAAGCTATATGATTTCAAAGTGACTCACCACCCCCCTCCCCTTTCTTGACAACTGAAATTGATTTTGAAAGGAAAGGCTGTGGAGATTTTCATAGAATACAATCCAGACGTTCTAAATCTAAACCCTCGCACCAAAAAGACTGCGGATCTGGAGAGCCTGGGCTCTGTTGATAATGCCCTACTCTGTGCCCGACATACTATACCCACCACCACCCGTCACTCACCAGGCCTGAGCGCTCTGAGATGAAGGAAGTAGAGATGGAGTGATATTAAGACTGAAATCAATACAGCTTTCTTTTACATCTCCCAATAGTCTCAATCACTTCAAAGAAGCAGATATGAATATAATTAATGAGCAGAACAAACAGTAAGTGGGAAATAAATCTGGACCTTGTTTTATGGGCGCTGCTAGAATGAAGGATTTAGAATCGCAGACATGTCTGTTGGCGAATGTGACTGCTCGCTCGTTTCCAAGTGGTATAGCATTTTCGAGCGATAGAAGTTACGTCAGGCCGGGTGCCCCTGAGGAAAAATACTCGTTGGAACTACTTGGTACCCAACTAAACAGAGCCCTCGTGCTGGAGGCATTCGGCCGCGTTAAAATTTACGTTTGAATCAGTATTAGAACGAATCCTTCCACCAGCTCTCCATCTGGCTGCTTCTGCAAACTAATCCTGTTTTAAAATATGTATATTCTTAGGAAACTGACCACACTGAATAACAACAATGCTCAGAGGAAATTCACAATTCTATTTGGAAAAGAAATAAGAGCTCTAGCTAGAGAATGGACACGAAAGCTATGAAAAAACATGGTCTTGAGGCACCTGGGTGGCTCTGTCAGTTAAAGGTCTGACTCTTGATTTTGACTGAGGTTATGATCTCACGGTTCATGAGATTGAGCCTCCCGTTGGGCTCTGCTGAGAGTGCGGAGTCTGCTTGGGATTCCTTCTCTCCGTCTCTCTTTCTCTGCCCCTCCCCAACTCATGTGCAAGGCACGTACATGCTCTATCTCCTTCTCTCTCTCATAAAGTAAATAAACAAACGTTTCAAAAAGGCCTTGGCTCTGGTCCTAACTCTGTCTCTAATTGTGTGGTCTGATCCTTGGTTTCCTCATCAATAGTAGTAGTAATGATAATAATAATACAAGTACATTTATTGGTATTCACTATGTATTATTAGACTGACTGTGTTCTAACAAGTTCATACACTTATCTCTTTTAACTCTGACTGTGTTCTAACAAGCTCATACACTTATCTCTTTGAAACTCTCGCAACAGCCCTGAGGTGGTTCTATTATGCCCCTTTTTATAGATGGGGAAACTGAGGCTCAGAGAGGTGTAGTGACTCACCTGTGTTTCTAAGAATGTGAAAGCTGGCATTTTCAGTGAAGCGTGCTGATTCCAGAGTCATCATACTTTTTTTTCTTTTTTTTAATGTTTATTTTTGAGAGAAGGAGAGAGAGAGCAGGAGTGGGGGAGGGGCAGGGAGAGAGGGGGCACAGAAGATCTGAAGCGGGCTCCACGCTGACAGCAGAGCACCCAGGGTGGGGCTTGAACTCATGAACCGTGAGATCATGACCTCAAAGTCAGATGCTTAACCAACCGAGCTACAACCATGATTTTCTTAGGGCTGATAGTTAGGAGTTCTCAGGTATAACTTCATTTATACAACCCTGGCTAAGTTGATTCACTCTACGTTTCAGCTTTCTGGTCTCTAAAATAGTAATAATGATAGTACCTGCCCACCTTATATCCTGAACTTAGTATATCTGGCACATAAACGTCAGGAGAAGAGGAAGAAATGAATGGCAAATTGTAATTGTCTTTCTATATGTGGTGGAACCAGAGGGAACTGGACAAAGTGGCCTTTCTAATTTCTTCAGCATCATGCATTACAAAGACCTGGGTATACTGGTTCCTTTGCTCCTTTGCTCCTTTGCTCCTTTGCTCCTAAACTTTTGCTCCTAAACCCTCGTAGTCTGTTGTGGTCAATTTAAAAAACTCGTCATTCAGGTTTAGTGTAACAGGTCTACCTAGCAAAAATAGAAAAATTCTGGTAATTTTTCATGAGTATAAACCATGTGGAATCAAACCAAAGTATTTAGTTGTCAGAGCAACAGTTAAAAAGTTAGGTTATTAACATCGACTTTCTATTCGGGGGTCACACTCACTAGTTGGTGCTCCACGGTTCTGGTCTAATATTTGGTCCCAGTGATGACCCTATTTCTGACATGTCTGCCCTGTAAGGGCTACAGACACATGCATTTAGCCGGAGAATGTCCCAGAAGCAAAGAAGTCTTATTACAAGACCTAACCAGAAAGAAGGAGAAATAACAATTGTTCTTTGTGATTGTTCTTTGTGAGACACCGATGTCTTAGTAGTCTTCCTTTAAACCAGCTGGAAAAAAGAGAAATTATTTGCACCCTTAACTAAGAGGAGGACAAAGCTGTGTGACTCGTGATCAGGTTGGCTGCTCAGTCTCCACGGGGCAGGAAGTGAGAGCGAGCTCCAGATGAGTGAGGGCCCTGTCTGAGGGGGACTGGCTGTAATTCCCTCAATTCACAGGCAGAGACAAAACGTGTGCACGTCATGCTACAGCTGATCCTCGAACAACAGAAGTTTGGACTGTGCCATCCACATGCATGCAGATTTTGTTCAATCGATACAGCATAGTGCTATCCTGATTTTCCTCACACGTTCTCTCTAGCTTACTTCATTGGAAGAGTGCGTGATATATGTATAGAGCAGTATGAAATACGTATAACATACAAAATGTGTGCTAATCGACCGTTTATGTTATCAGTCGGTCCTCCGGTCAACAGTACGCTGTTAGTAGTTAAGTTTGGGGGAGTCTAAGTTATACCTGGATTGCCGACGGTGCAGGGGGTTCCTAACCCATGAGTTGTTCAGAGGTCAAGTGTCCTTGGCGGACCCAACTGAGGAGCCGGGCCCCAGAGGGAAGGCTCATCCTGAAAGCCCTGCATATGCTTCAGCAGCAGCTGAGCAGCGACACGTGGCCATGCAGCCCGGCAAAATTAAAAACATCAGGCTGGGCCAAGTATTGGGGGGGATGTGGGGGACAACCGCTCGTGTGAGCGAACCCTCACTCCTTTTTATGTGGTAAGGAAATCGAGGATCTAATCAGTAGCCTTAATTGAAAGGCTCAGTGAAGGGGATCTTGAAGCTCCTCTTCCTGCCACTAATTGTAATTTTAGCTCTCTCGCCGTGTATTGACAGGAGTGACGGGGATGGGTGAGGTGCCCTGGAACCCACCGAAACCTGCAAAACCCCCTGTGGAGCCAGGTCCACAAATGTACGTGGAGGTTCCGTCCCCTCCAGCCTGTTTCTCTCAAGGCCCTTAAGTCTGCCACCTGTGCGTGCTCGCTGCCACACCGAGCCTCCTTCTGCCAGAGGAGGAAGACTTGGCCTGTGGCACCCTCTCTGCCACCTTCCCTGAAAAAGCCACATTCATAAAGCACGGGTAGGAGTGGGGAGTGGGGGAGGGGAGTGGGGGAGGGGAGTGGGGGAGGGGCGCAGAGAAAGGGGTGGGGGGGTGGGGAAGGTTTGACAAGATTGGGAGGTGGGGTTCGAGCCCCGCGTCAGGCTCTGGGGCTGATGGCTCGGAGCCTGGAGCCTGTTTCCGATTCTGTGTCTCCCTCTCTCTCTGCCCCTCCCCCGTTCATGCTCTGTCTCTCTCTGTCCCAAAAATAAATAAACATTGAAAAAAAAAAATTTAAGATTGGGAGGTGGGGAGGAAATGAACCAGCAGAGGGGTAGCAAGGAATGCCATTTAGGACCTTCAACGGGCTTTTCACGAAGGCCACCCACCCCCCCGACCCCCGCCTTGGTTTTTGCAGTGTTGAATGCCCCTACTAAGTGCTAAATTAAAGTTTGCCATAGTGCTAATTGCGGGACCACTGTGGTACACACGGCTTGCTCTTATACAGGATGAGCTTCCCCTTGCAGGAATTAAGGCTTTAATGGTGCCTCTTTTGTGCTTTCACCAATTGAGAGCCAGAGCAAAACACAATCATGCCAAAGGCTGTTGATGGATTAGGTGGTGGCTTTTGCCTCCTTACTGTGTGCCTGCCTTTTCCTCCGATCGGCTCTGTGCTGGCTCCTATCGTCTTCTAATGATCTGTTCCTCCTTTTGCTTGACAGCGTTAGAAGTTATAAGGGTATTATCTGAATCCCAATTAAATTTTTCTTTTCTTTTTTTTTTTTTTTTTAAGAAAATGCAAAGAAGAGAAAGTTCTTTTTAGGGGCAGCACAATTCACTCCAGACGAATCAAACAGGAAAGACATGTAAAAGCAGCTGTGGTTTTCAAAATCTATGAAGCCGAAGAAACCCCCAATCAACTGGAGTCCTGCCTGGATACAACGGGCGTAGCCTCTTCTCTACCTCAGGATCAGGATTCCCACCTGAAAAAAGTGAAAGACTCACACTTACTAATCTCAGAGTGGCAATTGGTGGATTTAACAGTGCCCTGAAAATGAGACGCCCCTGTTTAATGAAGCATCTCATTCAAAGGTTCATTTGGCTAATAAAACCCCGTTTTTCACTGGTGTTTGAAGCTGGCCCATTATTCTCTTGCGTGTGGTTTGAACCAGTTTTCCGTGAGCTGTGGTGGCTCCTGAGGATGGATGTGAATGGCACTTATTAGAAAGGGAAGAGCTCATGAATTCAGATCATCCTTAATGCTGAAATGAGCTGTAATGAAGGCCTGAGATCAAAGTGCTTGAGGAGTAACGGCAGATGAATGGGCCCCAGCGCTCCGGTCTGGGTTGCTGCAGAAAAGGATTAGGAAACTTCACTTAAGTAGCCAGAAAGGTTTCCACCGGCTAGCCTGCTCTGCAGTTAATTGTTTATGGGATTCGTGGGTGCAAGATACTTTTAACAGATATACAGAGAGTCTCCCTCAGAGAAAACCGTGTTATCAGAAGCTTTCCGAGAGGGAAAGGACAGGCTTTAAGTTAGTAGCAAGAGGAACAGAAGCGAGGCCATTCTTACCTCACCGGGAGTGGGGAGGGAGGGAGAGAGCCCAGGGAAGAGCACAGAGCCAGAAAAGGGGGGCAGAAAGGGAAAGGAGGAAGGAGGGGCAACCATCAACACCCGCCACCTTCCCCTAGCCTGCAGAAGAGCACAGAACCTCCTTCCAGGGAGAAACACATCCCTGAGTGTTTTCTCAATCCTGCACGTGAAGGAAAGCAGGGTGCTGGAATCTCAGCCAGGGTCCCTCCCTGCCACACATTAGAGCAGCAAGACGCAGGGGAATCGAAAGCAGATGCAGCCTAAGTGCTCCAACATTGCACTCTCCTCCTTGAAAAGATGTCAAGGATTATTTGTGTTACCTCTCTGCAAGAAGCAGAGACGTTCTCTTAAAGGATGAATGAAAGATGAGTACAAAGAGTTAATTTGAAGCCAATCAAGCCCTGTGTTCGTCTACCGCCTCAGAAATCCTTCTGTTTTAATGATGAATTTATTTTCAAAGCCGTGCCGGTCCTTTTGAGGTGAATTCCACCTCTCACAGCTGCACAATGTGCCCTGCAGTGTTGGGCTTTCTCGCCCACCTGCTCTTTGTAAACCAGCGTGGACTTCCCAGAGCTGAGAGCGTGCCAAGCTGGCTGAGCCCACAGAAGAGCCATCCTCAGCCCGCAGCCACCTAAGTGTCAGTGAATACACCACAAACCCCTGCAAAACAGGCAGAGCACCTCGGGGGGAGCCGCACGACCACATGGTAAAGCCACAGACTCCCTCTCACCTTGCAAAGGACCCTCTTGAATTTTCTATGGTCGATCTGTTAACCTAACTTGGCTTCCCCCACTGCCCTGTTCAAAGGCAACTGCGTTGAAAATATTATTTGCAAAAATTTTTTAAAACATCACACCTGGAGAACCCTAAACAAAATTCCTCTTTCATATTCCAAGTACAACTCCTGAAGAGACTAGAGGGTTCTATCTACTTTAACTGGGATAGACTTGACATGTTTGTTTTGAAATAGCACCTACCCATGACTTTAAAAGTTCCACTTAATAGCTTTTGGTTCCCTTTTTTCCTTCTTCATTCAAACACATCTAATTGTAGTGTTCTGAAATTTAAATGTGGTTGCTACACATTTGGTTATCAACAAAGAATTTCTAGGTTAATGCAGAACCACATTTAATAGGCAGAATACTATATCCCTTTGTGCCTTTGAGGGCATCCATAGTTCTCTTAACTAAAGGATAATGAGATCTGACCCTCACAGTGAAATGCACCCTATTGCCCTCCGTAAGAAGATTTATCTTTTAGCTCACTGAGTCATCTGAGATCCAAAATTACCTACCCACTCCCGACGTTATGGCAGACAGAGAAAAAGGGAAACATTGTTCCACGTTACCTATTTTATAATTATGGTTCTTTGGGAAAATGTACAATTTGTTCTCAACCGAGCTCAATGAAATGTATATAGCTTAAACTTTTATTCTTTTCTTGCAACCTCAATACCTAGTTTTTCACATTCCTGCAGTTCTCTCAAAGTTCACCAAGAATCTCAACATAAGGTAATGGAACAATTGGTGTGTGTCTCGTTAGTGATATTGATTGTAACAGTAGTAGGCTGAAGTCAGAGGACTGGATTGTACTGAGCTTCATCGAATAAGGTTTGATATTAGCATCCTAGCTTTCTATGGGTCTTAGCTAAAACTGTGAATAAGACAAAGATCACTGTTTATGTTACAGCATCATGTAATTTCAAAATCTATAAAATACAGCTCACAAGCTATCTGAGTAAGATAGCAATTTAAAGATTTGCAGAGAGAGAGCACGCTTCAGGGAAGTATACAATTCGTTCCTGTTGAAGAGATAGAATTTGCATACCCCCAAGTATGAAGAACGAAACTTACAGGATGCCTCCATTAGCTCTCATCCCCACTTCCAGCCTCAGTGTCACGGTGCACCCACGAGTGACTGTCCTATCACACGTGCAGGCTGCTAGGCCAGCAAACTCTGTAGAGGCGGCTAAGAATATTTGCAGACAACTTTCCTTCTCCTCTTTCCCACACACCATCTTGCTTAAGACTTGGGTTGAACACACAATGTAATCACCCAGATCGGTTATTTCAGTTCACTTTACCTAAATACTTAAATATATTCTTCCGATTGTGGGAGCTTCGTTGCTTCCCCCTGAAAATCTAAAGCAGAGTCTAATAAGAAGACTATAAATCCTCATTGTGAACGTACTGGTTGCTCTTCCCCTGATTCTGGATTTCTTACACAAAATTGACTTGTTGGGGATGTAAATGAATGAGCCCTCTGACTCCTGATGCAGTTCCTTCACTGTGCACTGTAGACTAGGCAATCCCTAGAAATATCAGGACAGTAGTTTGGAGTTTGGGCCCACCTCATATTTTAAGAATCTCAAAGCTGTGCTATGAAGGTTTTAAAGATCTGCTGATGGGTGTTTGGCTAGACTGGACGGTTCGCGGTGAAACCCTCAAAGCCCAGCACAGCGTATGCACAGTACATGGTAGGTTGAAGCAAAACTGAGCTGCCTTGCGGCATCCCTCCTGCCTCTCCTCTGTTGGGTAGCAGCTGTGCAGTTTATATGGGATTGTCTATCTCTCCTCCAACTCCAGGGGCAGACACTAAATAGCCTAGACCAATTTCCTATCCACGGTGATTAGTTTAGAGAAGTTTAGAGAAGGCACGTGACCCAAGTTAGTCTAATGAGTGAAGCCCAGACTTTTGTTTGCTAATTAGGAGAGAAATTCTTTTTTTACTCAAGACACAGTGCTGAGCCTTAAAGTAAAACAGGCATTTTTCTACTAGGAGAAAAATCAGTCTGAGAATAAAGACAGTACCCAGAGGGGAGCCAGCACTGAGAGAAGTTTAAAGAACCAGAGCCCCGATCAGCCCATCCTACAGCTTGAAATAACCCTTTGTGAGTCATATAATCCAACAATTTATCTTTATTGCTTAAGCTACCTTGAGCTTCAGTTATGTACAATCAGAAGCTTCCAATTTAACACAAGATGGCTCAATAAATATTTGTTGAATGATTGCATAGTTACATATACTATCATTTTGTCCACATAAAAATATAACATTATTAACCACCACATTTCTGTTACTAAAGTTCCTATCATCCGCAAGCTCTAGAAATGATTTGAGAATTCCGAACTATTGTATTTTTCATCCATGGAATAGACCACTGCCTGACGAGTTAGTAGACAGAAAAAGATGCTATGGGTTCCTGAAAGGTTGCTATTTGCTTCCATAGACATAAAAGATGTTACATGTGCTCGCTATAGAAATATGAAGTGAGCCACAGAGCTTAAAATTGTTAAGGTAGAAATCTTTTAAACAACCCCCCTAATGGTTCACCATGAGGAAAACAAGAACATCTCAGAAATAGTGATGGATTTGTTCTAGACCATCCATCCTCTCGCCTGGTCTTCCAGTGACCGATGGCTCACGGCCATAAGACAACTGGCTCTAAGCCCTCCAAATACCATCGCCATGCAAAGTTAATTGGTGCCCCCACCGATCCTAGAAGTGAGGCCTAACAGGGCAGGAACGTGACTTATTCTCCACTGTCTCCACACCTAGTATGCGACATACGATATACGCCTACATGTGATCAGTCCATGACACGTAATAGGCTCTCAGTCATTATTTGTGGAGTAAATGAATGATGACAGTTTATGACTTGCATCTCATTTTCTCTCACGTCTCATCTTCCTTCATCTTATTCTGGGCTTCGTGTAAGTAGGAGGACGTGAAAGACACAATTTAATTAATTTAGGTTTTTCCCCAAGCTGCTCTTTGATCATTTTGATTCTCATCAGGTTCCTTCATCCATCTAAACTCTCTTCAAGATACTCTCACATGCACTCAAGGCATTTTTCTCAATGGAAAATGTGCCAAGTGTGCCTCTAAGGAGAAAATCTCGTGAATCTTTAGCATGAAGAAGAGGATGTAAGTGATCATTCGTTTGCCGGCAGTGAGATCGTAGGAAAGTCACTTTCCCTCTCTGGGTTTCAATTCACTCATCCCTAAAAGAAGAGAGTTCTCTTCTCTTTACAGTTTCCTGTATGAGCAGCTTTTGGGGCTGTGTTTCATAGAGCCCAAGGAATTTTGTAGAGAAGAAAGAGAAAGGGAGAAGGCCAGAGCCTGGACAGTCCTCCACTCCCACATGAGCACGAGACGATTCTGAAGCAGACTGTCCAAGTTCAAATAGCAGCCCTACTAATTACCGGCTGTGTGATCTTAGACAAGTTACTTTCCTTTTCTGTGCCTCAGTTTCCTCGCCTGTAAATAGGGATGACAATAATATTTCTTTATAGGGTATTACGAGGATTAAATAGATCAATATATAAAACTTGGTACATGAAAAATGCTATATAAATTCTAACTTTTATTTATTTATTTTTGAGAGAGAGAGAGAAAGAGAGAGCACAAGCAGAGGAGGGACAGAGAGAGACAGGGGCGGGGAGAGAAAGAGGGGGAGAATCCCAAGCAGGCTGTGCACTGTCAGTGCAGAACCTGATGTGGGGCTTGAACTCAAGAACCATGAGGTCATGACCAGAGCCGGAATCGAGAGTCAGACACTTAACTGACTGAGACACCCAGGGGCACCAAAAAATGCTATATAAATTTTAGATATTATTGTCTGTTTCATATAATGGAGTTTCCCATAATGTTTAGGTTTAAAGGGCTTAAAGGTCTTCTGCCAACAAAACAAAAACTACTTAAAAATTTTAAAGCACTCAGGATATTTAATTAGGATGCAACAGGGAATACTAATTACCAGGGCTCCAGTAGACTGATACCAATGTCTCGGCCACTGCCACTGCCCCACCATTGTCAATAACACCACGCCGCCCCGCTGCCAGACTCCGTCCGGTGTGTTTAACTCAGCACAATGAGCCGCCGCTACTCACGTGAGCTTGCTTTTTCTTCTGAAGATTATTCTGTGGTTCCATTCAAATGGCCTCTGCGTGGCTGGGCGACTGATCCCTGGTGCTAGACAGAGAAGGGCTCCGTGGCTAATCGCCTGCATTCCTGCGAAGACTGAGGAAAAGATAAATTTCCTTAACAGGCAACATTTCAGGGAAGGCATTTTCTTAACAGAAAATGGTGAATATCTGAAAAGATAGAAACCTCAGGCAGTTTAAAATTTGCAAGGAAGAAGTGCCTGGCAGTTCAACTGCTTTAAAATTCCTTTACCAAAGATACCATATGAATCTAAATAAAACCTGAATGATTATGGTAATTATCCACACTAATAACCTTGCTCAGAAACTTCTTTATCTGGGGTTTCACTTCCTGAACGTTGTAAAGACTGCCAGGCATCTCCTTCTTTCCCTTACCTGGGGAAGAAGGTTTAAGTTAATTGACATCATTCTCCAGAACTGAGATTATGGTACAATCAGTTTTTGGACTCACCCAATCCCTTCACACCCTGACCTGGGCATTGATCCCATCCTTCAGCAAGCCCCACTTTCCTAGTTTGCTCCCCAAATGTTCAGCTCTCATCTCCTTTGATATTTGGCCTGCATTTAGAAATGTTTAATATTTGCTTTGCATCCTTCTCCCTCCCTTCTTCTCCTTCTCTCCTTGAACTCACTCAGTGTAAAGAAATTTTAAAAATCCTTCAGCCTGTTCCTCAGTACCAAGGCTGGACAGGGGCGTCTCTGTCCCAGAAATATGCTAAGATTAATCCAATTTGCAAGGGCATGTGGGAGCTGTAAATATTTATGGGCAACAGAGAAGAAATTGACCCAAGCACACAAAGTAAAGGAACTGGGCAGAGGAATGGCCAAACATCAGTGACCCCAGATGTCGCTCCCTGGGCGCCAGGTGCAATTAGCCACCAGTGCCTCTCTTTGGGGGTGGGAAGTGGCAGGAAGGTGGGAAGTCTATCCTGGCATCAGAAGCATTCTCTCTCCCTTTCCTCTACCCCCAGCCCATTTCTAACTAGCAGTCTGCTGGAGGTTTTAGGGACCAATCTAGTAGTCAGAAACTTCCCACCCTCCAGCCTGCCTGTGCCTGGCTTCCATGACTGACTTACACTTGTGCGGAAGGAGGAAACAGATGCTCACCCTCTGCTCCCCCAACCCCCAGCCTCCAAATCTGTTAGAAGATGTCAAGGGGTTCATAGCTTTTTCCACACCTGTACCCAAGCACATGTGAATTGTTTCGAGGTCTAGGGTTTAAGACTGGAAATGTCAAAATCCACAGGAGAGTTTCGACAATATTTTCCGTCTTTATTACAGTGTAGACAGAATAATTTAGAAATGAATACATTGGCTTATGACTAAATGACTTATTACTAGACATTTATTATTTACAGCAGAAAACTTCTACTGAAGGGGCCACGAGCCCCTTCTTGCCCTCTGCCAGGAATGGGGAACTCACTACCACCAAAGGCAACTCTGTCATGTTGGCCCAGTTTTGTTCATTAGCAATATATCTTGAAATAGTTTGAATTGCTTCTTAATGGCATATATTTACTGATCTTTGCCCTACATCTTAGGGTTTTATAATTTTTTTTTAATGTTTTATTTACTTTTGAGCAAGCGCAAGCAGGGGAGGGACAGAGAGAGAGGGAGACAGGGGATCCAAAGTAGGCTCTGTGCAGACAGCAGCGAGCCCAGTGTGGGGCTTGAACTCAGGAACCATGAGACCGTGACCTGAGCTGAGTTGGGACCCTTAACTGACTGAGTCGTCCAGGTGCCCCTTAGGGTTTTATGTGAGTAATCACACATTGCTACTTTGTAGTGTCCGTTTGCTTGTTTTACTTTTTATTTGCTCATGCCTGCCCAGGACCTCAAGTCTTTTTTGGGAATTATTCTCCATTGTGTGCATCCTAGAGGGAGGCAGGGCCCTCCATCCCACCGTGGATGTGGAGGGGACTGCGCATTCCCTCTACTCATCGCCAGACAGCCAACATACAGTCAGATAGCCAATTGGAAGCTCTGAGTAGGATTTTTAATAAGAGAGAGGATGGGAGGGGCAGGCGCGGGCCAGAACCATCGGTAGAAGGAGGCGGGTCCAGCAGCAGTGGCCACAGCGTGCGGTGCTGGTCCCAGGTGGCACCCTTGCTAGAAGGCTCTGACAGCGTGACCGCGGCTCAGTCCTCTGCTGCCAGCCTCACTTGGCTCCTGAGTGTTTTCGCCACCAGGCTTTCCGGTCTTCTGATGATCCTACAGGTCACCCAGTAACCTTCCAACAAATTCCTTTTTTTGACTAAGACAGCCAGAGGCATTTTCTGTTGTTAGCAACCACCAGCCCTGACTGAGACAGTCTTTCAAATATTTGAGGATATAGTTATCATGCACTCTTTTTAGTTATCGTGCACTTTTTTTCCCTTTGAAGCCTCCCTACTTCCTCCAACAATTTTCTAGATGGCTCTCTTTCCTGTCCCCTCACCACCCTTATTGCTCACCTATTGACATGCCCGGTTGTCTCCACGCACCCCAGGGAGGCAGGACTAGAAGCGCTATTCTCCCTCTTTCTAGATCTAGACAGGATCGTCTATTAATGTTAATGCTACCTCGAATCCTAGCCACATTACAGTGTTCACCTGTGCTGAGTCAGATAAAATCCCCAATTCTTTTTCTACATGTTATAGTTAGCCATATCGCCCTCATTTCACAGTTGCGTGTGTATGGTGGGGGGAGGATTAATTCGCAAGTCCTGGTCATTCACAGGGTCAGAATTGCTCCGCTCGGGGGATTTCAAATTCCCCAATAGTTAGGTCCCTGCCCCTTTTCTCCTATGAATGAGTCCTCCTTCATACCCCATTTCCCCAGTGAGTTTCTGGCTGTCCCCATTTCCAAATCCACCCTCTTCCCAGTGGACTGGAGAGCGTCCCCTGAACGTCACATTCTCCAACACTGAGTCGTCAGGTTGTGCAGCTGAGCATCCCCCATGAAAACCACCTGTTAGCGAGGCCACCGTGCAGTCACTTGCTCAGCCCCTGTTTGACACGCACACACGCTGGGTGTCAGGCCCGGGACGTAATTGGGTGGCTTTAGGCATGGCACCCGTTCTTTTCCTCTCAAACTGGTCTTCCAGTTCATCTTGAACTTTAGGTTTATGTCTCAAATAACTGAAACGTGTGTCAGCGCCTTTTCTTAATTGGTCTTGGGCATGGGGGAATAAGGAATAAAAAGGAGGAGATTACACTTGTTGGGTGCTTATCATATACCCAGCGTGGTGCTAGATACCTTGCAAGCTTTGTCTAATTTGTCTTACGCACCAGCTCTCTGTGATAGACGTGATTGTCACAATTTTACAGACCAGGCAACTGCGTCTCAGGAGAGATAAACAACACCCATCAAGTGGCAAGTCTAGAATTCAAATGCAGGTTTATTTCCCTCCAAACTCTCCTGGCCCAGTGCTGCCGTGGCCCATGGAGCTGAAGCGTGGGAGGGAGAGATTAGAGCACGGAGCCCACTAAAGCCCACAGTCCCCTTCTGAATTCACTTCACCACGTCCATAGGGTATGGGGCTCCAGGATGACACATAGTCTGCGGGGCATTTCTCCCGAGAAACAGCCCGGCAGCCTCGTCAATCCCTTGTATAAAAAACGGAGTCAACACGTTCAGACGGTCATATACCCTGGGGGGTCCTAATCCTCAACCTACCTCTTAACTCTAAAGGTTATTTCACCAAGAGCATCCCACCAGTCCATCATGCTGCCCAGAGCTTTGAGAGAGGACCCACGATCCCCCTGGGGACCAAAAATGCTAACATAGGAACAGGCCTAATCCTCCTCTTGGCCTCACCGTGACTTAAGCTGAAAGGAGTGGGGAGACCTGGGACCTGGTTGGTCAAGGCTTTCCATCCCCCTCAGACTTCCCTTCAAAAGGGCAAAGCCACTCACAGGCACCCACACTCTGAAAACTCAATTTTGGTAAGTGGCCTGAATCATTACCGCAACCAAACCTTCTCTATGAAGTGTTTACAAATAGAAAAATTGTCCGGTTCTAATTCTGTTTGATTGATTCTGCCAAAGGAGAAGGGAAGAATGAAAGTCTGGGTAATCCACAAACTAGAAAATTGGTGTCTGATGAGAGCCGACGGTATCTTCTGGGAGGCCATGCAAGGCCAACAGCACTGGCCTACTTTTGTTTTGAAACCTCCCATCCCGGAGCCACAATTGCTACCACTTTGGTGGCAGAAGGAAGATGTTTATCCTTCACAAAGACAGCAAGCTTTCCAGCCCCTTCTGTAATCTCCCAGGCCACTAAGGGGCCAGCCACATGGTGTCGGCAGATGCAGAGAGGGGCTGGCAATTCTCATACCAGGAATTCCTCCGCTGTCCTTCCAGCATCAATTACAGATCGCCTCCCTTCCTTCCAGCGGCAGAGAACCTGAGGCTTCGCTCCTGACTCCCAGCTTCCCACCCAGGCCTGACAGCAATTTGTAACCCCCGCTTACACAGGCTCTCTTACTGTCTGCATTTTTGTTTGGAAAATGAGCAATTTGCTGTCGGTCGCTTGGCTCCTCTGTGAAGTCGGCAGAAAGGACGGCTCACCGAGGGGGACAGATGGTCAGTGAAAGCAAGAGTCAGACCATCAAGCTCATCGCCCAAGCCTTGCCCCCGCCTGGATCCCGTAAGTAGTTTTGTTACACAGGGTTGCTCTCCAGAAGCCGAGCGCCAGCTCTCCGTGTGTGGTATTTGCAGCGACAGAGAAACCAACCCAGAAGGAAGCGTTTTTTGTTGTCGTTGTTTTTTTTTGTTTTGTTTTGTTTTTTTGGCGAGATGTCTGGGAGGTCTGGGCAAATGCAGCGCCCTTCCGGCCAGCCACTTTCTTCTGAAAGACTGTCTTCTTCTTTGGAGGGATGAGACCTGGGAGTGAGGGAAAAGAGGTGGCAAAAATTTGTCCTAGCTCACACTCCAGGGATGAAACAAACCAACGCACTTGTCAAGTGATAAAGACACGGTGAGGAAATCAAAAACCACAGCCGAAGCTTATTGCCTCAACGGCTGCGACATTATCTCACCACTCATTTGGAACATATGTTCAACAGCAGGGTGAGGATTTGGGGTCTCAACTGTGCTCTGAACGCAGAGGGGAAGAGGAGAGAAACATTGCGTGGGAGAGGCCCCTGTGACAAATCCTGCAGAAATGCTGAGACCCGCCTTCCCCTCCCTTCTTCCTCCCGGTGCCCTCACCACCATCCCTACCAGATGCGAACTGTTTTGTCCTCGGGACCCATAGTCGACACATGGGGCACTTCCAGCTACCTGTGTTCCATGTTTGCAGAGAGGATGTAGTCTCCTCTCTGCCCCCCTCCCCCCACCTACCCCCCTCAGGGAGAAAAGGTGCAGACTCACACTCTTATCAAGCATTCAAACGATTTCATGGGAACACCACACTTTGTTCTATTCTGGCTTCCCTCACAAGGGGTGGGGGGCGGCACATCTTCAAACGCCCGCTGGCTTAAATGGTGACAGCTGCATGCAACGGGCTTGCTCACAGCCCGCCTGGTGCAATGAGAGATACAACTGGAGGGTAGGACTTCAAAGGCAGACCCACCGTGGCCATTCCAGCAGCTCCAGTTGGTGGCTCTCCGCATGCAACAAGTGAGCCAAGGGAAACTAAGAAATTAGACCTTTCCCACGTGCACTGTGAGTTATGATGCAAGGAGGCAAGAATGAGGCAGGAGAGGTGTCGAGGGCTTTCTGCAAAGTCCTAAACACATTTGTCCTAGACAGATGTTTTTGTCCTAGGTAGACAGATAGTGGAGAAGACAGGCTCATCATAGATAGCATGTTAGTCTGGCCAACACTCTTCCTTTTATAATAGATTATGCATCACATTTTAGAAGACAGAATTGAGCTAAAATGTTTGTGTGTGTGTGTGTGTGTGTGTGTGTGTGTGTATCCCTTTCTCTGATGTCACCTAAATTACCCACCTTTGCAGAAATCACTTATTAAAAGTTGGTTTTATGTTAAAATGTCTGGTGGCCGTTGATCTTTGACTTAGGAGCCGTTACGGGAGAACTGTCACACAGAAGATTCCAGAGGTGACTTGAAATCTTCGGTTCCTTGCAATGGGTAGCACAGATGGCTGTTTAAGGAACCACATGAAAGAGCCACCATGAAAGGTAGTCATTTCCTGTCTTCTCCATCTGGCAGGTCCTAACGAAATACACCCCAAGGAACAGACTCACTATGACATTATACGGATATATGTGGCTATTGATGCTTTGGCAAGGCTATTTATTTTGGTAAATTGCCTCCCTTGGCCCCACCACCCAGCTTAGCCCCATTACTCCTTTGTGCGTGTCAAAATCCTGACAGAACGTGGGCAAATTTACATAAGCTCTCAGCCTCGGTTTTCTCATCTGTGAAATGGGAATGAAAATACTTTATGATAAATGCGATATGTTTGCTTTGCTTCAGTGAGGTTGAGTTGGTTCTGCAACTTAAAAGGAGCCTGATGATGAATAAATTACGATGTCTTCACAGGATGGAATGCACAGAATTCAAATGTGGGAATACGATACAACCGAAAATGTCTTAAGACACCAGGAAAATATTACACTGTGATTAAGTGGAAGGAGCAAAGTTTCAGAAGAATAAATGATGTAAAATTTATGTAAAATTATTAACATAATGTATGTTTTTTAACATAATGTATGTATGTTTTTATGTATGTTTACATAAAATGTATGTAAAATTATTAACATAATGTATCACACGGTCAGTACTTAAAGTATGTAAGTCATTATCACTCTTACCTCTCCTTGGAGCCCAGATCCAAAACATTCCCCTTATCTGATTGTCCAGACGGAGATAATCCCTCCTTACAGCCCCGTATAGCCAGCCCGACTTTAGCATGTACGACTATATACCTTGGATTATTTTCATTTATGGTATGTTTTAAATGTCACCTGATAATAAATATTCCTCCTTCTCGTTTTGCTTCAGTTAGGTTGAGTTGACCCTGCAACCTGAAAGCGAGTCTAAATAATAAATTATGGCATAGGGGCGCCTGCATGGCTCAGTGGGTTAAGTGTCCAACTTTGGCTCAGGTCATGATCTCGCAGTTTGTGAGTTCAAGCCCTCCGTCGGGCTCCCTGCTGTCAGCAAGCCTGGAGCCTGCTTTGGACCCTCTGTCTCTCTCTCTCTCTCTCTCTCTCTCTCTATCCCTCCCCAACTCTCTCTCTCTCTCTCTCTCTCTCTCAAAAATAAACATTAATAAATTATGGTATATTCTTATGATGGAATATAATATAACCAAGAATGTCTTAAGACATGGGGAAAATGTTAATTTGTGACTAAGTGAAAAAAGTGACATGAAAACTGTTAAAGCAATAAAACAGACTGCCCCCCCCCAAAAACAAGTATGTACCACACACACACACACACACACACACACGCATATACACACACACATAGAGAAAGCACTACTAGGAAATATACCAAATAATAACAGTGAAGGTTATTGGGGCATAAGTCTGTACCTGATATTTTATTGCTTCTCTTCATTTTTAAAAAAATTTTCCCCTTTTTACTAATTAAGAAAACAAAAATTAGTATGCTCTTTTTTAAAGGGCAGATTGTGAGGTATGAATAGGGGTAAAAAATAAAAATCAAGGGGTGAAGGAGAATTTCATGAGTTTCCAACTACTTTTACTCACCCAGCAGACATTTTTAGAACGACTAAATAAAAACGAGGAGGCTGTGATAAATACTACAGGAGAAAACAGATATAAACCAGGTCCTGCCCTCAGGAGACTTAATATTTACTTGGGGAGATGAGAGTAGTGGTACAGGGAAGCGGCAGAGGGGGAGAGGAGGGGAGTGATTTCCACAGCCAGAGCTGCCTGTGGGGTTCTGGCGTGGCCACCATGTTGGGGAATGGGTTCACAAAGAGGCGGGCCTGAGTGTTCCTTAAAGGCAAGATGGCTTCCTGGCCATGCTGATTCTCATGTGATTTTGGAAGTCAGGGATGGAAGGATTAAATTAAATCCATTCAATCCAACATTTTTATTTAAATCATTGATTTCCAATGTTTTCCCCACCCACTCTTTGTCCAGAGTTGCCAGCAAGTAGCAAAATAGGCTGAGCGTGAATTCCAACAATTTTTGGTTGCCCAACAGTAAAATGTCAAAAAGGCAAGTAGCAGAAGGCAAAAGGACGTAGGTCTGAACATCCTCAACCGGATTTTTCCCCTCACAGACCATTAAGGGTTACAAAATTTGATTTTTTTTAATGCTAAAATATTTTCAATTCTGGGTAAATTTTATGGAAATTAAGCTTTTCCTGTATTGTTTCTAACTAGGAAATTTATCTGATTTTCTCAAAGCTAATATAAGTAATTTAATCCTCTACTTTGTTCTAACCAAAAATTCCTATAGTCTCAGCAAAGCATCTTAGTGGAATTTAGTGTCAAGATATTCAAATTTACCTCATTTACAATGCAAAAAAAACACACCAATTTGACCCAGATGGAAATTTTATTTGTGTCCGAAATTTCTAGATTCTCCATTCTACTAATTAATGGAAAAGTTGATAATCTCAAACCATGGCAAATCCAAATAGTTGCTTATTCCTTTGTAACACATGTAGCAACGGTGACAAGAAAGAGGAGTGGTATCCTTTTTTCCTTTTTTTTTTTTTAAGTTTTATTTATTTTCGAGAGAGAGAGAGAGAGCTAGCATGAGAGGGGGAGGGGCAGAGAGAGAGGGGAGGACAGAGGATCCAAAGTGGGCTCAGTGCTGACAGCAGTGAGCCTGATGTGGAGCTCGAACTCACAAACCATGAGATCATGACCTGAGCCAAAGTCAGACACCTAACCCACTGGGCCACCCAGCACCCTGAGGAGTGGTATCCTAACGATCCTTTAAAAAAGAAATCATATCAATGCTATCAGAGGTGGTCACACAGAAGCAGAGCAAGAATGTCAGTTGGTTGGAAACCCTAACTAACACAACCTACTGTATCAACTTAATCAAAGGTGGCATTTAGGCCACAGATTCACTTTCAAGATAGTAAGAGGCTACTTTGGTCAAGGCCAGAACTTTTTGATACTTCCCACTAACTCTCAAAACAGAGATTTGGACTCTCATATGCTTTGAGAAGGTTCTCCACATCAAAAAGTTTACTACGGAAATACATATTTCTGGGTTCTGGAGAAAAACCAAAATATCAAACATAAATGAAGACATTGATGCCACCGTTAGCCACATTTTGACCAGGGTTTGATATGTAATATTTGAAGGCAAGCACTCTTGATTAATTCTCATCTTCGTGTATAGTCAGGGTCAACAATGACATTCCAGTGCTGAATTCATCCCAGCCCACAGTGCCAAATGGCCTCCAAACTGATCCAGTCTGTGGAGGCCAATACCCATAGCGACTGAATCCTGGTGGCAGTTCGGGACTAGTCCAGCCCTTCCCCCACCTCTGGGGCTTCCCCCAAATTTCTGTTTCAAAGACAAGGCCAGAGGCTGCCTAACACTCAGCCAGAATCTTGGGCAGATGCTGGAGGTATCCCAGCCCAAGAAGGCATAGATTTACACGGCTTAATCTTATCACCCCTTGATTTACAGAACTGAAACTAGAGCCTTCAAGGCAGCTTTCTGAAAACACTTTTTCAAGTCATTAAAAATATGCATAATATTATCAGTTGCCATTTATAGCTTCTGTATTTCTAGTAACTGGCATTGTTGCTACTCGAGGCAAGCCAGAAAATAAGCGTGCCAGGAACTGACATGGTGTGTTATGTCACCAAAACAAAAGAGCTCATACTGATAAATGTCAGGTTGGCTTCTTTGTGGGTTTCCCCCTTCCTTCTGCAAGTTGTAGCTTTTGTCTTCTTTTCCACTCTCAATATGGGGTGAGGCATTGAGCAATACAAGAATCTGGAGTCTCTTTCAGAGATCTCTGCATGCTAAAGGTAGTAGGTGTATCACAACGTAAGCAGATCCAAGAACTCTACCCATTCTTTCCTTTGTCTTAGATGGAGTAATCTAGTGAGGCTTTTAAACAACTGATATTCCTGGGAATTGTGCTCATCTGGTATATTCATCATGTGGAGAGGAAAAGACATGATCTTTTCTTGCCATTAAAGCCCTGGGTGGTCAGGGCCTTCTGAAGGAGGGGGAGACAGGAGAGACTTTCTCAAGTAGCAATGGACCAACAGAAATAGATGTTAGGAGGGCACATGAAAGCGGAGAGAGGACGGTGATAAAACTCGGAAAGATGAGGTTGCGGAAAGCCTCCCACCTACCATTCTCTCCCTCTTGGCATCCATCTCTTTCACCGGCTGATTCAGTGCCATGACATACAAAATAGGAAAAGACATTCTCTGCTGGGGCCATTTTCCCTGGTTTTCATCTTTCCTAAACCCAATACGCATTGCTGTTTTTGTAAAAGAGGAGCTTTTATTATTCTTGTTTGTACTGATTTCTGCTCTGGGTAGACGTCCACACGCTTCTTGAAGTGTGCACATATATTAGACATAGGCATCTACCCGCAGTGATAAACACTGCTGGACATTTACCCCGAATCTCTTTCCTTTTCTTTTCGGATACACAGCCAGAAACACTTTGGAGGAAAGCCACTCACTGACCAGGAACACTGGCCTTGGACCCTCACATGAGTGTGAAGTTAACTCCTATTGTGTGAAACCATAATACATATTTGGGTCTACTTTCGACAACAGTTTAACCTAACTTAACAAACACAGCCTCAGTCACACTTTATATAAACACACACACACACACACACACACACACACACACATCATATAAGCACAGTTATCTTCAAAGATCTTTTGAAAGTTAGAAAAGCATTCAGTGGGGGCGCCTGGGTGGCGCAGTCGGTTAAGCGTCCGACTTCAGCCAGGTCATGATCTCGCAGTCTGGGAGTTCGAGCCCCGCGTCAGGCTCTGGGCTGATGGCTCAGAGCCTGGAGCCTGTCTCCGATTCTGTGTCTCCCTCTCTCTCTGCCCCTCCCCCGTTCATTCTCTGTCTCTCTCTGTCCCAAAAATAAATAAACGTTCAAAAAAAATTTTTTTTAAAAAGAAAAGCATTCAGTGCCCTAAGAATATATTACATCTGAAGACTATTTTCCAGTTGTCAAAGCACTTTGCCGTATAGCTCTCATATAATCTTTCTGGCAATTTTGCAAGGCAGGTATTACGGTTTACAGGTGAGAAAATTTGGCCAAAATGGTGAAGTGGCTCTTACAAAGTCACACGGCCAGTAAGAGAAAGAGTTTTATGTAGGGCCTAGATCCAGATCTCTCTCTCTCTAAAGCTCTTTCCCTCTGCTTACCGGTGAACATCTACATATCTTCCCAAAGCTCAGCTCAAGCCTCACCTCCTACAGACCTTCCTGGTCATCTCCAGCCCAGTTAGCACTGACTGTTCTTTTGTGACCCACGTAGCCCTACACATACATACTCTAAGGTACTTTCCACATTTTATTCTACTTATTTATTCGTGTGGATTCAGGGTCCTGAGTGAAGGAAGCAGCTTCTATTACTTCTTAGACCTACCACGATACGTGACTCTAAGTCCGACTGTCAGTATAGTACAATGGTGACTAATATGGCTCCAAAAGTATGAGAACAATTTGAAAGGAGGCTTATAATGGTGCAAAAGCAATGTTTCCTTTGATAGAATTTAAGCATGATTAACAAGCCAAACAAAATTTTAGAAGTTACATATGAATCAAGTAGGCCTTCCTAATTCTGAAAGCTAGCTGGAACACAGATGATTCCCGTTTAGGCCACAATTGTTTTCATCTGCTTAGACTAAGTCAGTTTTGACAATGGGAGTGATATTAAGTGGTCCTAAATAACTCCAAAATGCAACCCTGTAAGTGAGCCTTGACATGAATATGCACACAAACACATCTAACCACGTATTAATGGGAAAAATATATATGTACTATGGTCTCTCCATTTTTAAAAATCTCACTCTTTAAATATGTATATCTCTGCCAAAAGAGTCAAATGAAGATACCTGAAATTGAATGAGTGACATGGCCCCACAACCTGCACAAATTCGGAGCAATGATATCAACCTAGTGTCCACCTGATGGTAAACAACGCACTTTGTGGGTAGAGACTCGTTTCATCTCCATGAGCCATGTAAACAGTCAGGCTTAAATCTTGTAGGCTTAAATCGTGGCAGCAAAATGATCAGAAACGACTCCCACCTCTTTCTATCAGAGATTTAAGCCTTTGAAGTAATGCTCCAGCTTCAAGAAGGGAGCTGAAGGTAGAAGGGTACTTGTCTGCTGGAACTACATGGGAAATTCTCAAAGACCCACCATTTGTGTCATTCCCAGGAATAACACTGGGAAGCGTGAACAGAACTCCTGCCAATGTTAGTTTTCTAGAACATGCCTTGGGCATAGTTAGTGATAAAGAAAGGGGGAAAATCAACTGGTGAGCATTCCTGGATGAAAGACAAGATTCAAATAAGCTGTTTACCCTTTGGTTCCAGCGTTCCCAAACATCATAAAGATTTCAGCTCTTGTAAAAGGGGAGCCATTTGTTTACAATAGACTATTCTGGGGGGGGGGGGTAGGTGTGTCTCATGAGGCAAATATTTGACCATAGGAGGTAATAAAATTGTATTAAGCTCTCACCCCACTGCTGTACGTGGTCATCAATGTGATTAGCTCATTCGAGTCTATTTTAAGATCCTGTCAGGCACAAACATTAACAAGAACCTGGCATTTCTCCTTAAGAATATATAATCGACCTTTCAAGTCCATAATCTCCTTTATCAAAGCGGATGGCAGGGATTTATGCAGAAGAGTTTGCACACCTCTTTGATTTCAGCCCCCTGAGAACCCAAACATGCATCCCACCCAATCCTGTTTTATTTTCGCCATATCCTGTGTTGTTGAATGGGCCTCTTGTACAAATGCAGTGCGACCCCCCCCCTCCAGTTTTTTTTTCCCTTAAGTTCTACACAAATCTTACATCAGCTTCGTGAAATGTGCAGTTCTTTTACATTCCTCGGGCAGACTTTAAAGGTCATAGTTCTTAGAGCTGGGGAAATCCGTTTGCATAGACAAGAACCCACACAGGGAAAGCACGAAAGCAGTCGCGGGACAGTTAAGCAAGCTGTGCTGGCAAACCCACGTTCCAGAAAATGATGGCGGGAGGTGAGTGGGAGTCTACAGATCTGGAGTTTCCTTAATCAATCACTCTACTTGTGTTACCTCTTTTAACTAAACCTTCTGGCAAAACAAACGCACTGGCCAACAGTAGTACTCTTTCTTCCTAAAGGCAACAGTGAAATGGAACCAGAGGACTGCTGGCTACTCGGAGGGAGGAAGCAAGAGGACAGTGGAAACGCTGGAAAATGCAAGCAGACCACGGCCCTCCTGCCCCCATCAGAGCTAATCCAGCCATTAAAACTCCTCTTAGCATTTTCACTTCTGCGCTTTTACTGTTGAGCTCAACCCCTCTCATCTCATACTAATTCCAAACACCAGCATGTGAAATCGTCTTCTCTTTTCACATTCACAGAACAATGTTTCTCATAAACATCCACGTTTTAACTCTAAATTATCCTTCAAGTCAGTTCAGGTGCTAACAAGAATCCAAACCACTCTTTGCATGGGGCCGACTGATGTGCACAATCCAAAGAAAGACACCAAAGAAGCACTCCGGCTCTGTTGCTGTAAAACGAATAAATAGTGCAATGAACACAGAATGCATTCCAGAGAAAGCCTGCGCTCAGAGGTTAGATGCATGACTCAAAGCAGCAGGCTCCCAATATCAAGAGTCGTCGGAAGATTGGGGTGTTAGGCTAGGAAAGGGATTACATGTCATAAGAAAAAGGAAATTATGTTGATAATGATTCCTGGAGTCACTGCCAGAAACTTCAGCCAACTTGCCTGCAGCTTCATCAAAATGTGCCAAATGTAGTCCAACGCTGTCAGGATTAAGAACATTCTTCACGCAGATCAAAGGAAGACCCTCAGAATGATTTTTTTTATTACTCAATACAAATATTGTCCCCTAAATAGGAGATCTCCAGGCTGCTAGGCTTGACACATATTAGAACAACATCCCAGGTTACTGTTTTAATGTGAACCTGGGGCTAATCCTTAATATCACCTGAGACTTTGGTTCACTCATTCATTGACTCTATTTGTTGGGCACCTACAGTGTGCAAATGCATTTTGCTATTTCTGTGCAGGAGCCAAAGCTGGGACACACGATGGCATCGTGTTTAAAAATACAGACTCTGATGGAATTCGAATCTCGGGCTGGTCACTTACTAGATGTGCTACTTACCCTCTCCAGGCCACACCTACCTACTTCAGGGGATGGTTGTAAAGATGAAAAGATAATGCTGATGCACATAAGACACTTGGCAGAGCCCCTGGTACACAGAAGTGCCCAGTCCCTGTTAGCCAGCATTTAAAACCAAGACTTCTGGAGTATGGGCAGGTCTCTGAAGAAGAAAAAAGTTAGATAAGGTGTCCATCCAAGATCCTTAACACTCAACACCTATTTGCTCTTCATACACACACAATCCTCATAGGACTCTCAGACCTTCTTGACGTAAATATTTGCAATTAAGTTTATTTACACATTTGTGCTCAGAATGTGTTTTACTTAAACAATCTGGGAAAGGAGAGAGCAGGGTGGGAGGTTATGTGAGGCCCACTCTGGACTGGCATTTGAGCCCCAACAAATACCATATTGTCCGTGTGGAAAAGAAACGGCTACTGGCATCTCCAGGAGAGTGTTTACTTGCCTGTAAATCAGGCCATTGTCCATCTGAGGAGAGAGTCAATCAGCTTTCAAGGGGGAAACAGAAGATAGGAAAATAGTTCCCTGTTACAGCCGAGAGGGTTCTTCCGCGCTCCCGGTGTGGTGTCCTAAGACAAATAGGAGCCCGTGGCTCTGTCCAGTAACCGATTTTCTCGACAAAGCCCTGGGCTCCCGCGCTGTGTCCTCCAGGAGCTACCTGCAAAACCTTCTCCTGAAGTGACGGACTTGTCTTTTGCAACCAGTTAGCACCTGCTCTTAAAACTTGATCCCTCCCTGGTTTGTTTCAAGTGGAGCCAGGGGATCAGGACTTAATTAGCAGTGATATATCTCGTACTGATCGGTTCCATCCAGCTTCCCCCCGGGGGCCCCAGATTTGTCTCTATTTGGAATTCCCGTGCTCGCTGGGCGGCTTGTGTTAGCAGTTATCTGGCAGGCGCGTCCCAGTGCGGCGGGGCGGTGGGAGGCAAGTCCCGGCCGGCGGCCGCCACTCAGCCTGGAGCCCTCCGCCCGGAGCCCCGCCCCTCCGCGGCTTCCACCCGCCCCGGGCCAGGCCCCCCGCCGCGAGACGGCGACCCGAGCCCAGCCACCGTCTTCCGCTAGAGGAAGGGCCAAGGAGTTTGTGCGTTTGCGAATGGCCCTTGGGCTGCTGCTGAAGAAGGGTGTTTTTTGGTGGGTTTTTTTTTTGTTTTTTTTTGTTTTTTTTTCCCATAAGGAGAAAACGCCTCTTGCTCTGTACCAGCTTGAAGCCAAATAACATGTTTTGGCAACCATTATTTGGCAATTAGGGCTTCAGCTCACTGAAAGCATTCTTCCGTGCAAAATATGGCTTGGAAAGAAAACACTAAACCACATCTGAGTGAAAATATAGGAAGTGAACAAAGGGGTGACAGAGCAGTGAGAGTCAGGGATGGTGAGCGGCGAGGAGGTTGGGGGCCGGGCACACTTGGCAGAGGCCAGGCAATGACTGGGCGCCTGGATGTTTCCACAGCGCTAGCTCCCACTCTGGCCTGGTCCAGGAAAGGCCAGGGCCAAGCATGTGGGATCCCGTATCTTCGCGGTGGGCTTGCACTTCTTTGGCCCTCAAAGGAGCCCGGGAGCAGGATTTAGGCAAAGGTAGAGTAGAGCAGTGGAGCTGGGCGTGCGGCCATGTTGTCTGGTGGGCTCACACGGGCACCTTCACCTCCGCCTCCTAAAGGGTGTGCATCCGAGCCGACAAGGTGTGGGCACTTCCAGAATTGAAGCATCCCCCAGGGATGATAGCTCTTTTCTCCCCTTGAGCCTGGCATCCCCCCACTTGAGAGAAGGACATGGCCAGAAAAGGAGGACTCCTCTTCCCACCTTTCCAGGACACCCACATCCTTTGATAAAAAGAGAGAGAGCAATTAAGCAGAATATACTCCTTAATGGTGCAATTTGACAGAAATAAAGGGAGGTTGTAACATATGGCACATTGTTTCAGATCAACGCACAGCTGTTTTCTCTGTTAATTGAGATGTCACAAACATACCGTTCTTTCTTCTCTTCCTCTGCCTAACTCCCCAATTTTTCTGGTGGAGAAGTTTAGACAGGGTAAGATCTTGGATGGGGGGGAAACTGTGCCCAGCCAACCCTCCCACGTGAAAGCACAGGCTCCAGAGTATGTTAAACAAACCCTATACTCAGGAGCAGCAGCAGCAGAGGGTGACAGAGTGAGGGCCAGCATGTCTGGTCTCACCTTCCTTATAACCCCAAAATGCCATCCAAAATTACACCAAAAGAAGTGTAAGTGAATTTCATTGGTGACTCTGACATTACCAAAGAGGTTATTATGCATTACCCTATGAGTGTGCAAATATCCTATGAGCACTGTTTGGCTTAATTTTACCAGTGTAAATTACTTTTCCCTCACTCCTGGTTAATTTTCTGATAAGTTTCCTAAGAACACTGAATGTTAGCGTAGGAATTTGTTAATCCTGGGTTTTTATGCATAGCCATTGGATGAGCCATTTTTAGTTTAATCAGAAAGATTTGTCCATTTCTACATGACCGGTTTCTGTACATTCACTTGATAAATATGATTTACTCATTACAATGGCATTTCTGAATTCACCTTTCATTATATATAGTGTTGGCGTTTTCAAATCAAGGTATTAGTTATTTTGGTTAGCATATCAAATTTAAAGTTTCTAATGGTCATAGACTAAGATTTGAAAAAAATTTTTTAATTTTTATTTATTTTTGAGAGAGAGAGAGAGAGAGCACTAGCAAGGAAAGGGGGGAGGGGGAGAGAGAGAGAGAGAGAGAGAGAGAGAGAAAGGCACAGACTCTGAAGCAGGCTCCAGGCTCTGAGCTATCAGCACGGAGCCCATTGCAGAGCTCAAACCACAAACCATAAGATCAGGACCCGAGCTGAAGTTGGATGCTTAACCAACTAAGCCACCCAGGCACCCCAGATGGACTAAGATATTTAAATAAAATATGAATAAGAGCCTGTGAGCTATCTTATAAATCTCATCTGATTTATAATTTTGCACAGACAATATCCTCACCTGTGTTTAAGTGTATGAAATCAGAATATTATCAGCTTTTTATCATTTGTGTATTATCCTTTCAACTTACTTAAATACAGGGTGGCAAGGTGAACCAGAGCATGCAGTCTTGGAAGAAAAATTTAGTCAGTTCAGCACTGGCCTTGCCAACTCTCTGTCCCTCTTTCTGTGGGCCCCCTTTGCTCTGTCTCAATGCCCATAACGTGGAAAAGTTAGAGACACTTGATGGTGTGCCTGCACATTTTGGCTTGCCTTTCTGTTGAAACTTTTAGAAGGAGTTCTGCCTGCAACTGAGTAAGGATCCTGAACAAAGTAAAATACGTAACATTTTCCCTCTGGGCACTTAGTAGGAAAAATATTTATCTCCAGTATTGAAATCTCAAGGTTCTAAAAGGGTTAGTGTCTTTTAAAGGCACCTATCGGGACTCTATCCCTTTTTAAGCCAGAGACCTGCACTCGCATGGGTGTATTCTCACATAGGTGCAGCTCGCTCTTGTATCTATTGCCAGGAGTAATAGGAAAAACATATGACAGATCTAGGAATTTACTACCTGTGTGTTTTCATATAAATCTTTCTTGCCTTTAGAGATGGTAGCTATAATATCATGGTAGAATGCTGCTCTACCCCAGCAGAAATAGAAGTTGTGTCCTTTTTGCCAATATTTGAAAGGATCACAGGAGTCAAATAGACAGTCTAGATTCCTTTCAGAATCATTTTTGAAAATTCATCACTCTTTGGAATGTCAAGAGCCATATAAACCCATATTGCATAGTGTAGGAGCTAAATAAATAATTGTTAAATGAATAGATGAGTTTTAGAGTCTGACAGACCTCACATACACACCTTCCAACCAAAACTTTTGAGGTACTAGCTTTTTGTAGGAACAGAATTTCACCGTATTATTGAATACCGTTCTAGTGTATTCACCATTAAATAATTCAATACATGAGTCTAAAGAAAAATGTCCCTAAGATGTCCATCTTCTTAATTGGTTTAAATGCAGTCAGGATAGTCTAAGTTCAAGGTGCCTTTTTCTTTTTAATTTTTTTTTAAGTTTATTTATTCACCTTGAGAGACAGAGCACAAGTGGGGGAGGGGCAGAGAGAGAAGGAGAGAGAATCCCAAGCAGGCCCTGCACCCTCAGCACAAAGCCCAATGTGGGGCTCAAACTCATGAACCATGAGATCATGACCTGAGCCCAAGCCAGAAACTCAACCGACTGAGCCACCCAAGCGCCCCCAAGGTGCCTTTTTGTTAACATGCTTGTTGGTGGGTTACCTGCTAGGATGTTCCTTTGTCCACATCTCACAATTAAGAACATTACTACAATCACGCATAGCATGGATGTCATTCATCTTCAACATTCTTCCTTGTCTGAAGTCACTCTGCCTCAGGATGATGCTGTCAAACACTTTGCTAATGAGGTATTATTGTTTATATTAGGCTAGCGAAAGGGTGCAGCAGTTTAAAAAATTAAGCTAACGAAAGGAATGAAGGATGTATGCAAGACGCATCCCGAGACACATGGCTGCGGGCGGGGGGGGGGGGGGGGGCGGTGGTGGGCAGCCTTTGTCGTCTGGTAAAACTGAAGCGCAGTCAGGAAAGATTTCAGTAAAAGAGGAATCTAACTTGGAAAAGTGTCTTATCAGAACAGTCTTGGAATTTAGCTTCCAAGACTGGGAACTGAATTCCTTCTTAGGAAGGGCCACCGGAACAACGTGAGCAGAGGTGGGGATCTCTTGAAAAAATGTAATATCTCTGCTTTGCCCGGGGAAGAGCGTATTTTGCTGATCTTGGGTAAATCATTGAAACCTTTGTGGTCTGACGTCTGGATCCGTAAAGACTAATAATTCTGTAGCCCTTCCCAGAGACAGAGAATGATAAGTGAGTTATCATTAAAGGCCCTGCAGTGCCTCAGGTGAGGCTGTTTGTTTGATTGGGAGGTGAGATTATTGTTTCTTTGATTGCAGTCCACTTGTATGAGGAACCAAAACTGCATCTCAGTGTTGTTCTCAATTCAAAGAGGTTTGTGCACATAGTGTGTTGGAGTGGTGTTTTAAATTTTTTATTCACTGAAAATAAATGTCTTTAATAGCGACCCATAGTGTCTTTGTGCACTACCCGAGCTTGTAAGAAGCTAGGCCGTCTCCACTCCTAAAAGCAAGGGCTTGTCTATGTCTGTATGTAGGAACAGTAGCATTTTAATTCTCTACACAGTTTGAGAGTTGTCTCCTTTATTTCCTGTTGACTCAGCTATCTTCTTCCCACATTTTGGGGTTTGTGGTAAATGAAGAATTTGTATTTGGCCACTGGAAATGAGCCTTTGAATAAGCTGAGAATCATGTGGATCCTGTGATTTTTCTAAATGACCTGAAATTCTCCTTTTCTCGCAGATTCATCAACTTTAATAAGAATTATGTATGCATCTGCTAAAAGTGGGACCGGAGTGACAGGAGAAAGCTTAGCTAAATCCTATATAAAACACAGTTTTAAGAATCCTCATTTCCTTGAAATTCCTTCAAAAACAAATCAGCCCTTGTGAATGATACACAAAGCCTTGTTTTGTTTCTATAACTTTTCTCTCTCTTGACAGGCAATAGGCCTCCACCAAGGGAAGAAATACTTAAACTCATAATAATAGAAGTAGAAGTTGTCTATGAAAATCCAAGGATACACTGCCAAAGGACTCAATGTACATCTGCCCCAATCCACCTATTAATTCTGACAGATTTTACAAATACTTCCTTATTTATCTTCCTATGTTCTATTTCTCTCCTTAATCTTTATGCAGTTACAAAAAACTCTTTGAAATTATGTAAATGTTTACAATTTTCATTTTAAACATCTTGAATTGAAAGAATTAACTTATTTACTTTTCTTTCTTTCTTTCTTTCCTTTTCTTTTCTTTCTTTCCTTTCTTTCTTTCTTTCTTTCTTTCTTTCCTTCCTTCCTTTCTTTTCTTTCTTTTCTTTCTTTCTTTCTTTCTTTCTTTCTTTCTTTTTTTCTTTTTACTTCAACCATTTTTAAGCACTTGGTTCAGTGTTATGCAACAATCACCACCATACATCTCTAGCATGCCATTTTCTTTTAAACATCAAATTTCAAAACTATAACCCAAAAGAATTGTTCCTACTCCCGGTACAAGACTGGGAGTTACTGGATCTAGGAGGCTTGGTGGAGGGCCGGGACTGGTTGGGGCTGGTTGGACTCTGGGCCCTGCTGGCAGAAACCTGTCTTGGGCAAAGGGAAGAGACATGTGGGCAGACCCAGCCAAGTCTCTCTACCTAGCAGATGGATAAAATGTGTTACGTCCCAAGGACACAGCAAACCGTAATGGGAGAATAGATGGTGGAGCCAGTGGCAAAAATCTCTAGGGAGATGAACAAGTGTGTGGTGCAATAGGATCAGGAAGTTCTGAAGGTAGCTTCAGCAACTCGGCACCCAGGAGTCCCACTGTCATGCTTTGTGGAGCTGCGGGACACAGGGATCTTTCAATAGGTGGTGTTTCCTATTTTCCTGCTTCACTCTTTTGACTCCCATTTCTTCCTATGTTTACTAGGGAGGGAATAAACTCCTTTTCCACCAGTCATGATTCTATATCTCACCATATTCAAAGTATTTTGGGTTTTTTTGTTTTTCTTTTTGTTTTTTAATGTTTATTTTTATCTTTGAGAGAGAGAGAGAGAGACAAAGTGCGAGTGGGGGAGGAGCAGAGAGAGAGGGAGACACAGAATCCAAAGGAGGCTCCAGGCTCTGAACTGTCAGCACAGAGCCTGACATGGGATTAAAATTCACGAACCACAAGATCATGATCTGAGCCAAGGTCAGATGCTTAACTGACTGAGCCACCCGGGTACCCCCCAAAGCATTTTGAAAACAGAGCATTTGGGATTGGAAGAACTGGTACCTCAATTCCTCAGAGGCAGACAGAACTCTCCTTTCTTCTTTCTCTCCCTTGTTCCATTAAACTCATCTTTTTGCTCCTGTTATTATACACTAGTGTCTCAATGTTGCTGTTGTTGCTCGATTCCTGGAAAAGAGACAGGAGTTTTGGTGAGGGCTTGGCCAAAAAGGAGTGTGAAAGGGTGGGGTAGTGTTTGTTTCCCACCTTTTCCATGAAGCTCTTTTTCATGAAAGGAGATAACCAGAGGCTTATAAAAGTGTGAGGCCACAGGCATAGGAGCCCAGTGATCAAATGGGGCCCAGAACTACGAAGAAAGCTATTCTGCCTGCTTTTGCACAGGATCTAGCATTGCTGGGATATCCCAAACATGGAACATTTCGTGGCTTTGTCATGAGTGTTGCCGTCCCCATCATGGGCAGTGGCAGAAGCACTCTTTCAAAATGGCTTCGTGGTCAGCAGGTGTGGACACTTGGGAGCCAAATGCAGAGAAGAATGGAGAGGGTATTACGAAGAAACAATATCTGACAGCCTGACCTGTGGGCACAAGTAAGGCATCCCCTAGGGATTTCCACAAATACCCTATGGACACTCCAAGGAAGG
This sequence comes from Prionailurus bengalensis, assembly GCF_016509475.1. Lineage (NCBI taxonomy): Eukaryota > Metazoa > Chordata > Mammalia > Carnivora > Felidae > Prionailurus > Prionailurus bengalensis. Next base: position 115,220,859 of record NC_057344.1, read on the forward strand.
GCTAGAAACCTACTGTCACAAGGGTGGGGGCTTTGAGCTAACTGACATTTGAGTTACGTTGTATTACCCCAAAAAACTATATCACTTATTCCTCAATTTCCTCCGCCAGATGGAAAATATAGTAGTTGTTGTCTAAAATATAAAATGTAACTATTCTGGGGTGCCTGGGTGGCTCAGTTGGTTAAGCATCCAACTTCGGCTCAGGTCATGATCTCCAGGTCTGTGGGTTGGAGCCCGCATCGGACTCTGTGCTGACAGCTCGGAGCCTGGAGCCTCCTTTGGATTCTGTGTCTCCCTCTCTCTCTCTGCCCCTCCCCGGCTCACGCTCTGTCTCTCTCTGTCTCAAAAATAAATAAACATTGAAAAAAAATTTTTTTTAATGTACTATTCTATGGGACAATAATATCCCAACAAAGGTGCAGAGATACTTCCAAGTAGAAGCATCTTGTAAAGACTTCCAAGCCAAAGATACAGGACAGTGTGTTATCTTTTTTTTTTTTTTTAATGTTTATTTATTTTTGAGAGAGACAGAGACAGAGCATGGGCAGGGGAGGGACAGAGAGAGAAGGAGACCCAGAATCCAAAGCAGGCTCCAGGCTCTCAGCTGTGAGCAGAGTCCGACACGGGGCTCGAACTCACAGACTGCGAGATCATGACCTGAGCTGAAGTCAGACAGTCAACCGGCTGAGCCACCCAGGTGCCCCAAGACACTGTGTTATCTTAAAGTGGCACAGATGCTGCAAAAGTTCAATTCAGTGCAGGACCCACAGAAGTTAATTCATTCAACTGAGAAACATATTCAGAGATTCAATTACGAGTCAGGCTGTGGGGGTAAAATGATAAAGCAGTCTATTCTCTCAACTCAGAACACATATATGAGGTTGATCTGTGTCAGACATGAGCAGGGCCAGGAGAGTGAGGCCTGGAGAAAACACAGGTGTTCAAGGACTGTGCACAGGAGTGCTCCCAGAACTGCAAAAGTAGCTGGAGAAGAGTGTCCTCCACATCCTGCCTCCAGCTACCCTCTGCCCTTCATCTTCCCAGTGGGGGCACGTGGGCCATCGGGATATCTTCCATGCATGGGGAGGGAACAAGGCAGGGACCCAGGCTGTGTCAGGGCTTCTCTCTACTTAAAGATGGCATCTTTTCTTGACTGTGGCCACTTCACTCTGCCAGGACCACTGTGCCAGGAACAGGCTTCTTTCAGAGTCCTGGTTGAGAAGGATTACGCAAATTATTTCACTTCAAGGTTCCCAAATCTCCCCAAGGAAATCTCCACTCGCCCTCCCTTGGCCTCCGCCCCTCCCCCACTTGGGTTCAGTCCATACTCCGGTCTCAGCTCCCAGGGGTTCCTCTGCCTCTCTCACCAGGTCATACCCCACAGCCCAGAATGGGTTTCTGTTTTGTTTTGCTTTGCTTTTTCTCATTGCCCTCTGGTATGACAGGAAACCACCATACATCAGAGTATATCAGTCATCCTCCTTACTCTATGGTTATCTCTATCAACTATGCTCTAGTTCTCTATTTTGTTTCCTTGGAACCCACAAATCCTCTCTTCTCTCAACAAAGCCTGCTCTTTCAGATGAAAATCTTGGCTCTCATGTCTATTTTCCCTGAAATGAGCTTCAAGAGCCTATTTTGGAGAAGCTCAACACTGACTCCTTTGTTATGGCTGGTTACTACCGCCTTCCCCCTGAAACAAGGGATGCCCCGGCTTCAGTGCGTGGCAGCAGGAATTACAGGGAAGGAAAAACACATCCAATAATATTTTTAAATATTGTTCTGTTATAGAAGACCATTCGGCACCAGCTGAGGTTAGAAACCCTGAATGTGTAGTATTGCTAATCTCACAGCCGTATGCATTCCTCTAGCGACATTCAAAAGACTGACTTTAAGCAGACAGTTGGACAGACTAAGGCTGCGTTGTGGAGAGACAAGTTCTTTGAAAAGACAAGGGACAAACAGTTGACACTATTGACAAGACAGCGATCACTGGATAATGGGAAAAGTGAAGTCAGAAAGGGGCTGGAGGAGACGTGAGGGTCAAGGGGCTGGAAGCTTAGGTAAATTTGGAGATAACTTGATTGTAGTTGAGTAGGAGTGAGTGACATACTTGTATTTATCATTTTAGAGATGACACAGTTTATGGAAGTTCAGCTCCAATGGGGACATGCCCAAGTGTACAGAAAAACATTTTGCTGCTCTCCAAACTAGGTTACAAATACTAGAAGTCACCTAAAACCTAGTGCATCATTCCTTTTGCATTCCTGTTAGAACTCCTCTGTAAACGACCCTGGCTGATCGCTGCCAGCCCGAAAAGGCTATACCTCAGGTTCCATGTCCCCGGCCTTCTGACAGCTCCCCACCAGAACTCCTTGTCCTCACCGCAAGAAGGGATCTTGAAAACAAAGCTGGGGGGCGGAGCCTGGGTGGCTCAGTCAGTTAAGCGTGACTTCCACTCAGGTCATGATCTCCTGGTTCATGAGTTCGAGCCCCAGCGTGGAGCTCTGGGCTGACAGCTTGGAGCCTGGAGCCTGCTTCGGATTCTGTGTCTCCCTCTTTCTCGCTGCTCTTCCCCTGCTTGCGCTCTCTCTCTCAGAAAAAAATAAATAAGTAAACATTAAAAATAATTAAATAATTCTTTATTTAAAAAATAATTTTTTAATTAAAAAATAATTAAAACCCAGTCAGGAGAAGAATAAAATGTTGGCAACATTGCATCAGCCCTTGCGTGTCCTACACACCACATCCTCGCTGCCTACCTTATGGAGGACAACTGGAAGATACAAGTAATAATATATATAAAGCATTTTATACTTTGTGAAATTGTTTTATTCACCTATTTTATCAACCCCCATGTCATTACCATACCTATTTTATAGGTGAGGAAAATAGAGGCTCGGTGAAGTCAAGTCCACATTCACCAAGCTAGTCTATCCTCTTTACCCCTCACACCTGGCCCAGATACCATCTCCTCTGCCTCGGCTCCCCATCTATGTGCCCTCTTGACCTGCACATACTCTGTCCTCACCTCTTTCTGTTGGACGTATGACCCTCCATCGCGATATATTAACTCACTTGCGCGTGCATCACACCAAGCCATCACAGAAGGCCCAGCACCTGGCGCAGAGCATGGCTCCCGACAAGCCCTCCTAAGCATTTCTTCAGTGAAGAAATGGATAACTCTGGAAAGAACAGGGAAGGTAAAGAGCACCTGTGAAGAACCAGTGCTTTCCTTGGCCCATTTGCTGACACCCCTCAAGCTGTTAGGGTTTTCCAGTCTGCATGCTCACAAATTGTTTTGTGAAAAGGGAAGGCCTGAGGGCTTGGATCGACCAGCCCAGATACCCTACAGGTAGGACTCCAGGGAGGCTGGCATTTAGGAAGTGGAAGTTTCATAGGCAGATAATCTCTCCTGGACCTCTGGGTTTGAGAAAGAAAAGGGCAGGAAGGAGAACAGAATTTTTACAGCCTTGTATATAAAGATCTCCTTGTAAAACCAAACTTCAAAGGGAGAGAGAATATCACTCCTTTGCAAGGAGCCTCATTAATTATCGCAGCATCTCTGCAAGGGAAGCACATTGGAAGGAATATTTCTCAAATGAGGAAACTGAGTGTGAAATAGCTTGATTACCGGTAAGCCAGAAAAATAAAACCCCATGTATTTCCAGACTCCTCTTCTACAGTGCCCGCGACCTCCACCAGGCCATTTAACCACTTATTAAAGAAACATTCGTGGAGACCCTGCCTTCTGCCCAGCACCATGTCAGGACCCAGCCAATACGTCCCTAAACTAGAGGATTTCGTATTTCACCTGATCACCAGTAATGTTTGCAAATAGTCGAAAGAGGCAAACAAATATCTGCGACGCAATGTGCTAAGCGTGAGGACAGAAGTATGAACAAAAAGCAAAGGCATCACAGGGAGGAGAGTGATTACTTTTGCCCGGGATGATCAAAAAATACTTTAACTGAAATCTTTAGTTCATCACAAGATTTTGAGAGCTGGCATTAGCAAAGTTCTGGATTAATACTTGCAATGAGGCGGTAAAGTGAGGACAAGCCCCCCTCCACAGTCCTATGTTTGCATCATCTTACAGAAATAGTTATCCACACCCCCACCCTACCCGCTAGGGAAATGAACTATGGAGAGTGTCCGTAATCCCTAATATTTATTCAGCACTCGCCATTTACTTTGCCAGTGTTGTTACACGAATCATCGCATTCATTTCGCACAACAAAATCTACAAGTCAACAATACTTATATGCCCATTTTACAGATGAAGGTGTTTAGAGGGATGAAGCAACTTGCCCAAGAGTTCACACAGACAGAATACGGTGTTATTTTGAGACCAATCCATGATTGAATTAATGAGGGTATTAGTCATTTTGGTCACATGTATGTTGAGTTATACATTAGCTTTCATTTTGTGGCTCAGAATTAGCAATGTTCATTTAATTAAATAAAATTACCATTGACCTTTCCTGTAAATTTTTCCCTTCTCTCTCAGCAACCCCTAAACTTCCCCTCTCCCCATACTCTCTGAATATAAATGTAGATAAAAATAACTTTCTGCATGCCATGTTATAGGCTCCGTAGTCGAGACGATGGACGATGGTCCCACAAGTTCAGAATACCTTTCATCCAAGCATTAATGGTGATTTATACTTAAAGAGGCAGCATTTCTTTTAAAGCTTCAGCTCAAAATATCCTTGACTGGGTGTGTTAAACCAAAGCACTTAATTAGAGATGACTTAGAGTAATACCTTTCTTTGTCACTTAATATCCTCTAACCACGAAAATCCAGAGGTTTTTACCTGTACCACAGAAACCTCACTTCCAAGGGCAGGATAATCACTCTGTAGGCTTTAGCCTTCTGAACTCAGACAATGGAAACTTCAGGACTCATCCCCACTTTTCTCATAATGAGAAATTCTTGATTACCTCACTCTTCCAGGAGAATAAAGTAGAGTCCGCACAACAGATATTCACTTAAAGAAAAATGACTTGCCATTGAATTAGTTATTCTGGATAGCCACCAGCAAGGATGATACTTAACTGTTCAACTTTTAGCCTCAAACTGCCTGAGTTTGTATCCCATTGCCTCTACTTAGTAAGAATGTGACATTGGGCGGGTTATTTCAACTTGCTGAGTCTGACTTGCCTCATTAGTAATATATAGATGATAACTGGTAGAGACTGCAAGTTGCCCAGGGACCCAGTGGGTTTAGTTTAGTTAGGATTTCAAAGAAGCCTGAACATCTGTAAATAAAATACTATTGTCAGTGCTGAAATCCTTTCTCCTCTTTTCCCACAGTAGTAGAATAATAGCTGAGAACATGACTACCAGCTTGACTGTATTTCCTTGTTTCCCCTGTAACCAGGTGTGGCCATAACTAAGTTATCTTAATGGAATATGAATGGAAATTAGGTGGGTCACTTCTAGGTCAGGACACAGGGATACTGAAGGAACACTCCTCCATTCATTCCTTCCCCTTCCTCCTGCTAGAAATGATAACAGCTGCAACAATCATGAGGAGCCACCCCACTATCCTGGGTCCTTAGATGACTATACGGAACATAAGTATATATTTACGGGATATGTGAGAGAGACTTCTACCCTGTTAGAGTCATTACGTTTTGGGGTATTTGTAGAATAACAGCACCTAAATCGTAAAACAGTTATAGGATTGGAAAAGATAAGGCATGTGCCTTTAGCATTACTGAGCATCAGCTACTAATGTGAGAAGACAGTATAGTGGTTAAAAATGGGAGTTTTTCCCCCAGAGTGTGTGTTCAAGTTCTGGCTGTATTTCTTTAAAACCTCTTTAAACTGAGAGATGTTTGGGGTGGCCGGGTGGCTCAGTCGGTTAAGCGTCCAACTTCGGCTCAGGTCATGGTCTCACAGTTCATGAGCTTGAGCCCCGCATTGAGCTCTGTGCTAACAGCTCAGAACCTGAAGCCTGCTTCAGATTCTGTGTCTCCCTTTCTCTCTGCTCCTCCCCCACTCATGCGCTCTCTCTCTCTCTCTCTCTGTCTCTCAAAAATAAATAAACATTTAAAAATGTTTAAAAAAAACACATTTAAACTGAGAGATGTTTTATAGTGGGGAGAGAAAGAAATGAGAAGTCTCCTTCCTATTCAGGATCTGCCTGAGAAAACTGGAGGGCAAAGCTAGGAATTCTCTGCGCTATCACTATGAGGCTGGTTCCTTTCTTGCAGGGAAAGAAAACTATCGCAGAGTGCTAAGTCCAGTGACTCAGAGCCCTCATTTGACCCAGAAAACCTCCAGCCAGATTATAGAAGGCACAAGGTCAAATAGATAAGAATCTAAAAGCCAAACAGAAGTCTTTAATTAATGCCAGCAATCTGCCCTTTACAGCTTCAGTTTGGTCACTAGTTGACAGTCAAATTAACTATAGTTCATTTCCTAGTACAGTCAACTTACAATTAGGCATAATAATGAAGGGAAGTAATGGCACTCATGGTTTAAAATAGCGAGTACTGAGAAAATAATTTTATTTGGCTTTGGCATTGTGTGCACATAGCATCTACACGTGTACACACCATTTTGTCATCTACACGGAGACTTGCCCCCTCCCCAAAGAATTGAGAGCAAATGGCCCATATCTCTTTTTTGTTGTTGATCTTCTATTCCTATGATAACTTGACACAGAACTAAAATAAAATAATTTGCTTCCTTGCCAGCGTTAATCAGACAAAATAATTTCTGGACTGGTATTTTATTTGCAGTTCAACCATCTTTTAAATCTTAACCAAGCCAGCAGGTTTCTGTAAAATGTTATCCCCTATAGCACCATAACAAGCTCTGCAGTGACTGTGGGTAAAAATAGTGTCCAGGATGCCGTGTTGTCCATCTACTCCTGTCTACCCCATTGGCCTCTGTATTTGTGCCCTATTGTAAAAGGAGCTTAGTCTAGAGACCTGAAATTCTTTAATGAACCCCTTTCAGTTTGGCTGTTGTATTTTTAGGAGCTTCATTTTAGTGGGGCTCTGCAGGAAGAAGAGTATTTAAAGACTCCAGGAGACTATTTGTTTCCTAACCTTTTGACCCATGTTGAGTGTCTGGTTTTCTCCAGGCACATTCTATTATCAACAATGGCTATACCAGGACCATGGTACAGAGGGGTTAATTAGACCTGGGAAGGGAAAAGAAAAAAAGAATAACTTGCACTCCATAGCTACTGATAAGAAAGGAGCAATATCACCTCCTAAATCAGTTCCTGGAAACTCAAAGAAAGTTGGCTAGTAAATGTTATTTAGTATATTCCCTTCCATTTACATGCCATTGCAAACCTTATGTTCTGATAGTGTTAAAAGCAAGCTGGTGATATCTAGTGAGGATGAAGATGTACATCTCCAAGGACCTAGTAATTCTACTCCTAAATATACTCCACAGAGGAGCACTCACATATACACACAAGAACACGTACAGAGGTATGTTCATTGCAGAATCATTTAAGAAGGGAAAACTGGAAGTAGCCTACAGGTCTACCAACAAGAGAATGAAAACAAAAACAAAAAAACAAAACCTCAGGCAATGGAAGGCTGTACTGGAGTAAAAATCTATCCATTTTGATTTATAGAAATATATAAGCATGATAAATATTAAAACATAATCTTGAATGAAAAAGTCAGTGGTAGACTTATGTGTTCAATATACCAACTATATAAAAACCAAGATGTACAAAACTAAGTATTGCTCAGGAATATTATAGCATTTTTATAGCTATACATAAGTTTTGAAATGTGTCTGGAAATAATTAAAGCTCAAATTCAGAATAGTGCTTATTGTGGAGCAGAGATGGGAAGGCAGGAAGAAGAATGGGCTCAAGGAGGGCATTGGGTAACTCAAGCAAATCTTTCATGTCTCACTTCTTACAAAACCATCTGGGTAACCAATATTAAATTATTAATTTGAAATTAATTTGAAATTTAATTTTAAGTTTAAATTAATTAAATTAATATATTAATTTAAATTTAAGAGAATATTAGTATGTGTCAAGCTCCGTGCAACATCCATGAGTGTTGATGGATGGCTGTGACTGGATGTCATTGCATCATTAATGTTTACAACAGAGAATGTTGGTCATTACTTTTCCAGACAGCAATTGCTAAGAATAAGCCAGGATGCGGTGGAGATAAAGTTGCAAACCATCCTCAACTGCCATGGATCTCTAAGGAGCAGCTGACAACATTATGTATTAAACATTTATTATGGGTTAAATTGAGTACTTAACATGCTTAACCATCCCCTGCACTGCTTGTAACAACTCCAGGGAGAAGATACTATGGCTATTCCCATTTTATAGGTGAGAAAACCAAATCATAGAGAGTAATCTGGCCAAGGTCGCATGGTGAGTGGAGAAGCCAAGAATCAAACAAGCCCTCTTGAGCTATCACCACCACTCTATACCTCCTCCTCATAATTGGTATCTATTGTCTTTACAAAGAGCTATTTTCCAGAATTGTCAGGTTCAAAGTCCCATGAAGTCGCCAGTAGAGGAGGTGTGCGAATAGCTGTGTACCAAGAGCCCTCTGATACTAGATAAGGCTCTGTGTGGAACCATCTCTCTGGCACCCCTGCCTCGCCCAGATCCCACTGCATGCTCAGGACAATGCCTTGGTGAATTTGAAAGCTGTCCCATCAACAAGACCTTGACTTGAGAGGTAGGATGGCTGGGGCCTCTCCTCGGGACAGCCCTGGAAGCAGCAACGTTCATTCACAGTGTAGATGTATTCAGCAGCAGGCCTGAAACAGAGACGTCGTAAATCCCATCAAAATCTCCCCCATTATGTGACACACTTTGTTAGAACAGAATAAGGGGTTCGGCTCTGTTGGACCAAATCAAGTTGGTCTATGTGGAGTATCACATTTTAGATTCAAATCCCTGTTAAACCCTCTGCTTAGGCTCGTGGTTAACAATATTTTTATATCTGTCTGCAGAGATGACAGGCAGCCCGGCTCTCGAGCAGGCCCAGCGGCCTCTGCGTGGCTGCTTTTAGAGGCAGGCTCCATAGATGAAAGGCAGAAATCCCACCACCCCAGTGTCTCCTGATTAGCCCGGAGAAAAGCTGAATGACAAACATGTTTCCAATCTGCCTGGCCCATGCAGGGAAATGGGGCAATCTGGACTGAAAAGGGATTTAGACTTTTGTTGTGTGCAAGGGAGGGGGGATGGAGAAAAAAGCTGATTGAAATCCATCCACAATGCTTTCCCACTTGGTGATCTCTCAGATAAGAAACAGGCTGGCTGCGGTTCAGACCCCTACCATGCCCGTGCATCTTCCCTCTGCCCGCCTAGCCGCTAGGTAATCTTGGCCCTCTCAGACAAAGTCAAATACTGTAGAGACTATTGCAATGGGTGGTTTCAGAGCAGGTGCTCTTTTGGCCACAGTGTTATGTTTGTTGATTAGTAAAATTGGCCTACAGTAAAATTCTCTATAGAACACCTATGTTAAAATAGCGTCAGTAACAGGGTTGATAGGTCACCTAGTCAGCTGTTCAGTTACTTACACTAATCATATTACCCTACACTAGTTTCTTAGTCATCTAAAATGCTACACAAAACGATGGCAAAGCTCAGGTGGTAAATGCTAAGTGTTAAATATGTGACTTATTTATTGGACACACTGAATAAGACAGAATACCTTCATTTCTCTCTTCCCAATGGAGAGAAGAGCCCCACAGATATTGAAAGTATACATACTTGATGCAGGGCTTCTCTTAACTACGTTAGTCGATGCATCATTCATCACTTTCTATTACATAATTGTATGTGCAGGTGGGCAGGGTTTGGGTGCTAAATATTCCTGAAAAATCCACCAACCACGCAGATGGAAATACTATCTTCTAAGAGCATACATTCTGGCTTCAAGAAAATAATCTTTTTCCTTTTACCGTGCATACACTTGGGCATTGCTAGCATTATGCTGATGGAGTGAAGGGCAGGGTTCAGGGAAATCTGTCCCCTCCAAGCGTCCCTTCGCCAGGGCGTGGGTATGAGAAGAGCACCTATAATATAAGATGGCTGCCTTCTACCTCTCCTGGCCGCCTCGGGAAGTCCAGGAAGTATTGCTCTGTTGGCATCAGTACAGTGCTTCTTCAAACACAATTATCAAGACAGTCCTCAGTGACCTCTTATTGCTGCTGTATTTGGGAAACTGCATTCAGATGCAGATTGACCTAAATCCTATCAACCCATTCAACCATGTGTGTGAGTGTGCGTGTATGCGTGCGTGCCCGCGCACGTTTGTGAACACACATCACACATGTATTTGCACTTCTATAAATTCCCCCTAGAGCATTTAAACTACCCCAATCTAAAATTTCGAAATGAGGAGAAATGCTTATTTTCCCAGGCAACTGTGTCCATTGCTCTTGTGCTCTTCTTATAAATATTTCATCGCAAATATTTAACACGATTCTTTCCCCAATCGGATCAGCTTTGAAATGCTCCTCAAAGTGAATTCTCCCCTAACAATAGCTTGATGCAAAAGCTTTTTTTTCTTCTCTTAAGCACAGGGTCTGCTGCCATAGCAGCACGAATAGTTCTTATTTAATGGAAAAGAAAAGATACTTTACATTGATTCAGTAGTCCACAAAGGTGGGGGCGGCGGGAGGCGCGGCACATGCGCACCTTACGCATCCAGTGTGGAGGCCCAGCCTACCTTGACCTCCCCTCCCCCAGCACGCCTGCGATTATTACCCAGCCTACATTAGAACTGTAATGGGAAGTGACAAGTTTATGTAAATGATCCACACACGGATTTTGCTCTTGTAAAACAGAGCAGTTACTTTGGGCTTTCTAATTATTTCATGCCTTGTGGTTCTCTGATGGGGCAGAGATGACTATACTTGAAAAGTACCTTGTGATTGACAGACTTCTGTCCCCCTGGAGCTCATTAGGGCTCTGGCTTTGGAAGATGGGAAATAACCCTACCAGGCACCAAAAAAGAAAAGAAGAATTCACCCAGCACCAGTGATTCTGTAGATTCATTTGTTCAGATTTATGTTTTGTTGGGGAAACAGTGTAATCAGAAAAGTGCACTCTTGCCTTCCTGATCCAAACAGACGCTCTGCTTTGGTGCTTTTGATTTTTAAAGCCTGCATTTAGAGTCACACAGGCTGTATGATGTAGAACTTGAAGGGTATGAAATGCCAGTAGGGTTCCTCACAAAGAAGCGGGGAAGAGAGTCAGATGAGAGAGGCAGTGTGCCATATGGGGCAGCCACAGACTCTAGGCGGATGCTGACCACAGTTGTCACTTTGCAGGCCCAGCATGACCTGTTCCAAAGTCAAATCGGCAGAGAAATCAATGAAGGGGGCAAATAAGATGGAATAATTGATTAAGAAGTTCTGTCTGCCCGGTTTAAATATGCCCTGGTGAGAAGAAGTGCTGGGATGGGGCCGGGATTGTAGAAAAATAAAATCATAAAGCTGGAAAGACTTAAGGTTTCTTTTGTCTTCCCATTTTATGGATTAGAAAATTCAGAGAGAGGACAACCATATAGCTGGCTAGCAGTACAGCCAGAACCAAACTGTAGCTTTCTATCTAAAATCCATTTCTCGGGGCGCCTGGGTGGCGCAGTCGGTTAAGCGTCCGACTTCAGCTCGGGTCACGATCTCGCGGTCCGTGAGTTTGAGCCCCGCGTCGGGCTCTGGGCTGACGGCTCAGAGCCTGGAGCCTGCTTCCGATTCTGTGTCTCCCTCTCTCTCTGCTCCTCCCCCGTTCATGCTCTGTCTCTGTCTCTCTCTCTCTCAAAAATAAATAAACGTTAAAAAAAAAAATTAAAAAAAAAAATAAAATAAAATCCATTTCTCTGGGGCCGAACCAGGAAGGGGCTAGGATTGGGGGAAGACCAGCTGACATGAGGTCTGCTAATGGATGAGGTTCCAAGAACAAGCGAAAATCTGTTCGTCTAAATACAGTAGGGTCAGGTTTTGTACGCACTACGCTTAAATGTGTAAAAGTTGGACCATTCGTTGTTTCTGTAACTGACCATGCTTTCAAGCTACATATGCCTGTGTAGTAAGGGAAACAAATACACCTAATTAAAGTTAAGTTCAGTGTTTCTCAGTTTAAAAGTTTCATTCAGGTTCGTTTATTTTCTTTCGGATGAATGTTCAGTCAAATTCAGTGTCCACACTTCCTACCAGGGCCTTTTGTCTTCTTTCAAAAATCCCCCAGTCCCGTGCCCACTTCCCCAAGAAGGCATCTGGGCGTGCTGCGTCTTTGTAATGACTGGAGGGATAGACTGGTTTGAGCACAGGTGGGCTTTTCTCTGGTTCTTTGATGTCTTTCCAGCTACAGGTAGCTGTGCATGCCAGTAAGCAGCTTCCCTTCCCCCCTTCACCACACATACAGTTAAGTTTCCTTTGAACCCAGGAAGTCATCTTGGAGCCTAAGAGGAAGACAGAGGATATTTCTTCAAAATGAGATTGTATTAATCTAGAAGCTCCTCTGATGCTTTTTTTTATATTTGGCAAATTTTAGTGCCACCACGTGCCCTTATAATGCCCTTCTCCACGTCTGTCATTGTCAGTGCAGTGTCCAAGAGGAAGTCTGAGCCAGTTAGGAAAAATAAAGGAGCTACCATTAATTGCACATCTGAGCCATGCAGTATAAATGTTGGCCCCCTGCTAGATATGGAACACAGAGCCCACAATGGAGGCATGAACCCTGTACTGGAGATGAAGCAGTAAGTCAGGAGCTAGAGGAGCAAGTAAACCAAACCAGGTAAAAGTAGATGGACATACGGGAAGGAAAAGAAGGTCAGCCTCTAACAGAAGCATGCTGCAAAACTTCTTAGTTGACGAGAAGAATAGAAAGGGAAGAAAGCTGCCCAACTCATTTCAGGAGGCTTATAAAGAAACGTTGATTCTAAAACCACTATGGACAGCACAAGAAAAAAAGTACAGGCCTCTTTAACCTATGAATGCAAATGGGAAAATCCTGTATAACTTACTTTCTATGTGAATCTAATAACATTTGAAAAACAAACTTATTGGCGCCTGGGTGGCTCCGTCGGTTAAGCCTCCAATTCTTGGTTTCAGTTCAGGTCATGGTCTCATAGTTTGTGAGTTCGAGCCCTGCACCAGACTCTGTGCAGTGCAGTGCCTGCTTGAGATTATCTGTTTCTTTCTCTCTCTCTGTCTGCCTCTCCCCCTCTCACTCTCTATCTCTGTCAAAATAAATAAATAAACAATAAAAAAAAAACCCCAAGTGAGATTTATCTCAGGAATTTAACAGTGGTGTAATACCAGGAAGCCTCTCTTAAAAGAGAAAACAAAAGAAAAATAAAGGAAAGAAAAATCTCTGAATGTGAAAGTATTTCATGAAGTTTAGTAGTTACTTATGATAAAATAATAGTCTCAGTAGCCAGGACTAGAAGGGAACTGCTCTAATCTGAGGTAGCGTTTTGCCAGAAGACTCAGGGCAACATGGTAGTTGATGGAGAAGCCTTAGAAACGCTCAGTCCTTTTAAGGTCTGGAACAAAACAAAGTTCTCATGATCCCTGCCCTACTTAACTTTTTCTTAGATGTCCTCACCAATAAAAATTTCCAAATACAAAATAAGAAAAAAAAGTAGATTATAAGATGCGATGATTTAAAAGATGCCCATAAGCTGCTTCGGATTCTGTGTCTCCCTCTCTCTCTCTACTGCTCCCCCACTCTCACTCTGTCTCTCTCTCTCAAAAATAAATAATAAACATTAAAAAATTAAAAAAAAGAAAGATTTCCATAAATTCTCAAAAAGTGGACCCTAGTTTCTCAGTCCTTGAGTTTGGACTGGATTTAGTGAGTTGTTTCTACAAATAGAATAAGGTGAATTAATGCTGTGTGATTTCTAACACTAAATCAGATTCCTGGATTCCTGACCTTAGAGATTATTTGCTAATAAATCTGCTCTTGTAAGCTGATAGGTTTGGGAATAATTTGTTTGTTCCAACTGATAACTGCTACACGAGCATTGGAATAAAAGATATTAAGTTGTCGTTTATTGCTGACAATATGATTGTGTGCATAGAAAATCCAACAGCATTTACAAAACCATTAAAACTAGTGAGAGTTCAGCAAGTTTGCCTTAATTTAAGATCATCTTACAAAAGTCAATAGTGTTTTCTATCCCAGCAATAACTGACTAGAAAATAAGTATCATAAGTATCATTCAGAATAGCAGCCAAACTGTAATGTATCTGTGACTTAATTTTACATGGAGTATACAAGACATTTTTATGGAAAAAATACTAAAAGTTTATTAAAATACAGAAGATTGAATAAAAGAAACATGTACCATATTGATGGTTACTGACTTCATATTAAAGATATTTTAATTCTTGGGGCGCATGGGTGGCTCAGTTGGTTAAGCATCCAACTCTTGATTTCAGATCAGGTCATGATCTCACAGTCTGTGAGTTTGAGCCCCACGCGGGCGCTCTGCACTGCCAGCATTGAGCCTGCTTTGGATTCTGTCTCTCCCGCTCTCTCTGCCCCTTTCCTGCTCAAGAGCATTCTCTCTCTCTCTCTCTCTCTCTCTCTCTCTCTCTCTCAAAGATAAATAAATAAACCTTAAAAAAAAAGATATTTCAATTCTCTCTCAACTAATATATAATTTCAATGCAAAGACAATAAAAATTCCAGCCAGATTTCGCACCTGCCTAGATGGCTTACCATCATCTATCACTGTGTCTTCTAAGCACTGAATACTTTAAATACCATGCTCTGCCCTTATCACTAGAATTCCTTGGGTTGCCTTCGGCTGGGTCTGTATCAAGGGCCTACCTCACCCCAGTGGCCATGTCTCTTTTCCAAGTCTCAGCCTTATGTGTTCTGGCTCACATTATTTACTGAGCTCCAAGCTTCTGTTGTGAGTTGGGCTGTGATAAGAGAGGCAAAAGAGGAAGGAGCAGGGGAAGGGGGGCACAATAACAATAATAACAACATTTGGATCCTCTGTAGGTAGGACCCCTTTCTTTGAAGGCAGTTTCATTATGAAGCCAAAAGACCATAAGACGGGAGTCTGATTATCAATGCATTTGAGCAAACCCATGAGGCATGTTTACCTGCATTAATGAAAACTATAAAAAGTGTAGACTTCTATGCAAAGTTTAGAAGACATATCAGGAGAAAAGATGCCAGAACTGTGTGGTTACTCTAATTAGCAGGTCAATACAAACAACGTTCTTATTGGCTTCATGAATGAAAAAGTAGGTTAAAACATTATAAACTCATTTAGATTTGGTATAGCAGAGAGCAAAGATTTGGGGCTCTATCAAAAAGAACAAAGGACCACCAAACCAGAAGTTCTTTTCATTCTTAACCCCCATTCTTGATGGGGAATGCAGTTTAAAAAAAAAAGGACATCCTGTAACTATGGTTTAAGAAATTATCTGAATGCACTGAACAGTGAAGTGATTCAACTGTAAAGGATTAGACTCCATGCAAAAGCAAATATTGCCCCTTTAGCTCGAACCTGCACTCTCTCTAACATATCCATACCCCACTTCTCCTGACTTATTCCTATTTGTGCTTCAGAACTCAGTTCTGAGGTCAACATCTGTGGGAGGCTTTCCTTTATACCTCTTCCTTCCACCTCAGTTCCTGCTAACTGCCCCTTCTGAGTCCACCCTGCATCACGCCTTTCATGGACTTGTCACCCCAAATTGGGTTTGTTGTGTCATCTCTTTACCCACTAGACTTTGAGTCCTTTAAGGGTAGAGACTGTTTCTTCAATTTCTATCTTCCAAAGATCCAATCCAGCACCGTAAAGATACTAGGCTCTCAATAACATTCACTCAATGAATAAATGAGTGAATGAATGTCATTGCTCTCTAGGAAAAGAGAATTAGATGTAATCTCTACAGAGGTAAAGGGAGTATGTATGCATAACAGAATAGCATCACTGAGTCAGATGTGAAGGACAAGTAAGAAGGAGAAATAACAAAAGTGCCTAAAGGCATGGAGAAAAGACTGGAAGAGAAGGAAGAGGTGGTGAGTAGGAATTGACACATAAACAACAGAGAAAACTAAAGAAGATACAGTTCAGGCTGTAATAGGGGGAAGGCAATGAAAAATATTTCCAAATGCTACAGCTAAACAAGAGAGTGCAGTGAGAAGATAGGAAGAATGAAACTTCTTTTTTTCAATGTTTTTATTTATTTTTGAGACAGAGAGAGACAGAGCATGAGCAGGGGAGGGGCAGAGAGAGAGGGAGACACAGAATCTGAAGCAGGCTCCAGGCTCCGAGCTGTCAGCACAGAGCCCTACGCGGGGCTCGAACTCACACACCACGAGATCATGACCTGAGCCGAAGTCAGACGCTCAACCGACTGAGCCACCCAGGGGCCCCGAGAATGAAACTTTTTAAGAAGCAAAGATAGGGAGGGCAGGTTACAGAAGCTTTCACCTTTTTTTAAAATAAAATTTATTTATTTGTTTTTTATAAAGTTTGTTTTGAGGGAGAGAGAGAGAGGGAATGTGAGTGGGGGAGGGGCAGAGAGAACCCAAGTGGGCTCCTTACTGCCAGCGCAGAGCCCGATGCAGGGCTTGAACTCACGAACCACGAGATCATGACCTGAGCCAAAATCAAGAGTCAGAGGCTTAATGGACTGAGCCGCCCAGGGGCCCTCAGAAGACTTCATCTCATCAGGTGTTCCTACAGAGGGAAGGTGAAGGATGAAGAAATTAGTGAAACTAAGGAATGGAAAGCATGAAGAAACAGAAGACAATGAATGCCCAAGAAGCCATGTAAAGAGCAGAAATGCCACATGGAAGAATAGAATAATAACATTTAACATTTGTTGAGCAT
Organism: Prionailurus bengalensis; assembly: GCF_016509475.1. Lineage (NCBI taxonomy): Eukaryota > Metazoa > Chordata > Mammalia > Carnivora > Felidae > Prionailurus > Prionailurus bengalensis. The sequence continues at coordinate 115,237,692 of NC_057344.1, forward strand.
CACCTCAGCCACTGTGCTAATTTACGTCTTATTTCATTTACTCCTCATGACAGTAGGCACTATTTTACAGCTGAGGAAAACAATGACCCAGGAAAGTGAAGTATCCTATGTAAATTCACAGTTAGTAAGTGGTGGAAATGAGACTCCAATCCAGATCTTTCACCTCTGAAGCTCAGAACCTGAGACTAAAAGGAGGAAGACAAATAAACCAATGGAGGAATGGCAGGAAGAAAAGACTTCTGGAGAAAGCCCAAGCGTACCAAGTACACACATCAAATACATGTGACACACAACTCCAAGTGGAATTGCACAATACACATAGTGAGAGAATGTTGGAATTAGGCCTTCTGTGCTCTGAGGGAGTAACTTAAGAAAAAAACAAAACAAAACTCAAGAAGGAATGTTTTCTTTTATGCATTAGAGTCTGAGAATTTCTCTATAGGAAGAGACACAAACTTGTTGAGACTTACAGAAGAAAATATAAGCTAAAATCAAACTCCTGAGTCTCTATATGGAGGCCCAGTTTTATAAGGAAGTAGAATAATTCTCTACATGATAAAGTGGGGGAGAAACTTCAGTTTGGGGGTATAAATGCATTAAAGAGGAAAAAGAAATGAGTAGGTAAGGATGCAGATCTATGGAGTGAGGGCTGGAGGAAAAAAGGTCATCCAGCCAAGAGTGCCTGAGAGAGAGAAATGAAATGGAGAACTCAAATGGCTCATTGGGTTTATGAAGGGCTGTTGTGGGGTTGGGTTAAAATTTGGGTTAGGGACCCCCACATAATCTTCAGCAAAGGCAATGAAGAATAAACCATTCTGAATATGTTTGGATTTCTTATATAAAATGTTGAAGTGTGGGGGCGCCTGGGTGGCGCAGTCGGTTAAGCGTCCAACTTCAGCCAGGTCACGATCTCGCGGTCTGTGAGTTCGAGCCCCGCGTCGGGCTCTGCGCTGATGGCTCAGAGCCTGGAGCCTGTTTCCGATTCTGTGTCTCCCTCTCTCTCTGCCCCTCCCCCGTTCATGCTCTGTCTCTCTCTGTCCCAAAAATAAATAAACATTGAAAAAAAAAAGTATTTAAAATGTTGAAGTGTGTCAGGTTATGGCTTAGATGGCTTTATATGGAGTAGAAAAAGCCTATTGGACACAAAGAGAGCTAAATCTGAATTTCATGTATAATGATACCTGTAAAACAAACCATGAAGCATCACATATCAAAAGCCTGGAAAACTACAAGTGCTTCTTATGTGTCCGCAAACTATACTACTTATAATTCATCTTAAGGAAATAATAGATGATATAGGTGAAGACTTTGCCTGCCATTATTTCACTGGAGAAAGAAAGTGAGGAAAATGAACTGCCCAGCAATAAGCGACTGATTTAATAAATGATGATGCATACGTACAATGGAATACTACCTGCCCACAAAAAATTACATCGTAGAGTCATTCATTTGGCAAATATGTATTGAGTGCCTTCCATGTGGCCAGTGCTGACCTCGGCACTGATGACTCAGATGGGAATAAGTAAATGTCTCTGCCCTCCTGGAATTTACATTCTAGTGGAGGAGAGAGAAAGACAGCACTCAAGTAAACCTAATAAAGAAGCAATATAATTCAAATGATGGTGATAAATGCTGGGCAGAGTAAAAAAGGAAAGAAGGTAGAGATCGACTCAAGTATGTAAGCTTATAAGGGTGTTCAAGGGAAGTCCCATCGAGCATAGAATTGGCTTCATAACAGGGCGATGTACCCTCTGGCCAGAAGTATTCCTCTTTTGGGAACCAGGATCTCTGTACCTGCACAGGTCAGAGTGAGAGGACAGGAAGCACAAAATCCTCAGCATGTACCTGGGAGGGATGGTAAGCAGGACCACTCCTACTTCCATCCATTCATTACTAGATTTTGTATTTGACCTATTGAGATACTCATCACTTGGGTTTGTTGATTTACAGTGAACACGGTAATCTCAATGATGATCTCCATCCTCAAAAGCACCTCCAAGCAGACACTGCAGTTGTGACTTGAACTTGTTCCACCATTCTACCAGACTTTCTGGGTAGTGTGGTATGTGATATGACTGTGAGTCTGTAAAAGGGGGTTCCTTGGTCTAATGTGATGTTATTTGGGATCCTGTAGAGGTGGGTCAAATGTACTGTCAGCTTCCAGGAGATGGTATTGACTGAGGACCTGAAGGCAAAGTCATACTCCAAACACGTGTCTCTTCCACTCAAGATGCCCTTTCTAGGGGTGAAGAGGCAACTTGCCACAAGCAGCTGGCGCTGTGGCCAGGATTCAGAGTTGGCCTCTGTTACAGAGAGCTTGGACATTTGGCAACAGGGGCTATATCATCTTTGGTTGGTGAGATTTTGTAGGGATACCTAACCCTAAGCCAGGTCCACAGTAAAACACTTTATAAATTTCAGTTCATTTCAGTTCAGTTCAATAGACATTTCAGTTCTAACATCCCTCTAAGGCTGCTCTCTTGGCTGGGGAATGCTTTCTCCTGCAGCCCTCTCTCCATTCGGCCTTATTCTTGCTTGCCCACTCCTCCTTCCCATTCTTAGCCTCCTGCTTCCACGACTATTTGGTTCATTGTGCCAGCATCAGGTGATGACAGACACTGGCTGGTATACTGCCTACTTAGTTCCTCTTCCATGGTGGGAGATCCCTGCTGGGATTTAGATATGCGACCTGAACGATCCACATGCCTCGAATCCTCATCTCCTATCTTTTAATCTTTTTTCTTCTGGGGTCTTGACCAGCTGCCTAAGCTATTCGGTGCTGCACCCAAGTCTGTATGTTCTGACACCAGGCCATTCTCTGCACAGAGTGGGTGACCAGCAGCGCCACCCCAATATTTGCCATTGGGAGAATTTTCTGCTATCCCTGGAAGGGAAGCCATCCCTTTGCAGGTTGCACACACATATAAGGCTGGTGTATCCATAATTCAGGGAAGGCTTTTTCCTCCTCTGTTGGTCACAAAGTACCCCCAGAGGACTGTGAAGGTGAGCTGTGGGAGAAGGAGCATGGTGGATGGAGGGAGAACAGTGGTGGATGACACAGGGCCTAGGCCACCTTGTGCAGCTTGCTTGTTCTCTCCAGCTTTACTCATGCTTGTTCCGCTATGTGCCACTTACGTCATATGATGGTTTGTGCTGGACCCATGTGACCAGATCACTTGGTGGTATGAAAGGGGTCAGCTCAAGATGCACCATTCTGGGGGTCTGGTCGCTTGGTACCCTATGGTCAAGCACTCCATCTCTACCAGGCACAATACCGGGAGCTGTTTCTCAAAAGGTGTGTAATTCTCCACTGCAGATGGCATACTCCTGCTCTAGAAATCCAGGGGCCTGTGTTATAATTCTCCTACTAAGACCTTCCATCAACTCCACATGGTGTCTTTCCCACCATGACATCTCTAAAACCATAGCGTCTGCTGGATTGTAAGACCTCAGTGGCAGGGTCACTTGTACCATAGCCCGGGCCTACTACAGAACTTACCTTGATTTCTACTCAGAGCCACTAGCCTTTTGTGTCATCTGATATATGCATCAGAGCTGTGTTTGCAGGTATGTAATATGCTACCTTCAGAACCCAAGGCAAGTGTGAAGTGTTATGAGGTGGGACATGCAAGATGCAGTCATTTGTTCTTTACTTTGGAGAGGATGAAGGGGTTTCCATGGTCCCCTTCATCCATGTCCAGACCACTAGATCCTCAAACACTTCACTAATGTGAATAGCTCTGAATCTTTGTAAGGTTTATTCCTCAGCCTTGGGAGGGCATGTGTCTCACCAAAGTCCAGCCACTTTTTTTTTTATTTTTTTTAAACTTTATTTATTTTTGAGAGAGAGACAGAGTGTGAGTGGGGGAGGAGCAGAGAGAGAGAGGGAGACACAGAATCCAAAGCAGGCTCCGGGCTCTGAGCTGTCAGCACAGAGCCCGACACGGGGCCCGAACCCACGAACCGTGAGATCATGACCTGAGCCGAAGTCGGACGCTTACCGACTGAGCCACCCAGGCGCCCCTTAGCCACTTTTTGCTCATTATCTGATTAGCATAATGTCATCATTCTAGTGGAACAGTGTGACGTTTGGCATAAAGTCCCCTCAGACTCCTCAGACTATATTGTGATAGAGGACAGGGGAGTTGATATAATCCTAGGTCAAGATTGTAAATGTAATCTGTTGCCCATTCCAGATGGATGCGAATTGTTTTTTATCCTCTTACCTTATGGAGATGGGAAAAAATATATGTGCCAGACCAGTGGCCACATATCATGTACTTGAGGCCTTGTTAATCTGCTGTAGCAAAGATACCACATCTGGTACGCCATCTGTAATTGTGGCTTCTACACAGTTGAGTTTGCAGTAGGTCCTTATCTGCTAGCATCCATCTGGTTTTTTCAAGGGTCAAACCGATGAATTAAATAAAGATATCATGAGGCCTACCATCTCAGCATCCTTTAGACTATAAAGGTGGCTGGAAAGTGATTTTATTTTCAATTTACTGTTTTGGCTGGGAGTGGGGGGGGGGGTTGGAAGGTTCAGAGCTTCTACTTGGCCTTCCCACTATGATTGGTCTTATTCCACAAGTGAGGAAACCAATATGGGGATTATGCCAAATACGAAGTATGTCTTCTTCCATGGTACATTTGGAGACAGGGAAATGACCACTGAGTGGGTCCATGGACCCACTAGACCCATGATGAACCACAGCTGGATCAGGATTATATTTATTGCTTGGCCTCCATATGCTGTCATGATGATGCTTCAGGTCTCTGGGTTAACTTTTACCCTATGATTGGGTACCCCCCCCCATCTCCCTAGTCTGTGGTCACCAAAGTAAATGGCTGTAAGTCTCTTTGCGGGACAACCAGGCAACCATTACCATGTATACTTGCCATGATACTGTGGAATCCTTCATCCTGGGAATCGCACTGTCTTCAGTCAGATTTCTCAGAGCTAGAAAAGGAGGCAAGAGACTGTGACTATTTATTGAAGTGACTGTCCTCAACTGCCTTATCACCCACCCTTGATTTCTTTTGATTGCACAGCTTAAGTAGCACCCGTCTTGGTTACCCATCTATTTTGTCCCTAGGCATACTATGTGCTATTACTCAACTTTATAACTTTCTGTGGGGCAGGCCCCCCTGAATGCCCTCTGAGCTTGTCACTCAACACTTGGCCAAGAGGCCCATGGAAGAGGGGCCCCTCCTGAAGCGGATCACCGAAGGAAAAGCAAGCTGAGCCTGCCCCTCCTGCCCCCATGCACCTTGCCTACCCACCCCAGCTAATACGCCAGATCCCCAACACCACAAGCCTGGCAGTGTGCAAGTAGCCCAGACAGGCTACGCCACCCCACAGTGAATCCCGCCCCTAGGAGAGGGGAAGAGAAGGCACACACCAGTCTGACTGTGGCCCCAGCGGTGGGCTGGGGGCAGACATCAGGTCTGACTGCGGCCCCACCCACCAACGCAAGTTATTCAAGACAGCACAGGGGAAGTGCCCTGCAGTTCCACACCACTCCAGGGACTATCCAAAATGACGAAACGGAAGAATTCCCCTCAAAAGAAACACTTGGCCTCTGATGGTCGAGCCTCATCCCATTACTATGGGTGAGTCCAATTTGGTAAGCATTTTCTACCATGAGCCTCACCTGATGGGAGAACCACCACTGAATTTCGTAGTGGCGATGGTACCCTCTCGCCAGCACATTCCTTACTGCTTTGGTAAGTGGTAAATCCTCTGGACTCTTCCATGGACTATAGTCACCTTACATAGTCAAGGCGCTGTAACATACCCACTTTTCTGATCTTTTTAATCTCTCCTTCTAGCATCTCCCATGGCAGTTGTGCCATTTCTCTCTCAGGGTGGGCCATCTCTTTTCCCATAATTCCAGGAGCCCACTTAACAGCTCATTTGCACCATCACTCAGTGTCCTTGCCAGAGTGTTAAATCCTGTATCCTGGGGAAGTACTCTCAAACCAGTAAGCTTTCCCTTATCCAACTTTATGTTTCCCTTATCCCACCCCATCCATGCCCAACCTAGCATACCCAGAAGCCACTTTCCTGTATACTCTTCTGATGGCACATGTTAGATAGATTCTATAGCTCCTTTGGGGTAAAATCCCTTCTCTCCTTTATCAGACTCAGAATGTCCCTAGCCAGGTTATACTGTAACTTAACTCTTGTCCTGATGACAGGGAAGTGGGGACAGATCCCAAGGAAGGAGTATGTTCTCTTGTAGGAGAAAGGCCTCTGCAGCATCTTTAAGCAAGGAGGCAGTGTGTACCTTGAAGAGTGAAGAGTAGACTCCTTCTGCTATTTCAGAGTTCAGAGGAATCTAAGATCCAAGATTTTGGACATCATCAACCCAAACATCCTCATCCCGTGTGTCAGGGACTCATTCTTCCCTAGCTTACCTGCCTCTGTTGCTAACCTTTCTTTAGCACTCTGTGAATTTTATGATTAATTCCTGGACTTGGTCTTTACCTGGACTTGGTCTTTAGCTTTTTGTAGCCTCTAGCTAGTGAAGACTAAAGTATTTTATAAGCGACCAAGGAAGTCCTCTGGCTATCACTCTTGGCATTTAACTGTCAAATAATTACTCTCAACCTTTTATTATCTTTTTTCCAAAGTAATCAGTTGAGCTTCACAGTAGCCACCCATCGAACTGCCCTTATGTTATTTCTCGCATATTTATTAATACCTGATACATCTCATTAGCTAGTGCATTTTCTTCCACCAGTATCACATCCTAGCTCACCATCAGTGAAAGCTTTAACAACGCTCTGCTGCCTTGGGCCAGGGGTTATCTATGCTCTACCTCCAGCCACTGATGGGAGCCTCACCGCCAGCTAGGGGAGTGATCCATCTCTAAACTTCTTAGGGTCTGCTTTCTCAGACCGCTCCCAATAGCAACTGTTGTATGTTGGGTTCCCTGAAAGAAAACCCTGAGACAGAGATGAGCATAGGGGAGGTTGATAAGAAAGTACTCCTGGGATCATGCCTCTGGAAGAGAAGTGATGGGTTGGGTAGGATTGAAGAGAGAAGTGAGGCTGCTATGTGGTCCCAATTGTAGGCCCTGATCTACCCCTCAGGAAATTCTGAAGCTGGAATAGCCCTTCAAAATTGTCTACAGACAAGTGCCTGGCTGTGTTGCACAATGGATAGTACATTGGACTTCCAGACAGAGTTGTTTACAGTCAAGGTAAGGGAGCCTGGCCTTTATCTCCTGGCACCTTCCAGGTGCTGGAGGCCAGCAGCTGATGCAAAGGGCTATGCCCTGGGGCAAGGTGAATACCTTCATCCAACAGTTCTAAGAATTGCTCGTGGCTGAGGACTATCTGCCAGTAGCAGACAGCTGGGTAAATAGGTCTTTGGTCCTAAAGCGGAATCTGGGTAGTACCTCACAGCAGCATCTGTTACGGTTGCTTTGGATGAACCAGAAGGATGTTCAAAATAGATTAAAAAATGGAAAAGAAAAATCAGGTTATAAAAGGATATATCTAAATGATCCTTTCTGCAAGGACATACCCAAGGTATTGACAACGGCCCTGTCTTGATGATGAAGGAATTCTGATTGTCTTTCCTCTTATTTATCTACATTTTCTAATATTCCTTTAATTGATTACTTATAAAATAAGAGGTTACTTTTAGCTTTAAAATTTTCTGGGGACAAAATTGGACATTATATGAGAAATTAGAAATAAAGTATTTTAAATTTTATTTAAGTAATTTAATTAAATTTTTATTTTAATTTTCTTTTAATTTAATTACATTTTTATTTAATTAATTTAATTAAAATTTAAATTATTATTTTAAATTTTAAATTTTAAATTATCATTTTAAGCCATTTAATTAAAAAGATTTAAGTTGTGGCTTTTGTTGATTCAAGTAGGTGAAAGTGTAAAAGTGAGCCCAGGAAAATAATTGGATTTTATAATCAGTAAAAATATTCATATTGCCTAGTTCCCAAATTAGAAGTTATATTCCTACCATATTGTGGCTTGTTCATCTGTCCACTCAAAAACTCTTAATGAGAAATTATTATAAGTCCTATTTAGCTGATGGACAAAATAAAATATAGAGAGGTAAAGAGATCCAGCCAAAGCTACACAAATTACTGGCAGAAGAGACACGCTCGGCTTCTGATTTGGAATCCCATTTTCTCATTATTCAGCTATCCTTTCTCCAAGTAAAGTTTAGGTCAAGGGCATTGAATACCCAACTCACTTGTTCTAAAATGGTCCTCTTAATTACCAGTGCTCATTAACTTTATATGTCATTATTAGCGCAAGGAGGTGGGGAGGGAAGTGAGAGATGTAAAGGAAACAGGAAGTAATAAATTAATTTCTAACCAAGGTCAGCCATTCCCCAGAGCACAAAGCAATGCATGGTGGATTGCTCCGGGGGCTTATATTGGCAGAAAAGTTATTTGGACAAAGTTCTTAGGAAGTAGACAGAAAATTCTGTCAAAGATACAAAATATTCATCAGCTAAAAACTACGGCGAAAAAGAGATTTGAGTTTAAATGTTTATTCACAAGTGCCTTCTTCTATATGTCTCCTCTTTACAAAATAACTTGTAACTGAAGTAACCTACAGGGAAATAAAATGAGACAGTGTTACATGAAAGGAATCTAAAAGAGAAAGAGACAGGGAGAAACAGAGAGAAAGAAAAATGACCAAGCACCCTTTCAGTTTCCTAGGCAGTTCAGACAAGCATTGCGACGTTTGTAGTCTTCTTAAAGCAGCGTTCAGTCTTTTGGAGAGTCACATATCACTAAAGTCATCAGTAAATCGGTGATTCATCATTCTTCAGTTGAAATGTAAATAAAACCTGCTTGACACAAGCTAATAATAGTTTGGATATGAGATTTTAATTACACTCAAGACTTACAAGATTTTTCTATGTAGTCAGATGCAGAAACTTCACGGATTTGTGCACAAGGACAGAAACCACTTTCAAAAACTCAAGTTGCTAAGAATGGACTTAAAATATTTTAAATAAGTGATCAAGCTTAACATCACCCCGACATGAAAAATCTCCTGATGTGACTCCGAGGAGACCTCTTATCTGGATAGAATTCTCACCAAAAGGTTTCACCTGGATCTGGTAGCAAGCCAAGTCCAAAATGTTGGCCTGGACCCTCCCAGTGTCTGTGTCATGAAAAACAAATCAAAAGAAAACAAAAAATCAGAAATGGGGATGCGGGACTGTTCTAGATTAAACGTGACTTCAGAGACAGGACCACTAAATCTAATGAATGATATTTGAGAGGGTCCTAGATTTGTTTAAAGAGTTACAAAGAATATTTTAATTAGGAAACCTGGAATACTGACTACATAGTAGATAATAATATTATTATTATAACAATATTTTATTACTTATCGGTGATGATGGTGTTTTGGTTATCTACAAGAATTGCTTTGTTCTGAGGGGACATGTGCTGATGTATTTAGGGGGGAAATGTCATGATATTCACAACTCTAAGTGGTTAGGAAATTAAAAAAATGTTCATATATGTATGTTTATATATAGGTATGATATATAGAAACTCTTGGTTTCAGCTCAGATCATGATCTCACGGTTTGTGAGATCAAGCCCTGCATGGGGCTCTGCACTGACAGCGTGGAGCCTGCTTGGGATTCTCTCCCTCTCTCTCTGCCCCTCCCTGGCTTGCACTCTCTTTCTCTCTCAAAATTGAAAAAAAAAAAAGAAAGAAAATATGACAAATGTGAACAATTGGCGAGGCTAGGTAATGTACTATTCTTTCAAGTTTTATATAGGTTTGACTTTTTTTTCTTTTTCAAAAAGAAATGAAGAATGAACTCAAAATGGAAGCATTACTGACCCGTGAAAAGTAATCTATCCAGCAAAGGAAGTGTAGGTAGTTTTTACACACTGAGCGTTCTGCATCACCTTCTCTAGGCTTTATGTCCTTGAGTCACAGGCAGAGAGCAAAGGTTCAGCTCCTAAAAGGGTTGGAGCCCTTTTCAAAGAATGAATGTTCAAAGTGATAAATCTAACCTTCATTTTCACTCTTTGGTCAAGGAGGTATATTCTATTATTATTATTATTATTATTATTATTATTATTACTATTGCTATTATTATTTTAATGTTTATTTTTGAGAGAGAGAGAGCACTCTCACAAGCAGGGGAGGGGCAGAGACAGAGGACGACAGAGACTCCCAAGAAGACTCTGAGCTGTCATGGGACTCCTACATGGGGCTCCAACAGACCATGAAACCATGAGATTGTGACCTGAGTCGAAGTTGGATGCTCGATCGACTGAGCCACCCAGGTGCCCCAAGATACATTTTAAAACAATTTTTTAATCCATATGAAGTCCTCTCTGTCAGATACATTCTTAAAATTTCTTTTTATTTTAAAGAAACTAACAAAGTTTGAGCTTCACTTGTTTCCTCTAGGGACTATACAAGGAGGCTTTAGAAATACATGGCTTAGCATCAAAAGCAATTTATAATCTGGCTGTTGAAATTACTTAAAGTTTGAACCTTGAAACAAATATCTCAGACCAGCACTGTATTTAAATACATTTTTCTAATTCATGATGTTACAAAAAAAAATAATCGAAATAGGATGATCATACAAACCTGATATTTTCATAGATCAAAAACAGTTGAGTACAGGCAATTTTGTATAGTTCAACTATGCATTTTCTATTTACTGTACTGTCCAATTATAATATGAGGTGCTTTTGTTTGTTCAAAAAATTACTCTTTTAAAAAGAGTTTATTCAAGTCATTGAAAATCCTCTCAATTTATAGGGAGCTCTTTAATTACTTTATTTTGAATAACAAAATATTTTGAGGGAAAGACACATTCGCCTGAATTGACCTCAAACGGTGCCTACTTTGGGTGTTTTTACTGGTTACCTGGCAGAATCAGATTTCTTTTTAATCAAAAAAACATTACATAGATCTATTAATTACTGCAAAGGGGTTGATCCTACAATTGTAATGTTTGATTTTGTTTCATTCCATTTTATTTTTTTATTTTTTATTTTTTTGAGAAATAGCGCACACAGGCTAGCAGGGAAGGGTAAAGAGAGAGGCAGAATGAATCTTAAGCAGGCTCCACACCCATCTCAGAGCCTGACTCGGGGCTCGATCTCATGACCGTGAGATCATGACCTGAGCTGAAATCAAGGGTCAGATGCCCAACTGACTGAGCCACCCAGGCGCCTCTATTTTTATTTATTTACTCAAGGTGAAATATACCTAAGCACCCACATCCACTTTGTTGTGCAACCATCATCATATCCATCTCCAGAATGATTTTCATCTTGTAAAACTGGAACTCTACAACTGTTTAAATCATAGCTCCTCATTCCCCACTCCCTTGATCCCTGACAATCAGCATTCTTTGTGTCTCTATGAATATGACTATCCTAAGTACCTCATATAAGTGGAATCATACAGTATTTGTTCTTTTATGACTGGTTCAGTTCACTTACCATAATGCCCTCAAGTTTCATCTATTATAGCACATGTCAAAATTTCCGATCTTTTAAAGGCAAAATAATATTCCCTGTATGTATATACCACATTTTGTTTACCCATTCACCCATCGGTGGACATTTCGGTTGTTTCCACCTTTTGGCTACTGTGAATAATGCTGCTATGAACTTGGGTATACAAATATCTCTTTGCGACCCTGCTTTTGATTCTTTTGTACATATACCGGGCAGTGGGATTGCTGGATTATATGGTAATTTTATTTTAAGTTTTTGAGGAACCACCATGGTGTTTTCACACTGTCTCTACCATTTTCTATTCCCACCAACAGCACATGATGGTTCTAATTTCCTCACCAACATTTGTTATTTTATGGGTTCATTTTTTTTTTAATAGTAATCATGCTAAGGGTTGTGAGGTGGTCAATTTTATTTTGAAAAGATTTTTATTTTTATTTATTTTTTAATGTTTATTTACTTATTCTTGAGAGAAAGCACAAGTGGGGGAGGGGCAGAGAGAGAAGGAGACACAGAATCTGAAGCAGGCTCCAGGCTCCGAGCTGTCAGCATCTCAGAGCCCGATGCAGGGCTCAAACCTGCAAACCGTGAGATCATGACCTGAGTTGAAGTCAGACGCTTAACCTGCCGAGCTACCCAGGCACCCCATGAACAAGATTTTTAAAGCATAACCTAGGTGGTTACTTTACAAGACCACAAATATATATCTTTGAAAAGATTTGAGGAAAAAATATTATTAAATAAACAAATACCTATGGCTTATAATAAAATATACAATGACAGCATCAATCCTGAATTTTAAAATCGACAGAAGATGATCTGCTTTGAAAACTGTATTTGAGGAATTAAAAGATGTTTTGGTGAAGAAAACACCACTGATGTCAAAGTTGCCCATGAGGAATCTGAATCAAATTGTGTCATGAAATGTGTAAGTGGAAAAAAGCAATATTTCTAAATTAATATTTTATGCACCTAATTTTAAATATGTATGTGTATCTAAATTAATAAATTATAAGTAGGCAATTGCCTGTTTTAATTATATCCCAAAAGTTTATATATTTAAATAGGCAAAAAAATTGACTGAAAAGTTTATGTATCCAAACCAGCCAAAAATATGAGCTCAACTTATATTGGGGGCCACCTTCTACCCACGTGTACGGTATGTGATGTTTATTGGTATTTGACACATCTATGACTTTTTCTCTTTGCAGAAAGAAACTGGCAGCCTGGGCATATCCTCTGAGCAGAGATCAGAGATGATATTTGAAAAAGGTGAGTTTGAAAATGACTGACTAAATTTTTAATGGAAGATAGCATGAAGAGATCCCCATGTTAGGTCCTAGGAGTCAGACTATGAGAGTATCACAATGTCATTATTTTAACCATACAATATGTAGAGTGGTAGTCGTCCTATACAGACCACAGGTCGTGGTAGACCACATCACAAGCCTCTGGGCACACCTGGGCTGGACTGGGCACGAGAAAGAATCAGTTAACCAGAAGTGGTTCTTTGTTCTCCAAGAGCTCGTTAACCTTGAAATCGGTACCCACAGAGGTTCCAGAGTTTGCTGCATACTAAAAACCACACACACAACAGTGCAATAACTAAGAATGTATGTGTTTCGTTCACACAGCAAGAACTGACAGCATACTATATACCAGGGCTTGTGTCAGATGCAAGGAACACAAAGCTAAACAAGACATGGTCACCAAGAGCAATGGCGCTGACGGCAGCAACTTCTCTGAGCACTGACCACGTGCTGCGCACACTCCTTTACAGTCTGTGAGGCATCTTGCATGATCTGGTCCAAGGCTCCATCCTAACTTCATTTCCTGGTACTCTCTACTGCCCTTTCCTCTTCAGCCACACGGGTCTTGGATTCACTGACCACATCAGGGTCTTAGTACTGCCTGGTCCCTTTGCCTGGTGAGCTCTTTCCCAAGACATCTTCAAGGCTCAACCCTTACTTCCTCTCCTCAAATGTCACCATGTCAGAGGAAGCTTCCTTCATCACTGTATATAAAGTAGCACAGCCCTTCCCACTCATAGTGGATGTGGTGATGCACCACCTATACCCCCCTTCAAGACTGAAGCACTCATTCCTCCAGGTGCTGGAGGTGATGGCAGTTGACAACGCTAAGCTCTCAGCTCTCTGGAAATTGCCCTGAGCTGAGGAGAACCACCTTTCATGTTTGGCTGCTCAAAGCACGGGTATAAGCACCCAAACCCCTTGCCCTAACTGGGGTCAATTCTTAAAGGCCTTCTCAGCTTCAGAGCTCCCCATGGGGTCAGCTGAGGCCTTTTACCCTCCTGTGCCTTTCTCTTCCCACAGGTGTTGATCCTGAGAGCACTCTCTCTTTTTTTAAGTTAAATATAATTTATTATATCAAATTGGTTTCTATACAACACCCAGTGCTCATCCCAACAGGTGCCCTCCTCAATGCCCATCACCCACTGTCCCCTCTCTCCCACCCCCATCAACCTTCAGTTTGTTCTCAGTATTTAAGAGTTCCTGAGAGCACTCTCTAATGAGCCCCTGTGGTTCTAGTCTCTGTCCCAGAATCTGCTCCCTGGGGAACGAATCTGCCACACCCCCTATCATTCTCTTTCTCTTTACTCTGCTTTGTTCATCTTCAAATAACTTAGCACGTCTGAACTGATTGCATATTTATTTGTTTATGTTTCTCTAGCCCTCTATATGTTAGCTCCATGAAGGCAGAGACTTTGTGTTGTTCACTGTGGTGTCCCTAGAGTAACTAGGCACATCATAGGTGTTCAAGAAATATTTATTGAATAAATGGATGGACAGATGAGTTAATAAACGTCACTAGGAAATAATACATGTTGTTGTTTTTGTTATTGTTGGCATTTTACAGTTGAGGAGACCAAGGCTCAGAAAAGTTAAGTAACTTGTCCAAAGTCTCTTTGCTGATGATTGGTGAAGTCAGTAGAAAGATATAAATGGGATATTTCAAGAGAATGTAGACAGTATGACATGTGCATTACATGCTAAGGCAGCTGGAAGCAAGCCAAATAAAAAGATACATTGGTGGGGCAAAGTAGTTTTTTCTGCATCATAACTTAGAAAGAATACTTTTTTTTTTAATTCAAGTAAGACAAGGGGGGGCACCTGAGTGGCTCAGGCAGTTAAGCATCTGATTCAGCTCAGGCCATGATCTCATGGTTCTTGAGTATGAGCCTGTTATTGGGTTCTGTGCTGCCAGTGTGGAGCCTGCTTGGAATTCTCCCTCTCTCTCTCTCTCTCTCTCTCTCTCTCTCTCTCTCTCTCTCTCTGCCTCTCTCTCTGTCTCTCTCAAAATAAATACATAAACTTTTTAAAAAAACATTAAAAATTCAGGTAAGCATAGGAGTGACTGGGTGGCTCAGTCAGTTAAGCGCCCATGTCATGATATCCACTCAGGTCATGATCTCGTGGTTGTGAGACTAAGCCCTGGGTCAGGCTCCATGCTAAGTGTGGAGCCTGCTTGGGATTCTCTCTCTCCCTTTCTCTCTGCCTCTCTACTGCTCACACTCCCTCCCTCTCTCAAAATAAATAAATAAACATTTTTTTAAAAAGTCAAGTAAGCATAAAGAAGCATTTTACCACCCTGGTGAAATGGCTAAATATTCTTGACTTCAAGTAAGACCAATCAGTGCCCAACCCAGCCCTTTACTGAGACCCAAAGCCATCTGAAAATTGGTATTTCTATCACATTTTCATTTTTTCCTCAAGCATCCGTTACTTATCATTTAGCTAAGATTTAGATCTAAATGGATTAATAAATAGTAAAATTTATGTCATTTCCCATATTCCTGGCTGTCCCAATGAGGCAGGGGCTCAGTGGGGATGAGGGAAGAGAACAATCCCTTTTCATATTGAGGATTTCAGTGATGCCAATAGCTGATTGACAACAAGGCTATGAAAAATGGATCCTTAGAGAAACCTCTATATTTTGATTATAAAACTCTATCTTTAGACAACTGAATAGTTGCTTAGAAAAGTGATCAGTTATTTGTCTTTTTTTCCCCTCTTGTAAGAAGATTAAAAAAAAAAATGTCCTAAGTTCCTGTCACAGAGAGAAATGGTAGAAAGTCACACTATTTTTTGGAAGCAAAACAAGAAGCATTGAGGACCTGAGAAAATAAGATGCTGGGGGTGGGGATGGGAATGGGGGTTTGAAGGAAGATTGGGAGTCCAAAAGCTAAAACGGAGGCCTGACTTCCTTTTTCCCAACAAAGAAACAAGTAGCCGTCACTTTGACCTTGTGGGGGATATTTCAAAGATCACAAGCGAAAAGATTTACAATACAGGAATGTGGAACCATAGAAGAAAATCAAAGAAGAGCACGTGACTTTCAGTGGCTTGCAAAAGAAAAGATAAAGGAAGCAAGGAGACAGAGGGAGCTATACCACAGAGTTGGAAAAAAAATAATGCTTTTACAAGTCTATCAAAGGGAATAAAACCACCAAAGGGAAATGTACCACTAAATAAAGAAGGAAGAGAGGAGATGAAACCCCAAACTATTAAAATACTTAACAGACCACACTGCAAACTGAAAGTCCTGTGCTCATTAGAAATGTCGGACACGATGTATTTTTCTCTAATTATTGCGATCTGAAGGTTGACCATCAGGGAATTGAATTCGACACAGTTAAACTTCACTCACTCACCATCTCCCTTCACCAAACCTTGGTTTGGAGCTGAGCTAACTTCAGATCGGAAGCACTGGGTGTTGACAGTCTGGAGCTGTCTGGAACAGTCTGGAACCAGCTTTGCTCCAGTTCCTTCCAGAGGTTACTACTGCCCTTCAGCCCACCTCCCACCTCCACGTTTCCCCTCCTTCCCCACACACATATCCCAGCCAGGATTACCCTGGGCCTCCTTATCCTTCCATTTCACAGCTATTTACAGAGTGCCTGCTAAGTGCCAGCACCACGCTGGGCCTTGAACCTGCAAATGTGAGCAGAACAAACAAAGGTACCGCTAAACATGGAATCACATGGAAACAGAGACCTTAATCAGATGATCTCACACAGACTGTATTGCGAATCATGGCAAATGCTAATGGAGCACTGTGAGAATGTACAATGTAGGGCTCAATCCAGCCTACTGGGTCAGGGGAACTTCCCCGAGGAATTCAAGTTTGTGCTTAAATTTATTTTTTTAATGCTTTTATTTATTTTTGAAGGAAAGAGAGACAGAGCGTGAACAGGGGAGGGGCAGACAAAGAGGGAGACACAGAACCCAAAATGGGCTCCAGGCTCTGAGCTGTCAGCACAGAGCCCAACGCGGGTCTCGAACCCACTAACTGCAAGATCGTGACCCGAGCTGAAGTCGGTCGCTTAACCGACTGAGACACCCAGGCGCCCCTCAAGTTTGTGCTTAGAACTAAAGGATGGGCAGTAGTGAATTTGGGGGTGGGGGTGGGGCTTGGAAAGAGATTCCTGGCAAAGGGGGAGACAGCCATTCCGAAGGCACTGAGGCAACATGGAATATGGCGCAGTTAAGGGCCACCAGAAGGCAGTGTGGATAGTGAGGAAGAAAGTGACACAATACAGGGTCAGAGAGGTGAATTGAGGCCCACCAAGTTGGGTTTTGTAGGTTATTTCGGGGGCAGTGTGTCTACTCCAAGAGTGGTCAGCAAGGCTTTTAAAGGCGTGGGGAGGGGGCTTCACATACCAGGTATTTTTTTTATCTATTCTGTTTTGTAGAGCCAAGACCAGCTGGGACTCATTGCAAAATTAAAATGTGGGGCTCCTTGTTAAAAAATTATTAAGAACCTCAAGGCTGTGACAGCAGAGCAGTAAACTGAGCAAGGGGCCCTCCTACAGGGTGGAGAAGACCCTGAGTATCCAGGTCATTTTGGTCATGGGTGAGTCAGGACAGCTCCGTGATGGGTCTCAGCCTCTGTGTTAGTCAGGCCTTCTCTGAGCTCCATGAGAAAGCAAGGTGGTCCCCTCACTGTGTAATACAAAATATCACCCACAGTTTCATTTCTGGTCACACATAGTCTTTAACCAGTAAAAAGAAAGACAAGTTTAGCTGAGGTAAATATATGAGAAGAGCAATCAAGCTGAATGAGAGACCTGGCTTGAGGTTTTTTTAAACTAACAGGATGCATCAATCTCTCTCCAGAGCACTGGGCATCTCTCTCCAGGTCAGAGCCCAGACTACAGGGAGGCAAGTGAGGCTCCTGGGAGCAAAATTTAAAGAGGCACTTATTCTCAAGGTCATACAAGTTCAGGGTCAGTACCTGAGACTGAGTGCCTCCTTAAAGCTTTCTGCCCTCAGCCTGGCATGCCTTGCCCCACTCCAAGCAGGTGTCAGGGCCTTTCACCAGGATGTGTGAATCTAAAGAGTCTTTGTGAGATCAGGAGGCACCAAGTCACTTCATGCCAGGGCTAGACAGAGGCCTAAAGAGTAGGAGAATAGGCCGTCTCTGGGTTGGGAACACTTTCTGGAATCCGGTGACAGGGAGCAGGCCCTCTGGACGAATAAGCTCGAGCCAAGTGAAGGCTTGGGGATCCCATTGGTATCTTCCTGGTGTTACGTTCTGCACACTGGAGTGACCTGTGTAGGCTCGGGTCAGTCAGAAACAGTTGAGCTGACTTACTTGTCTAGGAATTCAGACAGTCAACTGCTGATATGCAAACAGCTCCCCACCTGTGCTAGCCCGGCCTAGCTTCGTCAACGCTGTATTCATTTCAGTCAAACCTCAACAACACACAGGCTCTTGCTCCTTTATGTGAAGAGGAACAAAAGCGATTCTGTTGATCCTGTCTTCTTTTTTCATTCCCCGGGCGTCTGGCCACTCCTATCCTCCTACCTTCCTCTTACTTCCTCTCACCGGCCCCTAATGTAGCTTCTGCATGCCCCAGTGACCGGGACAAAAGCCTCAAAAGTAATCTCATTTGTGGCCAAGTAAAGCCCTCTGCAGGTCCCACCGCCAGAGGCCTAGCTGGGCACACAGATAGCAGCTTCCCAAGGTGCAGACCATCTTCACAGAGCAGTTTGACCCTGGAACCCTGCCTGATTTCATCTTCCTTCTGTCTATTGCTTTGTCTGGATTTTTGGTCCCCTTTTGCCTTGAAAAGTGCAATGACTCCACAGTGACCGATTTTCCTGGTAGAGGATGGAAAGGCCGTTATTAATTTGTCCTCGTGTTAATATACTTTACTTCTTTTCATCTTTATTACCCATCTGTATCTTCCTCAGAGGTCTTGTTTACATAAAACAGGACTCTTGGATGCAGAAAGTGCTTAACGAGTCTCAGCACCACCACTACAGAGCAAACACGATACACTCACCCTGTATAATTACGAATCATTTGACAGTATTAAAAAATGTCTTCAGCAAATGGTGCCAGGCAGCTTCTTTCTAGATTTTTTTTTAAATTACTATAAAGATTAGCCATAAACTAAATTATGAGCTTGGTCTATGACATTCTGACATTAAGCTCCAACAGTAAGGGCATAGATCTTGAACTGCTGCTCAGATTACAGGCTCAGATTAATTTGACTCTTCTTCCTCTCACAAATCCCTCCCTCCCCTCCTCTCTTCCTTCTTGTTTTAACCATTTGCACATAGAGCGCTACACACAGAGAAATAAGACTTCAGGGTTCTTAGCCTCCTCGATTCTGCTCACGTCCTATTTCCTCACCAAAAGATTTCCACTTGAGCAAGACTGATATGAGAGCCTGAGTTGCTCATCAGTGGATTTGCCTCTGACTGAGACTGTATCACGAACAAAGACCTGGGAGCAAACGGTTTCAACAATTATTTATTGAGCACCTGCTATGCACCTGTCATGGTTTTAAGTGTTAATGAAAACCATATGTGGGAGCAATTAGTTCTATCTTGGTCTGATGAGAAAGCCTATAGAGTTCAGGAGATATTTGATCTGGGCTCTGAAGGATGAGTAGGAGTTTGCTGTATACATAAGGAGGAACGACATGTCGGGCAAATGGCCCAGGATAATGAAGACATGGAAATGTGAAAGTACGCCAGGGTTTGGAGAAGCCTACCATATCCTGGTAGAACTGGTTTATGGGGATTCTAGGAAGGCATGACTGGATTGGAAGATGAAAGTGGGACTGAGGGATGGATGGCTTGTGAAGGGACTTAGGTCTGTATAGTAACAAGTTGCTCAGTCACACAGTGGTGACCTCCCTTAGTTCTCGTGAATCATAAGCACAGTTTCATGGGAAAATTCAAGGGTGAATAATGCAGGATAATTCATTCTTTTACACAGACATTTTTTGAATGCCTTCTACATGCATAGCACTGAACTAGGCACTAGAACGGAATAGAAAAAAAATGTGATTCTTCCTCTTCAGGGCTCATAATCTGCCTGAGAACACAGAGGTACATAAACAACTACATCTCAAGGCAAAATGAGACAAGGGAGTGATCAGAAATGTATAAAGGAAGCATATGAATGGGAGTAATGAATGCCATCTGGAAAGACTTCAAGAGTGTGTCTGGGAGGTACAAGGAATAACATAAGCCAAAGGCAAGGCATTCTAGGCAGAAGGAATGATCTGGGCAAAATGAATAGTATTTGAGAGATCAGTTTATGTTCAGAAAAAGGTAGAGTATAGAGACTAGTTTTGAGTAAGAACGTGATGGTAGAAAGATAGGCTGGGTGAGTTTAGGGAAGGCCTTGAATACCATAACAAGAAGTCTAGGCTTTACCCACTAGAAAATGGAGATCAATATAAGGTTACTTAACAGTGATATTATATCAAAGGCATAGTGTAGGCATATATATTCCATCTTGAAAACCTACTTCTTTTGATTTAGTAATAGCTGCCAGGAATATTGTCTTGAGAAGGATTCTGGGCTTAGTGAGGAAAAAACAGATTCATTTATCCATTCAGTTATATAACCAGCCTAAAGAGTACTCCTTCTGTTTGAATAGTAGAGCAACTCTGGGAAAACAATAGTTTAATTGTCTTTGGACATATCTCCCTTTTATTTACCTCAATAAGATTTCAGGAATAGTGGAGCAATGTCCATCAGGCACTTTTATAAGAAAGCAATACTACCTTAATCAACTCAACAGCAGAACTGAGACATCGTTAGTTAATCCTGGCCAAGTCCTTTGAAGTCCTTTGAAACACACTACAAATTGTTATTAGTAACCAATGGAGGAGAGACATCTTTCCAGCACCCAACATAAAAGACCAACTAACAAGTTTGAAGATCCCCTCCCTCTTTCTCATTCACGGCAGCTTCTCACGGTGTTGCATCAGCTGATGTTAAGAGCATCTCTGCCTTTCCTGAATATCAGAGGATAGAGGGAATAAGCGGGGGCAGCTGGCTGTAGAAAACGCTAGCGTTATTTGCCAAAAACAAAGAGAAAACAACCCAAGTCAGCTGGGAAACCTTCGAAGAAGATAATAATGGGACACAGTCCCAGAATCTTTGAGATGGGAGATTGAACTGAGTGTGTTCTAGAGTCTGGATAAGGAATCCTTAATCAGGGACCATAGGATCTCCTCTCCCTAAAGGATTCCATGGACAAAATTTGAGGGGAGGAACCTTTTAGCTTGGATGGAAAGTAATTTACATCTTTATTTTCAGTGACCTACAATTGAAATTTAGCATTTCCTTTAATTATGAATGTAATCAAACTATAGTAGCATTAGCAGTACCTGTGACTTTTTCACTAATAGAAATCAGAGTAATTTTCATGTCATATTACAGTAGCTGCAAGTATCTCGAAATATTGTTTATGGTCATCAATATTTTGAATTATGGTAGTTAGACTCAGTACTAGATCTCATTAAGTGTTAATAAACAAGTGCATATATCACTATATCACGAATATAGCTATAGATAGATAGATCGAGTCTATTTTTCAGAGCAGTTTTAGGTTCACAGCAAAATTGAACAGGAAGAACAGAGTTCCTGGGGTGCCTGGCTGGCTCAGTCCGGACAGCATGCAACTCTTGATCTTGCAACTCTTGATCTTTAGGGTCATGAGTTCGAGACCCACGCTAGGTGTAGAGATTACTTAAATAAATAATTTTTAAAAAGAAAAAGAAAGTGCAGAGTTCCCATATACCCCTGTCTTCCACCCCAACACCTATATAGCCTCCCCTACTGTCAGCATTCCCCACCTGAGTGATACATTTCTTACCATCAATAAACCTACAGTGATACATCATTGCCATCCAATATCTATAGTTTATTTATTTATTTTTTTTTTTTAATTTTTTTCAACGTTTTTTTAATTTATTTTTGGGACAGAGAGAGACAGAGCATGAACGGGGGAGGGGCAGAGAGAGAGGGAGACACAGAATCGGAAACAGGCTCCAGGCTCTGAACCATCAGTCCAGAGCCTGATGCGGGGCTCGAACTCACGGACCGCGAGATCGTGACCTGGCCGAAGTCGGACACCCAACCGACTGCGCCACCCAGGCACCCCTCAATATCTATAGTTTAAATCAGAGTTTACTTTTGGTGGTATTACATTCCACAAGTTTTGACAATTGTATAATGAAATGTGTCCATCATTACAATATCATACAGGGTAGTTTCACTCTCCTAAAAGTCCCCTGTGCTCCTCCTATTCATTCCTCCCCACCCCCAAACAAATCTGTGGTTTTAAAAAATATTTTTATAACTATTGTTCTATAATTGTTTTCTTTCTTTCTTTTTTTTTTTTTTGATCCTATCTATTTTATGTCTTTAAAAATTCTGAGAGGGGGTCATTTGACTTCACTCGACTCCCAGAGTGTATAAGACAGAACTCAGCTAAAGAGCCCTGTGCTCTTTCTCTCTGTTTCCATGATTTCAGGAATGGGGTTCCCTCTTTGTTTCTCCTCCAGCAAGCAGGCTTTCTTCTTAGTATCTACCCCTTAGTATGCCTCCATATTTCCATTTTTATGTAAAGCAATTTAACTTTGTCCCAGTCATTCTATCTAAACTTGCATACTTTATACTGAGACTGAGGAACTTGTTTGTGATTAGCAAACAACAAACCCTCTGGTTACCAAGATCCACTCTCCTTAAATGTAGTGGGGTTATACATAATAATTCTTCTTTTGTCATATGTTCAAGTTAAAAACTAGAGATTTATTATATGTCCAGGGCAGGAGTCAGACCATTGTACATTTCACTAACTCTATAAAGAGTACAGTGAGGAAACAGCAGTTCAGGGAAGGGCACCATCTTTCTAATTTTTCCAGGGATGTTTTTGTATTCTTTGTAGAAAGGCACCTGGAAGGGCACCTGGGTGGCTCAGTTGGTTAAGCGTATGACTCTTGATTTGGCTCAGGTCATGATCTCATAGTTTGTGAGTTTGAGCCCCATACCAGGCTCTGCCATGACAGTGCAGAACTTAAGATTCTCTCTCTCTCTGCTCTCTCTCTCCCCTTACCCTGCTCATTCTGTCTCTCTCAATAAATAAATAAATTTTAAAAATTTTTTAGAAAGGCTCCTGGAAAGTGGCAGCACCCCTTTTCTTTCCTACTGGTCTTGTCCGTCTGTCTCATAAATAACATCTCTTCAAAAAGGTATTTGTTGCCTAACCCTCCAGGGACCATCTCCTCTCTCCAGACCTAACCCTTACTATATCGTATTACAACTGATTGTTCAATATTAATGGGTGAGAGTTTTCAAGTATCCATCTACCATGTGCCAGGCACTTTTTCTTCACCATCTCAAAAGTGGTTTTTTAAATGTTTAACATGCACTGCATTATAGTAGGACTTTACAAATCTGATGTTCACAACAACCCTAATAATTTTGCAATCATCCCTAGTTCACAGATGAGAAATGTGTGACCCAGAAAGTTTCCATAATATCTCAGAGGTCACACAAAGGTGATCACTGACTTTCTGCATCAAAATCTAAAAATTGAATACTGACCGAGCATTTACTGACATTACAGAATTATTGTTAACTGTTCTTTTAGGTGTGATAATGATACTATTACAATTTTTGCAGATAAGGACTGCAAAAGATATATGCAGCCCTTATATAAAGATATATAAAGATACATTTAGAGATATATAAAGATATATAAAGTCTTATATAAAGATATATTTAGAGATATATGCAGAAATATTTATTGATTAAAAAAGTCAAAACCAGGGGCGCCTGGGTGGCGCAGTCGGTTGAGCGTCCGACTTCAGCCAGGTCGCGATCTTGCGGTCCGTGAGTTCGAGCCCCGCGTCGGGCTCTGGGCTGATGGCTCAGAGCCTGGAGCCTGCTTCCGATTCTGTGTCTCCCTCTCTCTCTGCCCCTCCCCCATTCATGCTCTGTCTCTCTCTGTCTCAAAAATAAATAAAACGTTAAAAAAAAAAAAATTAAAAAAAAAAAAAAAAGTCAAAACCAAAGTCGATATTCCACATCAGGCCCCAGTATTCCATCAGAGCACATCTCCAGGATCTCTACAGTTTAGAAAGAACCTCACCCAGTGGCCAGTGCAGGGTCTCTCCCTAACAGGTTTTGTGACTTTGGGTGAGTCATGTCACGCCTTCCTTTTAGAAATGAAGACCTGGGCATGATGCTCTCCAACGCTCTTCTCAAACAAGGTGGTAGTTATTTACCACCTTGTCCTTGTAGGACAGTTCCATAGTTAATAGTGGTTCTTTAATGGAGTGTGGACTGTAACCAGAAAGGATCCAATCTGCCTAGGTTTAGACATAATCTTCACCAGGAAAATCTTCTTACTCTACACCAAAGGTCTTGAGAGTCAAACTTCTTACTTCATTTGTGTTTGTTTTAGAAGCGGTAGAACCCTTTTTTCAAATGAAATATATAGCTGCCTAATTTATAAAACCTCTAAAGAGAGCTGCTCTCACTTAAATGACAGCTAAGAATCCCCTAAAATAGGCCCCTCTAAAAACCCACTCATCTATACCACCCAGAAACTGCTTTCATGATTTATGTTTATTTATTAACTTACTTAATTCTCCTACCATCCAAATAAGATGGATATCATTTGAAGACGAGATGAGGAAACTGAGGCACAGAGAGGTTAAGAAACTTGTCCAGTGTCACAAACGTAGAAAGTATCCGAGCTGGGATTCAAACCTGGGCAGCCTGGTTATAGAATCTGTACTCTTAGCGGCTATACTATGCCCTCTCAAAGCAGTTACACACTTACCTTCCATTGTACTGTAAGTTTCTTGGGACAGGGTAGGAGTGGGGGGGTGTGATTTTGTATTCCTAGTGCCCAACTTAGTGTCTAGTCAAGAATAGGTATTCCGTAAGCATTTGTAGAGTGAATAAAATTTATTAGACACTTTTCAGGGGATAAATCAAAGCCCAATAAACTTTAGAGATATGAATGGGTGGTAGAGATCAAGCTAAATTCTTTATTTTAGAAATAAAAGACCCAAGGCCCTGAAAAGTTAAATGATTTGCCCAAGACCAACTAATTAGCAGCAGAACCAGAATTAGGTCTCTTAACTAGTAAATCACTAAAAGAATCAAAATGATAAAGGGAGCGGATTAGCCAATGCCTATGTCTCTTTTTATGTTGAAGCTGTTCTTTTTCTAACCATGAGGTATTGACAATTAGGAGAGTGGAAAACTTTGTCCTGGTCACTGTAGCACTGGAAGGGACCCTAAAGGTGGGCTTTAGGGGAGTTTCTTTGCATTCAAGTTGCCCTTAAGCGGCACCAGCTGGCAAGCCACAAAGTGTCTACTAGCCAATGTCATCACTAAAAATATTGCCTACTTATCCCAAGTTACCTCTTTATAGAACTAGGAAACAAGTTATCTCGTTTCTTTATAGAACTACCTCCTTTGAGGTAGGAGACAACAAATTACAGCTTTAGCCCCCATTCCAGGCCCAAGAACAATCAAAATGTAATTAAAGAGTCTCAGTTCAATATTTGGATGGCTCAAGTCAATATGTATGTCTAGTCCTTTTCTAACCTGGTTTCAGTAACTGGGGTCCTTAACTTTTGAGACCAAACCCTCACACATAACCCAGTTTTTACTAAACTCTTATTTTTCCCCTATTGGGCCTAAGATACATTTTTGATAATCAGCTTACAGCAAAATGCAGGAATAGAAAACACCTGCCTGGCAGGCTGCCACTCTACCCACTCCCTACCCTCCACTTCTGTAGACATCACTAATGGATCACAGCATTCCTTCCTGTAGATCCTAGAAACAGTAGGACTTACTCTGGGAAGCCACTGCATTCAAGAGGAATGCAGAGGATCTTACTCTGGGAAGCCACTGCATTCAAGAGGAAACCTATTTGCCACAAGCTTTATTCCCTTAAAGATCTGTCATTTGCTTCATTCTCATGTTTCTCTCTTGAAGGAATAGAGGTCTATCAGCGCACAGGTCTTGCAGCCTATCAAATGGCCTTTCTGATGCTGAGCACTGCCCCCATGCCTAAGATCAACCACACAGAAGATATAAATTGTCCTCCCTTCCCTGAAGGAGTGGTTTAATGGACATCATTCGGGATGAAAGCCAGAGGAGAAGAGGTATCTCATTTAGAATTCAAGGAAAGTTAGAGGTGTGTATGGAGTTTAAGAATAAAAAGAGGGGCACCTGGGTGGTGCAGTCGGTTAAGCGTCCGACTTCAGCCAGGTCACGATCTCACGGTCCGTGAGTTCGAGCCCCGCGTCGGGCTCTGGGCTGATGGCTCAGGGCCTGGAGCCTGTTTCTGATTCTGTGTCTCCCTCTCTCTCTGCCCCTCCCCCATTCATGCTCTGTCTCTCTCTGTCCCCAAAATAAATAAACATTTAAAAAAAAAAAAGAATAAAAAGAGAAAGTATTAGCTGATTAATGTCAGAAGAGGAATTTGAAGAAAACCATAAGCAGAAATTGAGGGCCAATATACAGAGAAAGGGAATTAGAAAGCAGAGAAAACAAGACTATGATGTAACAGATCAAGAAAGTGGATGGGGGGGGGGGTGTCTAAGTGGTGCAGTCGGTTTAGCATCCGACTCTTGATCTTGGCTCAGGTCATGATCTCACAGTTAGTGAGTTCAAGTCCCGCATCAGGCTCTGCATTGATGGCAGGGATCCTGCTTGGGATTCTGTCTCTCCTTCTCTCTGCCCCTCACCTGCTTATGTGCTCTCTCTCTCTCTCAAAATAAATAAATAAACTTTAAAAAAAAGGATGTTAATGGGTAGTGAATAATTAATAATTATTAATAATAATTAATAATAATAAGAGAATTAGTAATCCATCATACTTGTCCTATTACTGCCAGGAAGCTCAACTTTGCTATCTGATAACAGTAACTATATTAGCTCTTATAACTAGACCATTCTGTGCTCATCTCCTTTTGGAGGCTTAATTTTTTGTTTCGTTTAAAAAATATGAAGTGTGTTTAAATATACACACATTATATATGTGACAATTTTTGCATTTTCCATTTACGATAAGAATTTTGAAAACCCTAGCTGATGAGGAGGGCACTTGTTGGGATGAGCACTGGGTGTTGTATGAAGGGATGAATCATGGAAATCTACCCCCAAAACCTGTATACAGTATATGTCAGCTAACTTGACAATAAATTATATTAAAAAAAATACCCTAGCTGAAAGCCTATAAGACCTTAGGCATCCATCTGGAAGGAGAAATTTAAAAAATAGCAAGAAATGAAAGGTGAGAAGTCTTCTATTAACCCTCCTCAGTACAGCTAAACAAGTCTTCGTTGGGTATTGAGCATGTATTGAGCTCTGAAATGGGTGACGTGAAGGACACGAAATTGAAGAGGTGACCCATGTCCTAAAGAAGGTTATCATCTTAGGGAGACTGACTATACAGAAATACAATTGTTTGTAAGAAACAAAACAAAACAAAGAAACAATCAAAAAACACCAACGTGTGACTCATAATGGATATGTAGTCTGAGCGCAAGGTTATACTACCCCAGTGTGGGGCCCGGGCCAGCCGCATCTGCATCACCGAAGTATGTGTTAGTAATGCAAATTCTCAGGATCCCCTCCAGACATACTGAATCAGAAACTCTGAGATCGGGCCCAGGAATCTGTGTTTTCACAAGCACTCCAGGTGATTCTGGTGTGCTAAAGTGTGAGAAACTCCATCCACAATATTCTTTGCCCCGGATACTTACACATTTCCTCCTTGTCTTCCCCCTATAGCATAGGGCCAGACCATGCAATCCGACGTAGTCCTGAAGAACAGAATTCAAAACAAAGCCACTTTGCTGAAGCTCTACACTAATAGTTCCATTTACAAAAGTTTTAGACTCAAATATCTAACAAGAGGCCTTGTTTAAAATGACATCAGCTCAGGGCGTCTGGGTGGCTCAGTCAGTTCAGCATCCGTCTTCGGCTCAGGTCATGATCTCACAGTTTGTGAGGTCGAGCCCCGCATGGGGATCTCTGCTGTCAGCAAGGAGCCTGCTTAGGATTGTTTGTCCCCCGCTCTCTCTCTCTGCCCCTCCCCTGCTTGCACTCTCTCTCTCTCTCTCAAAAATAAAAATAAACCTTTAAAAGAAAATGGCATCAGCTCAAGTGAAGATGGCCTATGCATCCTGAAAGAGGTGAATTTCAAATATAAAAATGACCACAGTTATTGACCATTTCCTATGTGTTAGTTGACCCACTATCCTCCAACCCCTCTATTCCCCCTCCTAAAAAAAAAAAAAAAAAAAAAAAACAACTCTATAAAGAAGACAAAATTATCACTCCCAATTTACAGAGGAAAACATGGAAGCTGGGAGCAGTCAAGTAACTTTCCTAAGACTCAACAGTTTGTAAATGGTAGATCCAGATTTGAACCCAAATCTGTCTGACCCCAGACTCTATGCTCTTTGCCACCCGCCTTTATTAAAGAAATGAGCAATTTTCTGAGAGTGCCTGAGAACGTGGAGTCCCAAGCAATACATCAACCCATCATTATGTTACCAACCCCACCACCAATTTGTTGAGGTCACTTCACCATTAAGCCTTGTGTGTTTTTTTACTTGCAAAAGGAGAGATTCTGCTACTTGACCACCTACTTCCTTATGAGCTGGAATGAACTGAGGTATGTAAAACTTTAGAGAACTAAGGACGAAAAGTGTTATAAATAGTATTATTACAAGTAGCAATAAATCAGGTAAAGAATGTAATGTGCAAGTTGGAACATAAACTGGAATTAAGCCTCGTAAATATAAAAGAACCCAAGGCATGCAGTTCTTTGAATTCTAACAGTAAAATGCTTAACTTAAATTTTAGATTAACAAGGCACCCAAATAGCCACCTCAGAAAGGTATAATTTGAGAAGGTTGGGGCAGGATAATCATCAGGAACTTTTTTTGAAAAGGTGGTTAATCTGATATATATCTTTAATGTTTTTTAGGAAAAATTACAGTAATAAAATTTGACAGTTTATTATATGCCAGTTAGAGTTTCTAAGCTCTTTACGTTACTAAATTATTTACTCTTCACAACAGTCTTACAAAGTAAGTCATATTATTATCTCCCATTTTAAAGAGTGGGAAGCTGATAGACCGCCTGGGTGGTTCAGAAGGTTAAGTGGCCAACTTCGTCTCAGGTCATGATCTGGTGGTCCGTGGGTTCAAGCCCCACGTCGGTCGGGCTCAATACTGACAGCTTGGAGCCTGGAGCCTGCCACGGATATTGTGTCTCTCTCTTTCTGCCCCTCCCCCGCTCGCACTCTGTCTTTGTCTCTGTCTCTGTCTCAAAAAAATAAGTAAACATTAAAGAGGGGAGAGCTGAGAAAAAGAGTTTAATACAACTTGTAAGTGGCAAAGCCAGAATAAGAATTGAGGCAGTCTGGTTCCAGATTGTATAGTCTTAGCCGCAACGTTATGTACCAGTACTTATAGGTTGATAAATTACTATTTTTAAAATCTCTTCTTCTTCTCCCATTAGCTTGTGTATTTATCTATCTTCTCTGTGTTTTTTACCATCATTATCTCTAGCTGGGTCATGACTCAGAACTCTACCAGTAGGTCAATGAATGTTGCAATAAACTATAATAAAACAAAACACCACAATGACCATGACCTTTTCATTCTTTTCCAGTGAAGCCATCTAGACAAGAATGTTAACCAAGCAGGTTTTTGTCAAGGAATCTCAAAACAAGAAGTGAGCACTTCTTGGAGCACCTGGATGGCTCAGTCGGTTGAGTGTCCAGCTTCAGCTCAGGTCATGGTCTCACGGTTCGTGAGTTTGAGCCCCACATTCGGCTCTGTGCTGACAGCTCAGAGCCCGGAGCCTGCTTTGGATTCTGTGTCGCCCTCTCTTTCTGCCCCTCCCCGCTCATGCTCTGTCTCTCTCAAAAATAAATAAACATTTAAAAACTTGAAAAAACAAACAAAAAAAAACAGAAGTGAACCTTCTTCTCTGGCACATAAGAACACTGAGTATGTGTGTGTATGTGTGTGCATATAGACATATATATATATCAATCATATACACACATATACAATTGATATATATCTCAATTCTTTGCATTCAGTGATAACAGTTGCTCTTCACAACCTCACATGGTTACTTCCTCTGGCAATTTCTCTTATCTAAAAACTGTGCCAAATTGATGCCTTTCAGATAACTTTCTCAAAGTAATTCTATTTCAAAGTATTTTAGAGTTGGTCAAATTCTTAGAAATCAACTGAGTTGATCCTATGAAGCCCCAAGAAGGAAGCGACTTGCCCAGCGTTACACAGCCGGTTAGTGCATAGCATGACTCTAAACCCGGCCCTGTTAACCAAGGGGCCCTGAGGCCTGGGAAACATCTCTAAATCTGAACAGGAAGTAGCACATGGGCTCTCCAACAGACCCTACTGCCAGCCCCAGTTTTACCACTTACTAGATATGCTGAAGAATAATTTAATCAGACAGTACTATCAGAAAGAGATTAAGGGGCTCCTGGCTCAGTCAGAAAACCACGTGACTCTTGACCTCAGGGTTGTGAGTTCAAGCCCCACACAGGGTATAGAGATTACTGAAAAATAAAATCTTTTAAAAAAGAGAGATTAAAATATAGTTACTTGTAAAAGGTATATGCCTATACACTTAGAAAAGCCAAAGAAATTCACAAAAATGCTATTTATATTCATGAGTAATCTTTAAATTTCCTGATGCATTATAAACATGCAAAACCTAATAAATATTCCTGTTTACCATTAATAACCAACATAATGTTTAATTATAACTACAATGTTTAACTTCTTCTCAAACAACTACCAAAACGATAAAATACTTACAGATTTAGCAAGGGATATACATTACTTATATGTTGAGAGATTTAACTTACTTGGTTTGGTACAAGGAGAAATATTTCTGCTTCTAAATGGAACAATTAGATATATAAAAGGTAACTGATTCTTTTCACACATGCACACACACATACTCTATAAATACATCTTCAATTCAACCCAGTCAAAAGCTCAGTAAGATTTTTACTAATATTCTGAAAAATTAAAATAAAATTCATCTGGAGAAACAAATAGGTGAAACTATAAGTAATATTTTCAAAGAGATGAGTAAGAATAGGGGCGCCTGGGTGGCGCAGTCGGTTGAGTGTCTGACTTCAGCTCAGGTCACGATCTCATGGTTCGTGAGTTCGAGCCCTGCATCGGGCTCTGGGCTGATGGCTCAGAGCCTGGAGCCTGCTTCCGATCCTGTGTCTCCCCTCTCTCTCTGCCCCTCCCCCATTCATGCTCTGTCTCTCTCTGTCTCAAAAATAAATAAACATTAAAAAAAATTTTTTAAAAAAGAATAAAAGACTTATTTTTATCAGAGAGTAAAATACAGTATACAGCAAAATCAAAACAGTGTGTTAGCTCTACTACAAAACTAGACATACGCACTAATGGACCTATATAGGACGCTTGTTACACCTAAGAATGCAATATATGATATGGAAATTTAAAATATTTTTTTTTAATTTTTTTTTTTCAACGTTTATTTATTTTTGGGACAGAGAGAGACAGAGCATGAACGGGCGAGGGGCAGAGAGACAGGGAGACACAGAATCGGAAACAGGCTCCAGGCTCCGAGCCATCAGCCCAGAGCCCGACGCGGGGCTCGAACTCACGGACCGTGAGATCGTGACCTGGCTGAAGTCGGACGCTTAACCGACTGCGCCACCCAGGCGCCCCCATATTTAAAATATTTTTACAAATGATATT
Organism: Prionailurus bengalensis; assembly: GCF_016509475.1. Lineage (NCBI taxonomy): Eukaryota > Metazoa > Chordata > Mammalia > Carnivora > Felidae > Prionailurus > Prionailurus bengalensis. Next base: position 115,269,293 of record NC_057344.1, read on the forward strand.
GTACTGTCTTGTTAGAAACCGGGGAGAGAAATAAATTTAAGCTTATACCTCACTCAAACTCAAAAGAGTTCCAACTGCTATTAAGAATTAAAGAAAAATAAAAAACTAGCACAGAAGATCTAATAATAATCAAATATCAAGAGAAGTAATAACTTTGTAAGTTTGAGAATAAAATAGACACAATTTCCCTATACAAAGACAACTTCCCTTAAAAAAAGCTTTAACCCATGGGGGCATCTCGCTGGCTCAGTTGGTAGAACATGCAACTCTTGATCTCAGGATCATGAGTTCAAGCCCCATGTGGGGCATAGAGCTTAATTTAAAAAAAAAAAAACTTAAAAAAACTTTAAGCTATAAATATTAAAATAAAAAGACAAATAGACTAAGAAAAATTTTCAGTAAAAATGGCAAATGCTCATTTTTGTATCATCTTCACAATATAAAAAGTCTGTTCAAATCAATTTTTGACTGATGTGGAAATAAAACTAAAATAAATTACATAAGGAACTCCCACACATAGACAAGAAAATCGTAAGACCCTCATAGAGAATTAGGCAAAAGACAAAACAGAGACAATTCATACAAAAAGAAATACGATTAATAAGCAAGTCAATGGAAAAATATTAATATTGCTATTAACCAAAGAAATGCAAATTAAAGCAACAATGGAGCACCATATTCCAACTATAAAATTAACAAACATTGTTTTTCAATAAAAATAGTCTGTGTTGGTGAGGTCATAATGAAACCATACACTTATATATTTCTGGTATTAAGGTAGAGAAACAAATACTTAAGCCATAAAAATGGACTGTCCTTGCGTAAAAAAAACTTAAAAATTTTTTTAATGTTTATTTATTTTTGAAAGAGAGAGGGAGAGAGAGACAGAGTGTGAGCTGGGGAAGGGGCAGAGAGAGGGAGACACAGAATCTGAAGCAGGGTCCAGGCTCTGAGCTGTCCGCACAGAGCCAGACGTGGGGCATGAACCTGCGAACCACGAGATAATGACCTGAGCCGAACTCAGACACTTAACCCACTGAGCCACCCAGGCGCCCCCCCCCCAAAAAAAACTTTAAAAAATAGAAAACCTGTAAGCGCAGTGTTTAGAGCTGTGTTATAAATTTACATTTCAACGATTATCTAAATGTCTCAGCATATACTTCTTACAGGAAGCTTTGCCTTACTCCCTGACATGCTGCTTCCTCGTCTTCAGGCACCTCAGCATTTCTCCTGAGTATATGCCTATCACTGACATGTCCCTTGCCTTTAGCACAGGGCCAGGCACATAGTAGGGGTTTAGTAATTAGTGAATGAGTGAGTGAATGAATGAATGAATGAATGAGTGAATAAATGGATCAAATGAATCCATGTTAAAAAGCAGCAGATTGCATTAGTATGGGTCTTGATGAAATATGAACCTATTAATTTGCTAATTATGAAAATTATGTTGCAACTCGGAAAATGCTTCAGGATAGCAGTGCAAAGTGGGGGAAAAAACAGAATACATAATTGCACATATATTATGATTGTAACTAGATAATAGTTGTAGGCACATGGACAAACGCTGGAAGATAATATGTAAATTTAATAATGTTTTTTGTTGGAGTCATGGGATTATGGATGTTTTGGTCTTTTTCTTTTTTTTTAAAGGCATATTAATTTTTCTCTTTTTATAATTATAAAAAGGCAGGGGGGAGTGGGGAATGCACAAGCCTTGAGTCAGAATACTTGGGTATCAGTACCAAGTCTACTACTTAATAGCTTTCTGACCTTGGACAAGTTACTGGAACTCTTTGAGCCTCAGTTTCCTCATCCATTAAATGGGACTATAATAGCTACCTCTCAAAACTGTTTGTAAGGTATAAATGACCTAATGCATGTGAAAGGATTTTATAAACTATAAAGTGCTATATAAAAGTGACACCATTATTATTAAAGTAGTCTCTCTTTCCTAAGAGAATTAAGCTTTTTATTTCCTCCAAATTGTTCACATTTAGTCGTTTACATACAATGCAAAAACAATTCCTATGTTATTGAAACACACACCATCCTAACCGTGTCTCACAAGCTAATCCTGAACAAGCCCTAAACTCTGGCCTATCGGGCACTATTGCATTTCCAATCTGGTAGAGGAGACCTATGAGATGCTAGGAATAAATTGAGACCTAAACCCAAAGTGCAAAGCTTTCCTCAGGTAATCAAATAAGGAAGGTCAGAGAAAATCCATCACCAACTTTTGAAGGTTAATTATTTAATTTTCCAAATACCAAAAAAATATAAAAGGGGAAAGTCTCCCTCCCATTTCTGTCCCTGGTGGCCCAGTCCTTTGCTCCCACATGGTGACTATTATTATTTTATTATGTGTCCTCCTAGGATATTTTATGCACATTTAAGCAAACATAAACGTCTTAATTTTTTCCTTAAAAAATGTAACTATACATCTTGGTGCTGTTTACATATTGGTGCATAAAGAGTTTCCTTATTTCATTCTTTTGCAGCTGTGCTCTATTCCATTGAATGGATGAGCCTTTATTTATCTATCAGTCCCCTTTGAAAGAACATCCAGGTTGTTTCCAATCATTTGCTCTGCCCTCTGAAAAAGGAAGATTTCATTCTGCCGGGAGCAGTGACAATGAGACATGCCGGGGAATGTGTGTTGAGTGACCCCAATCTAGAAAGCCCATTTGCTTGCTTCTCTTTTGAACAGTTAGACAGGCCTTTGGAATCTGCTCGGTTATTTTTCTTGCCTTGGATCAAAACTACATGATTGGGAGAATCTATTTCAATTTGCCCTTTTCCTAAAAGACAGTATGATGCTGTAGTTAAGTATCTAAAGCCAGACAATCTGGGTTCAAGGGCTGGCTCTTCCCACTTACTATTCAAATGCTCTCTATCTCAAAATAGAGATAATAATAGTATACACCTGACAATGTTTTATAAGGCTTAAGTGAGTCAATATACATATCAGTGGCTCTTATTATGTCCAGCATCTTTCAGAGGGTATTTGGTAAGGAGCAACCAAAACAATAAGAGGTATCATTATCTCAAGAAATTACGCCCTAAGTCAGCGGTTCTCAAAATGTGGTCTGTGGACCAATAGTAACACCTGGAAACGTGTGAGAAATGCAAACCTACTGAATCAGAAACTCTGAGGGTGGGACCTAGCAATCTGGGTTTTAATAAGCCCTCTAGGTAATTCTGATGCATGCTATGGTTTAAAACCTATTGTTCTAAAATGTCGGGTTTGGCATCTGAGGGTAGTTTAAAAACATTCAGATCATTGAACACCTAAGAAATCATGTTCTTTGTGGGGCACCATGAATTGGTGACATAGAATTCCATTCATTTTACCGGTGGAAAATATGCCCATATTATTTGTATGCCATTTTTTTTCTTCTCAAAAATATATACATATAATTGTTTCCTTTTTTCCCCCTTTTTTTATTTGAGAGAGAGAGAGAGAGAGAGAGAGCCTGCTCGAGCAGGGGAGAAGGGCAGAGGGAGAGAGAGAATCTTAAGCAGGCTCCATGGAGTCTGACATGGGGCTTGATCCCATGACCCTGGGATCACGACCTGAGCCAAAATCTAAAGTCAGACACTCAACCAACTGAGCCACCCAGGAACCCCTAGAATTCTTTTCTTTTAATCACATTTCCAAAGTTTTTCTTTTATCATTTGTTTGCTACTAGTTTTCTTTTAGCATTTGTTTGCTACTGATAGATTAAATGGTAGCAAGTATTAATATTTAATTAAAATACAGGGGAAAAAATCAAAATTGAAAAAAATTTCTAACTTTTGAACTCACTCTATAATTGCAAAATGAGACTTGGTCACTGTGATTTAACTTTCACCATTTTTTTTTTTCATCTATGTATTCATTCAGCAAACATTTACTAAGCATTGACTACATTGTCAAAAATGTGCTGAGTGCTTGGAATTCTAGTGAATAAGACAGGCAGGAGGAGGATATGGCCTGTCCATTGATCTGTCATATGATCTATCTGCAGAAAATCACAGTCCCATTTGTATTATACCCATATTTTTATGCCGTTGGGGAGAGTTTCTAGAATGAAACAAACCGTTAATGTCCCTATCCATTAACGGTTGTGGACCAGCACAATGGTTTCTTCAATGAAGAAATGTTACTGTCCTATAGCAAAGACCAAGGGCATCAAATAGGTCTGAGGTCAATTCCAGCCAATTGTCAAGGCTTCCCTGGAGCATTATCTTGAGAAAGATTCTGAGGTATTATGGCCGGGCAGGAAACAGTGCTGTGCACAAAAATGAACCCTTGGAGAGTGTAGACTTCCTTTTCCCTTGGGATATGGGAGGCTATTTCTCAGCATTTCTTGCATTATAAAATGGTACCTTTTGCCTTGTCTCCCCCTGAGGCTACTAATAATGTTGGGTTTCTCCTTTCCCCTTGTAGTTTCCTTCTCCAAGAGCCATTGGGAATGCCCTGGTCAACTTCAGAGACAGTGAACAGTGTTTCCGATGTCAAATATATGAGCATGGGATGATTTTCTCTGTGGTGTTTGGTCTGAGGCTCAAGTGCCCAGCCCTATTGCTTTCTTCCATTGGCTTTAAGACACCTGGCTTGTTTGTGAAGCAGCGTGAAGCAGCAGGATTTGTTTTCCTGAATAAGAGAGCATACACTTTCCCCTTTGCTACTTGGTTGGCATTACACAGATGTCAACAAATGGCCCTTCACCTTCCACCTCCATGTCAATCAGCCACTTGGAATAAACACAAAGAAGATTCCCACTACAAGCTTCGTGTTTCATGCAAGAGAATACAGAGGAGATAAAGTGGGCATTAGAGTCAGGAATTCAGTGGTTGGGCTGGTTCTCCATTTGCTCTACAATTAAAAAGGTGTGTGTGGAATTTCTAGATTACTCTTTATTTGCTTACATGCCTCTCTTACAAAAAAAAAAATCATGAATCCCTATTTAGGATCCATTAGGATCATAGCTCTAGGGAAGTCTGAACCAGATCAATCTGGCTCATTTGGTCTGCTGGAGCTATACTTTGGAATGTGTGGTTCAGAAAAACCTGTTCCATGCTTTAAGAAATGACAACGACCCTGGAACTGCAAAGATTTTTTTTTTCCCCATTCAATTTCCTTCAAGAAGAGTCAATATAGAAATATTCCCAGGAGATTTCTCCATTAGCTCTGTTGAGAATATCTGGAGATTGTATTTATCCTGATTTGCTGAAGACATTACAAATCATTGTTCTCTTCCCCTAAAAATGTTTTTTCCGGGGCGCCTGGGTGGCGCAGTCGGTTAAGCGTCCGACTTCAGCCAGGTCATGATCTCGCACTCCGTGAGTTCAAGCCCCGCGTCAGGCTCTGGGCTGATGGCTCGGAGCCTGGAGCCTGTTTCCGATTCTGTGTCTCCCTCTCTCTCTGCCCCTCCCCCGTTCATGCTCTGTCTCTCTCTGTCCCAAAAATAAAATTAAAAAACGTTGAAAAAAAAATTTTTTTTAAATGTTTTTTCCTTCTCTTTCCTAATATTTTGCTTCTTTATTCAAATCCAACCAACTTCACAATGCTTGCTCATCACTGGACTCTTTGCAGGTATTATTTGGATCTCCTTTTGTTGGCTCTCCTTTCTGAGTACTTCTGTTTTCTGTGTAAGTTTATGAGTGCCTCAGACACTGTTTTTAAGCTCTTGCTTTTTTCTTTATACTCATGAAAAATATATTCTGGAGTTATCTCATTTTAAACCCTACCACAAAATGATGATTTTACAACCTTTATAAAGTTGCAAACTGGAAATAAAACCAATGTTTCCCATAAGATAACCAACTGTAAAAACTATTAGTTATCCACCTGATTGATTCAAATTTTAGACCACTGGCACATCTGATTCGCAGGTGGCTGTCAACCAACCCTAATCATAATGGAGACAGGAAGAGAATTGTGTGTTAAGTTAAATCATAGATAACTGTTCTTATAGGAATATCAATTTCCTTCCCTTACCAGAAGTGACACTGAAGAGTAAAATGGACCGGCTTACTCTCATATTGTTTTTCTTCCAATCTTATTTTGGAAAACAGTGAGCAAAGACAAGAGGGGAAAAGAGAGTAAAGGAGATGTGAAAATGCCACGAACTATCCCTAGAGTAAACAAAACAAAACAAAATAAACCTGGATTTTGTTGGGACTTTCAAGACTGTGGACATAATATGCCATGTCCATTCACTGGCTCTAAGCACAGTTTTTACAGCCAGTCATAAAATGGAAAGTAAAGGTTCATTGTGAAACAGTTGGCACACATTTAACAAAGGTAAGACAAGCTGGCACCACTATAATTTATACCCATTAGCATGGGGTTCGGTGGTGATCTTATGGTAGAGGGCACAGCTAATAAAGAACTTCAAAAGAAGACAGAACAAATTATGAAATGTTGATTAGTGTAAGCAGTTTACATTTCCAGCTATGGTGAAACTAAATTTAAATTGCAAAGATCCGCAAATATCACTATTAGTTCATATAAACAACCCAGCCATTCTATAAATGGATACAGATTTCACACAATGAGTTTTGCCATAAAAAGGAATCAGTTATCATATCTGAAATCGACACTATTTAACTTTGCAAAGGAATGAAATGATAGCTCTTGAGAATACTCAAGAGAGGTTATCTGTCAAATCTACACTTGGAAAGATTTTCCTTGTGAAGAGAGAAAATAACTGGATCCCTTTGCCTTGTAATAACCCTCCAGATTTCTAAAAATGGGAACTGACTCCTTAATCCTTATTTTTACAGGTAAAACAATTCCATCCCCATCAGTTTTTCTTAAAAAACTCATTTTCCATATCCTTTGTTACTTGGTTATTTTTCTCTGGTTCTTTTCCTCATTCCCACTTTTCTCTTAAAAAAGAAAAGGAGGGGGGTGCCTGGGTGGCTCAGTCCATTAAGCATCCAACTTCAGCTCAGGTCATGATCTCATGGTTCCTGAGTTACAGCCCCCCTCAGGCTCTGTGCTGACAGCAGGAGCCTGGAGCTGCTTTGAATTCTGGGTCTCCCTCTCCTCTGCCTCTCACCGGCTCGTGCTCTCTCTCAAAAATAAACATTAAAAAAAATTTTTTTTAAAGAAAAGTAGGTAGGTCTCAGGAAAGATTCTTCCAAACTTCACCCAGAAGCATTCCCACTTCTTCTAACTCGTGTGGGTTTTTGTCATTAGTTTTGATGGCAATTTCATCAAAAACATAACCAGATACTTTTAAATTCCTAAGAGAAGAGATTTGAACACAAATCAAAGACGACAACTAAACCTCTAAAATTATAATAGCCCTAATCCCTCTGTTAAGTGTACAGAGGGTCTGCAGACCACATGAGCTCACCCTGGAGAACATGCTGTATTTACCTGGGAACCAACTGCTGTACTATGACATGGACTCTGTGCCTGTCTTCGGTCTTACACCAAGAACTTATACTCTGATGCACAGTAGAGAAAGGGGTACTCAGAATGCTGTGCTGAGGCTACTGAAATCGGTTGCTTTTTAGTGCATTACTTTAGTCGTGAGAACGTTGGATAAGTCAAGCTCTTTCTGAGACCCCAGACATCAAAGAGAATTCAGTTAAGGGCAATGCTTTGAAGAGCAACAACTATACTATTCTTTACCAGAAGTTGTGTGAAATGTAGGTTTGGCCCATTTATTTGTGTAATTCTTTTTTTTTTTTTAACGTTTATTTTTGAGAGACAGAGAAAGAGAGGGAGAGAGAGAGAGCGACTGGGGGAGGATCAGAGAGAGGCAGACACAGAATCCAAAGCAGCCTCCAGGCTCCGACCTGTCAGCACAGGGCCGATGTGGAGCTCGAACCCATGATCCTCCAGATCATGACCTGAGCTGAAGTTGGACGCTTAACCGACTGAGCCACGTAGGTGCCCCTATTACTGTGATTCTTATGCACATTTCAAATGCCAAGGAAATCTGTTGAAAAACGTAGATTTGACCATTTAAAACTTGTATGGCCTGGCATTTTGTTTGTGGACAGCAGATTGCACCATGGTATAAACTGAAGCATCATGTTAGTTGCATCACAATGGCAGCACCAGCCATGCTCCTCAAAAGTTATGGAATAAATACACACAACTGTAAAATTCTTGGTAGTAAAACCAAAGCAGAAACTTGACTTTGTCTAACCAGAGAGACAATACTTCAGAACTGAAAGGAGTGCTATAAATCCAAAGTTCACAAACTCCTATTTCTTTATCACATGTCTTTCAAGTACCTTACTGCTCCAAGTGTGGCGCCCATACCAGCAGCATGGACATCACTTGGGAGCTCATTAGAAATGCTACCTCATTTTGTATACACAATGGAGTACTATGTGGCAATGAGAAAGAATGAAATACGGTCTTTTGTAGCAACGTGGATGGAACTGGAGAGTGTTATGCTAAGTGAAATAAGTCATACAGAGAAAGACAGATACCATATGTTTTCACTCTTATGTGGATCCTGAGAAACTTAACAGAAACCCATGGGGGAGGGGAAGGAAAAAAAAAAAGGTTAGAGAGGGAGGGAGCCAAAACATAAGAGACTCTTAAAAACTGAGAACAAACTGAGGGTTGATGGGGGGTGGGAGGGAGGGGAAAGTGGGTAATGGGTATTGAGGAGGGCACCTGTTGGGATGAGCACTGGGTGTTGTATGGAAACCAATTTGACAATAACTTTCATATTAAAAAAAAAAAGAGATGCTACCTCAGATTTACTATATTTGCATTTTAACAAGATTTCCAAGAGATCTGGACATACATTAAAGTTTGGGGAATACTACTTCATAGATGACTTTCTAAAGTAATTTTTACCTGCAAAATGATTTTATCCTCTTAAGCTCCCTTTCCAGGAAGTTAAAAGCACTAATTTAACAAAAAACAATGAAAAATCTCTTGTAGAGTCATCAGCAAAGCTTTCTGTCTTTAGAATCATAGGATGGCCTACTTCACCCAAGGGCTAAGATCAGGGGGAAAAAAGAGTTTAAAAAATAGCTCTTGGCAAAACATCAGATATTCCCTTCCATGTCTTACCTTGTCTAGTGAGGAATCTCCCTAGAATCAGCTTCTTTATTTCACACACCTTCTACCATTGAGAGTCTAGAAAAACTTCAAAGGAGGACCAGGTGCTCTAAGACTAACAGGTGTTTATTATTATAATTTAATTTACTGAAAGAATTTAGTTCCATAGCAGTCCTAAGGAGATTGTGAACCCAACTGGAAGAGTAAGGAGCCTACATGCATACTCACCAAAGATCAACTCTACCCTACAACTCATAGCACATTGACCTTAAAAAGGTGAATGGAGGGGAGAAGATTCTATCACCAAGAGTTGTGCGGGGTTCTAACTTGAGCCCCTTCCTTTGAAGTGCTCAATGGCTTCCAAGCCAGCTTGTGGTTTAGTTCTCTCCTGTGGATAGAACATTTTACGAATAGTGGCATAGTTTCTTATGGTAAAGGGCAGATATCTACAGACTAGGTTTCAAAGTATATGGAAAATAACTTCTCACAATTCTAGGTTATTTTCACTGGGGACCCTACAGCAATTGGTGGCCATTCTTTCTAGTTCCCCAGCCCATCCCTTTCCAGAAAGTACTTAGGCATTTTAAGGAAATGTGCTCTTAAATCCTTCTGGATTTTTCTGCCCAGCATATGTCATGTGGCAATGTCTGCAGACAGTAGTCTGATGATGAGTACTATACATGATTCCTTAGAGTAGTACTTCCTGAAAAGTGGACCAGAGGACAACCGTATCTGAATCATCTGGAGTGCTTGTTCAAATGCGAGCTCATGAATCTCCAGATCTAGTAAATCAGAATCCATGGAAGCTGGGTCTTAGAATCCACATTTTGAACACCCTCCTGGGGGATTTTTTTTTTTTTTGCATGTAAACTACGGCTCATAGTTTGAAATGTGCTGAATTTTGGACTATGAGAACACTTCAGTCTGCATAGTATTCTATAACTATCTCCAACATTTCATTCGTGGTTTGAATGAGCCTGAGGTGTCTCACTATCTTAAGGAATCTCAACCCAGCCTAGGTTATTTCTCCATGTAGAAGTGTTAGAGGAAGAAACAAAGTATATCAGTGGATACCCTAAAACACTGAAATGCTTCCCTGGTGATTTAAAATTTATTTTTATTTATTTTGAGAGAGACAGAGAGAGCGCATGCATGCAAGTGTTGGGGAGGGGCAGAGAGAGAGGGAGAGAGAGAATCCCAAGCAGGCTCCATGCTGCCAGCATAGAGCCCAACATGGGGCTTGATCAAACCCACCAACTACGAGATAATGACCTGAGCCAAAATCAAGAGTCGGACCCTTAACCGACTGAGCCACCCAGGTGCCCCTGCTTCCCTGGTGATTTAAATTGTGGCTTGGTGTATCTCCAACCCAGGTTCTCTCTGCCCAGCCAAAAGATGTTTCCACAGGCAGGTTCTCTTGAACTGTGGGATTAGAACAATCACTGCAAGACAGAAGTAATATGTCAGCTAGATGGATTGAAGAAACCCCTGAACTTTCACCTAGACTATCTACAAACATACAGCATTTCAGTTAGGTAACTAGTTGGTCCGTGCCTGAACTCACTTTGCAACTGATTGATCATATCTTGGGTTGTTTCAGAATTTGCACCAGAATTATGCTTTCATTTCTTAATTTCTACACTGAGAAATGAGTAGGTTTGAATTTTCCATCAGTTCTGGTCAAGAGTGCCTATTTACCAAGCTCTAAACTCACTGTGTTCTCATCACATTATTGGTGTGTGTGTTTTTTTTTTTTTTTTGTCTTTCCCTGGTAGAAAGGGAACATTTAAATGAATAGTAGAATAAAAAGGTTATCCAGAAAGAGAGCCATTGCAATCATTGTTTAGAAGTGAGTGTTAATGCACATTTTCATTTAAGCTCCAAAAACAACAAATCAACTAGCACACATTTTAAACCACTTGTATAGTAAAAGAGTTCTTTTTAAATTCTCTGATTCTTATCAACATAAGTTCAGTTTTCCACTGAAATCAGCAATGAGGTAACAAATTTCTGGCAGGGTTTTCCCATCAACCTATACACCCAGCCCAGATTCATAAGCCATTATCTGGACACCTACATATTATGATCAATAGTTAACTGCCTCATTTTTACTTAAGGTGAGATTTCCTCTTTGAGGGCTTGCATTTTTTTAAAAAAATCCACAAAGAATTGGGGCGCCTGGGTGGCTCAGTCAGTTAAGTGTCTGATTCTTGGTTTTGGCTCAGGTCATGATCTCATGGCTCATGAGTTCGGGCTCTGTGCTGACAGCGTGGAGCCCAGTTGGTATTCTATCTGACCCCTTTCTCTCTCTCTCTCTCTCTCTCTCTCTCTCTCTCTCTCTCTCAATATATAAACATTAAAAAATTTGTTTAAAAAATACATAAAGAATTAAGTTTCACTTCAAAGGAGTAATATAAAGAATCCTATGCTTGGCCCAAGAACTAAATCATTTCCATCCTCATGAAAAGCAGACAACCATAGGTATATGTCCAGCTCCTAATAAGTAGCCATCAATTCTTTTCCCCTAAAATGACTAATTTTTGTCCCTATAAACTACTGAGAACTAACTATACTCAGAATGAGACAAGCTTGGTATTTGCATGACAGGAAGTAAACACATGAACTTTGAGGGTAAGGTAGCCACTGTCACATCTTAACCCTTTGTTCTCTGTGCTCTCAATATCATTGATATGTAAACAGAAATTTATTCTGGATGAGGCAAGAAAGATTTTAGTCACCTCAACGAGCTACTTACTTAGTATTGTTGTTTCTGGGTCTGAAGTGTTAGTGGCCAATTCATTTAGAATGTTTTAACACAACTTTGTGTGTTCAAATGACAAAAGGGTAAATGGTGCGTGATAGCTAGTCAGAGGTAGGGAAAAAATGGCTCCTTTCAATATAAGCTTTGTGAAGCACATGTTTACAGTCGGATGGGAGTGAAGAAGTTGCTGCCTGAGCATTAATGACGCTACATGGAGACAAAGCGAGTGCTTAGTCCAAGTTCACAGTACTCCCAGCAAAGGTGGGCAGTTCTCACTGGTCATCAGTTTATGAAATTACTAAGGACTTCTTTGCCCTTAATTTCCTAAAGGAATGGCAGGAAATGAAATCAAGAACCCTCACTATGTAATAAATCAAAAATACACCTTTGCAAGTAAGTTGAGCAATTTGCCTCAAGTGATGTAATTATTCCATGCTGAGCCTAGATTAAAAGTCAGAACGTAGAGAAGCCTGGGAAGAGAGCATAGTGTGTGTTCTCTGGGTCCACACTTCATCAAACAGGATCTCACATCATTCTTGCAAGAATCCTATGAGGTAAGTTTTCTTACATCCGTTTTACAGGTGAGGAAATAGGGACTTGGTGTGGGTCCTTTGGCCACCTTCACACAGTGGGAAAACTTCAGAACCAGGAATCGAACGCAGCCTTCTCTCTTTCAAGCCTGAATCTCGTGTTTCCCCAAGTGTAATGCACACTCCGCTCCTTTAGGCGGTACAAGGAATCAAACCAGTGCAGTTCTCCACTATACCCTGAGTGAGAATCACCTGTGAAGCTCGTTAAACTGTAGAACCCCCACACCCTTCCCCAGAGCTTCTGAGTCAGCACCACCCAGGTGATTCTGAAGCAAGTGTTCTGATGGTCTCACCGTGAGAAACACGCACTAGGGATGAAAATGTAATTAGTACTACGAACCTACTTCACAGGCATTTTCCTTTTCAAATAAACTTAAAAAAAAAAGTGAGGAGGTGGATTTTAAACTCACGCGTTATTGTTTAAATCTCACTGTATGTAAAAAGAAGAAATGATAGCGGAGGTGGGGGCAGATCTGACAAAGATCCTAGAGGTGGTACTCGAAACACTGGGTTAGCAGGTGAACAGTCTATGACCACTACTCAGGTCTACGAACAGAACTCTGCTGGCCACCCAGCAGCCCCTCAGAGTGCCTCAGCCCATCGTAGACTGCTCCCTCCCTCCAAAAATAACCACTACCTGAGATTAAAAGCAATCATTTCCTTGGAATTCTTTCTAGTTTTATCGCCCAAGTGTCCATCCTGAGATACTGTCATTTAATCTTGCCCATTCTTTAAAATAATCTTGCCCATTCTTTAAAATCTGGCATATCCATTCATCAGTTGATGGACATTTAGGCTCTTTCCATAACTTGGCTATTGTTGAGAAATTGTGGTTTATATACACAATGGAATATTACGTGGCAATGAGAAAAAATGAAATATGGCCTTTTGTAGCAACGTGGATGGAACTGGAGAGTGTGATGCTAAGTGAAATAAGCCATACAGAGAAAGACAGACACCATATGGTTTCACTCTTATGTGGATCCTGAGAAACTTAACAGGAACCCATGGGGGAGGGGAAGGAAAAAAAAAAAAAAAGAGGTTAGAATGGGAGAGAGCCAAAGCATAAGAGACTGTTAAAAACTGAGAACAAACTGAGGGTTGATGGGGGGTGGGAGGGAGGAGAGGGTGGGTGATGGGTATTGAGGAGGGCACCTTTTGGGATGAGCACTGGGTGTTGTATGGAAACCAATTTGTCAATAAATTTCATTAAAAAAAATAATAAAATAAATAAAATAAAATCTGGCATATATTTTCAATCTCTTTTAATCTACTGGTTATCCTTTTTCTTTCCCCTTACAATTTATCTTTTGAAAAAAAAAATCTCAGACTAACTGAAGTTTCCCACTTCAGTTTCCCACTGCAGTTCATTTTGTTCCTGTCCTTGATATCTCCTGCAAATTGGTAGCTGGGCCCAGAGACTGATCAGATTCAGGCAAATGCTCTAGGTAGTGTATTCTTGGCAAAGCTCTAGGTAGTGTATTCTTCCAACAAGTGGCATATAATGTCTGATGTTCTCTCCTTTTTGATATAAGCAGCCAGTGATTCAATGCCTGGATCTATTAATTCATTAGATGTTACAAAATTGTGAAATTCTGATTGTATCATTTTCTTTTCATTTGTTAGCTCTAACAATCTTATAAGGAGATATGTGGTGGTATGGTTCACAAAGGAAAGGTAGATAAATGCTTGATTTTGTTTTCTTTTACCTACCCAGTTTTTAAAGCAACAAATCAGTCCCTGTTATCTTCAGAATGGGTTTCAAGCCTTCGCAATTCTTACCAAATTTGAAGCTCAAATTGATTGTTGGGAGCCGTGTCTTCAAGGTGGTGCCCAAGTCCATTAGACATGACCCTACTGGTCTTTGATAGCTTCTTGGCTACCTGGCATTACAAGATCTTCCAGGCTCATCTTGTGTGTCCCCTGCCCCAGACTTGGAATCAGTCATTTGCCAATAAATCCTGGTTTCTTTTAAAGGAGAATAGTATTTCTAGACCACATCTGGACCCTAGGAAAACTCATTGTTTCAGAGGTGGTTATTATTTCTAGAGCTTTTCAGTGAACAGAGCTAAGAAATACACACACCAAATATGCACATATGTTTTTTAAAAATACAATACCTCATAGATTCTTACTATAGTGCATACCTAGGACAACAAGATTTTCACAGGGTTCATGGGACAATAGTTCTCGAGTTCTTCCATGTTGATTATAAACTTCATGCCCTTTTTTATTGAAAGTCAGTTTTGCTAGATATAAAATCTTGGCACACATTTTCTTTCCTTGAGTGTCTTTCTTTATTTTATACCGTTTCCTTCTGGCACAAAGAATTGTTATGCCACAAAGTCTGATGGCAACCTAATTGATGTTTCTTATATGTCATATGCTTTCTTTGTCCACATACACAAACGATTAGGATTGTTTTTTTAAGCTCAGTGATTTTGTGAGAATTTTTCTTTACAGTTCAGTAATTTTACAAGAATGTTTCTTCGTGTTGGTCATTCTGGGTTGATACTCCAAGGCTCACAGTGTGCTTTTTAAAATGTTGTTTCTTTTTTTTTTCTCTGTCTTTCAGAAACATTTTCTGGAATTTTTGTATTTGTTCTGTTCTTGCACATTGGTTGTCTTCTTTAGGAATTCCTAGTATCTTCAGGTTTTGTTTTCTTTGCCTGTCTTCAAATGTCTGCCTTATTATCTTGAATCCTTTTTATTTCTTTCATCCTTTATTTTTAAACTTTAAAATTGTCCTCCTTTTCACCTTCTGCTCCTTCACTGGCATTTCCTCTAATTTCGTGTTCATTTTTACTTTTATTAAAAAATTTTTGACACCTATCCTCCATCCTATGACTTTTTTAAAGTGCAACTGTTGTTGTTCTTTCGTGTTCTGAATAATTTTCTTAAAATATTTAGCTTGCCTTTGAAATAGCACATTATAGATTTTATCTTTTTTTTTTTTTTTACTTCTTTCCGGTATGATTTATTACCTGTAGAAATGTTATTCTGCTCTCAATACTCTTTTTTCTTTTGATAACTGTGTGTAGAATTTGACCTTAAAATTTCTGCTACCAATTCTTATGTAAAATTAGCTTCCTGAACTTTTAGGAAGGGTTTTGGTTCATACAAATTTCCTAACTTTACAGAGATCTCTCTTCTGTTGTTTTTGTAGATCGTTTGAAATATAGACACATATGGCAGCTTCAAGTACCTGACCAGTACTCCTCAAAACTGCCAAGATCATAGCAAACAAGGAAAGTTTCAGAAACTGTTATAGCCCAGAGGAGCCTAAGGAGGCGTAATAAGTAAATGTAATGTGGTATCCTGGATGGGATGAAACATAAAAAGGACATTAGGTAAAAACAAAGGAAATACGAATAAAGTACAGACTTCAGTCAATAATAATGTATTATTATTGCTTCATTAATTGTAATAACTGTTAAAGATGTTAATAATAGGGGAAACTGGGTGGGAAGTATATGGGAACTCTGTACTGTCTTCTCAATTTTTCTGTATCTAAAATTTTATTTCTAAAAAATGAAGTTTAGGGGCGCCTGGGTGGCGCAGTCGGTTAAGCGTCCGACTTCAGCCAGGTCACGATCTCGCGGTCCGTGAGTTCGAGCCCCGCGTCGGGCTCTGGGCTGATGGCTCAGAGCCTGGAGCCTGTTTCCGATTCTGTGTCTCCCTCTCTCTCTGCCCCTCCCCCGTTCATGCTCTGTCTCTCTCTGTCCCAAAAATAAATAAACGTTGAAAAAAAAATTATTAAAAATGAAGTTTAGTTTTCATGCACACATGTGCATTCACACACACACACACACACACACACACACACACACACAGGGCAGCTTGCTTTCTAAGATTTCCTGGCTCTGTTTTCCCCACCCATCCACTTTTATCTGAACCCTCTCTTTCCTGCACCTCTTCACTGTGAGGTCCTGCACTGGGAGAGAGCCCTGGAGGGTCAGTCTTAAGAGCTCACAGAGGCTATATTGCCCCGGTTACTGTAAGCCTTAACATGAGAAATTTGTACCACCAGCAATTGTCCTGACAAAGTCAGCTGTTATCAAAATGACCTGCCTTTAGTTCCCAGTTTCATCTTTTTGGGGGCTCATCCATTATTCTCATATTTATCAAATCCAGCCCCATTACTTCCCTCTGTTTTCTTTTACACAGATGTCAGAAAGATGCCGATCTTGCAGCTCATATTCTAGGGGTCACTGGTTTACCTTGTTCCCCAGATTTTTCATAGTTGTCCATGGATTTTTAGTTTTATGATCTAGTTGCTGTGCTTTTTTTCCTTATAGTTTCTGATCTTGAGTTTCCATGTATATATTCATTCATATAGCATACAATTCACCCTGTGTTTTTTTGTGGGGAATTTAGGAAGACCCCCAAATCGTGCTGCCACCATTTTCCCAGCATTCCAAAAACAAACTTTAAGGCCATCATCAACATTATAGAACTGAGATAATGAGGATTTTTATTATGGTAGAAGATCCAATGGCTTGTTTAACTATAGACAGGCTAGAATGTGCTGTGGGTGGTAAAGATATGGTCCTGTGTTTTTCCACGTGTTTCAAAGCAGAAACTCAAGGACTTCCTGTCACCTGTGGCATATAACCAGTTCACAATTACTGACGGTGCTGTCTACGAAGGCAGCAGCAAGGACATTTGAAACGCATCAATCGTCCCGATGATCTCATTCATGTTACTTCACTGAATTTCTCCTGGCTGATCGGTCTTTGAGGAGTACAAAGAAAACCCAAAACACACATGAGTGTGATTTCATCACCTTCTGCCAGGACATGATGCCTGTGTGGAATTTTCCTCCTGTCACCCAGGAAACACAGCTTTACACTGGAGATCCTCTCAATGAGGCAAAACTTAGGTGACATCAGAACAGTTGACATACTGGGAAATAATATACCTTATTTCCAGGGGCCAGTTTTTAAAATTTCTTAAAAAACAAAACAAAACACTCTCAAGGTCTTTTTTGAGGTTATTTCTCCCTTTCATAATTGGGGGGGGGCGGGGGAGGTGCATAGAGGCTGTGTTATCATCTTGAAGAAAATTTTCCAGGCCTATCTGACAAGAAGGCTGTATTTTCAGCCCAGACCCCATGAACCTGATTTTACTACTATCTTAGATAGACACTTTTAACAGGGCTTGCTCACATAACAGTCTATAAACTACTAACTTAGCAAAATTAAACTTGTTAGAAAGAATCCACTCAACTTCCAACAATTTCTTCCCTAAAGTATTAATAAATCTCAACATAAACTTATCCAAATTACACTCTTCTGTCTGCCCTTGACCTTTCTTTAGGCAAAGTGCTAAAAAAAAGGCAGCCAAGAAGAGGAAGTAACAGGGACCCTCACTTAATCCACAGCCTGGATAATCAAACCCTAAATAAAGGATATAATATTTTATTTTAAAGCTGCAACTAGACCTTGTTGGAATTAGACAGGGCCTCTTTCTCCCCAGAACATTCTAAGGACGAGAGGCCACCCTCAGAATGCCACCCTAACACAAACTGATCCCCATACACATCACTAGTCATGGTTTGTTTTCTTATATGGCAAAAGTTTATTTTATTTCGCTGCTCCATCAAAATTTTTTATCTCATTTATCATACAGTTCCTGCCTGGTGTGTTTTGCCAGAACTAACATGCATGAAAATTATGTTAATGGGCCTTGGACTGGTTTTAATGTACTTCATATAATCAAGAAACTAAACAAACAGAAAGGGCTCTGAAAGGTGCTCATTCTACTCAGAAGAACTGCTTGCTCTTGTAAGACACGTTTTTGAGGAGAGTACCTGCCAAGGATCAAACCACCAGCAATTCCCTTAGAAAAGACCTGTTTATTGAAAGAAGAAAATAGACTAAGGGACTTATCATTGTATCCCACCCCACCAAGTACCCTAGGTTTCCATTAACCAGTGGTGGTTTCATGGAGAGAGACTGGGAAGTGATTTGGAACGGATTCTTAACACGAAAACTGACCAAAAGAAAAATTAAGTTTCGACTTTTGAGGAGAAGCCAGCTTGGTGAAAATCGTCCATTGCTTGAGGGATTCAATGTGTGTGTACACAAGGATGTCACTATAATGCTGGCCCGGTGGTCTACTTCCAAAGCACACTGACGTTGGGAAAAGCGATATTATAAAGAGGTCTTTCTGCTACTTTTGAGAATTGAATATCCTAGGATTTAGTACAAGATGGACCCACATTATCATAAATTTTCCTCCATAAATAAGTTTTATAGAAAAAATTCCATTAAGCTTGCTGAAGAACTGAAACTTTGAGGATGAGTTTCAAATAGCTTTGTGATATTGCTTTGAATATTTATATCTACATACTAATTTTTTGTAAACAACTGCCAAAAAATTTCTTGAGAGCCAGGAGTTGGGCTAGTCTCTGGGATACAACAACAACCGCATACACACAACTCCTTTATTAGCAATGTAAAAAGAATGCTAAAACCAGATAGAATCTATGTGTCTGAAATGAAAATAAAGACATTGGTCTGCAATTTTTAGTCATTTAAATGATAGTATCAGATAGACTGGTTGCCCAATCAAACCTATAGAGTTGGACTGTGGTTAAAAATGGCTGAAGTATGTGATCTCTGAATGATTGCGATATGTAAAATATGTAACCCTTATTCTTATTTTGGATAGCATCCAGGACGTTGAGGTCATTTCTGCCCCAGTGACAGGAGGACCTCTGCGCTTTTCACAGGAGAAATGTCTGTTTTGTTTTTGTCTAATCTGTTTTCCATTGAGAAGAAGAACTATTTTGCTTCATGAAGAATAAGAAGGCAAAAACACAGCTGGACATCACCAAGCTCAGAGGGGCCGGCTGTAAATGTGAGAGCTGGCAGTGGGGGCCGGTTGCCAAAGCAGGACCCTGGAGATTGAAGGCTGGCAAAGAGTCTGTAAGCAAAGGGGGCTGAAACATGATATCATTTCAATAAAGCACCCTGTCAATATAGCTCACCAACAGCTAAAACTCCACAATTGGAACTTTTGTTCTTTGACTCAATTAAACAAGGCTTTGTCTATGGAAATAAAAACACCCTTGAAGAAAGATAGCACATGAAACTTACCGTTTATTTGGCACTTCAACTCAATATATGAGTCAAAGTCTTTCTTTACTGTTTGTTTAATACGAGTAGCGGGCAGGGGTGTAGGGGTGGAAGCAGGGCAACAGTGGTGAGATAGAAAGAGAAGGGATAAAGGCTGAGAAGACCCCTGGGATCGAAAGGGAAAATAAACCCCAAAGGAGTGAAATAATAGAAGTAGAAGTAGAAGTAAAAATAGAAATGGAAGCCAGATCTTAACCATACACTCTCCCCCTTAGGCATCTTGCTAACAGTTCTCCAGGTAGAACAAGGTAATAATCCCTTTCTACAATGTTCAACCATGCGACAAATAGCAGTCTATAAGTATGCCATGTTTTTAAAAAGATGTTGACCAATTGTACCTCTGCAAGAGTATGACTAGGGAGATGAGAATCATGCAGGATCTTTGAGGAGACTAAGTATGGTTGGCTAGCGAAGATTTAGCAGAAGCATGATAATTAAGTTTGTGAAGGGCGGGAAGGCAGATAAAGATGTACACTGAGAAGTGTTGCCCTTGATAACACATATAAGACCAATGAAAGGAGCTAGATTTGGGATCAGTGTAGAATTTTCAAATCCTCAAAAAAGGAAATGAACTCCTTCACAAAATAGTGAGGGCCTTATCTCTAGATGTACTCAAAAGTCAGTTGCTGAGTATTCATTAAAGTTATTATAGAAAGGATTTATATTAGTGAGAGCTCTCAGTTGAAAGTGACAAAAACTAATTTAATTTAGGTGGCTTAAGCAAAAAGGAAATTAATTGCTTCAATATAATTCTAGATTCAACATAGATGGATTCAGAAGCTCACATAGTATCATCAGGAATCTCTAGCACTTGGTTCTCCCTGCCTTTGTGTTGGCTTCATACTCAGGCAGGTCATTCCTCAAATGGTGGCAAAGAGGACAACCTACAGCTTCAGTCTTACACTACATCAGCTAAACAACAGGAATGGAAGGAGTTTCTTCTTTCTTGATGGCACCAGCAACTGCTGGAATTCACTCTAGCTACAGCTAAGTGCCTCCTCTGAACCTATTTTTATGGAAACGGGAAAGCAGCAGTCCCACGAGCCAGAACTAAGTCACGTGCTTGCCCTTGCACAATTCTTGGTGGCCATGGGCATGGAGCACCCTCTTTGGCTAGGCCTGGGTCACGTCCACACCCTTAGAGCAGGAGAGGAGGGTGGGCTGGAGTCAACAATCCCTCCCTCCTAAACCATGTGGACTGAGAGTTGCCAAAGGAAAATCAAGATGCTATTATCAGAAAAGAGGGAGGAGTTTCAGGATAGACAAAAATAACAGCTATCCTGTAGCAAGGATAGGAGACAGGCCTACAAAACTTTTATAGCCTTTTCCAGTTAAAATTGGGTTGACTGCTAAATACCATTTGCTAAATTAAGAACTAGGTACTCATTCTATAATTTAAAGCCAAACTGTTGACTTTTAGTTACATAATCCCTTAGATATACAGTTACATCAACCCAGAAAGCAAATTATTCCAGCAATAGCCTGTTAATCACCTCCCTTTGTAAGATGTAAGACAGAAACCAGTGGTGTGCTAGCCAAATGACTGTTGGAAAATAAAGCCCCGATGTATAGTATTTGCCAATTTCCATGGTGTAAATACTCCCAGAAAGGCCAGTTTCAAACTATCAACATGAAGTCACTAAAAACAGAGTTGGGAAGAGATGCACACATTCATCACTCCCGAGTTGGTGCCGTCCCCTCCAGCACACGACTTGACAAGACCGAATAAGTGTTCTAAGCTCATGAAAAATGATCTCAGATGATGGAGTCCAGTTTTTTTGTTTTTTGGGGTTTTTTTTACATTTCATTTGAGGATACAGTAAGAGACTGAATTTAAAATATGGCCTAAAATATGCAAATTAAGTCTATCCGCGTCCCTACAGTGGCTACTATTAACTATTACAGTAGATATTTTCAACACAATATGGAATTTCCCAGTAAGCTCTTCATAAAATAGTTCTCTCTTTTTTTTTTTATGATTTAACCTGAAGAATAATGAAAAACAAAAAACAGAGGCATTGCTAGTTGGTGACTAATTATGATGCCTCCAGACTTGTTTGAAAAACCTAAGACCCTTCTCCACCTAACAAAAACCGGGATACTTTTTGGCAAAAAGAACCAAATCTAATGGGAAATAAAACACATGTCTGCAATATTTTATCAATGACTTGATTTTTTCTGTGACAAATGCAAAAACCCCACAAAAACAAATACAACTATGTATCAATGTACATGGCAGGCATTCGGCAAGAGGGGAAGAGACCATAGGAGCTGGCACAGAAACTCAATAGGAGAGTCATTCCTTACAGGATGAGAACACATTAAAGGGACCTCTAGCAAAGCTTTTTATTATGTTTCCTCCCAGAAGGTCTCGGTTCAAACTTCAAGCATCCCACATTCCAAATAGACCACTGCAGTTATTTTAAAAGGAATTACTTATAATTTAGCCTTTTCAAATATTGCAAAACAGAGTATGGGTAAATATATATTTCTTAGTTTGTTTATAGTATCCTGTTGGAATTTTAGAAATTGATTTTGTCCTCACTGTCAGCAGCCTCAACTACTTAACCATTCTGAACTGTGAAAAAGGCAATTTCAGGTCAACACTTGGAAGCAGTAGTAGTTAACAATTATGTAACCCTTACTTTGTCCCAGATGCTGTTCTATTTAATACAGGCCCTTTGATGCACTCACTCAACAAAGAGTGTTGCACCAGACTGAGGTCCATAGCCCCAGAGAGTGGGTTCCAAGAGGCCATCCAAACCAGTAAGGACTGACTTCAGGGGTCAGGAGCTGAAGCCAAAACCAAGTGGTGCACAGATAGAATGGAGTGAGAGAAGTAGGAGGCCGCCGAGCGAGGCCAGGCACAGGATCTTCCCTTTTCTCCTGAAGGTGCTCATGTGGCTTGTCCGACTTATCATGCCATAGATGGAACAAATACAGAATCCCGTTTTGAAAAGTAGAAATCTGAATTTTAAAATGGGTAGATTAAAAAAAGTCTGTGGGGGGGCGCCTGGGTGGCGCAGTCGGTTAAGCATCCGACTTCAGCCAGGTCACGATCTCGCGGTCCATGAGTTCAAGCCCCGCATCGGGCTCTGGGCTGATGGCTCAGAGCCTGGAGCCTGTTTCCGATTCTGTGTCTCCCTCTCTCTCTGCCCCTCCCCCGTTCATGCTCTGTCTCTCTCTGTCCCCAAAATAAATAAACGTTGAAAAAAAATTATTAAAAAAAAAAAAAGTCTGTGGGGAAGGTATTTTTATGGAAACCATAAAACCCAAAAACTGTACAAGGAAAGATTGATCTATTGAATTTGTCTCAAAATTTAAACTTTTGTAGGAAAAAAATACCATGAAGAAAGTAAAAAAGACAAACCTGAATTAAACTTTTGTAATACATACTGCTTATACAGAAAGATATAAATCAGTAGAGAGAAAGAAAGAAAGAAAGAAAGAAAGAAAGAAAGAAAGAAAGGGAAGGAGGAAAGGAAAAAGAAAGAAAGGCAAAAAAGAAAAATAAGCAAAGGACAAATGTGAAAATCTTCTAATAATTTTATATACACCACTCATAATTTTAAAATATAAACATTAGGGGCACCTGGGTGGCTCAGTGGGTTAAGTGTCCAACTCTTGATTTTCAGCTCAGGTTGTGATCTCATGGTTCTGTGCTATAAGCACAGAGCCTGCTGGGGATTCTCTCTCTCTCCCTCCTTCTCTACCCTCCCCCCACCCCTGTTCACATGCACACATTCTCTCTCTGTCTCTCTCTCTCAAAATAAATAAACATTAAAAATATTTTAAAATAAAAACACCAGTCATAATTTTAACAATGCAAATTAATACAACAATGAAGTATTCTTTTGACCTACACATTTAAAATTAAAGCAAGAATGTCAGCAAGTGTGTAGTAAGAGATAAATTACGAAACTTTTCTCGAGGACAATTCGGCAAAACATCAAAATTCTAAACGCATATATCCTTTGACTTTGCAATTTGGTTGAAATCCAGAATCCAGAATAATAATAAATCAATAAAATCAGGATTTTGACTAATGAAGAAGCAAGCCACCTAAAAATGAACACTATTGTTCCTAGACGATTGATGATGTAATTTAGACTACGAGAGAATGTGAGCCTTCTTGGACTGGCCTGATGGATAGCAGGTCAACTTAGAAGAATATTTATGAGCAGAGGTAATAACAAATTCTGAGCCTACTTTGATCTGTGATGTGGTTGAATTGGTTTTTCCTTTGCCCTCCCTTAGGCTGATCATTCGGAAGAAACCAAGGCCACTCAACACCCATAGGTTAGCAAGCTAAGAGCAGCACTGTATCAGAGGTCGGGGAGGACAGAGAGAATGTGATGCAGGGTAACAGAAACAGCAAATGCTATGTGACTGCATGGGTGGGAATTTGGCTTCACAGAAGCATATTACCTGACAGGGGCCTTGAACAGAAAGAGCAGAGACTTGGAAAAGCCAGTCCAAGGGTAGGGAAGAGCAAGATCAAGAGTCAGGAATGGGCAGAAAAATTTGAGACTTAAAGACAAATCGAGGAGATATTGGACCAGGAGCAAGAAAATTCTTAGCATTTATCTATAACCATCAATGCATCAAGGAAAACAGAGACCCTGGGTCTTAAGATATCCTATATGAGTGGGTCCCAAACTTTATCCATTCATGACCTTCCTTCCAACTTCTTGCCATATTGGACAACAGGTGTACTTGCTCTAAATTTTTCCTTTGGTTCACTCCTTTTGTATTTAGCCTTGTCTCAAGGAATAATACCCATGAAATAATACATTTGCATATTAAAAATAGTTCTTCAAATACGTGTTAAGTAAATATACAGCTGAGAAAATGTTTTTAATTTTTTTTAACGTTTATTCATTTTTGAGAGACAGAGAGAGATGGAACGTGAGTGGGGGAGGAGCAGAGAGAAAGGGAGACACAGAATCCGAAGCAGGCTCCAGGTTCCGAGCTGTGAGCACAGAGTCTGATGCAGGGCTCGAACTCACGGACTGTGAGATCATGACCTGAGCTGAAGTTGGATGCTTAACTGACTGAGCCACCCAGGCGCCCCCGCTAATAGAGTGTTTTAAAAAGCTCACTGTATACCACCTAATATACTGACATGTGAACCAGCAGAGTGACACATATCCCACCTTGAGAAATGCTGGTCTTCAGATAGAGTCACTTAGGAACTGATGTGAAAGCTGTCATTTGTTCCTGTTTACATCAAATATGACAACCTAGGCCAAACATGAAGTGTGAAAGTGAGGATACCAGATGGCATTTTTAAACCATGCTGAAGCATAACTTAACATACTATGGTACGATGAGAAACTAACATTTTGGGGGCAGCTACTGTGGGTACTACATGTGCTGGTTATTTAAAATATCGTCTGAATGGACATGGAAGTTTCACAAAATCAAGTAATATAACCAAGCAAGTGACCTCCATGTACAAACACCTTCATATTCCCAACCCCTGACAGCCTGATATTAAATATCATTTCAAAGTAGTTTGGGCTCAGTTTTACTCCCAACCTTTGAGGAAGGTTGTTGGATCTCACTTGAAAGGATGGCCATCCTTTAAGGAGGAAGACCACAATACCACAAGAAACGAGGAAAGAGAAATATATAACCTTCAATTACCTTACAACATTTACTAAAGGCGGGAGAGGTTTCAAAACAGTGTGACAGCCAGTTGGAGTCATGGCGTGGTTTCTCCTTTATCTGTTTATTTGCTTAAGGTACATGTATTCACATCTCCCACCAGTCCTATCATTTTCTGAGCGACCAAAGATTTTTAACCAGGCTTGTAATTGTGGCAGTATGGACCCCTCTTCATGGAAAACGAAATGACTTATCTTCCATGGGTCGAGAAAGGAATCAGGGAAGCATGGTTGCCTTAGCCTCCTGGTTAAATGAGCTCTGATTTGGGGGATTGGGGCAGAGTGTGATTTTATTCTCCTGTTTGTCCCTACACCATACAAAAGTCCTCTTCTTTATGTGTCCAGTGAGGATGAGGTAGGTCGGGGCTGAAGGTGCCAGGGGAAGCATGTTGTGGGGCACTTGGAGAGAACAACCAAAATGATTAAACATTTCGGAAGCTGTCCTCACGATGAAAGAAGCAAAAGAATTTAGATAGATTGTGCCTTCAGAGAAGAAGGTTGTGAGGACAGGGATATGACTCTCCATCCTAAGGGATAGGGATGGTTATTGACAGGCACATGGCAAGGATCCGTCAACCACATGCACATGAGTGGAGCAACACTGAACTTGACGGGAGGTGTTTCTTGTGAGCTGCAATTCCCTGACTGCTTTCTAGAACATCACCAGTATACGAGAGGCAGGGCAGCAAACAGTGTAGGCACACAGACTCTGGAGCCAGACTTAGTCTCAGTTCCCTTGCCTGTAAAATAACAACAATAAAAGTGCCCACTTCATTAAGCTTCCGTGAGGATTATATCTGTTACTATATGTAAAATGCTTGAACCACTCTCTGGCACATAGTGCTACGTGTTTGTGATTGTTGTTTTGTTAGTGTAATATTAACCATAAGTACTTGCTCCATTTCCATCAATATTAACAAGTTTGGGGATTGGTCCTGAAATAATACTATGGTATGGTGACAGATGATAGCTATACTTGTGGTGAGCATAACATTAAAAAAGTTTGGAGATTCAATTAAAGGGCATGAATTGGAGGTAAGATGTTGAATAAAACAAAATGTGTTACAGCGGGGGAGTGGGGATTTTATCCTGTAGGGTTGACCCATGTTTGTTGTTTCAGACAGCTTTTCTGAGCTGGTGTGAACATAGTCCTTCCTAGTGGGTAAAGTGTATACAAGATGACCCATTGAGTTCTTCACAGCCAGCTGGTTTGGTATCAACAATGTGATCACAGCAGCTCTGGACAGAGAAAACTTTTCCTAAATGCAGCTACAAGAGCATCTCCTGTCAGGGTCTATGTTGTTTTATGCACAGGCATATGGCCAACAGATCTCTGCTATCTACCAGTCAATAAACATGTGTGATGGCGTCTCTCCCTATGGCAGGAGGGGAGTGAAGAAGTGTCTTCGAATCCAGACTTTACAAAGGATGTGAGCAGGCTCTGTGTGTCTCTGCTGTCCATGTCAGTCAATAAAATTAGGTCCTTACATCTCCCTTTTCTTGAAGGCATTTAATTAGTTACATATTCATTGTTTTAAGAAGCACACTGGAGTAACAATAGAGCTTGAGAGCAGAAAAAAGAACTACTCAGGCTGGGTTCTGACGCCATAAAAACTTGGTGATAGGAAGTAACCTCAAACACTGGTGAAATCTTCTGAACGAAGTGGGAGTCTGCCTGCTGAAAGATGCCCCATCCCATCTGCTTAGTGGTACACAGATGTGGCTCAGTGGGAGTTGAAATCCTGGAGATCCTTGACATTTGCAGACTCAGCTATTCATAGAAGACCATTGGGAAGCCACCTCAATGGGCTATGCCATGTAATCATTTGTAATTCTGCTGCAATGCCGGAGCTCCCGAGGGACCACATAGCTAGTGACGGGAGCATGGTGTACTATACTAGGCCAGTCCACCATACTGTCCAAACTGGGACTTTTTTTTTTAATTTTAAATGTTTATTTATTTTTGAGAGGGAGAGACAGAGACAGACAGAGTGCGAGTGGGGAAGGGGCAGAGAGAGAGGGAGACACAGAATCTGAAGCAGGCTCCAGGCTCTGAGCTGTCAGCACAGAGCCCGACATGGGACTTGAACTCACAAACCGTGAGATCGTGACCTGAGCCGAAGTCAGATGCTTAACTGCCTGAGCCACCCAGGCGCCCCTGGACAACTTTTAAGAGTAAGAGGGGGGTGCTATTAATAATTACAGTAGGATAACAGGCATAAACTGCATCTGTACTAGACAAATTAAAACATATGATCACCCCACCCAAGGTCTAGCGTTTGGATCTTCTGTTAGTGTAAGTCACATCTGTGATTAATTAAAAAAATTTTTTTAATGTTTATTCATTTTTGAGAGAGGAAGAGAGAGCACAAGTCGGGGAGGGGCAGAGAGAGAGAAAGAAGGAGACACAGAATCCAAAGCAGGCTCCAGGATCTGAGCTGTCAGCACAGAGCCTGATGCAGGGCTCGAACTCAGGAACCTCGAGATCATGACCTGAGCCGAAGTCAGTCACTTAAGTGACTAAGCCACCCAGGTACACTTCTGATTAATTTTTTTTAATATATTTATTCAAAATAGCAATACAGTAAGAAATAAATTTTTATTTCAGGTTGGTTAGCTTATATGAAGATTTGCAGCCGAAACTGTTAACTGTAGAAAAGCTGGGGAACTACAGAAACATGTCCATTTTGGAGATTCATCAAAATCTTGCCCTAGAACTTTGTGGAACTCCCAAGAATTTACCGACTTGTCAAGCATGGCATAAATCTGAACCCTGTGTGTCTACCAAATTGGGTCAGGCCACTTAAAGAGTGAGTCGACCACCTGAGCACAACTCCAAACAACATCACCAGGGCTTGTTATTCAGATCACTAAAGTAAATGATCAAGTGGGCCACTGGTGATACTGATGTCTTATGAGGCACTTACTGACAGCTGAAATTAATTATTTAACTTAGGAAATTTGGAGTCAGGAGCATCATTAAAAAACAGCCCCACTAAGTCTTCTGGGTAAAAGGAAGTCATTGCAATGCGCCATATACCCAGAATGAACCAGGCTCTTCACTACGCTCTCTATATATGTTCTGATGTAATCTTCATAATGCCATGAAGAAGATACCATCCCCATTTAGCAACTTGAGGAATTAGAAAGTTGGCATGACTTGCACAAGGAAGCGATATAAAATATAAAAGTTATAAAAAATATAAAACCAGTGAATGCTTTTACACAATCATGGTCAGGAGCCATGTTGGCAGCAGAAAGTCAACTTTCACCTCCTGCTCCGCTGGGAAGGGGAAGAGGAATTAATTTTTTGCTGCCTCCAAGAAACCACTACTATTCAGTCCATCATGCGCCAACAAAATTTAGAGACTAATTAGACTAAGATTGGTACCTGCCTACAAACTAACCTGTTTCTGGCTGTGAGTTTATTGCTCTGTACAATTCCCAGGGGAAGTGCAGGCATTCTGGGGCAGCCAAAGTGACATAAACAGGGCAGTGGTTTGCAAATAGTTTGCCACCAATGGGTAAGAGAGCCCATCTCTTTCTGAGTCTTCAATTCAACATGAGTGTTGAGTCATTAAAATGAAGAGGAAGAAACCGGCACTAAGGGTTGCAACAGGGAGAGAGAGTAACTGCAAACTGCAGCCGGGAAGTGCCCAAAAAGCATTCTGCATCAAATGCAATGATAACTAAGTGTGGAGAGCACCAGTCTGTTTAAAAACAAGGCACCCATCTGCAGTATGTGACTCCCAGATGAACTCGCTTTAGGGTAGAAGGGGAACAGACTGAGGCTTAACACTGTAGTAATTACCTATAATTATCATTTTGGATTTTTTCTTTTTACATAAAAGGAAATACGTATAGTTATGCTGCAATAATCCACTTATGTATAGTTTTTACTAATTCTATGATAGGAGATGGGAGTTTGTGTAGGAGAGTACTTTCAGGTCAAGCTCTAAATTTTTTTTTAATGTTGATTTATTTTTGAGAGACAGAGAGAGACAGAGTGCAAGCAGGGGAGGGGCAGAGAGACAGCGAGACACAGAATCCAAAGCAGGCTTCAGGCTCCAGGCTCTGAGCTGTCAGCACAGAGCCCGATGTGGGGCTCAAACTCATGAACCGTGAGATCATGACCTGAGCCAAAGTCGGATGCTCCACCGACTGAGCCACCCAGGCACCCCTCCAGTCAAGCTTTAAGTGAAAATGTGTTTCAAGTCACCATAAGCTGGGTAAATACAAAGATCTGGGATTTTTAACGCATGTATGAAGCATTGGAAGATTAGCAGATTGGCAGATTTCTAAAGTAAGAGAACAACTCAATTCATCTAGCAAAGATTGCCTGGATCTGTGTGTCCAGCTGGGCAGTGTGTTCAAAGTTGAAAAAAAAAAAGTGGTTTGGGCTGACTTTCTTCTTTCTTAGAAAACTCCTTGGGTAGAAACAGCCTCCCAAACCCCCCAAGAAGACAAACACCTACTCATCATTCAAAAAGCACCTCCCATGTCACAGTGAAGTTTTCCATCAGCTCTGCTGCAAAGCCTTCCCTCAGCCCCAAGGCAAAGGTTTGTGATCTCTTAGCAGGCTCCTTTGTCCCTTTGTGGAGACATCCCTTTCCCCTGCTCACCATACACCATGTTAGCATTCAAGAGTGGTCTGCCTCCAGCACATCATCCCCCTGACCTCCAGGGCTGATTCTCGTGACCTGGATGATTAGACACGGGATCTCTTCCTCATTCAGTACCCAAGAAAATGACATGCGCACCTAGTAAAAAGCTTCCATTTGGTACAGGGCAAAGAAGTAACTCACAAACAAGTGTCTGTCCATGTGTGTATATTGTCCACTGGCCTGTGGTTTTTAGGTCTTGTTGATTTTTGTAATCTGTGCTTATGTAGCACAGATTATATGTACCTCATACATCGATGTGTGTTCTTGAGATAACTTCAGGGAAAATAATGCAACAATTTTCCTTTCCTTTTCCTAGGTTTTTGTTTTCTAGGACCCATCTAGATCTTAAAATGTTTTCATTTTCACTGTAAATGAGGTAGCCTCAAATTTGTAAAAGGAGTCCAAATTTTTATATTTCCAGCCCTGAGATCCAGACACACAGAAGCAACTTCCAACATGACTCTCCACTTCTACATCTAATAAGCATCTCAAGACTATCATGGCCAAAACAGAACAATGGATTTTACCCGCAACCCCTTCCTAAAAGTGACCCTCCCCACTCTTCCCATCTCCATGTCTTCAACATGCACCTGGTACCCTGGATCTCAAATCTGCCTCCTGCTATTTCCCTGGTCCAAGCCATCACCATCTCACCTCCAGCTAGTCTCCTGTTCCCATCCCTGTCCTCTACACACAGCAACAGCTAAAGCACCCTTCTTAAAATATTAATCATATCATGTTATTCCTGCCCTCAAAAGTCTTCAGAGATTTCTCCAGATACTTAGAACAAAACCCAACTCCTTCCTAGGAGCCTCCAATGTTCAACACCAAATGTGGCCTGCCCACCTCTGATCTCACTTCCTACCTCTCTCCACCATATTTGTAGGGTCCAAATTCCCTTCTGTTCTAGGAACCTGCCACATTTTTCTCCTCTTAGAACTTTGTGTTTGTTCTTCTCTTTGCCCACGAGGCACTACCAGGTCTTTCGGCCGGTTCTGTCATGTCCTTCTGGTCTCAGCCTAACTATTAGCTCCTCAGAGAAGCCTTCCCCAACCAACCCTCTCAAGTCACTCTCCAAGCACCCTCTAAAACAATCCCCTATTTTGTGTGCTTTGAACATTATTTTGTTCATTGTCTATCTCCCCCACCAGAATGCGAACCCTGTGGGAGCAGGGATCTTGCCTGTCCCATTCACTGCTATATCCCCAACTCCTAGAACAGGGCGGGTGTGCACTTGTGGAATGAAGAGGGAGGAATTCTGGGGGGGAAAAAAGTTGTCAACAAGAAATTTGAATTTTAGTACAGTCACCAGGAAGTAGCTGTTCTGTAGACACATGATGCTTACTTTGTTGTCAGCCACAGGAGTAAGTGAGGACTACGTACAAAGAACTATCCAGTGACAAATGTGCAACAGTTTGCTCCGTGACAACTTCCAAACTGCATGCAAGTATGTCAATGTGCTCGTAAAACAGATGTTATCCAAATTGCCTGTAGGGCCAACACAGCTGTGTTGGACAGGTGGCTGCTTAGAGAGTAGGCAGGACTGTCACCTCACAGAATAGATTCTCACTGACTGAAAGCATCATAGTAGATCCAAAACAGGCCATACCAAACGAACACCCCAACCTTTCGGTACAATGGAAAGAGGATGAAGAAGTGATCTATTTTATAAATTGCAAAACTTGATCTTACCCTGACCCAAATCCTGGTCACTGACTAATTAGCTCCCTCTTTGGGTATATATATTTGCCTCCTTCTCTGATTCTGTCCTCCTGATACCAATCTCACACCCTCAATCCCCTTATCACCCAGCTAAAATGGTGTTTATAAACTGAAAGTACCCCAGAGGCCATCCCAGAATGAATTCCATTACTGTTGGCCATGTCGATGGCCAATATGAAATATAGTGGAATCTGTGTAATGAATATGTGATAAAGAGCTCATCATTGTCAAGCTGAGCCACCAGCATGGTACTAACCATATGGAGCTTAATGTGGCTATTACTCCTTACAGACTCACCCAACCTCCTCTGTACTCTTAGGAGCGTGTGATGTGCTCTTAGCTGAGAATCTAGAGAACTTCCTGCTCTCTCCCTCCCTCCCCACCCATCTAAAGATATTTAGTTTTTTGCTTCCTAGTCATATCTTAGAGAACAAGGTGGGGTGGGTGAGGGAATCAGAAGTCCTCATTTTGCTCTGGTTGAGTCCTTGCTTTCATGTGGCATGGAGGAAGCACATGGGCTTTGAAATCATGCATATCATGTGACCTGGGCAATTAGTGAATTCCTGTCTTCCGTGACTTCCTCTGATGTTTAAATCCCTGTTTCAGGCCTTTTGTGATCAACAAGTCACAATTTGGCCATCACCTATCACCAGCAAGAAATGTTGTGCATCTTAAGAAATACCTCTCTGTGATGTTTCTTATGTCACACAGCATACCCGCTGTGACAGGTGCCATGGTGAGAGAGCCACCTCAAGGTTCTGTGATGAGGTTCTTAGAGAAGGGAAACAGAGGGCCTACCCCATTGTTTAGTGGCTGTGAAAGAAATAAAGGACAACATCCAACAGAGCTGGTTTTTTAGAGGAGGTAGTTATATATTCAAGCTCTGGGATAAAAAAAATACAATGCTTTGCCACTTACTGGCCATATGATATCAGGTGACTAACAACCTCTTTAGCCTCAGTTTCTGAAAATGAGACAAAATACAGCACCTATGCTGCAGGCTGCTGAAGGATTAAATTAGGTAATATATATGAAGACTTTAATATAGCTCCCAGCAGGTGGGAAGTATGTCAATAAATCTTAGCTGTTACTTTGGCAGTATGGAGAGTTTGAGTTTCCAGATGCATGGTGATCAAATGCATCTTTAGCTATCCTTATTGTTTGATGATTTTGTTGGAAGCACTCATGCATGACAGAGGCTCTTCCCGACCTGCATTTCCAATATTCCTGGAAGGGTGAGAGAAGGGGGTCGGGGGGAGTGTGCCAACAGAGACATTATTCCACAAAACTAACTGCCTGGGAGTCTAGGGCACAGGTGCCTTGGCATGGGTACTAGATGACAAGGCAATGATAGAAATAACCAACTCATGGCATAAGGGTGAGAATTAAATGAGCTAACGTATATGTAACTACTAACAGTCTAAGAAGTCATTGCCTTTTCCTCTTTCCTTTGCATGGTTTGGAAAATGCTTCAGGTCTTTATTTAGTAACTTGCCAAATAAATTTTTACACCCCCCTCCCCCGGGCAAATCTTAAGAGACCATTTCGTTCCATGATAAATTCTTGAAATGCTATGTGTTTCTTAAACATTTTTTTTAATCATCTCGCCTTCCTTTCTCACCCTTTGATCCTTTCGTTCCCTTGTAGTCTCTCTATTTCTCACATTCCTTTAATTTACATTTTGTTGTAGAATCCTGGTACAAGAGCTTTATTGTGGCACCAATCATAGAATGACTTTTTTAAATGGTCAGTTTCTACAGAAGAGTAGAATCCTAGCAGGATGCATCCTGCCACACTCTGATAGATATCCTTTTTTTTTCGAATAAAAAAAGAAATGGCTCTTATGGTATTCTATGCAAATGAATGCTGACTATAAGTTGGAAACACATTCAGCTGCCTCCTCAAACAAAGATGTCTTTTCAATGTCAGAATTCTTGAAAGTCCTTGAATAAAAATTCACTTCCCTCTAGAGTCGTATTGATGTATTTTTAATATTGCTATTTTTCTTTTATTGTTGCATTGAGATGCATTCTCATTTTGTTTGTAGTTTATAATCAAAAGGAACCAAGGGAAAAACTAGTAAGGGTCTATTGAAAGAGTTAAATCATTTCCCTACAGCTTTCCTAAGCGGAACTGATAGTCTTAGTCTGACTTAGAGAGCTGGAATAGAAAGGCTGCCAACATCTGTTTTGGTCAGAGACAGATAAAAGAGACTAATTCATAGTGGGAATAACCCATGTGTGGCATTCTGTATTCCATTACCCTTTTCACAAAAAAAAAAATACGCATGATACAGATAGACAGATATATTTCTACCTAAACTTTTCCACGGTGAAAATAAAAGAAACGTGAAAGGCTCAAAAGAGTAATTATTGATTTATTTACCTAGAATGAAGCCAGGAGCACATCATCATCACCACCACTACCTTGTAAGGTTGGGTCTCAGCCATCTGACAGAACTGGTCTTGAAATCTAAAAATACAGAAGTGAAAATAACTTTTCAAATACCTGTAGAAACATGAGTTAGGGTTGACAGAAACAACTGAAATACAGGAATAATGTAAAATCTTTATTGTATCCATTAGTTTCAACCTTCTCTCCATTAAAACTAATTCAAGAACCGTTAATATATAGCCAAATAAAGTTACCTGAGATCCTCTTCTCTCATTATTGGTAAAGATGCTAACAGGTAGGCAAGAGAAGTAGTAAGCTATCTGGATAATTGATGAAATGAGTAAGCCACATAGAAATAATCAGGGCATGGCTGTATCAAAAGATCAACACTAGAAAAAAAATGTTTTGCATTTAACAGGAATGCAGCTGTGGAGATAGAGAGAGAGATTTGGTTTCTTTGGTTGGTTAGCTGGTTGGTTGGTTGGTTGGTTGGTTGGCTGTGAATGAACACTGTCAGCTTCCTTTCTTACCTAATAATATACAAAAAGCCTCCAACATCCAGGATCATCAAGAAACTTGTTTAATTCTGAATTACTTCAGGGAAGTAGCTCAATGCTTAGTAGCTTGGCGCTTTCTTTTTTGACACTAATCCTTGCATGACTGAAACAGCATTGTGATCAGAGCAGAGTTTTATGATATACTTTTGACAGTGAACAGGAAAATCTTGAGTCAGTGCAGCCCAGTGGATGAACTATATGCCACAGTTTTGACACCCAGAGCCCGTGATTCCCATAAGAGGAAAAGATCCACCCTGGCTACTCCAAAAGTGGAGGGCACAAGCACTCTTCTTCTTATTGAGATTTGGATGCTCTTCTCCTACTTAAAAATTAAGCAAGAGCTCTTCATGACTAATCCTAGTCTTTTGTTTCTTCTATCTCTTTCCTTCTTTTTTTTTTCTTCTTTGTCATCTTTTTCACCGTCCCTTTCTCTTCCATGGCCGTGGAAATTGGTCGCGGTCTAGGTGGGGGTTATGCCTTATACCTGAATACTAGAATACAAGCTCACTGGGGTCTAAGACTGTACAAAGAAGGGGCTCAAACATGCACTTTAAGTAGAATAAAGCCAGACTACCCCAAGGTCCTATACTGAAGAAGTAACCATGTCAGAAGGGGAGCGGTTCCTACCCAAGGAAGGTCAGGCTGGTCTGGCGCATTGTTTCTTCTATCTCAGCATCTGAAAACATTTGCTTCTGAGCAACTGTCTTGTTAAATAACAACTGTAGTCTTTGATACTCAGAACATAGTACAAATGTTTTATGTTTCTGAATTCTTTAAACATCTCAGAGCCTTAATTAATCAGAACTCAATGAAATGGAACACTAACTACCACTACTCTCCAAAAAATATTTTAAATTTTTTTCATCATTTTACTTTTATGAAAAAGATCCAAACTTTAAGTGACTCACAGAGACCACAGATACAATTGATAAAAAGGTCTCCACGTACACCTAAGACAGTATATATTCAGGCCAATCTCTTAAATCTTCTACAGGCAGAGCATGTAATACTGAATGCATAATGATCCTACGTATTGAGATTTTAATGCTGAAGCAGAACAGAGCCATGATAATGGAAGAAATATTGCTATGTTCTCTGTTCTTACTAAAGCAAGAAAAACTGCTACTGCCCTTCAGAAAGATTTTCAACAAGAGAGAATATTCTTTTTTTCTTTGCATTCCAGATAATTGAATTTCTTTTTTCATCTGCCAAAGAATGTCAGTGCTCTGATCCTTCTAAGAAATCTGGGAGTAGTAGCCTGGAATTATTTATGATTTATGCCTACTGCCATAAAGGATTTGAGGCCCATATTCAAAGAATTGATATGACCAATATGCTAGACTCTGCCCTTGACTTTTTGACCAAAGTTGTGTGCTTCTTTTACTCTAACTGTAAAACAAAAGACAAAGAGTCATAGGATGACAGAGTTAGAAGGGACCTTTACTACTAGAAACTGTAGATCATTTTATAGAAAACCAAGTTCCAGAAAAGTAAAATAATCTGTCCAAGGCCAAAGGGCTCATCAGTAGCAGCGCTGAGAGAAGAACCAGGTCCCCTGACCGCAAGTCTTTTCCCATTGGCCCAGACAGTCTCCCTGCTGTGCAGCTCTCCAGAGGATACTGCAATAAGGATGAGACAGACCATTTTGTAAAGTCAGAATACTGGAGCATGCCCTGAAAGTATAAAGTACTAAGGCCAGTTTTCCTCTAAACACCAACCTCTACCCTCTTACTGAGATAACCCAAGAGGCACCTCAAATGGGTCACAAACTAGCATCTCAGCCGCCACGTGGCCACCAACATGTGCCTCCTTTGCCCTGCCCGTGTTCCTCGGATTACTGTCCCTGGCAGAGCCACTGATCAAATGGAGTCCAAGAAGAACCTGCCTCTGAAAGCACCAGTGCCCACCATTAGGCTTCCAGATTGCTTTCCCTGGATGGTGTCAGTGGGGAGTGCTGGTGGTAGACGCCAGCTCACTTGTTGTGGACCAGAGCTTGTAGCATCAGGAGATACCAGACCATTAAGCCGGGAGTGGGGATGCATACAAGGGAAGGAGGTATAGTAGGTCAGTGAACTAAAGAGGGTCTGAAGCATGTATCGGGAGATGGAAAATGGCTCCATGGGTTCAGAGTCCCAGAGAAAAAGAATGTCATAGGAATGCAGTCCAAAGAAATAACTGGATTTTTTGTTTTTCACATGTAGTCTTTTAATGAATCAGGTCCACATTTAGGGCCTGGGGGCAGGAGCAGGTACAGGTATAACCTTTTCCTTCTCTTCTGGCAAAGCTGTAGTTAATTGTTGGGGTAGGGGTTCCAAGAGCCATCTCAAGTGGACCAAGTACCTTTCTCCTCCACTGGCTCCATAGCTCCTCCTCCAATATCTCACATGGTAGAGGCTTTGGCTCTGGAAAAATAGAGGTATATTCTAAGTAAGAGTAGGAAACTCAACTTTATGGGCAGTGGTGTGCTAGGAAAAGTTTGACAATCGGCTCTCTACCAAAAACATGCACACATAAATACATGTGTACGTGTAATATAAATTTCCTGACATAAATAACGTTTGACTATAATATATAACTGTAAGAAAATATTCAAGCCTCTGCATTAGAAATTCCATATAGTCAGTTGATTTCTCACAGAACACTTTCCTTGATTCTTATCTTACTGTTGTATCCTTAGCCACCCATGGTTGCAATGATCAAACAAGTATAATTCCAACATGAATACTGGTGAATATTTTCATTTATATCAAGGAGTAATAAACAACAAAGACATGCATCAGAACAACACCTGTTCATGGATGATGTAAGCAGCTTCGTTGCTGAATCAGATAATAGTTTCTGAATATCAAAGGAATATTTCCTCAATTTGAGGGGGCTGTCCACAAGGTAACGAATACAGGCACAAAACAGATTTAAACTTAATGCTACTCATGTTATTACTATTTTCTCCATCATTTTCTTACGTCTAGATAGTCAACAAAAGGATAAATCAAGCCATGATTTCTAGCCAATTTCTGTGGTGTAAATTCTCCCATCATGCAGATTTCAAAGTATCATTGTGACTCACTGACTATGCGGTCGTGAAGAGCGAGGCAGCACGGCACTATCTTTTCTGTTCACGGTACAGGTAGGATAGATGTAAATCAGCTCAAGAGCATGGGTCATGTTAAAATGTAGCAAAATAATTTAAAAGTGGTGAGTGGGGGGTTTTGTTACCTTTGTTTTTAAATATAACTGTTGTAATTGTAAGTTTATGAAATTGAATTCTTAAATAGTGGCTATGTTTGGGGCGCCTGGGTGGCGCAGTCAGTTGAGCGTCCGACTTCAGCCAGGTCACGATCTCGCGGTCTGTGAGTTCGAGCCCCGCGTCGGGCTCTGGGCTGATGACTCAGAGCCTGGAGCCTGTTTCCGATTCTGTGTCTCCCTCTCTCTCTGCCCCTCCCCCGTTCATGCTCTGTCTCTCTCTGTCCCAAAAATAAATAAACGTTGAAAAAAAAATTAAAAAAAAAAAAATAGTGGCTATGTTTAACCAGGGGCTCACAGAATTCCTAAAAACTTCACAATCAGCTCTCATAAACTGGCACAGGCCGGCTCTAGCACTCCACTGGAGGGAAAAGACATTCTTTGGAAAATGAGTATCAGGAAAAAGATTGCTAGTTCATAAGATATGTGTTCATATTAGGTTATAAAGCCGTTTATTAAGAAACTGAATTTTCAAGCCCTTGTCTAGTCAGTAGATTTGGCTTTTCTGGCCAAGTGTGGGGGGTTGGATTCTCCCACTTCCCCCACAGGCTCTAACCACCCCCAACCAACTCTCCCACAGACACCCACTGCACAGAAGGGATTCATTTAGCGCACCTCATGAGAGTTTCACCTTCTCCTATCCAAAATAACTCTTTCTGGAGCCAATTTTTTAGTGTAATTTATTCCAAACCTTTGATGGGGAAACTTGTACTCTTGAAGCTGTTCAGATGTGCAGCCAGCGGGGAGCTCCTGGGCCACACTGCCTTCTACAGCTACAGATGCTGTGGCCAAGCCCGACGCCCAGGGACACCACGTGGATTTCTAACATTCCTTGAGGGATAGCAAATCCATAGCCTATAAATGAATGCATTATGCTTATCCACGTACATGTTTTTAATCTGTGACAGGTATTTTATGGATTGGAGCCTTCATTTAAATGTTACATAATCCTCCTTTAATAAATAATGTGAATATTCAATATAATTAAAACAAGAAAGCCTGCCTTTGCTTCCGCATAAGTGGTTCAAAAACAAAAAGACTCAGCACAGATTAGAGATTGATCATCAAAAAGATCAGTTACATTAGAAAGTATGATCACGTGTCTGTCATAGCTTAATCGTAATGAAAGAAGTATAAATGATATTAGCATGTTTGTCTTCTTACATGGTCATCTTGAGGTCTTCAGACATAAGAAGCCAAAGAAATGCACCATTTGGTGAAATTACTAATTTGGCTTAACTAAAAGCAAAGCCAGGATGAATCAATTAAAAATACTAAGTTTCAAAATACGTTTTACAAGATACTTTTTAAAGAAATTAAGTTGCATTAATTTTCAGGATAAGACGTAAGTGAAATTCCATCCACACTGCCAAGGAGGGTATTTACTTCAACAGCTTAAAGTGTACGAGACTGATGTAGGGAATCTGTTGATCTTAAAGAGTTTGTACCTGTAGCATTTAGCACAATGCCTGACTGAACATTCAAAAGGAATTTCTAAAATGAATGGACGAATTAATACCTTAATGACTGACGACAATTTATTAGCATTATTTTTTAAAGTTTCTTCTGTTACATAGACTAAAAAATATGTTTGTAATTTTACTTATGGTACTAATTTCTTAAATAAACATTTTCTCTATTAATATTATTAAAATTTAGTCCTTTACTAAATTATCATGTTTTGAATTATGAGAGTCTGTAATTAAGAAGCCCTAGTATTCTTCTGTGGCTTTTTCCTGTCCAGGATCCATTTCCCTTTCTGCCATTAATAACACCCTGATTTTCTCCTGGGGAACCATCTCTCCCCTTCTCATAGTCCATCCGGATACACTGAGATAGACCCCAACACCAGTCCACAAGTGGTCATATGATCCAAACCTGGTATTGTCAGTGGTTTGTATACAGGGACTTTATGCACAAATCCCAACTGTGTACCTGAGACATCCTTACAAAAGAACCTAAGCACCTTTATAACAAGAGGATAAATAGCATGGGTTCTCCTCTGCTTTGTGAACTGTGCTTAAGTATGTGTGGCCTGGTGAACCTTGGTACTTTATGCAAGGCAGTGTGCTAAGCGCTATCAGAGTTACAAAAATAAGTTAGACGGTCTCTACTTTCTAGGAACATAGAGGCCACCTGTGGAGTCAAATGTACTCCACACCAAGCACAGCATGAGTGCTAGAACAGATGGGCAAGCAAAGGGCTATCTCAGTGGAAGTAAGAACTGATTAAATCTAGTGAACAGTAAATACGAGCATTTATGCACAATTTCCAAAATGGCTTGGTTTTTAACAGGTGCTAGAGAAGAAGCCTCACAAGAAAAAGGAAAAATCCATGGAAAGGCACTGAATAGGGAAAACGCATAAGGGATGCATGAAATGGGATTAGGGAATAAACTAGGAATGGAGCATTTGTCAGATTGAGGAGGGCTTTGAACACCTAGCAAAGAAACTGGACCCAATTCCAGAGGCATTTTTTAAAAATTTCATTTTACATACACATAGAGTTTTCTCATCCCCAGGACCAGGGCCAATTAACACACTAGTAAAACTAGATATTATGGAAAAGTGATTTACATAAGAATAATCACTGATATTTCTTAAATCCCAAACACTCTCTCAAATGTTATTTTCTTGGGTTTTCTCTCCCCAAATTACTCTTTTCCCCCCAAAAAAAGTAAAAAGTAACATCAGGGATTCAGGCAATTTATTTTAGTCTTGCACTTTCAAATATTTTTCTGTCCTTTAAATATTTTAATCAACTTTATTTACAAACCACTAACCTAGGAATTATTAGTCTACAAACCTTCAACTTGAAAAAGTATATAATCGCTTAATGATAGATAACTCAAATTTACTTTAGAAGAGAGACAAAAGAGACTTCAGTTTCCCACCAGAAGCTCGACAATGGGAGGGCATCCAGCCTATGGAGAGGAAAATGAGGAAAACTCCTTGCTGGAGAAGTATATGTGCGTGCGTGTGTGTGTGTGTGTGTGTGTGTGTGTGTGTGTGTGTTGGGATTTATTTATTTATTTATTTATTTATTTATTTATTTATTTATTTGTAGTGGCGGGGGGAGGGAGAGGGGAGAGGGAGAGAGGGAAAGAGATTGAGAAAGAGAATATTATGCAGGCTCCACACTAAGCACGGAGCCTGACACAAGGCCCAATCCCACCATCTTGGGATCGTGATCTGAGCCAAAATCAAGACTCAGGTACTCGACCGACTGAGCCACCCAGGCATCCTGAGAAGTATTTATTTTGATACAAGGATATTGCAGGCCAGAAATACTGCTTTCCAGCAAAGATCCTCATGGGATTCATACACGCTTTCTGAGGAAGCAGAAGAATAAAGTCCTGATGTTTGCATGTCCCCTTAGATTCACCAGCACCACAGAAACTTAACTGGAATTAGAGGTGGAGGAACAAAATCTAGACACCAAGGTGGGAATCTGAGAGGAGGGAAGGGAGAAGGTCTTCTCTGATGAACACTGACCCTCTGCAGAAGACCTTGCCACATGATGTTCAGCTAGGTTCTCTAACGGGAGTAGCCACTGGTGATTTCATGGACTTGATTTTTGTCCTAGTGACTCTACATTTCCAGAAATATCAGTCTTCAATGTATCTATATTTGTTTAGGTTTTTTGCTTAGTTCATTCACTAGAAAATCTGTTGCACTCTGAAGTGCAAGAATTGGTTAAGTGGAATTAACTTTCGCCAGTCACCTCCTTTCTAGCTGTTCCTAATCACTTATATTTAAGGCTTACATCGTTTAAGAATAACTTGAAGTCACAAATGTTCATATAAGTTTAAACATTTCAAAAATTTTACATTCTCTTTCAAGTACTTTAGAAAGTTGCATAACAAAATGTTTCTCCTTATCTCTATGCAGCTGATTTTTAACTGAGTGAAAACTTTTGGTCCAAAAAAGAGAATTATCCAAAATTCAAGGATTGCCATCCATGCTGTCAATTTCCAAAGAAATCTGCAGCAATAAGGGCCTGGACTCAAGTGTTCAGCTGCCACAGTCTTAAACAGCTTCTCTAGAAGAAGCCAGAGGCACGAATCCAAGGCAGTCACAGCTCTTTGTGGCTTCAATGGCCAAAGCAGGACTGCTTCTAGTTGCCAGTGCCCCACGAGCCACAACAAACCACACAGAACACTCTGTGGAATTCAGTCTGGATCCAACCCTGCCCCTGGTAAATAGGAAAGCCCATCAGCTGAGCAGGTCAACAGCAAAAGAGAAGTATATCAAAGATAGGGTTGCCCAGTGCTCCCTCTTTTTCTTCTCTCTCCCTTCTGTCCCTTCCTTCTTTCTTCCTTCCTTCCTTCCCCCTCTTTACAACTTTATTGAAGGATAATTGACATAGA
Source organism: Prionailurus bengalensis (assembly GCF_016509475.1). Taxonomy (NCBI): domain Eukaryota; kingdom Metazoa; phylum Chordata; class Mammalia; order Carnivora; family Felidae; genus Prionailurus; species Prionailurus bengalensis. Next base: position 115,311,429 of record NC_057344.1, read on the forward strand.
ATCAACTGCCTATATTTAAAGTATACAATTTGATAAGCTTTGATATAAATAAATATAAATATGTCTCCATAAAACCACACTACAAACAAGATAACAGACATTTCCATCACCCCTCAAAAGTTTCCTTGTGACCCTTTGTAATTCATTTTTTGTTCCATCCTCATGCCCAGACAACCACTGATCTGCTTTCTGTCACTGTAAATTTGTTTGCATTTTCTAGAGTTTTATGTAAATGGAATAACGCATTATATATGTGTTCCTTTTTGTCTAACTTCTTTCAGCATAATGATTTTGAAATTCATTCATGTAGTTCTGTGTATCAATACTTTGTCCTTTTTATAGTAATTTTCTATTACCCGGACATACCACAATTTATTTTAATATTCACCTACTGATGAGCCCATGGTTGTTTCCAGTTTTATGAGAGAAAAGCTACTATGAACAATTGTATACAATTATTCATGTGGAGATATGATTTCTTTTCCCTTGGGTAAATGGGGAATAAAATGACTAGGTCATATGGTAGGTATATGATCAACTTTTTAAGAAATGGTCAAACTGTGTAGAATTGGTATTGTTTTTTCCTTAAATGTTTGGTAGGAATCAAATGTCATCTGGACATGGGGTTTTCTTTGTGGGAAGACTTAACTAATTCATTATCTTTAATAGGTATAGATAGAGTCACTTAATGTTGTCTCAAGGCTCACTGATGCTGTTTTGGTCTTTTTTTCTCTTTGTTCTTTCCTTTTCGTTGTTTTTTGTCTTTTTTTCTTTCTGTGTTGCTTTATGGATAATTTCTATGGCTATGTCTTCAAATTCACTAATATTTTCTTCTGTAGTGTTTAGTCTACTAGTAATCCTATGTGGTGTATTTTTCATCTCAAGCTTTGATTTTTCATCTTTAGAGGTTTCATTTGGGCCTTTTTTAAGATCTCTTCTACATCTCTCCTTATCATGCCCATGCTTTCCTCTATTTTCTTAAACATATGAGGCATATTTATAATAGCAATTTTAATGTCCTTATCAATTAATCTTAGGATTAGGATAATTTCTGGGTCTGTTTTTATTGATTTATTTTTCTCCTCATTATATCATGTATTTTCCCATTTCTTTGCATGCCTAGTCATTTTTTTATTAGATGCTAGACATTGTCAATTTTTTATTGTGGAGTGATAGATTTTTGTTGTTGTGTTCCTTTAAATAAACATTGGTGTGGGAAACTCAAGTCACTTAGAAACAGATTGAGCCTTTCAAGGCTTGCTTTTAATCTGGAAAGATGAACTATTCCTGGCTCTGTGTGAGCTCCAAAGATTATTCTACCTAAGTCTTCCTACTGATTCCAAGGCCTCAGAATTTTCCTCACACACATTCCCTGACCAGTACTTAGCTAAAGACCTGAGGGCACACTCTTCACCTCTCTACAGCATTTCCTCTCTCTCTCTCTCTCTCTCTCTCTCTCTCTCTCTCTCTCTGTGTGTGTGTGTGTGTGTGTGTATAGCTTTCTCCTCTCTGGTACTTAGCCTGAGATTTTTAGCCACCTTGGCCTCCTCCTTCTCCTCAACTCAGGGAGGACTGCACTGCAGCCTGGAAACATTCACCAGGCAGTGAGCTGGGCTAATCACAGGGCTTGCTTCATTTGTTTTCCTTTTCTCAGAGATTATTGTCTTATACTGCCTATTTTAACATAGACACTATTTTTTCACATATTTTTGCCCTTTTTTTAGTTGTCTAATGCAGAAGGGTAAACACAGTCCCTGTTACTCCATGACAGCACAATGTGAAACTCTGATTCAGGAAATTTAATGTCAGGTTCAAAGAACTTAACTATATTCTAAGGGTTAATGTTGAACAATTTCTACAAATTTGTCAGTCCAAACCAGAGCCACACAACACATGTGTACTAAGTGGATTCAGTTTGTCTGATAGAAACCCTATTTCATTTCCATAAATTAAGATTCAAAGTAATAGTGTGTGTTGCTCCATATTATCAGATCCTAGTCTGATGATTCAGTGATATTTTCTCTCTAGTTCTGTGCATATATGCATGTGGTGAGGGGGGGTGTTCCTATAAATACACATGAGTAGATATTTTATAGCCAGCTTTGTGACTGGATTTAGACTTAAAATTTACAAGTACACTTTTTTAATGCACATAAATAAGAAATAGCTACTTGTGAATTCATCAGTTAATATTCTGTTTATAGAAGTATTGTGCAGAATAATCCTTTGTTCATATGAGTGAGATCCTGCTGTCAGTAGGAAAATGTATGGAGTGAGGTGCCTTAAGGAACCACCTTGGAGCTTCACCACACAGTCAGCCAGTACCATTCAAGAGCCCTCTGCATTTTCCATTTCCTAAGATTGAATTTTACTCTCAGAGGAGTAAGCTCTTGAATTGACTAGAGCCATGCATGAGAATTAGTTGCCCATTCACCTGCACCCACAGCCCCCCTTACTCCAACTCTGTTCCTAGAGCTGCCTTGGCTGCCTGCCCAGACCCTTGACTTCTTGAATTTGGGCCCATCATGTTTCTCATGCCTGGCTGAACCCAAGGCCATCCACCTTTCCTTGACCTTAGGTATAAACTTTCTAGACTCCTGTCTGCCTGTCCACCTGGCCATTGCTTGGCTTGATGCCCAGCACATGTTAAAAGCAAAAGGCAAGATTTAGGAATCTACTTGTTTCCTCTGAACTACTGAAAGGCAGCCGGCAGTCAAGAGAGATGGATATGGTATGTATTTATAAAGTTAAATGAACCAAGGACACAGCTACAACATTAATGCAACTCAGCAAAATACTTTTAAGCCAGGCACTGTGCAAAGGTTGAGAATACAAACTGAATAAGGCATTAGCATGATGATGGAGACTCTACTTCTAGTTTGGAGGACAAACAAGGAAGAGAATATAATATAGCATGTGAGAGAACCACAGCTTCTCCTTGCCTGCCTAATTTCAAGCTCTCTACTTTTATTTACATATACATTTGGATAACAGACTATATATATTACTACTGGATGACACTGACACCACGTCCTGATTGATTTCCACAAACAGTTTATATGCCTGTCTTTCTAAGTTGTAAATTCCCTAAGGATAAGGGCCACGTCTTATTCCTTTCTTGTCACTCAGTGACTAACATAAGTTTTCCTTGAATTGAAATGCATGAAGTTCACATATATAAGGGTCTACTATAAAGTAATAAATTACTTATATAAGCAATGCATACTAAACTAAAGCACACCCCTTGATAAACAGCAATGATTCCAATTATCTTAAGAAAGTACGTATGGTTACAATTCATAATGGGGAATTAATAGGTTAATTAACTAAGTGGTTAAAAGGTAAAGTAAATGTATTAAAGTTGTTTATTGTTTGTTTATCTTACCCCAAGCCTTATCTTTAATACATGTGTATAGTAAGGTTATATCCATATATAAGCAGCCAGGAAACTGCTTAGAATTTGTATTTTCAAACAAGAAAAAATTCTAGATCTTGCCATTGTTACCATTTGTCAGTCTTTTGGCCACTACCTTTATCTATATTACACCTTTACTCTACATAAGAAGATAACCTGGAAGAAAGAAGATAACTCTAGATAGTTTTGTGCCTAGGAAGAGACAGTAAGGGTTTAGCTAGAAGCCAAGGAGGGGCAAGAGGCAGGAGGGACAGTCAAGCTGACTCTTGCAGTTAGGGTTCCTGCAAGTGGCAAAAAGCCAAATATGTAATAAAGGAAAAATTTTTTATGCTTCACTACAGCGGGATTTGGGGCTCAAACAATGTCATCAGAACCCCATCTCTCTACCTCACAGCCTGCTCTCCTCTGTGGTGGCTTCATTCTCAGCCTTCATCCAGCTCACTGAACAATTCTACCTTTTGTAGAAGCTGAGTGCAGTGACATGTTTTCTAGAAACTTACCATTGTACTTGATAGTAAATAAAGGGTGTGCAAAATTGTTTAACCACTCTCTGATATGCTGCAATGTCGAGCTCATTGACAAAAGTATTAAAATGTGCTCTAACCAAGAGAGGGGCACCACTTTCAATGTTGACAATTTCTTTTTTTTTTTTTAATTTTTTTTTCCAACGTTTTTTATTTATTTTTGGGACAGAGAGAGACAGAGCATGAACGGGGGAGGGGCAGAGAGAGAGGGAGACACAGAATCGGAAACAGGCCCCAGGCTCCGAGCCATCAGCCCAGAGCCCGACGCGGGGCTCGAACTCACGGACCGCGAGATCGTGACCTGGCTGAAGTCAGACGCCCAACTGACTGCGCCACCCAGGCGCCCCTGACAATTTCTAAACTCAGTGATAGCTTCGAGTCTCATAATCATGTACTATATTATACAAAATTACATAATTTTATAGGTTTGTTGATGGATCTGAACTTTAATAAGCAGTACTTATTCAGTTAATCTCTCAAAGACCATGATGGGATTTATAATCTAGTTTTTAATTACATCTTATGTCCTCAGTTGCCCATTTGTTATGGTAAAATAATATCATTTAGTTCTCACCTTTGGTCTGGCCTGGCTTACTTAGCACATGTAATTTGCAAGGTCAGACTGTGTTTTTTTTTTTTTTCAAGTATTTATCCTCAGCAGAGTGCTTGTCCAAAGTAGGTGGGTAATAAGGATATTTTAAATAAATGTTCTCCATCTTCAACAGTCCAACCAGTTATCAGTCTCTGCTGTTCTGCTGACTCTGCTGCCCACTGCATTCTTGCTTGCTAACTCATTTACATAGTGTCATGCCTGTGTCTCTCAAAATTCTGGATCATGTACACTGTGTATGTGTGTGTGTGTGCAGGTGTGTGTGTGTGTGTGTGTGTTTTAATTAAGGTGTAACTTACATATAGTAAAGTACAACAATCTCAATTGCTCAACTGTACAATTGGATGACTTTTTACCAAGAGAATAGACTTGTATGACCACCAACCAGCTCAATAAATAAAGCATTTATGGAAAGGCTTCCTTATGCCACCTTCCAGCGTCCCACCAAAGATAACTGCTCTTATGACCTCTACCATTATCGATTACCCTATCTTTGAACTTCATGCAAATAAAATCATAGCCTGTATCAGTTATCTTTACCATATTACAAACGACCCCCAAAGTTAATTGTTTAAAGCAACAACCATTTTATTTACTCATAATTCTCTGGGTGGGCAATTGGGCCTGCATTCATCTGGGAATTTCTTCTGCTTCTTGTACCTTGGGTCACTCATGTGGCTGCAGGCAGGCATGTGGCAACTCAGTTTGGTGGTTCATGATCTAATGGGGCTCAAATAAATATCTAGTGGTTTTTGCTGTCAGTTGGGCTGTATGTGTCTAGCAGGGCCAGCCAGGCAATATCATGTGCATCCATGTTCTGAGGGGGTCAGAACTGCAGTCCTCTGAGGTTCAGGCTGAAGAGCCACACGATGGTATTTCTCCCCCCACATTTCATTGGTCAGAGCAAGTCACAACAGCAACTGATATTCAAGGGACGAGTATATAAACTCTGTCTCCCGTCGAGAGTAGTTGCCATTTTTAATTCACTACACCCGACAGGTACTTTTTGTGTCTGACTTTTTCACTCGATATATATCTATGAGACTCATACGTGATATTGTATGTATTATTAATTTGTTCTTTTTTATTGTGGTGTAGTATTCTATTATGTGAAAATACCACAAACTACATATCCATTCTACTAATGGTGGGCATGCAGGTTGTTCTCAGTTTGGAGCTATTATGAATAAAGCAGCTATGAACATTCCTGTACCTGTCCTCTAGTGGACATAGGTACTTATATCTACTGAGTATATACCCTGGAGTAAAAGTATTGAGTAGTAGGGTATGTGCATGTTTAGCTTTAGTTATACTGATAAATATTCTTCCAAGTGATTATTTTGCAAAATGTTGTGATCTAGAAGTTTCACAGTGGCTAGGAAAACTATTTCAACACAGCTACCCATATGTCTTCTCGGGTTCTCAGACAAAACTCTGATTTTTTTATTCCCTCTGTCAGGTACTCTTACTACTCCCTTAATGGTAAAAATGATTTCAACATAGCCATGTCTTAATTCATTTGATCTAAACACATTTCCTTGAGCAATCAAAATAGCAATCCTCTTTTCTGAATGGTCTAGAGAGGCAAATCTAGTATGTCTAACTGACAGGGTGTGCAGCGGCTGAATCCAACAGTCATGATCAAAATTGCACCAACACCAAAGTGTGAGAGAAGGGGAAGGGAAGGGAAATTAACGTCTATTGCAGATTATTGTGTGACAGTCACTTGCTATGACCTCTGCCCACAGACTCTCACTGAGTCCTCGCAACAATCCTGGGAGGTAGGCTTGATTATTCTCATTTTATAGATGAGTAGACTCATCTACCTACCTGAAGTTTCACCTTCTAAGTAGCAGAGTCTAGATCTGGACTGTCATCTGCACTACCTAGCATTGTATCAAATAACTATGAAATAAAGATCTTGGAGGTGAGCAAGGTTCATGAATTGCTGCAGTGTGGACTATAACTGATCCCTTGACCGGCACTTGAATACGCTGAGGCTCAGAGAAAGCCAAAATGACAGGAGTTGCAAACTCCTCGATGTGTCCCCAGAACACACACTATAGTTTGTTCTGAATCATTTTTCAAGCCAAATTTCCCCTACTGCCTCAGGTATCACAGAGTGAATAGCCCTTTCCACAGGCCCAGGACTGAGGATCACCATGTGGTTGAAATAACCCAGGGTGCAAGAAGAGCATATCCAAGCCCACATTCACACACTCTGTTTCCTGACAGTATCCTCCCAATTCTAAATTCCTCTTTGCCCACCCATGATAAATTTTCAAGCTCCCAGATGAAGCTCCTGGTGTTCTATTGGAGTCCCTGTTCCCACCTTCCCCATTCACCACAAAACACTCTGCTTCCCGATGCCAGATGTCACTCTCCTATACATACCAGATACCCCAGAGGCCCTTCTGTCTTTGCTCAGCCCTCTCACTGCGCATAACACAGCCCATTGAAACATTTACATGGAGCACAATTTACAATTAAGAGTATTTTTAATCTGGGGACACCTGGGTGGCTCAGTCTGTTAAGCGTCCAACTCTTGATTTTGGCTCAGGTCATGATCTCACAGTTCGTGAGATCAAGCCCCGGGTCAGGCTCTGCACTGGCAGCTTGGAGCCTGCTTGGGATTCTCTCTCCCTCTCTGTCTCTGCCCCTCTCCCTGCTCGAATCCTCCCCCCCCCCCCACTTCTCTCTCTCTCTCTCTAAAAAAAAAAAAGAGTATTTTGTCTGGGCTTCCTTCAGTTTTGTCACTTGGTTCTGCCTCACATGCCATCCAAACCATATCTCTCTACACACAACTGCTATCTCTCCCATTCTGCAACACACACACACAACAATCCCTTCATGGAAGTTCATCAATGCCCTTGTCTTTTTTCAGTCGGTTATTAAACAAGGATTTTTTTTTCTTCTGTCAAAGCTACATATTTTCCATAATTGCCTAGGCTTTTCTTAAGAAAGGACAAAATAAACGAAATCAATAATCGATACATGCTGCGATGGTTTCAGTCTTTGAGGTGCTTTTCCAAGCTGTGACTCACCATGGAGCTTTGAAGATCACCCACCCCGGGCCAAAACAAAAATGAGTGTCCTTCTCCTGATTAACAAGGGCCTGAAATCTCCTGCGTTCTTAGAACTTTCACCCCTGGATGACACGTGGGACGTGTCTGTGAAAACATGACACTACTTGTTGGAGCAGGGGGGTTTATTCTGAAGGCTGAATGTGTAATGAATGATTAAGAGAACAGGCTCTGGAGGTTTGAATCCTAGGCCTGCTACTGGCTAACAGTGTGACCTTGGGAAGGTTACTTCATCTTCCAGAAAATAGAAATGATATCATTTATCTCATATTATTGCTGTGGGAACCCATGAGATAATTCATGAAAAGTGTTTCTTATGGTGCCTACCTAGTATATGATAAGGTCTCAGTAATTGTTAGATAGTATGATTTCAATAGACTCTGCCAGAATCACCATTGCATCTTCAGCCTGCCTCCCAAACTCCCTCCTCCTTCCTATTTCTGGACTACTGCTGTAAATGGAAATTTCTACCTTCTCTCATCAGTTCTCATACCCTCTTTCTGATTTGGCTCGACTCCATCCCTCCCCACAACATGAATTCCTGCACCCCCATCAGGCTCTCCCACAATGCCCTGGGGAACCTCTGTCTCAGTGTAAACACACATTTTGTCCTTTCTCCTCAATGCTGGCTTGTCCCTGAAGATACCATTTCCCTTACAACCCTTTCTAATGGTGACCACTCATCCCATAACCCATCACCTTTGAGAGAAGCATACTCCAGTCACAAACCTAGTCAGTTACCTCCCAACGTCTGCTTGCCTCTGAAATCAAAGCCACCCATATATATCACCTTCCTCCATTTTTTTGGCGGCCATGTTTCTTAGCTTTTTCATAAATGATACCTGGCTTGAATTTTGTTCTTACTTACATATTGAACAATTATGCTGCTTTGATAGATGCATCAAACCCTGCATCATGTACCAGGAACATAAAGGTAAATAAAACATTGTTCAAGTTCTATGGATTAGCAGGCCGGTGGGAAGGCAGACACACAATAATAGTAAGAGAACATTATTTATTATAATGAGCGCTATCAAGGAGATAACTACTGGTGCAACTGAAGCTCAAACTCCACAGGCACCTCCCTGTCTACTATGTCTTCCCTTCCAAGCCCCGTATCTTGCGTGACCTGATCACCTGAACTTTTCTACTTGTCCTGCCTATAAACAGACCACCACTTTAGATCTGGTTATCTATAATTTGGAATTGCTCACCTCCAAGATCTTAAATTCCTAAATGCCTCTCGTTGATGATAACCTCTGATCCCTAGGAAACCTGCTCTTTGTCCTCATTTTCCTTCAGTTCCTAAAACATTCCCTATTCTCACCAGTCACTGGTGAGTGGACTTTTATTCCATTTTAAAATCTTCATCTAGTCCCATTAATTCTATTAGCCCATATTCTCCAGTCTTAACTTACTTTGAGAACCTCTAACCTGGGTCTTCAAACCATCCATAGTCACATTTTCCCAGGTTTAACCATTACTGGAAACGTTAAAAATGAAAATAACAATAATTTAAAAACTGAATAGTTCCATTTCAATCTATATATCCAGTCTCAACTGTTAACTTTTCCTATGCAACTGTACTTTCAATTCAGTGAATCCCAATCACGTTCCCTACAAAGCCAATTTCACATCATTTCCTTTCTCCAAATCCTCCTACCACTTTACCCCAGCTGAGGTCATGGGATAGCTCTTTCAACTTGCCCCATTCCTCCTCAAAATATCTTTAAATTCCTATCCATTTTTCTCTTGCTTCCTTCCCAGCACAAAGAACAGTTTCCTGCTCTCCAAGGCTACCCACTATGCTTGTGACCTTGATCTTAGCAAGTTAATCCTCTTGGAACATCCATATTGTCAGTTCACTTGATTTTCCCTTTCTCCCTCTCCATTGGTCCTTCCCTTTAGCCTATAAGCGAGCTACAGTCTCTCCTCCCATCCTAAAAGAGCATTCCCTTGATATGCTACCCCCTCAAGCTACCATCCATTCTCTTTTCTTCACTGCCAACTTCTTGAAAGAAACCTATACTTGCTTGTTTCCACTTCCTGACCACCCACTCATATCTTATGCCTGTGCAATCTGCCTTCCAGCTATGTGGCTCTAATAACAATGCCTTAGCACAGATCACCAAGGAAAATACAAGATACTACAGAAATCACTTGAAACCAAGTTTAAATAGAATTGAGTTAGGCCTTTTCAGTGAAATTCTCACAAGAATTAAACACCACCCAATTCTCACAATTGTGTGTTGTTGATTTAAAAGGAGAAAAAAATGTTCTTAATTGTTTTTCTGAAAAAGGAAGAAACTTCAGGATGTAAATTACAAATCATGTGGGTCCTTTTTCCTCTTCCCTGAAATACTCTAATTTCTAGAGCATAATGACAGTATGCAGTGTTTTATATAATCATCTTGATTTATAATGAATAACTTTTCCACTTTGCATAAAATGAATCATATCGGATCTTATGGTCCATACAATACTCTTTATTTATACAAGTAGTTCCCAAGAACATGAATCAATTTAACTAATTATTGCATTATTCTGAAGGAAGATAAGCAATAAAAATTTGGTGAAAATAGATCTAGAATGCGGATATGTCTATAATCTCCTGTCGTTGCAGTCAAGGACCATGATACACACCCATCTAACTGTGGCAGAATAAAATTAAAGGTTCATAATATAAACATGAGTTTTAGGAGTTTTTTTACACATTTCTGGTTCTGTCCAGGCCTTTGCTGTGACTCACTTTCACTGGGATTCTGCTGACAATCTGCTCTAATGCATTCTTGTCTTCCAAAGTGTATCATTACTTCTGCCTTGGCATATCCATATTAGTGTCATCAATTAACCCCATGTTTGCCAGTTTCACAATATAAATGCTTCATAATTAGAATAATGACATTCAATCATAGTATAAGAATCAACTGAGCCTTCAGAAAACTAAGGGTGCGGCCTCGCTGTCTGGTCTCCCCAGCTTTCAGACAACTAAGGATATTTCTACTTCTACCTGATGCTAGGCAGGGTGATATCTGAGAATGTTTAAAGAGTGAGAGTCTTCCTGTCATTTCAAGCAAAATTTACAAGTGTTAAGGTTTAATTATTTTAGAAGAAAGGTAGGAGGAAAGTATGGTTTGGAGAGTGTTAAAAATTCTTGGTTCATAGATTTTATTTCTTAGAGTGCTACTTTTATGGGTATATTCTTAAGTAGAAGGAGCTCTTTACAGTCAGTCTTTACCATCCCGTCACATAGTTAAGCAGGAAAGAGCTGCATGCTTGCTATTTGCCAAGTACCTAGAAAATGCCAGAGCCAGATGGCCAGGTTACATGGAGCTTACCCTCTCGGCTGCAAAATCACAAAGGGTACAAAGTACAGAGAGCCAGGGCTATCTTTTAGTTTTAATGATCTAAGGATTCAGAGTTGAGAAATGATCTTTTTCTTATTTTTCACCAAGCATATATTCAGTTAGGAGCCTTAACTCTGTTAGCTGTGGAACAATAACGCACCTTTGCATGGCTATTTCCTGATAACTGAAGAAGCCTGGGGTAAAACTCCTCTATACCATAATTAAGGCTGGAATACATCTTGTCCTTTGTCCAACACTGCTTACTTATACAATGCTATTCACACACCAAAGGGAATTCTAGTTACCATGAAAAACAAGCCACAGGGACACTATAGAAATTTCCCACAATTATTTGTTCCAAAGTAAATACATTTCCTTTGATTTTGACAGAACCATAAAACACAGAAGTGTATTGTGAGGCTGTTTTGCTGTGTGTTTACCAATACCCTGGAGGCTTTACTCTTTGAAACACAGCAAGATTACATCATGGTGTTTCATCTCTCATCACTTGGCATGCATGTATATTATACCTAACAATCAAACATCAGCAGGGAAAAACAATGAACTAATTCACGGACCAGGATTCTGTTTTATACTCCATTTGTGAAGGATAATCATGACTTAGCTTAAATAAGACTTTATGTCTTGATTACAGGTTTCAAAGCATGAAAGTGTTGACCAAGCCTGGGTCCATGATATAACACACGAAACAGAGACTATTCATACTTGCTTTGCTGGAGGAGCGTAATAGGTGCTAACTCGTGTAACAGGATATGAACAAACAACAGAACTTCTAGAAGATTGTCATTTCTAACTTTTATCACCGTTCTTCTCACCCGTAATAACAATAACTGTTTTCATTGAACTTTCTTTTCTCTTCCAATTGAAAAGAGTTTCAGATGTTTGAACCCCTGTAACTCTACTCTCCAAAATCAGATACTCACTCCAGGGGATGATTTTGTTTTCATTTTAGATGGCAAACTACAGTTTTCACTCTACCTCTACTTCATTAGATTATGGGTAAAGTGGGGTTATAAAAGAGTGATAAATGCTCACAAACCACAAAAGAAGTCCCACTACTTTATAGTTTCTTTTGTGGCTATCCATTCATTCATTCATTCTATATTGAACATCTAAAATATGCCAGGCATTCACCTCCCAAGAAATAATACATGAGGATCTTGTAGTTCTGCAGCCTCCTTCATGTTGGTTCATTCACATCCATTCCCATGGCTACACTTTAGCTTTACATCACCTGGAAGTGGGTCACTGGAGACTCCTAAAAGCAAACCACACCTTTCTATCTGTGCCCTTCCCCCACTCCTTTACTCTTTTAAAGCTAGCCTTTGATATTGCTGACATCTTTGGTTTCTCGTCACTTGGAGGCCTTCAAACATACCTGGATTCAGATTCTGGCTTACCTAGAGCCACACTTAGTCAGCAGCAGTCTAGCCAGTACCTTCCTTTCTAGCCTCCTTCCTTGTTTTATTGCTTTCGCCATGACAAAACCCAACTCAGTTCAACCCAAGTGGACCCACAGAAGCATCAGTGCAATGGCATGGCCCCAGAAGAAGTACTGGCCTTTGGAATCAGTCTGTGGTCTGCATCGCCTTCGGTCAGTTGTCAGCTGTGTGACTTTATTAAGTTAATAATCTCTGCAGACCTCAGTTTCCTCAGCCATATCACAGAAATAATAATTACTACATCACAGGCTTCCCTATGAGGAATAGAAAATGGGTGTTTTAATTCTACAGCATAGATCCTGGCATATAGTAGGCATGAATAAATAGCAACTAGCATTATTTTGTCTATTTCTGGTTCAGATCTGCTAACGCTTCTGGAGAAAATTATATATTCATGTTGCTGGGCTCCATTATAAATTTATGAGCTCCAATCTTAACTGGCCCCTCAAGGGTTTCTCATCTACTCCATTTCCGTTCTCCATAACAGCTCTTCCAAACCTTTACCACTTTGCTCAAGGGTCCGACCAGCTCCCTGCCTCCCCTGCTCTCGGCGGGTGGCCTAATCTCTCCTTCACTGAGATAACAGGTGCCTGTGAGGAAGTCTGATTCTATCCTGACTTGTCCAATCAGTTATGTCGTCACACCTCCTCTCCCACTTCACTTCTATCTCAGAATAAAGAAGTATTCCTGCTCAGTTGATGACTAACTAAGTGACTCGGAAAGCATTTATTAAATGTGGACCCAACATAGGAACCAACCAGGACTTGTGCTTGGTGCCAACCTGCCCTCAAACAGCTCTAGCCTCTGGAGGAGTCAGACCCACAAACCACCTAGAAGCAAACAACAGGACTTGTGCTACAACAGATACAAAGACAGGTACTCGCCAAGACTTGCAAGGTCAGCTAGGACAGCTTCTGGTAGGAGGTTGCATCTGAGCTGAAAACTGAAGAAGAAATAGTAGCCAGGTTGGGGGAAGGGGAGGGGGCTTTCAGACAAAGAAAGCAGGGTACGTGCCAATCACGGACACATGGAAAAGCTGGGCACTGGCTATGAGTCAAGTACCAAGAGAATGAGTGACTTCACTTCTTTTAAATATAATGAGACAAAAAATTCCATGCAATAAGGGGTAGAAAACCAGTCAAGTGATTTCATATCCTTTTATTCGTTTCAAAAATACTATCTAAACAACATTCAGGTAGGACACACGCTGCCTGAAGATTAGACCCTGCAGCTCTGTGGAAGATCCCAGACCTCATAGTGGGGATGGATGACAGAGGATTGCCATGACCCATACCACATCACTGAAACTTGTCCAGGATGTCTTTCTAGTAAATCACGAAGGTCTCCAAATTTTTTTATGCTTTTCAAAGAAGAAACTGTGGGCCCACATTATCTATATCCCAATAGGTCCTGTGATATTGTGACTTATAATAAGAAATACATATTAGGTCTTTGTCCCTGTTTCTGGCACAGAGCCCCTAAAACCATTGGAATTTCCTAAGTAATGAGAGCAATAAAGTTAGGTGATTTTTGTTCTGTTAATGAGATGATTTTTGGAAAGCACCTAAGGAGGGGGGCTGGTTGCCAGAAGAACCAACCAATGTGACTGGGGGGGCTGGAACTTTCAGTGTCCCCCACTGACCTCTAGGGAGGGGAAAGGGGGGTGGAGGTTGCACCAATCACCAATACCAATGATTTAATCAGCCATGCCTATGTAATGAAGCCTTTGTAAAAACCCAAAGAGACGGAGTTCCAAAAGCTTCTGTGTTGGTGAAAATGTGGAGATGTGGGGAGAGTCGTGCCCTAGAAGAGGCCATGGAAGCGCCACACCCTTCCCCACACCTTGCCTTATGTATCTTTTCCTTCCAGCTGCTTCTGAGTTATATTCTTTTATAATAAACTGGTAATCTAGTAAATAAAATGTTTCTCTGAGTTCTGTGAACCACTCTACCAAATTAATCAAACCCAGGGAACGAGTCATGGGAACCTCTGATATACAGCTGGTCAATCAGAAGCACAGGTAACAATCTAGGCTTTCCTTTGGCATCTGAAGTGGAGGGCAGTCTTGTAGAACTGAGACCTTAACCTATAGAATCTGATGCTATCTCCAGGTAGATAGTGTCAGAATGGAGTTGAATCGTAGGACACCCAGCTGGTATCCAAGAACTGCTTGGATGTGTGTTCTTCAGTCCTCAAGCACTTCGTGCTGTTGACAACCTCCTTTGATGCACCTCCATACTTCTTCACAGTTCAGTATTGTTGCTATTTTGAATTACCTATGAAGGATACACCATCATCTTTTCCATAGTAAGGGCCTCTCAAGAAAGAAATTGTACCTGACATTCATATTTGTGTCCCCAACACCAAGTACAACAGTGAGCACATAGTAGGGGCCCAGTGGTTGTTTGTGAGTGTATGGATAGATAGATGGTTGGGACAATAGACGTAGGCTGGTTTCCTACCCTTAAATGACTCATATGTTTCATTCTTAGATTTTCTCTCCTAATTCTAGCTTGCCTTGAGCAATCTCATTCAATTCCATAGTTTTAACTCTTCCTTAGAGACGAGCATTGCTATCAGTTTCTCAGTATTTTTTATCCTTGTTACAATGTATAAACAGACAAAAGTTCATACTATATATACTGCTATAAAATTTGCTTTTTTCCATTAATATGTCATGCAAATTATTCTATATCATTGCATACTTCATACTTCACTCTTCTTAATAGCTGCATAGTATTCCATTGTAGGGAAGAAGTGCTAGGATTTAATTTCTGTTGATGAACATATAATTTATTTCTAAATTTTCTTTCTAACAATAATGCTATACTGAATATCTATAAATATATCTTTGCACAAGTGTGTGAATGCTTCTGTAGGATAAATGCCTGGAAATGGATCCATTTTAAATTTTTCATAAATACTGACAAACTCTTCTCCAAAAATAAATATTTTATCAGTCCACCTCCCTACCAAGAGTTGCTTTGAGAGTACCAGTTTCCTCATATCCTCACACATACTAAATGTCATAAATTTTAAAATCTTTGCCAATTGGATACGTGAAAAATATATCACTGTGCCTTTAATCTCCATTTCATTGAATATAAAGAGCATGGACATTTGCATTTATTCTTTTATGAACTATGTGTTCGTATATACTCTGCGTGTTCTTTTTTTGGAGAGTTGACTTCTTATTAATTTGTAAGAACTTTTGTAAGTTTTGTTTTGCCTTATTGGTTGCAAACAGTTTTCAATTCAATGAAGCATTTTTCAGTGCATATAGGTATGTTCTTGGTGGATTTTATCTTTTATTAATATTAAAATAGTCCCTCTGTTCTGTTAGTGTATTTTGTCTTAAATTCTGTCTCTTATATTTCATTCCTAATTTCCTTCTGCATGCATTTACCTGATGCATCTTTTCATGTCTCTTTAAAAATATTTCTTTGTCATTTTTGAGAGAAAGAGAGCAAGCGAGTAGGGGAGGGGCAGAGAGAGGCGGGAGACAGCGAATTCCAAGCGGGCTCTGCACTATCAGCACAGAGCCTGATGCAGGGCTTGAACTCACCAACCGCCAGATCGTAACCTGAGCCGAAGTGGGACGCCCAACCGACTGAGCCACCCAGTTGCCCCCTTTGTCATTTGTTTTTAAGTATGTGTCTTATAAACAGAAGATAGCGATCTTGCTCTTTCAACCAATTGGAAAGCCTTTCCTTGTTAGTGTGTGCGTGTGTTGTTGAACGGTGTGGGGAAGAGAAGGAACTCATTCACATTCATCCTGCTGCTTATATATTCTTACTACTGACGTAGTGTTTGTTGCTGCCTTCTCAATTTTACTTCAACTTATTATACCTGCTTTTTGCTTCCTTTCTTCTTTATTAGTGTGTGCTTATCACTCTAACAAATATAAGTGAACTTCTATTTCTCTCTCAAAGCCAAGAATTAATCAAAATCTGTAGCCTATCTCCACACAACCATCAAGATCAGAACTTCAGCAGAATTTTAACTCCTCTCCCCACTCCTAGGCTTCACTGAAGTAAACTGAAATTTTAGTCACAGATTGTTTTCTTGTTCTAATCTGTCTCCCCTGGTATAAAATTCCTTAAAATTTGCATTAAACTTTACAATGACAATATCAGTTAGTTACTATAAGTTTCATGCTCACCATTCTATCATGTATGCACTGGCTTTCCTTCTCGACTTCTTTATTCTGATTTATTTTTCATTTGGGTGGAGTGTTTCCATGAGAAACTTTTGTTATAAAATGTGTGTAGTAGTATGTTTTCTGTCTTCTCACGTCTTCACAATTGAATGATGATTTGTCTGCATGTAGAATTCTGGGGTCGTGGTCCTTTTTCCTTAGAATCCATCAGCTCTTAGTTTATACTATTTACCTATGAAAAGTCGATTCCAACCTTAGTAGCTTCCTTGATGAGTAATCTGTTTTTTTCTGCCTGGAAGCTTGGGTTGAGAATTTTCCAAGGGTATGAAGTATTCAAAAAAGAATTAATGTCTGTCCCAAGATTTCACAAAAGTAAGTTAAGAATAATTTATATTCTACTTTAAAAAGTGGCTAATTTTCACCAAAGGCATAATAATTAGTTTTTTTTCTTAACCGAGTAGCAAAAGAGCAAATGTGATTTATCTCTATGATTAAAAAAATAGGTTATGCTTAATGAATGATTTTCTAATAGCAATGGTTTTGAGAAAAGTTTATAAAACTAAGCAGTACAAAATAAGCTTCTCAAAAGTCCAGGAGAGTCCCCGGAATTCGGAGGGAATCCTAGATTCAATCACATAACATTCAGCAGTGGAAGACAATATGTCAGGCACTCTACCTACATTATTTTCTTCAGAAGTGGTTCTCAAAGGAGTTAAACACTTAGTCAGGACCCCAACACTGGTAGGTAAGTGGCAGAACATAAATTTGAACCCAAGACTTCATGCCTCCAGTACACAGCCTCTTTTCAGCACACCATATTATGGGGAGTGTCTACAACATACAAGGCATTTATTTGGCTAAGAGTTGTGAGGGACTCAAAGGCGAGTGCGACAGAGTCCCAGCCTTCAAGTTGGGTATATCATGGTAGTTGTTATCTAGGTAAACCCTATTTAATGAACTTAGTTTTCTTAAAAAGTAGCATTTTTCTTCTTGTAAGTAAAAATTAGGCCACAAATCTGTGATTCAGAAGGAAAGTGTCCTTATCCAGGTGCATTTTTACACGTTAGCATTTAGGGCAAATTGCCCAGAAATCCAATACTAATTTACCCCCAGGATCTCAAGCCCATAGTTACTGTTGGAATTTTTGGCAAGCAGATTTCCCCAAGGGTAATAGTCAAATTAAGAAGTATTTTAAAGAAAAGGTGTGAGAGTCTTAGGCAAGAGTTCAAAGCTTGGTGTTCAAAGGTGGGGAGGGGTACTCAACCAAGCGGTGCTCCAGCAGTGAAACAGGTGAGAGGTCACCTGTTTACCTTGCCTAAGCTCCTGTGTAATGGATCAGTGTGGAGCTTGATGTGCAATGGTGACAATCTTTACTTTGCACTCAAAATTAGAGTAGATCATGTTTAAACTCCTAACTCCAAAGTTACTATAGCAGATTGGATAGGTAAACATGTCCTGGGTCAACCCTGAACTCTCCGCAAGTATGAAATGCCAGTGTGAGTTTGGCAATCCGGATAAACACCTCCCACACCCCTACCAGTCTCAAAGCAGAACCCAAATTGATGAATTCTGTCCCTGTCCCTTAGGTCAACCAGAAGAATAACAATAGCAACAATACTAGTTAACGTTGTTGTCTATTTACTATGTAGTTTGTACTATCCTGAGTGCTTTAGTTTCCTTTAGTCCTCACAACAATATTACAAGCTTATGTATGTATCTATTTTATACATGAGAAAACGGAGACCCAGTGAGATTAAGTGATTTACTGAAGACTACACACCAAGTAAATGACAGATCCAGGATCTGAACCCACATCGACTGGCCCTGAGCATGCATTACTGACCACTACCATTTACAAAGTTTCACGTGGTTATATAGGACCTTTAGAGAAAATTTTCTCTATCACTTGGATCAGTCTTGCTCAGGCTGAGTGCAAGTTCAGTTAAGGAAATTGACTTGATGGAGGACCAGCTCCTACAAAGTTAAGAGCTTTTGTGGATTCCAAAGGGATTTAGAAGAAGGAATGTTTTAAAAAAAAAATTTACACATCAAGATGGGATGGACTGGAAATCGGTGGGAGGCCAACATTAAGGGGAAACTAAAACTGAATGGGTAGGTCAGTACTCATCCCCAAAACAGTCTGTAGCAACAAGATTAAGTCATGCCCCACCACCTGGTAAGGCAAAGGTACTGAACCTGCTCACTCACCTAATCAGAGCTGATTGAAAAATTGAGTATGTTGAGTCAAATGGAAGCGTTATGGGAAAGGGGCTGCAAAAAGGCAGAGACTAGACACTAGAATAAACATAAAAGGAACAATAAACATAAAAGGTCCATGTCCAATTCCAACTTGAGAAAACATCCACTGATAATTTCCCATTCTGAGTTAAATTTAAATGTCTACTGTCAAGATATCTGACCTACTTTCATGTCTCTTTCTTTTATGCTTTGCATAAAATAAATGTTTAATAAAAGTGTGTTCATTGCTATCAAGTGTAAGATGCAAGGAAAGGCAGCCCTCTGTTATTCCTGTCTCCCACCCATCATCTTGGAGAATCACTTTCTCTTTGCCAGTGAGCACTCCCCAGGATAGGACACTGACTCTAGAAAGCCTGCAAGCTGTGTTCACAACTAAGCACTGGCTAGGTATGTTATACAGCTGCTCCAGATGAGCTTGACCAGTAAAATATGGGGCGTGGCAAACCAAGGAATCAACAGTCCAGCATAAGGCAGCCAATCTGGTTTTGTTTTATTTTTAAGAGTCACAAGAGTATCTCACCCTGACTAAAATTCGGCTTCAGCAAAGTAAGACTAATAAGGAACCCAGAGGTAAGAACACTAGGTATGGGCTTTCCTGGCCAGCTTTTTAACTTTATATGGCTGTGAAAAAACTGAGTTGTTGTTGTTGTTGTTGTTGTTGTTGTTGTTGTTGTTTGAATCTTCTCATATTCAAGGTTTCCAGTCAAGGATGTCTCTGGCTGTCAGGAGAAAATGTTGGCAGCAGGAAGGGGAAATTGGTCACCTTTTATTTCCATCAACCCCAGAGGCATTGCTTTTTGCCAGACTGCCCACCCCACATGAAAGGATTCTCTTTCTTTCGGTTTTGATCTAGTTCTCTGGCAAAACAAATGTGAATTTTCCTAGCGCTTCCCTTCCTCCGGCCAAGGCACAGCCTGTTTGCTTGGATACATGGTCTCATTTCTATAATCCTCTAACCTGTAAGAGACTTGTGCACCAGAGTTGATGGTGGGTCTGTTGGGGATCCATCTAGAACATCTGAGGACTCATTTCCTGAGGGGTCATTTCCTGAGGAGGGGACACATGCCTAGAGAAGACATAAGCTCCATGAGATGAGGGTCTGTGTCACTCTTGAGCAATCCTGTGTTCCCAGCACTGATCATAATACCTGGCACACATGGAGATCCAGTACATGAGAGTGGGTGTTCAATAACTTCTTCTACAAACTTACTTTTGTACAGAAACTAGTGGTGCTAGATGGTAGTGCATAAAATAATCTGGAAGGAATTCTATTCCAACTGTATTCTCAGTGGCCAACAGTATAGATTATAACATCTTTTCCCAAAGTATTTTGTGGGACACTAGACTCAAAATGTGCTCAGCAAAAAATGGATCGCACAGTCAAGTAAGCTGGACATACTGCGTACCTTCACATTAACCTATTAAAGAGGCTCTTCGGTTTTTCTGTTTAGAAACATGTTTAACTTTAACCCATAATTTATTAAAATTTTTTGACCGTGGAATCTTCACCTTGCACCTACTACCTACTATCCCATGGAAGTAGTGCTCCTCTGAACTCACTTTGGAATTATATTTGGAAAGACAGAGTTATGTCATGATTGGCCCTCCATTGCTCTCAATAGTCCCTTGAATGGATATTCAGGACTTTCCTCTAAAATCATTAATTACATGAACCTGATGACTTATAATTTTCAAATCATCCTGCATGAACATAGGGCTAATGAGTTCCTTCTGCCTTCCTATGAGGAGAGGTTGGCACTCTCCTCTCTCAGGACAGGAGTTGACTACGAACAGCTTCTACATCAGCTCAGCAGTCTTGTGCATTCCCTGGTATGGAGCTCCAAGGGACCCAGGGACCTGGTGAGAGAGGGAATTGGACTTCTGTTCATGAACCCTGGCTTCTTCTTGTGACTGCCTATGTGTCAGCTTGGCAAGGCTAAAGTACTCAGTTATTAAGCGCCAGCCTAGGTATTGCTGTGATGATAATTTGCAGATGCGGTTAACATCGACAATCAGTTTAACTTCAAGTAAACAAGATTGTCCTCAATCATCTGAGTGGCCTCTTCCAATCAGAAGAAAGACCTTAAAAGCAAAACCGAGATTTTTTTCCTGGGAAGAAGAAATCCCACTTGTGGATAGCAGTTCCGGTTCCTGCCTGAGAGTGTCCAGTGTCTTGCAGGTTCTGGTCTTCAGTAGAACCTTGACTGATACACTGTCCACTGTAGCTGTCCCTCATCAGCATCCCTCTCAGCCAGGCTAACACACTTTTCAAGCACAGTAACAAGCCCAAAGGGATGGACAAAGCATCTTCCCCTCAGGCCATGGAAAGGATCTGCCTCAAAGCAGCAGGAAGTGCAGTCTGCCTGACAAGAAGGCTGGGAAGGAGAGACAGGAATACCCTTTGCCTTCAGACCCTGGTGTACAGGTTCTCCCTGAGGCAGTTTGTGTCTCTTCCACTGTTGCTGCCCAGTAGTGGGGCCAGGTGGGGGGCAGTTTGGGGCTTGGGGGGCGGAGGTGTGGGGGGAAGGGGGAAATTGCTCAACACTGAAGTATTTCCATGCCTAGGCACAACCAGGTGAAATAATTATGGAAAAAACACTTGCTTTCAATTTAATGATTTATTCACAGTTTAATGGTATCTCAGGGCATTTATTTTGCATTTAAGATGAAAAGCATAGATTCGTATATATTATGGAAATAGATGTACTTCTCATTTTGGTAAAGAATGTGAAAGCCCAATCTGCTCAGTGGCACTGACATGAGGGAGAGATGGGACACACCTGTTTGTGCACTCACATGGATGTTCTTTAAGCTGCATCTAGAGAGGACTTTAACTTTTACAATATGTGGTTAAAACACTAAAATGTGCATACTCGGTGATTCCAGGTCTAAGACTGTATCCTGAGGATATACGTAAAGTTGTAACTTATAAGAGATCTCATCTCAGTTGTGAAAAATCAGAAGCCACTTGCATGCCCAACAGCAAGGTTAGTAAACGATGGTAAGGCAATATATGGTAGAATAAAATAAAAATAGCTGTCATTCACTGAATAATGTACCAAGCACTGTTCTATAAGGGTTTTATGTTCTCAACTCACTCAGTCCTCACAGCAAACCTACGAGGCACATTCTACGTCCCCTTTGTACAGATGAGCTAACTAAGGCACAGAGCGGCAAGGTGAAGTGCACAAGGTCACACAGTCAGCAGGTGTAGGCAGGATTCCAGCCTGAGCATGTGGGCTCCAGAGCCCACGCGCTGCGTACATGCTGTGCCTCACTCTCAAGAAGGATGATGTTATTTCAAACACGCATATGTTCAGATACGTATAAACAAAGCAGCTGCTCCAGATGAGTTTGCCCAGTAAGATATGGGGCAAACAAAAATGGAAATTCTACACTTTAAAATCAACGATCTTCCCTTTTTCTTTATTGCTCATCTGTATTTACTAAATTTTCTACAATGAATATCTAATATAGTTTAAAAATAAAAACTGTCAAAATCCATTTTATTATTTTGATTGAGAACAAACTCTTAATTTGTCTGGTCGGAGACTAGAGTCAGCTCAATGAAGACCAACGTTCAGGACGGCTACTCAAGCAAATTCATTCCAGAAGAATGCGAACCAGGCAGCACAGGGAGAGAACTCCTCCAGGGCACAAGTTCCAGGCCCCCTCGTCACACACACCATCAGTGAGCCAGTCAACAAACAAGCCCTCTGCTAGGAATATTGCTAATCTGAGAACATCTGCGCCTGCCCTTAGCTAGTTTCCAAAACCCCCGTTCTCTCAACCCGGCCAATCATTATGATTATTAACAGGGACCATGAGTTTCAAGTCCATAATCTTCTGAAAAGTCAGGAAATAAAATAAGTAATAAATAAATAATATAATAAATAAATAAAATCGGTGGTGAGTTGGGACTTCACAGAACTCTTTGTCCCTGGGTGTGTAGTCTTTATACTTTTTGAATGAGATAAGAAAATAATCAGACATGTAAAGGTTAGACAGAACTGAATAGACTCTTCCAGATAAACTTCAAATATCTTCATTTGACAAAGATCCCAAGGCTCAGAGAGATCAAATAGCTTGCTCTCAGTTACCCAGACTGTCAGAGGCCAAACCATAATTAAAAACCAATTGTTTAGTGCCTAGTCCAACACTCCCTCTGTTTGAGCCATCCTACCTCAAGGGTTTGGGTTCCGTTGAAAGGAGGGAAAGGAGGTATTGGTATAAACACAATACATATTTTATAAAAACCATCTCGTATTCACTTTTATTATACTAGCAATACACACAAAAGTATACAGAGTAACGCACGCACATAGGTCCCCTTCCACATACCATGACCACCCCCCACCAAGAGGTAATTACCACGGTCAGTAATTTGGGATGTGACCTTCCAAACCCCTTTCCACAGATACCATACATGTATTTAGTGACATGCTAGAACGAGCTTATACTGGTTCTTGAGAGCCACCTTAAATGTTCAGGAAAAGTTGTGAGCTGGTTGTTAAACACAGTCAGAATTAAAAATTAATTTATATAAACTTATAATTAAGTTGGATTAAAAACAAAGATAAAAAGTACTGAGAACTCATTACTTCCTTGTTTGTTTGTTTTACAACTTTTTACTGTTGTCTACATTCCTCGGGTTATCTCCATTTACTGGATCTGTACGATGGAAAGAATAATGGTGTGTTTCTCTACGTCTCTCCCCAGCTTCACATTTTTACATTCATAGGATCCACCATCATGGGAGCATTTACACCAAGGAAATTGACAAACGCTACAGATCAGGGCAGGCCCTCCCCTCGCTGAGACAGCCAGTTTTTGAGCATTTACTAGCATACCATAAGAGACGTTTTTACAACTTCTTTTTTCTTTCTAATAAATAGACCATTGAAAACTTTTAAAAATCCGTTAAATGCATTTATTTTCCTTGGCGAAAATAGAGATGAAGCACTCACTGAAACATGTAAAATATCAACGTGTTTTTTAAACTATGACTCTTCTTCTCTCCCTCAATAACCTGCTCCCTTGATAATCTAAACTTCTATTTTAACCAAATCCCAGTTCCTTTTAACTTTCCTCTTCAAGGATATTACGCCTCCCCTCCTCAATTCACCCCCACATCTTTCAAGCTCTCTTAAGAGAGAAAGAGAATTTTTAATGGCAGAGGTGAAGTTTCCCGAAGGTAATTACTTAATAGGCAACCAAACAAGAATGGCTGGATTTGCTTGGCCATGGTAAGCACCAGCTCCTGCTAGGGGCCACTCGGGCACTCTGAGGCTCCTGAATGTCAGAGGGAAAGCAATATACTCAGGCCCTTTTGTTGACACACCAAAAGATTAGGTTTCCTTAAATTCCTAAGGAATTTCAGAAGATTAACTTTTAGATAGGAAACTTCATAGGCTGAGCAGGCTGAGGAAAGAAAAAAGAAAAAAATCATGTCACCCTCAAGCAGTTCCATCAAGGGATGAAATTTTAAATCACATCATGTCTCACACCCATTGCTTAGTGCAAAATAAATCACTTGAACAGAGGGCAAGCCAATTTTTACTTTAAAAATGTTGTGTCCTAAGGCTGTCTTCTTGAACTTCAAAAGCACACTTTGTAATTACTCTACCTATCAAAGGAAACTCAACATTTCACCTCCAATTTCTTCAGCTTGTGTTATCACTTTTAATTGTTAATAAACCACATTAATTTTAAACTGATTATTCTGTTTGGGAATTCAATGTTTTCTAACAGAATACACTGAATTATATATAAGTGGGCTTATTTATGTACCAGCTATAGTTAGGTGGGGCTTTTTCTCACTACCTGTCATTTGTTTTATTTTTAGTAATTTCTGTCCTTTTGGAGACTCATAGAAATTCACATCCCTCATTTTTTTAAAGGAACATTTCTAGGAATAAGAAGGATAAAAAAAAATGCCAGGGATTTTGGGGGGTTGGGGTTTGTGCTCAACATTGATATCATTTGCTTGTGGGTCATGAACCTGCCCATGACTTTTTATTTTTTTTAAAGAAAGCAAAGGACTAAGAAATAATTTGCTAAACTCAGACCACACCATCAACCTTCATTCAGATTTGTTCATTTTCCTAACAAGATGTTCCCCAACCTGGAATTAACAAGACAAGTTCTTCTTGCTATCAACCTTCCTGCCTCTGTAGGCACTGACCATGTCTATTTGACAAAAGCATATATTTGCTTACAAACCATATTTATCCAGCCCAGTCAATTTGTTTGTTACCAGCCATGGTAACAAACAAAATGGTCTTGAGATGGAAACATGCCATGTTTGTCTCCACTCTAGCATCAAGCTCAGAATTCAGGAGTTGAGAGCAGTTCCTGCTTGACTAAAAAAACTCTGAGAACATAGAACATCCTTCTCTCTACCTTAACTGTGCCCATAGTGCCGAACCCTCCACCTGGAGGGAGCTCCTTCTCCTCTGCCAACAAGACCAGTTCTGCATGCCCTTCCCAGCCTCCTGGATAACTGACATGCCTTCCACATTGGACCTCTTATCACCACCACACCCACCATCATCATCACCATCATCATCCTTTATCAAGGGCTTCCTGTGGTGACAGGCACTGTTCTACATGTTTGACATGTGTTGATTTAAGTAAACCTCACCACGACCATTATTATTAACACTCTGTAGACATAGATAGGACACTGAGGCACTGAGAGGTTCGTGTCCAAGGCCACTCAGCTGGTAGATGACACAGCAGGCCAGCTCCAGGGACTGTGCACTCAAGCACTCTGCCATACCTCCCTACTTCATCAAGCTACTTAGTTACCTATATAATTGCTTTTCCACTGGCCTAAGTACTCCCAGAGGGTAGGGACCATCCATCATGCATTCCTACATTCCCCAGGGTGCCTGCCATAGTAGCTGGTGCATAGTAGAGGCTCATTAACTGTTTATGGAATGAATGAATGGATTTTTCCTACCATTTCCAGGTGTATGAACTGGGAGATGTCTCCGCAAGAAGACAGCCTATGGTGGCACCAAGCTGGTAGCCCTGGACGGTACACAGCCTAAAGTCAAAAATCTGTCCGCTCCTGGGCCATATAAGGTGAGCAACATAACTGATTTGGTCAATCAGCTAAACACTGATCGGTATCACCTCCCCTAGAAAGTTATGACAAGTAAAGTGCCACAGATGGCACCTGGCATACTGTAAGTCAATGATGGAGGTTCACATAAGCTAGCAGGGCTAATGTTATGTTGGTGGTAAGGTGGGGAAGGTTGACATATTAGCATATCTTTCTGATTCTTTTAGCAACCCGCTAGCAAAATTATAATTTAAATTTATTTGATTATTTATACATACCCTGTCTTTTCCCCAAAACAGTTTATATATTCAGCAGATCTGTACATTGGAAGTGGAAAGAAATAAAAAAAAACCAAAAATAAGGACAGTAAATGGAACTTAGACGAGGCTAATACCAAAAAAAAAAAAAAAAAGGTGCATAACAGTCTTTATATATTTGCTATGGCTGAAGCAAAAGATTAAAATGTATATAGTAATTTATAATGTACATTCACAAAGACACTTCCTATGGGGTCTTCAAAGCAGCCATTCCCTATAGCTAATATTATTATGTGCAGGTCACAGGTCAGGAACTTGAGGCTCAAAGAAATCAAGAAACTTGATTGAGTTCACACAGATAGTAAGTGTGACTGGAACCAGAGCCAAAATGAACCCTTTGGGGGAAGAAATTAATTCCAAAGCCTGTTGCCTAAGAGGACTCACAAATCCGCCACAACATGAGCCATCTCTTCCAAATGGGAGAAAATAATGAACCATGATAGCTCGGGTAAAATCTTTCTTTGTCTGTTTAACCAACAATTATTACAGTATAATAATAATTTCACAGATGTGCAAAATCTGAGTGTGATTCTAGAACTGATGTTTTGTGAGTCTGATGGTACATCTCCACATGCTCCTGCCCACAGAAGTTACACTCTTTCCTCCTCACAGAGCAGGTCTAGGCATCCTTTTCCTGAATTTGCGTTCTGGGTAAGGTCAGACTTCACCTCCTCCCCTGCCCTTTACCATAAGTTCCTCAGGTTTTAGTGGCATCTCCTAGGGGGGATGATTGGGTCTTCTCTGCACAGGGTGTGAGGAAACACAGGACCAACATCCAGACACCTTAGCATAACCCTGATGCTGCCTCCTCACCTCTAATTTGATTGGAACCAAAATGTGAATCAGAAGGGGCTCAGACATGGTACTTGAAAAAAAGAGCACAAAGCAAGGAAACGAGATTTCTGATGATGAAGAAAGAGTATTTACAGGCAGAGCATTTCCGGAAGAGTTGCTTCCAAAGAGGGACCTGTATCGTACTAGTCTCAGTGGACTCTCCTTCTCCTCCACCCCTCCAACCTCTGCACTCCCTCCTTCACCTCCCCTGCTCCCCTCACCACCTCCAGGGCTGTTCCCCACCTGAGCAACTCTAAGGAAAGTGCTTTGAATCCTGCTTTTCCAGAACTGTGCTTCTGAGCCTCTGCTTCCATCCTCAACATCTACAGAAGGTTTCACTGTGGAGTATACCAGTCAACACAGTGAAGAAACATAATAGTGCCCACTTAGACATGGGATTAATTGCAACCAGACACGCTGAAGAACGAAAATTCCTTAGCCTCCTGCTGACTTACTGTGTGAAGGAGGGGTCCTGCTGATGTGTTAGCAATCTTCCCCAAACAATAAAATAATCTAATGCTTTCTGTTTGGGGAGCAAATCACCACTAATGGGATCTTGCCAATGACACCAACACCCTTGCTGGCCCTCACCTTTCCTGACTTTCCTTACGTGGCCCCTCTCTGACTGTGATAATGTACCAGCATGTACGGATATAGATACTTCTCTTTAGCGAACTAATCACAATTCTAGGGGGAAACCCCAACATCATCTTCTGACTATCCGGAGTCCAACAACTTTGTCTTAGCTATAAAAAACCACCTATGACCAATAGACTGTGGAGATATAGATATATAGATATATAGATATACATAATTTATTTATTTTGAGAGAGAGGGAGAAAGCCTCTCCCAGGAGAGAGGGGCAGATATAGATATAGATATAGATATAGATAGATATAGATATATACACATATATATACACACACACACATATATGGAGAGAGAGAGAGAGAAAGAATCCCAAGTAGGCTCCCCACTCAGCACAAAGCCTGATGTGGGACTCAATCCCACAACCCTGGAATCATGACCTGACCAACTGAGCCACCCAGGCGCCCCTGTGGGTATTTTTTTGTTGTTGTTTGTTAGTTTAGCTTGTTTGTTTGTGGGTTTTTTTTTTTTTTTTGCTGTGGAGGGACATGAAATAAAATCTAAAGATACCTCAAAAAAAGAAAGGGGAAATAAGTTTAATCATTCAGTCAAATACTCTGCTAAGACAACCACAAAACGGCATCATGAAACAAACTTGGGAGATAATGTAGTATATAGTATATAGTTGCAGAAATCGAGGCCCAAAGAAGTTAAATGAATGCCCCAAGGCCACAGTACGAGTTAGTGTCTAGACAAGAAGCTGAATGAGCAAGGCAGGCAGCAGGAGAAGAAAAGCACTAAAAGAAAGCAGCCTGAGAATCCAAGACTGCAGGACTGTGCAAGCTACTTGGTCAATTAGAGACAGACACACCCTGGGGTCTCCTGCTGGTCCCATACATTGCCTCCATCCCCACTGCCATTTCCACTGTTTACATGCCTCTCACTCATCCTGGACTGGGTGCCATTTCACATCTACATCTGGGATCTGTCACAGCTGATGAGCCGTAGAGTGGATGACAGAAGTCATGTGAGCCCCTTCCCACTCAGTGGGTCCACTTTCTACCCCAGGAATGGGTGCAGGGAAGAGTATAGCTAGAGAGCAGCAGAAGTTGCTTTATTTATCCTTATTTATCTATGCCCTCTCCCTATCCGCCCCCACCCCCCAAAAAACGTCTTGTCACAAAAAGATTTTAAGCCACCTTATTTTTTTTTAAGTCTTAAGCAGCAGAGGTTTATGACCTCTGTTTGAATTTTTTGAAAGTGCCACAATGAAACATGATTTCAAAGTGTCATCGTCTTTTTGCAGGTGGATAGCTAAAATACCCTGTTCAACTTGCTTACCAAAACAAGTTAAAGAGAAATTGGAAAGAAGACTACAGCACATGTTAAAGGGTTTTTTAAAAATGAGTGTTATCACGTAAGAACTAGCTTCCTTTTTCTATGGTCTGGTACTTGCAGCTTGAAATAATAGGTGGCCCTTGGTGACAGCACACTGAGGAAGCCACATCTGCCTCTAACAATCCTCTTGGAGGCTGAAGACTGAGGCTTGAGGCCTTAAAGGAGTCCTGAAGACTGGATTCTAATTTATTCACAGCTGATTTATTTACAGACTTTTTTTTCCTAAATTTCTTTGTGATGTTTAGTAATACACAAAGGTAAGTTTTCCCATATAAATAAAACTGATCACTACTCCCAACTATATCAAAAAACAACTGTTAAACTGTGAGTCTTTGCAAAGAGGGGGAGTGTTCAGAGCCTAGATATGCAAAATAGCATCTGATATTGCATGTTTGGAGCAATCAAACACATCTGGGAAAAGAAACCCACTGCCGCTTAAAGTACCTGCTCTATTCTCTAGCACATCTGTGGTGCAATTAAAGAACCTAGTGCACAATTAAAATTCAGGTCAGCTAACAGCAACAATGGGGCTCTTTGATGTGAGGTCAGCTTTGGTCATTCTCATATACTCATTAAACAGGTTAATCAACTTAGTGCAGGATATAGGACAGGACTGACCAAAAATCTATTTAATTACCATTACCCTGAAAGCATTGGTAGAGAGATCTATTTTATTTGTTTGGCATAGTAACTACTGTTTAATTGTCACTGCATGCTAGAGCTAAAGGTGCCACTTCTGGAATTGTGTGCTTTTTTCACAGCTAATGACATGTAGATATAACACAAATATTTGTTTGTATTTACTATTAATGTATTATAAAAGCAGATGGCTTGGTGTATGTCTTTCCTTTTCCCCCATGTACACTTCTCTCTTTTGGTTAAAGTACTGAAGCATGGGTTAAATTTGTGGAAGACGTCTCATGCTCTTTTCATTTGTTTGCTTTACCTTGGGTCAAGAAGGTGTGAATGTGACATATTCAGTCTGGATGAGTAAACTTGACTCATGTTCTCCTAATGGGTTTTATCTAGCACCTGTAAGGAAGGACAGGTAATATGACCAAGTAGTGCCTATGGTGAACGCTCTAGTAGAAAGACCTGAACTTTAGGTCAAATAGACTTGGATTTGAATCCAGCTCCCTGATCTATACTCACTGACAAAATGAAGACAATAACATGACTTTGCAGCATTGTTGTGAGGATACAATAAAATTATGTATATAAAGTGCTTAGTGCAGTGCTTGATACATGGTAGAACTTAATGATGCCTATTCATTAAGAAAATGCTTTCCTGAGTCACTGAGGAATCTACAACACCATTAATCAGGGTGCAATTTTCTCTTCCTACTTAAAACCAATATTCAGTGCTTCTCAAAACAAACCAGTTTTTTATAAGTTTGTTTATTTTATTTTATTTTATTTTATTTATTTATTTATTTATTTTTTAGTAATCCCTACACCCAATGTGAGGCTCAAACCCACAACCTTGAGATCAACAGTCACATGTTCTCCCAACTGAGACCAGGCACCGCAGTCAGTTGTTTTTTTTTTTTAATTTTTTTTTTTCAACGTTTATTTATTTTTGGGACAGAGAGAGACAGAGCATGAACGGGGGAGGGGCAGAGAGAGAGGGAGACACAGAATCGGAAACAGGCTCCAGGCTCCGAGCCATCAGCCCAGAGCCCGACGCGGGGCTCGAACTCACGGACCGCGAGATCGTGACCTGGCTGAAGTCGGACGCTTAACCGACTGCGCCACCCAGGCGCCCCAGTTGTTTTTTTTTTAAATGACAAAACTGAACATAAAATATATGGTGTTAAAGAAAATAACGAAAATTCATAACTAACGGGGTCTAAATGACTTCAACAGGAAGGCACTGTGAGTGGGTGTCACAGGTATTATAAATGCTTCTTGTGTCATGCCCGAATAAGATATAGGGAGTCCCATCTTTGGGGAACAGGAGGTGACATGGGAACACTCAAGGTTAAAAAATCACGAGTGCCTGGCTGACTCAGTTAATAGAGTCCATGGCTCGTGATCTCAGGGTTATGAGTTTTCAAGCCCCATGTTGAGCATGGAGACTACATTAAAAAAAAAAAAAAAAAGTGGCGCCTGGGTGGCTCAATCAGTTAAGCGACCAACTCTTGATACGGACTCAGATCATGATCTCACAGTCACGCGATTGAGCCCCTGCTTGGACTCTGCACTGGGTGTGAGCCTGCTTGAGATTCTCTCTCTCCTTCTCCCTCTGCCCCTTCCCCACTTGCATGCGTACACTGCTTGCTCTCTCTCTTAAAAAAAAAAAAAAGGGTTAGGGTACCTGGGTGGCTCAGTTGGTTGATCGTCCCACTCTTGATTTCGGCTCAGGTCGTGATCTCCCAGTTCGTGAGATAGAGCCCCACGTCAGGCTCTGTGTTGACAGTGCAAGATTGCTTGGGATTCTCTGTCTCCCTCTCTCTCTGCCCCTCCCCTGCTCATGCCTGTGCATGTACATGTGTGTGCGCTCTCTCTCTCTCTCTCTCTCAAAAATAAATAAATAAACATTTTTTAAAAAGGTTAAAAATCATAAGCAGCCCCATATCCCTTCGGAAAATACACTTGATTCTTGTTACTCATGGTAGTTATGTTCTGTACAGTCACCACAACCACTGAATTAGCAAACACTGAGCCAGTGTTCCCAGGGGAAAATATAGGGTTAAGCTCCTATGAGCTTCTTGTTACAACATTTTTGTCAAGAAATCAATACAAAACCTTATTTTGTATGTGTTTCTCTTTAAAGACATCTTATTTAACACATACTGTTGGTTCATTAACATTGAACTCACAGCCAACAGCACTTCAGCTCGTGTCTGAATGAAGCTTATCTACTGGAGGAAGTTTCTCCATAAGGCAGGGTCACAGCCTCTTGCACACAGACAGCAACTCAGTATTGTTCTTGGGGCCATTTTACACAGCAAAAATACCAACAAAAAGCACAAAAATACAAAAAGCAGATTAAATTGACCACAAAAAGGATACTTGTTTATCGTGTGCAAACAGAAATAAGAATACAGTGCCGGATTGTTCAACCACAGCTGAGAAATATGTGTGTTGGGCAACTCAAAGTTTTCACCATTCCACCCATGCCCGATATCTATTGGGGGCAGGAGGTACAAATAAATTTTAACAAGTAGGTGAATTCACAATTGCAAAATTCATGAATAATAAGGCTCAACTGTCAACTTGAAATTTGACATGTCCCCTTCTCAATAAGCCCTACATGGCAAGTCTTTTCTTCAGTGTTTGATGGAAAGCTCCTTTGGGAAATTAGCAGATAAAGTCACTGAGTGGCATTTAGGGGACACGTTGCGTGAAAAACACTATAGTAACTATGTTGTGTTTATTATGTGCCAAGCACAAGTCAAAGTTTAGTTTATTAATTAAATATATGTTAATAGTTATAGTTATTTATTAAATACTTTTATTATTTAATGATTCAAGTTGTTGCTTTCCTCTATTTTTGATTTAGAAAAGTTAGTTTGGGTGCCCTAGGAAGGAAGCTATCCCAGGTGGTTGGAAGTAGAAAAGTGTACCAGTAGGAAGACTAGAAGCCATGGATTTCTAGAAGTGTTCTCTCACCCCACCTCTTATATAAGAGCATCCATTGATTCATGCTGAAACCAGCCACTACTAGCTAGGCTCAACAGGGTCAGCCAAGTGGAATCTACTTCAGAGAGCTACACAACTCTCAGGATGACAAAGTGTTAGACCTGGATGGGAGCCTAATCATCATCTAATTGAATCTCGCTCAATCTTCCTCGCTCTCTCTCTCTTTTTTTTTCTTTTTTCACTCTTAATTTTTTTAATTTATTTTTGAGAGACAGAGAAAGAGCATGAGCAGGGGAGGGGCAGAGACAGAAAGGAGACACAGAATCTGAAGCAGGCTCCAGGCTCTGAGCTGTCAGCACAGAGCCTGATGCGGGGTTCGAACCTACGAACCCTGAGATCACAATCTGAGTTGAAGTCAGATGCCCAACCAACTGAGCCACCCAGGTGCCCCCCCTTAAAATAAATAAATAAACAAGCATAACAAATATGTTATAAAATCACATTGTGCTTTAAAATGTGGCACTAAAGCATAAGAGACTGTTAAAAACTGAGAACAAACTGAGGGTTGATGGGGGGTGGGAGGGAGGGGAGGGTGGGTGATGGGTATTGAGGAGGGCACCTTTTGGGATGAGCACTGGGTGTTGTATGGAAACCAATTTGACAATAAATTTCATATATTAAAAATAAATAAATAAATAAAATGTGGCACTGAAGAAGGGATATACAAACAGACCAGTGGAGTGGAATACATGCATGGCCATAAAAGACACACACACACACACACACACACACACACACACACACACACACAGCAAGTTTATATGGATGTATGGGTAATCATCTGTAGCACCACTTGAAATTATTTACCAAAATAAGTTATAAAGAACTAAACATTTTTATAAACTAGAAAATACAGATATGATATAGATTGATTAATTTTACAATAGTGGATGAAATTACAGAAGAAAATATCAACTATGTAAAATATTTAATCCTCTGTTTAATAAAAACTAAAGAAAATGAGAATTATATTTTAGCAGACTCTGATGATTGCCTACCCGGTGTCCATTCTTTCCTATTTACTTACTAACAGAACTCCAGTGTTGCCAAAGGAGCAAGGTATCCAATTAATAATCCTGTCTTAGACATCTTTGCAGCAAGGGGTGGCTATGTGGTAAGTTAGGAAAGAAGGAAAGTATTGGAGACTGTTGAAGAAGGCATCCAGAGAAACTTCACAAAAAAGACACACTGCAGCAAATGCTTGGTGCTCTTCCCGGTTCCCCTCAGAAACCCTTTATCTGCTGTGTGTGACAACATTCTTGTTTCTGGAGGTTCTGATCCTGACAGCTCACACCTGTTACTTTCTTCAACGACCTTTGAGCTACTAGAGTATCTTTGCCTAGATGTCAGAAGGGCCCGGGTGTTCACCACCCCATCCTTCCCCCTTGCCTGGGGTGGGGGTCTGAATGTGGGAGCTACTTGGCTTTGAGAGGACACCAACCTGCCTGATTTATGCTTAGAGTTCAAGATGGGGCTGCAGCACTCCCTTGCATGACTTTATCTTCTTCTCTCTGCTGTTTCCCTTACTCTACTCATCAATTTCTCCCAGAAATACTTCCTACGTAAGTTACTAACACAAGAACGGGCCAAGGCCTGCCTAGAATCTGACCTAAGACATATTCTCAGCTGGCCTGCCCTTTCTTATTTTGTTCCTTCACGCTGCCACCTTTTTTCTTTCTGGAGCATGGAAGAAATGCCTGGAGGTTCAGCAGCCATCTGGCAAAAACGAGGCAAGAAACACCAGGTCACAGATCCATACACTAAGGATGATATAGCAAAAAGACAGGGAAAACCTGATTACCTGATGGTTTAATTAAATTGTCCTACTAGTCCTGGATAGACTTATTTTTGCATAAAACAGGTAACTACTTACTGAGGTGCCTGGTGGGGCATATAATAACATCCGCCCCGCCCCCCCCCAAAAAAAGATGTCCACATCCTAATTCCTTAAACCTGTAGCTGGGCCATGTTACACAACAAAGAGGAATTAAGGGTGCAGATGGAATTAAAGTTGCTACTCTGCTAACCTTAAATCGGGGAGAGTAGTCTGAATTATCCAGGTGGGCCCGGTGTAATCACAAGAGTTTTTAAAAGCGGAAACGGAAGCAAAAGAGAGATCAGAGCTAAAGAAGATGTGATGGTAGAAGCAGAGGTGGGAGGAATTATAGGTGAGAACGACCACTCACCTCTGCCCACTGCAAAGACGAAGACAGGGGCCACCAGCCAAGGCACGCAGGCGGCCTCTGGAAGCTGGACAAGGCGAGGAAACAGATTCTCCCCCGTAGAGCCTCCAGAAGGGAACACAGCCCTGCCAACTCCTGGATTTTAGCCCAGTGAGACTCATTTTGGACCTCTGACCTCCAGAACTGTTAAGAGTAAGTTTGTTTCCTTTAAGCCATCAAGCTTGGTAATTTGTTACAACAGCAATAGAAAACCAATACAGCCATGTATATTTGAAATTTGCTAAGAGAGTAGATCTTAAGCATTCTCATCCAAAAAAAGGCAACTATGTGAGGCGACAAATATGTTAATTAACTCGATTGTGGTAATGATTTCACAATGTATACATATATCATATCATCATGTTCTATACTTTAAACATACACAATTTTGTTTGACAATTATTCCTCAATAAAGCTGGGGAGAGGAGGGAGGAAAACTAATATACTTAGTTTTCTGTCAATTGCAGACTAATTCAATCCTAAATGATATTTTTTAACTGAAAATGGGTAATATTTTTGATATAAGAAAATCTTATACAAACCAATAAAAAACACTAAACCAATAAGTTGATGGGCAAATAACACATGTAAACAAAATACACCATGAAGAAGTATAGGTATTAAGAAACGACATAGAAATAGGTTTCCTACAAAAACATATGAAATATTTTTTAAATGTTTACTTTTTTTTAAATTTTTTTCAACGTTTTTTATTTATTTTGGGGACAGAGAGAGACAGAGCATGAACGGGGGAGGGGCAGAGAGAGAGGGAGACACAGAATCGGAAACAGGCTCCAGGCTCTGAGCCATCAGCCCAGAGCCCGACGCGGGGCTCGAACTCACGGACCGCGAGATCGTGACCTGGCTGAAGTCGGACGCTTAACCGACTGCGCCACCCAGGCACCCCTAAATGTTTATTTTTGAGAGAAGAGAGAGCACAAGTGGGGGAGGAGCAGAGAGAGAGGGAAGCACAGATTCAGAAGCAGGCTCCAGACTCTGAGCTGTCAGCACAGAGCCTGACACGGGGCTCGAACCCACGATGCTTAACGACTGATGCTTAACCAACTGAGCCACCCAGGTGCCCCTGAAATATTTCTAAATATCAAGAGAAAATCATTACAAAATTACATGAAAAAGCAAGACAGAATTTATATTGTGTGTTTCCAACTGTATTTTATAAATAAGCACAGGGGCTCTTGAGTGGGTCAGTCAGTTAAGCATCACACTTCAGCTCCATGATCTCATGGTTCGTGATTTCAAGCCCCACATTGGGCTCTGCACTGACAGCACGGATCCTGCTTTGGATCTTCTGTCTCCCTCACTCTCTGCCCCTCTCAAGCTTCCTCTCTCTCTGTCTCTCTCAAAAATAAAACTAAAAAATTAAAAAATAAAAACAAGCGTTGAAAAAGACTGAAAGGAAAGAATAAAAGGAAAGGTTTTTGAAATAGCAAGATTTGGGGTGTCTTTTCCTTTTTTCTATTACCTTTTCATACAGGCCATCCCTAAATGGCTAGCTCTCTTACTTTATTCAGTTCTCTTTAATAGAAAAAAGAAAATAAACTATGCCTTAAAAGATAATTGTAACACGAATACAAAATA
This sequence comes from Prionailurus bengalensis, assembly GCF_016509475.1. NCBI lineage: Eukaryota > Metazoa > Chordata > Mammalia > Carnivora > Felidae > Prionailurus > Prionailurus bengalensis. Next base: position 115,347,961 of record NC_057344.1, read on the forward strand.
ATTATAACCCAAAATGCTACTTGCCCTAATACATGGAGGGAAGTGTAAGGCCAGGTGCTGGCACAAAGGAGGGGTGAGGTTTTGCCTAGGAACACTGGGAAGGCCTCACAGTGGGGGCGGGCAATTGAGTAGGGTCTTACCCAGGCCCACAAAGCAAGCAGGACGCTGCAGACAGAGGAAGGCACAAGGCCAAGGTGTTGAGTAAACTGCAAACAGCTGCGACGGCCAGAACGCAGAGTGGGAAGGAGAGAGCAGTGAAAGACTAGGTATGGATATGGAGAAGCCTGAGCTGAAAGGGTTTACATCATAAGTACTAGAGTTTGACCTTTACTGTATTGGGAAGTAACTTTTGGCAGGAAAGAGCTGTGGCTGTATTATTTTATAAGGATTTTTCTGCTGCAGTGTGAGGATGGACAGGGGACCAAAGGCAGTGGAATAAGTTAGCCTGATTGCAATTATCCAGGCAAGAGGTCCGAACTGAATGCAACAGATATTTGAGGAATTTATGAGCCAAGGCGAATTAGTTCAAGGAAATAGGGGGACTGATTTCCAGTGTTTACTGAGCCTCTTTCTACCAATATTTCCCTGGCTTTTTAAATGAGAGGTAACATGAGTACAGAAAGTCATGGATATAAATGCATGGCATGTACAACTCCATGGATTATCACAAAGGAACCCACTCACGTAATCACCATCCAATGAATGGATCATATCTTGGACTATTAGAGCCTCAAAGGAAGTGACATCCACTTGCTTGGGCCAATAACCCAGAAGTCATCTTTTATTCTTGTCTACCCTTTGAATCATACATCTAAGTCATCAGAAGTCCTGTCAAGTCTACCTTCAAGATATATCCAGAACTCAACCTGTTCTCACCACCTCCACTACTACCCTACTGCAAACTACCATCATTTCCACCCTGGACTATTGCCATAGCCTCCTCCCTGTTGTCTCTTACTCCCGTCTTGCTCCCCGTGATCCACACAGCTACTGAAGTGGTCCTTTTAATTATGGGGATTGTATCACGTTACTCCCTGTATCGTATCAACTTCATAGCCCTAGTTCTTCACTCTTCTCTGCATTGGTGCCCTTTGTCAAGTAACTTGGGAGTGATCTGCCTCACCCTCTTTGATTCTGGGCTCGGCTGTGTGATTAGCGTAGCAGATATGACATAAGTGCAGGCTTCAACTGGGTTTAGGAACGAAGGTTTTTGCTTTTGCAAAATTGTGTCAAAGTCCATGCTTCTCCCAACTTAGGTATGAATTTAAGTCTCACAAGATGCACCGAATTGGTATAACCTAATTCATTCACATCCAGAACTCAACTCTAGCTATTAGGTGTTGATGATCAGTAGGCCCTGCAATACAGGAGGAGCACAAAAATAAAATTACCATCAACAGAGAATGATCACTTCATGGTATCACTATATCACTCTGCTCCATGTGCCTTTCCGGATTGCTTTGCACAGTCTCGTCGCTGTACTTGAGCATTACCCCAGGATCCCCTGCTTTATGCCCTGGCTAAGGGTTCTGGCCAGCATCCCACCTTTACCCATGCCCTTCCCTACCCACACTGGCCCATGTTGGTCTCTGTCTCACCCTGCACAGTGTCTTTTAGCAATCTCTTCCCAATATCCACAGCTGGCATCAGATAAAAGGGAATCTCTGGTCTCTCTCACTGTGCACCTGTCCCCCTTCCTTCCCACTGCACTCTGGACTTTATTCAGCTGCCCATTCCATCTTTGCCTCATCCTGGAAACTGACCACTTAGCATCATCTTCTTGGCTAACTTTGAATCCCCTAGAGTCATAGTTCAGATCAAAACAATCTCTTTTTCTTCTGGTTTTTTTTTTTTTTCCTCACTGCATCATTTATTTGGAAAAGGAAACTTATCCATTAGGTACAACAGCATAGTACCTACAGGCTCTCAAAAAAATGTTTTAATGTTCTTTCAAAACTAGAAGAAAAAAAAATAATGAAGATATAATAATGAATCCAATCTGTATTATATTCATCTTTGTACCCTGTATTTGTAAAATTCATATAATTTTACTTAAAAATTTTTTAATGTTTATTTTTGACAGAGAGAGAAAGACAGAATATGAGCAGGGGAGAGGCAGAGAGAGAGGGAGACACAGAATCTGAAGCAGGCTCCAGGCTCTGAGCTATCAGCAAAACCAGACGTGGGGCTCGAACCCATGAGCCACAAGATCGTGACCTGAATCAGAGACGCTCGGCCAACTGAGCCACACAGGTGCTCCTAATCTCAGTTACTTTTATGTATTTTTTAAGTTTATATATTTATTTTGAGAGAGAGACTGAGCAAGTAAGTGGGGGAGGGGCAGAGAGAGAGGGAGAGAGAAGAATCCAGAGCAGGCTCTGCACTGACAGCATGGAGCCTAATGTGGGGCTTGAACCCATGAACCATGAGATCATGACCTGAGCCGAAATCAAGAGTCAGATGCTCAACCAACTGAGCCACCCAGGTGCTCCTAATCTCAGTTACTTTTAAATGAAGGAAGGGATCCACAAAGGCAAAAGTGGCTAAGGCAAGCAAAAGTCATAATAGGATCCTGGTTGCTTTTGAGTATGTTGTTACCTTTTGTGGGTATATGTGTGCTTCAACTTAGCTGTAAACTCCTTAAAAATTTGTGTAATCTTTTTCACATACTTGTTTTCCCTAGAGAAACTGTCTCTTTATTAGAAACTCGTTTTAATTGGTTAACCAAATGTAACATGCTCCCCACAATATAGAAAGCTCAGTAGTTGGTTGCATTTTCCTTTCCCCATTCTAGGGTCAGAGCCACAGATGGTAGACTGAGTGGGCCCTACATGGTTGCTAAATCTACATGAAGACAGTAGAGATGACCCAGTGTCTTTCAATCAGTCTTGTGATTGGAAGTTCACAATCAGGTGAGCATTCTCACGTGTTATTAGAGGCAAATGAGAGGAGGCAGTAGGTATTTGCTCATTCATTTATTCATATGATCATATAGTAGAATTCTGGCTCCTTTTCTCTCCTAGTTATGTGCCCTAGGCAAGTAATTCAAACTCTCTTTGCCTCAGCTTTCTGAACTAGAAGCTGGAGAATAAGTGACTATTAGCTTCAGAGGGCCATGATGAAGAATAAGTGAGATAATCTACATCAAGGCCTACAATGGCACCTGAAAAGCATTCTAGAAAGCTCTCATTAACTGGACAAAAATTTGAGTGCCAACATGTTTATTGAACTGATGCACGTCAACGGAATGAACTAATAGTGATCAAACATCCAACGGCCTTGTCTTGGGTTCTTTTGCTTCCCAGCTCTCCTCAGGTGAGCACACAAGCTGCTGGAAGCTTACGTAGGTCATTCTCACCCAGCTGCATAAATCAAGCGTATTTGTCTTCACTGGCCTTTGATGGAATGTAGGCACCTGGAACGTATCTTACCCTGCTGAGTATTTGCTGACCAAGGAGAGGATTTGTCAGCATCCCTGAGGGTTACAAAAGAAGTATCCTGATGGTTGGGGGGGGTGGTTAGGGGATGGTTAGGGAATGACTGGAAAGGCCACCCTCTGGTCTTACCAGCCCCACTTTTGCCTCCACTTCTCCACAGGGCAGCAGATTGATCTTTTGAAGGTGTGCATTAAATCACATCACTTTCCTGATTATCCCTTTAAAGGCATCTCTTTGAGTTTAAAGTGCAAATTCAAAATGGCACGGCAAGCCTTCCAACCTCTACCCCAGTAGCCCTCTCCATCTGATCATTCCCATTTTCCCTCCAACTCCAGACTTGACCTTAGTTTTTCAGCTCCTCAAACAGCATGTTCTCTTTATCTCACAGACCTCCTGCCTGCCTCCCCCTTGGAGTTCCCTCTGCCAACAGCCATTTTCTCTTTTCTCCTAGTTGGCTAAATCCCACCCCACTGCTGAGAAATGACTCTGACACGTAGACCAGATTAGATGCGCTGGCTTTGCTCTCCCGCAGCACCTAGGGTTTCCCCAACCAGCATTGCAGTCTATTGTGATTCTCTGTTGAATGCCTGCCTTTCTCAACAGAGTGTAAGCTTTTTTTTTTTTTAAGATTTTATTTTTTTAAGTCATCTCTTCACCCAACATGGGGCTCAAAACTCAACCCCAAAATCAGGAGTTACACACTCTACTAACTGAGCCAGCCAGGCACCCCTCAGAGTGGAAGCTTTATGGGGTTACCAGTATACCTGTCTTGTTCATGACTGTATCCTCAGCATGAACAAGACAGGTATAGGACGAACCCAGTGCTTCGTCCATAGTATCTCTCAACACGTATTTGCTGACTAAAAAATAGAATGAATAAATTAGAGAATAAAGTCCTAAGGGAGAAAAACCAAAAAAAAAAAAAAAAAAAAAAAAAGGAATCTCAACGCCAAGAATCAGCCTGCATCCATTAAAGCAACCCAAGTTGGGGCCAGAGAATAATAGAGCTATATGGGTAACCCCTCTATACCTCAGTTTCCTCATCGGTAAATCAGGGATACTAAAAAACCTATCTTAGAGGGTTGTTGTGAGGATTGTCAGATAATAGAAATAAAGCTGGCATTGTATGTGATTGTTATTTTTGTTATTCACAAAAGGCATGTTTCCTGGGTCATGTACTTCGTTCCACACAGTGGATGCAGAGACAGTTTACTGAAACGCCTGTGCAGGAAGGGCTATTTGCGGACTGGTGACGTTCTGGTGCCACATCCTAGAAGGACATACAGCAAGAATGGCTGGAGCTGCTACTCCCTGGAGTGTCCTGTTATCTATAACATGGTACAGATTAGAGAATCATGACCCTGCTCTGTGGAAATGCATATAACCCACTGCTACATTTTCAGGCCATCTGGAGAACTGGGCCCAATGAGTATTCCATCTTTATCCTCTCTAGTCCCCAAGAATAACACATCAAAGAGCGTGTTTGCATCCCTGCAATAGATAACAGCACTGCCATAAGCTTCAGGGTCCACACATGCTACAGATAGAATGAATTAATAATTTCACATATTTATAAAATATGAATTAACCCAAGAAATATGTAACTCTAAGTAAAATTTCTGTTTTTTTAAAACTGAGCAGAGAAAGGCACTTTGATAAATGAAAGGCTAGTACATTTTCATTATATAGTATCACCAAATTGGCACTTATCACAAGCAACACATCACTGTTCTCAGATATATAGACGTCGACACAACAGAAGCATCAGGTTACTGGATGGGGGGTTGGGGGAGTCGGGAGGGGAATCCAGACAACTGACTTTTTAAATTATATTTGATTATTTGGCTTTTTTTTTTAACAATAGAAAAACAAGTAATATGATCAGTAAGAATTCTAGAGTCTCTAGTACATTTATATAAGCACAGTAAATTACTTGTAAAAACCATGGAGCATTTACCTTTGTCTTTGTGTATGATATGCTATGTCTGTGTGGAACCCAGTTTGCTTTGATGGTAAACAGCTCTTCTTTCTGAAACCTTGCCTTCTCCTCCTCTGCTCTGTTGAGAGGTTCCCTTAATAGCCGAATTGGCTTTCCTGGAGGAAGAAAAAGAAAGCAGTGTGAGAAAAGTATGTGTGAGACTTCTTCCCTTTACTGTAGTGATAATTTACATTCATAGTCAAAGATGTAAAGATCCATACATCAGCTTTGTAAAGAAGTTGTAAAAATGTAAAGCAGTATCCTGTATTAAATATACCATAGCAAAGAAAAAATTTGTCAGTCTACTCTACAATGACATAATATACCAAAAATCAACCTTCTCTCTCCTCATGTCCTTGATCCTGAAACAACAATATGTATATCTGCAAGAGTGCTGTAAGCATGTGGATTATTTATTACTGGGTTTGGGGATTATTTTGTTGCTAAATAGGCTTGAGGGGGGACTATGCATTATCTATGAGATGTTTCCAAACATTATCAAGGAAACATCATTAGAAAAGAGAGCAACTTTGTCTACTTCCTCATAAAGAATTTTCCATTCAGAACCTGAAATAATACTATATTATTGTATATAATAATATACATACAAATAGATATAAATATACACACACAGGATCTAAAAGCACAATAGAAAAAAAAATTTTTTTAAAGAAGAAAGTATTAGCATTACCTCCAGGTAAAGAAATATGTGAGCTGAGATGGAAGACCTTTATATGTAAAGCCAAGAATGCTTGTTTCCATATTGCCAAATGTATCCAGTTTTGCAGAGATAATAGCATTGACTGAAAAATGTTAATTACAATAAATCTCCCAGAAACAACCTAAACTAGAATCTCTCCCTCTAGCCCAGGATGGTCTGTAGAGCAGACCAAGGAGCTCACCCCTGCCTTCCACTCCTGCTGTCTAGCCTTTTTTGAATGCTTCCAGGTAAACTAGAAAATTTCCCTTTGGCATCCAGAAGGACCCAAAGTTACCCTTAATGGAAACTCCCTCAGGACCCCCACAGCCACAACCTCAAACAACCATCCAGAGATTCACCCAAAATCAGGCTTGAGAGCTCTGTCCCAAGTGGGGCCACCCGGTCTCTTGGCAATCCCCACCTAGACTCAAACACCGTAGCTACACACACAGCTACCTGAGAGAAGGGAAGAGATTCTTCCTGCTCCACACTCCTCCAACCTCCACGTGTATCTGAACCCATTCATCCACTAACACACTTTGGGAAAACGTATTGAGTCCAGAATAAAATACCAATGAATATAAAGAGGGGAGACTGGAATAGTGCATGGTATTGGTACTTGCCAAAACTCTTATTACTGAAACCTCTCCCCAGACCTGTTCCTTCGCAGCATAAAAAATTATACTGCTAAATTCCAAGCTGTGATCCTGAAGGATATGTTGTATATAAAGCCTATTTGAAAACAGGGAGGATGAGAGATGGCCCATATGTAAAAACTATCTTTTATTAGAAATTTCTATTGCACTAAGAGCTCTGTGTGCATTATCTCTAGAAGTTTCTATGATCATTCCATTCTACAGGGGATGAAACTGAAGCTCAGAGACATTAAGTAACTTGCCCAAGATTACATAGCTAGTAATATCTGAGTTAGGTTTGAACCCAGATTTTCAAGACCCTTGTTTTTAATCACTAACCCAAACCATACTGCTTATCTTTATAGATTAGGCAAATGTGGACAGTATGAAGAAGAATCCATTTATTGATTTAACAAACAATACTTTTACCACAATACATGACAACCTTGTCAACAGTATTTGAAGGAAAATCATTAGGACATAAAGAAATGTTAGTTTGTCTTTATATTGTACACACACAAACATAATACACACTGTGTTTAAATTAATGAAACCATGCAAATACAGGAAAGCACATTTGGGGCAGAAAGGCTGTATCATGTGATCAGATGATCTGATTCTGTGGTCATTAGGGTTTTCCTCCAGCCCTGACAAGAACCTACATGGTTAACCCTAGAGGCTATAAAGAGCAAGGTTAATCAAAGAACAATACTAAGTGCCGTGTAGTCTCCTGACTTGATTCTGGAACAAAAGAAAAAATGCCATGAATGGGAAAACTCGTGAGACTTAAGTTTAGTTAAAAGTAACATACCAACGTTAACTCCTCAGTTTTGACAAATGCCCAATAGTTATTTAAAATATTAACAGTAGGACAAACTGGGAGAAGGAAACACAGGAACATTACACTATCTTTGGAATTCTTCTGGGTATCTAAAATCATTTCAAACTAAAAAAATCAGTTTAAAAAAACCGAAGGGGAGCCTGGGTGGCTCAGTCGGTTAAGCATCCGGCTACTCCGGCTCAGGTCATGATCTCGAAGTTCGTGAGTTCAAGCCCTGTATCGGGCTCTGTGCTGACAGCTCAGAGCCTGGAGCCTGCTTCAGATTTTGTGTCTCCCTCTCTCTCTGTCCCTCCCCTGCTTGCACTCTCTCTCTCTCTCTCTCTCTCTCTCTCTCCCCAAATCAAATAAATATTTAAAAAAATTTTTAATTAAAAAAAAACTAAGTAAAATTTAGATGTAAAAATAAGAGAGAAAGAGAAGACAGCACAATGCTAGAAACCAGAACTCATCTTGCTGGCCTCTTATCATATCGAAACAGAAAAACCATGCAGGATAATTTTGCAAATTATTAATTTGGTTATTAATATGGTCACACAGATGCAAAATTATTGAAAGAATATTTAATAAAGAGAAAGGTGATTCTCAAAGACTAGAAATATGCATCAGTTAAGCCCAAAGCTTGCTTTTTCTGAGAAACTCCCTGGGGAGCTTACGCTCTTGCTAGTACTTCATTAGGAGACATTCCCTTTACTGGAGTGAGTATTAAAAGAATCTGCTACTAGACACAAAGGAAGACTTGAAGAAAATAGCAAAAAATAACGTGTTCTTGGTCAAAGACTTAACATCCTAAAATTCAGTTCTCCCTATGTCAATCTGTAAACTTGACGTGTTTCCAACAAAAAAAATTAATAATTTTTGTGGGACAAGTGGATAAGCTGGTTTCAATGTCTGTAAGCAAGCAAGAATAGCCACGAAAATCTGGGGGGAAAGGTCATAGGAGAGCATGCCAGAGCGAGGCGGATTTTAAAATACATCATAAAGCTATAGTTTGTAAACAAAGTGGTACTGATGGGGGGTGGGAGGGAGGGGAGGGTGGGTGATGGGTATTGAGGAGGGCACCTGTTCGGATGAGCACTGGGTGGTGTATGGAAACCAATTTGACAATAAATTTCATATCAAAAAAAAAAACAAAACAAAGTGGTACCAGTGCATGACTCTTCAAACTAATCAATGGAATAAAACAGAATGTTCATAAAAGACAAATTCTCGAGGTAATTTAATATACAGCACTAATTTTTTAGAACATTAATGAAAAGATATTGTTCAATAAATGGTATTGAGGCAAACGGGTGGCCATGTGGAAAATATCAGTAAGGCTGGTCTTCTACTTTGTACGCCCCACCAAAAATAAGTTCCCAGATGTATCAAATATGAATTCATATGTAAATAGAGGAAAACCTAGAAGGATTTTTAAAAATAACGTATTTTGAGAAAAGCCTCTTCTATAAAATAAAACCTTTCAGTCATTAAAAGATAAAGACCTGGATATTTGACTACATAAAAATAAAAACTTTCTGCACAGGGTGAGGAGTGAGGAGACTAAATAAAATAAAATACAAACAGTGAACTGGCAAATATGTTTGTGATTCATATCTCAGAAAAAAAGACTAGCATTATTAATACATAAAGACCTATAAGAAATCAATAAGAAAAAGAATAAAACCCAATAGAAAAGTGGACAAAGGATAGGAAAAGTACAGTTTACAAAATAAGAAATACAAACAGCTCTTTAAACTTAAGCAGAGACGTTCACCCTTACTAACGAGATAAGTACACATTCAACTACACACTAAGGCACAATTTTGCCTTCCAAACTGGCAAAGACCCAGAAGTTTGACATCACACTGTGTTCCCAAAGATGTGAGGAAACAGGCATTCTCATCCATGGATGGCATGAGTATAAATTGGTATGATTGTTTCTGGAGGCAAGCAACACAATTCCAAACAAAACCACCAGTGCTCATACCTCCTGACCCAGCAATTCCAGTTCTCGCTATTCACCCTCCAGGTACACTGTCCCATTTGCACGATCCCACAACTACAAGAATATTAATGGCCGTGTTGGTATTGGTAGCAAAATACCAATATTTTGGTAGCAAATCTTAGAAATTACCAGCGGAAGACAGGTTAAATAAACTAGGTAACACCCATGTAGTGGAATACTAGGCCACAGATGCTCTACAGGAGCTGGGGGTGAAAGCCCTCTGGGATCCACTATGGAAAAAAAGGAAACAATGAAACAATGAATAACATGCCATCATGGTGGGGGTGGGGCGGGGCTGGTGTTGCTACATGGATATGTGCAGGGGAACTGTTGGCTGAGGGTACAAATGTAGGAAGAGGCTCGGTGACAGAATTTTGTGGGCTTTCTCCACTGGCCTAATTATTTTATAATGAACGTTAATTCCATTCTAAATAAGGAAAATAAGCAAAGTCAATTTTATAAGAAAATCAAATGCCCTGTTACTACTCAAACGCATTTCGGAGAAGAAAGTGAAAACAAATAAAACCACCTGGTTCTTGAGGCCCCTCTCCCCCATCCTCAGCAGTCCCCACCCTCTCCCTAGGAAAACAAGGTTGTGTTAAACCCTCAAAGCCTCCCAGCTCAGTTGTTAAGGTAATTGTGTTTACTCTTTTCCAAACAAAGTAATTTGAATCAGAAAAGTAAATGTGCTCAGTCTTCAAGCTCTTTGATGTCACCTTCCTCCTTGCTCTCGAGTGTGCGACACCAACACCCACACCGCCCACAGCACTAGGCCCCGAGCAGGACACACAAATTCTATAAGCATTGCCATAGCTACACCATTTTGCTTGTGATCATGATGTAAAACAAATAAAACAGAAAGAAAATCAAATTTGAAATAAAATAATAGGCCCGGAAAAACACAAGCTGTGGGGTTTTTCTGCCCTTTGAACGCTTGTGGAGATTATGAAACTTTGGAGTAGTTTTAAAGCTCAGAACAATTTTTAGTGTCGCAGAGTCCCAGAGACAAGACTATTTTCTTTCCCGAAAATAACATCTGATCAAGGCAAATGGTATGTTTGAAACATTAAGAGCCAGCATCAGTACCTCCTGAGCCTATCAGTTGCTTTCCCTCTAGATGACCCTTGTTAAACAGCACACCAGCTCTAAATGTGATTTTAGGATTTTAGGTTTCTAAGACTCTGGAGCTGGTGGTTGTTTAGTCATGCAGGCTGGATCCGTGCAGGCAAAGGACAGAGACGTCCATGCTGTATTAGATGAGCTATCCGGGTCATCCAAATAAAATCCTCTAGCCTATGAGACACCTACTGTGTCCTTCACCTCAATCCACCCACCATCAGTCGGGTCTGCTCACTCACTTTGTGGGGTCCTGGGTCTACTCGCCTGGAGTTCTAGTTTCTTTTAACTGTTCCCCCCCCCCTTTTAACACTCCTTTTCCCCCCTTTTCCTTAGAAAAACAAATTTGAAGTTAGAAGGTATTTAAAAAGAAAAAAAAAATAGGAAAAGATCCAAAAGCAACCTGCTAGAGTATCCTTTGCTCATTTAACACCCTAAGGTTAAGCTTCTCTAATGGCATCTAAATCCTCGGGTTTGTTTGTTTGTTTTTTTCATTATTTTATGTACTTGCAATAAAAACATTCTTTAGACTTTGGAAATTCTAAATAAAACAAGAACAAAAGAGTGTTCCTTCTTTTCAGCTCTCCACCCAAATGTTACCATTGTAAATCAAGGTAAGAAAGTAAATTAACTGCTGGCATTTAAATGTTTGCTGTCCCAAATATTTATTCCTTTCCACTCCCCCAAATTTGTTTTATACAAAACAATGCTCGTAAAAACAATAAATATTCATTCTTTATCTACTAAAATTTTTAGATCAAAGTACCGTGTGGCCCAAATCCTCAATAGCGAAAAGTAACATTGTTTGTTCAGCAGGAAGCCTTCAACTTCCCATTAGCAACCTGACCAAGTGTGGTTCCCATTTATCTGTAAGTGCTACAGCGCTAGGTGTAGACATAATAATATGATTACAACTTTGTATTTGCAAATACACTTTGCAAACAGAGTTTCACGTACCCTTTAAGTGCACCATGTGCTGGCAGGCCTGCCCACTGTTGCACACACCTCACCAAGCTGTTTTTCTGTATCTGCATGTTTGCTTCCCACTGCTGGAATATCAACTCCAGGGAGGAACCAACTCTCTGCTACCTCTGTAGCCTTCTGGGGGAGTGGCCTGGAGTCCTTCACCGAAGAGGTCACCCAACCTGAGTCCTGAAGGACATTCAGGCACAGGACAAGTGGTGAAGACTAGAAAGGCGTTGCTGGTGGAGGAAACCACATGACCAAACGCCTGGAAAGCTGCACGTAATTCAGAATGCCTGGAGCCTACTGTATAAACCTGGGTCATAGAGCATACGACTATGGTGTGGGAAACGAAAGCGTTAGGGAGAGTCAAACAGGGAGCTCAACGACTTTTTAGTCCCCTGCTGTAAGCAACAGGAGGTGTTCCTTGAACATGTTTTTCTCTTGAAAATCTTTATCTTTATTTGTGCTAATTGGGGAAAAAATATGTTCATTGTTAAAGAAAAACCAAGTAGTAAAAAAAGTGCATAGAATAAAAAATACATGCTCTACCCTCATTCTGTACAGGTAAACACTTAAGTGTTTTATCATAGACCTGGGCTTTTCACTTAAGTGTTTTAAGCAAAAAACTGTCATGATCAGTTTCTGTACCAAAAAATCACTTTGGGTATAAGGTAGTAGATGGGGTAGCTAAGGGCTGGGAGACTCCCCAAGAGACTGGGGCAGTTCTTTCGGAGAGGGTAAGAGCCAGGGACAGGGCGGGCAGCAACAAGGGGTGGAGAGGAGGGCACTTAGGTTCTCATCAATCCAAGGGTGACTAAGAGGGAGGAGTCAAGGATAACACCTTGATTTGGGCTTAAATTGATGAGTTTGGAAATACAGAAGAAACATGGGTTTGTGGGAGGAAAGTAGGAGTATAATTTTGGACATGATGAGTTGATGTGACCATGGGACAGCCAGGAATGTCCAGGATGTCCTGGATCTGGGGTTGAGGTGAGGGATTTGGAGTAAATTTCGTGTGATGGTGAGATTGTCAGGAACAACCAGAGGAAGGCCTATATTTAAGAAACAAGCAGTCAGGGCACCTGGATGGCTCAGTCCATTAAATGTCCAATGTTGGCTCAGGTCATAATCTCACAGCTCATGAGTTCAAGCCCCATATCAGGCTCTCTGCTGTCAGTGCAAAGCCCATTATGGATCCTCTATCTCCCCCTCTGTCTGCCTCTCCCCCTCTCTCTCTGTCTCAAAATAAATAATCATTGAAAAATGTTTTAAAAAGAAAAAGAAACAAGCAGGCATGGGGGCCTTTATAAAGAAATGGAGAAGGAGGAGACCTAGAAGGGGAGAAAGGAGAGTGGTGTCACAGTCAGTAAGGCAGGACAGATGTTCAAGAAGGATCAGCAGTGTTAAATGCTGTGGAGGGAACAAGTAATTTGACTCAAGTGAAAACAAGCTTTGTTCTTAGTGGTCATCAGGGAATTTAACTGGAATGGGTTCAGCACATCATTTATATACATCATTAGAAAAGGACAGGAAGGAAATATAACACAATGTCAACAGTACTTATTTCTGGGTGTTGAGATTATGGGTGATTGTTACTTCCTTCTGTTCCTAGAAAAGAGATGAGTGGTCAAGGGAGGAAGAAGAAGGTACAATATTTGAAAAGGAAACATTTAAAAATTATATAAATGAGAGGTGTCTTGGGTGCTCAATTGGTTAAGCATCCAACTCTTGGTTTCGGCTAAGGTTATGATCTCACAGTTCTTGAGTTTGAGCCCAGCATCAGGCTCCTCACTGACAACATACAGCCTGGTTGGGATTCTCTCTCTCCTCTCTCTCTGCCCCTCCCCCACTCGTGCACATGCTCTCCTCTCTATCTCTCTCTCTCTCTCTCTCTCTCTCTCAAAATAAACAAATAAACTTTAAAAAAGTTTAAAAATTATATCAATGAAACAAATTTATTTAATATGTTCAAGCATTTACAGTCATAACGGGAGATACCAACTTTATAGGGAATATAGCATAAAATAACATTACTGGTATTTATTACTGCTTGCTGTTTTGTGAAGGTCCACAGAAAGCATAGTGGAAAACTCTCTGGTTCCCCCCAAAATCCGACAAAGCTAGCTCAGGAACCCATAGCAACATGTCTCCCAAACCTCAGCTATTTATGTCCATGACTTTTGTCAAATCCCTTTGCCACTATCCTATTATTTAATAAACATTGTATTTAAGCCAATTCCCCTTTTAAATTTAAATGGATCCATTTAGGGGCCGCTGGGTGGCTCAGTGGGTTAAGCGTTCGACTTTGGCTCAGGTCATGATCTCATGGCTCCTGAGTTCAAGCCCCACATTGGACTCTGAGCTGACAGCGTGAAGCCTGTTTCAGATTCTCTGTCTCCCTCTTCCTCTCTGCCCCTCCCTAACGTGCATGCACTTGGTCGCTCGCTCTCTCTCAAAAATAAATAAACATTTTTAAAAAAATGGATCCATTTGTATCATAATAGTAAATGGAAAATCATTATCACAGTAAAGGGAAGGTAACTGAAAAATAAGTATAATGAAAACAGAACCACTGCCAGTAAGTCTAGCAAGATGCTTTCAATAACCCAAGGTTTCTAGCCTGAGGCCTGAACTAGCCCTCTGGTCAAAGGAAACTCTATAGGCACTAGGAGTAGCTAAAGCCTTGCCAGTACTGTTTTAGTTTGGATTTCTCCAGAAGCAAACCCTGTAAAAAGAACTCAGTTGCAAGTAGTTCACTTCAAAAGGTGAAGGAAACATTAGAATACAAATAAGGGAGTTGGGAAATGAGATAGAAAAGGGAAGAAAGCCAATACTTGCTGTGTTATCAAGCCAGCAATCACTCTGGGCAACTGAAAGTTAATCCCTCTGGAGAAACTCTGGGAGCCCGCACAGAACACACCTCAGAATTAGCCCACACAAAGCATGAGGGAGCTGGGGTATTTATACACCAACCATTGTTGAAGGCTGATCCCGGGGACCTTAACTCCCCAGCAATCCTGGGCTACTTTGTGGGCATCAAAGAAGACCCCAGAGGAAAGAGAAGACCTCACCCAAAGAATATACTAATGCTACAACTGCAAGTCTGGCAGGAGTGCCTTGACTTGATAAAGGTAAAGAGATATGGGTGGGGTCCCACAGATGCTGCTAGATACTAAACTGAGATTGAAAGAGAATAGAAAAGGAAATAGCTTTCTCATTATTTGAGTCAAGGGAAATTATTCTGAGCCTATCAATCACTCAAAAATCTTCCTCCATATAACCAACCAAGGGCTCCAGCACCCCGGGAAATGTTTGGACAGGAGCAGCACAGGAACGATAAAGTCTAGCCCAAGCCAGACCACTGAAAAACAGACCTTTTTAAATATTTTAAAATTTAAATTTACCTTCCTTCCTGTCAGTTCGAAATAGCCTCATCATATCTGCTTGCCCAACAGAGTTGGGTGGCTCAGGCAGTTAAGCGTCCCACTCTTGATCTCAGCTCAGGTCACAATCTCACAACTCGTGAGATGGAGCCCCACGACGGGTTCTGCATTGACTGGAACCTGCTTGGGATTCTCTCTTTCCCTCTCTCTCTCTGCCCCTCCCCCACTTCCATGCACCTGTGTGCGCGAGTGTGCTTTCTCTCTCTCTCAAAATTAATAAATAAACATTAAAAAAAACCAAAGAACAGCTTTAAGAAAAAAAAAGGATTCTTCTCTAGGCAAGCAAGCCATTAGAATGAAATTGACCACAGAGACAAATGAATAAATGGTCATTTTAAAAAAGGAATTTTACCTTATAAAAGAATCATCAAATTCTTCCAAGTAATAGCTTCATTTAAAATATGGTTTATTGGGGTGCCTGAGTGGCTCAGTTAAGTGTCTGACTCCTGGTTTTGGCTCAGGTCATGATTTCACGGTTGGTGAGTTCAAGCCCTGCATCTGGCTTTGTGCTGATAGCACGGAGTCTGCTTGTGAGTCTCTCTCACCCCTTCTGTTTCTGCTCTTCCCTGCTAAATTTGTTTCTCTCTCTCAAAATAAATAAACTTTAAAAACAAATAAATAAAAATAATTTTAAAAATAAAATAAAATAAATAAATAAATGGTAAAATATGGTTTTTTTTTTTTTTTTTTTACAAATACCAAACAATTCACCCATCCATAGCTCACAACTATTATAATAGATAAAGTATACAGGTACCATGTGCTACCAAGCTGTGCATAGATATTTTTTAAGATATTCTTTCATTCAAGAAATATTTATTGGACTTTTCCTACATATAAGAAATTGTTATAGGTGCCTTGAGATATAGCAGTGAAAGAAACACAAAAATCCTTTCCCTTCAGGAAACTACATTCTAGTGGGGAAGATAGCCAATAAATAAATAAATAATAGGTACAGGATGTCAGCTGGCAATAAGTGCTACAAATAACACAGGAAAGGAGGACAGGGACTACCAGTGTCTGTGGTGGGGAGGGGAAGGGGGAGGTTATCATTTTAAGTAAGGTGATCAGAGAAGACCTTACTGACAAGGGATATTTGGAAAGACCCAGAGAAGGTGAGAGAGTAAGCCATGCAAAGATCTAGAGGAAGAATATTAGAGAGGAAATAGCTTGTGTAAAGATCCTGGGGCAGAAACAGCAAGGAAAGTGGCAAGGCTGGTCCAGAGCAAGCAAGGGGAAGAACAGGAGGAGTGAGACCATAAAGTCCAAGGTGGGTGTAGATCATATAGGGTCGTGTAGGCCGTTACGAATGGTAAGCAACTGGAGCACGCTGAGCAGAAGAAAGATCTGAACTGACTTAGGTTTAAGGGGATCACTTTGGCAGCTTCGCAGATAGTAGGCAAGTGTGACAAAGGCAGAAACAAGGGGCTCATTTAGGAAGCTATTGTCAAAATCCAGATGAAAGATGATAGCAGCTTGAACTGGGTTGGTGAGTAGTTGGCTCTAGTTATATTTTACAGGTAAAGGATTTGTAGCTAGATTAGATGCAGGGAGTCAGAGAAAAGAGAAGGGTTAATGATGGCTCTGAGGCTTTTAGCCTGAGTGGCATAAGAGTAGACCTGCCATTTCCTGAGATAGAGGACACTACGGAGGAGTAGACTTGGGAGAAGATCAGAAGCTAGATGTTGAATATGTTATAACTAGCAGACATCCAAATGGAGAGGTCTGTAAGCAGTTGGATATGCAAGTCTGTGAGTCAGGGGCTCAGTCCACAGGAGAGATTTAATTCTGGGCGTTGTTAGCATCTACATTGTATGTGAGGGCGTGAGACTGGATGAGGTCCTCAATGAATAGACAGAAGAGAGGGGCTGAGAGTCTGAGTCAAAGGAGCACTCCACCAACTACAAGTCAGGGACAAGATGGGGAACAAGCAAAAGTGACTGAGGGGTGGCCCAGGAGACCAGCAAAGAACCAGAAGCTGATGACATCCTGGAAGCAAGTGAAGAAAGCGTTTGAAGAGTGATGAACTGTGACAAATACTGACCATGGGTCCAACAAAGAGACTGAAAATTGACCGTCAGATTTAGCAATTTTGGTGGAGAGCTGAGACTAAAATCATGTCTGGAGTGTGTTCAAGAAAGAATGAGAGAAGAGGATTGTATTTATATCTTCTACCTTCTTTGTGTGGTAATATTTGCATTGTTTGGAACCTAAAGAAATATCTGATTTGTTTCCCCGACAAAATAACATATAATTGAATATTAGTTCTGTTCAATTGATTAACTGATTAATTCAGGCAAAAAATAAATAAATAAATAAATTTAAAAAACACCATAACTCTCCCCCCCCCCCCCAAAATACCCAACACAACAGCTTCTTTTCTCTTTCGCCTAAGATATTTAATGATTGGTTTAATTTATGCTTTACTTTTTACCTGAACAAAATATTGGCTCATAAACTACAATATGTGTAGATCATGAACATTTTGCATATGTAGTTTCTGTAGTGACTTGTAATACATAAGTCAGTAAGTTTTTCCTTCTCTCTTTTCCTCTGATGAGGCACCAATGATCTGGAAGATAGAAAAAAGGAGATAATAGAAGAAAAAGCGAAGAAAGCAGTACTTCTGAATTATCTCCAACCTGATGATGGAGTTGGTTCCATTTAAATTCAGTTATCAACATAATGAACACAAAGTCATATTCATTAGTGTTCTCAGTGAGAACATAATTATTGACTCATGTACAATGTGAATTGAGTTACCAAAATAAAAAGAAAAGAGAAGTTGCCCCCTCTTTCCTTTTAAATTAAATTCTGTGTCATGTTGATCTGAATACAATCCTGAGTTTTTAACTGTATAAATTAGTTGTAATGTCTGCAGTATCATTTTTATTTGATTGTAAATTCCTCTTTCATCTTTACTAAGACCAGAAGAAACTATGAGAAAATAGGGTATCACTTACCCTTCCTGCATAACCAAAAGTGAGGGCAGTTTTATTCAAAGGATCATAGTCTTAGGCTAGAAATATAATTATTGTTGTTTTATTTCTTTTTCTTCTCCTTTTTTCCCCCTTCAGTAAAAAGGGAACAGAAAAGAGACAGTACAGCTAAAATACAGTTATTTCCATGAAATATTTCTTCCATAGTGCTGGGAACCCTAAGATAACAGTCTTGTATTCGAATGTGAGAGGCAGAAAATATAATTTACTTGAAGCATTACGTGAAACAGAATAGGTTTTTTTAATCAACCATAGAAAGTGGAATACTCACAGTACCTAATGTACAATGTCCATTTGATTTTCAACATTTTTTTTCTTTTAGTAATAAAAAAAACAGATACAATGACAATGATTATCATTTGAAAATCATTTTTGCTGTTACTATTGTTGGACTTATGAATATAATTAATTATAAAGCATTGGTTCTTGCCTGGAAAACAAGCAAACAAATAAATACCACCTTGGTTTACAAGCGAAGGGGAGAGACAAAAGAAAATATTTAGTCATTAAGTAAACCTCCTCTCCTGCTCCTTTTTCTCAGATTATAATTTAACTTTGATTACTGCTCTCTGTCCACCTGGCCTTCTCATGGAAATGAATCTCTTTTATTATCTTACTTTTCAGCTTACTTATTATTTCTTACCTACATAGCCACCATGCAAAGGTGTTTCTTACCTAGGTGAGTCTTTCTAGTGACCAATTCACCACCTTGGGCACCAAATCATCTTTCCTATCAGTTCTTAATTCCCTTCATTTTCAGGGGTCTAACTATGAAATTCTCATAGCTCACCAGTGGAAACAGTTTATCAGGTGATTTCACACCCCACATGCTGCAGGGTCCATGAAGAAAGGGGGACAGATGAAAGGTCTCAGGGAGCAACACAGCTGCTTGGGAGTGTTTTGTGGTCCATACTCGGAGTAAATTTGGAGTGTTGTTTTCACATTACTGTTTTTGTTTCCCTCACAGCATGCAGTGTCTTTCTGGACTATCAGGATAGCAATCCAAGAAGTTCTGACGCTTGGCTAAGAAATCATCTGATCCGAACCATCCTGCAATCCATTCCACAGTCCTCTTTTGGACAGTTCTGACCTGCTTACTGATCAGATTGTTCTGGAAACCCATATTTAAGTTGATTAAATTTTCCCCTTCCTGGAAGTTCAGGTTTATCTTCATGTTAGAGACAAAGAGACAGAGAGACAGAGAAAAGACAAGAACGTCAACTATTTCACAATAAGGGGGAAAAACATCAGACTACATCCCGTCTGTATTTGTTAACACTTCCCCATAAGAGAAATCCAGGAAATACTTTTTTTTTCTTCTTCTTCACATTAAGCACAATTTTGTGTTGCAGCCAGAAGACCCTCCTGTTTGCTGTGTTCAAGTGTGTGTGTATGCAGTGGACTAGATCAGACAGAGCTCAGAGGAATGCTGAGCTCACGAGGCATGCACTGGGGGCATGAACAAATCCACTATGTTGCTCTCCTGTGTTTCTACAGCCACCAAAGATCCTCACGTTCCCAAGTCTCTGGGATGCAGCTGTCTCTGGAAATCACCCCATCACTTCCTTCTCAGTTTACCCCCTAAGGCTCCTCCCCCCCAAAAATCCCTGTCTGGAGCAACCAAGACCTCTTCTGAGGTTTGTTGGGACCACAGACATCATTTCATCTATTACACTGAAAAACAATTTGCAGTATTTCACTGAATTTACCTGGCTGGTGTTCCAATTTAGCATTTTAATAGCTAACCTGATACTATGAGTTCCATTTCTGCCCTTCCTATATAAAGTACATTATTGGCATATTTTCTGGAAAGGTGTATTTTAATCCAAAGCAGCCAGTAGGAAAAGAGCAATCTAACAACACATGACATTTCACCAAAAATGTAGCTTAAAATTTACTTCCAAGTAAGTTCATTCTCAGGACATCTGGGTGGTTCAGTCGGATGACTGACCTGATTTCAACTCAGGTCATTATCTCACAGTTAGTGAGTTGGGAGCACCCATCAAACTCTGTGTTGACAGTGCGGATCCTGCTTGGGATTCTCTCTCTCTCCCTCTCTTTCTGCCCCTTCCGCATGTATGCTCACTCTCTCTCAAAATAAACAAACTTTAAAAATAAATATTTTAAAACCCCAAATAACAAAATAAGTTCATTCTCTAGGGGAATGTCCAGAGTAGCTGAAGTATTCTGTAATTTTATTGTAGTGATTGTTTCACAGGTGTATGTATTTACCAAAACTTGTAATAAAGATGTTTCTACAAAGTACTTGCAAGCTGCATTCAGTACAGTGCTCTTTTAGTGCATGGAAGGGATACTCGTTCTGTTAACGCATGTAGTGAAATGTTTTTAAAATCCTTGAATTAATTGTACACTTAGAAACTTGGCATTTCACTGTTTAAATTTTGCCTTAAAAGTAAAAAAAGCCTTTTTATTTTTATTTATTTATTTATTTACTTTTAATATTTTTTTTCAACGTTTATTTATTTTTGGGACAGAGAGAGACAGAGCATGAACGGGGGAGGGGCAGAGAGAGAGGGAGACACAGAGTCGGAAGCAGGCTCCAGGCTCTGAGCCATCAGCCCAGAGCCTGACGCGGGGCTTGAACTCACGGACTGCGAGATCGTGACCTGGCTGAAGTCGGACGCTTAACCGACTGCGCCACCCAGGCGCCCCAAAAAAAGCCTTTTTAAAAAATTGCTATAAATGGTCAGAGCCAGTCTGTATTAACTTCTGCATGCTCACAATTTCGGTTTGTCCTGAAATCGTGTCTGCTCTGATGCAGTGGCTCCAACACTGCCACTGATGTCTTCATCCTCTTCTTTTCCTTGGTGATTTATTTCTTTAGATTATGGCTGTTCTTATTGTCGAAATTCCCTAGCATCAGCTCTTTTATTTTTTAAATCTTTTTTTAATGTTTTTTTACATTTATTTTTGAGAGAGAGAGAGAGAGAGGGAGAGAGAGAGAGAGAGAGAGAGAGAGAGAGAATGAGCGGGGGAGGGGCAGAGAGAGAGGGAGACACAGGATGCAAAGCGGGCTCCAGGCTCTGAGCTGTCAGCACAGAGCCTGACGTGGGGCTCGAACTCACAGACTGTGAGATCGTGACCTGAGCCAAAGTCAGAGGCTCAACCAACTGAGCCACCCAGGAGCCCCTAAATCTTATTTATCACATTACATTTTAACTTTTTAAAATCTTCTTCATCTTGATTCATTGCATATAAATGTTTTTAAAAGCACAAAGATGAAACTAAACACCACCCAAGTCTCCACTATTCAGAGAAAACTATTGTCAGTATATTAGTGTCTATCCTCCTAGAGATATTGAATAGATATTGACCAAGTGCCCAGTTTGTAGCAGGAGAAGTTCTAGGTACTGGGTATATTGTAGTAAACAAGGCAGTGCCCTTGCCCTCATAGAGCTTATGTGCTAATAAATGCTAACGTGAAGGGGATTTTTTCTTTTTTAATGAGGCGGGATTGTACTTGTTCTTTCATAATCTGCTTTTTCCACTTAACATAATACTAATATCTTTCCTTCAAGCGAATACAAATATGGCACCATTTTCGTATCCGCATAGCCTCCACCGTATGGCTTTTTAGAATGTATTTAACAAATCTCCTAGTTCAAACAACCAGACCTTTCGCCTCTATGAACAACAATGACAGTATCTTGAATATATTTTTAGTGATCTTCTTGCTGGCAAAATAATTTCATTTTACTTTCTTTATTGCATCAAGGTTTAAATGTCTGAAATGGGTGAAACAATTTTGCAACTATAAAGCGTCTGCCTAAGCCTAAGACTAATGCCTTATTAAAGTATTTTGGTTGAAAACTCCAGGCAGAAGACAGAGATTTACTACCTGGCCCATGTGTGACCAAAAAGTAGTTTAGAAGTATAGCTGAAAATGAAATCTGGGGTGGGAGCCAGAGCTCTCCATACTACCTATTTCCTGAGAAACCTCTGATCCTAGATGACCTGTAGGGAACTTCGAGCTTAGCAGTTTGGTCAGGGAGGGGAAAGTCACTCAAGAAGAAACGCTACAGGAAATCTTCAACCTACATATTTTCTAAAGCGCACTGGTGAATCCACTATTTAGAATGCGAAAACATAGGGGCGCCTGGGTGGCGCAGTCGGTTAAGCGTCCGACTTCAGCCAGGTCGCGATCTCGCGGTCCTTGAGTTGGAGCCCCGCATTGGGCTCTGGGCTGATGGCTCAGAGCCTGGAGCCTGTTTCCGATTCTGTGTCTCCCTCTCTCTCTGCCCCTCCCCCGTTCATGCTCTGTCTCTCTCTGTCCCAAAAATAAATAAACGTTGAAAAAAAAAAATTAAAAAAAAAAAAAGAATGCGAAAACATACTCAAAGAAATAATTCAACAACATACTTGAACCACAACTATTTACTGAGCCCCTATTACGTGCAAAGCACTATTATAACGCATTTGAAGTGAGGATTATAATCTCAAAGTAGTTCAGACTTATTTCACTCTCCAATAAAGTTGAAAATCTGTATTTGCCATGAAAAATAGTATGTAACAATACATTGTAATAATATTACTTGATATGTAACACTCTTTGACACATCTTTCATCATCTACTGTTTTAAGGGAAGTGTGCGTGTGCGAGTTATTACTGTAGCAAGGGAGCTACCAAGATGAATCAGACACACACTTGTCATTAAAGAGTTGACCGAATACAGCAAAACTGCCTAATACAGTAGCCTCTAGCCATGTGTGTTGCTGAGCCCTCGAAATGTCGTTGGTCTGAACTGAGAGTGCTGTAGGCAAACAATACACCAAATTTCAAAAAGTTAATATGAAATAGAGAACGTAAAATCTTTCATCAGTAAGTGTTTAAAATGATTACGTGTTAAAATGGGAATATCTTAGGGGCGTCTGGGTGGCTCAGTGGGTTGAGTGTCTGCCTTTGGCTCACGTCATGATCTCACAGTTCATGAGTTCCAGCCCCGTGTGGGGCTCTGTGCTGACAGCTGGGAGCCTGGGGCCTGCTTCAGATTCTGTGTCTCCCTCTCTCTCCACTCCTCATGCTAGTGTGCTCTCTTTCTCTCCCTCAAAAATAAATAAACATTAAAAAAAAATTTTTTTTAATGGCAGTATTTTGGATATTTGAGTTAAATAAAATACATTATTAAAATTAATTTGGGACACCTGGTTGGCTCAGTCATGATTCCAGGGTCACAGGATTGGCTCACGTCAGGCTCCACGCTAAGTGTGGGGCCTGTTTAAGATTCTCCCTCTCTGTCTCTCTCTGTCTCTGTTTCTCTCCCCCTCTGCCCCTCCCCTCCTTAAGTGTACACACCATGCACATACATTCTCTCTCTCTCTAAAATGAAAAAAAAAAAAATATTTTTGGGGGGGGTGCCTGGGTGGCTCAGTCGGTTAACATCCAACTTCAGCTCAGGTCATGATCCCGTGGTTTGTGGGTTCGAGCCCCACATCGGGTTCTGCTGACAGCTCAGAGCCTGGAGCCTGCTTCACATTCTGTGTGTCTCTCTCTCTCTCTCTGCCCCTCCCCTGCTTGCACTCTGTCTCTCTGTCTCTCTTTCTCTCAGAAACAAACATTAAAAAAAAAAAAAAGGAAGAACAGAAATTTTTTATAAGATAAATAAAATTAAGCAAATTTTAATTTAACTTAATCTTTTTCTTTCCAGCTTCTTAAAATTATATATGGGACTTGCACTATATTTCTGTTGGCAGTGCTAATCTACACAACTATAGCTACCACTTACTCAGCGTTTATACTATATACCAGGTAATTTTAGATCATATATATATAATCTTCCATAAAGGAAGCATTACAGATAAGAAACTGAGGGTTCAAAAGCTGTATTAACTTAGCATGCAGCACGTTTCTAGTATATTTTCTGTGTACCAAGAGCTGTTGTAGGCAGTGGGAATATCAGAAAACAAATACTCTCATGGAACTTACATTCTGGTGGGACAAGAAGGTAAAAAATAAATATTAAAAAATATGTCAGGAAGTGATAGATGAAGAAAGATGAAGCCTGTAAAAGAATAGATAGTGCCCAGAATTGGGGTGAAGTGGAGGTGAGGAGTAGTCATCTGAGCAGAAACATGAAGAATGAGTCCTGCAAATATCTACCTGGCCAAGAGTCTCTGGGCAGAGTCAACAGCAGATAAAAGACAGTGCACTTTACACACTGGAGGAACTGCACAGAGAGCCGGGTACTGGAGAGCAGTGAACAAGGAGTAGGAGAGGAAGTCAGGAGTGCGTTGACAGCAACTTGGGAGCTTCCTCCACACACTAGGGACTGTTCAAGGATGACTTTGACTGCTCTCTGATGCATGGACGGTTGTAGGGCATGCATGGAACACAGCAAGAGGGGAAGCCGGAAACCAGCTGGAGGCTACTGAAGGAGTGCAAGAGAGACTGTACGAGGTCTGTTTGCCTCAGCCACTGGAGATTTGCTGTTCCTGCAATACAAAGGAAAATAATCTAAAAATTATTCAGAGAATTTGAACAGCAAAGGTCAAATATCTGGATAATTCAAGCTTCAAAATATATTTGGGATTGTGTGCAGTTATCTGAACTGGCAGTCAAAAATCATTGTCTAACTTCATAGCATAGTAATTTATCTCTGTCCCTTGCTTTCTGCCAAGTTAACCTAAGGGAAGTGGGCTTGAGATCTGTAATTGGCAGAGGGGATCAGAGGACCTTTAAAAGTCAAATTCAGATCAGGCAAATTAGCTTTATTTCTGCCAGAGAAAAGTGTTCAGTTGAGCCAGATGACAATTTTGTAGCCTAAACTATTTGCATTGGCTCAGCCTACCTTCTGAATTACTCCAATAATTGTTAATTCTCAGTTTAAGCATAGCTGCACACCCGAGACAGAGTTAAAAAACTAGAAGCTGTGTTCTGGATAAATGTATATATTAGCCTGGATAAATCCACTCAATGAGTCTGTTTTTATGGACAGAAGTACTTTAAAAAAGAAAGTATCCTCAAGGTCAAATGTTTTTGTTAATTTTGTTAATGTTTATTTATTCTTAGAGAGAGAGAGAGAAAGAGAGAGAGAGAGAGAGAGAGAATGAGAATGAGCAGAGGAGGGGCAGAGAAAGAGAGGGAGACAGAGAATCAGAAGCAGGCTCCAGGCTCCAAGCAATCAGCACAGATCCTGATGTGGGGCTTGAAACATTTAACCCGACTGAGCTACCCAGATGCCCCAAGGTCAAATGTGATATAGGCCAAGTCCCTTCTCCTCTGAGAGGTAAATGAAGGTTTTAAGTAGGTACTCCATTTCAAGTGGAAACAAATACACATCAATCACAAGGACCCCTAAAAGTTATATCATGATAAAAAGGAGGCACCATCCTGACCATCCAGGTTGGTTTAGTTACTTTGATGGAACTCACTAGAAAATTGTTCAACATGCTGCACTGTGCCTGTGTAGATGTGTTTTCTGGGCATCAGATGTAGTTCCTGTCAGGCGCTTTCCTGGGCCACTAAAATGTATAGATTACACACATCAAAGACAGACTGCAACCACGGTAGCTGAAATTTACACAAATCTGTGCTGTGAGTAACTGGATAAACAATGAGACTAATGACCTTGTTCTTCATTAATCTCCATATGGCTCTGTTGGTACTGCCCTTGCCTTCAGGCAAGAAGGCTGTGGCTTTGGCTTCTCGCCTCAGACCAGGGATTAGACTCTGGCTCAATGCTGACAGAGCCCAGGGCCCTGCTCCTACAGCCCAGGAGGCCTGAAAAGACTACAGAGGCCACCCATCTTAAGAGGTGCATTTACCTCGATTCAAGAAACACCTCATTACCATATCCACTGAGGAAACAGATTTATAAAAATAAGAAAATCCTTTAACCATGCCTCCCCATTCAGAGAGTTTATTTTCTCCAACGGAGGGCCCCAGGTTTTCCTTAAGTATTTTCAGGGCCTCCCCATTGCCCCCCAAAACAAGACAAAATCCTCAGTGCCTTGGTCCATGTTCTTTTTCCAGCCAAAAATAAATTTCAAAATGGCTGCATCCGTTAAGAAGGGTGAAAGGAAGAACATAAGTACCCCCCACCCCCCCACCCCTGTTGCTATAGAGCTCCTTCAACACCATTTGCAAGATCTGAGTGTTGCTACTAGCAGAAGGCAGCCCAAAGAGATAGAGCATCTCAGGAGGACTCGTACCTGGGCAGCCTTGGGCCACAGAAGGAGACTAGAACCAGAACACTGGAAACTACCCCCTTACTCCTGCTTTCATCACTCTGTACACACGTCTCACTGGAAAGCTTATACTGGGAGGTGGAGCCCAGGAAATGATTCCATCGGAGGGGCTATCTTAAGTTAGGGAAGATCACAAATGAAGCACACTCAGCTAAATGCCCTCAGTGCTACACACCCAGCTCTAGCCATAACCTTTATTGCCTTGTAAACTTGAGATGCCTCAGTCTGAGCTATGTGATCACATTCTATGCTGAAACGTAAATTCTGATGGGATTTACTCAGTCCCAAGAAACATCTCTTACACACCTTTCTAGTCACTCCCCTCTGCGTTCTTAATGTTGTTGTTTTGAGTGTTTTATCTATACGTGCTACATGTTAACCCTTTCATAGACCATCACACTACTAAGGTCTCAGAGTTATTATGAGCTGTGTCAAATGCCTCCCAAAATAATATTCTATTCCCAGTATCATTTGTCTACATCCATTTATCTATCCATTAGGAACCCATCACAAGCATGAGGCAGAGGTAAATCACATTCTCTCTCTCCCTGCAATGTTTTTTCTCTCATCACACTTCCAGGGGTAACAAATGCTACGATGATTTTGGTGCCTTTGTAACACAACTTGCAGATATGGAGATGGCCACAGCAGTAGATGAGCAAGTGTGAAACCATCCCCATTTACTCCTGTGGTAGAGACTCCTAGTGCCTTAGAAGTTTTCGTGTTGCAACTTACAGGTCTCCTGAAGAATCATCTTTGCTTCCTACTTTCACATGCATTATTACCTCACTGAATTCTTACAACAATCTTGTCAAGTAGGCCATTATTACACCCATTCTGCAGAAAGAAAGACCGGAAATGGCTTGCTTGAGGTCAGCACAGCATGGCATGACAGCCGTGGTGCCCACCACGGAACCAGGATTTCCAACCCCGCATTACACTATTTCAAAGCAGTCTCTTCATATTGAGTTGCTTCTAAAACAACAGAATACTGCTCAAGTAGTGTATTCCAAAAGGGGCCTTGTGGTTTTATTAAACTATAAAGACAAACTTTCTAGCTAGTCGCCTGTAGGAAAAGATTTCAGAAGTCTGTCAACAGGATTTCAAACCATAGACCCCAGATAGATAGTGCTCTGATAAAAAAAAATATTAGCATTGTTTTTGCAGGATCTAACTTCTGTGGGGGGAAAACTATGTAGTGCATCATATCGTGTGTAGCAAAAGAAGCACCATGCACGATGAACATGTACACAGGTGTTGTCAACGTCCTCTTCCCAATGTGGCCACAGAAGAAAGTGTGAAGCCTACTGCCAATAAGACAATATTTATGGCTCAAGAAATTCGGCTTCACATAACAGTAATTATGAACAAGATATTTTCCCTAATAAAAATTACTGCAAGACAAAAATCTGGAGGAACTAAATGTTTCCCTATGCCCTCTTTATTTTATTCCACGTGCTCAAGAACGGTTGCGGAGAAAGAAAGGGAGAGAAGAGTAAAAAGGAGTGGAGGGAGAAGGGGAGTCATAGCGAGACGGCCTCTGCTGAGGGTTGGTTTTGCTTTAGAAACTGGAATGTGTCCAGGCTTGATTTTTATTTTCAATTCACATTTCAGATCCAGCTCCCCAAACTCTTTGATCTTTCTCCCTGTCTCCTTACCCGGAAGAGAACCCTTGGCCTTCTCAGCTGGGAGCTGGGAGCACACGTGGAAAGACTGGCTCGGATCCATATTCTTGCCAAATTTAGTCACACAAAGGGGCCTGCAAGGGAAAAAGAAAGGATGAAAGCGGCAGCCGCCACGACTTCAAAGGCCGTGCCGCCGAGCCGGGCCTTGCGCAGGCGCCGCCCTCCGCGGATATAAGGCGCGGCTCGCGCGCGCGAGGCGGCCTCTGCGCGCTGGTGTCCCGCGCGCGTCCCCGGCTCGAGCGGGCGGAGGGGACCAGCTGTGGAGGGGAGGGGCCCAAGGGGCGGGCCGCCGCTGCCGGAGGCCGGTCCCCACGCCAAGTTAAGGCGCCTGAGAAAAGTTTTCAGACCGGAGAGAAAAGCATTTACGCCAAGCCCACTAGGCGAGCCGTCCTGTGGCCTCTGCACGTTTATCCCAGCACGCACATCCAAGCCACTCCGTACTGGGGATTCCCCCTTCCAGACGTACGGCCGGTGCCTCTGCGCCGGAGCCCCGGTCCCTGCGGCGGTTGACAGGGGTTCCCATTGCGGAGCCCCGCCGCGAGGGCGCGTGGCGGGGCTCTTTCTGGCCCATTCTGCTCCTCGTCCCCTCGTTCCTGTCCGCGATCACCCCAGCTTGACTCCTCTCGCTCCGGACGGCCCCGGGATGTGAGCCCTCGCTTCTCGGGTGGCACAGGGCCGGCTGGTCCCACACAGGAGGATGGGATGTGGCCTCGGCACGACCCGGCGCTCTGCACCGGCGCGCCTCGGCCCCCCCATCCAGCGAGCTGCGGCCGCCGAGCTCGGCCCGCACCCGCACGAGCGCGGGAGAAGCCACCGGAGAGCTGGACGCGCGGGCGGCCGCGGGGTGCTCCGTGGGCGGGCCCCACGAGGCTGTGCGGGCGCGAGGCTGCCACCCCGACGTCCCGAATTTGGCCCCGAATTTGGGAACGACTCTTTCACGGTCCCAGGAGTTGTTACCCGGCGGGTAGGGGGCTGGGTTTGTCGGTCTGAGGAGGAGACCAGAAGAGGCGGAAGAACCCCTGGGATGCAAACTGCCATTTACCTCGCGCCCCCCGCCCCCGCCAAGTCCGTTAAACTGAAGGTGCCCACAGCTTTAGTCTTCGGGCGAAGCTAGGGTGGGGAATCGAGGGTGCCAGAGTTCCGTCCGTCCCTGGAATCACAGTTTTCGTTTTCTACTTCTTCCCCGTCATTGCTCTCCCCTCGAGCATCCTCTTCCGTAGGCCCCCGCCACCTCCTTCCTTTGGGATCCCACCAAAGTTGTAGCTGGGAGAGACTCCAGGCCACACAAAGGGGAAGACCCGGAGTCTGGGCGGGGGGTTAGGACCGAGGGGGCGGAGAGGGCTCTGAAGGGCACCGCGCTTTTTCTCTCCTCCCTGTAATTAAGGACTCACTTGAGTGTCTGTAGCTGAGTCGACTTGGCAGCAAAATCGCCAGGGGGGAGGGGTCTCTGGTGGGAGTGGGGGTCATTCTAGCTCCCCTGTCTGCACCCGCGGGGGCCTGGGCCGCGTTTACCCTGCTGACTGCGAGGCCCGTCTCCGCTCCCCCCTCTCCTCGGTTCCGGCCCCGGGTGGGCGCCTCGTCCCCCACGCGCAGCGCCGGCGACGGCGCCCGGCACCGAGGGAAGTGTTGATATAAAACAAGTCACTGTTCGCTCCCAAACTAAACCCAAACCAACCAAAGCCACCAAGAGGGGAAAAACCAACAGCAATACAGCCAGCCCCTAGCAATTGTTTCACGGTCGGAATTAAATCACATCAAAACGCCCCCTGAAACCCACATCCTGAAGGAGTGAACCTGCAACAGCCAACCTCTAGTCGTTCGCTCGAGTTCACACGAACAACCCGCCTCTACATCCGAGGGAAGGGGGCGGCGGGCGGCGGTGTTTCTCCCGCGCCGCACCCACCACATCCCGGACTGTGCACCCAAAGCGGCGGCTTGCATATGTAATAGCAGCCCCCACACGAATTAGAAAAGACCTCCCGGCGACAGAAATGCCTTTGCCTGCAACATCACCGAACCTGTTAGAGGAGAAGGAACTTCTTGCCGGGGTTACTGCACCCCTCCTGAGTGCCCCTGCTTTCCAACCCCCATCCACCCGCCCCAGGAGAGACAGACTTCACGTGGAGATGTCAACCTCCTTCTCAGACAAAGCTTCACATATACTTGGGTGAATGTTTTCTGGTAAAGCCCCCTTTAAGTACAGCCCGTCTCAAGATTAATTAGCAACAACGCTAGGGACAGTCAACACCCGCACGCCTCGGGGAGGACAAACAGCCACGTAAACAGAGCAAAGCGCTCGGTGATTTCGTTAGAAACAATGTTTCCATAGGAGAGGGTTACCGAAAAGTACCAAACACAGCCACCTACCCTCGGCCCTTCAAGTAAACAGTTCCCACAAGTTATTATTCCCCAAATCCCCGTCTTCTCGAGCTTCTAATCCCCAGGACACCTGAACGGGATCTCCAAATGACTCCGGGAGTCCAGATAATTAACATGTAGGAGAAAATGGGATTCGAATTAGTTGTAACACTTAAACAGGGAGATGTAGGAGTTGCCATTTAATATCTTTTCGGCTTCCAGAAAATATCCTCTGGCCATTCTGTGTGCTGACCCCCCCCCCCTCAACATTTTGATGCAAAGGAACCTCTCTACTCTGGCTACTTTAGTGAAACTTGCATTTCCCAGTTCTTTTCCTATCAGCCAAATTGGCACATTTGTGGGAGAACTTTTGACTTTGCTTTCCCATATTTCTTTTAGAACAGAAGGTATTAATGTCATACCTACATGTTTACAGCCCTAGTACTTTGCACTCACATTGGTACATAACTTCAAGACAAGTTCATTACTGCCACCAATTTAAAAAATGGGTTTCTTGCCAATCTTTTCAGTATTATCTTACAGACACATTTTAACAGAATATTCTTTTTGTTTTTCTTCTCTAAGGCTTTGCATTGTCAGCATCTAAAGTGTATTTAATGCTTTACTCTTCCTGGCTCCCATCACCAGCCCCTTAATTTTGCCCCAATCCCTGCGGATAGAATATGTGTGACAACTGACAGTGCTGTATGTGACCAACTGAACCCTTTAAATGATAGTTTTAAAAAATTGCTTCCTAGTAAATTCCCATCCCTAGGAAGTAGTTAGCAGTAGGCAAAGTTTTAAGTGCTCATTTTGAGCACTGTTAAGGTCTTTACTTATATAATGTCCAGCAGCTTGCAATTCCCCCCCCCCCCCCGGGGAAAAGAGGGATCCTTGCATGACTGTGTCCTATAAAATAGAGCTAACGTCTGATTCTGTAGTGTTTTCCTTATTTTCAATTTAAGGTAGATGGAGACACATTTCTCCCTGCTTCTTGTTTACTGTTCTGAGGTTTTACAGATGGCTAGTGTATTGGGTATAATAATTTTGCCTGGATTTTTAACTGAGGGGGTTTGAGAGCCAAGGAACAAAATGTAACATGTTTTCAAACTTCAGCTTCACTTATACTGTAACTTTCACAAAGCATCTCCTTAAAAGTTCTGTCCTTGTACAAAATGCATCAAAGAGATGGTGGAGGTTGGGGAATTTTTGAGGTCGGATTCGGATTTGCATCTTCAAGGGTCTCTTTGAGTGCACAGTCCGAGGTGCCAGAGACTGCCCGGTCCTCCCTCCCTCTACTGGCATCGCACTCCTGGGTCCTTTTGCCTTCTCTCTCCCTCCTTGGGTTGTTTTTTCATTCTCTGTTTGGTTCCCATACACTGTGGTGTGTATCTCCTAAATTCCACGAGAAACCTAGCACAACTTTCTCTGTACATCCCATGGTGAGGATGTACTGAAAGAGATCTTGTTTTAAAAGGCGGTAATTAAGATCCAGTCTTCAGTTTTTTTTCTTCTGTGTCCTATTTTTCTCGGTAAGCCTGGAGATTTAATTTTTGCTAGCATGCGTTCTCTTGTCCTTTGACATTATATTTTCGGAAAGCCACAACTCTCTTCCTTGTCCTTCTTGTTTCCGTTCTCTTAGTTGAGCAATGTCTGTTATATTTCCCCCTTTTCCTTCTCTCTGTCCCCAATTCCCGCCTCATCCGCCCAGTCAGAGCATCTATCAATGTGGTGTCGATCACAGCTGCGGCGGCTTCTCTTTCATCTTCGTAGCCCTGCCAAAGGGAGGGAGGGAGAGAGAGGGAGGCGGGAAAGAGGGTGGGGGGAGAGACTTGCAGAGGAAGGTCGGGGTTGGGGGGGTGTGGGACAAGAGAGGGGATACTTAGATGTTGAAGTTAAACCTTCCCAGCAGAATTTCTTGTCAATTTCACGCGGGCAAAGGGTGCTTCTTCGTGGGTTACAGGAAGCGCTGGGTCCTTCCTTCTCTCAGCAAGTTGCCTGATTCTTTCCTCTAGGCGCGCGCACGCGCGCGCGCACACACACACACACACACACACACACACACAGCACTAGGACTCGTCCTACAGGCTCTGGGAAAAGAAAAAAAAGTCCTCAATCACCACCTCCTTCTCGCCGTTCTCCCCCCCCCCCCCCAGCGGGCGGCCGAGGAGAGCTGGAGGCGGGGGAGGGGAGGGGGAGGAGAAGCGACGCAAGTGGGTAGCTTTTCAGCGCCAGCCAGGCGCGGGAGGAGGAGAAGCAGTGGGGAGGCGCAGCCGCTCACCTGCGGGGCAGGGTGCGGAGGAGGGACCCGGGTTGAGCACTCTCGGTCCGAGGAGCCTGGACGCACCCGGAGCCTCGAACGCGGCCAAGCTCAGGGCAACCCCCCCCCTTCGGCCAGGCGAACCCGAAGGTGCAGCTCTTTGCTTTGACAGAGCGGCCCGGCGGAGGCGTGGAGAGCGGCGAGCGAGAGCGCCAGACTGAGAAACTCGAGCCGGGAACAAAGAGGGGTCGGGCTGTGTGTGTGTGTGTCGGCTCGAGCTCCACGCAGAAGCATATGGGTCCGAGGCCCCTGCTGTGACTCCCCGAGACCCCGCCGTACCCTCCACTGCCGACTCCCAGCGCTCGCCCGCACAAACTTTATTCTTGGCAAACTTCTTCTCTTTCTCTTCCTTCCTCCTCCCCCTCCACCACCTCCTCCTCCTCCTCCTCCTCCTCCACCTCCTCCTCCTTCCTCCTCCTCCTCCAGCAGATTAAATGCGCCTGGAGAAGGAAAACCGAAGCGAAAGGGAAGGAAATAAGAAGCTCTAAAACGGACATCTCCAACCCGGGTGGCTCTTTAATTTTTTTTATCCTCCAGGAAGTGGACTTTTCGTTATCTTCTGATTCTCCTTGTACCTTCTCTGCTGAGGCAAACGGAGTCTTTTTGCCCAGCTTGCCTCCTTTCTCGGAAAACAAACTCCCAAATTGGCAACCGGGGAAGCTAGGGTGGAGAGGTTTGCGTAGAGACGCGCCGACGGACCCTCCTCTGCACTTGGGAGAGTCGTGCTTCCACCGGAACCGGCGTCCTCCGCGCGCAGACCCTGGAGACGCTGGGGGCGTGGGGTGGCCCCCGGGGCAGCCTAGCCTAGCACGCGCCACGCAGCGCAGACGCCCCCAGAGGCGCCGGCTGTAGCGGCCTTAAGCAGCCCCGTGCCCTTCGGCCTCGAGGGCGGGCGCAGGCGCCGGTCTCCGCGGAGCGGGAAGGCGCGGGCGGCCGCCGGGGCTCGGGCACCGCCGCAGCTGCTCCGGCCGCGGGCTGCCGGCCCCATTTCCGCCCGCTCTTCGCCCTCACGCATCCTTCCAGATCTCCTTTTTCTCCTTCCTCTTTCGTTGATTCCCTGTCTTTCCTGCTGTCGCCTCGGGTGCTCCTCCAGCGGAGCGGAGATTACCGAGTGGTCGGGATGCCCCAACTCTCCGGGGCCGGCGGCGGCGGCGGCGGGGGAGACCCGGAACTCTGCGCCACCGACGAGATGATCCCCTTCAAGGATGAGGGCGATCCTCAGAAGGAGAAAATCTTCGCCGAGATCAGTCACCCCGAAGAGGAAGGCGACTTAGCCGACATCAAGTCCTCCTTGGTTAATGAGTCTGAAATCATCCCGGCCAGCAACGGACACGAGGTGAGCGGGCCGCTGCCCTAAGGTCCGAGAGGCGTGGCGGGTCCCGGGGAAAATTAGGAGGGACGGAGATTCTGGGAGCGTCGACTGATGGGTCCCGAGTAGGTCCTCCGTTTGCTGGGGTGGGGGCTTGGGGGGGGGGGGGGTTGGATGGGCCTCCCGGCCAACATTCTTCGTGTGTGTGGGTGTCGGTGGGAGGTGGAGAAGTGCAGCGAAGGTTACTCCAAGTGGGTCAGTTCTGAGGTTCGATGACTGAATTGTTGGTTTGTGGGCAGCAGAAGCCGCCCTTAACCCCTAACGTCTTGCGTGCGGACTTTTTAGTGGGGTTGCGAGGGTGCGATGCATTAAAGCGAGGATGTCTGAACATCGCTGAGAAGTTCTTCCGTAGGACGGAAAATAAAGTGCACCCGCTATCTCTCTCGGTAGATGTCTGCAGAAGTGCGTTAAACCACCAAAGGCTTAGGTAGAGACGAGCAGAGCCGCTGTCAGAAAGGAAGGGGAGGCGGGCGTGGGCCGAGGACAGGCGGGGCGGTCCCAACCGCCGCGAAGCGGGGCTCGCGCGGAGCCGGCCGGCCCAGGGGGCGCGCGCCTGGGTTTCTGCGGCTGCCGGAGTCCCAGCGCCCAGGCCGGCTGCAGGGAGCCGTGGGCGCACCGAGCCCAGCCACCACAGGGCGGGAAGCCTCCCAGTGCCGCCGCCAACACTGCTTTTCTCCAACCCCGGTCACTTAAAGTAAAAAAGCGCTTATATTTGGGGTAGTTTGGGGCCTGGATCAGGCCTTAAATCTATGCAGAAAAAAAGGAGAAAGTCGCGATGTGGCGGAAGCCAGGGCACCCACACAGGGAAGGGTGAAAAGCGCTTTATCTGATCTCCTGGCCCGCTGCGGGCGATAGCGCAGGTAACCCAAGTAGAGTAAATACAGACACGTGCGTGCCGGCAAGAGAAAGCCGCAAGCGGGACGGCGCGGAAGGGCTATTTCAGGCGGCGGGGAGTTTCAGAAGGGGGGGGGGTTGGTGGGCGGATGGACCCTGATACCCGACACTCCACTGGCCACCCTCTTTTAACAACTGG
Source organism: Prionailurus bengalensis (assembly GCF_016509475.1). Lineage (NCBI taxonomy): Eukaryota > Metazoa > Chordata > Mammalia > Carnivora > Felidae > Prionailurus > Prionailurus bengalensis. The sequence continues at coordinate 115,383,030 of NC_057344.1, forward strand.
GAAACGCTTTGGAGGAAATCCGGTAGAAAAGTCCTAACACTCAAATGATTTCACCAACGCTTTTTCCCTCCAAAGAAACTTAGAGGGTATACCCTTTTCCCTTAAATGGCATCCTTCTGCCCCCAAAAAGAAAGCGTGTGGTTTTGGGGGCGGGGACATTTTTGGTTTTAAACAACACGATTAAGAACACTTCAGAGTTACCTTCTGTATCCCAATGGCAGGGGTGAGTATGCATTTGGAAGGCTGGGGGCCTGGGTTCTTAGGAGCACACAAAGGTGTTCGTTATCCTCGAATCTTTCATTCCAACATGCCAATTTGAGGGGGGGGGGCGGTCAGGAAGGGAGCTAGGGTACACCCAACCCCACTTAAAAGGTTTGTGACTATGTATTGGGGGTAGAAGATTACCGGGAGGACATATGGCCAAGGAACCAAGTAACGTCCAAAAAACACTTAGGGGCCAACCTTGTATTTGTAGAACAGTCTCTTTTTTCTTCTCATTTTGCTTGTCCTTCCTTATTCCATGAATAAATTTGCCACCCGCTTCACATACTGGGTTTCTGCTCTGGAAAGAAGGGCTCTGCAGCTTGAAGCATAGAACCCAGGGATTAGGGCTCTGTTAATCTTTGCTGTGGTGGTAAGTGGGCACGGGGTAGACCAGGGAAGATGGTGAAGGGGTAATACCACTGATTTGCACGTGGTTGAGGCTGGGTGGATGGTGGTTACCAGAATTGATATTAGCTGGGCTACCTTTTAGATATTTATAACCCAACTCTCAAATTTTCCTCCCTTTAACCACAGAAATAGTTCACTTTTTTTCTTGTCGGCTTGCACTCAGCCTGCCATGGTAGGTTATAAGGAGTGGGGGGCTCCTGCTGGGACTTGCTTGGGACAAGTTGCCTTAAGACCTCCATCTGTGAGTGCATAGTTTCTATTTAAAATGTACTTTTAGTTGTAAAATGATATTTCAGCCCGATTTTAATCAGTACTGATTGAAGTGAACTGTGGTTAAGGAAGCTATCAGAAGGATGAACCCCATTAAGCCCCAACTCCTATCATATCAGGTGTCCAAGTAGCCTTGATGCATTGTAGCAATCAGACAACCGTGTGGGTCTTTCCCAGATTTAGTATATTATTGTTTTTATCATTCTTTGTACTTTCTAGTCCTGGGTAGATAATAGTCACCGAAAAATTTGTGTTGGAAAGAAAAAGCAAAAGATTTCCCCGTTCTCAACCCTAGCCTATCCTTCTTAGATTGGTAAAATGGGTACATTGACTTGCACCCAGTCCTCGTCCTTTGAATGACCAGTGGACACACACTTACTACAAACTCTAAGTTGATTTTCTCTTTTGGGGGCATGGGGGTTCTTGCTGTTAGGTGGCCAGACAAGCACAAACCTCTCAGGAGTCCTACCACGACAAGGCCAGAGAACACCCTGATGACGGTAAGACACTAATTCTGCTTCTCCCAAATTTATAATCTCACGTGCAATTTGTGAATATAGGTGTATCGGATGTGATGTGACTGTGCTATTTTAATAAAATAACACTTTTAACAAAATGGGAAAGAAAATCCAGTGAACTTACTGCCTATGTCTAATGTATATTTACATAATTTTAAAACTGTCTTGAATGAGTTAGGGGCCTTTGGATTTTAGTTGGCTTCCAGACTATGTGGAAGAGGAAATGTCTATAATAAGTTTTCCTCTTTTCCTTATTTTAGCCAAAGTTCTAATTGGCTTATTTTTTTCTGCATTGTTATAGAGTGACAGTCTACACCAATTTATTTTCCAACAAGAAATAGTTTCAAATGGATTTTCCTTTGTAAAATTGCTATTTCTTATTACAGTGAGAGGGCAGGCAGTGAATGCACGGACTGAATATGGCCCAGTAAATCGAATCTAACTTGTAAAAATATAAAACTTTATTCTTAAAATTAGGAACTTTGCATATGGAACATGTTAGACTTTCTCCCCATTTCTAATTCTTGCTCAAAAATTTAAAAATTGCATATATTTTTTAGATTTAAGGAGAGCTCCCTGTGACTTTAAAATAATCTGTAGGGTTTTCATTTCGAATAGTCTGCATTTCTGTTCTCCAGTTTACTTACAGTCAGCCTGACCAGAATGAAGTGTTCATGCATACAATATGTCAGCCAGGAGGAGAAGGGAAGAGAACTGTAATATCACACTTTCTTCTGAGCTACAAAGTAGTTATACAGATTAAAGAGAAGAAATGTATATAGTAAACACACACAGATTTCTTTGGCAGAATGGTGTAGTACATAAAATTAAGTCTCCTGGAGTTAATCCTTTATAAATTTGATTAGTTGTCCATGTACTAGACACAACTCTTTCTCTTGATAAAATCTAGAAATTTTCTAGAAATCTACAATCAGGGGTAGAGTTTTTGAGTTTGCCGATAAGGTGGAGCATAACTTCAGGTGTATAAATGTGTGTGTGTGTGTGTGTGTGTGTGTGTGTGTGTGTGTAGCCAGATGGCCTTATATGTTTATAATATAGCTTTAGATTTGTGTGTGTTTTTCCCTGTGCCTATATTTCTTGGTCCAGTTTGTTAGTTTTAGAGCAAATTAAGTAAGATGAATAACACTTATTTTTGTAAAAACACCCATCAGTAGTGGAAGTAAATTGAACCACATGTTTTTAAAACATCTGTTTTGCTGCTAAGTCATTTAAGAGAATAAATACTGTCAATCTAAAATAGAGCATAATAATCCAGTTACAGTATTTTGTAAACAAGTCTTTTGTATAAGGTCTGATTTGTCATAGCACTATTAGATTTTCAGATGAAAATACAGTGATATAAAAAGGAAATCAATGCATCATTGATTGTTATTTGAATTCTCTCAGGAAAGCATCCAGATGGAGGCCTCTACAACAAGGGACCCTCCTACTCAAGTTATTCTGGGTACATAATGATGCCAAATATGAATAATGACCCATACATGTCAAATGGATCTCTTTCTCCACCCATCCCAAGAACAGTGAGTAACATGCTGATGTTGCAAATTATTTTCAGAAGTGGAAGTTAATTTGTATGTTAGCAAAATGTTTGTTTTTTAAAACACTTTAGAAATACTCTCATTATATGTGACTGGTCATTACTAAATAAGACCTGCTGTGAAGAATGGCTGCCTTGAAAGAGTACTTACTACCTTTGATGTCTTGCTTTTGGAATTTTAGCTTTTGGCTTATTGGTTAAGATTAATAAATAACAGAGCTCCAGTTATCATGAAATCAAGTAAAGCTAAGTCAACAAATTCATGATTTTATGAGTATTGTGCTTTTTATGCTGATGACAGGAGAAAATTGATTTAATTTTTCAATTAACTAAGTACTGTATAGTTTTCACTGCCCATAAACCATCTAGAATCAGAACTACTTTAGCTCATTTGTAGTTGAACATTTAGAATGTTACTTCAGCTTTTAAAACAGTGTTTCGTTTTATTGTATTACCCTTTGTTTTTTAACAAATCAGTTGGGGGTCAGGTGGGGATGAGGTATTTTTACTCTATTGTCAGTTGTTGAGACAGTATCATTTGAAGATAATCCTAATGAAAATTGTTCTTTTTATCTCATGGCTCACTTAACTTTTCAAGTTCTAAAAAATGCAGTGGCATTATAACTACATTGTGCAAATGTTTAACACTGTGAAGAATCTCAGATACATTATTTGATGCTATTTTTCTTTGTTGGGAAGCGAAAACCTCCTTTATACAGTAGGAAAACACCTAAAGGGTAACTTGTATAGTATGTGAATGTGAAATGTACTGGTGACTGGAGTTCTCCCAGAGAATAGTCCCTTCTGTGGTAGTGATGGATTTTCACTGATCCATCAGTGTATTTACCCTATTTCAGACTTATTCTCCCTCTGCCACCTAAGCCCCAGTGAAGAACATGTATGTGTGGGTCTTGGGGATTAGGGGTTTAGTCTGTTCCTCCAGGGAGAGAAATCCAGGATTGTGAAAATGGAACCTATGGTCTTTGCCTTATTAGTCCAGTGCTTCCACTAAGTGGGGGGAAAAAAAAATCACAGACATCTGGGGAAAGTACTGGTATTAATACCTCTGGGATCTAGAAGATTCAGCAAAGGAGCAGAGAGAAGAATCAATTGTGAACAAATAAGAGTATTTGTGATTATTTGTAGTCTTTGATTGTTAGAACGAGAGGTACATGAGATATGTGTGGGCACTGTGATTTAGAAGTTAATGTAATTATTTTTCCATAAATTTCCAAAAGATATTTGAACTTTCAAGTAGGGTATAAGATATTTCTAATTTTCATGTAGCAGCTAAAATGGTGATCTTGGCAAACTTGTGATGGTTGTAATATGAAATAGAGTTTTCACATTTTATTTTAAAAGGCTTTTCAAATATTTGATGATAGAGATGTCTGTGTGATACATACGAATCTCCTGACTAAAAAGTATATTAACTAATAACTAATTAAGCAAATACAGTTTAATATTTAGAGACCACCCCAAGTATAAATGCTTCTGAGTTTTAAAATTTGTAGGTGACTTTATATTTGTTGAACTAAATATGCAGACATCTCAGATAGTTCTTTTATCGTTGGGCTATTTTATTTTGTTGGGGTTTTTTTTGGATGGTAAGGAGGAGAATATGTTTTAGATAAGGGATAATTGAAGATTTCTGTTGAAAGTCTTTTTAGAACAACAAATAATCTTTCTGACAAATCTAAATTATAGTCTCTGCACTGGTAACAATAGAAGATAACCCCTAAAACAATCTTACACTTTTCAGCTGTAAACACAATTAATGCTTAATAAGTATTTGTGGGATTTATTCTTTAGTTCAGCCACTTCTCCTTTCAAAACGATAATTGTTAAAAGTCAATATAATAAAAATCTGATACGGATAAATTATCCCTAAGCATATTGAAAATTAAGCTTCTTTTCTTTAAATTAGCACTTTCTGCTTTAGGTCTCCAGCACGCACCCCCACCCCCCACCCCCGCCAATACTAATAATTTTGAAATTCTGATAGAAGGTATTTATTGTTAGTATACGTATTAAAATTTTGAGGTCAGTGAGTTGAACAGTCATTCATTGTTTAGGAAAGATTTGTGGCCAGAATAAATGTTGGTGGGTGTAGATTGGAGGAAAGGGGTGTGGTTAGGAAACAGTTACCTTACCTTGTTACCTGCTGTTTTGGTGTATTCTGTTATATTTTAGGACCTGTTTATTTTAGGCACATTTTGTTGCAATATTCTGCAGTTTGCACAATTATAGAAGCTTTTCAGTTTTAGCCACAAGGCTATGTCCATTTTTTTTTTTTAAGGGTAGTTGCAGTCTTCGGTTTTTAATACCTAGCAGCTGTTTTTAATGTGTCTGAGATCCAAAACACTTTAACCGGAAAGCAGCCTCTCTTATTCACCCCTAACCGTGCTTTCTGCCGTCTTGCTCTTTAACTCTCTCCTTAGCAGGACTTAGTGTTTGTGTAACTGACATTCTCAGTGATAAGTTTTCATCTAGGGTGTCCGGAGCTGGGTGACCATTTGTGTTTGAGCTGAAGGTGGGGGTAGCCCCAAGGAATCCTCGTTACTTGCATTTGCATTACAAACAACTGCTTGTTTACGGGCATCTGCTGCCCGCAGGTGTTAGGACTAGAAAAACATCTGGGGGTGGGGGAGGGCCCTGACCGCCCCTTCCTCACACAGAATCTTCCCTTTTATAGGAACCTGCACATATCCAGAGATTATCAGCTAAGGCCAATTGGCACGCACAGATGTGTTTCTGTTGATAGCTCATTTTAACAATTCTATATGCGTTTTACTCCTTTTTAGACAAATACTGACATACAGATGCTTACACAGCTTTTACCTGTGGCCTAAGTACAGTATTACCTACTCAAGAGAACCACCTTTGCCAATCCAGCTTTTTTCCTTCTGAAGGGAAGTTTTAACTGGCTAGTTACATGTTTCAGAACTGGAATTCTTAGAGGTGTGTTTATATCAGAAATATTATGAATGAGTATCTCAAAGAATTTTAAATGCGAATTCTCAATGCAAATAAATCAGGCCTAATAAGAAAACACCTGTAATAATAACAACACATTTGGTGTCAGTTCTTAAAGCACAGTAAACCTTGGCTTGAGTTGGTCGTTTTCATAGAGAGTAAGAAGATGCTGAAGCTTGTTAAATATTTCAGAACAAGGACCCTAGAGAATTTATTAAAAGCATACTCCCAAGCCTTTTTTTTTTCTGTGAGTCTTATTTATGGCAGTCCCTCTAGGCCAATGGTAAAGTATTAAAAGAAAAAAATACTTTGTTACCTCCTTTGGGTCCTGGCGCTTGCGTGCCTGAATACCCTGAATACCATGTGAGCAGGGGGTTTGGCTGGCTTCAACATAGTGAAAGTTCCCTTTGGCATAATGTACTGTGGTTATTAATCTTAGGTGTCAGACTTACATTTGTCCCATAGGCTACCCAAGTTTTTAACACCTCTGAAGAGAAGCATCTCATTTCTCTTCAGATGCATGGGAGGGAAAAGCAGCAGACGTCTTGCGGGGAGCTACAGCAAATGTTACAGCTGGGTCGTAGGACCCACCGACCTACCGCAGTAACACCTGGTCAGCACCGTGCTGCTGACTTCATTGTTTCTTTGTGCTCACACAGGATGGAATTTTAGGTGGGAAAAGAAGATGTTTATGTTTGCATTTCATCTTTCCTTTTTTTCTTATTTTTAGTAGACATTGCTATTAAAATGTTCAGGGGATCTTTTTTCATTAGTTTGAGCATCTCCGTTCTATTGTATGTTGTTTTTTTTTTTTTTTTTTTTTTTACCTTAAGAGAAACATCATTTTGATTTCTGATGAACAGAATATAATAGGTATCTATTATGACTTTGTGATAACCTACCCCCATGTTTGTATTTGCTCACAAACAGCTTAAAATTGATTTTCGTCATTGCTACATCTTGAATTAGGAACTAGGTAAGCTTATGCTTATCTGTAAGCTTACACTTATACCACTGTGCATTGCTGAATAGCTTTGAAAATACAGAAGTAATAATTCAAGAGTGGAGGGAGACTGTGGCTTATATTTTGAGCAAGGTTTTTAAGGTGGGGTGTCTTCACTTTACAAGAAGCTACTTAATTTGATTTAGTGAGAAATTATTTTAAATTTTCTAAGTTGCATACTTTCCGAAGCTAAGTACATTAAATTTGCCTCTTTACCTGAAGTGCAGGAGAATTTAAGTTTTAGAAGATGGGTTCTAAAACTGAGGGTTGATGGGGGGTGGGAGGGAGGAGAGGGTGGGTGATGGGTATTGAGGAGGGCACCTTTTGGGATGAGCACTGGGTGTTGTATGGAAACCAATTTGTCAATAAATTTCAGAAAAAAAAAAAAGCTGAAAAAAAAAAAAAAAAAAAGAAGATGGGTTCTATCTCAAATTTGAATGTGTGTATCAGGAGAATGTGTGGGGAAATTCCCCAGAGCCCTCAAACTCTTCTAGTTCATTCATTTGATACATTTTTAATTGTAATGCTACAAAGCAGGGAAGGATCTTAGTCTGAATAATTGGAAGCTGATGCGACACCTTACTCCCCCGCAACTACCATTCATGTATCTGAGCTATCTCAGGACCAAATGGTTTGCTTATTCAAGCGTTCCAGGGAGCCATACTACCTACATCTGACCCTCCAGTAGCTAATACCGTACTTGCATCACTCGTGCAGCCGAAGTGTGATCTTTATTCAGCTATATTTTTTTCAAAATGAATAGAAATTTCTTGTTTGTTCATAAAAATAAGAGAACAACCCAATTTCACTAAAACTAAAGACCATTGAGCCATCCTGCAGAAAATCTTGCTCTTGGAAGTACCTCTTCTCCTGCCCCCACACAGGTCCTGAAGTTGCTCTCATCAACCCCATTATTTTGATTCAGTCTATCTTGTGGTTGGAGACTTATGTACGATTTACCAGGACCGAGATTGGACCTCACAATGGGGTTCAACTGGACTTGAATTTGTAGCCTCGCAAGTATTCTTTCATAACATCAGTCGAGAAAATTTTGTAGCTTTTTGAGTCCTGTTGTGTTGTTTTTGCTGTTTTAAACTAATCCTATCAGTTCTTTAGGCAGAACCATTCTTGGTTTATATGACTGACATTTCTTTAGGCAGTAGATCATTCCATAACTCTCTGACCCCATTGTTCCTCATTTATGTATTATAGACATGATTGGAATTTTATAAAACTGGTTTCCCTTTGATTTCAAAATAGATAAGCCAGCACTGTCCGTGGGTTAGCAGAAAAGCACATATGTTTTATTCCCTGGCAAAAGTAAAGTTCAGCATTATATAGGTGCTGCTATCATGGGAGTAAAGGTTTTTTAAAAAGAAGATATTCATTTAAAACTTGTGTGTCTTGAATATTATTAAGTGGTTATGCCAGAGAGTGTATAGAAAGCTAATAACTGTAGCAGTCAAGAGACTTCGTACTGCTTTGTACTGTCCTGACAGGTCCTTACTCATTTGGAAAAGGCAGCCACTGGACTTTGTTTAAATACTTTTTAAAATATATTTTAGATCATGATGGCTTTTCAATATTAATTATGACCTTATGAAGTCACAGTATAGGAATTGTATACTTTGCTATAAGCTCTTAAGTCATTTTAGGCATGTAAGTGATTCAATCTTTATAAAATTTGAAGAAGTAAAGCCAGAAAATGACCTAGAGACGAACCACAAAGGTTGGGTGGGGCATGGGGGCAGAAAGAGAGGGATATTGAAATACACTGACTTGACAGGAAGAGTGGGCAGTTGAGTAGAGAAGATGGAAAGGAAACAGGCATTGCTCACTCCAGAGATTTTGACGATGTAGCCAGTCTAGCTGGGACTGTTTGCAGACTATTTAAGAGGATGTTCAGGGGATTTTATTTTTTTATTTTTTATTTTTTTAAATTATATTTATTATATTTCTTTGGCCAGTATTTTGTTTTACTTGGATTGTTCAGGGGATTTTAAAATCTCTGTAAGATGATGCCTTTATACACCATACCCACTCAAACTAAACTTGTAAACCTGCTGAAATTAACTACTTGCTATGTGTAGATCACTCACAAAGCTCTCAGGAGTGGTACTTACCAGTCTTCAATCTTTATGGGGAATATTGCAAGGGCATTACAGAGCAAACAAGAGTTTTGCCTACTACCTGTCCCCTTTTTCCCATCTGTAGGAGAAATATGACTGGCAGAGATGTTGCGTCACAGAGAGTCTAGAAATGTGTTTTATTTTTGCAGCTAACCAGGGGCAGGTAGACGCTAAAAAACTTTTAATTGTTGGCCATTGTTTTGAGCTATGTCCACACATAATTCTATATGAAACTTGATGATGGTTTTTCAGAATCAGGCTTTGATCCTCATCATAGTAATTTGTTGTTGATGTTACGTTCACTTTAAGAAAGAGGACTATTGCAATTTTACTTAGCACAGAGGAAGGTTGCATGAGGGGTAGCTGAAGGGAAGCCTCTATAATCTAGAAGGAGGAGTGGGTCAAGTGGAGCTTTAATTTTCCCTTCATGTTGTCAGCTTCTTAATGAAACAGTTACCAAAGCAAATTTTTAAATGCTGACATACTAATACCTACTTATAAGTCCTTTTTTTCAATCCTGAAAAATTCTGCAGTAAAACCTATCCACTGTTGATGATAGTTGATCAGCTGGTCAATTGATCAAGGACTACTGATGAATTATGAGATAGTTCCATTCAGCCTAGCATTGAATAGACATGTCAGTAGATTTGCTGAATAAAAAATGCACTAGAAATTTTTCATGTATGTTTTTTTTGGATATTTCCAAGTGATCTCTCTTTATCAAACCAAATGCTATGTTAAAAGCAAAAACTGTCCGCTAAATAATCCTTAGTATTTTATTATTTTATCTTTTCTCTGATTTGTTGCATCAGTGAAAAGAGAGAGAGAACCTTAGGCTAGAGTCTTTAATCAGAAAATCAAAGTCTCTCTTTAAAGACTGTTAAGTTTCCAAGTAACTGCTAAAAACAGCCAGCTGGGAGCTTGCTGCAAGAATGAAAAAGAATGGGACTAGACCCTCATATGAGGACTGGTCACAAGAAGTACTTTCTTCCTTAGTTCTAGAAATTTAATTGAAGAAAAAGAGGTGATAGAAACACTTATTTCAAAAGGATAGTTGAGATAGAAATATAATAGTAATAGAAAATCATCTTCAATTATGTTTTAGTATCATATGGTTAATGCAATTTATTTTTATTCCTTCCCAGATAGAACCATTTTTTTTCCCAGTAAAACTTGAGGTATTTACAGGTCTTAAAAATTTTTGTGTGCTCCTTCCAAATATATGTGGCATTATCACAGCGGACTTTTCTAGGCCAATGTGTACTGTAAATTATGTCCTTCTGTGATGTTGAGATGTTGAGAACAACATATTTGAGTCTTGGTTAGGTAGAGCCAGGTAGTTCCCTGTGAAGGCGAACCTGTGGGGAAGACCAGTACTGGGTAAGATGTCAGAGACCTGAGGTCTCGTCCCAAGTCCTTCATTCTTTCCCAAAGCTGTGGGGGGAGGTATTTAACCTCCATCAGCCTTTGTTTCCTCATTTATAAAATGAGAAATTTTAATATTTCTTGCCTGCTTTATGTGGTTGATGTGAAATTTAGGTGGCACAAAGCCTGTAAAAGTACTCGGTTTACTAGCTAAGGGAACAGAGCAGGAGTGTCAGATGGTATCAGCCAGTGCCTGGACCCCCACCTGCTGGGAATGCTGTAGCCACAAGGGGTGTTTGACTGTACCTAGTAAGCTCCTGAGAAAAGGAAGAAGTGTTTGGTTTTTATCATGCCACTGTGCTGACCTGAAATTTGGACACTGAGTGAAAGCCTTACATTCACCTGTAGAAAATTCTTGCGTAGGGGTGCCTGGGTGGCTCAGTTGGTTGAGTGTCTGACTCTTGACTTGGGCTCAGGTCATGATCCCAGGGTTTGTGAGTCAGGGCATTGGGTTCTGTACTGATAGTGCCCAGCCTGCTTGGGATTCTCTGTCTCCTTCTCTCTCTCTCCTCCTCACTCTCTCTCTTTCTCAAAATAAATAAATAAACTTTCGGGAAAAAAAGAACAAAAAAAGAAAAATCTTGCATAAATAAAAATTTTGGGAATTGTCATTACATCCCTTACCAAAGTGGCTTTCTTCTCTTGGGTTCCTTTTTCTCTCTAGTCATGTTAGGAGAGCATGTGATTTTTCTTGTTAGCACCATAGAGAATGAGATGTGTGAAGGAGCAGGTTTCTAAATTTCATATTCATGAAAATCTCATATCCTTCTAATATTTGATATGAAATTGCCAGATAACTCTTAACTCCTTGGATGGAGGTAAGAATATTTTTTGGTTAGGAGACTTTTCCCCTTAATCCTTTAGGAGCCAAGTTTCTTCTCTCCACTGCAAAAATTATATAGAGGAGATCTAAGAGCCATGTGAATGTAGAGGATGACAGGCAAGTTATTTTTTTCCCCTTTGAATTTTCTTCTAACTTAAATCTTTCCAGCTTTCCTGGCACCTAAAAGGATCAGGTCCAAGGGGATGTGTTGGCCCAGCAGCAAGGAGAAATCAGTGATTTTCTAGCCTTGTGGAAAATTCCAGCCTCCATCCTTTTAAGACTTTACTTTTTCTCTAAATAAAACCCAGTGAATGTTAAATATATTTCAACATGGAGTCAGCTTTCTTGGCAAAGAATTCTTCCATTTTTAACGGCAAATATTATATCTCATAATTATGATCACATATCATCTTGGTGCACTGGTTCAGATGACTTGGATCAAGAAAAAGGTACTATAATCTTGTCTCAAGTGTGTTAGACTTAGTCTGTGACTCCAACAGTGAGACTTTTTTAAAGTCTGGAATAAACCCAAAAGTACTGAAGTAAAAAATTATTTACTGCTTACTGCATTGGGCTAACCAGTTTAGCTAACTAGCAAGGTTGGGAAAAGAATTAAGTCTCCCAAATGTTGCTTGAATTAGTGTTTGCTCATTTGTCTGTATACATTAAAATTTTTACATTAAAACTCAAGATTTTTTTTTTTGAAAGGAAAAACACTTACCCTTTTTAAAAAAACGACTACTTTGAGCCAGATGCTGTTCTTTAGTTTAGTCCTGACTGAAAACTGTAGGTGGGTGTTCTGATCCCCATGGAGTTGTGGAGTCAGTGCCCTCCCTTAAGATAGAAAGAGGTGTTTATTTTCTTTGAAAATAGCCACATTTGCCATTCAGAACATAAAACACTTATTAAATGAATCATAATATTGGTTAAAATATAAAATAGAAAAGCAGTTATTACTTTGATTTTATTGGAAATTTCATTAATGCTTCACTATTTTTTATGAAAATAGAATACTTTTATTAAAAAAAGCAGTACATGGTCACTAGAAAAATTAGTAAAATAAGCAAGAGGAATAACAAATATTAAATTCCCAGAATCCCACTGTGTGAGGCAATCACTCTTAAAACTCACTATGTAGCCTTTTAGACCTCTACTGTACCTATGCACATATATAAATATATATTTTATATGTTTATGGCAATGGGAACATAATACACTGTTATGTAATTTGCTTTATTTTCCCACCAATATACAGTATATAATTTTTACATCATTTTTTTTTTAACTTTATTTACCTTGAGAGAGAGAGAGAGCACAAGAGCTGGGGAGGGACAGAGAGATGGAGAGAATCTGAAGCAGGCTCCATGCTGTCTGCAAGGAGCCCAATGTGGGGCTCAGTCCCACAAACTGAACTGTGAGATCCTGACCTGAGCCAAAATCAAGAGTCAAATGCTTAGCCAACTGAGCCGCCCCTAACCGCACCTAACATCATTTTTAATGATTGCCTAATTTATGTAATCAGTCTTGTTGAAGACATCCAGATGAAGTCACATTTTTCCCTGTCTTTGGCAACATTGTGATGAAATGCATATTTTCTTTCTTTTTTATTTTTTTTAATGTTTATTTATTTTTGAGAGAGGGAAAAGGCAGAGCATGAACCGGGGAGGGGCAGAGAGAGGGAGACACAGAATCCAAAGCACGCTCCAGTCTCCGAGCTGTCAGCACAGAGCCCAACATGGGGCTCGAACTCATGAACCCGTGAGATCATGACCTGAGCCAAAGTTGGACTCTTAACTGACTGAGCCACCCAGGGTCCCCAAAGTGCATGTTTTCTAACTAAATCTTTGCACAGATTCGATTTCCTTGAAATGAATTGCTAGAAGCAGAACTGCAGAATTAAAGGCAATGAGTGAATGCACCTTATTTTTAAGTTGGGGTTAACCCAACATTGCAATTTAACCTTAAAAAAACATTTATTTTAAGTCCATATTTAAAAGTATGTATCTGATTATATTCAGGTTTGGTTATGGTTGGTGTTTTGAGGCTGATAATTTTCATGCCTCTTCTGGTTAAGAATGAGTCCAGTGCTAATGAAGAAGTCAGACAGATGGAGAGCAGAGTATCTGTTTGTTAGTTTATATATATATATATACACACATAAATATGTGTGTGTGTGTGTGCATTTAAATTTATTTATTTATTTTTGAGAGAGCAAGCAAGCACAAGCAAGGGGAGGGGCAGAGAGAGAGGTAGATACAGAATCTGAAACAGGTTCCGGGCTCTGAGCTGTCAGCACAGAGCCCAGCGTGGGACTCGAACCCATCACCAACTGTGAGATCATGACCTGAGCCAAAGTCAGTCACTTAACTGACTGAGCCACCCAGGTGCCCCTGTTTATATATACATCTTAATGTTTACATATTTTTGAGAGAGAGCGCGCGAGAGCGAGCATGAGTGGCGAAGGTGCAGAGAGGGGGACAGAGGATCCAAAGTAGGCTCTGCGCTGACAGCAGAGAGACCGACATGAGACTCAAATTCACAAACTGCAAGATCATGACCCGAGCTGGTTAGATGCTCAACCGGCTGAGACACCCAGGTGCCCCCAGTTTATTTATTAATAAGACTGGATTGGCGAATGTGGCTTGGACTATGACATGAATTTGGACTTCCTTTGACTTCCCCAAATTGAACACATCACTGGGCCACAGACTTCCCTAACAGAGGCTGGGAGCTTATCTCCTGTGGAACTTGAGGTGAGAACAAATCCATGGTTGGGCAAGTTGGCCTCAAAAGAGAGAAAAAAGAGTCATCTACCCTTGCTCATTTTCTTTCTCCAAATCACCAGAGAGGAGTAGTCCTGCCTTATGGGAAATGAATGAGGAGATGGGAGAGGAAAAGGCTGCCTTCCTGGGAGCTGCCCAGAGAACACAAGTTCCTACTTTATTGGCCGAGCCAGGGAGTAGGGAAGAAGGGCACAGTAGTTATCCCTTTAGTCATAAGCCTTGATAGACTGATCAGACTGTGGCCCAGAGACAGTAGTGGTAAAAGACACATTCATACGTCGACGGGAGTTGCAGCGGAGTACTGCTGGTGGAGTCCAAAGATCTGGATCCCAGTGCTCTGTTACTGGCACACTGTGTGCTCTTCAGCCAGTGACTTATTTTCTCTGGACCTTGGTTTCTTCACCTATAACATGGATTGCCACCTGTTCTATTTGTAAAAATACACAGTGCTCTGTGTTATTGGTAGTGTTTCTGGGACAGGGACTGACTGCATCTGAATTACTAGTTGGGCGGGAGGGGGGGGGGGTTCTCGTTAAAAAGGCAGATCCTTGGGCCCCTCTGCAGATGTCCTGAACCAGAAGCTGCAGGCAGGTTATGCATATGCACTTTGAACACGTTACTTTATTGATTCTTACCTCAAGTAAGGTTTGGAAAAACACTGACCCACTAGCTGCTTAATAATTTAACTGGGGTTCAGATGACCTAAGTGACCTGCACAGGCCTCGAACCGAGAAAGCAGTAGAGCAACATTGGGCACTTTGGCCCCAGAGCTCACCTTCTCTCTGCCTAGCCCTCATAGAGACCACTGGCACTCATTTCTCTTCTAGTCAGGTCAGGTTTCCTCTCGGAATGCCCTCCTCCATTGACTACAGAATAAATCCCACATTCTTCAGCATTATTTTCAAAGCTTTGCACATTTTGGAACCATCTACCTTTCAAGGCTTGTCTTCTTACTGCCCTACCCTGCAGCTTACCATTCACCTACATTTCCAGACCTATACCCTAAACCCTTTCCCAAATCCCCAACTTCCATGTCTTATCTTGGTCTCCCTGAAGTGCCCTGCTCCCTCTTCCCTGCCAGCACAATCTTGTTCATCTTTAAAGGTCCAGGCTAAATGGTACCTCCTTCATGAAGCCCCTCCTGATTCTACCACCAGTTAAGACTAAGTGCTGTCTCCTGTGGATTCCCACAGGACCTTCTTCATAACTGTTACCACGTCTAATAATAGTTGGCTGTCTCTGCATCTGTATTTCATACTAGTTGTTACTTCTTTGCAGGTAGAGCACCTGTTTTATTCATCTCTATTGCCCAGAACCTGTTACACTACCTGGCATAGAGCAGGTTACTTTCCAGATGATTGTGGAATAAATTTAGCAGAAAATTTGAATTCCCACTAATATCGGGCAATAATACCAGATGTCATTCCATATTTAAATGGAGACCCTTAAGAAAAAAAAAAAAAAAGCTTGTAGAGAATCACAAAGCTGAAATTAAGCTTAGAAGTTCTCTGAACATTCAACATGGAGTCCATGGACTAGACATTAGCTCTCAGTTTTTTGTTTTTTTTTTAATTTTTTTTTTCAACGTTTATTTATTTTTGGGACAGAGAGAGACAGAGCATGAACGGGGGAAGGGCAGAGAGAGAGGGAGACACAGAATCGGAAACAGGCTCCAGGCTCTGAGCCATCAGCCCAGAGCCCGACGCGGGGCTCGAACTCACGGACCGCAAGATCGTGACCTGGTTAAAGTCGGACGCTTAACCGACTGCGCCACCCAGGCACCCCAGCTCTCAGTTTTGAGTACATAGTACGTAGGAACTGTTCTGAGTCCTTTGTATGTTTTTGCTCACTTTGTCTCAGAATAACCTGATGATATCCCTAATATCTCAATTTTACACGTGAGACTGGGCATAAAGAGGGTTGAGAAACTGAGGCATAGAGGGCATAGAAGAAATTAAGGACCACGATAAAACAGTTCAAGAAGTAGCAGTACAAATAAAGTTGGTCATTTGCTCCAATCACACAGCTAGTAAGTAGGGTACCATAACTGGGGCCCAGGTCTTGACTTACACTGCTGGGTGCTTTCTGCAATTCCAGTTTATTAATACTGTCACTGCCACACAGAAGATGCTAGATGACCACTGAATCAGTCAATTTCTCACCAGTAAGGTGTATGAATTCTTATAGAAGCTTTGTGAGTATAAAATGAGATAGTGTATGGAATTGTGAATTTCTTTAATATTCTATTTGGTAGAAATAGTTGTGCTCATGGTGAATATGGAGTTCAAAGGCAAACCAGTTAGATGCAAGGAGAAGGGGAGATGTATAAAAGATGGTGAAAGTTCTAGCTTGATGATGAGGGGACAGCATTCGTGGAAAAAATGAATTTAGAAAGAAGAGCAAGTTTCAGGACAGACATTCATGAGTTTGGTTTAAGGATTATCCTATGTTTCTCTTTCATGCTAAGAAAACAAAAAATTAACCAATATCTGGAGTCAAAACATTTTATATTATGGCCATCGTTTTGGTCCCATCATTTATTTAAGTCCGCAGTGCCTCACAAAATCACTTCATTTACTTACCTCTGAAGCTGCCTGGATTTTACCCGAAGCCTCTGTATGACTGTGAGTCATAGAACTGCCCAGAGGTGAGGAGAGTAATAGTATTCATATACTAGCATGTAATATCTAATGAATGCACTGTACATGCATTTTTCTTATTAAATACTTGAAGTGAATATTGCTAGTCTTTCCATGTTTCCAAAAAAGAAACTGGGACACAGAGAAGTTATTTGATTACTGTAGTCCCAAAGTTTTGTAAGTGGTAGAACTTGAATTCAAAGCCAGGTATCCCTAATTCAGGAGTTGGGACCCACTCCATAAACTAGTTTCTCCCTTGAAAAGGTGTTGAGAAGAATCCTTAGTCAGTGTCAGTAAACTACTTTGAGGATTAAAAGTGTCTGTTATACATGTGTTTTATTAAACAATATAAACGGTTTAGCGTTAGTAGTGGTTTAAATAACAGGTTCTTAGAATATGTAAAAATTGTCTTCTGGTTCATTCAACACATAACCATGTGATTGTTTAATGTGTTCTTGAAAATTCCCAGGAAATATTTGTTCTTTGGGTGTATCAGACACATTTTGATAAATGTCTAATTTTATGGGAGTCCCTATTGCTCACTTCTAGGGGCCCTGTGTCCCCAAATCTCATGTATTTAAGTAGGTTAATCAAATAGCTGGGTGGCCAGAGGTTTTGTGGTTCTTGGAATCTCTTTGATAAATAATGTTGTCTCCTTATTCCATAAGAGCTGAGCATTTACAGGCAAAAATCTACTGCCAAAGAGTATTCTTTGCACAATAAACCATTAAAATGTGGCATGTGCTTCATTTTTAGGAGCTGTTAGTGGTGATTTTTGTGGTATCATGATGTTAGATTAAGTAAGAGAAATTAGAATTAATTGGAATGATGATCATTCCTGAGAAGTTGCAACAGTGGGTTTCCTTTAAAAAGTGAAGAAACTTTTCTTGTTATGAAGATACTTACTAGGAGCAGTCGTCTTTCTCTCAAAAAAAAAAAATGCCTTTTTTGTTTTTTTTTATTAAAAAGTAATATATTTTTTAAAAAATTGAGGGAACTCATTAAACAATAGAGAAAATAAATTAAAAATATGTTTCCACCATTCAGATATAATGTTTCATTCACACACACACACACACACACACACACACACACACATTTTCAGATTTCTTTCTGCATCTATACTTACAATACAAGCATTTTTATAAATGGGTTCATAAGATTATTTTTATTACAATGTTTTTTCCTTAAAAATGTATCATGTGCTCATCTTTTTATGTGAATAAATATAGGTCTGGGTCATCAGTTATGGTTGGATACTATCCAGTTATGAGAATATTTCAATTTATTGATTATGTTTTCAGTTATGAACATTATTGTTTTTATTTTAAATCATGCTAAAATGACGGGGTGCCTGGGTGGCTCAGTTGGTTAAGCTCCCGACTTTGGCTCCGGTCATGATCTTGCGGTCGTGAGTTCCAGCCTCGCATCGGGCTCTGTGCCGACAGCTCAGAGCCTGGAGCCTGCTTCAGATTCTGTGTCTGTGTCTCTCTCTCTCTCTCTCTCTCTCTCTCTGCCCTTTCCCTGCTTATGCTCTGTTTCCCTCTCTCTCTCAAAAATAAATAAAAACGTTAAAAAAAATTTTAAATCATGCTAAAATGAAACCCTGTTAAAAACATACATAATCTGTAATCTATTTTTTATAGGTTATATAGATTTAAATAGATTTCTAAGGATAGGTGTTCTCTGGTTATATAGGTTTAAATAGAAATCTAATCAAGTAGATTATAAATATGTATTTACATATTTATGTGGTTACATATTTATGTGAATTGCTTGTTCATATCTTTGAGTTTATGTGAGCTTTTTATCTGTAAAGCGTATTAATCATTTTGATCAACTACTCTTAAGATAATGGCTCAAAACAATTTTACAACAAAATTATGATTTTTCTGTTTCTTTGTGACAACACAATTGAGATCTACTTGCTGGTTATTGTATAAACAACAAGCTACTTAATTAAAATGCTTTCCGGCATTAGCTTGGTTCATTTCTTGTATTTTTTTTTCAGGAAAGAAGATGCTACTAAAACTCTTTTGTCCCTGGTAGGATGGTGTAGTAACCAGAAAGGACACTTTATTCCATTTCACTCTTCAGAAGAAGATGTCTGTTGTACCTGTCTCTGTTCTCTCTGCACTAACCCTAAACTGTAAACAAGTATCTTGGTAGAATGAAGACAAACACCAGAGAATGTTTATTTCAGGAATGATATGTCATTCATCCCATAGATATTCATGGAAGGTATACTTACTTTGAAAGTCATTGTGCTGAGCCATACTGTGGGTAAATGTCCATGAAGGTAGTCACCACCACCACCCTTAGTGAGCTTACAGTTGTAAACATGAACTTGTGCAGCACCTACAGCCTGACACAGAGTGAGCAGAAGCAGCATCAGTAGTGCAGACCCTGGGATCCCGGAGGGGCAGAGATGAGCCAGGTCTCCTGGCGTGGTACAGCCTGTTTCGGCAGCTCCACGTGACTGCAGTTTTTACAATGTGCCCTTCTCTCTTTACCTGCTTGCAGTTTAATGTGGCCCATTTGAAGCATGGTAGAGACTGTTCGGTTTACTTGTTTAAAAGTGGTTGTATAGATAGCTCTGTTCTGGTTGGGCCAGGAAAGTTGCTTAATAAATACTTTTTAAATTAAAAGGTCATGTATATTAAGTAACCTAGAACAAAAAAATAACCATTTCTAGAACATTTTATTTTTTAATCCGTGTTTACTTTTTTTTTTAGAGATTTTATTTTATTTTTTAATGTCTGTTTTTGAGAGAGCACAAGCAGGGGAGGGGCAGAGAAAGGGGGACAGAGGATCCAAAGCGGGCTCTATGCTGACATCAGACAGCCTGATCCAGGGCACAAACTCATGAATCATGACGTGAGATCATGACCTGAGCCGAAGTCAGACCCTCAACCAGCTGAGCCACCCAGGCGTCCCCATCATAAAACATTTTTTTTAAATGTTTGTTTATTTTGGGGAGACAGAGTGCAAGCAGGGGAGAGGCAGAGAGAGAGGGAGACACAGGATCTGAAGCAGGCTCCAGGCTCAGAGCTGTCAGCACAGAGCCCGACATGGGACTCAAACCCAGGAAGTGCAGGATCATGATCTGGGCTGAAGTCAGGCACTTCACCCACTGAGCCACCCAGGCGCCCCATAAAACATTTTAAATGAAAAAGTTTATAAACATTGCTGCCAAGTTAACTGGTATTAGTAAGAACGAGGGCTAGGAGTTACACCCTCTTCTGTTTCATGTCATTGGTACTATGGCACTGTTTTATTAGCACAATCACCAGAAACCTTTATTTGTAAGACATCTGCTCTGTGTACTTTTTAACCATGGTTTAAAATAGTTATTGTCAAACTTGACCACAGTTAGAATTGGGCAAACAGAATCTCATGAAAACAGACAATTTTTCATTTATTTGTATCATGCAGTGGACTGAGCCCAAATCCAGGATCAGCTTTCTGCTAGGTGTCTAACGGGAAAATGACTTTTACCTTTGTTTCTGTTTCTTTACTCACAGTTTGAAACATTGGGCGATGTTTGGAAACGCAGCTTTGAAAATGATGTAGCCTAGTTAACTGAGGAAATATTTGGTCAAAATCCATGGCAGGGAATCCCTGTGTGCTAGGAATAAAGTGCTAAACTAGACCTGTGAGTTGCAGGCCTAAGGATGTTTGCTTTCAGCCACATATACAATTTATCAAATAATTCTGAGCTACAACCAGAGTTAAGTAAGGCAAGATCATATTAACTAGATTTGATGAGGGATTCTTATGTACCTGATTGGGGAAATTAGAGATCAAATTAAAAAAAAAAAAAAATTTCCTCCCAAGATGGCTGGTCATCAGGAAGGAACAGAGGTCTCTGTGTAGTGGCAAGGGAAATAAGACATTTAACCTTCAAATGAAAAAGCAGTTAAAATTTAGGGACAACGGGGATGTTTATTTTGTTTTTATTATTTTAATAGTTTTTGAGTGAACTCAGTAATGTGTATGCAATGTGAAGTTTGAAAATACTTGGCTACCTGGGGAAAAATGAAAAGTTAGAGGGCTTTTACTTTTCTTTTCTTTTTTTTTTTTTTTTTTTTTTTAAGTTCTGTTGGTAATTTTATGGTGGGCAAAAAATACTGACGTGGAGTCAAGCAAATCATTCACTAGCTCTATGTATCTGAACATGTTGCTGACACCTTTAGGCATTAGTTTTCTTATCTGGAAGTGGTAGTAACAAATGGCTTGTGTGGACTAAGAAGGCACAGTCATGTTAGTGTGCTTTCCTTGTTTAAAAGCTCCTGGGCTTCTTGGTGCCAGACCTTTGAGCCAGATCAGAGATGAAGACACATTTGCATTTCTCTCAGGTTGTTTTATCAGTACTGAAGACATCAGAATTGACTTCAGTGCTTTGGCAAAGGAGGTTTTTCTGCTCTAGGAGTAAAGCAAGGTCTGATGGTATTTGAGAAAGGTAGAAAATTGACCTAATACTACTTTTGCCTGGCTCTGGGAGGGCATCTCGTGTGTTAGTAACTTTCTGGGGGGCACCAAAAGTGCAAACTTAATACCAGGGGAGATCTGGACATCTAACTTGAGTAATTCATTGGGTTGAATTGCTTACCATTGAAGGTCTGCCTTCAGAGAACCAGCCCATACTGATTTTTTGCTTTCCTCCTCTTCTCACACCCCAGTATATTTCTAGAACTCCTTGCCCACAGTTGTCATTCAGATGCTGCATCTTCATGAGTAAACATTTTGTTGTTTTAAAGTCACAAGTACCTCCGTGGACAAGGATTAAGCTACATTGTAATTTTACTTGGGGAGATAACATCCAGGAGGTTTTTCCCCTTGGCTTTTTTTTTTTTTTCTTTTTTTAACTGGGGGAGGAGGAATTTACTTATTCAGCAAACATTTATTCAATGGTTACTTATTTTTAAAATAGTTTTATTGATGAGGTGCCTGGGTGGCTCAGTTGGTTAAGTGTTCGACTTCGGCTCAGGTCATGATCTCACAGTTTGTGACTTCAAGCCCTGTGCTGCGCTCTGTACTGACAGCTGAGTCTGGAGCCTACTTCGGATTCTGTGTCTCCCTCTCTCTCTGCCCCTCCTTGCTCACGCTCTGTCTCTCTCAAAAATAAACAGACATTAAAAAAATTAAAATAAAGTTTTATTGAGATATAACTCATGATAACAGTTCACTCATTTAGTGTATAGTTTAATGGATATATGCAACCATTACCACAGTCAGTTTTGGAACATTTTCATTACCTCGGAGAGTAGTAACCTCTTGCCTTTGAGCTCTCATCCCCGTAGCCCCCCATTCCCTCACCCCCACCCCAGATCGAAGCAACTTCTGATCTGTTGTTTGTCTCAGTAGATTTACCTGTTTGGGACATTTTATAAGAATGGAATCATAATATGTGGTCCTTTGCGACTGATGTGTTTCACCTTGCATAGTATTTTCAAGGTTTGTCCATATTGTAGTGTGTATCACTACTTCATTCCTTCTTCCTTCTGGCTTTTCATAGCGGCATCTTACTTCTCTGAGGTTAGATCATTTCCCTGATGCAGATACAAGTATCAGTGCACTGAAAAAAGGAGTTGGTTTAGTCTATCTGGAGAGGAAAGAAAGTCAAAGTTAATTGATAATTCAGGTCTATAAATCAGTGCTGAGAATTTTTTTTTTTGAGAGAGAGAGAGGGAAGGAGGGAGAGAATTTCAAGCAGGCTCCACACCTAGCACAGAGCCCGATGAGGCTCGATCCCATGACCCTGAGATCCTGACCTAAGCTGAAATCAAGAGTCAGAGGTTCAACCAACTGAGCCACCCAGGTACCCTTGAGAATTTTTTTTATTATAGGTCCCTATCAGCTAAAAAACTTTTATAATTATGAATTAAATACCTGAATTACATAATTACCTAATAACTTAGATAATTACATATACTTAAGGCAATGTTTATGGTCATTGATGGAAGCTGCAAGTCCTTAATGCCAGTAAAAATTGATAATTTCTATTATTTTGGTCAGCTTCTTCTCAGATCTTGTTGAAGATTTTAGCTCTAATGCAGGCTCTTAAAGAGTTGGTATTAGAAAGAAGTAGGATAGCTGTTAGCTTTGCCATCTTCTTAATGTTTGCTTGCACTTGCATTATTAGCATTATTTTCAGACCACCTAGCACTCTTGCCTATCTGACATAACAGAGCAAATGGGGGCCCCAGTGACAATCTGCATATTGGATATTTTTATAAAGCTTAAATTTTTTAACATAAAAATATATATTGACATTGTCATATTTTCTTCCTGTACCCCAATGGGTGATGCTGTGTACTCTTAATGTATAGTCCATTAGAACCCACTGCTGTAGACTGATGGAGAAAGTAAATTGGAACTATATTCCTGTCTGTTCCAGTAGGCCACTTCTCACAGTCTGGCTGCTATGTGTTTCACAGGAAGGTTGTTTCTGAGACCAGTAGATTACACAGCACTATGAAGTTCATTCTCTTTCTGTCTGGTTGTGTCAGTTGTCTGCTCCGTGGGTTACTTGTGGGCTGCTCAGAGAACCACCTGGACTTTTGCGCCCCTGTTGCCGGGCTGAGGCTATGCTGGGACCCTGGTGCGGCCCCACCCTTCAGCAGCTGTGTGGAAATTCTGCCGCCTTCCTTTCCCTGGGTTAGATGTCTGTGCTGGCATGGTTGCTGTTTGAAACCAAATATGCACTGTGTGCGCATGTGGTGAAAGCACTGGAAAAGAAAGCCCTGAGCGAGTTGGCTCTCAGGCTTTGACGAGCAGGCTGAATACTGGGCACTGTCCATATCTTGCCTTGTTCGTGTGGATCTTGATGGCGGAACTCTTTGCTGGTCCCCACAGAGATCTGCCCGATAGGAAGCTGGTCATTTGGCTTGGAGAAGGCAGGAGGGCAGTTTGAAACCTCTCTAAGACTTTCTTTGACACGAGTTTGTGACCATTATGACCAGCTTTGTTCTTTGCTGAAGAAATATCCAAAGGAAATGGGCTTAAATCGTCAAAGGAATTTAGGCTGGAAGAATTACTTCAGAGGGAGGGATTAATAAACATTGAAATGGTTTATCAAAGGAAAGCATGGAATCTGATTATTTAAGGTTTTAAGAATAAATGTTTATTTGTGTGGAGCGATTCAAATGGCTCACCTGGAGGGATCCCAGCCCTCTGGCTGTGCCTATTGGTCCTGTTTCTTACTCAGCTCGCCTCCCCCAGTCCTCACCTCTGATGCAGTTTTATTTTGTTTTCAGTAAGCAGCATATAAACCCTCCAGGTCCTCCAAGAGATTATATTCTTTCCTGAAGGGAAAAATAAATAGGCCAGCATATAGATTATGCTATATAACGAGTCTCCCGTGTGTTATTACAGTGTTGTCACCGCAATTCTCAATTATGGCAATTTTTGCTGAGGGGTAGTCTTAGGAGTATGTGGGGCCCACGGCTGCTGCGGCTGCTGAGCTGCTGTGTGCTTTTCGTGCGTCTCTGCTCAGCCGCCGTGGTGTCTGTCTCGAGGTTGGTGCTCTGTCACCTCACATGCAGTTCGGGCGACTAAAATTCCAAATTCGGTTTTTCTCTAAGGAGGGTCTTGAAGAATATTGGACTCACTGGAAAGAATCTGGCAAAAGTGTCATGCTTGTTTGTGAACAGGGGACCTGGGTTCAGTCAGTCTCCCCTGTATTGATTTGATTTGCTTTGCTTTGCTTAGGTGTGAGCGAGAGGCCTGGGATGCGTCCACCGGCTGTTCAGCCTGTTCGTTGGCTGGAGAAGGCTAATGATGGAATCCTAAAAGAAATGGTTTTCGCGTGATAATCTGAAATTAGATTGGGGCCTAGGGATATGGAAAATGTGATAAGCTTATTAGGAATGCAACCTAGGGAAGAATATTTAATAACTGGACCCTATTTCTGGCATTTTCTTCTCAAAATGGTAAAATTAAGGAAAGAGAGCATTTTTCCGAGAGAAGAAAATCTGGACTTTGAAATGTTATGATTCATTTTTTCTTGCTGCATTTTGGTGTTGTATTTCTAAATTCGTGTAGTTTGCACACCTTCCTCCAAAAACAAACAAGCAAAATGAACCCCAAATAAAACAAACATCGGAACCGTAACCCAGTAAACTGAGGTAGGCAAGCTGTTAAAGAGTTTTCCAGTTCAGACCAGTTTTTCAGACAAAATGTACAGTTTGGTACCTTACAACTAGGCCTGTTGATTCAAAATCCTATCGAATAGACAAAGGCAGCTTTTGTTCACCAATTACTTGGTGTCTCAGAACTAAGAGATTTTGTACAAAATGAAGGGAGGCAGTTATTTCAGAGTCATTTCTTCGATGTCAGTAAATTTCAGAACTTCATAGATTAGGAAAAGTAAAAACTGATAGTTCATTGACTAGTATCTACATAAGCAATATTAAATCTTTGTGAAAAGGGAGCATTAATAAATGGGATGCATTCAATTTTATAAATTCTTTAAAAATTCTTATGCTTTCCCATTCTCTTCATCCTAAAGCCCTGCCATTTATTAATTTGGAGTTTCTCTATAGAGCTGCATATATGAATTGGGGCAGACATTTTCGAAAATAGCCATGTAAGAAATATCAGAGGGTTTTCTGATAGCTAGGGACATATATAGCACCATATGTAAGCCTAAAGACTTAGTATGATGGTAATTAGTTGACCTGCTCATATTCTGGGTTGATTTGAAATGCAATAATGGATATATTTGCACAATGTGCTTAATAATAGCAACCAAAATGTCCTATTTTTTTTTTTTAAATCAGAAATACCTTGACTCTTATTTGCTATTTTAAGAAAGAGTAGCATACTGGTGTTGATATATTTTGGTAATATTTTATCCTTAAGATTTTTTCTGCCTTGTTTGGTGGCTTCACGTTTTGATTCAAATATCAAGGTGTAATCTTGGCAGACTGAGTTGTGCCTGTGTGTATGGAGCTGGCATTGAAAACCTCTTTTGACTTTTTTTCCTCTCTTATTAATAAGGAATTATGCACTTACAATTTCCCAAATAATGTGATTTATTACACATGCAAATTTTAGCTCTGCTGAATTGACTGAAAGGGAGCAGGTGAGGGGGGGAGGGGCAGGTCTTGAGCAGCAAGCAGCTCAGTGGTTCACCTTGCATCAGGTGTCTTCAAGGTCTTCAGACTGAAAGCATGTTAGAGTCCCTTTCCCAATTGGAATCACTTACCCCATCGTTTTCGTTTTACCCTTTAGGCTTGAAAAAGTGTGTATTTAACCATCAGTTCATTTTGTGTGGTCTGAGTTATAAAAATGCCCCTGCTGGTTTTTCCATATGAAAGACATGTTTTTCATTTGTGGAAACTTATATAATTTTTTTTTTTTTTTTGCTGGCTTTCTTTTGTGCTGCTTTAAATTAAAAGCAAATGTACTTCCCTCCCCTTCATTCTTGCTTCCCCACCCCCATCTTTGCATGTTCCAATTACAGAGTTGTGAAAATAAGTCATCTTTCGGCTTTTGTTACTTTAAAACAGCTATCGGTGATGTCAGAGTCAATACTAAAAGCATTAAGAATGCTGGCAGAATGTAATGCAGCTGCAATCCAACATGATGCTGGAAATGGGGTTGAGAGCATAAAGGCTTTCCATATTCCCAGGGCGCACAACTGCTTGCGGCCTTGGCTTTGATCTCTTCAAAGGCTGCTGCCTCCTCCTAGATGGAGAGACTTGGCTGCCACTCGCATGCATTGAGAAAAGGCAGAGGTCTCTATTCAGGCAGAAATCAATCACTGTGCAGAAACAATTATGTGTAATTCAACCATCATGAAAACAGGACGAGATTACGGGTTTGTTACCTGAGTGACTGTGTGGAGACGGGGAGCAGAGAACACTGGAGTCCTGCTGACATGCCACATCTCGATGACAATTATAGACGTATGAATGATGTGGCAGGCGGGGGAGGCATGATGACAAATGCTGGTCACGCTGTCCAGCAGAGCAGAAAATGAGGTTACAATTGGGAGATAATGTTTGCATATGTAACCATATTTCAGCAAGCTGAACAACTTCAGGAAACAGACCCTCAAAAACTCTTGTGAGTTTTTGTATATATGTATACTAGCATTTGAATCTGATAGTAGCTGAATTCAGGCAAAAATAATCCTATAATTTGAGAATTCTACTAGGAGAGAGAAAGCGAACTTTGGGTTATTACTTTTGCTAATTTGGAGTGTATCCTGACACCAAACTGAAAACACAACCAAAGTTTCTAACCTCATATATGTGAGTCTTTCTAAACATCTTCTGGTTCAGGAGTGACATTTTTGTTTTGAGTTCACTAATCTGCCAGAAAAAAGCATTGTTTTTGCATCTTGATTTAAGCCCTTTGGAAAAATGGTTTGTCAGTGGCACTATCTTCCCTTGTTTTCAAATGTTATTTTTCTAAAGCAGCCTTCTGAAATGTGTTTAAGTCTCCTTTCATTGTGAATAAAAGCAGGGCCTTTTTTCTAGGTAGGAAATAACTTTTTGCTTTAAGTAGAAGTGTATTTAATCTCAGAGCCCTGGCACGCAAAGCTGTCGAGGCATTTATTTTTATTTTAACTTGCTCTTGTCACCTCAAAAAGGCATAGGAGTAACCTCACACTTTGCCAGCTAGCCCGGCTATGGGAGGAGGGGGGGTGGGGGGGGAGGCAAAGTAAGATGAAAACCTAGATGGCTGATTATAAACTGGTATTGCTGCCGCTCAGCTTGCTACCCAGGCCCGGGTTTACCTTTTATGCCGCTCCAGCTTAGACATCAGAGGCGTGAGAGCTGCTTTGAGTTACAGATCTTCAAACAATAAGTCAAAACAAAAAATCAATCCCCTCCGGTCCCTGGGTGCAGTTATCGAAAGATAAAAGAGAAAAATAAAGTTATGCTAACGCAGATAGAGGAAAGGAGCAGATATGCCAAGGAAACCGGGAGGACAAGTGCAGAGCCGAAGTGGGCCTCATGTGAGCCAACATCAATGAATTTTTATCTTATCAAAAAGTTTTAGGGTTGCCAGTTCTTTTCCGACTGGATCCAGTCTGCTACAGGGCTGCCTGGAGCATGGGTTTCAGTAAAGTTGCCCCCTCCCTCTTAAATGTAACCACATAGGAATTAGATTGCATTTCACTCAAGGTATAAAACTCGCCACAGACTTCCAACAGCAAATTAGAGGTTTCGATAATCCCTCGATATTTTGAATATAAATTGAGAAGAGGAATTTTTTTTTTTTAACATTTGTTGAAAGCTGTAGACTTACATGAAAAATAAGGCAAATCTCTATAGTGTGTGTTCTTTCTTCAAGCCAAATTTCTAAGGAGAGCAAGAAAGCCCCCATGAATTATTTTTGAGGTAAGAAATCTGTGTTTTTCCTGTTTCTTGTGGGTAATGTCAGATATTTTTGGAGATTAACTATCTGAAGGATTTTTTGCTAGCATTTTGATATATGAGCCAGAATGCATTTTTATGAATCCAAGTTACGGGGGGGGGGGGGAAGGGGGGGATTATGCCTTTAGATATTTGTAGCTGTAAACATTTTTGAGATTGTCTAAGATACAGTTCCTTCTTAGCTTCCCTAAGGTCTTTCATAAAATGGCACCTCAGTTTTCATTCTTACCTTTCCCTCGATTTCTCTTTATTTTCCTCACTGATAGTGTACCTGAGCTTCTGTCCAGGAGCCAGCCTCAACATCCATGTCCCTAACCACTGTGGAGCCTGGTCTGCCCCTTGCTGGGTAATCAGCTTCCAGATTTTAAGGGAAAGAGGGTAGTTAGGTTGGCATCGTCGAACTAGATGCCCTGCTATTTAAAGAAACTTGTTTTATGTGTAAACTATAGTTAATCATTTGAGTAAAACCATCATTGCTTTCATTTGCATAGTTCAGATGACTCACTGTTTTGAAAATTAAATAAACTCAAATGGAAAACAACCACACACTGCGGGTTGCAGCCTTTATTTCCTAGCAGAGAGTTAATGAGCAGAAAGATGGCAGAGCCATTTCCACACATCTAAGGCTAAAAATTTTTTTGAACTATTAATGAATGTACTTTATTATAAACATTGAAGCTTAGAGTATGTGCTGTAGGCCCCGAGAGAAGAAGTGGAATGAAGATTCTTTCTAGTTTCTTATAATTAAGCAATGGTAGAAAATCACAGTCTGTACTTTTAGGCCTTTGTCCTCTGACTCTCCTTCCGGCTGGGTTCAGCTAGCAGTTCCACTCCAGTCTCTCTCTGCCGTTTCCTATCTTTAATCCCTTCTTGTCATCCTTCCAGGCTCCTTAGAGGATGTAGTTATAAGTGGCTTCATGTTTACATTCGAGGAAGGAAAGAAAGCAGGGGAGGAAAAAGGGGCAAGTTGGTGAATGTTGCACAGAGGTGCCGTGCTCCAGCAAGCTCCAGTCTGGCCCACGTGGGAGAACCTTGGAATTCCTGACGTCCCAGCCCTACCTTCTGAACTCTTTTACTCTCATATGGCCAGTGGCAGCTGCAAGGGCTTGGCTGGGAAGTGGGATGGCCAGGGTGGGGGGTCGGGGTGGGGTGGGGGGGCTGGCCTCCATAATCTCCAGCAGTAATATTCTTAACCACCCCAAATAAACACCTGTGCTAAGTAAAACATTCTTCAGGATAGAGCTAATCCCCTCTTCCAACCAGATTGCTGTTCCTAAACCCCTTTTATGTAGAGACGTATATGCTAGGTAAACTGTCAGGCATATTTACCCTTGTGTAGATACATGTGCGTGCGACGCAGTGTTTCCAGTTTGTGAATTGGATGGCTGGTACCTCAGTCCTAGTTCCACCACTTAATGGCTCTGGGACCTTAAACACATTACTTAAGTATTCTAATCCTCCTTTTCCTTATCTCTAATATGAGAGTGTTAGTAGTAGCTACCCATGGGCCCTGTGTAAAGGCAATGCCAATGCGAAGCATACACGACATTTAGGTGCTAATTAATAAATAACAGCTATTGTCGTTGTTAGAATGCTAACAACAGTCTATTCTACCCTAATTTAAGACATTATTTGCATTTTCTTACTAACTTTTTGAGATGTACTAGCTTATCTATGTATGCATTTTTGATATTTGAATTTCTCCATGTCCTACTCCTAGAGTAGAGCCTAGGCTCTGGAGGGAAATGTTGAGTCCAGCCTGTTTATCTAAGCCTGAGTTTCTATTGAAGATGCACAAATAGGAGGTTTTGGTGTGGTGGTTGTAAGGGCTGTATGATCATGGGAGAAAATATATGGTTAATAATTCTTTAAACTCTAGGTTTCAGTAATTTGAAACTTAGGGAAGAAACATAATTTGTATTTATTTTCTAGCCTTTTTAAAGCTTATCTCTTTCAAAGGAAGAAAATTTTTAAATTTCACAAATGGTATATTTAGTTGGATAAATTCTGTAGGACAATATTAAGTTCATATCACAGAGTATGTGCATATGTAATTCACTAGCATTTGGAATGGTAAAAAGGAAGGCCATATTTCAAGTATTTTGAGTCAACGTATGGGTTAAGGGTCTAAAGTTTATAATGTTCAGGGATACGGTGGGTGACATCAGCAGGATTCAGGTTACTAGATTGTTAATGGTCCTTCGGATGAAACTAGACTCTGGACAGTGTAGTAACTAATATCTGTCCTTCCTGCAGTCAGACTGCTCCCCTCTCCTGCCAGCACACCCGCCTAGTGCCATCAGACTGGCCGCGCTGCCTTACCTTTCTCTCTCTACCTCGGGTCTTTGAGGGCAGTTTTATCACATACAGACTCTAAATTGAAAATCTGAGTAGTAGTGTGAAGGTAACTTGATGTTACTTAAACTATCACTTGGCCTTCTGGTTTAATAGGAAATGTCTAACTTTGAGATGCTTGTAGTGTTTTTGTAAAAATATGTTGAAAAATGTATTTAATGATTTTGCCCTTTCCTGCACTGTTTGAAGAAGAATTTAGGGAAAGGACACCAAAATATATTAATTAGGGTTAATTAAAGTTAACTTAAAAGTATTTAAAATGAAAACACTGAAATTTTGCGAAGCCAAAAGAAATTTAGTCTGGGTTAAATAGCTTTGTCCTTAGCAGAAAAGATCAGCCAACCTTTGAGGTTTTTTCCCCAGCTTTATTGAGGTATAATTGACAAATAAAAATTGTATATATTTAAGGTGTACAATGTGATAGTTTAACCAGCCTCTTAGAATTTTAAAGGAATGCCCAGAGCTCTTATTTGGGGCTATTTAATTTTTAGTTACTACATACCTCTGTGTAGAGAACTTCATAAAAATTATTTGGAAGATATCTCTCATTTTGCTCTTGGCTATTTTGAGTTAGAACATTATTTCAAAATCTTACAAGCATAGCAAATATAATCACAAACATTTATGCTTTTGAAAGAAAAATACAAATCTTGTTGGAGGACACATGACCCTAAGTGATTTTCAGGCATGATTAAATATACTTTATAAACATGGAAATCATAACTCTAACTCTGCAGTTAGAAGAGCCCTAAAAGGTACACTTCTGGTATTTGATCCTGTATGCATTGCTGAGCTCTAGAGATTTGTGTGGGATACCCAAACCTAGAATGTTACTATGTAGCATAAATATCTAAAGCTTAAAAACAAAACAGGGGTACCTGGCTGGCTCAATAGGTAGGGTATGTGACTCTTGATCTCAAAGTTGTGAGTTCAAGCCCCATGTTGGGTGCAGAGATTACATAAAAACAAAATCTTGAAAAATAAATAAAGCTTAAAAACAAAACCAAAAAAAGGAAATTCAAGGAGATGTATGTTGTTTTTCTTTTTTTATTAATTTTTTTAATGTTTATTTATTTGGGGGGGGGGGGCGAGAGAGAGAGAGAGAGAGCGCACAAACAGGGGAGGGGCAGAGAGACCGGGAGACGCAGAATCCGAAGCAGGCTCCAGGCTCTGAGCTGTCAGCACGGAGCGTGATGCGGGGCTCGAACTCGTGAACTCTGAGATCATGACCTGAGCAGAAGTCGGTTGCTTAACCGACTAAGCCACCCAGGCCCCCCTGTTATTTCATTAGAAGTATTTGAACTGGCAATTTAGCATACAAATAAATGTTTCCATAAAGAATAATCCTTTGATTTTAGAATACTTGGTTGAATAGCCAGTGCAACTGAAGGATTAAAGGCTTGGAGGGGCTATGTATAGCAGAACGACAAAGCAGAAATGTTACAAGGATAAACATTTAATAAGAATTCTTTATAGAATTTGTAATACTTGTGCATCTTAGAAAAGATGACTTATGTTTTATGATTTTAAAGTTTTTAGTATACTCCTCTGGAAGTTATTTTGCATTTAACATCAGGGTTTTGTTGTTGTTGTTGTTGTTGTTTCCCCTTCTTTTGTCTATCATGTTCTGTTTTTCTACCTGAATTTTAACTTTTGAAAGATTTAATTAAGTCTTCTTGCCTCCGATCCTCACTTTCTATGAGTGGTTGCACTGTTTCTAGGTAAAACAAGACCAGTTTTTGTTCAGTTTGCCTGTTTGTCTAATAACTTTCTGACTGGTTTTCTTTATGGATGGGTAAAGAAGAAATCAGCCTAAGGAATTTTAAAGGATGTATTTAATCATACATATTGTTTGATGTACATTTGGTGTGGGGGTGGCTTGTGATGAGGCCAAAAAGAAGAGATTCCTTGGAGCCGGCCCATGGGGTGAGTGGGAGGAGGGCAGAAGGAATTGCAGGCTCCAAGCTGGGTTAGCCCCTGAAGGATTCCGAGTGGATAATTACCTACACCGTAGGGCTAGAGGAGGGCTACAAGTCAGTGCTTGCCTAAAAATCTCTCCCCTGCTGGCAGTCCATTGAAGTGTCACTCAGCCAGCCTACTTGCTCCCAATTCCCTCTGTTAGAGGTTTTCTATAGACAAAGCAGGGGGCGTTGTTGCCTACGGCCCCTCTTCAAGGCCTGTAACCTAGACACTGGGAACGGGAGGGACTTAGGGGGACCAGCCTAACTTTCTGGAGGGTAGACATGGCATGGTAGCTTTGCCCAGGTGAGGCCAACCTGCTGTAGGAGTAACTCCCTCGCTTCTCACTCTCCCACCCCACCCCACCCCACCCCACCCCACCCCACCCCGCCCCTGAGGGGAGGGGCACCTGCAGTTAAGGCCCAACACTGAAAATAAATGGAATCACTCTTTCACATGTATTTGAGACTGCTGTCTTTGCCTCCCTCCTACCCCTTTCCACTCTTCCAGGTGCCACACACATACTTCGTACTTCAAACCTCTGGTTTCGGAAGTTTTGCTGTTCTGGTCCCTGTCCTATCACATGTTTTGCTTTGATTCATAAAGACTTGAGGTTTGAACCCCTGAGTACTTCAGATGGGTCTGAGTACTACAGCATCGGGATGATCTGTGGCATCTCTTATTCCGGACATTAGAGTTCTATTCAGGTAGCCACAGGTTTTAGAGTTTTAATCACCTTTTGACACCAGGGTTCAAGGTTAATTTTGAGCAACTGACACTTCTGTCTTCGTCCAACCTGTTGGTGTGTGAACCAACAACTTACAAAGTTTTATATTAAATCTCTTCTCAGTGTCACTTGAATATTTTTAGCCTTTTTGGATCCAGCGATCTGGTTTTTTTTATTCCTCCCATTTTCTTTTCCTGTTGGAATTTGAAAGGCAGGCACTTCATGCTCTCTAAGGTTGTTGATTAAAACGTGTGTAGAGGCAGGGCTAAGAACAGACTTACTGAGCCATTCATCATTAGTACTCTTCTGGTGTTTTTGAACAGAGTACATCCTGTTCAGACTTGGAATCCAATATGAATCTTGGTTTTACTTTTGGCTTGCTGTATGACCTTGAGTAATTTACCTTCTCAAGGTGCTAATTCCTTCCTATATAAAATGGTGATGCCTCCCACTTCATCAGGCTCATCTAAGGATTGGGGATCAGGTATGTAAATCCTCAAAAACAGTGCCCAGCACACAGTAGTGGTCAACAAAGATAAGTTCTCCTCTTTGCTTTGGAATCACAGAGGCAAAGTGTAACCCTTCATCCCTTTGTCTTGAGTTTACTGTACCGTCTCACCTGTCAGCTCCACAGGTCTTGTCTTTTCTAACATTGGGTGCTCTTCCCACGTTCTACATGACTGCACGTTTGAACTTTAAATAAAGACATAAGGCGGCTTGGGCTTGACTTTTTTCCCTAGTCCTCTTTCATTACACTGAATTAACGTGTCAGTTGATAATTTAGAAGATATGGTAACCTGGAGGAGGCATAGTGGGTAATGGGATGGGATGGCTGTCTTCAGATAGGTGAGTGGAAGAAGTTGATGTGGAGTAAGAAATAGACTTTGTGTAATCACAGAGAACAAGATTATACAGGCCCACAGTCCTTTATCCATAAAGTGGGAATTGAAAAACAATCTGAAAATTGAGTTTTTTGTTAAATTTGGTGGCAAAATCTGACCCTGACGTGAAGGTATTTATAGTCCTTATTCCACTAAGCATGAATACTCCTATGCCTCACTGCAAAAATAAAAATGTGTTTGATTATAGAGTACTGCCCTGGACCCCACTGAGGGAACTATGTAATGTATAACGTGTGTCCTATATTCCTTTTCTGCTAATGAAAAATTAAGTGAAAAATTTGTGGTTCAAGGGTTTCAGGTGAGAGATTGCAGGTCTCTACCAATAGGTAAAAAGAAGTCTTGGAAAGGGAAATACTAGCCTAGTTTAAGGAAGAGTTTCCCACATACTGATGATAAAATAAGATTACTTTTCAACGTGATAGCATCTCAACAAAGATCACTTATGGTGGGGGTGAGGACTTGCTATGTAACCATCTCTTAAGGATGTCGTCAAAGGAGTTTATTGAGTAGAAGACTGGACCTCTTTCAACTCTCCATCAACTCTACATTTATTAACTTAAAAGACACAGCTAATAAACTGCATCTCTTGATCTCGCCCAATGTTGGGTGTAGAGATTACAAAAAATAAAGAAACAAACTTAAGACAAAAAGACAGTTGATTTAGCCCTGGTAAGGTCAGTTCCAACAGAAGTTTCTCTGGGAAAATGAGCCCACGGTGCATTTTGCGAATCAGGATGTCAACTAAACATCGGGTGTCATGCCAAGAGTGCAGGCACCTGATGATGGAGAAGACTATAATTGCTTTACATTTATTACCTGTGTCTCTTGATTACATAGAGTGGTACAGTTATTGTAAAGTTTAAATTCTAAATAAAATTTTGTGATAAACTTCTGTTTCATGTGGTTGAACTAACCCAGAGGTTTTCAAAGTGTGGTCCCTGAATTAGCAGCATCAGCACCAGCTGAGAACTTTTTAGAAATGTTAAATTTCTACACCCATTCCAGATCTCCTGAGAACTCTGTAGGTGAGGTCCAGAAACCTGTTTTATTAAGTCCTCCAGGTGATTTGGATGCATACTAATTCAGTAAGCATTACTAAGTACTTTTCATGAAGAAAACACTTGGAGGGGCCCATGGTGCCTCACTCTAGGTCTCAAAGTATGATTGATGGACAGAGCCAGGTTCCTCTATGCCAAGGTGCTATTTTATAAGGGCTACAAATGAAACTCAGAATGCAGAAGGAGAATAGGGGAGGAAGAAAGAGATTCTAACTAGGACAATGAGTAAATCTCATTTGGGAAGAGTGTGCTTTAAGACATGTATAAGACTTTTGGGGCTACAGAATAGGGTAGTATTCCTGGCTTAGGGGAAAGAACAGTTAACCTCCCCATTGGGGAACTCATTTGTCTCTAGAATGTCAGTACCATCAGCCAGACGACTGGATTATGTTTCTCATATACTTTGGATATGAAGTAAATTCTCTTTGGGCCCAAGTGCCTTACCTTATTTATCCTGTTGAATTTCATCTTGCTTGCGTAGGCACATCAGTCTAGTCCTATAATGTTTTGGATTCCTAAATCTGTCTACCCCATTGCCTGATTAAGGTCATCATGCAAATCATCAATAAAAACTTTGAACTTGCATTTTGAAATTTCCCTCCTGTTTGACCTAAATCCTAACACTAGACTCCAACTAGAAAGAAATAATCCTGATTTCTTGTGTGGTTTCTAAAAAGTCTCATTCTCTCATCATACCCTATACAACACACCCTTTATTTTTACTGGGAACTTTTTACATTTTTAGTTTTTTATAGGATACAGTTTACATTGTTCGATACACTGCACAAGAGCAGGATTTGTCTGATTTTTAGCATGTTGGAAACTTTCAAATTGTATTTATGCTCCCAAAGAGCCCATGCCTACAGAATCCATCACTGTAACTAGTAGCATATATTGGTTTGTTCCAGAATACTACTCGAAACAAGGGCTTTCGGGTCCGTCTTCAGCAGTCTCCTCTTTAGACCACTTAGGCAGTTTGCGGAGATGGACTTTGATGCCGTTGCTTGAGAATTCGGTGTTTGCAAATGTATTTATTTCGACCAAAATTCTGTCTAATAGATGGAAGTCTGTTTTTGTGATGGCCTCATGCATAATTGCGTCAGCCTAGGGACGCAATTGCCTAGGGACTTTTGAGTGGTTTAAATTAGGGAAGATGATATCTATATAGCACACATGTAATACTTTAATATTGTTTAAGATTTAAAAAAATGTATACCTTACTAATTCTCTTTCTTTATTGGTTAGGGACAAGGCTAAGTTCCAGGAAGGAACTTGCAGACGACGAGGGAAGGAAATATGTTATTTTCACCTCATAGAAAATTAACTGGAAAGCCTTTTGATGAACTGTAAACAGTTAATATAATCATAGGCTGATAACACAGCATTATAGGATTGTCAGGTAACATAAAAGAGTAGTCTTTGCCTTTAAGGATCTCATCAGCATTATCCAGGTAGATAGTTATCTGTCAGGCTCTCAATGGTTTTATTTAAAGAGAATCATATAAGCAGTCTTAATAATTGGTTCTGGTCACCTGTGTTTCAGGTTATCCTTTCTCTTTTTTTAACCTGAATTCCTCCTGTGCTTTAAAAATCTTTGAAGGGAGAGATTTGAAGGACTATTTCAACTCATCCTTAAACTCAAAGGGAAGTGTGTGAAGTATTATTTTTCTGTAAGTGACAATTGGGACAGATGATATTATGGAAGAAAACAAATGAAAAATGGGATCATTGTTGAATACATTGGTGATTACCCACTCTGTAAATAACATTACCTCCCGTAACATGGCTTAAGAGGACCGTGTTTCTTTCCTAAATAGATAGCATTTTTTTTTTAAGTTTAATTTTGAGACAGAGAGACAGAGCATGAGCAAGGGAGGGCCAGAGAGAGAGGGAGAGACAGAATCCAAAGCAGGCTCCAGGCTCTGAGGTGTCAGCCCAAAGCCTGACACAGAGCTGACCCATAAACCGCAAGATCATGACCTGAGCTGAAGTGGACGCCCAACCAACTGAGCCACCCAGGCACCCCTTAAATAGATACTATTTATTATTAATACTTCAGACACCACTAAGAAAATTATTCAAAGAATACACAATGTGATTCCTAGGGTTATACCCTAGTAAATGCCCAATACTAATATCACATTTTTGTGCCTTGGATTTGCAACTAGCTTTTACTAACAAAGTTAAATATACAATATTTCTAACTTTATTAAACAATTAGAATGCCAAGATACGGCCTGAATTAATTGGGAATATTTTGTTGTTGGATAGGCTTATGGAGAATGAGGAGAAAAGCCATAAAGTTTTGTTGTTTGTTTTTCAGGTGGGACACCTAGGACAGGGTTTGTTCTATATATGGCCTTTCTGATATGGATTTTCTCAGAATCTAGAAAAATGCTGTTTTACTTGGATTGTTCTCTCTCCTTCTGCCTTTCTATTATTCATGAATGATCATGTTTTTCAGAACAGAGCTTTCAAAATTCATGCAGTCCATACATGGTTTGAGCTTCTAACTATTCCTTACATATATGTGTGTGTGTGTGTGTGTGTGTGTGTGTGTATGTATATATATATATATATATATATATATATATATATGCATACTCTGAGGTATATTCTGAGGTGTGTATGCAAATTTCTAAGGAGAGCAAGAAAGCCCCCATGGGGGCCCCATACTGAGACTTAGAGAAACTGATTCAGAGATATTGGTTCTTCCAAAAATTATATAATTTTCTTTGGAATTCTAGTGCTCTTAGAATGTTAGAGGCAAAGAGCATTTTAATTGACCACTGGTCCTTTAGAACGAAAAGGGATTGTATGTTTCTGTGTCTTTCTACTGAGTTGGTTGGCTAATCTAAACAATTTGCAATTGACCAGAGTTCTATATAATCAGCAAGACTATGAATTGGCCAGAATCCTATAAAGATGTTCAGGAAACTTGGTTTTCTCTATTCTCTTCCTCTTCCCTTGGGAGTAGTATGTTTGGTAATGTCAGGAATTGGGAAAAGATCAGAAATAGAAGAAAGTGTCCTGATTCCATTTTTTGAGGTATTGGGGGAGGAGGAAGTGGCGAAGATGGTGTCTAGTGGGCTCTTTCAGGTTTTACCTCGTCTTATTTTCCAAAATGAAAATGTTGTATATGATTTAATACTTTGGGAAGTGCTCATTTATTTTATCTGTGATAATATTAATGTGATTGC
The DNA here is from genome assembly GCF_016509475.1 of Prionailurus bengalensis. Lineage (NCBI taxonomy): Eukaryota > Metazoa > Chordata > Mammalia > Carnivora > Felidae > Prionailurus > Prionailurus bengalensis. Next base: position 115,421,420 of record NC_057344.1, read on the forward strand.
TACAAACAACCTTTAATGATAGGCATTTTTATGGATTCTTTTTCCTCTTTCTATTTTTAATCTGTATTAAAGCAACAATGAAAGAAATAAATGCGCTAAGTTATATACTGCCTTACCACCCTAATAAATAACTCTTTTCATTATTCCTTATCTTTTCTAGTCCTTGCCCATACACACATATAGTGTTACATTTTTGTAATGCTATGTTTAGATATTTATGAGTGCTATATCTTAACTATATATTTATTTCCTATTTAAAGTGAACATACCTCATAATTTAGAAAACAACTTCTTTAGAGTCAGCTTTAAAATAATATCTTTACAAAAGGTAAAAAAAAAAAAAGTCTAACTCTTTACTTTCAGTTATCAATTTATCCTCTAAAAACAAAAATCCTTTTTTTTGTTTTTTGATCCTTCCTTGATTTTCTGCCAGTGACTGATCGCTTGCTAGGCTTTTATGGATATAGTTTTTTAAATGACACCTAAATAATTTTGCTTACATTGCAAACATTGATATTTAGAGGTCTTGCCCCAGTTCATCTTTTTCTTATTTTTCTTCAACCTCTGACTTGTCTTTGGAGGGTAAGACTTAAGGTCCTTGTGAAGGTCCTGACTGCTGGATTCTGCCTGCATTAGTAAAAGCGCCTTTGTGGGAACTCCGCAACAGGTGAATATTCTCACTTTTGTAATACGATTTGCATGTGTATTGATTTTTGAGAGTATGACACCCTCCTGAGAACAGTACATAATTCATTTGCTTTTTTTTTTCCCAGCACTCACATATTATGAGAAAATTCTTTGCGTGTATTACAGTAGCAAACCTCCAATGAGTAGAGAATTAAATAAGGCTTGTGGGATTGAAATGTCCAACATAGACCCTACAGAGAAGATTTAGGGCCATGGTGGAAGGCTCCAGAAAAGAAAGACACAAGGACAGACACCCAGTCCTTGACCTAGTTCTCTTTGCCTGGCTCAAAACACCTGAAACTTTAAATTCTGTTTCCCACAGTCCAGTCTTTCCTATCTTGTACAAGTTATACTCTCTACATCCATAAGTTCTCTGTGACTTCCATTTTCACACTACTGATATTCCTAAAAATCTCTGGTTCCTTGTAGTGGCAGAGTGCTATAATTTTCTGGGTGAGATGTGCTGTAAGACCAGTTGGGGATACTACCTATATTCCCTTTGAAATGGTTTGGCTGGTGGTTTTCAAATACATGGAAGGAAAGAGAACAAGAAATTTGTGACAACACAATAGTAATTGTAAAGTATTTCTTGTCATTAGTGAACCCCTGGGCTGGCTTCTTTCTAGCCATCATTCCCTTCTGCTCTGCAGCTGCCTCTCTCTGGAGGGTCACAGGAGGTTTAGCTTCAGCGATTTATATAGCAGTCTTCAAGTTGTCCACATTTCCTTAGGAACACAGCGTTATAAATAAGTGAAATAAGTGATTTTTAGATATCATGTTTCTTTAATAGCCTGTCAAATTTAAAGGGCTTTGAAATAACCTAAGAAACCCTGTTGTAGGATAACCCAAAGAATTGATTTGTCAGATGGGAGTTCCAAGTGTACTTGCAAGCCTATACCTGGTTTCCGAGTACTGTTCTTGGACTCGGCCTTTGCGTGTGCTGTTCTTTCTGTCAAAATACTCCCACCACATGGAAAACTTCTGGGCTTCTGACCCAGCTTACATGTCACCTCCCCTGAAAAGCCCTCTTTGAGCCCTAGTTGGCCTTACTTACCCCTGTTGTATTTTATTTATGCCTCAAGTAATAGCGTTTTCCACATTGTGTTAAAGTTATTAATTTGCATCTTAATCCTTTTCATTAGATTGTGCACAGATTCTCCAGAATGTGGGCCACCTTTATGTGATCAGCCCCTAAAATAGGGCCACATATATACAAATCCGTGAATAATGAAGTAAATAAATGACGTTTTCTATGTCTTTTTTTTTTAAGGTTAAAAAAATTAGGAGAGAAGTATGTTAACTATTAAAATATAGTCTTGATTGGGGCACCTGGGTGGCTCAGTCAGTGACGTGTCCGACTTCGGCTCAGGTCATGATCTCACAGTTCGTGGGTTCGAGCCCTGCGTCAGGCTGTGTGCTGACAGCTCAGAGCCTGGAGCCTGCTTTGGATTCTGTGTCTCCCTCTCTCTCTGCCCCTCGCCTGCTCACACTCTGTCTCTCTCTCTCTCTCAAAAATAAATAAACATAAAAAAAAATTTTTAAATACAGTCATGATTATCCAGTTGTGATTTACCTTAACTTTGATCCTTTTACACACTTTTCCTTCATCCCTGTCATATCTTTATATACATACCAAATGGTATAGGAAGGTCAAAATCAAACTAACCAGTTCAAGTCCTGGTTAGGAACTTAGATGAAAAATATTGATAGGGGAAAATGACATAACTGCCTAAAATAACTTCTGAACACTTAGTAAAACTATATTCAGGATATCTGGGTTTTTTATGGTCACAATTCTAGAACTGGCTTATGTCTGTGTATATAAAATTTTTTGCAACTTAAGAAACATAATTGGAGCTTTCAGTCCTTAGTGGAAATGAGAAAGTTGCAAAACAGAGTTAAGACCAGTGGACACTGGAATAGGACCGTTTGTTGAAACAAACAACAAAAACTACCCCATTTTAGTAAGGTTGTCTCCTGTCCATCTAAGAGTTTAGACATTCAAAATTGGTAGATTGTGGGTAGTGTTGTGGGTTTTGGTGTTGTCCACACTGTTATGATTAGTAACTTTTTGAACTTAGAGTTTTAAATAACACAACAAAATACCTTTAGGCTTACCTTATACATGTATCACAATGGATTTGACCAACCTTTATGAATTACATTAAATTGAAGTCTGGCAAGTCATGGCCTCTCTTTGGTGGTAATATTGCACATTCACACTGCTGCACCTAAATCATCTGTTGTAAATCAGTTGTTTCCAAAATTTGACTACTAAACTGTTTTCTAAACTCATGTGCTTTAAAAAAAAAAAAAAAAAAAAAAGCTAATGTGGTATGTAATAGTAAACAAATGATTTTTTGGAAAATCTCAAAGTTGCAAAATCCCACTAAAATATAAATGATCAATAATATGTGAATATCTGCTGAACTTTCACACATTTTTACTAGTTCATTAAGTAAATTCTAAAACTACACATTTCACTGTAACAGTGAGAAATTTAAAAATGGTAATGTGTGGAGGGATATATTTAAAAGCACTGGGGGGCTGGCTCCCTCAGTTGAGCATCTGGCTGATTTCAGCTTAGGTCATGATCCCAGGATCCTGAGATTTAGCCCTGCATCCGGCTCTGTGCTGAGCTTGGAGCCCGTTTAAGATTCTTTCTCTCCCTCTCTCCTTCCCTCTCTCCTTCCCCCTCTCTCTCCCTCCCTCCCTCCCTTTGCCCCTCTCCCCCATTTGTACTCTCTTTCTAAAATTAAAAAAAATTAATTAAAGCACTGGAGTCTTACCATTGTAAATAATATTGGCATGATAATGGCTGAGTTATACTGAATTGATGAGTGCAATGAATACTAGTAAGCTGAGTGAGCTAGTCCAGAGAAAAATAATTGCTAGTGTGTAATGAGAAAATAAGTTGGTATGTTGGAATTCTAAGTTGGGAGGAGTTAAATTCTATATGGATTAGTCTTTCAGTTAAGAATTCATTTCAAATTTAACAAATAAAAATTAACGTTTCTCACAGCTTAGTACCAGGGATACCACATTAAAGTATATGGAGCAAATCCTGTGATACCTAGAAAGGTAACACCTAGAAGGGTTAAAAAAAAAAAAAAAACCCTAAGTTTTAGTTTTAGGTCCAAGTTGGACTCTGGACAGATAGCTCACAGATAAAAGAATGAGGAAATCCAGAAAAAGCCCTGAACTCTCAAAGTGTTTTCATAACGTATTTGATAGCCAAAGCTGAACGAAATTGATGTGAGACTTTTTACAGCCATTATCTACCCACTTAGTATGACTGTTCATATATCTGGTTAGACACTGCCCCAGACTCTGCTGGGGATGTTACATATTATGCAGTATCCATCCTTTGTTACTTTTCATACATCTGAAAATTCTGAAAATTCAAAAATGTTTGACGTCACAGGTTTCATATTGTGGACCAGGTATGGTCATTGTGGACCAGGACTTCAGTTACCTTGTGTAAGTTAGAGTAACAACACCATACTATTTTGCTAAGAGAACAGATTTTTATATTTCACAGGCATGGATTTAAATCTAGGTTTGCCTTTTACTGTGTGACCAGGGACAGGTTATTAAACCTCTGAAAGGATAATTCTTAGTTTGTATGGTTATTTGCTTTGAAAGTCTCTAAACTTTCAAACTTTCTAAACTTTAATAGGTGATCAGTCAAGATACTCCATAAATGGTGGCTTTGATTATTAACGTTATATTTAAAATTGATGTTAGGCATCTTCAGAATTGGTGTGGTCTTCTAATTCTAGCATCATGGTAGGTGAGATGCTCTAACCAACCAATCTATGAAATAAGCTTAAATTACAAAGATATGTTTTATTTAAACACACTCATATACAGAAATATGTACACATTCATAATATACACACATAAAACATGCATACGCACATCCAATCTATACATGTTTTTAAAAGTATACATTTTGAATGCGTCCATGAATAACTAGAAACTTAGGGGATACTAAGAGGCCAAACAAAAGTATAAGTGGGATGGGAACCTAGTGATGTAAATGGTCCATGGAAGCTGGCTTTTGTTGAACGTAGTGAATCAAGCTTCATTTTACATCTTGCAGGGTTCACAGGACAAGGAGTAGAGTCTAATACAAAAATTCCAACCCCGGCAGAAAGCTGGATCCCAAAGGCTATATCTTCAGTGTAAAGCTGAACTAGAAAGAAACCACTTTCCCAGGGAACTGCAAGGAAAATTTGTTGTCTCAAATATTGGCACAGACCAGAAGAGGAAAAAACACTCCCCCTGAGAACTGTAATCACAGCCAGCTTTCACTCAGATTTGCAAACTGAGTTCACATTATCCAGGTGGATTGAAAGATCTCAAATTGGGAATTTTCTTTAAAGGAGTTCTCGTTTGGTAATGTTTCCCAAAACATGGCAGAAGCAAGGACAGATCCCCTCTGGAAGCCCTTACCTTCAGTATAGGCCTCAAAGAATTTCCGTAGGTAAACTTATAAGACATGGACACTTACAGTAAGAAAAAAAGAAAAGAAAGGAAGGAAAGGAAAAAGGAAGGAAGAAAATCACAACACACAGGGAAACATGGCTCCATGAGCCACAGTCAACAGATTCAGTTGAGTCAGACATCAGTCTTTTTTTTTTTAATTTTTTTTATTTTTTTAATAATTTTTTTTTAACATTTATTTATTTTTGAGACAGAGAGACAGAGCATGAACGGGGGTGGGGCAGAGAGAGAGGGAGACACAGAATCGGAAGCAGGCTCCAGGCTCTGAGCCATCAGCCCAGAGCCCGATGCGGGGCTCGAACTCGCGGACCGCGAGATCGTGACCTGAGCTGAAGTCGGACGCTTAACCGACTGAGCCACCCAGGCGCCCCTGGACATCAGAGTCTTTAAATCAGTGTTGTATGTATTATCCAGTGTGGTAGTCACTAGCTTATATGTGACTCTTGAGCACTTAACTAGTGCAACTGAGAAACTGAGTTTTTAATTAAATTTAAATAGCCACATAGCAAGTGACTACTATATTGGACAGTACAACTTTAGAAAATAGAATTATTACACACTTTAATATGTTTAAGAAATGGTAAAGGGAAATTAAAAAGTATGAATAAAGATCAAGAGAGTATATAAAAATGGTAACATAGTTGGGGCACCAGGGTGGCTCAGTTGGTTGGCATCCATCTTTGGCTCAGGTCATGATCTCATGGTTTGTGGGTTCAAGCACTGTGTTGGGCTTTGCGTTGACAGTGCAGAGCCTGCTTAGGACTCTTTCTTTCTCCCTTTCTCTCTGCCCCTGCCCTGCTTGCTCACTTGCTCTCTGTCAAAATAAATAAATAAACTTAAAAAAAAAAAGCATAGTTTTGAAAAAATCAAACAATTTCTAGAAAGGAGAAAATATTTTAAGTTAACTACTAAAATGGATGGGTTTAAGAGCAGTTTAGATTTAGCTGCATATGGAATTAAGGAAATGGAAAAGTGATCTGAAAAAATTTTACAGAATGTATATGGAAAGACAAAGGAACATTTTGAAAGTGAAGGTATTGCATGCAAAGACCAGTCCAGAATAAGCTGATGGAACTATGATAACATCAGACAAAAGTTTAATTCTGAATTGTTAGGCTTATAACATAGCTTCAAAATCTATAAAGGAAAAATGGACAGAACCACAAGGAAACATAAACAAACTTACAGTCTAGTAAGGGATTTCAACATATCTCAGTAATTGGTAATCCCTAGACACTCCCCTTCTCCTCAGAATAATCTGTAAAATTTTTGAGGGGTGCCTGGGTGGCTCAGTGGGTTGAGTGTCCGACTTCAGCCTAGGTCATGATCTCACAGCTTGTGTGTTTGAGTCCCATGTTGGGCTCTGTGCTGAGAGCTCAGAGCCTGGAGCCTGCTTTGGATTCTGTGTCTCTGTCTCTCTCCGCCCCTCCTTCCTTCTCTCTCTCTCTCTCTCTCTCTCTCGCTCTCTTGCTCTCTCACTCTCTCAAAAATAAGTAAACATTTAAAAATTTTTTGAAGTTGGGGCGCCTGGGTGGCACAGTTGGTTGAACGTCCGACTTCAGCCAGGTCACGATCTCGCGGTCCGTGAGTTCGAGCCCCGCGTCAGGCTCTGGGCTGATGGCTCAGAGCCTGGAGCCTGTTTCCGATTCTGTGTCTCCCTCTCTCTCTGCCCCTCCCCCGTTCATGCTCTGTCTCTCTCTGTCCCAAAAATAAATAAACGTTTAAAAAAAAATTTTTTTTTGAAGTATTTGAACACCACAATTAACAAACTTGATCAAATGGATTATGTGGATCGTTGTGTCCAGCAACTCCAGGTTATAAAATATTGGGCCAAGAATCAAGTGTTACCAAACTTCAAAGGATTATTTAGCATACGATTATATTCTCTGATTACAAAGCCATTAATTTAGAAGAAGACAAATAGGAAAAACCCTCTTTTATCAATAAGGAAAACTTTAAAATGCCTCAAAAGTCAAAGTATTTAGGACTGAATAGTAATAAAAAGTTTATATATCAAAATCAGTGGTATGCAGCCAAAGGGACACTTAGAGGGAAATATATAGCCTTCAAATGCTAGTAATAGCCTACAGAAGCTAAAGGTACAGTAAGTATGTGGTGGATCAAAGAGAATGAGGCAGGAGAAATTATTGTTAACAATGTAGGCAGAGGACTACTCTCTTCTGCTGCTAGCAGTTATCAGCACCTGTATTCATAACTTGATTAGAAATCAGTTTTTTAAGATCTTGGCCAGAAAATGTTATACAGGTTATTGGGAACAGATGGTCCAAAGGGAGAGAAAAGAAAGTGGTTACTCTGTAAGACCTAAAATACTAGGGCATGCTTGGCTTGTGTTTGGTATCTCTATTCTTTGCCCAGAGCAAAAATAAAAGCAACTCCTTTAAATGGGTGGATCAGTATCAGTAGGTTTGGTTTAGTAGATAGGTTCTCAAAGTATCATCTCTGAACCCCTGAGCCCCTAAGATATTTTGGAGGAGTCCATGAGATCAAAAATGTTTCCATGATAATAAGTCTTTTCCCCCCCTGTTTTCCACCGTGTTTACATTTGCACTAGTGATATGAAAGCAATGGTGAGTACAATTAGTGGCACCTTAGCATAAGTCAAGGCATTGGTACCCACTGTACTAATAGTCATTATATTCTTTACTATCATTCACTTGGTTAATAAAATGCTGGTGTCACTTGATAAAGCAGTAAAAGTTATTTTATTAAACTTAGACCCTTGAGTACATGTCCTTCTATCTAATATTCTGGTGATGAAATGAGAAGTACACATACACCTTTGCTTGTAGTGAAGTGTCATGGCTGTTTCAAGGAAAAAGTCTGTGCGATTAAATTTTTACTTTACAGAATGATTGACAGGTCAAATATGGCTAATAACTTGGTTATTTGGTAAGCCTTTTATGAAAACTAAGCGAAGTGAGCCTGTCACTTGCATGAAAACAATTGTATTTGTTACCAATGATAAAATTCAGACTTTCAAGGGAAAATTAGGATTTGGGGAATCTTGTGTCTCTCACCATAGCCTGAAGCTTGAATCCTTAAAGACTCTTCTGATGAGATATTGGTGATACTGACAAATGTGATTTTGATACTGTATAATGAAAAGTGTCAGTGTTTGGAAGATCTGTATAACTCCATAAACCGGCATTCTCTAAATTATTGGTGGTTGTTACAAAACCATACATAGGTGAAAGATCCATTCAGCGTGCAAGATAAACTAATGGATTTTAGTATAACAGGAGAGGAAAGTTTACCTGTATGGTTTCAAATTCCATATTGCAGCTGACCGTTGAGGAATCATCATTTTGTCTAGTGCAGCATCAAGAGAGAATATTCATAATCATCTTAAAACGCTATTAAAATGATTCTCTTTTCCAGCTATATATTGGTGTGAAGCCAGATTTTCTGCATAAACTTCAACTAAACATATCACAGATTTTATGTAGAAGCAGGTATGAGAATGCAGCTGTTTTCTACTAAACGTCAGATGTTAAAAGGATTTTCAAAAATGTAGAATAGTGCCACTAATTTTCCATGAAAATATGTGATTTATGTTCACATGTGATGAATTCACTACTATTGTTTTTATAAATTAAAAGTTATCAGCTTTAATTTCTAATATGATAAATATTGCTAGATACATTCCACATAAACGAAAGCTCTTTGAGATTCTCAATAATTTTTAAGAGTAAAGGGATCCTGAAACCAAAAAGTTGGAGAACCACTTATTTATTAGTAAGTCAAACTTTTAGGCTCTTTCATAGGAAAGATTTGAGTCTGCCAAATTGCACAGCATAGATACATACATAGTGGTTTTGTTTTTTTTTTTTTGTAACAAAGGCTATTAGTGATGAAGCACACCATTAAACATAATCCCAGATACACACAGTGGCAAAGACTGTAAGACCTTTTATTGAACATTTGATCTATTTTTTGGTGTGTGCTTCAGTGGGATTTCGTTTAAAAGTGTGGGTAATTCTCAGTGTCATTTTGTATGACTGTAATGTTTAAATGACATTTTGAGCACCATAAATCTGAACCATATCACATATTTTAACTAGATTTATGGGGCGCCTGGGTGGCTCACTCGGTTAAGCGTCCGACTTCAGCTCAGGTCATGATCTCGCGGTTCGTGAGTTTGAGCCCCGCGTTGGGCTCTGTGCTGACAGCTCAGAGCCTGGAGCCTATTCCGGATTCTGTATCTCCCTCTCTCTCTGCTCCTCCTCTGCTCGTGCTCTATCTCTGTCTCTCAAAAATAAATAAACGTTTAAAAAATTATTAATAAATAAACTAGATTCAGAATTTCTCTGAGTGGAAGTTTGAGAGTTGGTCATGTTCTTAGCTTTTACTTAATTAAAACAGAAGAAAACTTCAGTATATGTTTTCAAAGGAGATCAAGAATAGAATTGATCTATTCTTAATGAAAGAAAAAAAAAGAAACTCCCCATGTTAACAGAAAATGGAGACAAAAGATTTAGAACCCAAACACTTGTTTTTTTCCTCAGTATGTGATTTTTGGTAACCTGGTGTTTGAGCTTTCATCCTGAATGTGGGAGTTGGCCTTCACCTCTATAGTCTCAGAGCTGTGATCACAGCCTTTCCTGTTGACCTTTAGACCTCAGAATTCCACAAGCACAATTAAGAGAGATGGGAGGAGCAGGAAAGAAAAAAGATCATCTTCCATGTATCCATACAGTAGTCCAGAAAGTGGAAAAAAAAGAAACTACTAAGACTGGGAAGTCCACCTTTCTGAAGAATTTGCACCTGTACACTACATAGTTGACCTACTGAGAAGACGATGAAATTGAACAAAATCCTCCTTTTACAAGTAGACTTTTGGATTTGTTTGGTGTAGGTTACTTGAACGTATTTGACCACAGACCACATGCCATGAAGTATATAGCTCCCTCACAAAGAATGCATAGCTGTCCTGTGTTTGAAAAAAAAAAATGTAGTTGCAAAGTTTTATTTCACCAAAAGAAGCTCAAGAACAGATTAGACTGTAACACCAAATGTGTGTCGACCAAAACCCGGGAGATAGGTCAGATGGATGTTGGGTTACATGGTCTCATTAAAGAAAATGAGTCAAGACTTAGCTAATGAACTCACATGGATTCAGCACATTTACCCACCAGCCAGGGCTGCAATGGCCGCCTCCTGCCACAGCTGTTTGTTTAAAATTGCTTACATGAGTCATTCTGAAAAGAGACTCTGCCTTTTAAAAAATAAGTAAACAAACCATTTGAAATCTTTGTCTCCTACCTGATAATCATCTAAGAGAAGCAGTGTAATTATGTACTTGGGAGAGTCCCTGACCTGAGGCCTTTCTAAGCCTGAAATGGCCTCATGGAGAAATTTAGAAAAAAATGCCTTTTTATTGGTCATTCACTGTGGCCATAGTGTTTGTCAAGTCTGTCACCTTCCTGCCTGTTAACCATCGAGTTGTAGTTGGCACTTCCCATGTAGCCTAAAACCAGTATCCTATGAACTCTGTGGAGGTTGACTACCAGCAAAGGGACCTGATGAGTGTTTCTGTGTCACTGTTGAGCAAATGCAGAGGTGAGATTGGTAAAAAGGTGACTAGAGAAATGAAAGCATGAATTCTTGGTCATCCTCTAAATCAGCAGTGGCTACTAATAAGCTCATCTTTTAAAAGACAATGCAGTGGAATTGAAAATAGTTATTCGCTCTTAACAGTGTGCTTGGAAGGAGCCTGTACTGTGGTGTCAGATCTAGGTTTGACTCCTACCTCTACCACTTACTAGCTTGTGTGATCTTAGGCAGCTAATTTAGCCTTTCCAACCCTCATCACTACCCCCTCCCTAAAATGGGGATAATTATAACAATCCCGCAGGGTTGTCGTTGGGAGTAAACATTTGTTTAGCACAGTACTTGGTGCACAGCAAATGTTCTAACTGGTAGCAATAGTAATTGTGGCTGTTATCATCGCTAATATTAAGTTGTATTTCACAGGCCTAATTAAGTCCTGTTATCTTCCTGAGCTTTGGTTCTCTTATCTCTAAAATGGGGAGTTGGTAGGTGAGCTCCAAGAATCTTCTGGCTGGACATTCTGAGTTGAGTTTCAGGAGGTTGGCAAGCTGCCCATTGGAGGGTCCTGCCCCTCCCTCCCCACACTCCATCGCAGCCCCCGCCCCCCAGCTCCCTTCCCTCCCTGCAGCCAGCCACCCTGGCCAGTTAGCGCCCCCGCAGGAGGTTGCTAGATCAAAGCCCTGGGAAAGGTCAGGCATTCCTGGAGCAGAGAGACACTCAGCTGGCTGCGGTACTGCCCTTTCCTAATCAGGCACTGCAATACTCCAGACCCTAAATGGAGAGGCTTTTCTAGTCCGAACACCGGGGCTCAGCTGAGCTGGGGAGAAAGAAACTTTAAAGGAGAATACGTGTTTCGGGGTTGCCATCAAAAGCTTTCATTGTTACGCTTTTGTTTTCTTTTGGGGATGTGTGAGAATAGGTGAGAATAGGAACGTGGAAGTCAAGTCTCACCCTAAAGATGCTAGCAAGTGGCAACTTACGGAATGGTCAAACAGTGCAAACGTTATAAATGGTGTCGTAAAACACACTTAACAAGGAAAGTTAGTCACTGTATATTGAGTAAAAAACTAGATTGCAAACCATTATAGGCTTTCTTTTTTTTTTTTTTTAAATAAAGGTATATGTGTGAAACTGTAATAGAGAAAAAAGATTGGAAAGAAATTCATCTCAAAAGTTTTTTTCTGGGTGGCAGTTATCAGGTAATTCTTTGATTAACTTTTATTTGGATTTTCTGAATGTTTTATGTGAGTTAAGAAGTGTAATAAGGAGACACAAAGCTGAGTTATTTTAAAGAAAGAAACCAAATTGTCTTTCAAATGAAAAGGTTAACCTTTTCAGAGAAAAGAGGATGTGTGGATGTGAGGTATGTAGTGACTCTACCACGCTCACATGTTGCCAGCCTCAGAGGCTCGTGGGCTTGAAGCCAAGGGATGTAACCAGTTCCTTCGTTTGTGAGCACTTACGCAGCGCTTACTGTATGCCCAGCACTGCTCCCAGCACCCTGGGTCCGTGAACTTCACAAAGTAGGTTCTGTTATCCTTATCCTACGGGAAGCTGAGGCACGGGGAGGTTAACGCAGCCAGGCTCACACAGACAGTGAGAAGGAAAACCAACGCTCAGTATCAGAATTCACACTTGAGCCACACGCTCTTCCAGTTGCCCTGGGCTGAGACCCTGACAGCAGTCCTGGCAAGCAGTTTTCAAGTTAGAGTGTAGACAGGTAGCCATGGTGAGGTGAGTTGTGGTACTGTGGGCAGATTCCGTTAGAGATGGATGCAGACGGCTCTTCTGGGCCCTCTTCTCTTGCTGATTCTTCCTCCTGTCCAGCCTGCGTCCCTCTGCCCTCCTCACTGGGTCCCCATCCTAATCCCTCATGACAACCTCAGTTATCATGGGGTTACACTACCTTTACCCAGGAGTCAATACCTGGCTGTGAACCAGCTTGGAGTCTGCAGCTGCATTCGGAATTGAAGCCACCATTTCTTTTCCCTCTGTCGTAGTGGCTTCAGTTCTCCCTACAAAAATAACATTTCCATAACTGCTTCTCAGTGCAGGGAGGACAGCAAGGTAAAGAGGAATGTGCACACCTGGCCAGTAGTCTTCAAACAGGGCCTCAGTTTCCCTATTGGAAAAATGCAAGGACAGAATTAAAGTGATTTCAAGGTCTCTCACTGCTTTATGCTTTGAAAAGCTTCAGTGCAGTCTTTCAACATTCTCTCTTACAGATTGCTTTTCTAGTATATTCCAGGAGCAGGGAGAGATTAGAGTCATATTGTATGTTTCTACAATAGCCACAAAACTCTCTTCTCTCTTTAACGTGTGCCAGTATTAGTACCTCAGCTGTGTCCTGTTGATTTGATAGCAATCATCTGTACTGTGGCATCAGTCACTAATTCACTTTTCAATGCAGAGCTCAGAGTTACACATTCTTGGTTATCAGCAAAACTGTTTCTAGAAAGACCATTATCTCTTCAAAGTGCATCACTTTAACATAACGTTTAAATAGAGATTTTCTTAGGTTGAAAAGCAGAGGAATGCCGTGGGCTCACCATAGCCGGCAAGAGAGGAGGTAGCTTCTTAATATTAAACCAGATTATATCTAAGTCCTCTTCATCAGATCGTCATGCTGTTTCTGCTTACTCCTGGTTCTCATCCTCAAGTGGGCCCTTGTGTTAAGCTGTGCCTATTGATCGGATGTATTTGGACAGCTCATTGCTAATATATAGAGTGTTCACATGGCCAGTAGAGACTCTCTGTCTCCAGCAGAGGAATATATATACCAGTCATAGTAGTGTGTGTATGTATGTGTATATTCTGTTCCATTCCGACTGTGGACAGGCGCTTCTCTCAAATACTGCGCATTTGCTGTAATTTGATGGTGACAGATTGTATGTTATATATGACATGTGCCTCTGAGAGTGGTCCTGACTTCTCTCCTTTTCTAGAATGCAAGGTGTTGTCCTCGCCTTTTAGCCACTGCTCACTATATTCCATGTTTTCTCCCTAAGTGTTAAATCTTGTATCTTCAGCTTACGGAGTTTTTCCACTTACCAAAGTCACCTTAGCATTTCATACTGCTTTATGCTGACTATCCAGACTTTCACAAACTCTGCCTTTGCTGTTCTCCTCATTTTGACCTCTCCCCTTCACAGGCCCCTCAAGGTGGTAGTGGCGATAAAAGTCTTTCTATAGTAACCACTCTCTGGAGGGGCTCAGTTGATACTTCTTTTCATCCAGCTGTATCAACAATGGGGATGATGATGGTGATGACGACAACGACGACGATGACGATTATAGCAGCAGCAGCATTTGTGTGGCTCTTTGTATGCAGAATGCTCTTACCTCTATCATTTATGCAAGCTTGGTCCTCCCTGGCTTGTTTTTACAGATTCTTTACTTAACTCTGAAAATATTTTTTAGGTTAATTTGCTTACCAAATGGATAAAGGAGAGAGAAAAATCTCTGAAGGACAATTTTTCTTTATGTTTCTTGTTTTGCTTGAATGCTAAATACTCTTGGCTGTTTCAGAGTCCAGAGTCCTTGAATGCTTGTAACTGCCTAAATATACTGAATTTCTACGATGAAAAAAATGGAATTTTGATGACTTTTAATGAAATAGGTCACATTTTGAGTAATTGAAACTTCCTGAAGTTTCCCTAACACATACTTGCATTTCAACACACAAAAAGGGAAAGAAATCCAGGTAACTTTAAACTTGTTGCCTTTCTTCTATTCTTTTTCTTCACATGGTGGTTTTTAATGAGTCTAGTATCTAGAGCTGAATCTTTTATAGCTGAAAGTAGAGTAAACCAACTTTCAACTTGAATGTGTCCTCTTATTCAAAATTTTGTGAGCGGTGGTGACGGTGGGTGGCCGAATGGTAGAAATAGCTATGTGTTGCTTCATCCTCTCTTCTTTCCCCTCTGTCTCAATGCACCTATCTTCAGTTTATTCATGGCCCCAACCTCTCAGTGTGGTTGTTACTGTTTTGTGTTTACCCTTCCTCCCGTTTTGAAGAGTGCCAGGGAAAACTTGTTGAATTCTTCGAAGAGCAGATTTGTAGATGTCTTGTGTTTTGATATTTTGACAGCACTAGGTGCAGAGTTGGGTTTAAGGTGCTTGTGATCTGTGGCAAAAACAGGATGTTTTAGGTGAGCCTGACTGTACAGGCGGTAGGCTTGTGGTAGGGTGGGTGCTCCCTGACTTTGGTTCCCATTTCCCCCTCCACACCCACAACAATTCTATTTCTTTGTGTGCATATTAGTTTCAGGGACTTGTCTAGGGGCAGTCATTCAGTAGATGCTCCCTTCCCCCATGTAACACGGCTCCACTGGTCCCCAGTCCCTATTCTCCAAAGCAAACCTGAATGGCTCTCTTCCCCTACGCTTGGTCAACAACAGCAACACCAAGCCCTATGGACCTCTTTCATCTGATCCCTTTCTGCCTTCATCAGAACCTCTCTGTCCCATGTACTTTGTGTCTGGTTTCGAAATTGAAAATTCTTGATTTGTGGATTTACTGGCTTCATGCATTTATTCTTCTTTGGTCACATATGACCTTAAACAAAGAGAATGGTTTCCATTGGTACCATTAATTTGACACATGGTGTGTTTTTCACTTCAGTTAATATCTCAACTTTGAACAGCATTCTCCAATTACAGCTTCTAGGCTTATGGCAGCACCAGGCTTCCACTTCGAGGCTCCTGCCTCTTCTGTTGCTGTTTCCACTCTAAAAGGGCAGTTTCTGCCCATGCTTTCTGGACATTGCTTAATGATGTACTTTATGGGTCTCTTGGGGACGTCGAAGAGACAGATGACACTCTACTCTGTGGAGTGAGACCCTGGCTTGACTCTGCCTTTTCTGAGAGGGCTCTTTCTCTAAAAGGGTTTAAGTTTAAAATGAGGAGCACATATGAATCATACTCATGCTAAGGCATTTGTATTGGGTGCAAATGACATTTGGTTACTGTGAAGCAGATATTGGTTTATTTGTACATTTTTAAGAGCCAGGAACTGATGCAAAAACTTAATTAATAGCAGCTCACTTAATCCTTAACAACGTTCTGAACTAGGTACTGTTATCATGATCCTTATTTTCAAATGGGGCACAGAAAGACAAGTAACTTACCCAGGGTCATCTAATAAGTGGCAGAGATGAGATTCAGAGCTTGGCAATCTGGTCTGGGCACCATCCTTTTTACCCCCATCCTATGGCTATGAGCGTCCAGGTGGTAGGGTGGCCAGATAGTCCTGGGTACCATTTCAAGAGACACATTCTCTTCGCCTGTGAAAAACTAAGGTCAGAATACTCTATACAGAGGATTGGGGCACATGGTGAGAAAGTGACCCTCAGGCCAAGGAGCTCTTTGGCATTGGCCCTTCGGAGTAGATCTCTCAGGCGCTCATCTGACTACGCCAAAGCTGTCATAGGCTCACGGAGCAGGGTTCCAGGGACGAGAGTTTCTAAATCCCCGACAGCCATATGATGTAGACCAGTTGCTAACATGTCAACATGATCTAGGTTGGCTGGTACCAGTCCGCCGTTCCAGCACCACTGAACCACTGTTTCGTGTCTGTCTCTTTGCCTGCTCTGACCACTAGCTGCTGACCTCTGAAGGGAGGATTACGGCAGGGCTTGATTTCACGGGCGAGAAGATGTAGCACGAATAGTCCTCTTTAAGCCATTTGCCACTCTTGTTTGTATGCCAACACGTTTCTTGCTCACCTTGTTTTCTTCTACCTCATCCTTCAACTCTCCTTTTAAATAAGGTAGTAGGGACAAATGACAGAATCAGGGATGAGAATTGCTGTGGTAGTTGCAGAAGGGAAGGTATCTCTTTTTTGTAGCCTCTCTTGTTTTTCTCTCCTCCCCTCCCCTCAAGCGGGAGTTTTAGGACTGTAGCATAGCCTGGTTGCTGCAAGGCTAACCAACAGTGCAGTTCACTGGCTGGGTCACTGGGCACACTCAGCAGATGGTGCTCTCAGAAATGAACTATAGGCCAATGTGCTGGGGATTGAGATGAAGGTACAGCTCTTGTGAAGCCATCAAAGCTTTAGATACGTTCAGGAAAAAAACAAAACAGTGGGAATGGGAGGGGAAGGCAGAGAGTCAAGTCTGCATGGGGGCATCTTATAAGTGAGTGTTCTTCATTTACCTTCATAGGGGTTCTATTCAGATTGTCCTCATGAATAATCCTTTTCTTCCTTTTGTGACTCATGTGTTCGTTCTTTGATGTAATCTGAGGAAATATTGGGGTGAGGGGGAGGTGTTGACAAGCCCTATATTCTGCTTAAGAGAAACTTGGAGGAAATTATTTGCCTGAATTTGCCCAATTGTTAGGAAACTCAGCATATAAAAAGACCTATCTTCTTTCAATTTAATAGATGCTCAAACAGACATATTTCAGAGACCTCATGGTTACTGGACCCATCCAAGGTTTGAAACCTGTGAGGGATTGCCAGGTAGTTATTGAGCAGCTACTAGGACTGTGACTTCTATGTATTTCTCCTTAATCCTTACCACAACACTGTAAGGTGGATATTAACATTTCCATTTTACAGTGGAAGAAGAAGAGGTTAAGTAAGTCGACAAGGATTATAAAGGGTGTGGAGTCAAGATTCGAACCCAGATCTATCAGTCTTGGCACTACACCAGGAGGCCTGCATGGAGAGCCTATGCTGGGAGAGGGACATAGATTAGCTGGGATGATTTCCTGAGAGCAGTGAAAAGGGGGGCATTCTTAGGAAGGCGAAGACATAAAGGACGGTGATGTGTCTCTCTGTTGGAAAATGACCTCCTGTGTTGTTTTGTTATTAAATGTTGGTAGCACAAGTGTCAATCTCAAAGACCATTATAATCATCCTATTAGCAACCTTCTAGGCAACAGACATCCTTGTATCACCAGGGACAGATTGAAGCTATTAAACTGTAGAGATAGCAAATGCCTACACCGTATGATGTTTGGAAGAAATTCTGACTTCAGAGAAATGAGTATAAAATAATGCAACATGTTAATTTTAGAAAGTGAAAACAGGCCCCATAAGGAAATGATTATAATACTTAGTGACCCCTGTTGCTGTACTCAAAATAGCACACAGAAAAATTTAACAAGTATTGTTTGGAGGATGTTAATTTTCTACCTGGAAAACTGTTTAGACAACATTGCCATCTGCCTTTCTTCCCCATCTCCCGTCCTCATTGGGGGCTACTTGCCCTTGCTGAATATAATAAACAATTGAAGGGAAAAGCAGTTCTAATACAAATCCTCATTACTTTCCCTTTCACACCCCTCCCCCACTAGACTTTAAAAGTGATAATTGCTTGAAATACTGGGAGAAAGTAATTTGTATTGTTAAAGCTCTGGTGAACTTCAAACAAATCTGTTCTATAATGGTGACTTCTTTTAATTATGGGGCTGGGCAGATGGGTATTTCTGTGGACCTGCTGCACCTGACCCCCACCGCCCCCCACCCCCAACACACACACACTCCCAAGAGCTTGGGACTTGATGGAAAATAACTTGTCTGGATTTTTTTTTTTTTTTTTAATCTGTGCGTATACAACAGGAGGCCATAGTTTAGAACCTCAGGGAATGTCTTTGTGTTCAGGACCCTAAATGTTTGGGCTCTGTTTCTAGATTAACTTTTGTATAGATAAAGGTAATAATATATAATGCTTCTCACCATTCTAAGCATGTCACATATGTTTATTTTTGCTTGACACTGACACAGTACTTACCATGCGCCAGGCGCTGTTCTAAGTGGTTTATAGACATTAACACATGTACTCCTCACAGAGTCCTTCATGGGTGCTCCTGTTCTTCCCCATTTTTCAAAAGAGGAATCTGGGGCACATGGAGGTGGAGTGAACTTGCCAAAGCCAGGCAACCCAGGCAGTCTGGCTCCAGACAGAGTCATGCCTGATCACCTTACTATACTGGAAGACAACTTGTCCCCTCTTCGTTTTCAGAGACGTTCTAGATGACCGCCTCCAGCAAGTCAACAGCATTTAGTTTTCATCTGTTAATCATTGAAACAGACTGAGGAAGTGCTCAGGCTAAAACACTAAGGAGGAATAGTGGTTGGCCTTACAGGGAATGGATTTTTCTTTCCTCGCATTTAATTAGTTCTTCCACACAGGTGCTAACTCAAATATGCCAAAAGATTTCATGCCCACAGCAGATAAGTAGCTTCTAGAAGATTTAACAAATTTTCTTTTGTCTGCCAAGCTCCTTTGTTATCAAAACATCCCTAGGTAGAAATGTAAGTTTTTATAGATCAAAGTTTGCATGCTAAACTGGGGACACAGGAGGGACCTATTGAATTAGATCCTCGGTCTGGATCCAATCCTGTATTCCTGGTTGCAGACAGAGAATGAAAAACACACATAAGTCAGCTCTAATTATTAGTAAGAGCTTCTCTCCAGATCTTCTAATATAATTAAGAGGGTTAATAGGGGCACGAGTGAAGCTCAACAGGAAGGGCTTGTTTGCTTGTTTTCTGTTTATTTTTAAACCTAATATTTAACTGTTACTCCTAGTTTCATGCAAGTGTACCTTATAAATAAGGAAATTGAGAAGGTAGTGGTTTGTATGGGTTTTATGGGTGATCCTGTTTACCTCCTGGAAAACATCTGGTAAGATGAAGTGGGACATCTTTCCAGCACTTGACCTCAGTTTCTCCTGACCGTGTGGCTGCCTGTATTTTGCTGGAAGTGTCCCCAGTTCCAGGGTCATTGGGTATCTGCCATGTTGTAATATGATTGAGTATACACATTCAGAAGAAAAATGCCAATTCTTATGCATGTCATTGCTTAAATTTGGATAGGAAAGAACCAAGTCCAGTAAAACATAAGTGCTGCACCTCCTAACCAGGTCAGGTTGCAAGGAGAAAGGGTATATATACTATAAGTGAGTCAAATCTAGAAAAAGCCGAAAGTAAGAAAGAGGTGCTATGGCAAACTGATGACAGATAAGATGATGATAAACTGAGACCTTTTAATTACCAGCACAATGTTATGGCTTGTTACAAAACTGTCATCTCTTGCAAAGCACCTGAAGGTTGATGTGGAAAATCTGAGCCATTTGGAGAGGAAACCTCAAAGTTGAAGCACACTGTTATAAAGCCACGTATCAAGGTTGAGGTCCCTTGCAGCTGTACTCTTTCCAGAATGATTGAACATATGGTTGGGTCTTACCGATACTTCCATCTCTCTCTTGAATTTGGCTGGAGAAGAGTTTGACTTCATGGCTTTCTTTGTCTTACCCATCTCTGTCCAGAGGACCTGTCCCTTTCTAGCCAGCCTCACACTGTGCTGTCTGGCTCTGGGTCATCAGAGGTGTGCTTTCTGAGGATATCCTGGTTCCCGTTGCAAGACCTTCGTATGGTATCTGTCCCCACCTGATCTGTGCCTGTGCTAGGTTTTCTGTACCTTGTTCTCTCAGTCACAGGGGAAATGGCACTGAAAGCAGCAGAGTGGGCTTGGGCAAGGAGTGTTGCACTCCATGATAGAGGACGTGATGCCCAGTTGTTCTGCTTTGATGGGCCTAATAAAATAGTATCAAAGTGTTTGTGTGTGTGTGTGTGTGTGTGTGTGTGTGTAGGTAATCTTTTACTTGACAGAAACATGGGAAATTTTGTAAAAAGCCTAAAAATTTACATGTGAGGCTTACTTCAGTGGCTATCCAAAATAAAATTCATTATTTCTTTTATACTAGAAAGCTCAAGTAACACAAAAATTTCCCTTTTATATATGTAGAATACAATTTTTTTTCTTTGGTTATAAGGCTAATGCATTATATCCTTGGCAAAATTTTTGGAATATACAGAAAAGCACAAGAGACAAAAATCACCTCTAGTCTTACAAGTTAACATTGTGGTTAGCTTTTCAGTGCATATATTTCCATTCTTTTCTGTTTGTAGACTTTATATGAAATACCATTTTTCCCAGAACTGAGCCTGCTACACCTGTGTGATCTTTTCAGAAAATGGTTTTCCCTGTCTATGCCTATGAACTCCATCATGTTTATCTGCAGAGGTCACTGACCTCAGCCCTTCTTCCAGGCATGAGTCTGTACATTCATGCAGAATACAAACGGTGAAGGGCAGAGAGAGGGGCTGTTTAAAGGCCTAGTCAGCCTGTTCACCAACACCGAAGGGCCTTTTCATCTTAAGAGGCATGAGAGGTGTGGGGCTAGTTTTTTTCATGTTTTCCAGTCAGGTTCAAGTTACCAGACCACTGTTGGGCTCTGGGTGACATACTGTCTGTGCTGGCCCGCTGTCTGATTTCTACTCGTCTCTCTGCTGTTACCCGTTTCTCAGCCTGTCTACTTCCTCACCTAGGTGGGTTTCCTCTCTCTGAGCATTCACAAAAATCGAAAGGGAATAGAAATATGTGTAAACAGACTTCGATTGTTGGGGGTTTTTTGGATGATCATGTGACGTCACTTTTTTTTTTATATATATTTTTTACTAATATGACTGGGTTTTGGAAAAACAATGCTCTTTGTACAACTGATCTTTATTTTTTTCTTTTTTTAAAAATTATTTTTAATTTACATCCAAGTTAGCGTATAGTGCAACAATGATTTCAGGAGTAGATCCCTTAATGCCCCTTACCCATTTAGCCCATCGCCCCTCTCACAACCCCTCCAGTAACCCTCTGTTTGCTCTCCATATTTAAGAGTCTCTTATGTTTTGTCCCCCTCCCTGTTTTTGTATTATTTTTGCTTCCCTTCCCTTGTGTCCATCTGTTCTATGTCTTAAACTCCTCCTATGAGTGAAGTCATATGACTTTTGTCTTTCTCTGACTAATTTCACTTAGCATAATACCTTCTAGTTCCATCCATGTAGTTGCAAATGGCAAGATTTCATCCTTTTTAATTGCCGGATAATATTCCGTTGTATATATAAACCACATCTTCTTTATCTATTCATCCGTCAATGGACATTTGGGCTCTTTCCAATACTTTGGCTATTGTCGATAGCGCTGCTATAAACATGGGAGTGAATGTGCCCCTTCAAAACAGCACACCTGTATCCCTTGGATAAACACCTGGTGCAACTGATCTTTAAAACTCATCCATGATAAAAGGTAGCATTGTGAAGTCTGTAGGATGCCTGGGGACCAGAAAAAGTCAGGCCTTGGAGTCTGATATTGGCTCTGCCACTTTCTAGCCCATTGGCTCTGCCACTTTCTAGCCCAGTGACCTCATGCAAGTCAGTTTGTTAATTTTGTCACATGAAATGACAACAAAAATATCTGTAATTGGTACATGGATGTGTGGCATTATCATCACTGCCAGTTTGTTTCCCGTGAACATGGAAAACCCAGCCTGTTACTGATCCTCATCCACCTCCCTTTCCCACTCTGGTCCAGCCTCATGCTCTCTGAGGCAGCCTCATGCTCTCTGAGGTTTCTGTAGTTTGGAAGCCTGGAAGCTTTTTTCTCCAGGCCCTTCCCTTCCCCACCACACCCAGTCTGTCACCAGTTAGCTCATTGTCCTCCGCCTGCTCTGTGGTGCTCAGGTCTGGGACCATTCCCTCTGTCAGCACCATCCCCCCATCCTAATGCCTGCTGCCGGACTTGCTCCTCTCCCACCCAGTGTAGTTTCCTTTGAGCGTTCCATGTTACAGTTACTTGCATATATGTCTTACCTGCTGGAGTTAGATACTAAGTTCCTTGAGAAAGGACATGAGATTTTACTTCTCTTTGTCCCCATTGCCATGCTTCCTTGTCTGGCCCTGCACTAACAAGCGGGGGGGGGGGGGCTCCATTGAAAGTTTAATGAAGGGAACTGAACTGATTAGATTGTTCATTCTCCCTGAGCCAGATTTGGGCTCACCTTTGAGCACTTTTGGCCTATCTGGTCATGGCACCGTGTCCTAGGTGGAGCACTGGATCCAGAGTGGGAAGATCTGGAGTCTGGCTGCATATGACTAGCTACCTAACTTCTCTGGAAGTCACTTTCCTCATTGGGCACTGAGGGTAGTCAGGCTTGTGGGCCCTTAGGCTCCTTCCAGCTCTCAAATTCCACTTTAATAAACTGCTTTGCACTCAATCACTTTGAAGTGGCAATTTTCCCCCTCTCGTATGAGATAAAATGAATATTTCATCTCAAGCCCAGAAGTCATTTTGCACATATCCTATGATGGGAGGCTAATGAAACCCTGATCGAGACTTTACATTGCTAGAGATGGGATCGTTTTCGTTGCTCTATCATAACAATTTGGCCAGATCTTCTATAGAGAAATGAAACAGAAGGCTTAAAAATTCATTCATTACAGTAAAAATCATCTTTTGAAACATTATTGAAATTAAGTTTGAAGCCCAGTGGGAAAATGGAGATATGTGAAGTGAAAACAATTTAAAATTCTAAGGGAGTAGCCTTTAAGCTTTTTATTTCAACCCTAGTAGTCCTCCTAAGGAGTAGATATTTCATTGAAGTAGACTCTTCACAGACTTGAAGTTTAAAAAATTGTTGCATTTTTTAAATATAGGAAAAAATACAAACCATAGCAGCATGCCAAGTTAAAAATGTATAGTTTTGAAGTTACTGATGACTACCACCCTGGCTTGGTGACTGGGCCAGCAGAAGTCCCTTGTGTTTTTCTGTGCATGCCTTGCTTCAGAGTCTGCAAGGGGTGCACCCTTAAGCTCCCACAGCACATGCCCATCTGTCCACCTGGCAGCCGAGAGCAAGCTGACAGACAGTGCCGCTTCCCAGAAGGATTGTACGCATCCTAATCCTTCTCCAGCAGGTTGGGGAATACCTGAAAAGGCCACCTCCAGTTCCCAACTGTCAGTTCACTGGCGGTGTGCACCAAGAGTCAGACTGATGCTGTTTATGGAATCACTCCAGAGAGCATTCCTGTAAGGGGAGGGGCAGAAAAGGGCTAATAACAGCCTTAGTGCCATCACTGTGAGATAGACTCCGGAAGTGTGTCTGTGGGAAGGTGGGAGGTAAGCTGCTAGTTAGGTCTTAGTACGATAATGTGGGTATTTTCCGTGTCCCTAAACACACACAGTATGTCATGCTTTTGCTGCGGGCTGTGCTTTGGTTATATATAATCCAAAGTTTGGCCTTCTCAGATTCCCCTGCCATCAGTGCATGTGAAATTACTAGGTTCAGAGATACAAAAGCCATAAACAGTGGGATTTCACTTCAATTTGCCTTACATATAAAGTAAAGCTAGCCTCCATTCAGTCCAAATCAGTTTTTGTGACTTCAGTTTGTTTTTAAAAATGGAGATATATGGGGCACCTGAGTGGCTCAGTCAGCTAAGCGTCCGACTTCAGCTCAGGTCATGATCTTGCGGTCTGTGAGCTCAAGCCCCACGTTGGGCTCTGAACTGTCAGCTCAGAGCCTGAAGCCTGCTTTGGATTCTGTGTGTGTGTCTCTCTCTCTGCCCCTCCCCTGTTCTCAAAAATAAACATAAAAAAAAATGTTTAAAAAAATTGAGGTGTAATTCACTAACATAAAATTCAACATTTAAATTGTACAATTTAATGGTTTTTAGCATATTCACTAAGTTGTGAACTATCACCACTGATTCCAGAACATTTCCATCACTTCCAAAAGAAACCCTTTACCTGTTAGTAGTTAGTCCCAATTTCCCTCTTCCATCAGGTTCTTAGAGCCACTCACCTACTTTCTGTCTTTATGGATTTGCCTATTCTGGACATTTCATATAAATGGAATCACATGACCTTTTTTGTCTGGTTTATTTCACTTAGCATAGTTTTTAAGGTTCATCCATGTTGTAGCATGTATCAGAAATTCATTCCTTTTTATGGTGAATGCTGTTCCATTGTAGGGATATACCACAGTTTATACATTCATCAGTTGATAGGCATTTGGGTTGTTTTCAATTTTCAGCTATTAGGAATAGTGCTGCTATGAACATTTGTATAAGAGTATTTATGCAAACACATGTTTTCAGTTCTTTTGGGCACAATGCCTAGGAGAGGAATTGCTAGGCCATATTCTGACTTTTTGAGGAACTGAAAAGCAATTTTCCTATTTCTTTTAACTATTTTTAACGCCCTAAGTATCACCTAGTTAAAAATTTTAAAGAGCAGTAGCAGTTAAACAAAACGTATTTAGTTAGAGAAAACACAACTGAATTAGTCATAAGCTGAGGGAGAAAATTCCAGGTTTTGTTAAACAAAAGAAAATGTGTTACTTACAGGAGTTTGTGTTACCTGCACATTTATCCATTAAAACTGGCTTAAATAGGGTTGGCGAAAGTGAAAATGACCATTATTAACATAAACTGGCAACTTAAAGGGAAAGTAAAAAATAGCACATAGATTTCTCAACATGATGATTCTTTTTTCTACGGACAGGATTTCTCTGAATAGAATGATAGCTTTACATTCTTTCTTGACATTCCACTCATCAGCTTTGCTTGGGAATCATGAGGCTCGTGAATAATTTATTGATTGTACTATTCATTAGCATGATAAGTTGATACTGCATAACAATTTCAAAAACATGAACACAGATGATGATAGCAATGATAGCATTTTAAGAGGAAGGGAATGCTCTGCAGTGGTTTCTTGTTGTCCTGTGCATTTCTAGTCTGACATTTCTCAGACCTGCCTCTGAGGTCCTGTTGGCTGCTGCAAGTCACCTTCTCAGACCAACCTAAGAGGGGGCATTGGCCACTGGATAATGAGAAAGGGGATCGCATCAAGTTTGGTGAAAGGAAACAGGATTGAGTCCAGCCTTTTCTACTTATTGTGTGAGGTTGGTTGGACTTTCTGGAGTTTTTGTGTCCTTACTAAAAATTTGGGGATGTTGACAGTACTTTCCTTACAGGGGGTGGTGAGATCAAAATGAAATAAGGAACATGAAAACACTTTGTAAACTAACGTAAATTTGGTTGTTTTGTTATAGTTCAATTCTGGCTCCCCCCCCCCCCCACTGCCCCCAAGACCTCAGCCTTTCCTTGGAGTGGCTTCTTCATAGCTGGACCCAACTGCCAAAGCTGCAGCCTCTTTGCAATAACGTACTCAGAGGAGACCTGAAAAGTGAGACTCCTGAAATAAAGCCAAGTCTTCTTCCACATTTGTTGTTAATGTAGGACCATAGCTCTTCAATCATGCAATTCATAGAGCCTCCAAGTACTGAGGGGCAGCTCACTTTGTTGGTGGAGATGTTGGGCAGGCCTTTTTGTGCATGTGCAATGAACTGTATAGGTGGCTGCTATCTTTCTGCCCCTCTAATGGGGGAATGCCACTTTCCTTGTCACAGACTTGTCCAACTGGGCTTGTCTCTGAAGGTTGATTTTTTTTTTTTAAGTTTGTTTATTTATTTTGAGAGACAGTGTGAGAGGGAAGAGCATAGAGAAGAAGAGAGAGAGAATCCCAAGCAGGCTCTGCACTGTCAGCATGGAGCCCAACACGGGCCTGGATCCCACAAACCGTGAGATTACCACCTGAGCAGCGGAAGCCAAGAGCCGAAGCCTAACCAACTGAGCCACCCAGGTGCCCCTGTCTCTGAAGGTTAATTTAATGTTGGAGATTCATGGTAGATTTGGGTGCAGCAATACCCAGTGGGTTCAGGCTTTGCTGCTGGAAGGGAGAAGCCTTTAATGGAGTTTTGGCAGTATGACCCCATTTCATCTGGAGGTTCTGTCCTGAGATCATGATGAGCATAACCTTACAAGTCCTCACGCTGGGAACAAGGTTTAAAGACAATTAAAATGCTCCTGTTTTCTGTCTTAACATCTGTTCTGTGAGCTTTATTGGTGTTCCTTCACGTTACCAGTACATGCTGCCATTGAACCTGTGCCCCATCAGCAGTGTGACATTCATCCATCTTCAACTGATTTTTAAAATGTTGAGGTAAATAAGTCATCTCTAATTGTACATGGTTCTTTTTTGTTTTTCTTTTTTTCCTGCCTTCCTAACTTTCTTCTTCTGTAGCTGCTACTAGAAAAATCCAAAGTACAGGATATTAGACTATTGTAATTCAAAACTTTAGAACCCTTAGGATCACAGGGTCATCAGTGCTGGAAAGGGCATTGAATATATTCAGGCCCACATTTATTGATGGCAGCAATCCAACCCTTAAGGTGCCATTCAAGTTGTTACAGCTGAGGTTCTTGTCTACCCCCTTCTCTCCCCTGCATTTGCCTTTCTTGCTTCTTTTTGTGTTTGTGGGTCATCTGTGGTGTTTCTTGGCTCCCCAGTGTATATCTTTCCATCTTCTCTATTATCCTCCCCAGCCAGTCATCCTTTCATCTCCTTTCACTCAGACATCTTTAAAATATTGGTGTTCAGGAGCACCCGTGTGGCTCAGTTGGTTAAGCATCTGACTCTTGATTTTGACTCAGGTCATGATCCCAGGGTCATGGGATTGAGCCCTGCATTGGGCTCCACGCTGAGCATGGAGCCTGCTTGGGATTCTGTCTCTCCCTCTGCCCCTTCCCCGTGCTTGCATGCATGTGCACGTGTGCGCTCTCCCTTAAAAAAAAAAAAAAAATATAGGTATTCAGATGGAGCAGACAACACGGGTTAAAGAAGTGAATTAAAATGCCTTCATGCATCTCAGTGGACCATATTGTAACATGTTTGCATCACAGAAAAAAATGTTCTTATACGAAGAAGTTATCTTAGGGAAGTAGAGGCAGCAAATCAGTAGTGAAACAATGATTGAGAGGATGCTTTGAGGCCATTACTGTTGCAGTAAATTTCAAAGTTACCTTTATTTGGTTTTCACCGAACTCATACACGTTGATTCAGGTAATATTTTCTCAGTATAGGAAATGAGCCTAATGACTTCCTTTTTCCAAAGTGGAATTAATATGGTGTTTACATGGTGTTTTACCATTTGCAAAATGTTTTTCTATGCATGATCCCATCTGATCCTTACACAAACTTAGCCAGGGAAAATATAGGCCTCATTTAATGGGAAATCTGAAACACAGAAGGGGTGAGTCATTTGCCTAAGTTCACACAGCAAATAGCAGGTGGGACCAGGAATAGTAAGTATCCAGGTCTGTTGACTTCAACTTCACTATGCTATTATTCTTGCCCAGGAACCAGCCCCTACTTCCAATCACGGATGGTATCACAACCTGGGCAAAGGCATTATTAAAGAGTTGAGTGTCTTAAAGGACGTTATTTAATTAGCCCTTACATTATTTTTGCTTCTTTATAACTCTCCCTAAAATTCATAATTATTTTCAGATATCCCTATAAGAATTGATGTTACATTGCCTGAATGAATGTGCTGCAGAGACAACAAATAGCCTCTCATCTCCCTCTGTTTTAATATTGAGCCCCATGCCAGATTCTGTGCAGGTGGCCTGAATAATTGCAGTCTGACATACTGCCCTCATGTTGAAAGCTGCATTCTTTAATGCACACATGACATGGTCTTGATTATTTCCTTTTCTGTGTAAGATACGTTTGTCATAGATAACTTTAAAAATAATTATAGTAGGCATTTTTACACTTTTTTTACTACATTAATTATTTCCTTGAAAAGAGGGAGGAAAATACCCACTGAATCTTCTGCGTGTCTCTTCTCATTTCTGTGCAGTGGAACTCCTTCTCTATCTGGTGACTCAGGCCGTGTGCTGTTGAGGCCCAGAGGCGAGAAACCAGGGAGAGGAATTAATGACCAATGGCCACACATTCCTGAAGTGTTGGCAGGACCTGGGAGCATGGATCAGGTCATCCTAGATCATGTCAAGTGATGATCTTTTGAAATTTCTTGTCCTGGAATGGTTTCAGACAAAGATCAAAATTATGTTCCTGTTGCTTGTCAAAGAGAAATAAAGAAAGAAAACTTCGTTTCATCTCATAATTTAGGAAGGGTTTCAGTGGTCCCCAGTAGTGTGCTGTTGTTACATGTTCAACAACCAGCTTCAGGGGAAGTGGCACTGACTTTTCACATTTGCCAGTTTCCCTGGTGTAAATAATCCCACCATGAACAATTTCTAGCTATCAACATAATATTAACAGACTCTCAAAATTTCTGAAAATTTAGGAATTTGCTCTTTAAAGCTAGTACAAGCTAGCTCCAACACGCTACCGTAAATTAAAGGCAACCTAGGTCACTTTTGGGAAAGATTTCTAGATGGGGCATTCAGTGTCTGCCTTGAGTTCATCAGCACGTTCCTCCCAGAAAAGATGCAAAATAAAATTGAGAGAGGAAATTTTCTATTTACAATAAATGGTACAAAGTAGAATTTATCTTTGCTTTTATATTTGCAGAAGTATCGTTTTTCACCAGCAGAGAATAGCTATTTTCATCTTTGCTGTTGTAATTTTCCACTAGCTGTAGAATGTTTCTCTTTTATAAGATATAAGTAAAGTTAATGTTTTGGGGCACCTGGGTGGCTCAGTCAGTTAAGCTTCCAACTTCGGCTCAGGTTATGATCTCGCGGTGTGTGGGTTTGAGCCCCACGTCGGGCTCTGTGCTGACAGCTCGGAGCCTGGAGCCTGCTTCGGATTCTGTCTTTCCCTCTCTCCTTGCCCCTCCCCCACTTGTTCTCTCTCTCTCTCTCTCTCTCTCTCTCTCTTTCTCTCTCTTTCTCTCTCTTTCTCTCTCTCTCTCTTTCTCTCTCTTTCTCTCTCTCTCTCTCTCTCTCTCTCTCTCTTTCTCTCTCTCTCTCTCTCTCTCTCTCTCTCTCTCTCTCTCTCTTTCTCTCTCTCTCTCTCTCTCTCTCAAAAATAAACATTAACAAATTTTTTGAAAGAATCTTTTAGGGGCAGTAGCTCAGTTGGTTAAGCATCCACTCTTGATTTTGGCTCAGGTGACGATCAAGGTTTGTGAGATCTAGCCCCATTGGGCTCTGCACTGACGGCACAAATCCTGCTTGGATTCTCTCTCTCTCCCTCTCTCTCTGCCCCTCCCCTGCTTGTGCTCTCTCTCTCTCTCTCTCAAAATAAATAAATAAACTTAAAAAAAAAAAAAAGAATCTTTTAAAAGCTCTTTACATTTTGCTTCCTCTTTTTACCCCTGAAGCAAACGTTTTCAAGGAGAGTTTTTTGCTCTAGTTTGACTTACTTGGGGGCTTTAAGATGAATCAGAACGTACAAAATTACATAAAACCTAATTTGTATAATCTACTGTATTTGTCATTTAAGTTTTCTGCCTCAACTCATTTCAGGAGTTTGTTTTTAAATCCAAAACAAAAGGTTCTTTTTTCTTGACTCATAAAGTATATCCTATGAAGAGTGATGTCTGCAGCATCACTTTAACTCAAGATAAGCTGTGGGGTTTTTTTTTCAGGCAGTATACTCTGATATGAGATGGAAAAGATGGTTACACATCAAGGAATGAGTTAATCATTAATTTGTAATGAATCTGAAAATGTGTATTAGGTGTTTTCAAAATGATCCGAGCTGACAAGTTGAAGAAGTTACATATAACTGCAATGCAATAAAATCATTTATTCAGAAGGCTCACTGTAGCCTGTAAACGATACATATCATTTAGTAATTTTTTTTGTACATAATATGAAATGTTAGAGTTTAATACTATACTTCTATAAATACTTGGTTTTAAATTTCTTGACTTGGCCCTGAATATGGGGTATTGAAATCTAATGTTTGTCAGCTTCTCCACTAAACTTTTCTGATTTTCAGTTTCCTTATCTATAAGTTTCCTTTTCCAAAAGGAACTTTTGTCAGTAAACATGCCTACTTTTTTGTTGTTGTTTAAGTCTATTGGAGTAGAGTAGGCAAAAGGGCAATCTTACCTACAGGTTTTCGAACTATAAAGCAGACCTGCCTGTTAGAAATACTATATGAGTGGGGTGCCTGGGTGGCTCAGTTGGTTAGGCATCTGACTTTGGCTCAAGTCATGATCTCATGGTTCATGAGTTTGAGCCCCGCATCAGGCTCTCTGTGCCGACAGCTCAGACCCTGGAGCCTGCTTCGGATTCTGTCTGTCTGTCTGTCTGTCTCTGCCCCTCCCCTGTTCGTTCTCTCTCTCTCTCTTAAAAAGTAAGTAAACATTAAACATTTTTTTTCTTAAAAAGAAATACAATGTGAGTCACAAATGCAACTCATATATATAATTTTAAATTTTCTAGTAGCCATGTCAGGGGTACCTGGGTGGCTCAGTTGGTTGACCATCTGACTTCAGCTTAGGTCATGGTCTCATAGCTGGTGAGTTCGAGTCCCATGTCAGGCTCTGTGCTGACAGCTTGGAGCCTGGAGCCTGCTGCAGATTCTGTGTCTCCCTCTCTCTCTCTCTCTTAAAAATAAATAAAAACATTTTTTAAAAAATCTAGTAGCCACATCAGAAAAATAAAGAGACAGAGGTAAAATTAATTTTAGTAGTAGCTTTATTTAATGCAGTGTGGCCAAAATGTTACTTCAATGTGTAATCAGTATTAAAAAAGGGGTACTAAGATTTTTCCCATTCTTTCTTTCACATTGTTTGAAATTCAGTATGTATTTCACACTTACAACACTTACAGACTCATTTAAGGGCTCAAAATCCAGTGACTAATGGCTACCACTTTGGGCAGTGCAGCTCTATAGATTAGCTTTAGTGCTTATATTACAGTGTAAATACCACATTTATATACTCATGGAAAATGACTTGGATTTCCTAATAAACTTTAGCTCAATTAGAGTTTTTGTGTTAGTAGCTGAACACAAAATAATATATTTGTTGTATTCTTTTTCTTTTGATTTCTGAAAAACTCTAAAGCAAATTTTGTAGAAAAATGAGGATCCCACAGACTTAAATTTAGTCTTTTCACCTTTTAAAACACCCAGTTTTAAGCAGAGACTATTTTTACACTTATGACACTTAACTAAAATCAGAGATGGCTTGGTGGGACAAAATTTGCACAGAAACTTTCTTATTGTTTTGTAAATGATTCACACCTGATCTTAAAACAAAAATCATTTTATTTAAACTAAAATAAGGCACATTATTTTCATAGTTACTTAAGTGTGAAAGGTGCCTTTGCAGTATGGAATTATTAGGTTTAGGGCTGTTGCCTTTGTCCCTGTAGAATTGTGCACCATGCCTTTGTAGTGTGACCATGTAAACAGCTCATCCATACTACCCTTCTGGGTAGCTGTGGGACTTTCCTGACCATGACCCTGTGCAGGCTCCAGCCACCTCCTACCCCAAGAAGAGAGCTGTGGTCATCCAGTTTGTTGGGCCCCAGACATTCTTCCTGTCCCATTGGACATTCTGAGTGCCACGAAGAGATCTTCTGGCCCTCTGAAACTGGGTGATAGATGCTGCCGTGGTGGCCATGGGAAGACTTCCCTTCCTTTTGGGTCTGCCATCCCTGGGCAGAGCCTTTTTTTTTTTTTTTTTTTTTAATTTTTTTTTCCAACGTTTATTTATTTTTGGGACCGAGAGAGACAGAGCATGAACGGGAGAGGGGCAGAGGGAGAGGGAGACACAGAATCGGAAACAGGCTCCAGGCTCTGAGCCATCAGCCCAGAGCCCGACGCGGGGCTTGAACTCATGGACCGCGAGATCGTGACCTGGCTGAAGTCAGACGCTTAACCGACTGCGCCACCCAGGCGCCCCATGGGCAGAGCCTTTTTAATCAACATGTCCCCAGACCAGCACCAAAAGGCCTGATAGAATCTGTTTAGGAATAATGGTTGATGAGGTTCAGAGGAGAATTTCTGGGAATTCACTCACCCCAAAGCAGTGCACTCTGTCTTGTTCTGGAGCTCCTGGAGTTGGCTTATTCTGTCCTTTGCTATCGCCCACTGTCATCACTCAGCCTTGTCACTGGCTTACAGGGGGAAGCGTCGCCTGCTGCCCCTGCTCCAAGCTCTCTGTGACTATCCAAAGAAGGCTCTTGCTTTGACTTCTTGCCCAGCCACACTGACTTGTTTACTTCCGTTATTTCCCAGTGAGCTACACAAATACTACTTTTGACAAGCTGATTAATTTCCAGCTTATTAATAATATTATTATGCAGTGATTGTTAAAGCTCTTCTGTCTTTGAAAAGGGCAGTTTTGTTTTGTTGTTTTTTTTTTAAGTTTTATTTATTTAAGTAACCTCTACACCCAGTATGGAGCTCAAACTCATGACCCTGAGATCAAGAGTCACATGCTCTTCCTACTGAGCACTCCGCGTACCCTAGGGCAGTAATTTTTAATCTGTAGTCCTTGTCCTCCCCTATGCATACAGTGCAACCTCCTGCCACAATCCGGTGATGGGTGATTGTGTCTGTGTATAAAAACACTTATACACAGCTTTCTTCACATCTGTGTCTGTGATCCAGAAAATGTTTATGAACCATTGGAATCTTTCTCTACCCCATGTCCTTCCACTGTAAAATTTTATATACGTGTACGCACTCCATAGAACCTGCAGTCATAGAGCTAGTGGTCTGGGCAGGCTCATCTTGTCTCTCCTGTCTCCTTAGAATTCAGTGGTCCTTTCTTTCATTAAGGCCTTTTACTTCTGAGTTAGCCTAGCCACTCTCTGGCCTTACTTGTAATATTTCACCACTAGCACAGTAAATCTCAAACCTGTTTGTGTTGTTCTTTGGTTTGTTTGCTAATCTTGAACAACTGTAGTTGTTTCTCACTATTTTCAAAGGACAATCTTAACATGGACAAAGGGCAGTCTTTAACACAAATAATAAAGGCAGGCACTCAGAGGATTAGGGATGTAGCGGAGGAGGTATGAAATCAGTCAAATAATAGGATGTTGCAACTTCACATAATTAGAAGTCATTTTATCTTTTACTCTGATCTTCTCTCAGCTTCCAGCCTCAACCCTAGTCCCTCTATCTAGAGCCTCCAGTGTGGGTCCCCTTTTGGCTCCGAGAATGAATTATTCTTTTTTGTTGCCATTCTTTTTAGCTGTTCACAGTGAAAAGGTCAGCTCTTTGGGATAAGACAACTCAGTATTTGATCCACGTTCAACCATTCACAGGCTAGCCTGTGTGACCTGGGGCAAAACTTAAGTCTTTCTGAGCCTTGGGTTTGTGTCCTCATTTACAAATGGGGAAATAAACTTGAGCACAGGTATAAAAGCATAGCTCATAGTTCCTAGAATATAGTAAATACTCAGTGAATGTCTCTTCCTTTGTCTTTCTCACTCATGCATCCGGGTTTTAGCTGTTGCAACCTGTACTTTCTTTTTAATGATCTTTCTTTGATTCATTTCATTTCTACCATGTTTATTTCATACAGCATTCAGTGCATTAGTGACTAATAAATGGTAAGACAATTATGACTCTCTAGTCACCATATAGGGTCAGATTATTAAATTAAAATAAAGCTTAAGGTTGGACATAACCTTGTAATAGAAGAGTTGTACTTAAATATAAGATGATAGGCCAAAATCAGACATGTTGATGTTGGAGAGAAAACCAAATATTTTTAAAAATTTCTTCAAAATAAATGTATTTGGACCCTCAACTCTGTTTAGTGATTGTCCTTCTCCATTCCTAAAGCCATGACCCTGTAGTTAATGTAGGCCTTTCCTTGCATGTAGTTCTCCCCAATTTCCCTGATATTAGGAAGAGGGAAGGGGAAGATGTGCTAATCCTAACCCTTGTCCCTTCCCTGCTGAACTGCAACACCTGTCAATTCTGATACGTGTGAGTAACATACTCTTGACATTGGCCCCTGGATAAAAAAAGAAAAGAGGAGAAAAACACAAAACTTAACTGAACCTCGGAACGTTATTGTGTAATCAGAATAACTAAAACACCAAATAATGTTTGTGAAGACACTTCATTTTTATCTGCTAAAGATTAAATTGGTAATAATGTTTTGTAAACAAGAGAAACAATGAGGTTAAATGGGTTATCTTTGTCTTAACGGATGATATAGGTCTGGCAGCACCCTGAGCTTATCATAGTTGTCTCTCCCCTCTCCTTCTCTCCCACTCTCCCTATTGACTTGAGGGAAAAGAGATTAGGAGGTAAGCTTGAAACGATCACATGAGCCCTTAAAAAGCCAAAAGGTTTCTCCACTGCATAGAAGAGGAAGTCAGAGATTCAAAACAAGAAACATTTGATGCACCATTGCTGGCTTTAAAATGGAGGGCATACATTGTTAGGGAATGTGAGTGGTCCCCACCTGACAGCTAGCAAGGGAACGGGGACAGCCACAAGGAACTGAAGTCTATTGAACACGGAAATGATCTTGCAGAACCTCCAGACAGGAATTCAGCCCAGCCAATACCCTGTGATTCCCTGAGCAGAGAACCCAGTCATACCATGCTGGAATCCTTCCCCATGGAAACCATGAGATAATGAATCGTTATATATCATCAAGCTACTAATAAATTTGTGGTAATTTTTTATGCGGCAGTAGAACATGCAAGGATTAATCCCTGTTTGAAATGTAGAGGTGCAAATTCTTTCTTGAAAGGGGTTGACTTCTTAGTGTTGAAATGCCTCATTCAGACAATTAGAAGTATAAGAAATAGGTATTGACTGGCTGTGCTTTGCCAGGACTTGCACTAGATGCTGGGGATAAGTCACCATGGTATGACCTCTAGTGAGAAAAAACAGATACACAAATAGTAACAGTACAGTATAATAAATACATGAAGAGTCCGGTCCAAGGGGCTGTAAGTGCAGTGCAGACGATGAGTGTGACTGAGGGAGTTGAAGAAGGCTTCTTAGCATCAAAGGGTACAAATCTGTATTCCCAGCTACTGTAAATCAAGAATCCCTTTGACGAAAATAATTCAAAATTGATGAAAGAGCACAAGTCTGGCATTCTGAACTGAGTTGAATTAAAGGAGTCAAAGGAATTTAAAAATTTTTAAACATCATTTAAAAGGATGTGGCATATATTATTTTTGTTTGTTTGCCTTCCATGTTTCTCTTGATTCGGTACATTCAGAATCCTAGCAAACAAGAGGGGGAAAAACGAGAGCTTAGTATATCATGGAAACATTCCATATTATAATCCATGAGTCATTTTCTCTCTGAATTCAACTTAACTGACATAATACTCTTCACTTTATTACCATTGATCGTCGACAGTCCACTCTTTCTGTAGTACAAGTCCGAGTGCTGTAGGCAGCATTCTCAAAGTGTAGTCTGCGGAGCCTTGGGGCTCCCTGAGATAGGGGGTCCATAAAGTCATTATCCTCATGATAGCACTAGCACACTACTTGTCTTTTCCATCGTGTTGACGTGTTGACGTTTGCACTGATGGTGCAGGAGCAGTGGTGGGTGTTAGCTCCAAATAGTAATAGCACAAGTAATTCAAATTATTGAATTCTGTACCACAGCACTCTCCCAAGAAAAAAATTGCCACTGTCACCTAGGATGAAGCAGCAAAAATTACTAATTTTACTAAATCTTGACCCTCGAATGCATAACCTGACAAACTATGGTTCTTCCAGCTTTGGTAGTCGGCAGATATTTTCTCACAAATGAGCAAAGTGGGTCTCTCTCTAGTGAAAACAATCGACAGCATTTGTTGCCAGTGGTAAAATTTGAGCTTTCAAGCAAAAGTTAGAATTTTAGAAAATTTGTATCCATTACTGTGGGCCACATAGCTTCCCAAATCCTTAAAGGTTTCTGATGAGAGCAGTGGTGATATTAATGCGATTTTTATATTGTGTAATGAAATGTTTCAACTCAGTCAACCCGTATTTGCCAAATGACCAATGGGTAATGTTACAAAATCATGCAGGGTTAAATTTAAATAAAATGCAAGATAGATCAGTGGATTTTAATGTAAGGTAGGAAAAGTAGGTATAGTTTTTGATTCTACATTGCAGATGGCCTTTCAGAAACTACCACTTGTCAAGTTTTAGTATAGTATCAAAGAAGTTCCAGAATAATCTCAAAAACTACGAAAATAATACTCCTCTTTCAACAACACATCTGTGCAAGGTCGGGTTTTCTTCATATGCTTCAACCAAAATAACATATCAAGATGGAAATTTGAGTGCAAAAGCAGTTAAGAGAATCCAGTTGTCATCAGTAAACCAGATGTTAAAGAGATTTGCAAAAAAAATGTAAAACTATGCCACCCGTGTATTTTTGTTTATAAAACAGTCACTTTTCAGAAGAATGCTTTTTGTTAACATGCAACAAACATAAGTTTGTTGTTTTTAAATGAATTAATATTTAAAAATTTTTCATTTTAATTTCTAATGTGATAAGTGTTTGTAGATAAACCCACACAAACAAAAGCTCAACAGGATCCTCAGTGAATTTTAAGAGTGTTAAGTGCCCTGAGAGAAAAAAGGTTTGAGAACTACTGTAAGAGATTTTTCATTTATTTTATTTTATTTTTTATTTATCATTTTTTTTTCTTATTAAAGATAATTTATTGTCAAATTAGTTTCCATACAACACCCAGTGCTCATCCCAACAGGTGCCCTCCTCAATGCCCATCACCCATGTAAGAGGTTTTTCAAATGAATGGGCTAAAATTGTATTATCTATTAAATTACAGTCTAAAAAGGGAAACAAAGCAAGCACATAGCAAACCTACGTGTACATGAATGTTACAGCAGATCTAAGCCAGTCTAAATTCTAAAATATACCATGTCTTAGCGATGAGCAATTTAAACATTTGGGAGTCGGAGTAATTCATTTAATCAGCCTCTTTTTCCTTTCTTCTTTCCTTTATCCATTCCATAAATATTTATTGAGCATATATTATGTGAATTATTCATTAATCCATGCCTTAATTCTATGAGGTATCATTCGACCCACTTTGTATATGAGGAAACAGATTCTGAATAATTAAGTGAATTACCTAAGTGTAGTGCCCAAGTGAATATGAATGGGATGTGAATTCTCTGCCTCCACTGCCCATGTACTTGAATATTAAACTATATTATTACTCATCTCTTCCACTTGGAAGCCAGAGAATGCTAGGACTGTCCGCTTTTGGTTCCCTGGGATACAAGCTGCGGACTTCAGAGTCACCAACCGGGGTTCCAATCCTGAGGTTAACATCCTGTGTGATCTTGTACAAGTTCCTTACCCTCACAGAACCTTGGTTTTCTTCCCGGTAAAACAAAAATCATAACACTTAACTTAGGGGTGATTCCAAGACGAAATGATATAATATATAGAAATCACCACTATCTGGAGAACTAGGAAAATAGTAGCTGCAGACCTGCTGGTGACACCATTATTCTCCACGTGGGTGGTTGTTCCTGTCCAGATGCTTCGTTGCAGGCCACACTCATCTGGCAGGGTAGTTTGCAACCGAGATGGAGAGAGAAGCCGAGGAGCAAGCTATGTGGAACAAGAAGAGCAGGGACTTGGGTGTCAAACTAATGCCAGCACAAGTCCTTTCTCAGCTAATTATTGCTTAACTCTGTGTCTGAAAGAACTCTGCCTTCCCCTCTATAAACATAGAGGTGAAACTGCCCACTTATGTGGATGAGTGCCAGAGAATATACAGACATGGCCGTAATGACTAGCACTTAACTGAGTGTCTAATCCATATTAATTCCTTCCCCTACGACACATTCCTTCCGCTCTTCGGAAAACATTCTGGGTGTCCAGTAGAGAGACCGTCCCTTTGCCTCCAGACTCAGGCTCAAGAATATTTGTCCTGCGAACCTTAGAACTTACCAGTTCCTGCTCAGGAAGTCTTCAGAGCCCAGGCCCTAACTGTTACCTTAAAAAGCTGCTGCATCACAGCCAGCAGTGGTCTTAGATTTGAAAGCCACATCAGACAGAAGTCAGGTGTTTAGCTTTGGTGGAGCTTAGGAGATTTCCAGTGCAAAAAATGTTACTTTTGAGGTCTAGTCGATGCAAGAAAACCATTGTATCCTTCCTTTTGGAGTAAATTAAATCTGCTCCTCTGTGGGAAAGCTTGAGAAGCTCAGCTTCTCAGAAGAAGAGGGGAAGACACAATATAAAATTACATGGCTTCTGTTCCACGAGGACCAGATTTCTTGAGTTTAATAAAAAGTAAAATCGCACCATAAAAATTGAGGCCAGATGAAATGCCTCATCTTAGTAAGTTGGTGGAATGTTAATATTCTCTGGATTTGGTTATTACCAGCAGGATCGTTGATAAAATGCACAGCCAATTGAAATGGAACTCAAGGCCTTTATGCACAGCCAGGTCTTGCACTGTGGGTTTAGTTGAAATCTGGGGATGTGCAGAATGGGGACAAGCTACTAGACCAGCAGGTTTCTCCCCCAATTCCTGCTCTTACCAGCAGGCCCACGGCTTTAGCCAGGAGGGCGCTGAACCACTTTTTAGTCCTTCCCAGAACCACATCCTCGGAGGCTGACAACATTCATGGCAGCTTGAGTTACTGCCAGCGGTGAGTGGGTCATTTCTGGGAACGCTGCTTTGGGGGTGGCTCTCAGGATCCCTAAGTGGCACCCACTTCGTGTCCACAGGAGGTGTGGGTTTTATTGGCTGTGATGCCAAAGAGGTCCTTACCTGCAAGGACCAGCCTGGGTGGCAGCCAAGCTAGCTTCCTTGGAATGTTTTCCAGTCCTGGAGAGAAAGGCGCCAGTTGAGTCTCTGCAGCTCTGACCACTTCTCCTGAGGTGCCTCTTTGTCTGGTGTGATTCCTGTGCCTGGGACAGAGACCACACAGTCATTTCATCTATGTCACATACTGTCAGGTATGGCCCAGATGGTCAACTCAGTGTCCAAGATTTTATGAACTTGGCTCTTCGGGGAGGCTGCATGGTGTGCTGGTAATGAACGTGGCCCCTAGAGCCAGACTTGCTGCATTTGAACCTAGCTTTGCCACTTATTAGCTCTGTCCCCTTGGGAAAGTTCCTTGACTTCACTATGCTTCAGTTTCCTCACCTGTAAAAGAAGGATAATAATAATAGTACCTGCTTTAAAGGTACTATAAAATGCTTAGCACACAGTAAGCACTTGTGTTAGTTGCATAATAATTATTATGCACTAGGTAGGTAGCATGGCCTGGTAGTTTTCCAAGCTTGGGAAAAGACTGCAGGCTTCCTACTGATAGCCATGTGTGGGTGCGGAGTGTAGGTGAGAGAGTTGTCTTCTAGAGTCTCCCCACACCCCTTATATTTTCTTTCCCTTTTCTGGTACCTTCTCTTAACATCTTTCTTACCTGTCTTTTGTTCACCAGCCTGAGATTAAAGAATATGTAGTTGGAAGATCAGAGTCTGTGTCCTGGGTCAGCCACTTACTGCCATGTGAGCCTAGACAAGTTTCTGAACCTCTCTGAGCAGCAGTGGAAGATTCAGGATGTCTCAAGGTCGCCAGGTTATCTCATAAAGATGGGATTAATAGTGGGTGCTGTTACCCCGGGATAATGAAACAAAGGACACACATTGAAAATACCTGGTGATTTTCCACTGGAAACTAAGACTTTACCTGTGAATGTACCTATGTACCAATGAATGTACCTGTGAATGCGCTTGACTGTACCTACGAAAGAAAAAAGAGTCAATGTGATTTTTACCCTTCATCTCTACCTTACAGGGAGATGTGTAGTGGGGAAAAGCACCACAGTGGGAGCCGGGAGACCTGGGTTCTGTTCAGTGAGGTCCTGGGTACACAGTACCCAGTATAGAGTGGGAGCCGGGAAGATGGTGTTTCTCTACTACTTGATTCCACTGTATGTAGTGACCCAGGGGTTTCCATTCCCTTTTTATGCATTGCGACCCTGTATCACTGCAGTTGTGTAGTGAGCAAGGCTGTATTATTAGAAGTGCTGACAGTAGTCGTGGCTTGATCATCCATTTCCTGGGGCCTCCATTTCTCAGCTTCTCGTCTTAGAAAATACGAATCTTAAAATGAAATTTTGGTTTCTTACAGCTTTAACGTGATATGAAGGCATATAATTAGATACACACTGGCTTTCCTATCACCCAGTTCCTTTTCTTCATAGTACTTGCTGCCGTCTTTTTTGTTTTGGTTTTGTTTTGGTTTTTTTACGTATTTTTTCTTTGTCTCCAATACTCCCATCCCACTCCCAGGCCCCTACCTAGAAAGGAAGCTGAGGAAGAATAGGGACCTTGTCTCTTTTGACCTTCAGTGCTAGAAGAGCGCTTGGCACATTTTAGGTGTTTAACCAATATACACGTATGCCCTCATATACAGGTATAACCGCGCCTTATAATATAGTTACATAAGATTGTCCTTTTGACTAGCTAGTCAAATGGTTGTTCCTCCCCTATTCCCCACCACAACATACACCACACTGGTATTTGGAGATTAGAGGACTAGAATTAAGAATGATTATATTGTCTGTCTTCAAACTTACACAGAGTACCACTGCCTGGGTTCTTGCCTTGTGTGTACATACAGTATCAGAGAACAAGAACTCCTCCTATCAGAGGAAGCCCACAGTTTAGGGCTGTGGACACGTGATCAAGCTGGTGATGTCTAGCATAGGGGTTGGATCCGTTTATATACATAGTGGAGGTGGTCAGCAGGAGGCAAAATACAAACCTCAGAATTGTGCTCACACATATTATTGAGATTTCATATTGCTTTTATTATTTGGCCACAAAAATGGACATAATCCTTGTTGGCTTTAACACACCTACTAGTACTGCTTTCACTATCCATCTTGCAAAATATAAGACAAGGCCAGAGCTTAAATTAAAATCCTCAGCTTCTTATCTTCTTCCCACAGGAAAGCAAATCTGTGTTGAAAACCGTAAAATTAAGAGGAGAGCAAGGATAGCATAATTTAGCAAAAATTCATGGCACCAGATTCTGAGCTATATGACTGGAGGGATAGGTCAGACATTAAGAAGATGCTGCCTGCTAATGCAGGTTCCTTAAGGTGGTGCTCTGGAAATAAGGAAGGCATGCAAAATATATATATTTCCAGAAGATTTCTGCAATGCTTACTCTTTATAAGCACTCCAAGAAAATACCTTTGTAGATTGCTTGGCAATTATGCTTCTTATGAGACTTTTGAAATGAGACTCAAAGCAGTTTAGTGGAGTTGAAATGTATTCATTTTAGCATTTGAGTGTAGAGATTTTTGTTTCCATTTTAAAAAGGGTTTGTAATGATATCCTTCTATCCCCACCCCCACCCCACCTCCTGTAGCATTCTAAATTCCTTGTATTTAAGAAGCTCATTCTGTGTATTTGGCAAACTGCATCATTAACACTTGAAAAGCATTGAAGCATTTTTTTAACCTTTCACACATTTATATGCATAGATGTCTGTGCTGAGGTATATAGAGAAAAGGCATGGGGCTTTGATAATGGTGCTCTATTTAATAAATGCCCAGGGCTATATGAGCTGTGCAAGTTCTGCCATTAGACAGGAGCTGATCATACAGGGAAAATCTAGTATGGAAATTATGTCATTGTCTAAAAAAGGGTGATTCCCCCCCCCCTTTTTTTTTAATAAGTTTTTTTGGGTGGAGGTTGTAATGATAGGGTATAGAAAATTAGTATTACTAGCTGTAAAGAGAATTAAGTGTTGCTAGGATAATTGTTCCTAATTTTCCTGAGGGTAGTCCTTCCCGTTGGAGCCACATACTTTTTATATCTAATTTGTAAAACAAACAAAAACACCAAATTTAAAATTAGTGTGTATGTCAGCAAGTGTGTTGTAGGGCTCTCAACCATTCAACATGGACCCACATTGTAAGCAGTTTATACTGTGCAGTTGTCAGGTAGTTCCTCAATATATATATATATTTAATATAGATATTTGCTTCTGGGGAAACAGATTTCACATGTATTTTACAGTGTAGAGTTTATCAAAAACAATCTCCCTAATCAGGTTAAGCTGCCTGAGTCTTGTTTACATTACTTGCTTAGTAAGCACTTCCTTTGGTGGTGGGGGGATTAAACTTAAAACAAATAAAGAGATCCCAGATTTCAAATTGATGCAGCCCAAAAAATAACCTGAATCTTTAAAAATATTATTGTTATGTAATTTTAGACTTCCAAATTCAATAATAAAATTTATTTTTAAGCTAATATAAGACATATAAAATGTTAACAATTTAAAGTGTTCTTTCAGGCCACATTTCCCGTTATGCAGTTAAACTCAAGATTAGAAATTCCCTTTTATCAGTCAAAACTTGTAGAAACTAGGGAACCTGAAGATGAACTGAGTAGTGCTAAAGTATAATGAATGGATGGTCATATTTGATTGACAAAGCTATAAGACATGAAAAAAAATGTTGTAATGTGGTTCTGTAAGATGTACAAACTATAGACTTACAAATTATATACACTAAGGGGATATCAGTACAGAAAATTTATATTGATTGGGTTGTTTAAAAATTTGACCTTCAAATTGGTAATATTCATTTATTTGTTTATTGAACAGTTTTTTGAGTGCCTTTTTATTGCAGACATATGTAATGAATAAAAAAGAGTTTATAAAACGTTTGTGACTTTTGCTCCAGTAACTCCGGGTTGAACAGTTGAACATAACCTGAGGAGATAATCCAGAAGGTCATAAATATGTATGCACAGAAATTTATGTAATATGAAATAATAATCAACCTAAGTCTCATAGGTGCTGATTGAATAACTGATAGTATATGATACCCATATACTTGAGTATTTAACATGGAAAAATTCTGAAGGTGTAATGAATACAGCAGATGAGTTCAATTTTTCAGGTCTAGAGATGATTCTTGGGTTGTGCTAATGCCCAGTTACTGCTATTTTGTGACTGTTTCTTTGGGAGAGGTGTTCCTATTAACTGTTGACCTTGTGGTTACTTTGCAGTCAAATAAGGTGCCTGTGGTGCAGCCATCACACGCGGTCCATCCTCTCACCCCCCTTATCACGTACAGCGACGAGCACTTTTCTCCAGGATCACACCC
Organism: Prionailurus bengalensis; assembly: GCF_016509475.1. NCBI lineage: Eukaryota > Metazoa > Chordata > Mammalia > Carnivora > Felidae > Prionailurus > Prionailurus bengalensis. The sequence continues at coordinate 115,464,902 of NC_057344.1, forward strand.
CTCACACCTCCCTTCAGATGTCAACTCCAAACAAGGTGAGAGCCCCTACCTTCCTGGGCCTTTCTCGATAAGTGAGGAGCCACATCTCATTAGACCAAGTACCTGTACAGGTGCCTTTGCTGTATGTCACTGGGTGGATCAAAATACATTTGTTTGTTAGGAGTTTTTTAAAAGATTTGTTGTTACTACTTTTATTTTTCAGGATTAAAAAACAGAAGAAGAAAAACATAAAAGGGTTATTTTCAAAGTGACAGCTTTGAAAATCTAGAATCCACCATATAAACCAATATATTGTACAGATATACTAAAAATTCAGTGCTTGGTGCCCCCTACAGTATTCATTTATTGCAGTTGTAGGTGTTGATGGTAGTGTTAGAAAAATGTTAGAAAACAGACAGCATAGGAGATTTTTACTTTGAATGTTCTCTTTTTCATCCTTTTGTGATTTCTTTTGGTTTTAGTCCTTATTATGTTTTATCCTCTTTTTGTTATTTACCAGCACCAACTTAGATATTAATAATAATTAAAGTATAAAACCATCTCTGTTAAACTCAAAGTAACATGAGTCCTGTTTTGCTTCTCTACATTATTACCCAGTTCTGCTTCTATATTGTTTATAGAAGAACACATAGCATAAGAAGTTTGAAAAATCAAAATGCCCAGGTTTTTTTTTTTAATTTTTTATATTTGTTTATTTTTGAGAGAGAGACTGAGCACGAGTGGAGGAAGGGCAAAGAGAGAGGGAGACACAAAATCTGAAGCAGGCTCCAGGCTCTGAGCTGTCAGCACAGAGCCCAATGCGGGGCTCGAACTCATGAGCCGCAAGATCATGACCTGAGCCAAAGTCAGACATTCAACCAGCTGAGCCACCCAGGCACTCTCAGAATTCCTAGTTTCTAACCTGGTAGGTGTGGGTATGAGTTGGTTGTAGGACTTAGAGCTCAGGTTCTGCAGGCCTTCTGGTCCATTCTGCTTAGAGCATACGTTGAAGATGAATTTGTTTGCCTTTCCTCTTTCCATGTACATACACACTTGGACCTCAACAGGATCTTTAGAAATTCAAAATAAAAGATCCTATAAAACTGTGTGAAAACAGAGAATGTAAAGATGTAAAATCTGCCATCACCGGCATTTCACCCTTTTTTCCAGCCTTATCTTTGAACTATAGTGGACAAGAAAAGTTAGTAAGTGTAGAAAAAGAGTGGAGTTCAGAGGCTGGGTGTTTTTTCCACTACTGTGAACTCTCGTAGGTTACATCCTCAATGCCTTAATTCCCATCCATTGTTAAAACTGCTTATTTGAGGACTTAGTCACTGTCAGACTTTGGCTTGAGTGGAGCTTTGTACCCTTTACCTAGGAAATGTAAGAAGCACCTATGCGGATGTTTCCGGGTTTGCCTTGGTTTTATTCCTCATTTCCAGTCCTTCCTCTACTTCCTTTTATCAAGGACCTCCAAGGAATAAGAAACATCAAGACAGGTCTGAGGATGTATGGTGAGATGGGTATTTTAGGAAGAAGGTGGAGTTTGAGAGGGAAGATCAAGAGTGTGACCTTGGTTATGGTGGTGATTTCAGATGCCTTATAGACATCTGGAGGGAGAGAGAAGGTAGGTAATTTATAGGTCACCATCTCAGAGTGATATCTGTGCTAGAGATGCATATCTGGGAGCCATGAAGCTATAAATGACAGTTAAAGATAGATATAAAAGCCTCAAACAAGCTATTGGCTCAAAGAATCCAATAGTATGATTTATTTGGTTTTTAACTATTTATTTAACAATTACATGGTGCTTCCTATGTCCTAGGCCCTATTCTAATCACTTTGAAACACACTTATTTAAAAAAAATAACACATTATGGTTCAGAAGCTTTTTCTTCCAAGAATCCTAGGACAGTTCTATTTTTTAAAAAGACAAATTTATGACTGGCTACCAGTTACATTTGTATTTTGTTTCCATCTCTTCTACTGCCCTACCTTGTTTTGTCTTACTAATTGTAATTTATATCATTGCTTTAAAAAAATTTTTTTTAAACAAACTCTCCAGAACTAGATAAAGAACAAGTGGGCATGATCAGAAAATTGCATTTTCTCTGAAGTTCTTATTTTGTCCCCAAATTTGTGATTTTTGCATTCTACTCTGCACACAGTGTTTGTTTTTTTTCTTAATATAAAGTTTGTTTGTTTGTTTGTTTGTTTTGCTACTTTTTTGTGAGCAAAGAGTTTATATACCTTGTCACCATTTCTTTCTGGGGATATGTAACTTTGGTTTAAAAAGAACTAATTTACGTGATTTGGGGTTTGTATCATTCCACTTGGTCACATTCATCACCAAAAAATAAGTAAAAAGCTCACTAGGTCTCTTGCTTTTATTCTCTTTGTCTTCTGCTGCCAGTCTTTTTAGTTATATCATGTAGCTAAATTAGTTAGAACATGGTGGTACTGAGGCCAGAGTTGCTAATTTCAAAACTATTGGGAGGCTGGTTAGTTTTACTTAAAAAATAATAATAATAAATAAAAAAGTATTATGTCCATGCTTTAACCACAGATAGAACTATCCAATAAACATATACTGTAGCAGAACTCATTCTCATTTGTAGGAAAATAACTTTAGGTTCATTTCACAGTAGGAAACACATTCAGTTTTACCTTTCTCTCACCGTGTTGGTGTGGGGTATGTGTGTGGGTATAGGTTGTAGGTGTGGGAAAGGGAAAGGAAGCTGATACCAGTCATTTTCTTCTCATTATGTCTTATGAAAACGTTGGAAAGAAAGAGCTTTTAGGAAATGTTGGCTTTACATATCTGTCTTTGTATTACCCATTGTATCCTTATAAGTAACCACACTCACATAGCACTTAACACTGTGTACCAAGCATTTTTCTGTTTTACATATATTCATGCATTTATTCCTCACAACAACCCCTATTCCATTTTTATACTGATTTTATTTTTTTTAAGTTTTTTTCTTTTGAGAGAGAGAGAACGTGCATGCATGAGCCACGGCAGGGCGGAGAGGGGGAGAAAGGATCCCAAGCAGCCTCCACGCTATAAGCCCAGAGCCCAATTTGGGGCCTGCTCGTACAAACCATGAGCTCATGATGACCTGACCCGAAATCAAGAGTCAGGTGCCCAACCAACTGAGCTACCCAGGCGCCTCTATACTGATTTTAAAGAACAATAACAAATAGCTTCCTCAAAGATAAGTAGCTAGTGAGTGGCATAATTGATGATCCAGAGGCACCTGGGTGGCTCAGTCAGTTAAGCATCTGACTTTGGCTCCGGTCATGATCTCATGGTTCATGGGTTCAAGCCCTGCATTGAGCTCCACACTAACAGCATGGAGCCTGCCTGGGATTCTCTCTCTCACTCTCCCACTGCCCCTCCACTACTTGTGCTTTCTCTCTCTCGCTCAAAAGAAATAAACTTAAAAAAAAAAAAAAAGGAATTAATAGATCCATATGAGTTTGATTCCAGAATCATTTCATCTGTAATTGTCAGAGTTACTTATAAAAGCTTAAAAATCCTTAAGGCTAAGGGCGCCTGGGTGGCTCACTCTGTTAAGTAGCTGACTTTGGCTCAGTTCATGATCTGGTAGTGTCTGGGTCCAAGGCCAGAGTTGGGTTCTGCTCTGATGGCTCAGAACCTGGAGACTGCTTCAGATTCTGTGTCTCCCTCTCCCTCTGCCCCTCCCCTGCTCACACTCTGTGTCTCTCTCTCTCTCTGTCTCTCTCTCAAAAATAAACATTAAAAAGAAAATCATTAAGGCTATGCTGTGTATAGCCTCTCCTTCACATAGTATTTAGTAAATATTAGTTAAATGAATGATGTGAAATGTGTCTTCAGTAGCATAGCAGTTGGTGGAGATCCACTTCTAGGATCTTAACATGACAGTAGGCTGTGTAGAAAACACAGATCCATTTTCTGTTCATGTAATGGCCTAAGCCACACCATGTGCTTGTTGGTATAATGGTTGGCAAAATTGTTGGTAATATTGACGAATGAAGAATGGGTCTGTTTAAACACTACTAGTTCATTTGTTCAGTCATTCAAAAGTATTTATTGAGAACCTCCTCTGGAGACCACCATAGTTTGGAACATAGATTGGTAAAACATGGTCTCTTTTTTCCAAGCAGTATATAAGCTCACACGGAAAAATCATTGGCACAAACTAACTATAAAACAAAATGAAGACCATCTTAAGTACCCTGTTACAAGTACAAATAAAACATTATAGATTCAAACAAGGAAGAAAGATATCTCAGAGCTATAGACATTAGAAGGAGGGGTATTTGAAGTATGAGTGGAAACAGTCAAACTAAATACCCAGCATAGGAACTAGCAGGTAGCAAGTGCTAAGTAAATGGTGGTTTCCCCCTTTCTCCTTGGAGCAGTAAAACCAAATCAACCTAGTTTGCATTGTGTTCGTTTGCATCACTCCTGGTACTACAGAATCACTGATGCAGCATTCTAAGTGTGCCTGAAACGTGGACGAGAGCGGAGAGCAGGGTTTAGGCTTGTCTTCTTAGATGTGTGATGACATCAGCAAGTTACGCATGGCTGTGTCCCAGGGGTAAAAGTCCAGGACAATACATATTTTGTAGGTACTTAACCGGATGCCTAAACAGTCACTTAATCATCCCACACCTTGGTTTCCCCATTTGCAAAACAAAGGATTAAAGTGGACAATTCTGATAGTCTGTAACCTCTAGTCATGATTTTCAAGCTCAAATTTCCACGAAGGTTCCAGAGCTCTTGTGAGTTAGTCTGATTTTTCTTTTTAAACTGAGCAGTCCTGCTGCAGACCCTAATATCTGGGGAGGTTTCTGGATCTCGGGGGTGGGGGGCAGCATGTTGGAGAAACTCCCCAGTGAATCCCATGTCATGAATCATCACTGTAGGCTCCCTTAGATTCACCCCACTGCCTGAACTTCCTCAGGCCTAAGAAAAAAAAAATCCCAGAATATGAAATTTGGGGTCCACTGTGACCCATAAGCAGTGGTATTTCTAGCCAAAAAGGGGAGGGATTTGAGACAATCTTTTAAAAACAGCAAAAATGAGATAATCTCATGTAAGCTGTTGAGGGATTAAAAACCTTCTTCCTACTTGCTTCCTATGAGAGTTGAGAAATAGTTTATCCTAACTTCAGAGTCAAATTAACATCCACTTTGAAGGCAACACTTAAGTCATTCCCATATGTTCAAGACCTTAAATATCTTTTAAGACCCAAATGAAACTCATAGGCATTTTAAACAGTAAAAACAGAATAATTAAAGAGCATCTTTCATGTGCTCACCTAATTTCACATGTTGGTCTGAACATAACCGTTGAATGCATATCTGGGTGTTAAATGTGGAAACGTGTGCTTATATATGGAAGTGGGCTTTTTAGGCCAGATGAACTATATAAAGAAACTTTTGTGGCTTTTTTCCTAATCAGAATCACTTTCCCCAAAATGCACCGAATCTTAGGTTTTTATGTTTTGCATTTTTATGCATGTATCCCTTCTTTTCTACACCCAAGGTAGAATATAAACAAAGAGATGTCATTTGGGACTGGGATTAGGTATAATCTTTAGGTGGTTTTTACAGTTATAGGGCAGTGTACCCCAGGGACTGTGAGCTCAAGAAACAATTTGGTGGCATTCTCATTTTCTGTGGAATACAACTAATCCAGAACAGCTTGACCTTGGAGCCCAGAGGACTCAACTTGATGAAGAGCTTAGTTGGAGCTGAAGTGGCAGAGACCAAATGAATCATATCAAGTGTGACCATTATGGGGCTGAAGATGATTCCTAATTAATCTTTGATCCTCCGAGGTATCACATTTCCCAAATCTATGTGTCCGTAAGGGAGCCAATGGAAATGTGAAAGTGGCAATTTACCTAATCCTTGAGCGTCATGGCAGGCCATCTACTTAGGAAGGCTGTCATTTTCCATTCTACACAAAAACAATTGTCTACCATTTTCCTAACCAAAGTGAAATAATGAGGGCAAACTAAAAAATTTGAAAATCTCATTATGGTCACACAGAGCATACTTACTCTTTCAAGAGTTCCTCAGGATGTCCTATCTTACGATGTGATTTCTCACATTTTGAAATCTTGAGAAAAGCTAACAGACAGACTTCAGTTAAATGCATCCGGTAAACATTGTTTGGTGCTAGACCTTAAGTATTAATGGCATAACGTACTTTATTGCTTTTCTGTTATCCTTATAGTCAAATGTTCTGTGAATCTGAAAACTCTACTCCTTCATTGTTCTTTTGAACAGGCATGTCCAGACATCCTCCAGCTCCTGAGATCCCTACCTTTTATCCTCTGTCTCCAGGTGGTGTTGGACAGATTACCCCACCTCTTGGCTGGTAAGATCCTTCCTGCAACCTTCAGTCAGGCATTTGAACACATGTTTTTCTTTCCATTCATGGAAATTAGCTTTATGAATGATAACACTTGCAGAGTTGAAGAAATTTCACATCAACAAGCAAGGTGCGAACTTTATTTCATTTCAATTTGAAAGATTGAAAAACATACAGACTTTGAAATGGATTGAATGCCTTTGCTAATATGTGTAGAAAATGACTATGTAGCATTTGCTTTGAAGCTTGTAGGTTTATGGATTCAATTTGTGGCTTTGGGCACTTGCTATGCCTGTACAGAGTGCTCAGTGTGGTTTTTCTTGTCTAGTTTTTTATGAACAACTTATTTTTGAAACAAACTTAGACACATTTCTTATAAAATGAGCAGGTGAAGTAAATGACAAATAACTAGAAATTCAAAACTACAAAAGCATCGTTTGAATGTTAATAAAGTAAGCACCAGTTTGAGTTCAGACAAGTGAAAAACTGATGTTTGGACTTTCTTTTTTCAGAATGCAAACACTTTCTGTTTTCTTGTTTATGTCTAAAAAAATTCTTACTGCTGTTTTCAAAAATTTTTAAATTATAAAGGTAAAGGAGAGGAAATAGATTTTTGGAAGAAAGGCTTAGTGTAGCCTATTTTTATCATCTTACTATTAGCACACAGCTTCCCCCCACCCTTTCTTCATTTATCCTCTCCCCACGGCTCTCTCCACAGAAACACTGTGCCAGCTTTAGGAAATGGACCCTCTCCTTTCTTGATCTGGTCCTCTATCCCCAAGGCCCCCTATCCTTGCCCCAGTCTCCCTACCTCGACACCCTTATGTTCTCTTCTTCAGCAAGAAGGTGTCATCCTGCCATGGAAATTCCAGCTGTCTGTCTGTCTGTCTCTATTTAGCACTAAATCTCTCAGTCAGTAACTGTTTAACTGATTATGCATACACCTTCAAACCTACATCAACTATTCTGTCTGAACTTACTACTTAGTGGCAATAATCCTGTGCTGAGTGGTAGCTGGAAATACAGATGGTGTAAATGAGAAATGTGAGATGTGGGAAAAAACAAGAGAGATGGAATTCTCACAGTGGAGAGGGAATAATTCCAATTAATTGGTCTTTTATTTCTTGACTGTAGCATGCGTATACGAAAGTGTAGGGGGAGTGTAATGCTTTTAAAATGTTTATTCATTTTTATATCAATTTCATTCCCTTCCCTCGTTCCTTCCCTGAAGTTCTCAAAACTCTGAAAGGAGTACTCCCCATTCTCACAGTTCCGTTACACTCCGTAAACATTTGTTACATGCCCGTTTTGTTCAGAGCATCAGTGGGGCTGGGAGAGAGAAAGGGGTGAAGGGTAATTCATGGGCTGGTTTGTTTTTAAAGTTGAGGGTGGGAGCTCTTCAAGGTAAATGATGCTTTGATCAGGTGGAGGTTAAGAAGGGAAGCCATTGGATAACTGAAGAAATGCCGTGGTCTGTAATACCCCAACACAGTTCTTTTGAAGCCCTCCCTCTTCTCCCCTCGTCAAACTCTTATTGCTGGTTGGTAACTCGTGTTTTGTCATTGATGGGTTCCTTTCTTCTGTGACCTCAGGCAAGGTCAGCCTGTATATCCCATCACGGGAGGATTCAGGCAACCCTACCCATCCTCACTGTCAGTCGACACTTCCATGTCCAGGTAGGTGGAGGCGGAAACTGGGCCCAGGACAAGTTGCTCTTCCTGCGCTTGCATTGTGTGCGCCTCTGCTTGCCTCTCGGTTGGCTAGGAGGGTGCATACCTCAGCCACGTGTCTGTCTGTGCAGTGTGCCTGGCTCCCACACTAGATGTCGCAGAGACTCCTGGGTAGGAGCCAAACGCTGCACCCCACCAGCACAGCCACACCCCTCAGGGAGATGGACTCGGCCACACCACACTGTGTGTCCCAAAGAATTCACTGCCTCCTGACTGTGGGATGTGAAATGTCCTGAAAGCAGACATTATAAGAAGAGCTTGTTTGATTCAAAATATTCCGGGAGTGGGGGAAGGGGGAAGGATAAAGACTGGTTTGGTCTGAGTTCTGTAATTTGCTTTCTTGGAGGAAAGTTGTAGCAGCTTAATGCGACAGTGTTTGAAAATGCCCAGGTAGTCTAGAGCCTTCCTGGACCAAGGCTGTTAGAAGAGAATGAATGGCGCTTATGAGCTGTCAGGCCATCCGGGGTGTGTGTCCTAGTGTGTGAATCAGGCCCTGTGTGGACATGTTAGTTCAAGCGAAGCTCTGTGAGATCTGCCATGCCACACTGCTCTGTGTAATGCTTCTGCTTCTGGAGAGGATGGCGTCTGTGCCCTGTGCTTGATGTACACACACACTTGTTGTGCACCATCTGTGTGTTCACTGTGGCTTGTCCAGGGGAGCTAGCCGTACTGGGCTGGAAGTCAAACTGTTGGGCTGCTAACTGGTCGTGAATCTTTACTTACATAGGTATGAACTTCGCAAGTTCTGGGGTGGATTTCAGCTTTTTAAAAAAATCATTATTTGCTCAGCAACTTGGAAATCTAGCTTGTTGGGAGGGCATGAAGTTAATACCATTCCCCCAAATATATTTTTACCCCTTTTAACATCGTAAGAACTCTGTGATGACAGGATTTTCTCCCATGCAAATAACCAGCATCATGTATCTTTGCAAACGATCCAAGTAGCAGAGCATCATTATTTAATCAAATATTTGTATTTTTCCCATGCCTCCTTAATTTTTAAAAATTTGTTTCTGATCCAAGTGGAGTGCCTTCTTTCCCTCCCAGATGAAGGAATTGATTGTGCTGGATGTGATAAAAGTTCTGAGAACATTGTTCTTGTTGAATTAAATGTTTACTTTAAAGCAGTTTGAAAAGCAAAAGTTTCGACAGGATGTTCAAATTTATCCAAAGCGTTTATTGAAAGTACTCTCTTTTATTTTTCTTGCATGGCAGTTACCCTCCTTTGGCTTGTGTGGTGGTGGATATTTAAAAAAAAAAAAAATTTTTTTATGCTCTTTAGCATACTAGGGAGAAAAGCCTTTAGCATGTGTAGTTTTTACCTGGTGCAGAACTGTATCCTCCCCCTTAATTTTATTATCAATTTTCCATAAGGCTAGATCTCTCAAACATTACTTTCTGTGTAAAAGATGGTTTTCAATGATGTTGATGGCAACTTTATTAAATTGGGGGCTTTAAAAAAACAAAAACCCTTCCAGTCCCTTGTTTTCTCATTGTCTCCTACTATCAATAAAGAAGCCAACAATATGAGAAGATTTATTTAATGTGGTGGTTTGCTTAGGAATGTACGCAGAGATATTTTAATGTGGTGTCTTTAGCTATTATCTAAAAATAATTTAAAAAGCTAAATCCTAATAAAGTGTTATATTTCCAGCAATTACACTAAACTGGAATCCTTCTTTAAAAACTGCTTTGCAAGAAAAGTCACTCTTTTTTTTTTTTTTTTTTAAATTCTAGGACCTAGAGCCCTCCCAGGAAAAATGTCAGATTCTATTAGTTTGAAAAAACAAAACAACAACAACAACAAAAACCCCTGTTATGTGAGGAATAAGTATAAATATTTTCCACCTGAATACAGAAAGAAATTAATTATTGGCCCACTCTAATTCATAGTTAATATTCCTGTGTATAAAAATGTGTTTTCACTCTCAGTCATTAGCAGTTAGTAGAATGTTTCAGGGTTCTGCCTCCTTTTGCTACAACAGCCACTAGTACATATGCTTTCTTTCCTTTCCTTCTTTTAGGTTTTCCCATCATATGATTCCTGGTCCTCCTGGTCCCCACACAACTGGCATCCCTCATCCAGCTATCGTAACGCCTCAGGTCAAACAGGAACATCCCCATACTGACAGTGACCTAATGCACGTGTGAGTACACATCTGATTTCACCTATGAATGCCTTAAGATACCATGAGGATTTAAACACAATTTCTTCCTGCTACCGTTGAATATCACCCCCTCTCTTTTAGTATGAAAATCAGTGTAGCTCTGCCTTGAAAGTTCTGCCCCTGAGGAGTTTAGGCAGCTTGATTCTCACTGTGCTGATTTTAAGATTGGAAAGGAGCACAGACCCCAGAAGATCAAGGGAATCTCACCAAAACAGAGTAATCTTCAGAGTGTGGGCATTGAATAATCTTGAGCTGCTAAAGCTACTACCAGGTTTTAAATTGGGTTCTGATTGTTGGGGAGCACCTGATGGTACCAGAGGGAAGTAGACCGGAAAGTTCCACGTATTTCCTTCTGGACACGCACTTCACCCTGCTTGAGGCTTCGAAAGCACAGAATTCAAGGGAAAGGGACAACCAAGCCTAGGATCCCCCAGTTGGGCCAGGGTTTGTCCCAGGCTGTTAGAGCAAGACTAAATTCCCTGAAGAGATTAGTGAATGAGTTTCTTAATCTAGGATTTGTAGACTAGGATGGGAGGTTGGGGTGGCAGGGTGCATAGGATAGTCCATAAAACCCCTGCACATGTAGGCAAAGCCAACACGCATTTGTTTGGGGGAGTGAGTCTAGAGTTTCATTAGCTTCTCAAAGGGGCCCTTGACCTAAAAAAGTTAAGAACCTCAATTCTGAAAGAGGAATAACTACCCATACTATGTGTTCAGCTTTTCCTGAGATAACCAAGGAGCTCAGCCTCAGGGTCCTAGATGGAGCATCTTCACAAACCCTTTTACATTTTGTGTCAAACACTTCCATAACTATAGGTAAACTTTCTCAAACCAAAGGATCCTTACTCCCAATGAGTTGTTCTTCTAAGTGAATGCTGTTCTGACAACCCTTCTAGAGGGTTATCCCTGGCCTGGCTTTGACTGGTGACATGAACAGGTGCTCTGCTTCTCTCCTCCCATCTCTTCCTTCCGCTGTCCCTCCCCACCCCCTGCCCCCACACCATCCCAACCACCTTTTAGGAAGCCTCAGCATGAACAGAGAAAGGAACAGGAGCCAAAAAGACCTCACATTAAGAAGCCTCTGAACGCTTTTATGTTATACATGAAAGAAATGAGAGCGAATGTTGTAGCTGAGTGTACTCTAAAAGAAAGTGCAGCTATCAACCAGATTCTGGGCAGAAGGGTAAGTAGTCTGGGGGTGAGCGGATATGTAAATTTTTATGGTGACCTTGGAACTGTTTCCTTAAAGGTAGTCATAGAATGTATTTATATAATCACCAGCCACTTTGGGAAGTAACAGAGAGAACACGATAGGCTAATAATCTTTAGGAGAATTAAATGATAGAGTGCATTGTAAACAACTTAGATTGTACCTAGCACATAGAAAACCTCCCGTAAATGTTAACCATTCCCCCTGTTATCATTTATTGGGTGTCTTTCATGTACCAGGTACTCTGGTAGGCATTAGATAATAATTGCTGGATAAAATAGATATGGTCTTTGTCTTCATGAAGCTTAAAGGTTTGTGACAGGATGCAGATATTAGATAATTACCCAGTGGTTAATTAAAATTGTGATAAATACTGTGAACGTAAAGAGTAAGACTATGAGAAAGAGTAACAGGGAGCTAGGGAAGGGCCCCTCTAAGAAAATAGTATTCAAACTGAGACCTGAATGAGGAGTAGAAGTTAACCAAGTGATTAGTGGGGAGAGATGGACGGACCCTCCCCAGGTGCAGTGACGGGTGTGTGAACAACCGTCTGAAGCAAGAAAGCACTTAGCCCACATAGGGAGCTATAGAAAGGCCATGTAGTACCAGCCAAGCTTCTGGAAGAACCCTGGCAAATGCAAGTGGCCACTCCTTCCAAGACAGAAGTGGATCTGTTCTACTCAGAAGCTTTTAACTGGAAGAATTTATATGGGCCAGAGAAATCTTTATTCTAGAAAAATTGCTCTCTGGTTCTTAAAGTGTATATGTGCATGATTTCTGGATTGTCCCTTTTCTTTTCGTTCCTTCTTTTACCCATGCCAAGATATCTTTCTGATCACCTGTATACCAGGAAGTAGGCTACAACTAGCACGGACACTTTCTTTCTCCATCCACCGGGCCCATAGGCTAGTAAATCTTTCCAGGTGCTTTTCTCAGGGTTGAAATGGTTTTAAAACGTTAGGTATCTGACGAATGGTGGGAAAATTATAATTTTAGAAATGCTTCATTTTAATTTGTTGATGCTCTTCATATATGTGTGATAGCTACTTAAATCACGACCTCGTGTATTTGGTTTTTGCAGCCTCTCAAGGAATTCATGATTTGTAAATGAACATTTAGGCAAAGAAGGTCTGACAACCTTTGTGAAACTTAGAGGATGGTGTTTTAGCTGTTGTTGTGGATGATTTTTGCCATGTTTGATACAAACCTAATAAGCTTCAACATTTGTAACGTAAGACATTCAGGAGGTCTCCAGGCCATTTGAACAGACGGAGGGAAGCCAGCTTACTTGCATTATTGATTCCTGTTGGATAGAATAAAAATGCAGTTATTTCCAATCTGCAGGACACCCGGGTTTCAGGGGGTAGGGTGTGGTGGCAGATTATAGCTCTCTTGGTGCCCTGTGTATAATACTGTCCCTCCCTGTGGATTCTTAAACACTTAATAACAATAATTACAATGATTTCCCAAGCCAGAGCATAGCAGATAAATGATTCCCATCATCTTTGAGGAACCTCACCTTAAAAGCTTAAAGGCTGATGACCATTCCCCTGACCCTTTAAAAGAAGAAACCGGAGGGAAAGAAGAGTTGATGTGCTTCTTTCAGTTTGAATAAAACTCTCAGCTTTTTTTCTTTTTTGAGTTAAAGGTCCCCTGGCCCTCCAGTGGGAATTATTTTCCTGCTCAAGAGAGCAAGTAAGGATATTATACAGAGGTTTGCTTCCTATTTTTAATACACGTTTCCAACAATTGCTACTTTCTCAGCTCCCTTAACGATCCCCAGATCAGAGCGTGTGTCCTAAAGGATGGTTCTCATTTGGGGTCTCTCTCTGTCTTTGATTTGGACACCTGTTTCTATTTATAGGTCTCTGAGATCTCTGATTAAGATCAGGTTTTCTGTCCTCTCATCACTTCCCTCTGGCAGGGTAGTCCTCGCTGTTTCTTTAAAGTTCCTGGCTTTAAAATCATGTGTTTTACACTGAGATAATTAGAATTCTTAAAAGTGGAACTTAAATCCATCCTAGAACATTTTATCTTTTGATTCTTATTCATCATCAACATATCTCAAAGAAGAAATGTTCAGTCATTTCAATTAAGGTTTTCTTTTTCATGTTATAAATAATAGTACAAATCTTAATTTAAAATAAGCCTTTTCAGACCTTCCAGGGTGTTAAAGGAAGTCCATTTATTGCAAATTTATTGTCAGAATTTTTTTTTATGTTGGAACTATAAACTTTTTTTTCCAAGTTAAATGAGTATTTTCCCAACAACATCTTGAGAATGAAATTTGGTTTTTTAAAAGATTAAAAAACTTACAGATTTTCAGTAAGTAAGACATAGAAAAGTATTTTTATAGCTCATTGTGTTGCAGAAATTCCTATAAAGAAAGACTATCTTTCTAGTTTGTACTAGATTTTTTTGTTTTCGTTTACATTAATAAAGCCTTAACATCATTGCTTTACCCACCATTTTACTCTGGTAAATGGTCTTTTATATGTGGGTAGATTTTATGCATTAGAAATATCAGGGAACTAAAAGCAATTGGAAATTCAAGTATATAGTTTGTGGCCTGCTTTTTCTCCTTGCATTTTGCTCAGTTTTGTCAACCTGTGTCCTGTTTTAGCTGAAAAATAACTGGTTGATTTCGTGGAAGACCCAACCTCCATACGCATTTTGAGAGAGAAGTTTTATAAAACTTATTCCAGGTTTTCTCAGCAAGTTATAAAGCTGCCATAAACTATGTGAAACTATACTGATATATATTACATTGGTATAAGGGCACTCTGACTTGTGCTCATTAAAAGCACACATAAATGAATAAACGCATTTATAAAAAGCATGCTTTTACTTTTTTTTCCCCTTTTTGTCTCCCTGTTTGTTCCGTTTTGGTTAACATTTTGGTTAACATTTTGCCAATCATATTTAGCACCAGAACTATGTAGATATTGATGGTTAGTCTTTTCTCAAAAACAAACAAACAGTCAAGGCTGATCTTTTCCACTGTGTCCAGTTTGGTTTCCCTTCCTGTGTAAGTCTCTAGCACTGGGTCAGTGTTCCAGACTTAGGAAAGCCAGCAGTTGGTAGAAGCCTGGTTCAAACTCACACTATTGCCCCAGACATGCCTCCTTCTTTGGCTTGATTTTGCTAATTGTGCTTACTCTGCTAGTGCAAAGAACTGTGTCTCACGTAGCTTTTTTCAGGTGTTTTTTTTTTCTTGCCACCTCCCCAGTGCCTGTCCCACCCCCCCCCATCATTTTTTTAAAAAATTTTTTTTTTTCAACGTTTATTTATTTTTGGGACAGAGAGAGAGCATGAACGGGGGAGGGGCAGAGGGAGAGGGAGACACAGAATCGGAAACAGGCTCCAGGCTCTGAGCCATCAGCCCAGAGCCTGACGTGGGGCTCGAACTCACGGACCGCGAGATCGTGACCTGGCTGAAGTCGGACGCTTAACCGACTGGCCACCCAGGCGCCCCCCCATCATTTTTTAAAAGAAAAACATACTACCTGATTTGCCTTCAAGCTGGACCAAGTCCTGCTGTGAGTCATGCTTCTTAGCTACTTGATACTCGGCACCTCTAAAGCAATTAAAAAATAAGCCGTCTGGCCTATCCAACGCAGAGGCCCAGGCACAGAGGCACTGGTTCCAGAGGAGCCAGAATCCCCTGCCCTGCCCCTGGGCACTGCCTGTGCCGGAGGCTGGAGTGGGAGGTGGGTGGGATGTGGCAGAAGGTGCTTGAAGTGCTCTTGAGATTGGGTTCCTGGTCTTTTAAGAAATGGGAGCAGCAGGTGTTTGTTCCTTGAGGAACGCTGCCTAGCCTTATCGCAGGAGCCAGGTCCAAACTGAGGAGGACTTAGTCTCTTCCAGGAGAACTCTTTCTCTCTCATTGCCTCTCTCCCTCACTCCTCCATTCTTTCCCCAGTTTAGCCACACCTTTCTTTTCTCTTACTTTTTAAAACTATGACAGGGAAATTAAAATCAATAGGCAGGGCAGCCATGAATGAGAATGAATCTCCTACCACCCTAGAGCTGGGGGTGAGCAGGAGTGGGGAGGCGGGAGCTAACCCAGAGCATGGGCGTGTGTGGTGTGGGTCAGGTCTGTTCTCCCGTGCCTCTGTGCCATCCCCCCTGGCCAGTTGGTCCCTCCAGTGCCCAGCTGTTCCTCCCAGAAGGCTCACTGGTAAATCCTGGCATTGAAGAAGTGGGGAAAATACTTGAAAACTGCCTGCCAGGGGACCTGGAGCAAGTTGTGTGCAAACATAAGCCACTTAAATTCCCAAACAGATGCCTTGCCTACATAAGCTGTTTTGCTGTGATACATAATTATGGCAATTATTAAAAGGGACATGGAAAGTTTGCAGGGTATCAGCCCTTGCGTTCTTTAAACTAGATACTACAGGGTCAGCTTCTAGATGGCAGAATAACCCTGGACAACGCTCCTTGCTTCCCATCAGAAGGAAGCTAAAACCATAGCCGTAAGGAGTACACGTGCAGTTGTACGGGGTTGTCCGCATGCTCCCTCTAGACAGTGGGATTTCTACAAGTATGAGGAGAGGGTGAGGGGAATCAGACAGACTGACTTGAGGTCTTGCTTTGTAGACTGGCTCATAGGATGAAGGTTTCAGACTCTTCATATGACAGAGTGGGAAGTGTCCGTGTGAGGTGATGATGCATCTGGGTGGAAAAGACATCTGGAACTTATCACATTTTGCATAAATACATGGTACTCAGTCTCAAATATCAGAATATGGTACAAACTATGAGAAAGGGCTGAGTTGGGTGTTGAGGTCACCAGTGAAAGTTCTCTCCAATTTATATTGGAAACGAGAAAGGGTGAGTGACAGATCATTTTACTTCGGATTCTTTAATTGCCTTTGATGTGTTTCATGTGATACTGGAGAACAGGATAGAGAGAGCAAAGTTTGAGTTTCACTCTCGCCACCAGACTCCCAAGTGGATTTCTGCCGCTCTTGCTCTTCTGCCATTTAAAAATAAATCAGAGTCTAAGTGCTTATTATCTTCATTCTTGAATGTTTGAAACATGAAATATATAGTATTGTTGCTATTTTACTTTCATTTAATTTTTTTTCCCTTCTTCTTTTTGTTTTAGTGGCATGCCCTCTCCCGTGAAGAGCAGGCTAAATATTATGAATTAGCACGGAAGGAAAGACAGCTACATATGCAGCTCTATCCAGGCTGGTCTGCAAGAGACAATTATGTAAGCTCCTTCTTCATCCTACCAACAGCTCTCTCCTCTCACCCATTCTTTCTTTCGGCCACTTTTGTGAGGGAAATGTGTTTCAGACTACAGTAGCCCCCCCATCGCCCCTTACCCACAGGGATACGTTTCAAGACTCCCAGTGGATGCCCAAAACCACGGATAGTACTGAACCCTGTAGATACGTTTTTTTCTGTGCATACACACCTATGATACCGTTTGTAAATTAGGCACAGTGAGCGATTAGCAATAAATCTTCTTGTACCGCACTCACCCTCCTTGTGATGATGTGAGATGACAACATGCCTGTGTGATGGGATGAAGCGAGGTGACTGACTTAGGCTGTGATGTTGTGTTGGGCTACTGTTGACCCTCTGACGCTATGTCTGGAGGAAGACCTTCTGCTTCCAGACCCTGGTTGACTGGGGCCACTGAAACCATGCAAAGCAAAATTACAGGCAGGCGGGGACTGCTGTATATGTATTGCTGGTACTATTTCCTATTTTTGGAAGTTAGTGAACTTTATAATAAAGATTTCCTGGATATATTTGCAAACTTTGAGCGATCATGATTTGTTTTTTTTGATTATATAGTACATTTTTTTAGGTAAAACTTTAATCCAGAAAAGCCTTCCCATTAAATGTTGAAAAAGATTTTTTTAAAAAGCCCATAATCTCCTCGTGTAAAGGCAACATTAGTAATGACTAGTTACGGTATCTTCCAGGTATTTTTTCTGCGTATATGTTTTTTTTTTACTTGGATAGAAGTACGTGTGGGTATAACATACACTTTTGTGTCATGCTTGCTCTTATATATAATAAGCATTTTTCTGTTATGGCATAGTGTTTCTACATATTGATTTCAATGGCTATATAGTATTTTGAGTGAATATCACAATTAACGATTTTTTCCTGTTTTTTAGACATTTAGGTTGCTTTTTTTTTTTTTTTTTTTGGTGATTGGAAATAATCCTACAATGAAGGTATCCATGCATAACAGTTTTTTTTCTGTGTTTAGGGCTGCTATTTCTGTAGGATAGATTCACAGTAGTGCAATTGTTGAGTTAATATATTTTAAAGGCTCTTTGACACTTACTGTCAAATTTCTTTTCAAAAGGATATTATTTTACAGTTCTTAAAAAGAATATATTCAAGTGACTGTTTTGCCACAGGCTAATCAAAACTGGATTAAAAAAATTTTGGCGGGGAGGTGCGCCTGGGTGGCTCAGTCCATAAGTGTCTGACTTCAGCTCAGGTCATGATCTCACGGTTCACGGGTTCAAGCCCTGCGTTGGTGTCTGTGCTGACAGCTCAGAGCCTGGAGTCTGCTTCAGGTTCTGTGTCTCCCTCTCTCTCTGCCCCTCCCCTGCTCATGCTCACTCTCTCTCTTTCTCTCTCGCTGTCTCAAAAATAAAAAAATTTTTTGTTTCACTTTAACATACCTTGATATCTATTATGTATTTTATTCAGATGGAATAGGTATTATATTTTTTTAAGTTATACTAATTGGCCAAAAATACCCCATTTATAGGGCCTTACTTTATTTTATTACTTTAGAATTTGAACAATTTACTAACGTGGTCTTGATATAGCAAAGACTATTACTGAGAAAGTGTATTATAAATTATATATTTCAGTTTTATATTTTATGGAAGGGAACAGTTTTGATTATTTAAGCTCCTAATTTAAAATTTTATAGATCACTTTCGTGCTCCATGTGAGCCTGGCATTAGAAAAGCCAGCCAGGGGGCGCCTGGGTGGCTCAGTCGGTTAAGCGTCTGACTTTGGTTCAGGTCATGATCTCATCATTCATGAGTTTGAGCCCCATATTGGGCTCTGTGCTGACAGCTCAGAGCCTGGAGCCTGCTTCGGATTCTGTGTCTCCCTTTCTCTCTGTCTCTGTCCCTCCCCGGCTTGTGCTCTATCCTCTCTCTCAAAAATAAACAAACATTAAAAAAAAAAAATTAAAAAAAAAAAGAAAAGCCAGCTAGGACAGTTTTAATATTCGGTCTAGGAATTGTCCCTTCTAAAAAGAGTGAAGGTGAAGCCGTTAATCGATATCTAATTTAACGTGTGATGGTCCTGTTGGCTGCATGTCTTGGGGGCGATGGTCCTGTTGGCTGCATGTCTGAGGTCATACGTCCCATAAAATGGGACACCAAGACTTAGGGAACACATTTATTTCCTGCAACGTGCTCTGAAAAAAGTCACTGCTGGTGGGGATGTGGGGCTTGAACGGTGGCTGCGACCATGACGAAGAAAGGAGGGGCCATGCTCTTTGTTACTTGGAAGCAGCAGCTCATCGGACCCTCGGGAGCTGCCGTCTGGTTGTTGTACTAACTGCCGTGTGCCTATTGTCCAGAACTGTCTTAAGTGTCTTCTGTGATGTTTTCTAATCCTCATAATAATTCGGGGGGATAAACAGTGTTATTGCACTTCATAGATGAGGGAAATCGAGGGGTCGGACAGGTTAAGTCATTGGTCCAGGGCCAGGTAGTGGCTAAGCTGCTGGTTATTACCCGGCCCTCCCGGACTGTCCGAATCTGTGCAGTTTGCCTTCTGTGCAGCAGACTGGCACAGTCTTTCCGGGGCCTTAAGAAGACTGCTTTAGGGCAAGAGTTCTCTCCCCTGAACCATGTTTCTGTTTTCTGGGCAGTAATTAGCATCTTTCTGGACAGATGTGACCCACGGAGGAGCTGTGCTGTGGATTTGTATACATTTAGCACTGCTTGTTGAATGTCTTTGAGTGAAGGTTCTGTTTCTGACCCTTAGGTAAAGGATAAAGCTTTAAAAAGAGATGAACACATACATACTCTGTCCCTCTCGCTCTCTCTCCTTTTGTCCATATGGAGAGATGAGAAGAAAGTAGTGTTGAAGAAATCCAGTGTAATGTGAATTTACCTTTAAAGATTTTCTCCTGCACAATTTTTAAAGGAAATTGTTTCACATAACTTGATTGTGGGATCCCCCGGAATGAAGGGAAAACCCAGCTTTGTTACATCATTTTTTATAACAATAACAATAAGCCTATTAATTACTAAGGCAAACAGAAGTCAATCAAATGATAGCACTTTAGCTAATTATTCTTAAAACAACAACATAGAAATGGAGTCTAAACAAGATACATGTCTTGTATCGTAGCGGTTAGTGTCAGAATGCATCCTCATCCTTACTGAGATCACATTAAATATTATGTCTCAACTATTTAATATTAAAATGCTCTATTCTACAGCATCATAGATTTTATAACTGAAGTCTTCATAAATCAGCAGCCCACATATTTTCTTAGGTGAGCTCAGTCAGATATTTGTATTATTAGAGCTTTTAAATGTAATGCTTCATAATCCCAGTATTAACTATAATTAAATATTTTAATGAAAAATATTTTTATATTTACCGCACACAAATGAGTTTTTTTGTGTAAGTTGACACGAGTACATCCAAACTACTCCGGTCTTTTTGTCTACCATAAAATGTTGGTTCTCTCATAACACTGGTTTATACCTAGACTACAGTAGAGGCTATTTCACAAAGCATTGGCAGTCCTCCACCTCAGGCCACAGTCACACATGCTGGACATACACAGGGCTGCAGAGGAGGCTGACACACTCAGGTTGTGATCTGGAGCCAGGGGCCGTCTGGAGGGGGGCTCAGGGACACAGCCAGTTATGGCATTGGGAGGAGGTGAGGTCTGCCGGGGGGGGGAGGGGAGGGGCGGATGGGACAGGGAGGTGGGGTGGAGCCGAGAAGCTTCCTGGAAGAGCTGGCACTTGAGATGATGTTAAAGGGCAAACGGGAGCTAGGAGGAGAAAGGGAGGAGGAAGTTCCTGACACATGAAGCAACGTCATAGCATCTTCTGAAAACCACAGTAACGCCGTTTGAAATGAAGACCAGGGAAGCCCGTGAGAAGCATACTCTCCCTCTGTCTGCTCCCCTTTTCCCAGAGTACTTTAATAATAATGTTAATGAGAACTCCATTATTTCCGATATGCCATTTTCCAGGGTCGCTAATATCTGCTCTTTGTGAGGACAGTGTGAGTCAGCCTTACTAAGCTCTAAAGCCTCAGTGGTCAAGGTCATGTGACACGAAGAAAAATTATCCTGAGATGCATAAAAATATAGACACATAGTATGTTCAGTGTAATCTTAGAGTTTTACGTTTTGTTCCTTGTTCATGTGATTATTACGGCAGCCATAAGATAGAGATATTGGATGAGATATGTGTTCTGTTAAAGTTATTTGAAAGTACTATCCTAATCCAGGTTGGCCATTTACTGTTCACGTAAATCAAACAGATACTGTGTCTCTGCCCTACCTATTACAATGATGTTTTAGGGGAAATCATGAAGAAAAACAAGAGTAGACCAGTATAAATGGAACTTAAAATTGTAAATCTGTGAAGGTGATTTTGCAAATGTATTTAAGATTGCACGTTTTCGTGTCTGTTTTAGGAAACAAGGTCCTTGATTGCCAGAAATTCAGCCTTTGAAATTACCTTCCATTTTCTCAGGTTCTATCTTACCTTGCTGCCACTATCCTTGATCATGTCATACCTGTGCCGTGGGGACAAGAGGTCCTCAGCTAATGTCATGTACTTTTAATTACATGGTAGAATTCACCGGAAGGAAGATTGATCATGAACACTGCCAGAAGTGGGTTCCCAGCGTGGTGGTCAGTGATAGGCTACCTCCTTAAGTGGGCTTTCTTTGAACGGGTATCTGGTGCCACGGCCCTAGGACCTCCTCAGCCTGGCGTGGCTTTGGGAAACCACTTCCACTGTCAGTACGGATACTCAATAAGAAGCTGTAGGGACAAAGGTCACAAAGAGGTGACGATTTGTTTTCTCTCGTTCTCTCGGTCTGTGTGTCTAGGTGTAGATGGGAAAGGGAGAGAATGAGGCACCCTTCTTGGTTGACTTCTTGCCTTTTGTACGTTTGTATCCCGTTCGTCCATGTGTTCATAGTCCAGTGTGTAACATGACCATGTGCCTGGCTTCTTCCAGGGTAAGAAAAAGAAGAGGAAGAGAGAGAAACTCCAGGAGTCGACATCAGGTAGGCACCATGTGACTTTCTAGTCAATTCTCTGCTTCTGACAAATACCTTTGAAAGTAGTCGGCATCTTCGACACACTGCTTTTGTTCTGCAGCTGTAACCTCTGATGTTTTAAACTCTGCTTTCCTTCCTGAAATGCTTTAAAGATGTTTAAAAGACCTTTCTTTTCAATGTGAGTGCGTGAAGGTACGTCTACACATTCCTTCCCCAAACCCTGTCACCTGGAATCCTGTTGGTGTTTGGTCTTGTGTTTGCTTTTATTGTCTATACCCTCCGTAGCACTTCTGCTGTGTTTCCATTTGCACAACTCCTTACAATAACAGTTTTTTATCCTGATTTTATCATATGCTACCTTTTCTGTGGTTTGGGTTTTCTGAAAGTAGAAAACATGATGACAGCAGGGTTTATCTTTCCCGGACATTCATTCAAGGCATCAGTGAGTGAGGTCCTATTTATTTCCCCTTTTTCTTTCATTAAAAGTAAGGCCACTACTTGTACTGCACAAATAAAAATGGCTGGTATAAGAACCATAGAAAGTAAAGCAAACGAGCCCACCTGATGTTGTAGCTACTACGTATTTGGAATGTACAAAAACCTCTTCAGTAAAAATTTGTTAAAGACACAATTTTCTGCAGGTACAGGTCCCAGAATGACAGCTGCCTACATCTGAAACATGGTAAGAACGACTCTCTGGTCCTACTGCTGACGTTAGTTATAAACAGAGGCACTTGCTTGTGAATCTCCTTGCTCGTACTGATGCATTCAACTCTGCTCCTTTAAAGAGGAAACCCCACCAAAATCAAATTAGCGCTTAAAAAAAATCTGATGGTTTTTATACCGGCTATGTTTTTGCAATATGGTATGCATTTCTCTCTTTCTTCCTTCCCCTTCTGCCCCTCTAATCTTTCTTCCCCTTCCCCTAACTCTTCACCATTCCGCACTGACCACCAGTGGCGAATCTGCCTGCTCTAAGAAACAAACCACAGAACCAGCAAGCAAAACGCCCTCTTACTCTGAAAAGCCCTGGGTGGCACGTGGGGCACCCAGACCCGTTCTGGCACAGGACCTGGAAGGTTTTGCTCCGTAGAGACTTCTCAGTTGAGATGATATATAGATACTTAAAAGTAATATATCTGTTTTTAGTGAGAAGGAGGGACTTTATGTATTTTTTTCCCCCCTGTTATTTAAAAATCTGGATGGGGACTCGATTAACTCTATTCTGCTCTCAGGCTCTTTTCTCTGTTGGTAACCATTGCTAGATCCTGGTCAAGTATTTATAGGTAATGTTTAGTTGTCGATTTGTTTTTGTCTTTTTACTGTAGTGACCATATTTTTGATCGATTGAGCCACCAGCCCTGGTGGGAACCTGGCTTTGTAAACCTTAAAATTTAGCTGACCTTTGAATTCATAGCGCATTGACCTCTTTCCCAGTGACAGCTCTTCCCAGAGGAGCTACGTTTGATTCTGCTGCCTCTCCAGCAGCCCACACCCAGGTCCTACAGATATTTTTGGCCTGTGTTGAATCTTCCCTCTTAACTCATCATGGCTGCAGTCCTCGCTGAGGTTCTCAAGCCTGCCGTCTGGATTATTAGAATAGCCTTTGCAGAAATCTTCCCACCTCCAGGCTTCCTTTCTGCCACTTGATCTTCCGTGTTGCTCCCGGGGGGGGTTTGCCAAAACACGAATTGATTGTGTCACTTCCCCACTTAAAAAATGGTCAGTGCTTTTTGTTTGACAAAGTGCA
The DNA here is from genome assembly GCF_016509475.1 of Prionailurus bengalensis. Lineage (NCBI taxonomy): Eukaryota > Metazoa > Chordata > Mammalia > Carnivora > Felidae > Prionailurus > Prionailurus bengalensis. Next base: position 115,488,375 of record NC_057344.1, read on the forward strand.
AACCACTCAGCGTGGATCTATTTACTCTGCCCCGTCCTGGGTTTTCCCTGCGGTCCCTCTTGCTCATCTGCAACCTAGCCCTTATGAGTCCTGTGCTCAGTTCAAACGAGATTATTAGCAGTTCCCCACATACACTGCGGGCACTGCACATGCTGTCCCTGTGCTTGGAAAGCCTGTTTTCCCCTGCCATGCAACGGATACGTGTGCAGTGTTTCTCACGAGAGATGTTAGCATGCAGAGATTTGGTTCTTGGCTAGAACCAGATGACCCCCTGCTTCATCTTGTAGAACTTAACTTTGGTGCCGAAATTTCAGTGGGCTTTCCCAAAGAAAGTTACAGACATTTTGATGCCAAATAGAAATTTTCAGCCAGCTGTTTGCCGGGGCAATCTACTTGAGCTTTTCAGTCTTTCTTTTCAACTGTACAACGGGAGGAGCACCTAGGGCCTGTGGTTGTTTATCATATATGCCTTCCTTCTTCCCTCTACCCCTCACTGAGACCTACCTCAGTTGGCCTCTCCTCTGTGAAACTTTCATGATCTTTATTCAGATTCCCCAGGTTCTTCCAATGCCATCATTATAGTTTAATGATATCAAAATGCTTCTAAATACTGAGTGGCAGCCTTTTCCCTGATTGAAAAGAGGATCTGCCCTTCATATAGATGACCAACCAAGGGACCCAAAAACCAGTATCACAGACGATGTCCATGTTTACTTCCACTTAATGGCTGTTCATGGAGGAACCTCTTCTGAGCTGGCCTCCCGGCTTGGTCATTAAGAGCACAGAGAGGACAGTCGCAGGCCCTGTGTCGTAGTAAAGGTATTCTGGTTGCAAGCACGTACACATGCTTTTGTACTTTATTTTTGCATTCTTTTTTTTTTCTTTTTAAAGAACGTTGTCCTTTTAATCACTAACCCTTGGGTACGGACAGCAGCCTTTCTATGCTCTGCTTCTTAATGGAAAAACCCTCACAAGTGCAGTGTGCTGAGGACTGACATTCATTGATTCACTCCATCTTCTGTTTGCACCACAATCTTTAATGCCATTTCTGTTACAAATCATGCAAAAAATATGTGTCTATACTTCACAGTTTGGTTTTGTGTCCTTAACGATTAACACGGTATATAGTATTTTAGACTAGATTAGGTGGAGTATATTTGAGTCCTACAATTTATCTCGCACATCCTTTTTTAATGTCATAGCTATCATTGTGCTTTCTGGTCACTTCCGTATTTTTTCTAAAAGTTAAAGTGTCCTTTCTACTCTAGCCCAGAAAAAAAAGCAAAGTGCCCCCTACCCCTACCCCCCCACTCCCCAACCCCACTTCTCAGCGGCTGCTGCAGTTGGTGGTTTCCTTCACTTAATCAGAGTCCCCAGTGTTTCTCTTGTTGCTGGGCCAGTCCCACAGCCTTTGAAGTCACTGTCCTCCACACTGTCCTTCTTCTGAAGGCAGCACTGGCAGTCAGTCATTTGATAAGAATTGTGGAGCAGAGAGGAGCTCTGATTTGCATTCATAAGGATTTCAGGAAATCAGGAATGGTGGTATCCGTGCTGTCCACTCTTCCCCTTTGTTTTGGGAATTCAGAAGCTCCTGTAAGGGTAGTAGTTGACTTGTTTAGTCAACGTCGAGCACTTACTGAGCCCCTAACTAATGCCAGATAGCGTCCCGTGACCTGAAAGTAGTGTTGAGTGAGGCAGAGAAAGTCCCTGCTTTTGTAGTGCTCACATTGCTGAGGGTGGTTATTAAAAAGCAAACCGGGGGCGCCTGGGTGGCGCAGTCGGTTGGGCGTCCGACTTCAGCCAGGTCACGATCTCGCGGTCCGTGAGTTCGAGCCCCGCGTCGGGCTCTGGGCTGATGGCTCGGAGCCTGGAGCCTGCTTCCGATTCTGTGTCTCCCTCTCTCTCTGCCCCTCCCCCGTTCATGCTCTGTCTCTCTCTGTCCCAAAAATAAATAAACGTTGAAAAAAAAATTAAAAAAAAAAAAAAGTAAACAGAAAAATAGGAGTGCAGTAATAAAAATAAAACAGGGACTGACTTGGGCGGGGTTCTGCTTTGGGTGTGATGCTCACGAAGGCCCTTCTGAGAAGGTGATACCGATAATGACCTGCTATCCTTGAAAACCAGAGCAGTGGCTGAGAAACGACCCGGGGAACTGAGCATTGTGCTGTGGAAAGCACTTAGACTGAGAACGAGGCCACCCAGGCTCTGCGAGAAGCCCCTTCCTGAGCTGTGTGGCCTGGGGCAGGTCCTTTAAAGCCAGTAGACCTCCGGTTCCCCACTCCAGTGAAAGTGCTGGGTCCTTAGGCCTCTGAGACACCCTGTGTCCGTGGCCCTTCCTTGTCTGCTTTGCTCTTCTGTGGTCTGCACTGCCTCCCAGTGTTGCTGAAGAGACTCAAGTCTCCTTTATGTTTACAGGTTTGTAGTCCCCGTTCTGGGAGTGGTTCCACAGAACTTACTAAAGCACCTGTACGGTCTTGAAAATGACATGTAGACAGCGTGGCTATTTTTCAGTTCCTGTGTAGATCATCTCCAGCCTCCCCTTCTCCACCCAGCGTGACCGCCTTTGGTTAGGGAATCTGGTTCTCCACTGGTGTGAGCCCCTTGTTGGCCACACTGCATCCACACTAGTGCTGGCTTCACCTTAGAAACAAGCCAGTGACAGATAAACTGTTTGATTAGAGCTGATCCTGCCAACGACGGGGCGTGAAATCTCGGGCAACTGGTTTCAGTTTGGAGGGAAGTTGCTGAGTATTAGCTAAATCCCTCCTGATCTCCTCTCCAGTGAGGTGGAGCTTAATGGAACCCAGCACCCAGGAGGGGAAGATATCGTGACTCCAATGTGAAGATGTATTTTGAGAGGGTTTATTTCTCTTAGGTACGCAGTGGAACTTAACCCTCTCTTGGCCTCCTGAAAGAAAAGTCCTGTTAAATTAGATCTTTGAGCTCAGATGACCATGCATGGAGCACAAAGGCGAGAGAACTCTCTTGCCTCTGAACTAGCACAGGACAACGAACTGTAGGGAAAATATCCCCACTTAATAAGGAAAATCTTTCCTCAGGGAACAAAAAAGCCCTCTGAAAATTTGTATTTCTGCTCCTTGAAAGATAGACGTTTCATTTACTGCTTTCATGTTTTTGGTGCGAAATACCATTGCAGCTGTCTCCTGCAGCCCAACATAACTGGCCTTTTAACAGTTCCCTGTATACCAGTTGTGTCCCCATCTTCCCGTGTGTTTCCATTTGCACGCTTTGTACACATATTCACTCTGGTGAAATCAGTTGAAACGAATGAGCATTGACTGGTCTCAAACTTTGCAGTGACTTTTAGGATAATTAGAAACGGGCTGCACGAAAGACTTTCTTCCAGGGTAGAGGTGATTCCCAAGCTGTGTGGTCTTCCAAAAAAGCCAAATTCATCCTGAGCTTTTAGGACGAACTTGTCACTTGTAGGAATGCTGGAAGTCCAGGGCCTCAAGGAATGAGCCTGCACACGTTCTGCTGTGTCCAGCTCTAGGCCACTGTTGTAAATGCCAGTCATATGTAACATCTCGAGAGTTTGTCAGAAGTCAGAGATTGTCATCAAATACTGAACTTCCCTTCCTTCCTTACTTAATCGAGATTCATGGGAGTTACAGAAGAATTAAAATTTTTGAAAAGCTGGAGAGAATGATCACTTGGAAGTTTACTAATGTAAAAACATACCTTTACAAATTGGCTTATTAATATTTACTTTAACAAATGAAAAAATCCCATTATCTTAAAATTACATAGATTGAAAAGATTTTTATGATATCTCAACATACTCCTTTTGACTATATAACATCAAAGAGCTAGTTTAAAAGAGCAAACTATCTTTAAAACAACACCTTTTTAAACACAGAGAGATACACACAGATACCCACATACAGACATACTCACAAAAACTTAAGGTTTTGGATATTGGTGTAATCTCTACCTTGTATACTTGCTAACCTGAGATTAAAATGTGTTTTTTACTTGAGGCTTTGTTTCCCTGGGGCCAAGAGGTGTGTGGGAGAGGTAATTTCTAGTACAGTATAGAATGCAGTAGTTAATTGCACAGTGCTTAGCTTTACATCTCTAGCTTTCCATTTGAGGGTGATGCTCAGGAGCCTGATGGGCTGTTTATTAACTAAGGGCTGGGGGCCCGGGGCCCTGGTGCTCACGCAGCCTCCTGACAGCACTGCAGCATGCGGCTGGAGACACTTCCGGGACCGGCCGTGGGACTGAGGGTCTTTCCGAAGCCATGCCCTCTTGGAGTCAGGGAGCCATCTGTGCCCAGGGGTCTCACGGACAACGGTGTTTTGTACAGGCTTTGATGCCCACCCTGCGAGCTTGCCACTGGTGCCTCATCTTCGCTCTGAGTTCTGTGCCTTGAGAGCAGATGGAGTCATTAGGTATCAGCAAGCCTCTGGCTCTTTGCTTCTGGTTGACATGGCCAGTTAGAAAGCAAAACCAAGCTCTTACAAAATAATAAAATGAGAAACAAAAACCTTCAGGCTTGTTCAGAGTCTCCAAGTAAAAATTAACGTTTTGAAAATGGGAAAGAGGAAAAAATAACATCCTGCTTTCCACTCTTCATCTTTTTGTCTCATGCTTAGACACTATGGTCAAATACTTTGAAGTGTCACTCAACAAGCAGGAGATGTGTGAGGGTTTGGGGCTCTTGGGAAGGGAGCCTGAAGCCTGGCGGCAGGTGGCTGTCCGATCAGGGAGACCGGCCCCCCCATTGCGGGACACGGCATGGGGGCAGGGCCTGGCCGTGCAGCCTGCAGCGGGCACCCTGCTCACGCTCCCAAAGCACCCCTGCTGCAGCCCTTTGACCGGGCGCCTGGGCAGCTGAGTTGGTTGAGTGTCTGACTCTTGACTTCATCTCAGGTCATGATATCACAGTTCATGGGATCGAGCCCTATGTCAGGCTCTGTGCTGACAGTGCAAAGCCTGCTTGAGATTCCCTCTTTCTCTCTACCCCTCTCCCGCTTGCATGCATGTGCTCATGTTCTCTCTCTCATAATCAATAAACAAAAAATTTAAAAAATAAATTAAAAAAAAAAGAGGAAGCCTCGCCTAGTGGGGGACTTCCTGCCTGACATTTTGCCAGGCAGCCACTGGTGTGGCATTGGTCTTGTCTGGGTCAGCAGGTTGCTTTCCTAGGAAATGGAGATTTTGATGGCCCGGAGACACTCCCACCTGGCACCTTCCCTAGACATGTTCCTGTCTGAGGCGGTGGCCTACTCGTGTCTTCCTTCCTCTTATGTTTGTCCTCAAATTCCTGCTGAACTTGTCACAGATTAGTAGAAACCTGTAAAGAATTCCCAAGGCAATGAGACTTAACTATAATGTCTCTTAGTAAGAACATTCAGTAAGGAAAATCCAGACGTCTGGCTGGAAGGGCAGGCGTGGTCACATTGTCCTGGAGAGAGAGATGGCTGCATAATGACACTGTGTGGCCACACTAAATGCTGTGCGGAGTGCAGGTTTTCAAATTCTGACCATTCTTCAGGACGCTGTATGCTGACTCATAGCGTGGGGGCCTTTGATGGCAAGAAGAGACAGCCCATGTTGGCATAAGGAGAACGGGGAAGTGCATTTGAAAGATGCAGTGGCATCTTGTGGAAGCCAAAGACAACAGTGCAAATGACCCAGAGAGAGGACTGGAAGATGGCCTTTTCCTGCTCTTACATGTGCCCCTGAAAACTGCTCTCTTCTCCCTTCTGTAGATCGACTTTCTCAGTTCTTTGATCATGTATCCAGAGCTCCCGAGCTGACACATTGTGACAGTGTCAGTCTCCCAAAGAGATGAGGATTCAAATTCCAGAGAAGGGACTCCAGTCAGCCCAGCATGGGTCAGACTCCTTCCTCGGTCCACAATCCGCTGTGGCCAGAGGGAACGGTCACACCGTACAAAATCGCCATCGGGGCACACTGCTCTCACTGTGGGGGGTATTGGAGTTGGGATAATCAAGAAGGGGGCTAGGCAGCAACCCAGCGGGTGTCTGTTGCAGCTCACCAGTGAGCCGGTGACTGGGATCTGTTAGATCAGCAGCCGTGCTTTAGTGAAGATGTGGGGAGACACTCATCCCTGTGGTGAAGGTTTTTAGAATCTCTCCTTTGCTACAGTGTCAATTCTTCAGTGGTCAGGAGAGCCAGAAATGTGTTTAAGTTGCCTTGGGAAACTGAAACAGAGAAATGGACCCTTGGCCAGCAAAGTTGCTCATAATAGGAGAGGGAGAGGCTCATTTAAACCCTCTTGGGACATGTAATATTTAGTATTGTTCATGAAAGAGCATGAAATTAAGATCAGTGCACTTAAGAATAGTTTATAGAATAAGAAAATTATTTTGGACAAATTTGGTTTAAGAAGAATGGTTTTCTCACTGAGCCATCTGGAACTATTGAGGAAATGAGCCCTTCTGGGTAATGGCTTCCCAGAGAACTGTAGGTTTCCCTCTTTAAGTATCAAAACATGTAATTTGTTTAACTCTTGAGTGCCGCTCAACTCTTTCTCCTTCAAATTAAATATTTCTTAGTACCTCATGCTGTTGTTCTACGGTGCATATAGTATATGGTAACAAGGACTCGGTGCTGTTTGCCACTATGCTAACTGACCACAGATAATGTGGGATTTTAAGAAATCTACCCCTTTATCATTTTTGTACCTTCCCTTCCTGAGACGCTGCCCTCCTCTAAGGTAACACATTCTTCCGATCTGTTGTGTGGTTTCGGGAACCAGCAAAAGAAGTATATCTGAATAATTTAGAAGTTAAAAGTAAATGGGCTCTGCGTTGGTGTATGCAGGGTGATCTTGGAAGGAAGGGGGCGGCTTCTGCCCATGAATTCCTCGATGGCACTGTGATAGCTTGAGGCTCTTTTACTTCCTTTTCCCCAGCTGCGTTCTTTAGACCTGAGGCTGCCGGCTAGCAGCTAGCCGAGCTCCCGATGAGTGAGGGGAGCCTGCCTAAAACCATCCGCGAGCCTCGGCAAAGTCACCGTGTCTTTCTGGCAGAATGAGAGGACAGTGAGGGCATCTCAGTGGGACAGTAGTGCTCATCTTCTTGATTACATTTGAATTCATATCTAACCTGAAATTTTCTAAAATTTTAGGTACGTTCTTTGAGAATATCTCAACAGACCTCTCTGGCTGCCCTTTTGCGATGACTTTTCTCAATTATCATTGTGTGTCTGGAGATACTGTGTTTCATAAGAGATATTTTATGTTTCATAAGAGGTTTTGCAGAATTCTCTACTGGTCTGTACTTTCCACCAGAAGCTCTATAAATGGTATGAATTCTGCTCACTCCCCCAAGTATGCTGAGGCTGGAGCATCAGAAATGGAACGGATGTTTCTGGTCCACATATTGTGTCCTGGGTGCTCTGCTAGATGTCTCTGCTTAGATTACCCCATGCCAGTCTTGAGGCAGCCCTGGACAGGGATGAGGAAACACCAGTGGCTTGTCCAGGGTCACGTGACTGGGGTGCAGCAGGGTCGGGTTCGAACCTGGATCTGTCTTTAACTCCCAGTCTCCACCCACTGCAGTAATAACCCTTATCATGTCCTTCCAATGCCAGGCACTCGCCAAGCTCACCACACACTGTCTCCTTTTATCCCCTCAAACCCACTTTATGAAGCGTGGGGACTTACTGTTTCCATTTTACAGATGAGGAAACCAGGGTTTGGTATGTTCGGGTAATTGGCCCAAGATAACCCTGGTAGAGTAATGAAGCCAGTGTTCAAACCCAGTCCAGGACTATGCTTGGAGCTCTGCTGTGAACCCCACAGTGCACTGTCGCCTCCCTGTGCAGCAAGCATATGCTTAGACACGCGCGCGCACACACACACACACACACACGTGTTTAACAGTGGAAATTCTTGGTTTGAAAAGAAAGTACGCACTGATCCTGTTGCCTCATTTTTAGGAGGTGAAGTTGGCATCTTTGGTATGGGAGAACTTCTAGAGAAATGTGAATTGGATAAAGAATTTGGAGATGGGAGGTTGAGGTGGATCTACATAGTTCCTGTCTTCCTGAAGTACTTCATCTTATAGAGCTAAAATGATGTTTTGAGGCTCTCTTATTCCAACAGTTCTTCGAGAATATTTCTGTGTTGTTTCCAGAAGTAGCAAGGATCTAAGTGAATAAGACCTGCACGGGGAGGCCCGGCCTCCCGTTGTGATGTATGTGCTCACAGAGGAGACACAAGGGGCCCATCGGGAAGGGAAACCGACAGCTGCAGATAGAAACCAGAAGTTTCCCTAGAGCAGTTTGTTAAATAGTTACACGCCTGCCTCAGAATCATCTCAACGTTGCCCAAGTCCGCTTTCACTGATAATTCACTTTGAATAACCACAGGGGAGGAAACCGCATGGATTCAGTAACCCTGCCTCGGAATGTATAGCCTGGATCCAAGCACAGGGCCAGAGACCCATCACCGCACTGACCCCCTTCCTCTGGGCTCTGGACACCTCCTTGCTTCAGAGCTTGTGGCTGGCAGACTGACCGGTCTCGAACTCAGAGACTAAGGACACACCTAGCTGCAGAAAGACGACCCAGTGGCAGCCTCCCTAACCACACACTGTCATTTCTTCTCTTTCTCAAACACTGGGTGGTGTTCGCTTACAAGGGGCTGGCTTCTGTAGGTTACACTTGCAATCTTTGAGGAGATTTAAACTTCACAGTTAACTTCTTATGCCTCTTGTTCTCTTCAGCATCCTGCTTTCTCACAGAGCATAATATCCTGGGGGTGGGCGGTAGTCTAGATGCAGCCCACCTCCACAGTGCTATTGACTAGTGACGGGCAGATGGATGATTGGAAGGTAGAAGAAAATGAACGACAGTTTAGCCCCAAGATACAGTAGAGAGCACATCGGTTTAGGGCTCAACAGTGAGTCCTGCCACCTGTAGTTTGGGTGACCTTAGGTTGTTTAACCTCACACCACCCCCAATTTCTGTAGGCGGGCGGGATGGTGGCTGTTGTGATCATGTGACGCTGAGCTTGTAGAGCGTGTGTCCCATGCCTGGCATATCCGTGCTCAGCAGACCGTGTTTTTCTTCCTTCTCCCTCACCAACTCCTTGCAGACAAGGCCACTCAGAGTCACAAAGTCATGAGGCTGTGACCCACAGGCCCCCAGAGGCACGGGTATTCTCTAGGGGTCGTGATGCACCAGTCATGTAATGACTGTGGGCCTCAGTGTGCTCTGAAATAACAAGGCCCGACTAGCTCTGTCCTGCTTGCTTCCTGCTCTAGAAGTCATTGCTTCTAGATCTCACGCCCTGAAATAACAGCACTTTGTCACAGTTTGCCCCAAGGCCGGCCAGCAGGGCTAGGCAGTTGGCATGAGGTGTGTGGGGTGCTGCTCTGGGGGCACTTTTTGCAATTAAAATCTGCCTCTGTTTACCTTTTGCAAAACTTATCTCTGATATTCTCTCAAATCTTGTGTAATGACTGAAAACATTTTAAAGGTCCTGCTCCTTCCTAGCAACACTTGGGAGGGGGGAGAAGGATCTTTCTATTCCGGCCCATCGTTTTGGACTCCTCAGCATTTCTGAACAAGGAAATGGTATCACTCGATACGCAGGGGGTATTCCCAGGTTGTTCCTACAGAGCGGCTCCGCTGACCCCGGCCTGGCCTGGACAGCTGGAGCTGACCTTCCTCTCTTCCACCTCAGCCTCAGGAAGGGGCTTGTTTCCTGGGCCCCTCCCGCCGGGGACAGCCTGAGGCGGGGGGCTCGGCTGCAGACCCCAAGGATGAAGCACTCAGCTTTTGGTAGCATCTTCGTTTGAGCCTGTGGAGAAGGACTCCCTCCCCACCCTGTCCTTTCTTGCATCTTTTGGCATCAAGGCCTAGACAGTCCTAATGCCTCCGAGTTAGTGCTGTTTACTTACCAGAAATAGATCCAGTCATGAAATCTCCAGCCACCCCCTTTACTACTTGGGCTCTTCGTAAGTGACTCCGCCCTTTTGAGTTCCTGGTTCCATTCGGTTGGTGGGATATTTTTGTCAAGGTTAGAGTCTGGTCCAAGGGAACTTCGTGGGTTTCAGCTGGATGGTGGGTACGGTCGGGGGAGGGAGGGGGCCTATGCCGCCCGCCTCCAAACCCACTCTACAAATGGCCCACGCGGTGACTCCTGGCGGAGGGAGCCCAAGCCTTGACATATGTAAGATGGGCCTCGCCGCGCTGCCTTTGAAGCCCGAGCAGTAATTGCCGGCTTTGATTGCACCGACTTCACTGGTGGGTTGGGCCGTGCTGGGGCTCGCCTGGCCTGGCCCAGCCACAGCCCCCCAGTGAAGCCTTAGATGTGGGAAGTCTCCAGTCTCCGGAGCCTCATGCCTGTGGTTTCTTGAAAAGAATTGTGATTTGACCTGTTTTACATCTATAAAGCAACTCTGTAAGCCCCCCATTTCTCCCATTTGGAGGTAAGGTTTGGTCTGCCCTGATGGCCCTGCATTTTAAAGGAGCAATCGCATCCGGTCTGTCTTATTTGATAGCAAGACACATTCTCTGCCAACTGATTCCAGTGCCAGTTACACACACATTAGAAGAGCATCCTGAGTGGGGAGGGGTCGCCTTTAGGTTTGCAGTTGTACAGAGCATCTGTGAAAGCAGCTTTCCAGGAGCATTTGTAAGAGGACGCTGGAATACTGAGACAACAGTGGGAAGATGTGAGGCTGTGCAAAGAAATGGCTTTATTAGGAGATACTGGGACTCTTTCCAGGGAAGCACACAGTATCCGTGTGGTAAATGGCCATGCTGGACAGCCAAGTTTGTGACTGCTCAGCTCAAGAAGGGAGGAGGAGAGGGCCCTCGGGTGGGGTGGGGGAGGGGAGGGGAAGGACGGCTTGCCAGGCCAGGAGTTGCAGGGTGCTGCCCCACGTGTCCGCCCTGCTGGGCGGGGGGTGGGGGGACAGTCTCCAGCTCTGATTTCAGAGTGAGCCCACAGCTGGGGGGTGGGGACAGATCGCAGCAGAGGGACAGTCTGTGCCCATCAGCGAGCAGTCCATCCTGATGCCTGCACTTGTCTCCAGCTGCTGCAGCTCCTAGCCCAGGACCGCAGGGCCACTCCTCATCAGAGGCAGCAGCCTGGACCAAACCTTTGAAAATCTGTGCTGCATAAGTACAGCGTAAATAGGAAAGTGCGGGGTGCCTTCCCCACTGGTCTAGGCTTTGCTCCTTTGTCCTTGGAAAGGTACCGTCCTTCCTAGCTCTTATCTGTACCCTGCTTAAATTTTAAAAACCACAGTGCTGTAGCATGTGTTTCCCCGTTAAATAGGGAAAGGTCAGTTTTACAGAATAGGAATTGAAGTCAGCATCGCAAATGTTCTCGGTCAATAGCATTCTGTGACCGATCTCCTCCCGCTTCGTTTGTTTTTTTCAGCAGCGACCTACATATATAGATGGTTTCTTCACAGTTCCCATCAGTCATTGTGAGGGACAGCGCTGGCAGTAGGTGCGTTAATGATAAGAGTCACTGCCAGGTCACTATAGTGCTAACAGCCCTAATAGCTCACGGTGCCTACCCTGCGCTTGCTCAGCACCCGGGGTGGTGAACGCATTCCCCGTCCCTGTGCGCACACATACGCGTACATGTGACCACGGCAAAACTTCACCGAAGTAGACTTACTCTGTAACGTAGTGCGAGGATCTGGGGCTACCCTAGGGCTGCCGCTTTAGCCATCACCAGATCACCAGAGTGCACTATTAGATGCAGAGATCTCAAGACACATGCATACAGAAGTTAAAGGCCTGTGACAAACGCACATTAACAACTTTTCGTTTGTTCCTTCTTGAGGTGGAAAACGAAGCTCATTCCCAACGTGCAAAGCCAAGGCAGCGACCCCGGGACCTCTTCTGGAGATGGAAGCTTGTTGAAAACCCAGACTGTCTCCAGGGCTTGCCCAGTCGACCCCAATGGAGAATTGACACCACCTTCACCCTGAGGTCACCGCTAGAGACGCTGATCCATAAAGACAATCACTGCCAAACCCCCCTTCATCTACTCCAAGAGCCAAGTTCCGAAATCAAGCATAAAAGGTTTCCCAGCCAAGCAGACAGAGCACCTGAGAACGCTAGCAGGCTGAGCAGCTGCCCTCCCTCCTCTCCGCGTGCACTTCTCAGCACTTCCCAGAGCGTCTTGCGTCCACACCTGTAACCTTTTGGCAAGGACAGTAACTTGGCTACGTTTGCCTGCCAGGAGCAACCCGAGCCTGCGGCCGGCACGTCCTCACACCCCAGCGCGGAACTTTGTGGAAGACGTCCCTCTTTGTTTAGGTCTTCTTCTTCTTCTTCTTTTTTTTTTTTTTTTTTTTTTTTGCCTTTCTCCTGAAGCTTTTATTTAACAGTGCAAAAGGATCAGTCTTGTGTTTGCTTTTTTTTTTAAACTTGAATTTTTTTTAATTTACACTTTTTAGTTTAAACTTTCTTGTTGTATATTTTGCTAGCTATGAGCTTTTAAGTAAAACTCAAAGATCTGGAAAAGTTGGAAATAAAAACGAAATGAAAAGAAGCCGCCCTTTTTTGAGCGGCATCTTTTCTGGCAAGTGGCTTCTCTGTGAATTGTAACAAATAGTGGCCTCCCGTCTTCGTAAGGTGTTTGATAGAGCTAAATAAATGTAACAGCCGAATCCACGCCGTGGGTAGCAGTTGGCAGTCCTATTTCATTTTATTTTTCTTCTGATCTCCTTTGTTTAAATGGTAAACCTTGACACATACCGTCAGCAGGCCGGTTTGCAGTGAATTTTCCTTTCTTTCCTTTTCACCCCCTTGTTGTAAAAAGCCCAGCACTTGAATTATTACTTTCAATGTTCTGTATTTGTATCTGTTTTTATTAGCCAATTAGTGGGATTTTATGCCAGTTGTTAAAATGAGCATTGATGTACCCATTTTTTTTTTTTTGAATAACGAGGCACAGCCTTTGCCCCAAACTGCCATCTAACGTTTGTCATTCCAGTTTGAGTTAACGTGCTGAGCATTTTTTAAAAGAAGAAGCTTTGTAATAAAACATTTTAAAACAACGTGTCCTTTTTTAAAAAAAAAAAAATAACAATAAGTTCCTAACAATCACAGCTGGTAATGGCGAGCTAAATCCGTGGGCCAGGCCCAACCTGGCCTCGCCACATCAGAGGGGCGCCTTCCCCTGCCTCCAGGTCGTGCAGTCCTCGAAGGTATTTGGACAGCTTGGACCCCACTTCCTCCTCTCCCAGGTGTAGACATAAATCGGGGCCAGTGCGAAGAAGACTGTCCCCAGGATTTGGATGGGAGTGACTCTCTTCCTCCCTCAGTGCCTCAGACAGCCACCTGGGCCCCAGCCGTCAGCAGGCCTGGGGTCATTTTCCATCATCAGAGCTCTGTAGTCCTCAAACTGGGCTCCCCAAGTCGAGGTGTCCCTGTGCCCCCACTCCTGTCTCGAAAGCCAACGTTTTCCCAGGTTTCAGTTTGAATTCCATAATCTTCCCTTAAGCTTTTCTTAGGCAGGTCTGTAAGTTGGTATCTGATTTAGCAAAAGCTATATACATTTTCAGTTAAAAAAAAATCAGTACTTCGTGGCTCTGCATCCCTTGAACCAGTTTGAGAACCATTGATTCCACCGGCCTGAGATCTCTTGCTGAAGTTGTAGCCAGTCTCCGTTCCCAACCCCCAGCACAGCTGGGGAACAGCTGGCCCCACACTTGCATTCACCCTGCACGGACCGCGCTTGAAGACTGCCATTAAGTCACCGGCCCGTTTCTCTCCTCCCGCGAAGCGATCCGACCTCCTTCCACCTTTCATCATCGGCCCTTTAATCATCTTCATTACTGTCCTCTGGAGCCTCTCCAGCTCCTCCTCAGTCAGTCCCAGACGCGAAACCAACCGGGGAGAACCCTATTCTGTTCAGGAGACGTACTTGTTACAAAGTTTTCAGACTCCTTTGAAAACCATCTGAGTTTTCTTAAGGCTCAGGAACCAAACGCCCTAAAGCTGCCATTCATGCTCTTCCCGGGAGTTCACTAGAAAATCCAAACACAAACGGTGCAGGAGGGGGTAGTGAAGTGTTACTTTTAGGGGGGCGGGGCGGGGGGCCTTATGCCAACACGGTGACTGAGAAGGAAACTAGCAACAGTCTGTTCACCCAGCACGAGCCGGGCTCCGAGGCTGGGAACAGGACCCACCAAAGCCCACTCCGGCCCTCTCTCCGGTGGTTCCTTTATGTTTTTATGACAGAAAAGATGAGTAAACGGTGATGAGGAAATGGTCTGTTTGGGTCCTCCGAGTCAGATATTCCTTCCACCAACTTGATTCCCTCCTAGGTCTCTATGTTCCTTCCAGAAAAACCTTTTTCTCCCAGATATCACGGCTGCCCCAGTGTGGTGCTCGTACCTGGCCCACTCTGCCAAACCTTTCTGCAGGCAGCACTTTGGGCAAGGCGAGTCGGGAGTCTTCGAGAGGTGCAGCCCGACGGAAGCCACCCTGGGGCATCTGCGGGCAGGGGGACGCGCCTCCGGCTCTTTCTGCTTCATCTGGGAGTGATTCAGCTCCATTCCCTGCAAGCTCAGAGCCGAACTGCGTGCTAAGAGGAGGAGGACGGGTCAGCCTCTCTGGGAGCCCAGCCTTCCTCTGAGGTCACAGCTGGCATCCTGGTCCTTAAGAGGGGGTGTATGAAACTCCTAGTTTTAGTTGGTTTCGTTGCTAAGGTTGCTGGCAAGGATCTGTCGAGCTGTTCGAAGGGGCCTTTGAACTGTTTCATGACTACAGCTGTCCTAAGTACAGTAATTTTTCCCCCAGAGTTTGGTCTAAGGCAGCAACAACATGGAAACCTCTAATCAAGGGCCTGTGAGCAATAACAAGATGTCTGTGTGGCTTTCCTTCTGAAAGAGAAAAATCCTGAGGGGCTAATGCGTGGTTCTGACAGAAAAGAGAAACTTAAATGTTCCACACGACATAGTAGTTGTTCTACAAATTACATTTACTACTCCTGCCACAGGGGATTATCTTTCATACACAGAAACCTGGGGAATGTCAAGAGCTGCCCTGTGAAACCTAACTTCTCATTTCTGATAAAGGGTTAATATCCAAACGATACAGAGAACTCCGTAGGAAAAAAAAAAACAAAAAACAAAAACCAACCACTCTGATTAAAAAATGGGCAGAAGATCTGAACAGGCATTTTCTAGAGAGGACGTGCAGATGGCCAACAGGTCCATGAAAAGGTGCTCCACGTCCCTAATCATCAGGGAGACGCAAATCAAACCGCAATGAAAGATCACCTCACACCTGTTAGAATGCCTGTTCTCAAAAAGATAAGAAGTAAATGTTGGAAAGGACGTGGAGCCCGCCCTTGGGCACTGGCGGTGGGAACGTGAATTGGTGCGGCCACCGTGGAAAACGGTGTGGAATTTCCTCAAGAAATCAAAAGAACTACCATATCCAGCAATTCCATTTCTGGGTGTTTATCCAAAGACAACAAAAACGCTAATTCAAAAAAACACATGCGCCCCCATACTCGACACGGCACTAATTTACAGTGACCAAGATATGAAAGCAACCGATGTATCCATCTATGGATAAATGTGTAAAGAGAATACAGTATAATATACACAATGGAATACTATTAAGCCATAAGAAAAAATGAAATCCTGGCATTTGCAACAACTTGGCTGGAACTTGGGGGCATTATGCTAACTGAAGCCAGACCCAGACCAAATACTGCCTGGTCTCACTTATATGTGGAATCTAAAACAAAACAAAAAGAGCTCATTGATACAGACTGGTGGCTGCCTGAGGGGGGAGGTGGCAAGAAATGAGTGAAGAGGGTCAAAAGGCACAAACTTCCAGTTATAATAGAAGTCCCAGGATAGTATGGTGACTACAATTAATAATACTGTATTGCATATTGGAGAGTTGCTAAGAGAACCAGAAAAAAATCTTGTGACTATAGTGATGATGTGAACTATGCTTGTGGCAATCATTCCACAGTCTATACAAATATTGAATCCTACTATACACATGCACGTAATACATGTTCATTATACCTCAAAAAAAAAAACCTACCTAACTTCTGGGAATACATACATTACACCAAAATCTGAACTTCTTTTTAGTAGAAACTGAATAGTTCGACCTCAGTTAAGCATTTTAATACTAAAAGAAAGATGTGATTCCAAATGTATTATGGACAAAACTAAGATCATTGGTGTTGGCCATCACCTAGCAGGTACCATTTTGCCTTTTTTTTTTTTAAGTTTATTTATTTTCTTTGAGAGAGAGAGAATTCCAAGCAGGCTCCACACTGTCAGCCTAAAGCCGGACGTGGGGCTCAAACTCGCAAGCCATTAAGATCATGACCTGAGCTGAAATCTAGAGCCCCCCAGGCACCCCAACAGATAACCATTTTGGAAGCTGCTATTCTATCCCACAGCCCTCCACTGGGAATACCTCCATGATCTAGCTCTGCAACTAGGAGTTGTTGAGACAGGGAAGGAAGGATGCACCAAGAGAGAGAAACAGAGCATAAGCAGGAGAGGGGCAGAGACAGAGGTAGACACAGCATCCAAAGCAGGCTCCAGGCTCTGAGGTGTCAGCACAGAGCCCAATGCGGGGCTTGAACTCGGGAACGGTGAGATCATGACCCAGGCCAAAGGGGGACACTTAACCAACTGAGCCACCCAGGCGCCCCGAGAGAGCTGCTACTTCAGATAAACATTGCTGGCATGAATCAATCCAAGGAAAACTTTGTACCTGTTAGGTAATCTAGAATTTACAACTTTTAGTAAAACTTGAAGATGTTAACTGAAAACTGGCTGTTGCCCTTGTTGAAGAAGTAATGCTGATGCTTGTTACCAGCAGGCCTATGGGCGGCAGTAATCTGGTATTAAAGATACAAATTGGGGGCACCTGGGTGGCTCAGTCGGTTAAGTATCTGACTTTGGCTCAGGTCACGATCTCACGGTTCATGGGTTCCAGCCCCACGTCGGGCTCTGTGCAGAACTTGCTTGGGATTCTCTCTGCCACTCCCCCACTTGTGCGTGTGTCCTCTCTCTCTCTCAAAATAACTTAAAAAAAAAAAAAAAAACACGGTGGATGTGCTCACTGAATACATTCTTCCTGAACACCCGCCAGTGGACTATACCCTAGAAAAATGGTTTCATGCTCTGTAAGACTGTCCTGCATCTGGATGTGTTCTCCTGTACAAGCGTCCTCTCCCCGAATGGTAATTTGTAGTTTTTTTCCTTTCCTTTGTTCTCAGGTGTGGACGCCCACTGATAAATGTGATAACTTATCTCAACTTCCAGCTCCCTCAACTTTCTTCCCGGGTTAACAAAGGAAGGGAAATGGAGGGAGTGCGGACCCGCAGCGGCTCCCTCAGGCAAAGTATGTAGGTGACCTCTCAGATGTTGCCCTGAGGGCTGTTTTAATCCGGAAAGGCCCTTTTGTAAACAGCCAGACCAAGTGTTCTTGCAGCTGTATTATGTGCGATGTGACGGGACCCACGGCAAGAAGACAGGTCTTACATTAGGAAGGAGGTGGCCCAGTGGGGAAAGCCCGGGTTTGGAGTCACATGGAGGGGAGCAACGTCCACCTCCACCACTGCCCGGCGCTGTGCACCCAGGCCCTCCAAGCACACTGGCTCCTGGGCTGCACGAAGAGGTGGCTGACCTCCCAGAAGTAGGGGGAACGGGAAACGAGACAGCCGCCTGGCCCAAACACAGGAAATGGCTAAGAAACGCATTTCCCCTTGAGTTGTCTTGTAATTTGTTACTAAACATGTTTTGTCCAGTGTAAAATACATTGTCTTTTTATCACCTATAGCCACAGAAGATACAAATCTATTTCTTCTGCCCATGGAAGCAGTTGGTAACCAGGACTAACCAGTCTGTTTTGGACCAAAGATCAAGAAAACACTTATACAAAAAGGGCAGGATCTGGATTGTCCTAGATTGTCAAATGTGTTCATTTGACATTTCTCTTTATCATAGCCTGAGAGGTTACCAGCTAAATTAAGTTTCTGCTCTCCATTAAATGAATGGAAGAAATCAGTAGGAAATGTGTTATTTGCCAGATGGAATGAGAACACCGCACCCAAGTAGCAGACTTGATCTCACACCTGTTTTTCTTTATGATCATAGTGGAATTCGTAGATGACTCCTTTTCTTTTCTCCGTCTTTAACTTGTCTCAGCATTTGAACTCAGCAGAATCACTGAATTATGTTCTGTGCTGCAATGATATTTTCTCCCATGGAAAGAAGGTGTGAGGCAACCAAAGTAAAACAGAGTCCCACAGATTGGCCTGTTTGTTGTCCCAGGTCTTTTTTTTTTTTTTTTTTTTTTTTTTTTTAAGTAAGTAATCTCTACACCCACCGTGGGGCTCAAACTCACGACCCGGAGACCAAGAGTCTCGCACTTCCGCGACTGTGCCAGCCCGGCACCCCTGTCATTACAGGCCTTTTCAGTTCAGATACACATGCTTGATCAGAGAAGGGTAACTGGTTTTACAATCTAACTTGCCCCCCAGGCCCAACTCTGGAGAGGCCCCGCAGTGCTCACAAAGCCGGGCCTATACGGTGCTCACCCGGGGGGCTGCAAAAGCCCCAAAGTGCCTGGTGAACAGTCTCGTTTGTTTCCCACGTGCCAGCATCTGGCAGGTGCCGCGCCTGCTCCAATTCTAAGACTCCAGTAAGCTGGGGCTGTTTTCTCTTCGGTGGCTGGTCCGAGGGAACACAAAGTGTCCAGGCAGCCCTCGCAAAAAGGGGCCCCTTTCTCATGAGTTCTCAACCTGAATTATCATGGCCACTCCAACCTTAGTCTGAGACTTTAGGATGACGGTCTCTATTCTCTCTTTCAGGCTTTCCACCCTACAACAGCATCTCTGTCAGCAGGCTGGGGAATTTCCAGGGGTCCGCATCAGGGACCCCTAAGCGCAGAGGCCTAAGGGGCTCACTGGGGAGCAGGGAGGGGCCTGCAAATGACGGGTCCCGGAAGTGAGGTGTGCTGTCCCTCACTGGCCTCTCAGCCTTCGGGAGCAGCCCACGTTAGTAAAAGGACACTATGAACCAGTTCTCTCTCCCAGCAGAAGGCAACCCTCAGCACACACAAGACTTAACAAGAAAGGGAGGACAACCGAGAAAATCAATACACGAGCATTAATGACCCAGCATAGGCCTAGGCCTGCCAACTGTTGGCAGAATCCACCCTGAGACTGGGTTCTGATGGGGAGATGTCCCCTGGACCTGCCCACACACCCGTGGTTCTCAGAGTAGGACATGTGTGCAGATAAGCTCAAGCTTCTGCAGGCCACACGGACTTCAAGGGGCAGGGGCAGGAGCAGCCCTCCGCCGTTCCCCTGTCTCTCGGGCATCACGTATCAGCCTCACACCAGTGAAGCAAGAGCGTTTCCCGTGCGGGAGCAGCTGAGGGCAGACCGCCTGTTCCCCAGGGTTCCAACCAGAGGGCTGGGCAGCACCGGACAGTGGCTTCCCACTCTGCCCGCCTGGCCCACCACAAGCCCACGTGGAGGCGGGAGCCGTTGCTCTGCCCCCTCACCCTTCTCTAGAACCTTAACACGGAGGCTAAAAAGCTCTGGAAATCTGAAGTATATGCCCAAACCTCCATGCAGCTCCAGAGAGAGGCACTGAGGGCTCAGTCCTTTAAACTGCCCCAAGCAGAAAATTTACTTCAAACACTGTCTTCCTCCCCAGGTAGTAGTTTTTTGGAGGCTTCTGTTTCCGGTGTTCGAAACCTGGTATGTGAGTCCAGTGGCTATTTATGAGGAGGCACCAGGAGGCACTTCTCATTCCAGGGTTTTCTGCTTTCATACCCACTAGCCCAAGAAAAGCCTACATTTTCTGCTGGAATATTCCAGTAAGTGTATCTACAGAAATGAGGCTGAGGTGTCACACTGATACAGCCAGAAGGCAAATGCCCACCCCACTCAGGTTACATAAGTAAAGCACAGAGGAGCTGAGCATCAGAACCCAAGTCTGTGGAATCCCCAAGCCCTTGGTTTTAATCGTTTATACTAATTCCGCAACAGATACAGTTGGTGAGACCCACATTCCGACACACAGCCTCTCGCCTCGTTAAGGCCCGCATCGTTAACTTGCCGTGCTGCAAGGGGGCTCTGCCTCGACCAGCTCCATTATGGTCAGATGGAGTTCAGTTCTTCCCCTGTTCATACACCACCACTTCCCGACCCCATGTGTTAGAAAACTTCCCTCCTGTGCACTTGCTTTTTTCCTGGGGCCTTAAGTCATTCACAGTCTATGGCTTATACAGGAAAAGAGGACTTACCTGAGTGGCAGGCACCTCTTCCAATTCACCGAACGCTTCCCCGAGTGCTCCTCTCTCTCTGTTAGCCCTGACCAGTGCCTCTCCGAAGGCCTGGAAAGCCCTTCCGGAGCAGCTGAGGGTGGAGTATGGAGCGCTGGGTCTTTGTGCCCAGGTGGCAACAGCTTAACTTCCAAGGCTCTTTCATGAGTCTTGGGTGTGTTCTCAATCTTCGGCTCTCTCCCCACAGGTGTAAAATGTTTAGGACTCTGTAAGCCTAGAGGTTTCTAGGAGCCTGTCCTTCCAAAGCGGGCAGAGAGGAGGGAGGTGGGTCACAATTAGCCTATTCTGCTGTGCAGAGTGCTCAGCACCTGCATCCATCATCCCATTCGTTCCTCAACAACCTTGCAAGACAAGTTCCATCATTTTGCCCATTACTATATACACTCACAAGAGGAATACCGCATCCCCCGCCCCCACCAGGTTACACAGGTAAAGCAGAGAAGAGCCGAGCACTAGAACCCAAGTGTGTTTAACTTGGTGTTTAACTTGGTATTTAACTTGGTGTTTAACTTGGCCCATGGTATTTATTAATCACTTAATATTGATTAATTCTGCACCAGATAAAGCACTAAATAGCAATGGTATCAGTGATGGGATTTTTCTGTCTTCCAGTAGTTGAAATTTGTTCTGCCACAGACCGA
Source organism: Prionailurus bengalensis (assembly GCF_016509475.1). Lineage (NCBI taxonomy): Eukaryota > Metazoa > Chordata > Mammalia > Carnivora > Felidae > Prionailurus > Prionailurus bengalensis. The sequence goes on from NC_057344.1 coordinate 115,509,332, forward strand.
TTTTAAAAACAGAATTTACACAACCAAATGCGCTGAGTGTACAGCAATGCTTCCATTGTTCAAAGCATTTTTTAGATTGCTATTTATGTAGCATCAGTGCCTATTTCCAAGAAAATTAGTCCCACAAAATTACAGCCGCAGCTTGTACTTCTGGTAGACTTAATTGGTTCCTTAGGTTGAAGTGTTAGGGGGATTAAAATCGAGGGGAGACAAGACAAAGCTGGTTTCAAATGTGTGAAAAGTGTAACTCACAAACCAAGAGAGAAAACATAATTAGCATGTGTCGTATAAGCCGTGACTTACATGTTAGTCCTGCCGTCTCCCATGATCAGTGGTTGAGCCTCCAATGTGCTTCTGAAAGCTGACATGTTAAAGAGTCAGAAAACTTATTGTGCAACAGCACCCAGTGGGGATCATCTGGTGTACCACCAGATTTCTATATAGAAGTTGCTCAGTTCCCAGATCGGGTCCCACCTTACCACCATCCCTCACCATTTAACCATCCTCACATTGGAAATCTACCTTAGGATTGATGTCAAAAGGCGTTAGCCAACCGTTTTCCCCTGAGAAACTATTATTAACAGTGAATCTTATAGATACTAAAGGGCGACAGTTTTTATTTTACAAAGACCTCTTCAATAAGCACTAAAACCGTTCTTCAGAGAACTCCATCCTGCTAAGCACAACTGAAGCCCAGGGTGACGGCTAAGCTCACAGGTTCAGAGCCTTTTTTCGGCAAGCCATTTCATCAATTGTGTGATTTTCTTTTTAATCTCAGATGTTCGTTTCTTTAAAACGTTTATTTTAAGTAGGCTCCATGCCCAATGTGGGGCTCGAACTCATGACCCTGAGATCAAGAGTTGCACGCTCCACCAAGTGGGCCAGCTAGGCACCCCTCAGATGTTCATTTCTGTTCTAAGAATAAAAATAGCCTAGGAAGGAGTACAGGAGAGAAGGGGGAGAAAAAGTGTCCTCTGGACCCAAACCCTGGGTAGCTACTTTCCAGATCCCATCAGATCCCATCCGGATCTCTGATGCCGTCTGGAGGAAGGTCCAGATCCGGGGGGGCGAGAAGGAACGGCAGCAGCGAGGCCGCCCTCTCTCCTGCACACGTGCTGCCAAGCAGCAGAGGTCACACACGATCCCCCGGGCTCTTGCTGGGGCTCAGTTTGTAACCACGGGTGCGCCAAACAGGTGGCGGGCCCATGCTGGGAAGCAGAGGGCCGGAGGAGGCATTCCTTCTCTGCGGGGTCTGGGTGGGAAGCGGCTAGGCCAGCCGGACACGCGGAGACAAGGAGACCCAGACCCAGACAGCTGCCCCTGCCTTCCATGTGCCAGAGGACGTTCAAAACTCCTTCCCGGTCCCAAACCTGATGTATGCGACAGGGTTTCAGAAAATGATAAAAGAATGTTCAGAGGCCAAGCTTTCTTTTTGGTAGGCTAAACATGCACTTAAAAACCTTGGCCAAAAAAAAAAAGACCACCGCGACCCCCAGCCTCACATCCTGGCAGGGGGTGATGGTCATACCACCTAGTTCTCTCTTTCCTGGACTTCAATGGTTGAGAGAGAGCCCTGCCATCTCCAGGAGGAGGGCCCCTGTCCTCCAGGCAATGCAGTCAGAGCAAGAAGGAAATAAAGTCTCCTCCTCAGCCCAGGGCTCACATCGAAGGTCAAGAACCAGCCTGAGAGTGAGCAGGGGCCGTGAGACCACAAGGGTAACTTCAGTGATGGAAAGGGTGGTGGCGTCAACAGGTGTTTCCTTTTTCTCGTTAGGAAACGTTCTAGAAGAATAACCTAAAAGTTTCCTAAACCAGGTTCTATGTGTGGTAGAAATGCATGTAACGTATTTACTTATTTTCCCATTATGTGCTACAGTTAGCTTCAGTAAAAAAAAAAAAAAAAAAAAAAAAAAAAAAAAAAAAAAAAATTAATAAGCTCTCTTTTTATCAACCATGAACTGGAGGGGGGAAAAGAATCTCTTAAACCATTAACATCGTGACCCAGGACACCAAACGAGGATGAGCATTCTGGGGAGAGTCCTGTTTTGAAAGTCTGGATTTGAGATTTTCAATCTTGCTATTTTATTCTAATCTGGACCTGCTACCTTGGGCACATCACTTAAGTTCTCTCTTTTCTGAAGCCACTGGACTTCAGGGTTTCTGATGTCTTTCCAGCTTTAAAATTCTATCTTGGAAGACACTTTCTCAAGCCAATGATTAAAAGAAGCTTATGTTACACTGTTTCTCTTTGTTGGCAAAGAAGAAACAGATGTTTCTAAAAAACTGTTTTCTGTGGCCTTATTATTGCTTTACTGGTTAAGAAATCTGGAGTGACAGCCGCAGGCAGGTCATACGTAAATGCCTTCTCTGGCCACTCCTTCCCCACCACTGCCACTTTAAAGAATAACAACGGGCCAAAGAAGATGGGGCATAGTTTTTGCCTAAATTACCAACCCTTACTTTTGTAGCCATTCAAGCATGTTACGACTTTAAAATTATACACACGTTTATTTCAATTCAAATTTTCACCGATTAAAAGATTGTGTTTTATTAGAATCATTTTACAGGCAGTTTGCAGCGACGATTTCTCATGGGGAAAAAAAAGAGACAGACAAGAATCATTCAGACTTTGGATGTGAATGAAACCTCTTCCTGCAAACAAACACATGGAGATATTCCCACAATCCAACAGGATGAGCTGAATAAAGACGTGACATCTTATGCCCAAAATGTAGGGTAAGGCCTGAAGCTGCAGGTAGCACACGTCCTCATAAAGGCAGGATGCAGGTGCTGCTCAGCACAGCATTCACAGGCACAGCACACACGTGTCCAGTGGCTCGTTCCTCTCCCGTGTGGCAGCGATGAACACAGCACGCACTGGGAGGAAGTGCTGTCCCTTTTCCAAAGTGAATGAATCCAGGCAATTCTTTATGAAAATGATAAGGTTGGAAAGAAATGTTTGCTCCAAGGCACCCAGGGTATAAAGCTTTTTAGAAAATACACAGAAATGAACAGACTAAGAAAGGGAATTAGTTCTCAATGAAGAAATCTGCTATTATTAGAACTAGTGTAAATCATTACTCCAGATAGAGGACAATCAAAATGCACACGGAACAGCCTGTGCTGTGTGAGGGAACATCTGACAAAGAACATTCCCACGGGCACTTGGGGGAGCCGCTGGTAGGTGCTTACGGGGGTTCTTCCCGGAGCCAGAGAAGCTGTGCCTCACTTGTATTTGTAATACCCTTCTCCGGTCTTCTTGCCAAGCTTGTTCTCAGCTACCAGCTTATTCAAGGACGGGCTGGGCTGAAACAAGGGGTTCTTTGCATCCATTTCATGCCACCCTATTGAGAGGAAGAGAAAGGGCTTAGGACGAAGCGCTGAGTTTATTTTTACATCGCAGCATTCCCAGGGCAAGTCTGGGGAAAAGGGTCCCTACTCTTACGTGGGCGAGCCCTGAGGCCACCACAGCGGAGGCAGGAGGCAGGCTGCCCTGAGGGGGCTGTATGAGCCCTGAAGCGGATGGAGGAGAGAGTGCCCCAGCTAGCTCTACCCCAGCCCGCCCGCCCGCCTCCCCCGTCTCTTCCTGGAAATTGCTAATGCCAGCGGTCCAAAAACAAAACCAGAACCAGTTATTCTGCTGGTTGGACCCCTCAGTGGCACAGGGAAACAACTGGAACGCATGTTAAAAATCTGAATTTGCTGCCATTGGTATTTTGCATCCTCATAAAATACAAAGTTCATGCTCAGTTAGAAGCGTCCTCGCTCCCAGCAAATACTTAAGTATTCTTTGTGAAACCTGGGAGCATGAGCTCCGCTCAGCTTCAGTAGCCCAGTTTAGTAATTATCTTTACCGTGTCCTCAGAGCCCCTCCAGTAAACTAGATACATTATTATCTTTACAAGGCTGTGTAACTCCGTTGCAGTGGAGGTTACCCAAATCAGCATTTATGACACAATGACACGGCGTACCAATGTGAGTTTCCTGGCTGTGATACTGTACTGTGGAACCATTAGAGGAAACTGGGGAAGGGGCACACAGGGCCTGTCTGTGCTAAATTTGAAACTTCCTGCGAATCTGTAATTGTGTCAAAATGAAAAGTTAAAAAAAAAAAGTTACCCTGTGAGGAGGCACTAGGCAGTCACATTTTTCCTTTTCCTGTCATCTTTTAACTTGACTCTTTAAGCTGGTGGGGCAGAACTTTGGAAGGTCTAAGACCCCTTATAATTTCTGTTTTAAATAGGCATTATAATTCATAGTTGCAAGAGACTACCTCAACTGAAGTAGAGACAGACGACAGAGAATTCCAATTCCTACCGTCAATGACGAACTTCGTAGTATCCAGGCCCACATAATCGAGAAGCTCAAATGGGCCCATGGGGTACCCAGCCCCCAGCTTCATCGCGCTGTCGATGTCTTCCTTGGATGCATCACCTAAGAACAAGAGGGCAGCCCTTGTTGATCAGTAAATACGATCAGTAAATTTACATGATGTAAATTTACACATTCAAAGCACATCCAGAGTCAGGATTTGCGGCTATAGGAAGATTTCATCTCAGAGGTACATGCCAAATAGATGGCAAGATTTCCAAAGCTATTCCACCAAGCTATCCTGGGAGGTGAATTCTAGAGCACTGCTACGTGGTTCATGGAGACAGAAGGCCCTGGTGGGCTGGAAACATTACTTATTTCTAATGGATTGGGATTTTCCAACTCTGGAATAATTTACTACACCATTTAAAGCTAGAGCATAATTTTATTGATAAATGGACTTTTTTTTTTAAGTTTACTCATTTTTGACAGAGAGAGAGAGACAGAGACAGAGCATGAGTGGGGGAGGGGCAGAGAGAGGGAGACAGAATCCGAAGCAGGCTCCAGGCTCTGAGCTGCCAGCACAGAGCCCGATGTGGGGCTCGAACTCACAGACCGCAAGATCATGACCTGAGCCGAAGTCGGACGCTCAACTGACTAAGCCACCCATGCGCCCCAATAAGTGGACTTTTTTAAAATAGAAAAGAACTAAGCTTTATATTGTTATGTGTATTGTATGCATATTTTTCTTTTCCAGCTTTCTTGGTTTTACAAGTAATGAGTACTTCTTTACACTCACATCAACGCTTTAGTCAAAATGAAGTATAAAAAGAAGCCCAAATCGGATTTAGAATTGCCAAAGCAAGTTTAAAAGTGTGTTTAGTAGAATAAGACCAGAGCCAGGGCGCTTTTTCGCTGGAATTTTACCCTTAATGATGGTCTTTGGGCCACAAGAAGCCTTTGAGAGAACTTGTCCCTTTTATCCAAAATCAGGAATGGGAACAGTCTGTAACATGTGACCATCTAGAATTCTGTTCCAAAGCATAAAGAAATGGCCAATTACAGCAAAGCTAAGTAAAAGGAGAAAAAAGTTAAAATACTCAAGGAGGATCTCCTACTTAAATATTTAAGATTTTGAGGTGTGAAGAATAGGAACTTCTTAAACATCTATAAAGACTATTTTTTAAAAAGCATATGAAGTACTAATGCCAAAGGAATTCGAGACAGTTCAAGGTGATTAAATTCCAACCGACTACTTCTTACGGGTGACATTATTAATGCTTCGGGTAATTAGTCAACCAGGGGATGCTAAGATGCTAAGAATCACAATCTGAGTTTCAGGCCATAAAAAGGCAAAAAGAACAGAAATCATTACGTACACTAGTTTCAGGCGGCATCCTTCATTCATTCAACTTTTATTTGTATCAGTTATGCACCAGGCACCAGAGACTTGGAAGGGGACGGAGAGGAAACAAGACAGGCACTCAAGCACTCCAGATACAGTGGGAGGACCCAGATGTGTAAACCAAATGTCCCACCAGGCCAGTGCTGAAGGTTCACGAAGAGCCACACCTCTGTGTGGGAAAAGGTGGAGAGATTTACTCGGAATGCCTACGTGTCACCAAAACGCACCACTGAGGCCCAGGTCCTGAAGGATGAAGAGAATCCCAAGGGATGAGTAGGCAGGAAGGGCATGCCAGGCAGAAGGAATAGCATGTACAAAGGACAAATGAGCAGGGACATAGCAGCTGAGAAGTGGATTCTGTTCAGAGGATTTTATCAGACCCCGAGGCTTCTATGGCGTTACAGACAGTGCTAAACGAGGGCCCAGCACACTCTCTCCCTGGGCTTGGTACCCTCCCTCCTCTAACACCTGACATGTGCTTGGCTCAACCCCTTACTTCCAGCAGGCCTCCTCTGCTCAGGTGTCACCTCATCCGAATGCCCTGTCCCCTCCCTGCATATAAACTAGCAACTGTAAGAACTCCAGGCTAGGACTCCCACCATTCTCTTCACTTTATCTTTCTCCGCGATTACTGGTCACAACGTAACACGTTATCAACTGGTACATTTACTGTGGCCTATCTACCCTCACTAGCATATAGGCTCCTGGGGACAGAAATTTCATAGCCTAATGGTTCCAACTTACCTAAAGCCATTTAATCATATCTATATTCAAGGACAGATAATGAACTCTAGAGACAATTCTATAATTCCAGATTCAGAGACTCACTTGAAGACTTTTACTTCGAAAAATACTACGAAGATACAGCATATCAAAGAAAAAATCTAAACAGTGTTACCAAGTTGGCAACTCTAAAATTCTGAGTAATACAGAGCAAAAGAGGCAAAAAGAAAAGAGAGAGAAATAAAACACAGATTGGTGTGCCAAGTGGGAGTTAAATACAGTACTGTGTTTTAGGCCAATAATTCCTAAACTTGTTTGTAGAAACAAGCACTTTGCTGAGAATCTGACCCCTGCCCCAAATAAAACGCACATACACACAAAACTCTGCATCAGTGTCAGGAGGGGCCTCCCTACCTCTCCCCAGTTAAGAGCCCCTAACTCTAGACAAGACAACAAAGAAAAACTTACTCAGTGAACTCCTAGACTTCTGCACGGGGCGGCGGGGACCAGGGACCTGCCCCGACATGTTTCTTCTGCTGGCTCATCAGCACCACCTACCGACCATTCTTGGCATTCACAACAAAGTGCGGCGGGGTGGGGGGGGGGAGGGGGTGCGGAGCAGCACCCAGGATCAGAAATCCCACACAGCCGCCATTCCTCTCTTCATCAACAGCCACCTAAGTGCCTGTCCTATACAAGCACTTTGGGGCCTATGAAGATGAGGAACATCCCAGATACTGCTGTACTGCAGCAAAAAAGAGTGTAGCAACAAAGGAAGACATGTGCCCTGCTACAGGAAGGAGAACAGCAACCACCCCGAGGGACAGCCAAAGGGTAAGAAGAGTTAAAGAAACACAGGTTGTGTCCAGCTTGGAGCAGTGAGGATGGGACCTTCTGATGGAACGTGGGAGTCACGTACATGGTGAGGACAGCAGGGGCAGAGGAGGAGGTGAGAGCAGGTTTCCTGGCAAGGGAACTATACATATTTAGTAGTCTACAACAGAAACACTGAGTAAGTCTTGAGCAGAGGAAAAGCAGTGAGCAGGATGTCACATGGTGACCGGCTAGGACTGGTGAAGGCTAGGGCTTCCCAGGGCCTGCCACCAGCACTGCCTTCCCAGAGGAGCTAACCATCTGGCCCCAGCACCCTGCCAGAGCTACCTGGGACCTGTAGGAGTGGGCATTTGACAGGTATGACTGTCTGCTCCTGGGTGCCAGACTGCTCAAAGATCTAGAGAGAAAGCCCTGGCCCCCAGGGACAAGGTGACCGACTACACCAACCAGGCCTCAGCTACAGTGTGAGCAAATGGGAGCCACACAGAGGACAGAAGCCAAAGGACCGAGAAAGAAGGCCCAAAGAAGCAGCCAGGAGGCTGAGCACATCAGCAGTGGTGAGGGGACAGTGAAGTGCTCCTAGAGGTCACGGGGAGCTGGCGAGAAGTATGGGTGCAGGGCCCCCAGCATTCCAAGAGCTGCTCAGTTGCCCCGGAGGCCCGAGTGGTGACTCTGCTCTAATGCCAACACATCCTCCTGACGGGCCCCTACCGCTGTGGCGTAGCACACATACCCCAGGTCAGTGGTATTTATCATGGACCAAATGTGAGTGTCCCCCAGAATTCACATGTGGAAACCCAGCCCCTGACGTGATAGTAACAGAGGTGGGCCTCTGGGAGGTGATCAGGATTAGGTGAGGTCATGAGGGTGGAGCCCGAGGATGGCATGAGAGCCTGTGAAAGAGTCAGGAGAGCTGGTTTCCTCTTCCTGCTCCCCACCACGTGAAAATACAATGAGAAGTCAGCAGCATGTAGCCCAGGGAAGGGCCCTCACCAGAACCTCACCATCTGGAACCCTGGCCTTGGACTTCCAGCCTCCACAACTGTGAGAAATAAAGGCCTGTTGTTTATATGCCACCCAGTCTGTGGTATTTGTGATACGGGAGCCCCAAATGACTAGGACGGTGTTGTACAGAGAAACTCTCCCCAGAGAGGTTTGGAAAAGGCCGGGCTAAACAAAGTCACGAGTGTCTTCACTGCACGACTCTGCTGCTGGACCCTGACATTCCCCCGGCTATGTGGGGGCAGGTCCGGCATGCAGCGTCTCCTCACCCTCCTGGACAACATGACAAATGAGTATCATCGTGACAGACGAGAGAGGAAGAATCCAAGACAGCTTCAGGTTTCAAAGTAGAAGTGACGCAGTCCAGCCAGCTGCTCAGTGCACTGTGTGGGCACACGGAGACACGGTGGGGGGTGGCAGCTAAGCACCCTGCTCAGTGCACCAGAAGAGGGGGCAGCAGCGTGGGGCACGGGGACATGGTAAGGAGCCTGAGGTGTGTGACACATGGACCCCAGACATGACCCCAGATGTGACCCCAGCTGCTCTGGCTCACAGGCCCCAAGCAGCCGTGGGGAATGGGGCAAAGGGGCGAGCAGTGCTGGGCTGCTGTGGGCAGCACCACGGGCAGTCTAAGAACATATTCCCCTGGGGTCAGACCCCTTTCCGGCTTCACCTCATAGGTGGAATGTGATAGGGAGGATCACAGGGCCCACTGCCAGTGTGAGGTGAGCAAAGACCAGAAAATGCCTCTCAACTTACAATCAGATACAAGGTATATCTGAAAATATATCAAAGTGACAGTATGTTTTGGTGGGAAAAAAAAAAAAAAAACCCATTAAGAGGTAGATTACCCACATGCTACATTCTAAAACATTACATTAAAAAAAAAAAAACCTGCCTTTCAAAGTAGGGTAAAACACTTCACGCATTCTTTGAGGTGTAATTAGGCATATTTGTTGATAGATAAACACAGAAGTGTTGGTTTGATCTTGGAGCAAGTGTGGCAAATGCTTCCATAAAACAGAGAAAAGTTTTAATATTTAAAGCAGATTTTGAGGAAGCAAATGTGCTTTCATCTCTCTGGAAGAGCTGGTGTAAATATTTTGTTTCAAAAATGACATTCTCAAAGAGTGAGCATTTGTGAATGAAGTAACTGAAAACAATTACACTTGCTTTTTATCCAGTCCTATTAAGGCCTATTTGCCTCAGAAGCAGACATGATTGTTACCTCTCCAGAAATGTGGTGGAGAAGCTAGGCAGGAGGCTGAATGCCATTTTATAACCTTGGACTATGTCCTGAGTTTTATATTTCTACAACAGGGGAAATCATTCTTTGTCAATCAACAAGTATTGAGAAAAGCATTTTAGACCATTCTTAAGGTTTAAAAAAAAAATGCATCGCGGCATCATTTACTAAGGATGGGAAGGTTCTTATAAACAGTCGTTGTCACTTACCTCCCACCACCTGTCACACTGTCACAAATTTTAGAACTTTAAGGAACTTTAAAGGTCCCCTAGCCCAGTGATTTTTACAGTATTATTATTATTATAAGCAGGAAACCGTTTCATCAAAAGCAGAGATTTAGGATATAAATCCAGGCTGGCCACACACTTGCTCTGGCTGAGGCTGTAAGGGGTGGGGGTCGGTTCCAGGGCCACATCTCAGAGGCTCAGAGGCTCAGAGGCCTCATAGGGAACCCAGGAGGCCCAGGGAACACTATGACAAAGGTCCTAGGGTCCAGGGTGAGGCTGGTTCACAAAGCTAAAAAACAGAGGCTCCTCCCACACTGTGTGTGGCCCAGCCTTTCCTACAGGGCCTGCTTGAGCACTCCCAGTGAGCAGGTGCCCCCAGCCTGCGTTAGGACAGCTACCTCGTTCATGCAGCCTGATCGCTTCCATGAGGTATGGCACCAGGAGACGGTTCACAATGAACCCAGGAGTGTCCTGTTTTAGGAGAGAAAAATAAAAGACAAGGGAATTTTCACTGAACTTAATCTTTTGTGAAGTCACCAGACTGCCCCTTCTCCCTGTGCATTGTATCACCCACATTTATCAAGCTCTGCATTTTCAAAATTTGTTTCAAAATACCAGCACAGCCCTATTGCTATCATACATAATAATATATCCAACAATTATAATACTTGAAAAAAATTTCAAACCTAGATGCCCCCACTGCAGGAATAAAGGCAGACAGAGGCAGATAGGTCACTGGAAAAAACACAGCTTTGAAGGCAGGCAGATCTGGGTTCAAGTTTCAGTAGTTCCTGACTTTGTGACATTCTGAAATCAGTTTCATCATTTGTGAAATGGGAGTAATAATTTCCACAAGTTGTGAAGATAAATCAGAAAACACTAGCATGCTGTACACATGGCTCTATACTCAAATGGGAGCGAGCCCTTTACTCCTCTCCTCTCCCACATCCCTTGCAGGAATTTAGAGAAGGTGTGCTCCCATCTTGAACAACCCTCACAGGAGCGCTGCTTCCTGGGATCCCTGGAGCCATTCTTGGGCTACTCAGGATTTTCTCGTGCACCAGTGCATGGAACATGGCAGCTGAGCTGGGGACAGGTGCTGGGACAGACAAGCAGATGCCCTGACACCCGCTGGCCTTTCATGGCCCCTGTATCCGGGATGACCCTCTTGCACTGCACACCTCTTTCATCCACTTGCTCCGCATTCACATTAATCATCTCTCCTGGAGGCCTACTGTGGGATTTGATTCCACCTACTGATCTCTTTGGGGAACTGTGGGGCAGGTTGGGGTGGTAATTTTTTCGGTGGTATTTATGTAAAGCTGATTTCCACTAAGTAAATGGTGTAATTTTTTTTTTAATATATGAAGTTATTGTCAAATTGGTTTCCATACAACCCCCAGTGCTCATCCCAAAAGGTGCCCTCCTCAATACCCAACCCCCACCCTCCCCTCCCTCCCACCCCCCATCAACCCTCAGTTTGTTCTCAGTTTTTAAGGGTCTCTTATGCTTTGGCTCTCTCCCACTCTAACTTTTTTTTTTTTTCCTTCCCCTCCCAGTAAATGGTGTCATTTTAACAAAAGGCTGTGATGTTCCTGCAGACAGAAATCCTCACTCTAGCCCTGGGCCTTGGGTATCATTTCTAGCACACACTAGGTACTCCATAAAGGTCTGAATGAAAGATGGCCTGCCTCCTGCATTACTCCTACAGCTAACCTGACTGCATGCTGTGTAAGCCAGGCAATAAAGCCACAGGATTTGTACCTCCTTTTACTCTCTACTACCCCAGTCCCCACTGAAACAAAGAAATGAACAAACAGCTTTATCAGTGTATCCACAGTTATATTAACGAAATGATGCTGACTTTATAACTAGGGCGAAAGTGCTTTTCAACTTCAAAAAGTTTATCGCAAAAACTGAAGCCATGGTATATGAAGCACACATATACAAGGTTAGAAGTCAGAAGTACTCTGGGGAAAACATCTACTCCAATTATACATGGAGCTTTATACAAAGTTAATATCCACATAATGTGCGCACAGAGCTCAATAACCAAAAAGTGCTAAAATTCACAAAATATTCACACTTAGTAGTAACCAAAGAAGTACTCATTAGAATACAATAGCATTTTGCAAATAAGATTATCGGCAAGGGTTTTTTTTTCCCCATAATACTGATATTCAATGCTGGTGATGATTCAGACACATACACTCTCACGGTATTGTTATGTCAACTAGAATGTAAAGAGACATAGTCCCTTAATAAAGTAATTTAATTTTATGTAATTGTATACCTTAGACTTCTCATGCTCATTTATAAATGTATTTTGTTTACTTGCTATGTGCCAGTACATTAAAAGTATTAATCCATTTATTCCTGAAAATAACCCTGTGAGACAAGCACTGTTACTACCTTTACAGGGGGAGAGGACACTGAGGCAGAGCTAGGTTAAGGAACTTGCTGGAGGGTATACAGCTAACAAGTGCCAGAGCCAGGATCTGAACCCAGTCGTGCTGGCTCCAGAGTCCACGGCCTGAACCTTTTTACACCACACTCTCCTCACAAAGTTTCACTACAAAGAAAGACACACTTCCAGGTGCATCAATGTCATTCTGCTACTCTGGGTGTTGGTCTACTGCAGTCCCGCAGGCCACACCCAGCCCACAGCCTGCTTCTGTACAGTCTCACTGCAGCACTGGCCCTCACGCCCACTTGTACTCTCTGCTTACGCCCCCCTTCCAACAACAGAGCCAGGTAGTTACAACAGAGACTGTATATTGACCATCTGGCCCTCTACAGAGAAGTCTGCTGACCCTTGTTCTTTGTGGTTGCCTTATATTGTCTGGATGCTTCACTGAGAGCCTGAATAACTGACCAGAAAGCCTGCAGGTATCACCTGGGGAAAGAGCTCTGAAATGACATGACAGGGGCAATTTTATTCCTACCTCCGCACCTGCTGTGGCCACTCCAATGGAAGAATGGATCATCACTCTCCACAAATTAATGATTATGCTGCTAAAGATAATCACTGGCTGTCCCTGAACTTCCACTTTCTTATCCAGCTTTTGACTTGCTACACATCAATGTTCTCACACCATTACTACTTTCTGCCACTAACAAAGCATAAACCAGTAAGAAAGTGCAACTGTAACATCTGATGATTGCTGTGATTTTTTTAAAAATCCACACAATTTAAAACAAAACAAAGAATGAGTGTTTACAAACAAGATTCTGTAATAACAGTCCTGAATTAGGGGGACTACACATGAGTCTGCTCTCTCAGGCAACGGGGTCCACATCGACAGATGGCTTATTCAGAGATTCATGAACGATAGGAGTTTTCATAGGTTACTACAATTCTGTGACTTCAAACTGGAGAATATTTTAGAAAGGAAAAGCATACTGTAAGAAGAACCACAATGACAGAAAACTTTCAGGTCAGAAAAGTAGACGCATGCTTGTAAAAATCTGTAATGGTATGACACAGCCGCCAATCTAGAAAAACTGTCAAGCCACACAGAAGTGTAGCCCTAAGTTTTGGGAGGACTGAAGAGGAACGGCAGCAAATGGAGACTGAAGGAAATCAAAACAAAGTAGGTGACAGCAGCTGGGGTAATTTCACATATAATAACTGAATATCTCAAGAAGGGAAAAAAGCCCAGAGGCATGCTTCCCACTCGGCCATGCTTTTTAATGAAAAACAAGACACGAGACAAAACCACAACACCGCATCCCTACATCCCTGAGAAACAGCTTCATTCACACTACCTAGGGGAGTGGGCTCTTCCTCTCTCATCACATTCCTAACCACCTCTCGTGTTCTTTCACCACGTGAAGCGCTGGTTTTCAGTTCAGGATGCAGGATGCATGTGGCTACCTGGCTGTGCCTCAAACACAGGCTCCTGGGCTCCCCTGAGCCCGCAGGGGCTAAAGCCAATAGGGTAACAGAAACCATTTATGGAAACACAACAACTCATCAACAAAGGCCAAGACCCAGAGAGAAGTTTTCTATTCAGCTGAAGCTCTGGCTCCACTCAGACCTCAAACTATCTACCTCATGGCCTTGGGCAAGGCTTAGGAGTCTGGCTCCGCTGCTGGCAAACTAGAAAAGAGCCCCAGCTTGCTCTCTGCAGCCCACAGACAGACCTGTCGTTAAGAGTTGCCCAGCTTTCACATCTTTCTACAGAAGAATTCCACCCCAATAAGTCAGTTCTGAGGAAAACCATCCCCCTTCCCAAGGTACCTATACCCTACCTTACAAGAAACAGGATGCTTTCCCAGGGCTTTGCTGAAGTCTATCAGAGATTCAACTGTCTTCTGGCTGGTCATTGGTGTCTTTATGACCTGGAAATGCAAAGCAGAGAATTATGACCAGAAAGTTAGCAAACAACTGCAGTAGAACGACTCAGAGAGAGATTGATGTTAAATATCTACACACAAGGTGGCAAAGTAATTTGAGTTACAGAATAGAAGAATCTCAAGTCAGAAACAAAGAGTTTAGCAAAATGTTCACCTTAAGACAGTGAAGTACCACACAGAATGTACAAAATCAAGGCTTAAAATATATATGTGTAGGGGCGCCCAGGTGGCTCAATTAAGCATCCAACTTCAGCTCAGGTCATGATCTCGTAGTTCGTGAGTTCGAACCCCACACTGGGCTCCCTGCTGACTGTGCAGAGCCTGCTTTGGATCCTCTGTCTCCCTCTCTCTCTGCCCACCCCCCTGTCAAAAATAAAAATAAAACATTAAAAAAAAATTTTTTTTTAAACAAAAATATAAATGTGTATGTGTGTAGGAGAGTTTTACAGACTTTGTCCCTGTGAAAGACCTGGGCTCGAATCCCCATCACACCATACTGGCTCTGTGACCCTGGGCAAGTTTCTTGAAAGGACACTGAATTCACTCTATGAGCTCAAGGAGTTGAGGTCAGGCGACAATGGAATTAGATTAGGAGGAAAAGCATTAAGTGCAGCTCCTAGGAGGTATAAAGTGCTCAGTAAATGCTGGCTTTTGTTACTCTTTGAATTGCTACTGTCGGTTACTTCAGGGAGGTAGGCAGAAGTCTCCAGAATATGAGAACTGCCCTTAAAGTACTCTGCCTGGAGTACCACTTTTTCTTAGTCTGGATGAGGAGGGTGTGCCCCTGCCCCAGGAGAGCACAGTCACAGGTCTCTCTGACTCTAAGATGAGTATTCCGCCCCCCCCCAGCAGTCCACCCTCTCCCACAGGCACCCCAAAGTCCACTGGCTTCTTTCGCATCAGAACAGGCTCATCCCACAGAGGGAAGTCTTCATTTCCAGCAAACAGGGGCCCAAAGCTGGGCCTGCCTCCTGATAGGCCCTGGGCCCATGAGGTGCCGTGCCAGGGGTATGACCACCACCCCACTCACAGTGGCCTGGCCCTCCAGGAGGTGGCACCAAGCACCATGCCGGGCAGTCAGCCCACAGGACACATTTAGAGAATTCACCTGTCAGGAACTAGATTTTGGCAAAAAGAGAGAGACCCAGGTTAATTTATTTAAATGCCAGTTAAGGAACTTCAACAAGAGTCAAAGCAAACAGGCTTGGCTTCTACATTAGACCCTTTATATGAGGTCAGACAACTCTGTCAGCCCCGCGCCTCACCTCTCTACTATGCAACGGGGTAATGATACTTGACACATCATCCATCTTGTAAGAGGGCTGTGTGGCTTAATGAGCTAGTATCTGTGCAGGATTAAAGGTGCTCTACAAATGAAGAGAATCATCATCGTCCACGTTTAATGTGATCACAGCTTGGGGTGTGGTGGTATGTTAGGACACTAAGGGAAGTAAAGGAGTAGCACAGAAAAAAGCACCACGAAGATGGGGAGGAGGGATGGGATGAGATGGGCCAGAGGTCTGCTCTGCAAACACCATAAATCAAACAGCACCAAGAGTTTTTCAAAAGGAAGTGTGAAAAGGTCTCCAACAGAACCCCATAGATTGAACTAGGACAAAGGTTGCTAATTACAGAGTTTCAAACATAATTTGTCGGTTTAAAAGGAGAATGCATATTTAACCACCCATTCAACAAACAGCAATGTGCTATAGATATTCTGCTTATAGTTCCAATATAGACTGGAAAAAATATATACACACATATATGAGTCCAGTCCCAAGTAACGAAGAGCTGCTCAACTCAGGATATGATTCATTTTCATGCTCACCATCAGCAACACATATGCAAACACCCAAGAATAAAAAAATGAATAAAGAGCACTTTTAGAAAACATTTTCTAGAAAATGGTAACATTTGCTAAGCATTGGCTGTTAACAACCAACGTGCTACATTTCCAAATACATAGATGGACATTATTAGATAAATGCAGTTGAAAACAGCATTATTACTGTTTGAAGTAAATCTATAAAATGTGTCTTTATCTCCAAAACACATGTACTGATACAGTAACTAAAGACAGTAATTAGATCCTAAGCACTGAAATGTTGAAAATCCATTCTGTCTCTTTGCTCTTTTCTGCATAAGGATAAATGAAGTTTCTTTCATTCCCCCCTCCCCTCCAATCCTTAACTTCTTCAAAAACAGCCAAAGTGGGAGTACACTGGAAGAAGCTGAGAAGCAACGTTAGCGGAACGGATAAATTCCTATCGCAGATGGGTCAAGAGCTGTCTAACCACAAGGAAATCTATAGTCATCACTCAACTAGAGGCAAAAGCTTACGGGGGGTGGGGGCGGGGGCATGCAGGATGAAGGAGGGAAAGCGCTGGGAGGAGAAAGCAGACCCTGAGACTCTCCCAGGGAGCCCTGGAAACCTCCCCCCACCCAGGTCTGCCTGGCTCCACATCCCCCACACTTCTCACGGACAATAACTCTTCAGCCTCAGAACAAATGCTTAATAGCGCTGCTCCTCAGACCCTGTAATTAGCCCCCTGTAAAAGGCACGCTGCCACATTTCAGGTGCAAAGTGTCTATTGTGACTTGTCTCCAGGTACCCAAGTCTCCAGGCAAACAAGCAGAAGCAGCCCAAACAGGATCACTGAGGGCCCACTCCCCTCCATCTCAAGGGTCTGTGGTCAGGAGGTTCAGGCTACCGGGGAGCTGCTTTAATAGCTGTGATCAAAACACATGGGAGGTGTGCCTCATCTGAGGACAACACCAAGGCCCTGTTACCTGGGCCAGAATTCACCTCAGGAATGGTGGACAAGGTGGTACAGCAGCTCCTGTGTAAAACCAGGCTAATAAAATTCCATTTACAGCCTGGAGCAAACTGACCCCACTGAGACAGTATAAACACATGTGGCTCTGCCCTCTGTGGTCTCATCAAGCCAGTGGTCTTTGGTGCTGTCTTCCCAGCCAGATGCCTCTCTCTGCACTACCCATCAAATACGGCGCAAGTAAGTACATGACACTTCACAAAGCTAGCAGCCCTTCTGGCCATCACTGGTCAGAACACCGGGCTGCAAAGGAACAAAGCACAACAGCCTTCCTAGATATTAGGTGCTCTTTCCTCTTCTGGCTCTGGAAGGACAGGCTGCGGCCACAGAAACTCAAGCACAAAGACCATCTTCCGCCCTCCCGTTCATATCCACCCAGAGCAATCCCCGGTAGCAGCCAGGGTATGGGGCAGAGAACAGGGCTGGGAGAGCTGGCAGAGCCAGCAGACACGCGTGAGCCCACTGACCTCCACAAGCTTCATCATGGGCACTGGGTTGAAGAAATGGAGCCCGGCGAATCGGTCCTGTCTTGTGGTGGCATTGGCTATGTCTGTGATGTGCAGAGAGGAAGTGTTGCTGGCAAAGATTGTGTGTCTGTGGAGAGAAAGATGACGGAGTGTCGGAATGAGTCCCATCTCTGGAAACAAAGAGGACTGCTCTGGGTGCAACTGCACAAGGCGACTGCCTGCTGCCCCGATCTATCGTCCTGATCCCTGGAGGAAGTCAGGGAGAAGAGATCTTTATCCAGGAAGCTGAAATCAAGTGACCAGTTTCATTCAAATTCTGAAATTTTAAATTAGGTAATTTAAGAGCTACCTGTTCCAAAGGTATATCTAGTCTTTACCAATCTTTCATTAATTTTAGGGAGAAACATTTCTCTACTTTCACTAGTTAATTTTCATGATACGTAGGAAAAAAGGAGGCTACTACTTAACCTCAGTCACAAAATGAAACCTCAATGAGCACACACTAATGAAAGAAAGGGTGCATCAGACTCTCAAAATAAACAAAAAAATTGTAAAGAAACACCTGAATCCTCAATGAGAAACATCAGATGAAACAGATGAGAAACATTAACTAAGATCTTTTCCCTTCAAGTTAAAAGTTTTAATTTTCCACTTAAAGGGAATTAAAATGCAAACAGAAGAAAACCAACATGGTCCAAAAAATGTTTTAAAGTTACACGGATAGGTCTGGGGAAGGAAGGAGACATGTACATTGTAAACATAGTTCTAAGTATTGTGCTTATAAAATCTCTTCAAACAGCAGTACCATCTTTTTTGTGTGTTGTATAATATTAGTTTTTAAGAATCCATATTTATTTAAACCAAATTCAGTTTTTAAAGACCACAGTAAAGTGGGGTGCCAAAGGTATTACAGGCAAATCTTCAAAGACTT
This sequence comes from Prionailurus bengalensis, assembly GCF_016509475.1. NCBI lineage: Eukaryota > Metazoa > Chordata > Mammalia > Carnivora > Felidae > Prionailurus > Prionailurus bengalensis. The sequence goes on from NC_057344.1 coordinate 115,527,671, forward strand.
CTAGGCTTTCCTACAGCACCACCTTGTGGGTAAACATACATAGAACCGCCTAATACTATTTAGAACCATAATGGCCTGGTCAGTGCATGAAGGAGAGGGGTCCCTTACTGACCAGACTGGGGTGGGAGTGGGGGGTGGAGTGGGCAGTGTAGCCTACCCAAAAGGCAAAACTAAATCTGCTTGAAATCAGAGGTGAATGGGAGAGGAGGGGACAGGAGAAGAAACATGAGTGTGGCTGCACTGCAGCACTGTTAGGCTGCACACCAGGAACCACAGCAGCAGGGCCACCGCAATCCAAGGCTGTGCTAGCAGGGGCTGTTATCCTCATAATGCAGAACCTGTTTACAGCACGACTTGAAGGGCAACTTGTCTGCAAAAGGGAGAAATGAAGGCATACTGGAGGGCACATTTCATTAAACGAGCCCAGTCCCGAGTGTCTCCCATCCAAGGCTCTCCCAGCATGTATTTGACCAGAAGGGGAAGACACCTCTTCCTCACACACCTCTCCCAGTAGGGCTGGGCCAGCTCTGCTCCTATCAGCTCTCACACTGCCCTCCTTCCACACAAATACTGTGTGTGGACAGATTAAACATACAGGGTTGTCTTATCTTCCACAAAAAAGTACACCCTCACCATTTTCCCTGACACACTTGACTCTTGGACACTCTTTGGTTTTTCCCTAACACTCAGGTACCCAAAAAAACTACTTTTCTCTTAAATGTACTTAACAGAAAATCAGTAGCAAACATGATGATCATTAGCAACGCCTCCAAGCCTTAGTATGGAGAAAGCAAGAGGGGGTGGGGGGCACTGAGGTGGACTGGAGAGTTCATACTTTGTTGGAAGTGGAAAGACAGGACTCAGCTGGGACCGACCGTGGGCTCTGGCCAAACTTTTCATCGGTACTTTTTGTATTGCAGTTAGGAAAGTGATGTTCTTTTCCAGGCTGCATCAGGGCTTCCACCTGGAACTCTGATGCTAGAACATATTCTAAACTCCTGCTACAGGATTAACTAAAACTTAACAGGAAAGTATATCTCAATCAAGCTGCCTAAAAAAACAAAAACAAAACTTAGGAGGTATTCAATAAAGGTGGTCTAAAATGAAAACAAGGGTGTAGAGAAGGACAGCTGGTGTCCAGAAGCAGAGTCACATCCATGGCGTGCCTACTCTGGTGTGCCCTGTCGCATGCCACATCTGTTGTACATCAACCTAAGTGAGAGAGCCTAGTACAGTGCCTGACACACAGCGGGCACTCAGGAAATGTGAGTCCAATTGATTAATATCCTCAACAACCCTGTGCAATAGGTACCATGACCCCTATTTTGCAGATTACTAGGGAAACTAGTTTTAAGAGGGTTAGAACTGGGAAGGTCTTGGAAACTATTTACCCCTAACCCCCCATTCCAATTACAGATGATAAAAACTGAGGGCCAGAAAGACTTCATGACCGTCCAAGGTCAGAGAGGAAAGCGGGGGGGGGAAGAGACATGGCCCCAGGCCACCTACCTTTCCCCTAACAGTCCTTCCATTACTCACACTGACATGAGAGGGCAGTCAGACCCGTCACTGTCACGAAAGAATGACCATCATTTCAATAAAGGCCGAACTTCTAGACTACACCTTTCCTGGGGTGGGAGGTGGTTTATTATCTTAGAGGGCTCCCTGCTCACTTGGGAGCCAATACCTGGACCAAAGAATTTTCTGTTTTTGCAGACCCTAAATGTCAATGTGAAGAGAAAGAGCACACTGATCAGCAGAGTGATACAAAGGTGACAGAAAGACAGGTGTCTCCTCTTTGTCAAAAGCAGGGCTTCTCCGGATACCAGGCCATACAGCTAAGAGGGCTCACGTTCCAGCAGGCTGGGATGCCAGCGTTTCTCTGTAACTGCTGCTCGCTGGCAGCCTAAGAATTGCTTTTGTCATAGAATCTTATTCTTTCAGTTCTAACCAGGAAAGGTGAAGTGTGGCTAAGCAAGCCCCAAGGAGAGTGTGAATAAATCAGCCAGGTGTCACAACTGCCAAAAGCCAAAAGTCAAATACAACTGAAGGTCCCAAATTCTGAGAACGAGAGCTGCACACGCGCAAAAGCTTGCTGACACTCGTTCAGACCGCCAGTTCTGAGCCCCAGGCGCCCGTATGCCTCACCTACGTGGGGCTGACTCGCCTCTCCCACCCTTTGCCAGGAAGTCTGGGAAGAACTCAATGCTCCCGTAATGCTCCCAAGTGTTTTGACTTAATCCAGATAAAGCTCAAAACAGGAGAGCCCAGGGAACTTTGTGTAGACAGAGAGGCATTCCCTTCAACTACACCATTCTGGGGCACCTCGGTGGCTCAGTCGGTTAAGCGTCCGACTTCGGCTCAGGTCATGATCTCGCAGTTTGTGGGTTTGACCCCCACGTCGGGCTCTGTGCTGCCAGCTCAGAGCCTGGAGCCTGCTTCTGATTCTGTGTCTCCCTATCTCTCTGCTCCTCCCCTGTTCATGTTGTATCCCTCAAACATAAACATTAAAAAAAAAAAAAAAAAAAAAAAAACCACTACACCATTCTGAAGGTTGTCCTCAAAAAAAGTAATTTTGTCATGAAACGACTGTGAGTTTCCTCAGCAGACATCTGAGGACATGCCCAAGCTCTTTGTCCTCTGGCCTGGGAGGGCCCAGGCAGGCAGAGGACTGTCTCTGAATGGACCCTCCACTTTCCTGTGGGAAATTCCACCCTCATTTTGGGACAAGGATCAGACGGAGGCAGCTCAAGCCTTGGGAAGCAGACAGGGAGGATGGAGAACAGGGGAAACAGTGTCAGGTCTTCTGGAAACAGCTATGTGATATTAAAAAGAGAAGTGGGCTTAGTGTCAAAAGACTCCCTCCTGGGAGAACAGCCCAAGCCAGGGAAGGGAGCCCTTAAACCAACAAGAATGCCCAAGGGTCACATACTCAGAGGCAAACTTGTCCAGCCTCTTGAAGAGCTCGTTCTTCACCTTCAGGTTTTCCACGATGGCCTCCACCACCAGGTCTGTGCTGTGGACCACAGATGCTGCATCCGTGCTGGTTGATATGCTGTTCAGGGTCTTCTCCACAAATTCATCACCCGCCTGACACAGTGGAAGAAAGGAGAAGAGAGTATTCACCAGACTCACCAGAAAATGCTGTGATTTGCTGAGGCAGGAGAGAGGAGGGTGAGGACAGGCAAACACGCCCCAGAGGCAACTGGAATGTATCCTGAATTCTAAGAAATAAAACTCCCTACTTTTCCGTTTAGGGACGATGGCATCTCAGTATGCTTCTAGACACCAGGGCAAGAGTCAGCCTGGGAACGTCCCAACTGCTGGTCAGCTATCACTGTCGTGTGCAGGTCATAATCCTTCACTCTTTGTCAGCTCTATTCCAGTTACTAAATGGTCCACCTGCAGCACCTGCATCGGCCTGCTCTCTATCTGTTCAGTGAGTGAGCAGACTGCCATGCACTGTTCCAGGAACAGGCTTCCAGGGAGCCTGGAAAGGAGTAAGAGCTTAGCTCAGCAACATTCATTAGTCTGAGAGGTGATGCTGACTATTCTTTTTTGTTTTTTTTTCCCCCACCATGAAGAGAGAAAGGCACAGGTGAAAGAGGGGCAGAGAGACAGAATATCCCAGGAGGGGCAGAGAGAGAGAGAGACAAAGACAGAGACAGAGAAGGGGAGAGAGAGAGAAAGAGAGACAGAGAGAAGTCGGGCTCGTGATCACCCAATGCAGGGGTCAACTCACAAACTGTGAGATCATGACCTGAGCCGAAGTCAGATGCTTAACCGACTGAGCCACCCAGGTGCCCCTGACTATTCATCTCTAAGAGAAGGCAAACAGGGCGCCTGGGTGGCTCTGTCGATTAAGTGTCTGACTTTGGCTCAGGTCATGATCTCACGGTTTGTGAGTTCAAGCTCCCCATCAGGCTCTGTGCTGACAGCTCTGAGCCTGGAGCCTGCTTCAGATTCTGTGTCTCCCTCTCTCTCTGTCCCTCTCCTGCTGGCACTCTGTGTGCATCTCTCTCAAAATTAAACATTAAAAAAAATTTTTTTTTAAGAGAAGGCAGAGAAGAGCTGAGTGAGGGCAAGAGAGGGTAAGAAAGCCAAACTTAGCAATCCTTCTTCAAGTAATAATTGCCCATCACAAACCAGCAACTGGTGTTGCAAAAACATGCCAGACACAGCCTCCGCTTGCAGAAAGCTTGCAGTCCCACCTTTGTCTCATCTGTGACTCCAGATTTCCACAGACATACGTCAGGGCAGAAGACAGCACCTCTAAATATATTCAGTAATTAGTATCAGCCTCTCTCCACTCCCCAAGAGCAGAACAAAACATAGATTCCTAGGCCCATCTCCAGAGATTCAGATTCAGTAGGTCTGAGGTGGTACCTGGAAAACTGTTTTTTAGAAAAAGATGCCCCAGGGATTGTGATATAGCTAGTAGACTAGTCAGCACTTGAGATGTCTGGCCCACATAAAGCTTGGATTGTGATAGATGATGTGATTTCAATCAAATTGCTAGATCTGTGAGAGGACAAAAAAATGAGAAAATGAATAAAACATAGTACCTGCTTTCTAGAGGCTCATAATCTAGTCAGAAGTCATGTGTAGGCACAGGAGTTAAAGAATCTAGGAAAGTATTGTGGGTAAAGTTGGGTGTGGGCATATCCTTTATAGGATGGATGGATTTCTACTGGTGGAGATGGGGGACAAAGAAAAGACCATATGAATGAGTGAGCTCTGGGAGCTTTTTATTTGGAAACTATCAAATGTAAAAATGTTCAAAGACTAGTGTAATAGTAGCAACTGTAATGTAGATCAACCTAGATTTAATAATTGTTAAAATTTTGCCACATTTGCTCATTTGTCTTATCTTTCTTTACACACCCTTGTTTTCTTGCTAAATCTTTAGAAAGTAAATTGTTAACATCATGTCACTTCACCAGAATAAGTACACATGCATCTTCCAAAAATAAGAACATTTGTTTACGTAGCATAGTCTCATTGAACTAGCCGGAAAATAGTGCATTCTCGAACTTCCCCAGTTGTCTCTCAAGATGTAGTCAAAGTTTGCACATTTCATTTGGCTGTTTTATCTCTTAGTTTAAAATGGTCTACTTATATTGTTTTTCTCTCCCCCATGACATTTTTAATTGAGAGATTTCCTGAGCTAAATGTAGACTCATGCATACCTGAGAAATAATACAGAGAAATCCTTTGTGAAAAAAAAAAAAAAAAAAAGGAAGAAGACAGCACCTCTAACAAGTGCCATTTTATTTCAGGATGTAATTTGTCCATGGGGCATTGTCACCCTGGGAACATATTCAGCAACGTGGTCATAATCAGCAAAGCCATCCAAAACCATCATGGAACAAAACAACTATCAGAGCTTTTCCACAGAAATATAATGTGAGATAAAAAGTGATTTTAAATTTTCTATTGGCTGCATTTTAAAAACTGAACAGGTAAAATTAGTTTTATCTAACCCAATCCATCTAAGATACTATCATTTGAACATGTAATCAATATAAAAAGCAATGAGATGTTTGGGGCGCCTGGGTGGCTCAGCTGGTTAAGTGTCTGACTCTTGATTTCGGCTCAGGTCATGATCTCACGGTTCATGAGTTTGAGCCCCGCATCAAGCCATCGCCTGATGGCTCCACATCAGGCTCTACGCTGCTGGTGCGGAGCTTGCTTGGGATTCTCTCTGTCTGCCTCTCTCTTTGCCCCTCCCCTGCTCTCTCTCAAAATACATAAACTTAAAAAAAAAAAAAAAAAAGCAGTGTGACATTTTACATTCGTCCTTCCTATTAAGTCTTTGAAATCTGGTGTCTGTCTTCACATGCAGCATGTGACTCGACTTGGACCAGCCCCATGTTGAGCTCTCCACAGCCGCCTGTAGCAAGTGGCTGATGTGCTGGTCTGTGCAGAACAAAGTGCATGCAGTGTGTCAATGAGGCAAGCTGAAGCTGACTCGTCCCTCCTCCAAGCACATCCCAGGCACAGATGAGAAACAGCAAGACACCAGACTCCCAAGGAGTCACTCATCTGGAGCTGTGCATCTGGAGCACACCACCCACTTTTTTTTTTTTTTTTTAATCCTTCAAGCAGGGCCCAGAGCCTCTGCTCAAAGGAGACAAGCAGCAAATGTGTACAGAATAAACAAATGAAAAATGCAGATGACCTGGGTTCAGACTCACTCTGTCCTTGACTCCAACTTCCAGGGCTCTTAGCAACACCCCCCCACCCCTGGCCCCATCTGGACCCTCATCACCCTCATCACAATATGCCCTATCCCAGGTCCCCCTATCATTAAGAATATGGGGGACAGGGGTGCCTGGGTGGCTCAGTCAGTTAAGCATCTGACTCGGTTTCAGCTCCAGTCATGATCTCACGGTTAGTGAGTTCCAGCCCCTCACTGGGCTCCACACTGACAGCGCAGAGTCTGCTTTGGATTCTCTCTCTCCCTCTCTCTCTGCCCCTCCCCTGCTCACTCTCTCTCTCTCTCAAAATAGATAAATAAACTTAAAAAAAAAAAAAAGAATTTGGGGGACAGATGCCAGTTGTTAATCTGCCTGTGATACTTATTGCTTGGATTTCTTCAGGGAGAAAGTAAAAATTGTCTCCACTCCTGCCCCTCTGATTTTTAAAAGGTGACTACATATTAAGAAAATGTAAAGCGGGGCATCTGGGTATCTGAGTCAGTTAAGCATCTGACTCTGATCTTGGCTCGGGTCATAGTCTTGTGGTTCATGAATTCAAGCCCTGCGTTGGGCTCTGTACTGACAGTATGGAGCTTACTTGGGATTCTCTCTTTCTCTCCCTCTGTTCCTCCACTGCTCATGCTCTCTCTCTCTCTCTTTCTCTCAAATACATAAACTTAAAAAAGAAAAAGAAAATGCAAACCAAAACCACAGTGAGATACCACTTCACACCTCCCATGATGGCTATTATGAAAAAAATAAAAAGCAAGTGTTGGCCAGGATGTGGAGAAACTGGAACCTTCATACACTGCTTGTAGGAATGTAAAATGGTTTAGCCACCGTGGAAAACAGTTTGGTGGTTCCTTAAAAAGCCAAACACAGGACTGTCATATGACCCAGATATTCTACTTCTGGTACATATGTGAATGAATTAAAGAAGGACCTGAACAGATAGTATATCAATGTTCACTGCAGCATTATTCATCACAATGGTCCAAAGGTGAAAACAACCCAAGGGTCACTGACAGGAATGGATAAACAATATGTGGTATATAGACATACAATGGAGTATTATTCAAGCACGATAAAGAGTGGAGGTCAGACACATGCTACAACCTGGATGAATCTTGAAGACAGATGAAATAAATCAAGTCAAAAAAGGACAAAAAGCATATGATTCCACTTACCGGAGGTCCCTAGAACAGGCAAATTCAGAGAGACAGAAAGCAAATTAGTGGTTACTGGGAGATGGGAGAAGGAGGGAATGAGGAGTTATTGCTTAATGGGTATAGAGTTTCTCTTTGGAAAGATGAAAGTTTTGTAAAGAGTTGTGATGGCTGCACAATAGTGTGAATGTAATTAAAGTCACCAAATTCTACCCTTAAAAATAGCTAAAATGGCACATTTTTTTAATAATGATAAAATATAATAAAAAATATAATAAAATAATAAAATAATAAAATATAATAAAAAAATAGCTAAAATGGCATATATATTCTTTTATAATAAAGAATTTCAAAAGGTGGGGTGCTGGAGTGGCTCACTTAGTTGAACATCTGACTCTTGATTTCTCCTCAGGTCATGATCTCACAGTTCATGAGTCTGATGTTGGGCTCTGTGCTGGCAGCATGGACCCTGATTGGGATTTTTCTCTCTCCCTCTCTCTCTGCCCCTTCCCTGCTCATGCTCACTCTCTCTCTCTCAAAATAAATAAACTTTAAAAAAAATTTTTGAGGGGTGCCTGGGTGGCTCAGTTGGTTAAGCTTCTGACTTCGGCTCAGGTCATGATCTCACAGTTTGTGAGTTCGAGCCCCTCGTCGGGCTCTGTGCTGACAGCTCAGAGCCTGGAGCCTGCTTCGGATTCTGTGTCTCCCCTTATCTCTGCCCCTCCCCTACTCAGGCTCTGTCTCTATCTCTCAGTAATGAATAAACATTTAAAAAAAATTTTTTTTAATAAATAAACAATCTTTTTGAACAGGCAACTAGACATACACTATGGACACCTGAGGTGACAAACAGAACAAAATCCCTACCTGCACTCTTCTCTGCCTGTGTATGAAAGTGAAATTCCATCCAAGCCCCAAGGGAACCAATCTTAAGCAACTTTAACAAGGTGACAAGCGTAAATAAAAATTCACTTGGTGACTTCCACAGTATTTCTAATTAAATGTGAAGGTCCAAAGAAAACGAGTCAGTGAACCAGTTTCCAGCCTTCTAGGGTTCCTCAGGTTCTTGCACCCCCTCTGCTGCTGGGAAGTGAGAACATTCTGTATTTTCCTCTCTGGTAATGACATTATAAAAGGGCATAAGACATTGTTTAAGCAATCAAAATTTTCTATCTGAATACGATGTTTATTATATCATTTTCTTTTAAACTTACAAGTACAAAAATTACCTTCCTGTTTCACTCTCTTCCATCAGTATAACAAAACAGGTGTTCCTTAAGCCCAAATTCTCAATGGACAGAATGAGTTCACTACCTGCAGAAACCTTCTCCCCCACCTCAAAACCCAACAATATGGTTATCTACTTCTCCTGTTCTGTAATCAGTTCTTACAGTTAGTATGTACAGTGATGATGTTACTTATACTGGTCTAAAGTTATGCGAAAATGAGCTTTACACAACAAATCAAAAAAGAAGCAGGGGCGCCTGGGTGGCGCAGTCGGTTAAGCGTCCGACTTCAGCCAGGTCACGATCTCGCAGTCCGTGAGTTCGAGCCCCGCGTCGGGCTCTGGGCTGATGGCTCAGAGCCTGGAGCCTGTTTCCGATTCTGTGTCTCCCTCTCTCTCTGCCCCTCCCCCGTTCATGCACTGTCTCTCTCTGTCCCAAAAATAAATAAACGTTGAAAAAAAAAAAAATTAAAAAAAAAAAAAAGAAGCAAAGGCCACCAAATGTGATATGGTCAGAGGAATGGTCTTGAAATCATATAAAACAAAAATTACCTTGGGGTTTTCTGCAAACTTCTTCTTGGCCACTTTCCTAAGGCTTTCCTCAATCCCCTTTCTAGATTTTGCTAGTATGTCCTCTGTCTGGTCCACCAACATTACCGTGTGGCCAGTTGCTGCAGCAACCTATAGCAAAAAAGAAAGAAAACATAAAAGAATAAAAATAGTAGAGTTTCATATTCCATACGAACTCTGCCACCATTCCATTCAAAATACCAAGTAAACGTAATAATAAGCCAGTATCAACTAAACACATACCTCTTGCCAGGCACTGCTCTAAAGCCTTTATGTGGATGGACAAATTCTCAAAACCACCTTATAAGAAGTATGTGCACTGTCACACAACAGGTAGGCAGCAGAGCTGGGATCTGAATCAAGGCTCTGAAGGCCACACTCTAATCACTTCCCTGAACAGTACTGTCCAACAGGGAGCCACTAGCCACATGTGGTATTTAACTGAAATGGACTAAAGTTCAAAATTCAGTTCCTCAGTTGCACTAGCCGTATTCCATGTGCTCAAGAGCCCACTCACAGAGCGTTTACTCCCCATCCACCATCTTTTTTCCTTAAAATTGGAGCATATCCTGTGTAGCTTGACCACTTAGCTCATCTCTTCTGCGTCCTTAGCTCAGTAACAGAAGACTTGAATAACTGTAGCAAAAAGTTTCCAAGGGCTATTTAGTGACATGGTTCCCATGAAAGTAGGTCTTTGGTGGTCAGCCAACTTAGGAGGGCAATTCCCCTCCCTGCCCCATCCCACCTTGGCTAAGTCCCGAGGGGCACATTTAGTGAAGCTGTTCAAAGTTCACCTGGAGCCAGCTTCGTTCAGCTATATTCAGTGACAAGTCAATCCCAATTCCATCATAATTTGCCAACAGCTTTGGCAAGGACTGTGGAATAGGTAGTGTGGCTAAAAATAGGTCATTGGGTCACATTACAGGTAGGCATTGTACTCAGTTCAAACCATAAGTAAGAGGACCATGGCCTGTAACACAAATATAAATGATATAGGACACCAGCACAACTGACATGCCCTTCAGGGTCTGAGAAGACCCCTGCAGGGCCACTGCTTTAGAACTTCTGTAGGCCAACAGTGAGTAGGAGAGCGACAGGTTAGCTGAAATGAACCTGCCCAGAGATGACAGGAAGAAACAGTTCTAAACTACCATCATGATGTGAGATTTTTTTAAACTAGGCAACTAAAAATTCAAAGCTGAAAACCGGAGAGGAAAAGTAACAGAAAAGCAAAACTCAAAGGCAAAGAGGTTCAAATCCCTGAGCCAAGATTTCCTAAGAACACTTATAAAAATCATAAGACAGGTTTTAAATGGAAGTTAATTACAATAGCACCTACGTTCTCTTCCTGGGAAAGCTTCATAAAGGGGCTGCAAGTCTGAGCCTGTGGGACCTGTAGGCAGGCAGCATCAGTACTGCCCTGCCCCAGAGCATGCCTGGGAACCAAGAAAAGAAAATGCTGCCAGGACAGGAAGGTCTAACAACCATAGCTGGGTAGTGGTGGTAACGAGAATTACCTTGATAAAAGGACAGAGGCAAGTGGTGAACTTGCCCTATTGGCAGAAACACAAGCTGCAGGCAGGCAGCATGGCCAAAGCAAAACAATGTCTGGAAAGCAAAACCTCCATCAATCCAGAGGAGGGTTTCTCTCTAAATAACAGCAGACCCAGGCTCATCTTGCCAACACCTCAAATCACGTGACACAAATTTGAACATCTAATAAATTCAGAGCAAAAAAAGCAAGAGCAAATTTAGACACAGTGCAGAAAAGGCAACACAGCAGGCCTGGGACTGTTATCTTTAGAAATGCCCTTGGCTGGCACCTGGAAACTTAGATTTGGAGGGTTCCCATCCTTCCCGGAGAGGAATAGTTCTCTGTGCCTAAACTGCTTATGCATTGTGGTTTTTGCTGCACACCTGCTTTCTTTCTGGGGGTCAGGAACTTTGGTATGTGCCAGGCAGAGGGTGCCTATGTGAACAGCCCCAGTAAAGACCAAGGGCCCTGGGTCTCCAATGAGCATCCCTGGTCAACATTCCATATGTGCCGTCACAACTTATTCCTGGAGGAACTGTGTGTGTCCTGTGCGACTCCACTGGGAGAGGACTCTGGAAGCTTGCCCCTGTTTTCCGCCAGACTTTGCCCCACACATCTTTTCCCTCTGCTGTTTCTGTTTTGTATCCTTTTGCTGTAATAAATGGTAGCCATGAGTATAACTATATGCTGGGTCCTGTGCCTAAATCACCAAAGCTGGAGGAGTGGGGGGATTTGGTGGAGAATCATGACACAGAAACTAAGAAAATAAATCTCAAATTCCAGATGCAGCTGGTGATGAAATTAAACTAGTTGGAGACAGACAACCCTGCGAAGCAACAGCTGAAGGGAGGTGTGACGACCAGCGATGGGACACCTCACGTGCAAGGTGGAGGCAAGCAGAGGTGCTGGCTTAGGGACCTCCCATTTTTCTTCCAGCTCCTCTGAGAGTCCCTCTGGAATGACACAAGTGATCTTCACTTTGTCCCTCTTAACCTCTGACCTAGATCATCCTTTGACTAGGACAGAAAGGATTCCTCAGATTTCTACATGACTAGGTCCCAGTCCACTTCCCCTCCTTTTTCTCCAGCAGGCATCACTCAAGTTTTTTTGCTCCTCAAGGAGTTGGAGAAGAAAATTCAAGTACATCTGGCACAAGATAGTACCAAAGCTGAAGGAAAGAGAGATAAAGAAAACAAGGGCAGTGTCCTTCTGCTCAGGGACTTTATAATCACACGGAGAATACATGGGGGGGGGGGGGGACTAAATATATAAGGCTCCATATATGGGAAGTCAAATAAAATAAAAACTGCCACAGTGAAGAATCCTTTCAGGCATCTGAACTCAGAAGGCTGGATAAGAGGACATCCAGAATGGGCCAAGAATAAAGGATTAACCATGAAGAGGTGTGGGGGAAGGGGACAGGGAAGGAACAAATAAGAGGTGATTTCACACCTTTTCTCTAGAAACCCATTTTCAAAGTTATTATACTCATGTTTGATTTGACAATCATGGGGAATTTTTTGTTATAGAGCAGATAAGCCACAATGCTTTCCTTATACACTTAACCCCTGAACGACTTGAGGTTAGGTGTGCTGACCCCCTACACCATTGCAAATCCACATACAACTTATGGCTCCCCAAAAATTAACTATTAAGCCTACTGTTGACCAGAGGCCTTACTAATAACAATCAATTAAAAAATATTTTTGCGGGGCGCCTGGGTGGCTCAGTGGGTTAAGCGTCTGACTTCGGCTCAGGTCATGATTTCACAGTCCGTGGGTTCGAGCCCTGCATCGGGCTCTGTGCTGACAGCTCAGAGCCTGGAGCCTGTTTCAGATTCTGTGTCTCCCTCTTTCTCTGACCCTCCCCTGTTCATGCTCTCTCTCTGTCTCAAAAATAAATAAATGTTAAAAAAAAAAAATTAAAAAAAAATTTTTGCATGTTTTATGTATTATATACCATATTCTTACAGTAAAGCAAGCTAAAGAAAATGTTAAGAAAATCTTGAAGAGGAAATACATTTACAATATTGTAAAAAATCCATGTATAAGTGGATCTACATAGTTTAGACCCATGTTGTTCAAGGATCAATTATAATTACTTTGTTTAAACTGCAAGCAGAACCAAACCTGGAGAGGAAAGTGCCCTCAAATATTCAAGTAAACCAAAGCCACAGGCATTATAAAAACACTAAAATTCAACCAGGAAAAACCATGGCCAGAAAAGCATTTTCAACCTATATGCTGACCCTCCTCTTATCCTAAGTCCTCTGATTAACTCCTCCAGCCACTCCCTCTTCTGTTCTCCCACAACCCCACCCCCGCAAGAAGACACTGAGCAGGTGGGTCCCTGCCTTGCCTCATCCTGAATGAGCACACTAGAGATAACATGTGTGTGTAGACACTGGCCAAAAACAGCTATTAAATCAAGACTCTCCAGGCAATGTTCCGGGAGAGCAAAGTGCACATGTCAAATGATCACGTCAAAGTGAGCGTGTTAAAAACATTTGTTTATTTTCCCTCTCAACCAGAAGATGCAGGAGGTGCAAGGAGGGGACAAACCTAACAGAGAGGAAGAAGACAGATCTTTCCCAGTGTGTTACTGATCACATTTTTGCTCTGCAAAATTTCCCTTAGCTCCACAGTGCCTTATTGGTCTGAAAAAGGCTCAATTTTTTCTCTCTTACTCAAATGACTGGAACATTTTCTAGGATTTTGGACTCTCCAAAGTGCCTATACCAGTATTTCTGGTCTAGTGAGAAGGCAACAACTGTATACTCTAAATAGTTATTCCTGACAGTTTTGTTTTTGTTTTTGTAAACATTTTCTACTTCAGCTTTTCTTTTCTTGATTAATTCATAAAACTTCAGGAAAATATGAAGGAAATCTTATGGTGTAGACACAGGTAGAAAGGACATCCCTATTTAATTTTTTTTTAATGTTTATTTACTTTTGAGAGAGAGAGCGAGAGCGAGAGCAAGAGCGAGAGCGAGAGAGAGAGAAGGAGGGAGGGAGGGTGAGCGAGCACAAAAGGGGTAGGGGCAGAGAGAGAGGGAGACACAGAATCTGAAGCAGGCTCCAGGCTCTAAGCTGTCATCACAGAGCTTCACGTGGGGCTCAAACCCATGAACTGCAAGATATGACTTGAGCCGAAGTCGGATGCTCAACTGACTGAACTACCCAGGCTCCCCAGGACATTCCTATTTAAAACCAAAGTGGATATGGTTAGGTTTGAATGGAGACAATACAGGCAAAAAAGAGAAAACTAAATTCTCTGTGAAGTATTTTCCATTTTATGAAGAAGCTCTTTGGTGCAGGTCACAATTTATTACGGATAGAACGGATGAACTTTATAGCATCACTTCAAGTGATTTCAGGTTACAGCAGTATTTTCATTCTATCTACCCACAGACAGCAACCCAACCTGATGTTCAAGTTTCCTGCAGTCATTTCTTGCAGACATACTCTAGGGACATCAGGTCAGCAACACCTTGAGGACAACTTCATGTCCTATTTGTCTTTGCAAACCTAAGCACATGGCCCATAGTTAGCACTCAATGCTTACTTAGTAAATAAATAAACAAACAAACAAAACACAACTAGCTCATTGCCTGGCACGTATTAGATGCTTTCCACAGGATGAGTCCAATGTTCTTTTACTGTATTAATCTACTCCAAATGGGATTGGTATTCCTTTCCTACTGCTATGTGTCTAAACTGTCCAGCACTGAGATGGACTCAGGATCAAGCAGTCTGTCCCTTGCCCCCATGCATTCCATGTCAGACCTGAGAGCTGCATGACTCTTACCCCAGACTGGCTCTATAAGCTGAGACCGTCGTAAGCATGGCTACACAGCCACAGGCCACTTAATAAAGGCCAGCTTATTTCTTTCTAAATTATTAATGCACTTGTCTTATTTCTCCTATGAGATCCCTGAGAGCTAGGAGTGCTTACAGAAGTAACAGTCTCTATCCACAATTATCAGAAAGAACACAAACCCTTAAAAAAAGAAAAAAAAAGCAACAAATGCAGCAAAATTAAGAGCCGCAATGTACTGAGCACTTACTATGTACCAGGCACATACTCTGCATTTTCCAAGATATTTCTGATCAATCCAACAACTTTGTTAAAGCAGACATCAACCCTGTTTTGCAAATGAAGAAAGGGAATTAGAGAGGGCAATATCACTCAGCTGTTAAGCTGTGAAGCCAGAGGTCGAATTCCAAGGCTGCCTGGCCCCGGAACTTTTCTTGTAGTCTAGTTAGAGGAGTCCAAGGAATGCTGCCTTATTTGCTGAGACAACCAGCTTTCAAGATACAAAAATAATAAAATATCATTTTACAAAAATTTCATGCTATTGACTTTTTTGTATTCTCTTTCCCTCATGCCTTCCTTAGTAACTATTATGGACTTGGTGACATCCACAAAAATTCCTGTTAAATAATGTGTCAGTTCTTTTCCAAACTGGAGTCCTAATACACTTCAACAGTTCTTATGAAATTGGAAGGACCATTCCATTTCGTAGATAAGGTAAGCTGGGGCTTAAAGAGGTTCGGCAACTTGTGTATTTCCCATGGTTAGGGTTAGCAAGTGGTATAATGACAACAGAAGCAGCCTTCAGTTCAATCATATCACAGTCATAGTCACAGCAAAAAGGACTTGATAAACAAGAACATCTATCCAGTTAAATGACAGCTTCCACGTGAGCATTAAAGCCTCAACAGACACCTGAAACAGCCTGTGTTTCTAGAATAGGAGTTCTCAAAGTATGGGTCCTGGGCCAGCATCATCAACATCAGCTGGGAACTTGTTAGAAATGCAAATTCTCAGTCCGCCTGAGTGGCTCAGTTGGTTAAACATCTGGCTCTTGGTTTCAGCTCAGGTCATGATCTCATGGTTCTTGAGTCTGAGCCCCAAGTTGGGCTCTACTGCTGACAGCGTGGAGCCTGCTTGGGATCCTCTCTCTCCCTCTTGCTCTGACCCTCCCCTGCTCGCTCTCTCAAAATAAATAAACTTAAAAAAAAAAGAAAGAAAGGAAACGAAAATTCTCAGACTCCACTCCCAACCCAATAAATCAGAAACTATGGATTGGGTCAGAATTTTAACAAAGCCTTCCTAGTGATTCTGATGTTCTACAGTCTGTGCTCAAATCTGGCTGCAGATTAGAATCAGGTGGGGAGACATTTAAATCAACCAATGTCCAAGTCTCACCTGCAGATTCTGTGATTTACTTAGTCTGAAGGCACTGGCATTTAAAAAAACACCCCCAGATGATTCTAATGCACAGCCCAAGAACCAAAGCATCACTCTAAAATAAAGAACCTGTCAGCCCTGATCCCTATCCCCACCCCATCCCAGCCCTCCTGGGTTGCCAACTATCTCCTCAAACCACTGAGAGGCCAGCAAATCTCTGTCCCTAAATCAGTAGGGTTTCTAGGTCTTCCTATTGCCCTGTCCCTGAGAAAGTTCTAAATGTTATCTAGAACATACTATCTGAAAGACTCCTCTCCTCTAACTTCTCCCCAAATTCCTCAAGGAAAAGTCAGGCTCCACCAAGCTCCTACTTCTGCCCAGGACTCTTGAACATGAGGGTATTGCTACATTTCCCCTAAACAGAACTTGCTTCTTAATTCCTTTCTTGAAGGTCAAGCCCCACACACTTGTTTCCTGATTATGTTCCAGTATCTTCCTTGAAATGGCTCTCTTCTAGTATTGATCTCTGGCCACATATGCATCTACACTGATCTTTGATGACTGCTGGTTCCTGGCTAACCCCCAACAGTCTTAAGCTAGTTGCTCCCTTTCTTCTCCACAGGCAGCAGTGCCAGGGTAAAATCCTGAGTTCCCTAGAGAAGAAATCCCTTGAAAAACTCCACAGCAAACAGAAACCAGAGGCCACAGAGGTTTGCTGTCCCTAGTAACAACTACAGTTTAGAGTACTTCGTATGTGCCAGACATCAGGCCTATCTCGTTTAATTTTATTTAACCAATTCTCAAGTATCAAATGTCCATTTTAATAAGGTGTCACCTTATGGTTCTGTAGTTTATTCTCTTGACAATTATGAGATTAAAACCTACAGTAAGGGGCGCCTGGGTGGCGCAGTCGGTTAAGCGTCCGACTTCAGCCAGGTCACGATCTCGCGGTCTGTGAGTTCCAGCCCCGCGTCAGGCTCTGGGCTGATGGCTCAGAGCCTGGAGCCTGTTTCCGATTCTGTGTCTCCCTCTCTCTCTGCCCCACCCCCGTTCATGCTCTGTCTCTCTCTGTCCCAAAAATAAATAAACGTTGAAACAAAAAATTTAAAAAAAAAACCTACAGTAAAAGAGCATATATGATTATTTTTGACATTTGGAACAGGAAAACACATTATGTGGCTACCACTATTCCTACAGCTAATTACTGACCCCAAGAGAGGATCCATGTAACACAAGTATCTACAATATAAGTATTGTGCTAACCACTGAAAGGCTCAGTTCTTCAGTATCCAGAGCTGTTATATCTTTACCAAATGCCTGTAATTGTTCCATTCTCCCACTTCTTTCTTCAATTTATAGCAAAAGGTTCTTGGAGAAGACACTGTGTCTTCCCTTGACACGAATGATATTACAAACACAAGTGTACATACTGGCACTGATGTATCAGATCTTATCAGTGATACAATAAACATTCATATCATCCAGAAGATGTTCAAAATTTCAAGATCATCAATGACAGGAAAACACATAATTTTTAAATTTCTTATAGAACTTTCAGATCCTCAAAATAAGCTTTCATAAAGACCCTAGTTTGAAAAGCAATGACCTCATCTAACCTTTCTGGTAACCATAAAATGAAATATTAAGAAGGTGTATCCAAAAAAAAAGTATCAGAAAAAAGAAGAAAAAGAAGAAGAAGAAGAAGAAGAAGAAGAAGAAGAAGTCGTCGTCGTCACACATTTAAACTGAAACACAGCATTGACACTTAGTTCAACAACATTCCTCTTTCAGTCCCACAAAACAAACCAGTGTAGGGCCAGATGTTTCCACAGCAAAAGCCTCCCAACAGAGTTTCCCCCTTTCAAGCTCATCTCTTGCAACCTTAACAGACGTTTGTTTCATTTTCTTAAAGTGCAAACGTCTCCACGGGTTCATGGTGGTTGGGGAGGAAGGAACATGTCTAAACAAGTCTAAAACTATAACACTCATAACTCCTAAGGCCATCCCACAGTTTCTTTAGCTGCTTCTTTTTGACCTTAAAATCTCTTTCCCATCTAACTTCTATCAGTCTTGTAAGATTCATTCCTAATTGCTGCTGAGGCCCACTTCTCTCCTATGATAGATATGGTGGTTCATGGTTATGGCTTTCTAGTTACTCCTCCCCATTGAAGTCCTGAGTCCTTCAAGAAGTTAGGTTTTCATTCATGGCTTTCATTTACACTCTGCTTTGAAGGCTAAGAACAGAACAAGACTGCTGTGTTGTTCTGGGAAGCCAAATAATTGTACAGTAAAACCCTGGTTTGTGAGCATAATTCATTCCGAAAACATGCTTGTAATCCACAGCACTTGTATATCAAAGCGTATTTCCCCTAAGAAATAATGGAAAGTTAGATGATTTGTTCTACAACCTAAAACTATTCATATAAAAATGATTACAATACTGTAATAGAATACAAAATAATAAAGAAGAAAATACAAAATATAAAGAAAAATAAATTAACCTGCACTTACCTTTGAAAACCTTTGTGGCTGGTGCGAGGGAGACAAGCGAAGAGGGTTATTGTGTAAGACGACTTTCACTCTCACTAAAGGAATCACTGCTATCTATTGGCTCAATGGAATCTTTTTCTTTTCGTGCAATTTTAACAAGGAACCTATCCAAGGACACTTGCTTTTGCCTCCTTTTGAGGATTTCGCAGAAATGTGACATTGCGTTGTCGTTAAACAGGTTCATCGCTCGCACTGCTACAGCCTTATTCCAGTGGTGCTTTTCTACAAAATTTTGCACAGTTTCCCGCATTTTAAACATCTCCCTAATCTCATTTGAAGTGAGGGATCCCCCTACCTTTATCTCCTTCTCCTCTGCAGATGAGATGCAGACGCAGACTTCCTATAAAATCTTGCAATTTCGGCCACTCACACACTTCATTCATAATTCTCGATGATTTCCTTCTTAACTTCCACCATAATCATCTCCTTCTTACCACTTTTCAACCTTTTTCTGCCATTGTATACACTCGCACAGATATTAACTACAGTACAGTATCAATAGACTCTTGTCATATGCTGTTAACTGGCAATAAGGCAGCAGAGAAAAGAGTCTGTATCTGCAGGCAGCCTGACCTAGAATGAGGCAAAGCATTCCTATGCTTACTCTTGTATGGAAAAGCAAAGGACTGTCCATAGGTGCTTTGAAGTGACAAAAAACACACTAGTGCCAGTTGTGGGCACCCGCCAACATTCTGAAAAATCACAGATTTCTGCCAAACACCATGGCCTGAGACCGAGCATCTGAGCATGGGAGACCATCACCCACAATCCCTCAGTGAGAGAAGAACTACTGGCTCAGTTGTGATCATGTGACATTCGGTGTCATGTACTACTCATATTACAAGACACTGCTTGTTTATAAAGTTAAATTTATTAGAAATGTTTGCTCCTGGGTGTTATACATAGGGAATGAATCACTGGAATCTACTCCCGAAATCCTTATTGCACTATATGCTAGTTTGGATGTAAATTAAAAAATAAAAATTAATTAATTAATTAATTAAAATTAAAATAAAAAAAAGAAATGTCTGCTCATCTTGTGGAACACTCGCAGAACAAGTTACTCACAATCCAAGGTTTTAATGTACTGGGGTACACAAACAATATGGATAGCAGGGAAACCTTTGAACAGTCTGGGTGAAAAATACAGAGATTATTAGAAAATGCTTTCCACCGAATGATCAAAGGTCACAGACAAAACACTTGGTTTCTGAGGGTGAGCATTTTTGATCCCATCCCCAATACCTGAGCTCCCCTAGGGAGAGGAGAACTACCGTTTAGAGTACATGCTGGCTATCGCTACATCTCCATGTTCACTCCTTCAAATGACTACTGCCTACTACTGACTCAACATCTATGTCATCCATGCCTCTTTCAGGCTCTGGAGTAAGGTAGTGAATAAAACAAGTCCCCTGCTCTCAGGGAGCTTTCACTCCCCATAAATTACCCAATTTCATCTTCATAATAGCCTTTGGGGTAAGTATTATAACTATAACAAAACTGAAGGTCTGAAGGGAACTAGGATTTGAAGGTAAGCTGTCCACATCTGGAGCTCACGTGCTGGCTATTCTTGACCCAAAAGGCACTGCTGGGTCCAAGGGGAACAGTCAAGACCTTTCTGAGCTGAGCAAGGACCAGCCCATCTGGAGCTCAGCTACCAGATGTGAGATGAGAAACATTCCATGACCTCTGTGGGCTGTCTCCTTATCTAGAAAAAAAAAAAAAATGGGGCAACAGGGTTGTTGAGAGGATTAAATGAGTTAATACGTGCTAAACACTGAAAATAGTGCCTAGAATATCACAAGAGCTGATTATTTTTATTCTAGGCAGCTCTGAGGCCTAATACTGGATCCAGGTACAGCCTCCTAAGGTAAATTATTT
This sequence comes from Prionailurus bengalensis, assembly GCF_016509475.1. Classification (NCBI taxonomy): domain Eukaryota; kingdom Metazoa; phylum Chordata; class Mammalia; order Carnivora; family Felidae; genus Prionailurus; species Prionailurus bengalensis. The sequence continues at coordinate 115,547,990 of NC_057344.1, forward strand.
TATTTTGCTTTTGTTCTTATGACTTTTTTTTTTTAAGTTTATTTATTTGAGAGAGAAAGAGAGCACCAGCAGGATAGGGGCAGAGAGAGAGAGGTAGAGAGAGAAAACCTCCATGAGCTGTCAGCACAGAGCCCGAGGTGTGGCTAGAACTCACAAACCAAGAGATCGTGACCTGAGCCGTAGTCAAGAGTTGGACGCTTACCAACGAAGCCACTCAGGCGTCCTGGTTCTTAAACCTTCTGATCCCAAGATTTGTTCCTTTCTATGTCCTTCCTTTTTTTACAAACAGACTGGGATCTCTCTTCATTTAAAAAGAAAGTAAGAGGGGTGCCTGAGTGGCTCAGTGAGTTAAGCGTCCGACTTTGGCTCAGGTCATGATCTCCCAGGTCCATGAGTTCAAGACCAATGTCGGGCTCTGTGCTGACAGCTTGGAGACTGGAGCTGCTTCAGATTCTGTGTCTTCCTCTCTCTCTGCCCCTCCCCACTTCACACTCTGTCCCTCTTTCTCAAAAATAAATAAACATTTAAAAAACTTGAAGAAAATTAAAAAAAAAAAACAAAAAAACAAAAAAAGAAAAAGTTGGGGAGGGGGGACCTTCAAACTTCCTTAACCGCCTAAAGCTGGCCTTCACTTCACTACCAATTACTGGGTGGCAGAATAGTATGTGGAACACAACTTCTAGAATCAGACTTTAAACCCTGGCTTAGCCACTGGACTGGAGGACTTTGAGCAAGTTATGCAGCCTCTCTATCTATGGTTTTCTGATCTGTTACAAGAGATAACCAGTACCCTTCTCACTGGATTGCTGTGAATGTTAAAGACGTGAATGCATCTGAAGTGTCCAGACCAAGGCCAGGCTCACAGAAGGTGCAATGATGCCTGCCAACTGTGACTCTGGTCACCACCCTCAGTGCTTCCACTTTCACCCCCACTATGCAATTCTTAAACACGAGCAACATGGTTTCCTCCACCGCAACTGCTGTATAACTTATCTGTGGTCTTCTAACTGCTAAAGCCAATGCCTCTTCTTCAGCTTTATCTTCTACTTTTCCAAAGCCCTGCACACTGCCAACTAGGGCTTAATTTTTAAACTGTCTCCAATTTCTTACCTCTATTTCTTATCTCTGTTCCTCTTAGCCATATTGACTTCTCTCAATCTTTCAGCCTCTAAACAAAGGTTTAAACCTTTGTTTAAACAAATCCTTCAAGATTCTGCTTTCAATATTCTTTTTGTCTTTGTATCTTTTCCTTCTGGACTCTCAATCATTCTCATAATTCCAACTATGCCTAAAACTAACACCTTCCATCCTTAGTCATCATCTTGATGTCCTACAGTCATCGTCCTGACCCTAAATCCAGTTCTCTTTGAACTTCATTAATGGTATCACTATTCTGAGAGTCACAATTTGCTGGACAACACCTTTTTCTTAATCTCAACCTTTAATTACAGTCTTAAAAAATTCTACCCATTATTCAAGGCCCACTTCAAATGTTACCCTCTCCATGAAGCCTTTTTCCAAACGAATGTGCCCTTTTTTTCTGTTTTGAAACCACAGAGCTAGACTTTTGCTGGTCTTATTACGGCACTTTATAACAAAGTAAACTGTGTCATTTGGATCTTTGTTTAGCAATTTCTGCCCCTAGACTTAAATTCTTTATGGCAGAAACTCTTTTGGGCTTTGTACCTTCTAGTACTTATCATATGCCTTGTACACAGTGCCTATCCCATAAGTAATTGCTAAATACGAAATGCTCTGGAGTACAGTAACCAGGGCCTGTACTCTACCCCAGGCACACCATACTTCCTCGTTCTCTGACCTATTTCATGGCTTCACGCCCCTGCCCAGGTGGTTCCCCCTACCAGGAAGCCCCTTCTCCCTCATTGCTGCTTGGGGGACTCCAATAACCTTCAACACAGAGGCTATTTCTCCTTTAGTGAAACCTCCCCCAATCTCTAACAGAGGTGGTCGCTTCTTGGTACCTCTACTGATTTACAGATACAAAAAAAATCTTCCATATAGGACTCCAAATACTGAAAGAAAAAGTACAGAGCTGGTGTGAACCACCAGCTGTCAATGGCTGCTCACTTATGTAATGGTAGCTCAATCACCAGGGTATGAGCACAACAGATAAATCAAAAACAAATTGGTCACAGGCTATTTTATGTTGTAAAAATCTCGCGTATTTCAGAATAATAGTCATTAACCCATCAACAGACAGGAGAAATTCCAGATGTGAAAGAGATAAATTAGACATGGAAATGTTGAGTAACACCAACTTTTAATGATGAACTCAAGAAAATACCTAGAGACCTTTCCAAAAGAGCTGTTGCATCATCCACTTCAGAGTCTGAATTTGCTGTTCACACAAATACCAATACAGGGTGGTTCTGGCACACTCCCATCTGCAGTCCAACCAGAATTTCCAGTAAATATGAATTTCATATACATATATGTAGTGCAGGGGCACCTGGGGGGCTCAGTCGGTTAAGCATCCAACTTTGAATCTGAGCCCCATGTCAGGTTCTCCACTGTCAGCATGAAGCCTGCTTCAGAACCTCGTTCCCTCTCTCTCTCTGCCCCTCCCCACTTGCACCCTCTCTCTCTCTCAAATAAATAAACTTAAAAATATATGTATGTAGTGCAATATATACATATGCCTTTTTTTACATATACTTTTTAAATTTCCCTTTTTCCTTACTGTAGAAGATGTATCCTATAGGTCAGATCATATCTTAACATATTTAAAAGTCTTACTGAAGACATTTAAACCACCAAAACTTTCATATGTATCAGGTCACATCCCAGATGACAGACAGGCAATCTGTCTGCCTTTATTAGTTAGTTGTTCATGCTTATATTTCTTTCTCTGGACAATGAGCTACCCAAAAGCAGCAAGCACACATCACCTTTTACCCACCCCAATACCCAGCACATGCAAGACACTTAATATTTGTGAGGGGCGCCTGGGTGGCTCAGTCGGTTGAGTGTCCGACTTCAGCTCAGGTCATGATCTCACAGTCTGTGGGTTCAAGCCCCACGTCAGGCTCTGTGCTGACAGCTCGGAGCCTGGAGCCTGCTTCAGATTCTGTGTCTCCCTCTCTCTCTGCCCCTCCCCTGCTCATGCTCTGTCTCTTGTCTCAAAAATACATAAAAACATTTTTAAAAATTATGAAAAGAACACATGAATGAATAATAAATGTATTTCTAAAAAGGCCCAGTTTGCAAATCATTTTAGGACTAAGTTCTCAAGAAGTCATGACTATACAGAATAGCTAAAATTAACAACACAGGAAACAACAGGTGTTGGCAAGGATGTGGAGAAAGGGGAACCCTCTTACACTCTTGGTAGGAATGCAACTTGGTGCAGCCACTCTGGAAAAGCGTATGGAAGTTCTTCAAAAATTAAAAATAGAGCTACCCAGCTCTTGCACTTGCACTACAAGGCATTTACCCAAAGGATACGAAAATATTGATTCAAAAGGATAAATGCACCCTTATGTTTACAGCAGCAGTATCAACAATAGCCAAATTATGGAATGAGCCCATGTGTCCACTGACTGATGAATGGATAAAGAAGTTGTGGTGTGTGTGTGTGTATGTGTGTATCTCTCTCTCTCTCTCTCTCTCTCTCTCTACACACACACACACACACACACACACACACACACACACATACATACAATGGAACATTACTCAGCCATTAAAAAAAAATGAATGAAATCTTACCACTTGCAATGACGTGGACAGAGCTAGAGAGTATTATGCTAAAGAAAATGAGTCCGTCAGAAAAAGACAAATGCTATGTGATTTCACTCATATATGGAATTTAAGAAACAAAACAGACAAACATGGGGGTTGAGAGAAAGAGAAGCAAACCAGGAAAAAGACTCTTAGCTATACAGAACAAACTGAGAGTTACTGAAGGGGAGATGGGGGCGGAGGGGGGAGGATGGGCTAGATGGGTGATGGGCATTGAGGAGGGCACTTGTGGTGAACACTGGGTGCTATATGTAAGTGATAAATGACTAAATTCTGCACCTGAAACTAATATTAAACTGTATGTTAACTAAGTAAAATTTAATACTTAAAAATTTTTTTAAAAAGAAGTCATGATTATAACTAGAAACTACAACAAATTTTACATAACCTTCAAGATATTTTAGAATTACAAAAAAATCACATTACTTTGAAAGGGATAGTAACAACAACAACAAGAGCTAATAACCAGTCTTTTGGTCAGTTGCCAAGTGGAAAAAAATGCTACAAGTCTGTTATTTTGGCAAACAGACTAACTGTTTTCTGGCACTGGTGGTTAAGATGCCAGGCAAAAGGGGAACTGAAGGGCATGTGAATGTGTCCTGTACCTTTTATCCAAGGGGCTGTGGGCAAAGCTAGAGGCATGCAAATCCTGTATTTGTGACCATCTGTGAGGGGCACACGTGTGAGCCAAGTCAAGGATGGCCACACTCCCTCCAACACAGGTTTCTTCTCTATCACACTGGGGAAACTGAGGCACCTTAGCTTCTCAACTACTGCAAGATCAGAGATCAGAAATCAGAAACGCATTTATGGTTCAGGTTTATTAGCTACAGATAAACAAGACCACGAATTTTTAGAACAGAAAGATACCCTAAATATCATTAGTGTGGTGGCTTTCAAACTTTTTTAGCCATAAAATCCTTCTTCATAGAAATGCATACAGAAGAGCAATAGATAAAACAGAGGTCAGGGAAGGGATCTATTCACATCCTGATGGCTATTACAAAAGTGAAAACAAATAAGTTATTGGCAAAAATATGGAGAAACTGGCACCCTTGCACACTGCTGATGAGAATGTAAAATGGTGCATTATGGAAATTCCTCAAAAAATTAAAAATAATTACATATTATCCAGCAATTCTATTTCTAGGTATATACTCAAAAGAACTGAAAGCAAGGACTCTTAATAATTTAGTCCTTGTTAGTCCTACATATACACATACTCACAGTAGCATTATTCACAGTGACCAAGAAGTGGAAGCAACTCAAGTGTCCCAAGGTGGATAAATGGATAGAGAAAATGTGGTACATACATTATTCCACTGAAAATATCCCAATGGACTATTATTCCTTAAAAAGGAAGGAAACTCTGACACATGGTACAACATGGATGAACCTTCAAGATATAACATTAAGTGAAATAAGCTAGTCACAAAAGGAAGGATACAGATTCCACTTAGATGATGTGCCTAGAACAGTCAAATTCATAGAAATAGAAAGTAGAATGGTGGCTTCTAGGGGATGGGGCAGTGGGGGGAAGTCATCTTTAATGGGTACAGAATTTCAATTTTGCAAGATACAGAGTTCTAGAGATAGATGGTGGCGATGGTTTCACAATAATGTATAAACACTTAAATGCCACTGAACCGCATACAGGTCTCCCCACCATCTGGAAGACTTCTATGAAACCTTTCATAAGCCAAAATGGCATGAAGCAAAGAAGCAATTACCATTAATTTATATGGAAAATTTTTGAGCATTCCCATACCCCAAAAACAACTTCTCTTAGGCTTTTCTGATACCTTAGGACACATCTGCTAACAGATACACAAAATAAATCTAAATAAAGCACAAATGCTCACAGACAGAGTTCAAAGCCATGATGGCTTGATACTGAGTGTAGTCCCCAGGGAAGGAGCCGCTCGGGGTGTGCACTGCCTCTATAATGGCTCGCTGCCAAACAAACGCTGAACACTATTTTAGCGTTTCGCCTTTTTCCATAAAAGCAAAAATCCCTTTCTGGATTTCTTTCAGTTACTAAAAACAGGTACTAATACAGATTTTTCATAAAAGCAAAGTAGCATAATGCAAACTCTTGGAAAGTGAGGGTTATCTACATTTAAAAGTGGCTAAAATGATAAATTTTATGTTATGTATTATTTTGCCACAATTTAAAAAAAAAAAAACCTTTTATCTAATCCAACACAACACGCTAATTTTACTCAGAAAAGAAACAGAATTAAAACAGAAAAACTATTCACTTAAGATCATATACAGGCAGAAAGTACGGAAAGAGCCCAAATGTCCAACGATGGATGAACGGATAAAGAAGATGTGGTATATATATATAATGGAGTATTCCTCGGCAATCAAAAAGAATGAAATCTTGCCATTTGCAACTATGTGGATGGAACTGGAGGGTATTACGCTAAGTGAAATTAGTCAGAGAAAGACAAAAGTCATACGACTTCACTCATATGAGGACTTCTTTAAGAGACAAAACAGATGAACATAAGGGAAGGGAAACAAAAATAATATAAAAATGGGGAGGGGGGACAAAACAGAAGAGACTCATAAATATGGAGAACAAACTGAGGGTTACTGGAGGGGTTGGGGGAGGGGAGATGGGCTAAACGGGTAAGGGGCATTAAGGAATCTACTCCTGAAATCATGTTTCACTATATGCTAACTAATTTCGATGTAAATTTAAAAAAATGAAAAATAAAATTAAAAAAAAGATCATACACAGGCGGTAGTGTTCTATCTAAAATGTAATTCTGTAAAAGGTACTTCTGTCTATAATAATTACTCCATCAAACTCTTTGATGGCTCCCAGGCACCAAGGAATAAAACTTAAGTTCCTACATATAGCATGCAAAGCCTTCCAGGAGGGAGACTCGCCTCCTCTCCAGACACAATGCTCACTGAGGACTGACACTTCAACACCACCACAAGGCCTACAGCCTCCACATCTACTACTGTCTCACCTCCTGGCCTTGGCTCTGTCAATACCTTCTTCCCAGCTT